>NW_026046819.1:0-1471738 GCF_023864275.1 Schistocerca cancellata | reverse complement strand
ATGTGTAGAAAAAACCGCAGAAAATCTTACGTGTAATACATTTGTTTTTGAAATGACGTAACTGCAAATCGTCACAATGGACGCATTTCTATCGGAAACGTTTACATTTATCTTCTGGCAGTTAATGTCGCGTGATGAGCCTTCCGGGTGCACCACCCTGTACGTAATTTAAGCATCTAAGTTGTTGCAGTCGACAAGTAAGGAGCACAGCAAGTCAAGTTTTAGTTTCTGAAAACTCAATTTTTGGCCGCTTTTGCTGCCTTGTAGTTGACCTAGGACCTTAAGATTTGGCAGGAACCGAGCTCTGGCAGCCACATAACACAAGAAAAAGCCAGATGTGGTAATGTGTAGAAAAAACCCCAGAAAATCGTACGTTTAATACATTTGTTTTTGAAATGACGTAACTGCAAATCGTCACAATGGACGCATTTCTATCGGAAACGTTTACATTTATCTTCTGGCAGTTAATGTCGCGTGATGAGCCTTGCGGGTGCACCACCCTGTACGTAATTTAAGCATCTAAGTTGTTGCAGTCGACAAGTAAGGAGCACAGCAAGTAAAATTTTAGTTTTTGAAAACTCAAATTTTGGCCGCTTTTGCCGCCTTGTAGTTGACCTAGGATCTTAAGATTTGGCACGAACCGAGATCTGGCGGCCACATTACACAAGAAAAAGCCAGAAGTGGTAATGTGTAGAAAAAACCGCAAAAAATCTTACGTTTAATACATTTGTTTTCGAAATGACGTAACTGCAAATGGTTACAATGGACGCATTTCTATCGGAAACGTTTACATTTATCTTCTGATAGTTAAAGTCGCGTGATGAGCCTTGCGGGTGCACCATTCTGTACGTAATTTAAGCATCTAAGTTGTTGCAGTCGACAAGTAAGGAGCACAGCAAGTCAAGTTTTAGTCTTTGAAAACTCAATTTTTGGCCGCATTTGTTGCCTTGTAGTTGACCTAGGACCTTAAGATTTGGCACGAACCGAGCTCTGGCAGCCACATTACACAAGAAAAAGCCAGAAGTGGTAATGTGTAGAAAAAACCGCAGAAAATCTTACGTTTAATACATTTGTTTTCGAAATGACGTAACTGCAAATCGTCACAATGGACGCATTTCTATCGGAAACGTTTACATTTATCTTCTGGCAGTTAATGTCGCGTGATGAGCCTTGCGGGTGCACCACCCTGTACGTAATTGAAGCATCTAAGTTGTTGCAGTCGACAAGTAAGGAGCACAGCAAGTAAAATTTTAGTTTTTGAAAACTCAAATTTTGGCCGCTTTTGCCGCCTTGTAGTTGACCTAGGACCTTAAGATTTGGCACGAACCGAGATCTGGCAGCCACATTACACAAGAAAAAGCCAGAAGTGGTAATGTGTAGAAAAAACCGCAGAAAATCTTACGTTTAAAACATTTGTTTTCGAAATGACGTAACTGCCAATCGTCACAATGGACGCATTTCTATCGGAAACGTTTACATTTATCTTCTGGCAGTTAATGTCGCGTGATGAGCCTTGCGGGTGCACCACCCTGTACGTAATTTAAGCATATAAGTTGTTGCAGTCGACAAGTAAGGAGCACAGCCAGTCAAGTTTTAGTTTTTGAAAACTCAATTTTTGGCCGCTTTTGCTGCCTTGTAGTTGACCTAGGACCTTAAGATTTGGCACGAACCGAGATCTGGCAGCCACATTACACAAGAAAAAGCCAGAAGTGGTAATGTGTAGGAAAAACCGCAGAAAATCTTACGTTTAATACATTTGTTTTTGAAATGACGTAACTGCAAATCGTCACAATGGACGCATTTCTATCGGAAACGTTTACATTTATCTTCTGGCAGTTAATGTCGCGTGATGAGCCTTGCGGGTGCAACACCCTGTACGTAATTTAAGCATCTAAGTTGTTGCAGTCGACAAGTAAGGAGCACAGCAAGTAAAATTTTAGTTTTTGAAAACTCAAATTATGGCCGCTTTTGCCGCCTTGTAGTTGACCTAGGACCTTAAGATTTGGCACGAACCGAGATCTGGCAGCCACATAACACAAGAAAAAGCCAGAAGTGGTAATGTGTAGAAAAAACCGCAGAAAATCTTACGTTTAATACATTTGTTTTCGAAATGACGTAACTGCAAATCGTCACAATGGACGCATTTCTATCGGAAACGTTTACAATTATCTTCTGGCAGTTAATGTCGCGTGATGAGCCTTGCGGGTGCAACACCCTGTACGTAATTTAAGCATCTAAGTTGTTGCAGTCGACAAGTAAGGAGCACAGCAAGTAAAATTTTAGTTTATGAAAACTCAAATTTTAGCCGCTTTTGCCGCCTTGTGGTTGACCTAGGACCTTAAGATTTGCCACGAACCGAGATCTGGCAGCCACATAACACAAGAAAAAGCCAGAAGTGGTAATGTGTAGAAAAAAAAGCAGAATATCTTACGTTTAATACATTTGTTTTCGAAATGACGTAACTGCAAATCGTCACAATGGACGCATTTCTATCGGAAACGTTTACATTTATCTTCTGGCAGTTAAAGTCGCGTGATGAGTCTTGAGGGCGCACCACTCTGTACGTAATTTAAGCATCTAAGTTGTTGCAGTCGACAAGTAAGGAGCACAGCAAGTCAAGTTTTAGTTTTTGAAAACTCAATTTTTGGCCGCTTTTGCTGCCTTGTAGTTGACCTAGGACCTTAAGATTTGGCACGAACCGAGCTCTGGCAGCCACATAACACAAGAAAAAGCCAGAAGTGGTAATGTGTAGAAAAAACCGCAGAAAATCTTACGTTTAATACATTTGTTTTCGAAATGACGTAACTGCAAATCGTCACAATGGACGCATTTCTATAGGAAACGTTTACATTTATCTTCTGGCAGATAAAGTCACGTGATGAGTCTTGAGGGCGCACCACTCTGTACGTAATTTAAGCATCTAAGTTGTTGCAGTCGACAAGTAAGGAGCACAGCAAGTCAAGTTTTAGTTTTTGAAAACTCAATTTTTGGCCGCTTTTGCTGCCTTGTAGTTGACCTAGGACCTTAAGATTTGGCACGAACCGAGCTCTGGCAGCCACATAACACAAGAAAAAGCCAGAAGTGGTAATGTGTAGAAAAAACCGCAGAAAATCTTACGTTTAATACATTTGTTTTCGAAATGACATAACTGCAAATCGCACAATGGACGCATTTCTATCGGAAACATTGACATTTATCTTCTGGCTGTTAAAGTCGCGTGATGAGCCTTGCGGGTGCACCATTCTATACGTAATTTACGCATCTAAGTTGTTGCAGTCGACAAGTAAGGAGCACAGCAAGTCAAGTTTTAGTTTTTGAAAACTCAATTTTTGGCCGCATTTGCTGCCTTGTAGTTGACCTAGGACCTTATGATTTGGCACGAACCGAGCTCTGGCAGCCACATTACACAAGAAAAAGCCAGAAGTGGTAATGTGTAGGAAAAACCGCAGAAAATCTTACGTTTAATACATTTGTTTTCGAAATGACGTAACTGCAAATCGTCACAATGGACGCATTTCTATAGGAAACGTTTACATTTATCTTCTGGCAGTTAAAGTCGCGTGATGAGTCTTGAGGGCGCACCACTCTGTACGTAATTTAAGCATCTAAGTTGTTGCAGTCGACAAGTAAGGAGCACAGCAAGTCAAGTTTTAGTTTTTGAAAACTCAATTTTTGGCCGCATTTGCTGCCTTGTAGTTGACCTAGGACCTTCAGATTTGGCACGAACCGAGCTGTGGCAGCCACATAACACAAGAAAAAGCCAGAAGTGGTAATGTGTAGAAAAAACCGCAGAAAATCTTACGTTTAATACATTTGTTTTTGAAATGACGAAACTGCAAATCATCACAATGGACGCATTTCTATCGGAAACGTTTACATTTATCTTCTGGCAGTTAATGTCGCGTGATGGGCCTTGCGGGTGCACCACCCTGTACGTAATTTAATCATCCAAGTTGTTGCAGTCGACAAGTAAGGAGCACAGGAAGTCAAGTTTTAGTTTTTGAAAATTCAATTTTTGGCCGCTTTTGCTGCCTTGTAGGTGACCTAGGACCTTAAGATTGGGCACGAACCGAGATCTGGAAGCGACATTACACAAGAAAAAGCCAGAAGTGGTAATGTGTAGAAAAAACCGCAGAAAATCTTACGTTTAATACATTTGTTTTCGAAATGACGTAACTGAAAATCGTCACAATGGACGCATTTCTATCGGAAACGTTTACATTTATCTTCTGGCAGTTAAAGTCGCGTGATGAGCCTTGCGGGTGCACCACCCTGTACGTAATTTAAGCATCTAAGTTGTTGCAGTCGACAAGTAAGGAGCACAGCAAGTCAAGTTTTAGTTTTTGAAAACTCAATTTTTGGCCGCTTTTGCTGCCTTGTAGTTGACCTAGGACCTTAAGATTTGGCACGAACCGAGCTCTGGCAGCCACATAACACAAGAAAAAGCCAGAAGTGGTAATGTGTAGAAAAAACCGCAGAAAATCGTACGTTTAATACATTTGTTTTTGAAATGACGTAACTGCAAATCGTCACAATGGACGCATTTCTATCGGAAACGTTTACATTTATCTTCTGGCAGTTAATGTCGCGTGATGAGCCTTGCGGGTGCACCACCCTGTACGTAATTTAAGCATCTAACTTGTTGCAGTCGACAAGTAAGGAGCACAGCAAGTAAAATTTTAGTTTTTGAAAACTCAAATTTTGGCCGCTTTTGCCGCCTTGTAGTTGACCTAGGATCTTAAGATTTGGCACGAACCGAGATCTGGCGGCCACATTACACAAGAAAAAGCCAGAAGTGGTAATGTGTAGAAAAAACCGCAAAAAATCTTACGTTTAATACATTTGTTTTCGAAATGACGTAACTGCAAATGGTTACAATGGACGCATTTCTATCGGAAACGTTTACATTTATCTTCTGATAGTTAAAGTCGCGTGATGAGCCTTGCGGGTGCACCATTCTGTACGTAATTTAAGCATCTAAGTTGTTGCAGTCGACAAGTAAGGAGCACAGCAAGTCAAGTTTTAGTTTTTGAAAACTCAATTTTTGGCCGCATTTGCTGCCTTGTAGTTGACCTAGGACCTTAAGATTTGGCACGAACCGAGCTCTGGCAGCCACATTACACAAGAAAAAGCCAGAAGTGGTAATGTGTAGAAAAAACCGCAGAAAATCTTACGTTTAATACATTTGTTTTCGAAATGACGTAACTGCAAATCGTCACAATGGACGCATTTCTATCGGAAACGTTTACATTTATCTTCTGGCAGTTAATGTCGCGTGATGAGCCTTGCGGGTGCACCACCCTGTACGTAATTGAAGCATCTAAGTTGTTGCAGTCGACAAGTAAGGAGCACAGCAAGTAAAATTTTAGTTTTTGAAAACTCAAATTTTGGCCGCTTTTGCCGCCTTGTAGTTGACCTAGGACCTTAAGATTTGGCACGAACCGAGATCTGGCAGCCACATTACACAAGAAAAAGCCAGAAGTGGTAATGTGTAGAAAAAACCGCAGAAAATCTTACGTTTAAAACATTTGTTTTCGAAATGACGTAACTGCAAATCGTCACAATGGACGCATTTCTATCGGAAACGTTTACATTTATCTTCTGGCAGTTAAAGTCGCGTGATGAGCCTTGCGGGTGCACCACCCTGTACGTAATTTAAGCATATAAGTTGTTGCAGTCGACAAGTAAGGAGCACAGCCAGTCAAGTTTTAGTTTCTGAAAACTCAATTTTTGGCCGCTTTTGCTGCCTTGTAGTTGACCTAGGTCCTTAAGATTTGGCACGAACCGAGATCTGGCAGCCACATTACACAAGAAAAAGCCAGAAGTGGTAATGTGTAGAAAAAACCGCAGAAAATCTTACGTTTAAAACATTTGTTTTCGAAATGACGTAACTGCAAATCGTCACAATAGACGCATTTCTATCGGAAACGTTTACATTTATCTTCTGGCAGTTAAAGTCGTGTGATGAGCCTTGCGGTCGCACCATTCTGTACGTAATTTAAGCATCTCAGTTGTTGCAGTCGACAAGTAAGGAGCACAGCAAGTCAAGTTTTAGTTTTTGAAAACTCAATTTTTGGCCGCATTTGCTGCCTTGTAGTTGACCTAGAACCTTATGATTTGGCACGAACCGAGCTCTGGCAGCCACATTACACAAGAAAAAGCCAGAAGTGGTAATGTGTAGAAAAAACCGCAGAAAATCTTACGTTTAATACATTTGTTTTTGAAATGACGTAACTGCAAATCGTCACAATGGACGCATTTCTATCGGAAACGTTTACATTTATCTTCTGGCAGTTAATGTCGCGTGATGAGCCTTGCGGGTGCACCACCCTGTACGTAATTTAAGCATCTAAGTTGTTGCAGTCGACAAGTAAGGAGCACAGCAAGTAAAATTTTAGTTTTTGAAAACTCAAATTTTGGCCGCTTTTGCCGCCTTGTAGTTGACCTAGGACCTTAAGATTTGGACGAACCGAGATCTGGCAGCCACATTACACAAGAAAGAGCCAGATGTGGTAATGTGTAGAAAAAACCGCAGAAAATCGTACGTTTAATACATTTGTTTTTGAAATGACGTAACTGCAAATCGTCACAATGGACGCATTTCTATCGGAAACGTTTACATTTATCTTCTGGCAGTTAATGTCGGGTGATGAGCCTTGCGGGTGCACCACCCTGTACGTAATTTAAGCATCTAAGTTGTTGCAGTCGACAAGTAAGGAGCACAGCAAGTAAAATTTTAGTTTTTGAAAACTCAAATTTTGGCCGCTTTTGCCGCCTTGTAGTTGACCTAGGATCTTAAGATTTGGCACGAACCGAGATCTGGCAGCCACATTACACAAGAAAAAGCCAGAAGTGGTAATGTGTAGAAAAAACCGCAAAAAATCTTACGTTTAATACATTTGTTTTCGAAATGACGTAACTGCAAATCGTCACAATGGACGCATTTCTATCGGAAACGTTTACATTTATCTTCTGGCAGTTAAAGTCGTGTGATGAGCCTTGCGGGTGCACCACCCTGTACGTAATTTAAGCATCTAAGTTGTTGCAGTCGACAAGTAAGGAGCACAGCAAGTCAAGTTTTAGTTTTTGAAAACTCAATTTTTGGCCGCTTTTGCTGCCTTGTAGTTGACCTAGGACCTTAAGATTTGGCACGAACCGAGCTCTGGCAGCCACATAACACAAGAAAAAGCCAGAAGTGGTAATGTGTAGAAAAAACCGCAGAAAATCTTACGTTTAATACATTTGTTTTCGAAATGACGTAACTGCAAATGGTTACAATGGACGCATTTCTATCGGAAACGTTTACATTTATCTTCTGATAGTTAAAGTCGCGTGATGAGCCTTGCGGGTGCACCATTCTGTACGTAATTTAAGCATCTAAGTTGTTGCAGTCGACAAGTAAGGAGCACAGCAAGTCAAGTTTTAGTTTTTGAAAACTCAATTTTTGGCCGCATTTGCTGCCTTGTAGTTGACCTAGGACCTTAAGATTTGGCACGAACCGAGCTCTGGCAGCCACATTACACAAGAAAAAGCCAGAAGTGGTAATGTGTAGAAAAAACCGCAGAAAATCTTACGTTTAATACATTTGTTTTCGAAATGACGTAACTGCAAATCGTCACAATGGACGCATTTCTATCGGAAACGTTTACATTTATCTTCTGGCAGTTAATGTCGCGTGATGAGCCTTGCGGGTGCACCACCCTGTACGTAATTGAAGCATTTAAGTTGTTGCAGTCGACAAGTAAGGAGCACAGCAAGTAAAATTTTAGTTTTTGAAAACTCAAATTTTGGCCGCTTTTGCCGCCTTGTAGTTGACCTAGGACCTTAAGATTTGGCACGAACCGAGATCTGGCAGCCACATTACACAAGAAAAAGCCAGAAGTGGTAATGTGTAGAAAAAACCGCAGAAAATCTTACGTTTAATACATTTGTTTTCGAAATGACGTAACTGCAAATCGTCACAATGGATGCATTTCTATCGGAAACGTTTACATTTATCTTCTGGCAGTTAATGTCGCGTGATGAGCCTTGCGGGTGCACCACCCTGTACGTAATTTAAACATCTAAGTTGTTGCAGTTGACAAGTAAGGAGCACAGCAAGTAAAATTTTAGTTTTTGAAAACTCAAATTTTGGCCGCTTTTGCCGCCTTGTAGTTGACCTAGGACCTTAAGATTTGGCACGAACAGAGATCTGCCAGCCACATTACACAAGAATAAGCCAGAAGTGGTAATGTGTAGAAAAAACCGCAGAAAATCTTACGTTTAATACATTTGTTTTCGAAATGACGTAACTGCAAATCGTCACAATGGACGCATTTCTATCGGAAACGTTTACATTTATCTTCTGGCAGTTAATGTCGCGTGATGAGCCTTGCGGGTGCACCACCCTGTACGTAATTTAAGCATCTAAGTTGTTGCAGTCGACAAGTAAGGAGCACAGCAAGTAAAATTTTAGTTTTTGAAAACTCAAATTTTGGCCGCTTTTGCCGCCTTGTAGTTGACCTAGCACCTTAAGATTTGGCACGAACCGAGATCTGGCGGCCACATTACACAAGAAAAAGCCAGAAATGGTAATGTGTAGAAAAAACCGCAGAAAATCTTACGTTTAATACATTTGTTTTCGAAATGACGTAACTGCAATTCGTAACAATGGACGCATTTCTATCGGAAACGTTTACATTTATCTTCTGGCAGTTAATGTCGCGTGATGAGCCTTGCGGGTGCACCACCCTGTACGTAATTTAAGCATCTAAGTTGTTGCAGTCGACAAGTAAGGAGCACAGCAAGTAAAATTGTAGTTTTTGAAAACTCAAATTTTGGCCGCTTTTGCCGCCTTGTAGTTGACCTAAGACCTTAAGATTTGGCACGAACCGAGGTCTGGCAGCCACATAACACAAGAAAAAGCCAGAAGTGGTAATGTGTAGAAAAAACCGCAGAAAATCGTACGTTTAATACATTTGTTTTCGAAATGGCGTAACTGCAAATCGTCACAATGGACGCATTTCTATTGGAAACGTTTACATTTATCTTCTGGCAGTTAATGTCGCGTGATGAGCATTGCGGGTGCACCACCCTGTACGTAATTTAAGCATCTAAGTTGTTGCAGTCGACAAGTAAGGAGCACAGCAAGTAAAATTTTAGTTTTTGAAAACTCAAATTTTGGCCGCTTTTGCCGCCTTGTAGTTGACCTAGGACCTTAAGATTTGGCACGAACCGAGATCTGGCAGCCACATTACACACGAAAAAGCCAGAAGTGGTAATGTGTAGAAAAAACCGCAGAAAATCTTACGTTTAAAACATTTGTTTTCGAAATGACGTAACTGCAAATCGTCACAATGGACGCATTTCTATCGGAAACGTTTACATTTATCTTCTGGCAGTTAAAGTCGCGTGATGAGCCTTGCGGGTGCACCATTCTGTACGTAATTTAAGAATCTAAGTTGTTGCAGTCGACAAGTAAGGAGCACAGCAAGTCAAGTTTTAGTTTTTGAAAACTCAATTTTTGGCCGCATTTTCTGCCTTGTAGTTGACCTAGAACCTTATGATTTGGCACGAACCGAGCTCTGGCAGCCACATTACACAAGAAAAAGCCAGAAGTGGTAATGTGTAGAAAAAACCGCAGAAAATCTTACGTTTAATACAATTGTTTTCGAAATGACGTAACTGCAAATCGTCACAATGGACGCATTTCTATCGGAAACGTTTACATTTATCTTCTTGCAGTTAATGTCGCGTGATGAGCCTTGCGGGTGCAACACCCTGTACGTAATTTAAGCATCTAAGTTGTTGCAGTCGACAAGTAAGGAGCACAGCAAGTAAAATTTTAGTTTTTGAAAACTCAAATTTTAGCCGCTTTTGCCGCCTTGTAGTTGACCTAGGACCTTAAGATTTGGCACGAACCGAGATCTGGCAGCCACATAACACAAGAAAAAGCCAGAAGTGGTAATGTGTAGAAAAAACCGCAGAAAATCTTACGTTTAATACATTTGTTTTTGAAATGACGTAACTGCAAATCGTCACAATGGACGCATTTCTATCGGAAACGTTTACATTTATCTTCTGGCAGATAAAGTCGCGTGATGAGACTTGAGGGCGCACCACTCTGTACGTAATTTAAGCATCTAAGTTGTTGCAGTCGACAAGTAAGGAGCACAGCAAGTAAAATTTTAGTTTTTGAAAACTCAAATTTTGGCCGCTTTTGCCGCCTTGTAGTTGACCTAGGACCTTAAGATTTGGCACGAACCGAGATCTGGCAGCCACATTACACAAGAAAAAGCCAGAAGTGGTAATGTGTAGAAAAAACCGCAGAAAATCTTACGTTTAATACATTTGTTTTCGAAATGACGTAACTGAAAATCGTCACAATGGACGCATTTCTATCGGAAACGTTTACATTTATCTTCTGGCAGTTAAAGTCGCGTGATGAGCCTTGCGGGTGCACCACCCTGTACGTAATTTAAGCATCTAAGTTGTTGCAGTCGACAAGTAAGGAGCACAGCAAGTCAAGTTTTAGTTTTTGAAAACTCAATTTTTGGCCGCTTTTGCTGCCTTGTAGTTGACCTAGGACCTTAAGATTTGGCACGAACCGAGCTCTGGCAGCCACATAACACAAGAAAAAGCCAGAAGTGGTAATGTGTAGAAAAAACCGCAGAAAATCTTACGTTTAATACATTTGTTTTCGAAATGACGTAACTGCAAATCGTCACAATGGACGCATTTCTATCGGAAACGTTTACATTTATCTTCTGGCAGTTAATGTCGCGTGATGAGCCTTGCGGGTGCAACACCCTGTACGTAATTTAAGCATCTAAGTTGTTGCAGTCGACAAGTAAGGAGCACAGCAAGTAAAATTTTAGTTTTTGAAAACTCAAATTTTGGCCGCTTTTGCCGCCTTGTAGTTGACCAAGGACCTTAAGATTTGGCACGAACCGAGATCTGGCAGCCACATAACACAAGAAAAAGCCAGAAGTGGTAATGTGTAGAAAAAACCGCAGAAAATCTTACGTTAAATACATTTGTTTTCGAAATGACGTAACTGCAAACCGTCACAATGGACGCATTTCTATAGGAAACGTTTACATTTATCTTCTGGCAGTTAACGTCGCGTGATGAGTCTTGAGGGCGCACCACTCTGTACGTAATTGAAGCATCTAAGTTGTTGCAGTCGACAAGTAAGGAGCACAGCAAGTCAAGTTTTAGTTTTTGAAAACTCAATTTTTGGCCGCTTTTGCTGCCTTGTAGTTGACCTAGGACCTTAAGATTTGGCACGAACCGAGCTCTGGCAGCCACATAACACAAGAAAAAGCCAGAAGTGGTAATGTGTAGAAAAAACCGCAGAAAATCTTACGTATAATGCATTTGTTTTCGAAATGACGTAACTGCAAATGGTTACAATGGACGCATTTCTATCGGAAACGTTTACATTTATCTTCTGGCAGTTAAAGTCGCGTGATGAGCCTTGCGGGTGCACCATTCTGTACGTAATTTAAGCATCTAAGTTGTTGCAGTCGACAAGTAAGGAGCACAGCAAGTCAAGTTTTAGTTTTTGAAAACTCAATTTTTGGCCGCATTTGCTGCCTTGTAGTTGACCTAGGACCTTAAGATTTGGCACGAACCGAGCTCTGGCAGCCACATTACACAAGAAAAAGCCAGAAGTGGTAATGTGTAGAAAAAACCGCAGAAAATCTTACGTTTAATACATTTGTTTATGAAATGACTTAACTGCAAATCGTCACAATGGACGCATTTCTATCGGAAACGTTTACATTTATCTTCTGGCAGTTAATGTCGCGTGATGAGCCTTGCGGGTGCACCACCCTGTACGTAATTTAAGCATCTAAGTTGTTGCAGTCGACAAGTAAGGAGCACAGCAAGTAAAATTTTAGTTTTTGAAAACTCAAATTTTGGCCGCTTTTGCCGCCTTGTAGTTGACCTAGGACCTTAAGATTTGGCACGAACCGAGATCTGGCAGCCACATTACACAAGAAAAAGCCAGAAGTGGTAATGTGTAGAAAAAACCGCAGAAAATCTTACGTTTAATACATTTGTTTTCGAAATGACGTAATTGAAAATCGTCACAATGGACGCATTTCTATCGGAAACGTTTACATTTATCTTCTGGCAGTTAATGTCGCGTGATGAGCCTTGCGGGTGCAACACCCTGTACGTAATTTAAGCATCTAAGTTGTTGCAGTCGACAAGTAAGGAGCACAGCAAGTAAAATTTTAGTTTTTGAAAACTCAATTTTTGGCCGCTTTTGCTGCCTTGTAGTTGACCTAGGACCTTAAGATTTGGCACGAACCGAGCTCTGGCAGCCACATAACACAAGAAAAAGCCAGAAGTGGTAATGTGTAGAAAAAACCGCAGAAAATCTTACGTTTAATACATTTGTTTTCGAAATGACGTAACTGCAAATCGTCACAATGGACGCATTTCTATCGGAAACGTTTACATTTATCTTCTGGCAGTTAATGTCGCGTGATGAGCCTTGCGGGTGCAACACCCTGTACGTAATTTAAGCATCTAAGTTGTTGCAGTCGACAAGTAAGGAGCACAGCAAGTAAAATTTTAGTTTTTGAAAACTCAAATTTTGGCCGCTTTTGCCGCCTTGTAGTTGACCTAGGACCTTAAGATTTGGCACGAAACGAGATATGGCAGCCACATAACACAAGAAAAAGCCAGAAGTGGTAATGTGTAGAAAAAACAGCAGAAAATCTTACGTATAATGCATTTGTTTTCGAAATGACGTAACTGCAAATGGTTACAATGGACGCATTTCTATCGGAAACGTTTACATTTATCTTCTGGCAGTTAAAGTCGCGTGATGAGCCTTGCGGGTGCACCATTCTGTACGTAATTTAAGCATCTAAGTTGTTGCAGTCGACAAGTAAGGAGCACAGCAAGTCAAGTTTTAGTTTTTGAAAACTCAATTTTTGGCCGCATTTGCTGCCTTGTAGTTGACCTAGGACCTTAAGATTTGGCACGAACCGAGCTCTGGCAGCCACATTACACAAGAAAAAGCCAGAAGTGGTAATGTGTAGAAAAAACCGCAGAAAATCTTACGTTTAATACATTTGTTTTTGAAATGACGTAACTGCAAATCGTCACAATGGACGCATTTCTATCGGAAACGTTTACATTTATCTTCTGGCAGTTAATGTCGCGTGATGAGCCTTGCGGGTGCACCATCCTGTACGTAATTTAAGCATCTAAGTTGTTGCAGTCGACAAGTAAGGAGCACAGCAAGTAAAATTTTAGTTTTTGAAAACTCAAATTTTGGCCGCTTTTGCCGCCTTGTAGTTGACCTAGGACCTTAAGATTTGGCACGAACCGAGATCTGGCAGCCACATTACACAAGAAAAAGCCAGAAGTGGTAATGTGTAGAAAAAACCGCAGAAAATCTTACGTTTAATACATTTGTTTTCGAAATGACGTAATTGAAAATCGTCACAATGGACGCATTTCTATCGGAAACGTTTACATTTATCTTCTGGCAGTTAAAGTCGCGTGATGAGCCTTGCGGGTGCACCACCCTGTACGTAA
This sequence comes from Schistocerca cancellata, assembly GCF_023864275.1. Taxonomy (NCBI): domain Eukaryota; kingdom Metazoa; phylum Arthropoda; class Insecta; order Orthoptera; family Acrididae; genus Schistocerca; species Schistocerca cancellata. Next base: position 1,458,196 of record NW_026046819.1, on the reverse strand, counting down.
TTTAAGCATCTAAGTTGTTGCAGTCGACAAGTAAGGAGCACAGCAAGTCAAGTTTTAGTTTTTGAAAACTCAATTTTTGGCCGCTTTTGCTGCCTTGTAGTTGACCTAGGACCTTAAGATTTGGCACGAACCGAGCTCTGGCAGCCACATAACACAAGAAAAAGCCAGAAGTGGTAATGTGTAGAAAAAACCGCAGAAAATCTTACGTTTAATACATTTGTTTTCGAAATGACGTAACTGCAAATCGTCACAATGGACGCATTTCTATCGGAAACGTTTACATTTATCTTCTGGCAGTTAATGTCGCGTGATGAGCCTTGCGGGTGCAACACCCTGTACGTAATTTAAGCATCTAAGTTGTTGCAGTCGACAAGTAAGGAGCACAGCAAGTAAAATTTTAGTTTTTGAAAACTCAAATTTTGGCCGCTTTTGCCGCCTTGTAGTTGACCTAGGACCTTAAGATTTGGCACGAACCGAGATATGGCAGCCACATAACACAAGAAAAAGCCAGAAGTGGTAATGTGTAGAAAAAACCGCAGAAAATCTTACGTTTAATACATTTGTTTTCGAAATGACGTAACTGCAAACCGTCACAATGGACGCATTTCTATCGGAAACGTTTACATTTATCTTCTGGCAGTTAAAGTCGCGTGATGAGTCTTGAGGGCGCACCACTCTGTACGTAATTGAAGCATCTAAGTTGTTGCAGTCGACAAGTAAGGAGCACAGCAAGTCAAGTTTTAGTTTTTGAAAACTCAATTTTTGGCCGCTTTTGCTGCCTTGTAGTTGACATAGGACCTTAAGATTTGGCACGAACCGAGCTCTGGCAGCCACATAACACAAGAAAAAGCCAGAAGTGGTAATGTGTAGAAAAAACCGCAGAAAATCTTACGTTTAATACATTTGTTTTCGAAATGACGTAACTGCAAATCGTCACAATGCACGCATTTCTATAGGAAACGTTTACATTTATCTTCTGGCAGATAAAGTCGCGTGATGAGTCTTGAGGGCGCACCACTCTGTACGTAATTTAAGCATCTAAGTTGTTGCAGTCGACAAGTAAGGAGCACAGCAAGTCAAGTTTTAGTTTTTGAAAACTCAATTTTTGGCCGCTTTTGCTGCCTTGTAGTTGACCTAGGACCTTAAGTTTTGGCACGAACCGAGCTCTGGCAGCCACATAACACAAGAAAAAGCCAGAAGTGGTAATGTGTAGAAAAAACCGCAGAAAATCTTACGTTTAATACATTTGTTTTCGAAATGACGTAACTGCAAATCGTCACAATGGACGCATTTCTATCGGAAACGTTTATATTTATCTTCTGGCAGTTAATGTCGCGTGATGAGCCTTGCGGGTGCAACACCCTGTACGTAATTTAAGCATCTAAGTTGTTACAGTCGACAAGTAAGGAGCACAGCAAGTAAAATTTTAGTTTTTGAAAACTCAAATTTTGGCCGCTTTTGCCGCCTTGTAGTTGACCTAGGACCTTAAGATTTGGCACGAACCGAGATCTGGCAGCCACATAACACACGAAAAAACCAGAAGTGGTAATGTGTAGAAAAAACCGCAGAAAATCTTACGTTTAATACATTTGTTTTCGAAATGACGTAACTGCAAATCGTCACAATGGACGCATTTCTATAGGAAACGTTTACATTTATCTTCTGGCAGTTAAAGTCGCGTGATGAGTCTTGAGGGCGCACCACTCTGTACGTAATTTTAGCATCTAAGTTGTTGCAGTCGACAAGTAAGGAGCACAGCAAGTCAAGTTTTAGTTTTTGAAAACTCAATTTTTGGCCGCTTTTGCTGCCTTGTAGTTGACCTAGGACCTGAAGATTTGGCACGAACCGAGCTCTGGCAGCCACATAACACAAGAAAAAGCCAGAAGTGGTAATGTGTAGAAAAACCCGCAGAAAATCTTACGTTTAATACATTTGTTTTTGAAATGACGTAACTGCAAATCGTCACAATGGACGCATTTCTATCGGAAACGTTTACATTTATCTTCTGGCAGTTAATGTCGCGTGATTAGCCTTGCGGGTGCACCACCCTGTACGTAATTTAAGCATCTAAGTTGTTGCAGTCGACAAGTAAGGAGCACAGCAAGTAAAATTTTAGTTTTTGAAAACTCAAATTTTGGCCGCTTTTGCCGCCTTGTAGTTGACCTAGGACCTTAAGATTTGGCACGAACCGAGATCTGGCAGCCACATTACACAAGAAAAAGCCAGAAGTGGTAATGTGTAGAAAAAACCGCAGAAAATCTTACGTTTAATACATTTGTTTTCGAAATGACGTAACTGAAAATCGTCACAATGGACGCATTTCTATCGGAAACGTTTACATTTATCTTCTGGCAGTTAAAGTCGCGTGATGAGCCTTGCGGGTGCACCACCCTGTACGTAATTGAAGCATCTAAGTTGTTGCAGTCGACAAGTAAGGAGCACAGCAAGTCAAGTTTTAGTTTTTGAAAACTCAATTTTTGGCCGCTTTTGCTGCCTTGTAGTTGACCTAGGACCTTAAGATTTGGCACGAACCGAGCTCTGGCAGCCACATAACACAAGAAAAAGCCAGAAGTGGTAATGTGTAGAAAAAACCGCAGAAAATCTTACGTTTAATACATTTGTTTTCGAAATGACGTAACTGCAAATCGTCACAATGGACGCATTTGTATCGGAAACGTTTACATTTATCTTCTGGCAGTTAATGTCGCGTGATGAGCCTTGCGGGTGCAACACCCTGTACGTAATTTAAGCATCTAAGTTGTTGCAGTCGACAAGTAAGGAGCACAGCAAGTAAAATTTTAGTTTTTTAAAACTCAAATTTTGGCCGCTTTTGCCGCCTTGTAGTTGACCTAGGACCTTAAGATTTGGCACGAACCGAGGTCTGGCAGCCACATAACACAAGAAAAAGCCAGAAGTGGTAATGTGTAGAAAAAACCGCAGAAAATCTTACGTTTAATACATTTGTTTTCGAAATGACGTAACTGCAAACCGTCACAATGGACGCATTTCTATAGGAAACGTTTACATTTATCTTCTGGCAGTTAAAGTCGCGTGATGAGCCTTGCGGGTGCACCACCCTGTACGTAATTTAAGCATCTAAGTTGTTGCAGTCGACAAGTAAGGAGCACAGCAAGTAAAATTTTAGTTTTTGAAATTTCAAATTTTGGCCGCTTTTGCCGCCTTGTAGTTGACCTAGGACCTTAAGATTTGGCACGAACCGAGATCTGGCAGCCACATAACACAAGAAAAAGCCAGAAGTGGTAATGTGTAGAAAAAACCGCAGAAAATCTTACGTTTAATACATTTGTTTTCGAAATGACGTAACTACAAACCGTCTCAATGGACGCATTTCTATAGGAAACGTTTACATTTATCTTCTGGCAGTTAAAGTCGCGTGATGAGCCTTGCGGGTGCACCATTCTGTACGTAATTTAAGCATCTAAGTTGTTGCAGTCGACAAGTAAGGAGCACAGCAAGTCAAGTTTTAGTTTTTGAAAACTCAATTTTTGGCCGCATTTGCTGCCTTGTAGTTGACCTAGGACCTTAAGATTTGGCACGAACCGAGATCTGGCAGCCACATTACACAAGAAAAAGCCAGAAGTGGTAATGTGTAGAAAAAACCGCAGAAAATCTTACGTTTAATACATTTGTTTTTGAAATGACGTAACTGCAAATCGTCACAATGGACGCATTTCTATCGGAAACGTTTACATTTATCTTCTGGCAGTTAAAGTCGCGTGATGAGCCTTGCGGGTGCACCACCCTGTACGTAATTTAAGCATCTAAGTTGTTGCAGTCGACAAGTAAGGAGCACAGCAAGTCAAGTTTTAGTTTTTGAAAACTCAATTTTTGGCCGCTTTTGCTGCCTTGTAGTTGACCTAGGACCTTAAGATTTGGCACGAACCGAGCTCTGGCAGCCACATAACACAAGAAAAAGCCAGAAGTGGTAATGTGTAGAAAAAACCGCAGAAAATCTTACGTTTAATACATTTGTTTTCGAAATGACGTAACTGCAAATCGTCACAATGGACGCATTTCTATCGGAAACGTTTACATTTATCTTCTGGCAATTAATGTCGCGTGATGAGCCTTGCGGGTGCAACACCCTGTACGTAATTTAAGCATCTAAGTTGTTGCAGTCGACAAGTAAGGAGCACAGCAAGTAAAATTTTAGTTTTTGAAAACTCAAATTTTGGCCGCTTTTGCCGCCTTGTAGTTGACCTAGGACCTTAAGATTTGGCACGAACCGAGCTCTGGCAGCCACATAACACAAGAAAAAGCCAGAAGTGGTAATGTGTAGAAAAAACCGCAGAAAATCTTACGTTTAATACATTTGTTTTCGAAATGACGTAACTGCAAATCGTCACAATGGACGCATTTCTATCGGAAACGTTTACATTTATCTTCTGGCAATTAATGTCGCGTGATGAGCCTTGCGGGTGCAACACCCTGTACGTAATTTAAGCATCTAAGTTGTTGCAGTCGACAAGTAAGGAGCACAGCAAGTAAAATTTTAGTTTTTGAAAACTCAAATTTTGGCCGCTTTTGCCGCCTTGTAGTTGACCTAGGACCTTAAGATTTGGCACGAACCGAGATATGGCAGCCACATAACACAAGAAAAAGCCAGAAGTGGTAATGTGTAGAAAAAACCGCAGAAAATCTTACGTTTAATACATTTGTTTTCGAAATGACGTAACTGCAAATCGTCACAATGGACGCATTTCTATAGGAAACGTTTACATTTATCTTCTGGCAGATAAAGTCGCGTGATGAGTCTTGAGGGCGCACCACTCCGTACGTAATTTAAGCATCTAAGTTGTTGCAGTCGACAAGTAAGGAGCACAGCAAGTCAAGTTTTAGTTTTTGAAAACTCAATTTTTGGCCGCTTTTGCTGCCTTGTAGTTGACCTAGGACCTTAAGTTTTGGCACGAACCGAGCTCTGGCAGCCACATAACACAAGAAAAAGCCAGAAGTGGTAATGTGTAGAAAAAACCGCAGAAAATCTTACGTTTAATACATTTGTTTTCGAAATGACGTAACTGCAAATCGTCACAATGGACGCATTTCTATCGGAAACGTTTACATTTATCTTCTGGCAGTTAATGTCGCGTGATGAGCCTTGCGGGTGCAACACCCTGTACGTAATTTAAGCATCTAAGTTGTTACAGTCGACAAGTAAGGAGCACAGCAAGTAAAATTTTAGTTTTTGAAAACTCAAATTTTAGCCGCTTTTGCCGCCTTGTAGTTGACCTAGGACCTTAAGATTTGGCACGAACCGAGATCTGGCAGCCACATAACACGCGAAAAAACCAGAAGTGGTAATGTGTAGAAAAAACCGCAGAAAATCTTACGTTTAATACATTTGTTTTCGAAATGACGTAACTGCAAATCGTCACAATGGACGCATTTCTATCGGAAACGTTTACATTTATCTTCTGGCAGTTAAAGTCGCGTGATGAGTCTTGAGGGCGCACCACTCTGTACGTAATTTTAGCATCTAAGTTGTTGCAGTCGACAAGTAAGGAGCACAGCAAGTCAAGTTTTAGTTTTTGAAAACTCAATTTTTGGCCGCTTTTGCTGCCTTGTAGTTGACCTAGGACCTGAAGATTTGGCACGAACCGAGCTCTGGCAGCCACATAACACAAGAAAAAGCCAGAAGTGGTAATGTGTAGAAAAAACCGCAGAAAATCTTACGTTTAATACATTTGTTTTTGAAATGACGTAACTGCAAATCGTCACAATGGACGCATTTCTATCGGAAACGTTTACATTTATCTTCTGGCAGTTAATGTCGCGTGATGAGCCTTGCGGGTGCACCACCCTGTACGTAATTTAAGCATCTAAGTTGTTGCAGTCGACAAGTAAGGAGCACAGCAAGTAAAATTTTAGTTTTTGAAAACTCAAATTTTGGCCGCTTTTGCCGCCTTGTAGTTGACCTAGGACCTTAAGATTTGGCACGAACCGAGATCTGGCAGCCACATTACACAAGAAAAAGCCAGAAGTGGTAATGTGTAGAAAAAACCGCAGAAAATCTTACGTTTAATACATTTGTTTTCGAAATGACGTAACTGAAAATCGTCACAATGGACGCATTTCTATCGGAAACGTTTACATTTATCTTCTGGCAGTTAAAGTCGCGTGATGAGCCTTGCGGGTGCACCACCCTGTACGTAATTGAAGCATCTAAGTTGTTGCAGTCGACAAGTAAGGAGCACAGCAAGTCAAGTTTTAGTTTTTGAAAACTCAATTTTTGGCCGCTTTTGCTGCCTTGTAGTTGACCTAGGACCTTAAGATTTGGCACGAACCGAGCTCTGGCAGCCACATAACACAAGAAAAAGCCAGAAGTGGTAATGTGTAGAAAAAACCGCAGAAAATCTTACGTTTAATACATTTGTTTTCGAAATGACGTAACTGCAAATCGTCACAATGGACGCATTTCTATCGGAAACGTTTACATTTATCTTCTGGCAGTTAATGTCGCGTGATGAGCCTTGCGGGTGCAACACCCTGTACGTAATTTAAGCATGTAAGTTGTTGCAGTCGACAAGTAAGGAGCACAGCAAGTAAAATTTTAGTTTTTTAAAACTCAAATTTTGGCCGCTTTTGCCGCCTTGTAGTTGACCTAGGACCTTAAGATTTGGCACGAACCGAGGTCTGGCAGCCACATAACACAAGAAAAAGCCAGAAGTGGTAATGTGTAGAAAAAACCGCAGAAAATCTTACGTTTAATACATTTGTTTTCGAAATGACGTAACTGCAAACCGTCACAATGGACGCATTTCTATAGGAAACGTTTACATTTATCTTCTGGCAGATAAAGTCGCGTGATGAGCCTTGCGGGTGCACCACCCTGTACGTAATTTAAGCATCTAAGTTGTTGCAGTCGACAAGTAAGGAGCACAGCAAGTAAAATTTTAGTTTTTGAAATTTCAAATTTTGGCCGCTTTTGCCGCCTTGTAGTTGACCTAGGACCTTAAGATTTGGCACGAACCGAGATCTGGCAGCCACATAACACAAGAAAAAGCCAGAAGTGGTAATGTGTAGAAAAAACCGCAGAAAATCTTACGTTTAATACATTTGTTTTCGAAATGACGTAACTGCAAATGGTTACAATGGACGCATTTCTATCGGAAACGTTTACATTTATCTTCTGGCAGTTAAAGTCGCGTGATGAGTCTTGAGGGCGCACCACTCTGTACGTAATTTAAGCATCTAAGTTGTTGCAGTCGACAAGTAAGGAGCACAGCAAGTCATGTTTTAGTTTTTGAAAACTCAATTTTTGGCCGCTTTTGCTGCCTTGTAGTTGACCTAGGACCTTAAGATTTGGCACGAACCGAGCTCTGGCAGCCACATAACACAAGAAAAAGCCAGAAGTGGTAATGTGTGGAAAAAACCGCAGAAAATCTTACGTTTAATGCATTTGTTTTCGAAATGACGTAACTGCAAATCGTCACAATGGACGCATTTCTATCGGAAACGTCTACATTTATCTTCTAGCAGTTAAAGTCGCGTGATGAGTCTTGAGGGCGCACCACTCTCTACGTAATTTAAGCATCTAAGTTGTTGCAGTCGACAAGTAAAGAGCACAGCAAGTCAAGTTTTAGTTTTTGAAAACTCAATTTTTGGCCGCTTTTGCTGCCTTGTACTTGACCTAGGACCTTAAGATTTGGCACGAACCGAGCTCTGGCAGCCACATAACACAAGAAAAAGCCAGAAGTGGTAATGTGTAGAAAAAACCGCAGAAAATCGTACGTTTAATACATTTGTTTTCGAAATGACGTAACTGCAAATCGTCACAATGGACGCATTTCTATCGGAAACGTTTACTTTTATCTTCTGGCAGTTAATGTCGCGTGATGAGCCTTGCGGGTGCACCACCCTGTACGTAATTTAAGCATCTAAGTTGTTGCAGTCGACAAGTAAGGAGCACAGCAAGTAAAATTTTAGTTTTTGAAAACTCAATTTTTGGCCGCTTTTGCTGCCTTGTAGTTGACCTAGGACCTTAAGATTTGGCACGAACCGAGATCTGGCAGCCACATTACACAAGAAAAAGCCAGAAGTGGTAATGTTTAAAAAAAACAGCAGAAAATCGTACGTTTAATACATTTGTTTTCGAAATGACGTAACTGCAAATCGTCACAATGGACGCATTTCTATCGGAAACGACTACATTTATCTTCTGGCAGTTAAAGTCGCGTGATGAGTCTTGAGGGCGCACCACTCTGTACGTAATTTAAGCATCTAAGTTGTTGCAGCCGACAAGTAAGGAGCACAGCAAGTAAAATTTTAGTTTTTGAAAACTCAATTTTTGGCCGCTTTTGCTGCCTTGTAGTTGACCTAGGACCTTAAGATTTGGCACGAACCGAGATCTGGCAGCCACATTACACAAGAAAAAGCCAGAAGTGGTAATGTGGTAAAAAAACCGCAGAAAATCTTACGTTTAATACATTTGTTTTCGAAATGACGTAACTGCAAATCGTCACAATGGACGCATTTCTATCGGAAACGTATACATTTATCTTCTGGCAATTAAAGTCGCATGATGAGTCTTGAGGGCGCACCACTCTCTACGTAATTTAAGCATCTAAGTTGTTGCAGTCGACAAGAAAAGAGCACAGCAAGTCAAGTTTTAGTTTTTGAAAACTCAATTTTTGGCCGCTTTTGCTGCCTTGTAGTTGACCTAGGACCTTAAGATTTGGCACGAACCGAGCTCTGGCAGCCACATAACACAAGAAAAAGCCAGAAGTGGTAATGTGTAGAAAAAACCGCAGAAAATCTTACGTTTAATACATTTGTTTTCGAAATGACGTAACTGCAAATGGTTACAAAGGACGCATTTCTATCGGAAACGTTTACATTTATCTTCTGGCAGTTAAAGTTGCGTGATGAGTCTTGAGGGCGCACCACTCTGTACGTAATTTAAGCATCTAAGTTGTTGCAGTCGACAAGTAAGGAGCACAGCAAGTCAAGTTTTAGTTTTTGAAAACTCAATTTTTGGCCGCTTTTGCTGCCTTGTAGTTGACCTAGGACCTTAAGATTTGGCACGAACCGAGCTCTGGCAGCCACATAACACAAGAAAAAGCCAGAAGTGGTAATGTGTAGAAAAAACCGCAGAAAATCTTACGTTTAATACATTTGTTTTCGAAATGACGTAACTGCAAATCGTCACAATGGACGCATTTCTATAGGAAACGTTTACATTTATCTTCTGGCAGATAAAGTCGCGTGATGAGTCTTGAGGGCGCACCACTCTGTACGTAATTTAAGCATCTAAGTTGTTGCAGTCGACAAGTAAGGAGCACAGCAAGTCAAGTTTTAGTTTTTGAAAACTCAATTTTTGGCCGCTTTTGCTGCCTTGTAGTTGACCTAGGACCTTAAGTTTTGGCGCGAACCGACCTCTGGCAGCCACATAACACAAGAAAAAGCCAGAAGTGGTAATGTGTAGAAAAAACCGCAGAAAATCTTACGTTTAATACATTTGTTTTCGAAATGACGTAACTGCAAATCGTCACAATGGACGCATTTCTATCGGAAACGTTTACATTTATCTTCTGGCAGTTAATGTAGCGTGATGAGCCTTGCGGGTGCAACACCCTGTACGTAATTTAAGCATCTAAGTTGTTACAGTCGACAAGTAAGGAGCACAACAAGTAAAATTTTAGTTTTTGAAAACTCAAATTTTAGCCGCTTTTGCCGCCTTGTAGTTGACCTAGGACCTTAAGATTTGGCACGAACCGAGATCTGGCAGCCACATAACACACGAAAAAACCAGAAGTGGTAATGTGTAGAAAAAACCGCAGAAAATCTTACGTTTAATACATTTGTTTTCGAAATGACGTAACTGCAAATCGTCACAATGGACGCATTTCTATAGGAAACGTTTACATTTATCTTCTGGCAGTTAAAGTCGCGTTATGAGTCTTGAGGGCGCACCACTCTGTACGTAATTTAAGCATCTAAGTTGTTGCAGTCGACAAGTAAGGAGCCCAGCAAGTCAAGTTTTAGTTTTTGAAAACTCAATTTTTGGCCGCTTTTGCTGCCTTGTAGTTGACCTAGGACCTGAAGATTTGGCACGAACCGAGCTCCGGCAGCCACATAACACAAGAAAAAGCCAGAAGTGGTAATGTGTAGAAAAAACCGCAGAAAATCTTACGTTTAATACATTTGTTTTTGAAATGACGTAACTGCAAATCGTCACAATGGACGCATTTCTATCGGAAACGTTTACATTTATCTTCTGGCAGTTAATGTCGCGTGATGAGCCTTGCGGGTGCACCACCCTGTACGTAATTTAAGCATCTAAGTTGTTGCAGTCGACAAGTAAGGAGCACAGCAAGTAAAATTTTAGTTTTTGAAAACTCAAATTTTGGCCGCTTTTGCCGCCTTGTAGTTGACCTAGGACCTTAAGATTTGGCACGAACCGAGATCTGGCAGCCACATTACACAAGAAAAAGCCAGAAGTGGTAATGTGTAGAAAAAACCGCAGAAAATCTTACGTTTAATACATTTGTTTTCGAAATGACGTAACTGAAAATCGTCACAATGGACGCATTTCTATCGGAAACGTTTACATTTATCTTCTGGCAGTTAAAGTCGCGTGATGAGCCTTGCGGGTGCACCACCCTGTACGTAATTGAAGCATCTAAGTTGTTGCAGTCGACAAGTAAGGAGCACAGCAAGTCAAGTTTTAGTTTTTGAAAACTCAATTTTTGGCCGCTTTTGCTGCCTTGTAGTTGACCTAGGACCTTAAGATTTGGCACGAACCGAGCTCTGGCAGCCACATAACACAAGAAAAAGCCAGAAGTGGTAATGTGTAGAAAAAACCGCAGAAAATCTTACGTTTAATACATTTGTTTTCGAAATGACGTAACTGCAAATCGTCACAATGGACGCATTTCTATCGGAAACGTTTACATTTATCTTCTGGCAGTTAATGTCGCGTGATGAGCCTTGCGGGTGTAACACCCTGTACGTAATTTAAGCATCTAAGTTGTTGCAGTCGACAAGTAAGGAGCACAGCAAGTAAAATTTTAGTTTTTGAAAACTCAAATTTTGGCCGCTTTTGCCGCCTTGTAGTTGACCAAGGACCTTAATATTTGGCACGAACCGAGATCTGGCAGCCACATAACACAAGAAAAAGCCAGAAGTGGTAATGTGTAGTAAAAACCGCAGAAAATCTTACGTTTAATACATTTGTTTTCGAAATGACGTAACTGCAAACCGTCACAATGGACGCATTTCTATAGGAAACGTTTACATTTATCTTCTGGCAGTTAAAGTCGCGTGATGAGTCTTGAGGGCGCACCACTCTGTACGTAATTGAAGCATCTAAGTTGTTGCAGTCGACAAGTAAGGAGCACAGCAAGTCAAGTTTTAGTTTTTGAAAACTCAATTTTTGGCCGCTTTTGCTACCTTGTAGTTGACCTAGGACCTTAAGATTTGGCACGAACCGAGATCTGGCAGCCACATTACACAAGAAAAAGCCAGAAGTGGTAATGTGTAGAAAAAACCGCAGAAAATCTTACGTTTAATACATTTGTTTTCGAAATGACGTAACTGCAAATCGTCACAATGGACGCATTTCTATCGTAAACGTTTACATTTATCTTCTGGCAGTTAATGTCGCGTGATGAGCCTTGCGGGTGCACCACCCTGTATGTAATTTAAGCATCTAAGTTGTTGCAGTCGACAAGTAAGGAGCACAGCAAGTAAAATTTTAGTTTTTGAAAACTCAAATTTTGGCCGCTTTTGCCGCCTTGTAGTTGACCTAGGACCTTAAGATTTGGCACGAACCGAGATCTGGCAGCCACATTACACAAGAAAAAGCCAGAAGTGGTAATGTGTAGAAAAAACCGCAGAAATTCTTACGTTTAATACATTTGTTTTCGAAATGACGTAACTGCAAATCGTCACAATGGACGCATTTCTATCGGAAACGTTTACATTTATCTTCTGGCAGTTAATGTCGCGTGATGAGCCTTGCGGGTGCACCACCCTGTACGTAATTTAAGCATCTAAGTTGTTGCAGTCGACAAGTAAGGAGCACAGCAAGTAAAATTTTAGTTTTTGAAAACTCAAATTTTGGCCGCTTTTGACACCTTGTAGTTGACCTAGGACCTTAAGATTTGGCACGAACCGAGCTCTGGCAGCCACATAACACAAGAAAAAGCCAGAAGTGGTAATGTGTAGAAAAAACCGCAGAAAATCGTACGTTTAATACATTTGTTTTCGAAATGACGTAACTGCAAATCGTCACAATGGACGCATTTCTATCGGAAACGTTTACTTTTATCTTCTGGCAGTTAATGTCGCGTGATGAGCCTTGCGGGTGCACCACCCTGTACGTAATTTAAGCATCTAAGTTGTTGCAGTCGACAAGTAAGGAGCACAGCAAGTAAAATTTTAGTTTTTGAAAACTCAATTTTTGGCCGCTTTTGCTGCCTTGTAGTTGACCTAGGACCTTAAGATTTGGCACGAACCGAGATCTGGCAGCCACATTACACAAGAAAAAGCCAGAAGTGGTAATGTTTAAAAAAAACCGCAGAAAATCGTACGTTTAATACATTTGTTTTCGAAATGACGTAACTGCAAATCGTCACAATGGACGCATTTCTATCGGAAACGACTACATTTATCTTCTGGCAGTTAAAGTCGCGTGATGAGTCTTGAGGGCGCACCACTCTGTACGTAATTTAAGCATCTAAGTTGTTGCAGTCGACAAGTAAGGAGCACAGCAAGTAAAATTTTAGTTTTTGAAAACTCAATTTTTGGCCGCTTTTGCTGCCTTGTAGTTGACCTAGGACCTTAAGATTTGGCACGAACCGAGATCTGGCAGCCACATTACACAAGAAAAAGCCAGAAGTGGTAATGTGTAAAAAAAACCGCAGAAAATCGTACGTTTAATACATTTGTTTTCGAAATGACGTAACTGCAAATCGTCACAATGGACGCATTTCTATCGGAAACGTATACATTTATCTTCTGGCAATTAAAGTCGCGTGATGAGTCTTGAGGGCGCACCACTCTCTACGTAATTTAAGCATCTAAGTTGTTGCAGTCGACAAGAAAAGAGCACAGCAAGTCAAGTTTTAGTTTTTGAAAACTCAATTTTTGGCCGCTTTTGCTGCCTTGTAGTTGACCTAGGACCTTAAGACTTGGCACGAACCGAGCTCTGGCAGCCACATAACACAAGAAAAAGCCAGAAGTGGTAATGTGTAGAAAAAACCGCAGAAAATCTTACGTTTAATACATTTGTTTTCGAAATGACGTAACTGCAAATGGTTACAAAGGACGCATTTCTATCGGAAACGTTTACATTTATCTTCTGGCAGTTAAAGTCGCGTGATGAGTCTTGAGGGCGCACCACTCTGTACGTAATTTAAGCATCTAAGTTGTTGCAGTCGACAAGTAAGGAGCACAGCAAGTCAAGTTTTAGTTTTTGAAAACTCAATTTTTTGCCGCTTTTGCTGCCTTGTAGTTGACCTAGGACCTTAAGATTTGGCACGAACCGAGCTCTGGCAGCCACATAACACAAGAAAAAGCCAGAAGTGGTAATGTGTAGAAAAAACTGCAGAAAATCTTACGTTTAATACATTTGTTTTCGAAATGACGTAACTGCAAATCGTCACAATGGACGCATTTCTATAGGAAACGTTTACATTTATCTTCTGGCAGATAAAGTCGCGTGATGAGTCTTGAGGGCGCATCACTCTGTACGTATTTTAAGCATCTAAGTTGTTGCAGTCGACAAGTAAGGAGCACAGCAAGTCAAGTTTTAGTTTTTGAAAACTCAATTTTTGGCCGCTTTTGCTGCCTTGTAGTTGACCTAGGACCTTAAGTTTTGGCACGAACCGACCTCTGGCAGCCACATAACACAAGAAAAAGCCAGAAGTGGTAATGTGTAGAAAAAACCGCAGAAAATCTTACGTTTAATACATTTGTTTTCGAAATGACGTAACTGCAAATCGTCACAATGGACGCATTTCTATCGGAAACGTTTACATTTATCTTCTGGCAGTTAATGTCGCGTGATGAGCCTTGCGGGTGCACCACCCTGTACGTAATTTAAGCATCTAAGTTGTTGCAGTCGACAAGTAAGGAGCACAGCAAGTAAAATTTTAGTTTTTGAAAACTCAAATTTTGGCCGCTTTTGACACCTTGTAGTTGACCTAGGACCTTAAGATTTGGCACGAACCGAGATCTGGCAGCCACATAACACAAGAAAAAGCCAGAAGTGGTAATGTGTAGAAAAAACCGCAGAAAATCGTACGTTTAATACATTTGTTTTCGAAATGACGTAACTGCAAATCGTCACAATGGACGCATTTCTATCGGAAACGTTTACATTTATCTTCTGGCAGTTAATGTCGCGTGATGAGCCTTGCGGGTGCACCACCCTGTACGTAATTTGAGCATCTAAGTTGTTGCAGTCGACAAGTAAGGAGCACAGCAAGTAAAATTTTAGTTTTTGAAAACTCAAATTTTGGCCGCTTTTGCCGCCTTGTAGTTGACGTAGGACCTTAAGATTTGGCACGAACCGAGATCTGGCAGCCACATTACACAAGAAAAAGCCAGAAGTGGTAATGTGTAGAAAAAACCACAGAAAATCTTACGTTTAATGCATTTGTTTTCGAAATGACGTAACTGCAAATCGTCACAATGGACGCATTTCTATCGGAAACGTCTACATTTATCTTCTAGCAGTTAAAGTCGCGTGATGAGTCTTGAGGGCGCACCACTCTCTACGTAATTTAAGCATCTAAGTTGTTGCAGTCGACAAGTAAAGAGCACAGCAAGTCAAGTTTTAGTTTTTGAAAACTCAATTTTTGGCCGCTTTTGCTGCCTTGTACTTGACCTAGGACCTTAAGATTTGGCACGAACCGAGCTCTGGCAGCCACATAACACAAGAAAAAGCCAGAAGTGGTAATGTGTAGAAAAAACCGCAGAAAATCGTACGTTTAATACATTTGTTTTCGAAATGACGTAACTGCAAATCGTCACAATGGACGCATTTCTATCGGAAACGTTTACTTTTATCTTCTGGCAGTTAATGTCGCGTGATGAGCCTTGCGGGTGCACCACCCTGTACGTAATTTAAGCATCTAAGTTGTTGCAGTCGACAAGTAAGGAGCACAGCAAGTCAAGTTTTAGTTTTTGAAAACTCAATTTTTTGCCGCTTTTGCTGCCTTGTAGTTGACCTAGGACCTTAAGATTTGGCACGAACCGAGCTCTGGCAGCCACATAACACAAGAAAAAGCCAGAAGTGGTAATGTGTAGAAAAAACCGCAGAAAATCTTACGTTTAATACATTTGTTTTCGAAATGACGTAACTGCAAATCGTCACAATGGACGCATTTCTATAGGAAACGTTTACATTTATCTTCTGGCAGATAAAGTCGCGTGATGAGTCTTGAGGGCGCATCACTCTGTACGTATTTTAAGCATCTAAGTTGTTGCAGTCGACAAGTAAGGAGCACAGCAAGTCAAGTTTTAGTTTTTGAAAACTCAATTTTTGGCCGCTTTTGCTGCCTTGTAGTTGACCTAGGACCTTAAGTTTTGGCACGAACCGACCTCTGGCAGCCACATAACACAAGAAAAAGCCAGAAGTGGTAATGTGTAGAAAAAACCGCAGAAAATCTTACGTTTAATACATTTGTTTTCGAAATGACGTAACTGCAAATCGTCACAATGGACGCATTTCTATCGGAAACGTTTACATTTATCTTCTGGCAGTTAATGTCGCGTGATGAGCCTTGCGGGTGCACCACCCTGTACGTAATTTAAGCATCTAAGTTGTTGCAGTCGACAAGTAAGGAGCACAGCAAGTAAAATTTTAGTTTTTGAAAACTCAAATTTTGGCCGCTTTTGACACCTTGTAGTTGACCTAGGACCTTAAGATTTGGCACGAACCGAGATCTGGCAGCCACATAACACAAGAAAAAGCCAGAAGTGGTAATGTGTAGAAAAAACCGCAGAAAATCGTACGTTTAATACATTTGTTTTCGAAATGACGTAACTGCAAATCGTCACAATGGACGCATTTCTATCGGAAACGTTTACATTTATCTTCTGGCAGTTAATGTCGCGTGATGAGCCTTGCGGGTGCACCACCCTGTACGTAATTTGAGCATCTAAGTTGTTGCAGTCGACAAGTAAGGAGCACAGCAAGTAAAATTTTAGTTTTTGAAAACTCAAATTTTGGCCGCTTTTGCCGCCTTGTAGTTGACGTAGGACCTTAAGATTTGGCACGAACCGAGATCTGGCAGCCACATTACACAAGAAAAAGCCAGAAGTGGTAATGTGTAGAAAAAACCACAGAAAATCTTACGTTTAATGCATTTGTTTTCGAAATGACGTAACTGCAAATCGTCACAATGGACGCATTTCTATCGGAAACGTCTACATTTATCTTCTAGCAGTTAAAGTCGCGTGATGAGTCTTGTGGGCGCACCACTCTCTACGTAATTTAAGCATCTAAGTTGTTGCAGTCGACAAGTAAAGAGCACAGCAAGTCAAGTTTTAGTTTTTGAAAACTCAATTTTTGGCCGCTTTTGCTGCCTTGTACTTGACCTAGGACCTTAAGATTTGGCACGAACCGAGCTCTGGCAGCCACATAACACAAGAAAAAGCCAGAAGTGGTAATGTGTAGAAAAAACCGCAGAAAATCGTACGTTTAATACATTTGTTTTCGAAATGACGTAACTGCAAACCGTCACAATGGACGCATTTCTATCGGAAACGTTTACTTTTATCTTCTGGCAGTTAATGTCGCGTGATGAGCCTTGCGGGTGCACCACCCTGAACGTAATTTAAGCATCTAAGTTGTTGCAGTCGACAAGTAAGGAGCACAGCAAGTAAAATTTTAGTTTTTGAAAACTCAATTTTTGGCCGCTTTTGCTGCCTTGTAGTTGACCTAGGACCTTAAGATTTGGCACGAACCGAGATCTGGCAGCCACATTACACAAGAAAAAGCCAGAAGTGGTAATGTTTAAAAAAAACCGCAGAAAATCGTACGTTTAATACATTTGTTTTCGAAATGACGTAACTGCAAATCGTCACAATGGACGCATTTCTATCGGAAACGACTACATTTATCTTCTGGCAGTTAAAGTCGCGTGATGAGTCTTGAGGGCGCACCACTCTGTACGTAATTTAAGCATCTAAGTTGTTGCAGTCGACAAGTAAGGAGCACAGCAAGTAAAATTTTAGTTTTTGAAAACTCAATTTTTGGCCGCTTTTGCTGCCTTGTAGTTGACCTAGGACCTTAAGATTTGGCACGAACCGAGATCTGGCAGCCACATTACACAAGAAAAAGCCAGAAGTGGTAATGTGTAAAAAAAACCGCAGAAAATCGTACGTTTAATACATTTGTTTTCGAAATGACGTAACTGCAAATCGTCACAATGGACGCATTTCTATCGGAAACGTATACATTTATCTTCTGGCAATTAAAGTCGCGTGATGAGTCTTGAGGGCGCACCACTCTCTACGTAATTTAAGCATCTAAGTTGTTGCAGTCGACAAGAAAAGAGCACAGCAAGTCAAGTTTTAGTTTTTGAAAACTCAATTTTTGGCCGCTTTTGCTGCCTTGTAGTTGACCTAGGACCTTAAGACTTGGCACGAACCGAGCTCTGGCAGCCACATAACACAAGAAAAAGCCAGAAGTGGTAATGTGTAGAAAAAACCGCAGAAAATCTTACGTTTAATACATTTGTTTTCGAAATGACGTAACTGCAAATGGTTACAAAGGACGCATTTCTATCGGAAACGTTTACATTTATCTTCTGGCAGTTAAAGTCGCGTGATGAGTCTTGAGGGCGCACCACTCTGTACGTAATTTAAGCATCTAAGTTGTTGCAGTCGACAAGTAAGGAGCACAGCAAGTCAAGTTTTAGTTTTTGAAAACTCAATTTTTGGCCGCTTTTGCTGCCTTGTAGTTGACCTAGGACCTTAAGATTTGGCACGAACCGAGCTCTGGCAGCCACATAACACAAGAAAAAGCCAGAAGTGGTAATGTGTAGAAAAAACCGCAGAAAATCTTACGTTTAATACATTTGTTTTCGAAATGACGTAACTGCAAATCGTCACAATGGACGCATTTCTATAGGAAACGTTTACATTTATCTTCTGGCAGATAAAGTCGCGTGATGAGTCTTGAGGGCGCATCACTCTGTACGTATTTTAAGCATCTAAGTTGTTGCAGTCGACAAGTAAGGAGCACAGCAAGTCAAGTTTTAGTTTTTGAAAACTCAATTTTTGGCCGCTTTTGCTGCCTTGTAGTTGACCTAGGACCTTAAGTTTTGGCACGAACCGACCTCTGGCAGCCACATAACACAAGAAAAAGCCAGAAGTGGTAATGTGTAGAAAAAACCGCAGAAAATCTTACGTTTAATACATTTGTTTTCGAAATGACGTAACTGCAAATCGTCACAATGGACGCATTTCTATCGGAAACGTTTACATTTATCTTCTGGCAGTTAATGTCGCGTGATGAGCCTTGCGGGTGCAACACCCTGTACGTAATTTAAGCATCTAAGTTGTTACAGTCGACAAGTAATTAGCACAGCAAGTAAAATTTTAGTTTTTGAAAACTCAAATTTTAGCCGCTTTTGCCGCCTTGTAGTTGACCTAGGACCTTAAGATTTGGCACGAACCGAGATCTGGCAGCCACATAACACACGAAAAAACCAGAAGTGGTAATGTGTAGAAAAAACCGCAGAAAATCTTACGTTTAATACATTTGTTTTCGAAATGACGTAACTGCAAATCGTCACAATGGACGCATTTCTATAGGAAACGTTTACATTTATCTTCTGGCAGTTAAAGTCGCGTGATGAGTCTTGAGGGCGCACCACTCTGTACGTAATTTAAGCATCTAAGTTGTTGCAGTCGACAAGTAAGGAGCCCAGCAAGTCAAGTTTTAGTTTTTGAAAACTCAATTTTTGGCCGCTTTTGCTGCCTTGTAGTTGACCTAGGACCTGAAGATTTGGCACGAACCGAGATCTGGCAGCCACATTACACAAGAAAAAGCCAGAAGTGGTAATGTGTAGAAAAAACCGCAGAAAATCTTACGTTTAATACATTTGTTTTCGAAATGACGTAACTGCAAATGGTTACAAAGGACGCATTTCTATCGGAAACGTTTACATTTATCTTCTGGCAGTTAATGTCGCGTGATGAGCCTTGCGGGTGCAACACCCTGTACGTAATTTAAGCATCTAAGTTGTTACAGTCGACAAGTAATTAGCACAGCAAGTAAAATTTTAGTTTTTGAAAACTCAAATTTTAGCCGCTTTTGCCGCCTTGTAGTTGACCTAGGACCTTAAGATTTGGCACGAACCGAGATCTGGCAGCCACATAACACACGAAAAAACCAGAAGTGGTAATGTGTAGAAAAAACCGCAGAAAATCTTACGTTTAATACATTTGTTTTCGAAATGACGTAACTGCAAATCGTCACAATGGACGCATTTCTATAGGAAACGTTTACATTTATCTTCTGGCAGTTAAAGTCGCGTGATGAGTCTTGAGGGCGCACCACTCTGTACGTAATTTAAGCATCTAAGTTGTTGCAGTCGACAAGTAAGGAGCCCAGCAAGTCAAGTTTTAGTTTTTGAAAACTCAATTTTTGGCCGCTTTTGCTGCCTTGTAGTTGACCTAGGACCTGAAGATTTGGCACGAACCGAGATCTGGCAGCCACATTACACAAGAAAAAGCCAGAAGTGGTAATGTGTAGAAAAAACCGCAGAAAATCTTACGTTTAATACATTTGTTTTCGAAATGACGTAACTGAAAATCGTCACAATGGACGCATTTCTATCGGAAACGTTTACATTTATCTTCTGGCAGTTAAAGTCGCGTGATGAGCCTTGCGGGTGCACCACCCTGTACGTAATTTAAGCATCTAAGTTGTTGCAGTCGACAAGTAAGGAGCACAGCAAGTCAAGTTTTAGTTTTTGAAAACTCAATTTTTGGCCGCTTTTGCTGCCTTGTAGTTGACCTAGGACCTTAAGATTTGGCACGAACCGAGCTCTGGCAGCCACATAACACAAGAAAAAGCCAGAAGTGGTAATGTGTAGAAAAAACCGCAGAAAATCTTACGTTTAATACATTTGTTTTCGAAATGACGTAACTGCAAATCGTCACAATGGACGCATTTCTATCGGAAACGTTTACATTTATCTTCTGGCAGTTAATGTCGCGTGATGAGCCTTGCGGGTGCAACACCCTGTACGTAATTTAAGCATCTAAGTTGTTGCAGTCGACAAGTAAGGAGCACAGCAAGTAAAATTTTAGTTTTTGAAAACTCAAATTTTGGCCGCTTTTGCCGCCTTGTAGTTGACCAAGGACCTTAATATTTGGCACGAACCGAGATCTGGCAGCCACATAACACAAGAAAAAGGCAGAAGTGGTAATGTGTAGAAAAAACCGCAGAAAATCTTACGTTTAATACATTTGTTTTCGAAATGACGTAACTGCAAACCGTCACAATGGACGCATTTCTATAGGAAACGTTTACATTTATCTTCTGGCAGTTAAAGTCGCGTGATGAGTCTTGAGGGCGCACCACTCTGTACGTAATTGAAGCATCTAAGTTGTTGCAGTCGACAAGTAAGGAGCACAGCAAGTCAAGTTTTAGTTTTTGAAAACTCAATTTTTGGCCGCTTTTGCTGCCTTGTAGTTGACCTAGGACCTTAAGATTTGGCACGAACCGAGATCTGGCAGCCACATTACACAAGAAAAAGCCAGAAGTGGTAATGTGTAGAAAAAACCGCAGAAAATCTTACGTTTAATACATTTGTTTTCGAAATGACGTAACTGCAAATCGTCACAATGGACGCATTTCTATCGTAAACGTTTACATTTATCTTCTGGCAGTTAATGTCGCGTGATGAGCCTTGCGGGTGCACCACCCTGTATGTAATTTAAGCATCTAAGTTGTTGCAGTCGACAAGTAAGGAGCACAGCAAGTAAAATTTTAGTTTTTGAAAACTCAAATTTTGGCCGCTTTTGCCACCTTGTAGTTGACCTAGGACCTTAAGATTTGGCACGAACCGAGATCTGGCAGCCACATTACACAAGAAAAAGCCAGAAGTGGTAATGTGTAGAAAAAACCGCAGAAAATGTTACGTTTAAAACATTTGTTTTCGAAATGACGTAACTGCAAATCGTCACAATGGACGCATTTCTATCGGAAACGTTTACATTTATCTTCTGGCAGTTAAAGTCGTGTGATGAGCCTTGCGGTCGCACCATTCTGTACGTAATTTAAGCATATAAGTTGTTGCAGTCGACAAGTAAGGAGCACAGCAAGTCAAGTTTTAGTTTTTGAAAACTCAATTTTTGGCCGCATTTGCTGCCTTGTAGTTGACCTAGAACCTTATGATTTGGCACGAACCGAGCTCTGGCAGCCACATTACACAAGAAAAAGCCAGAAGTGGTAATGTGTAGGAAAAACCGCAGAAAATCTTACGTTTAATACATTTGTTTTCGAAATGACGTAACTGCAAATCGTCACAATGGACGCATTTCTATCGGAAACGTTTACATTTATCTTCTGGCAGTTAATGTCGCGTGATGAGCCTTGCGGGTGCACCACCCTGTACGTAATTTAAGCATCTAAGTTGTTGCAGTCGACAAGTAAGGAGCACAACAAGTAAAATTTTAGTTTTTGAAAACTCAAATTTTGGCCGCTTTTGCCGCCTTGTAGTTGACCTAGGACCTTAAGATTTGGACGAACCGAGATCTGGCCGCCACATTACTCAAGAAAAAGCCAGAAGTGGTAATGTGTAGAAAAAACCGCAGAAAATCTTACGTTTTATACATTTGTTTTCGAAATGACGTAACTGCAAATCGTCACAATGGACGCATTTCTATCGGAAACGTCTACATTTATCTTCTGGCAGTTAAAGTCGCGTGATGAGCCTTGAGGGCGCACCACTCTCTACGTAATTTAAGCATCTAAGTTGTTGCAGTCGACAAGTAAAGAGCACAGCAAGTCAAGTTTTAGTTTTTGAAAACTCAATTTTTGGCCGCATTTGCTGCCTTGTAGTTGACCTAGGACCTTAAGATTTGGCACGAACCGAGCTCTGGCAGCCACATAACACAAGAAAAAGCCAGAAGTGGTAATGTGTAGAAAAAACCGCAGAAAATCTTACGTTTAATACATTTGTTTTCGAAATGACGTAACTGCAATTCGTCACAATGGACGCATTTCTATCGGAAACGTTTACATTTATCTTCTGGCAGTTAATGTCGCGTGATGAGCCTTGCGGGTGCACCACCCTGTACGTAATTTAAGCATCTAAGTTGTTGCAGTCGACAAGTAAGGAGCACAGCAAGTAAAATTTTAGTTTTTGAAAACTCAAATTTTGGCCGCTTTTGCCGCCTTGTAGTTGACCTAGGACCTTAAGATTTGGCACGAACCGAGATCTGGCAGCCACATTACACAAGAAAAAGCCAGAAGTGGTAATGTGTAGAAAAAACCGCAGAAAATCTTACGTTTAAAACATTTATTTTCGAAATGACGTAACTGCAAATCGTCACAATGGACGCATTTCTATCGGAAACGTTTACATTTATCTTCTGGCAGTTAATGTCGCGTGATGAGCCTTGCGGGTGCACCACCCTGTACGTAATTTAAGCATCTAAGTTAGTGCAGTCGACAAGTAAGGAGCACAGCAAGTAAAATTTTAGTTTTTGAAAACTCAAATTTTGGCCGCTTTTGCCGCCTTGTAGTTGACCTAGGACCTTAAGATTTGGCACGAACCGAGATCTGGCAGCCACATTACACAAGAAAAAGCCAGAAGTGGTAATGTGTAGAAAAAACCGCAGAAAATCTTACGTTTAAAACATTTGTTTTCGAAATGACGTAACTGCAAATCGTCACAATGGACGCATTTCTATCGGAAACGTTTACATTTATCTTCTGGCAGTTAATGTCGCGTGATGAGCCTTGCGGGTGCACCACCCTGTACGTAATTTAAGCATCTAAGTTGTTGCAGTCGACAAGTAAGGAGCACAGCAAGTAAAATATTAGTTTTTGAAAACTCAAATTTTGGCCGCTTTTGCCGCCTTGTAGTTGACCTAGGACCTTAAGATTTGGCACGAACCGAGATCTGGCAGACACATTACACAAGAAAAAGCCAGAAGTGGTAATGTGTAGAAAAAACCGCAGAAAATCTTACGTTTAATACATTTGTTTTCGAAATGACGTAACTGCAATTCGTCACAATGGACGCATTTCTATCGGAAACGTTTACATTTATCTTCTGGCAGTTAATGTCGCGTGATGAGCCTTGCGGGTGCACCACCCTGTACGTAATTTAAGCATCTAAGTTGTTGCAGTCGACAAGTAAGGAGCACAGCAAGTAAAATTTTAGTTTTTGAAAACTCAAATTTTGGCCGCTTTTGCCGCCTTGTAGTTGACCTAGGACCTTAAGATTTGGCACGAACCAAGATCTGGCAGCCACATTACACAAGAAACAGCCAGAAGTGGTAATGTGTAGAAAAAACCGCAGAAAATCTTACGTTTAATACATTTGTTTTCGAAATGACGTAACTGCAAATCGTCACAATGGACGCATTTCTATCGGAAACGTTTACATTTATCTTCTGGCAGTTAATGTCGCGTGATGAGCCTTGCGGGTGCACCATTCTGTACGTAATTTAAGCATCTAAGTTGTTGCAGTCGACAAGTAAAGAGCACAGCAAGTCAAGTTTTAGTTTTTGAAAACTCAATTTTTTACCGCTTTTGCTGCCTTGTAGTTGACCTAGGACCTTAAGATTTGGCACGAACCGAGGTCTGGCAGCCACATAACACAAGAAAAAGCCAGAAGTGGTAATGTGTAGAAAAAACCGCAGAAAAACGTACGTTTAATACATTTGTTTTCGAAATGACGTAACTGCAAATCGTCACAATGGACGCATTTCTATCGGAAACGTTTACATTTATCTTCTGGCAGTTAATGTCGCGTGATGAGCATTGCGGGTGCACCACCCTGTACGTAATTTAAGCATCTAAGTTGTTGCAGTCGACAAGTAAGGAGCACAGCAAGTAAAATTTTAGTTTTTGAAAACTCAAATTTTGGCCGCTTTTGCCGCCTTGTAGTTGACCTAGGACCTTAAGATTTGGCACGAACCGAGATCTGGCAGCCACATTACACAAGAAAAAGCCAGAAGTGGTAATGTGTAGAAAAAACCGCAGAAAATCTTACGTTTAAAACATTTGTTTTCGAAATGACGTAACTGCAAAACGTCACAATGGACGCATTTCTATCGGAAACGTTTACATTTATCTTCTGGCAGTTAAAGTCGCGTGATGAGCCTTGCGGGTGCACCATTCTGTACGTAATTTAAGAATCTAAGTTGTTGCAGTCGACAAGTAAGGAGCACAGCAAGTCAAGTTTTAGTTTTTGAAAACTCAATTTTTGGCCGCATTTGCTGCCTTGTAGTTGACCTAGAACCTTATGATTTGGCACGAACCGAGCTCTGGCAGCCACATTACACAAGAAAAAGCCAGAAGTGGTAATGTGTAGGAAAAACCGCAGAAAATCTTACGTTTAATACATTTGTTTTTGAAATGACGTAACTGCAAATCGTCACAATGGACGCATTTCTATCGGAAACGTTTACATTTATCTTCTGGCAGTTAATGTCGCGTGATGAGCCTTGCGGGTGCACCACCCTGTACGTAATTTAAGCATCTAAGTTGTTGCAGTCGACAAGTAAGGAGCACAGCAAGTAATATTTTAGTTTTTGAAAACTCAAATTTTGGCCGCTTTTGCCGCCTTGTAGTTGACCTAGGACCTTAAGATTTGGCACGAACCGAGATCTGGCAGCCACATTACACAAGAAAAAGCCAGAAGTGGTAATGTGTAGAAAAAACCGCAGAAAATCTTACGTTTAATACATTTGTTTTCGAAATGACGTAACTGCAAATCGTCACAATGGACGCATTTCTATCGGAAACGTTTACATTTATCTTCTGGCAGTTAATGTCGCGTGATGAGCCTTGCGGGTACACCACCCTGTACGTAATTTAAGCATCTAAGTTGTTGCAGTCGACAAGTAAGGAGCACAGCAAGTCAAGTTTTAGTTTTTGAAAACTCAATTTTTTGCCGCTTTTGCTGCCTTGTAGTTGACCTAGGACCTTAAGATTTGGCACGAACCGAGCTCTGGCAGCCAAATAACACAAGAAAAAGCCAGAAGTGGTAATATGTAGAAAAAACCGCAGAAAATCGTACGTTTAATACATTTGTTTTCGAAATGACGTAACTGCAAATCGTCACAATGGACGCATTTCTATCGGAAACGTTTACATTTATCTTCTGGCAGTTAATGTCGCGTGATGAGCCTTGCGGGTGCACCACCCTGTACGTAATTTAAGCATCTAAGTTGTTGCAGTCGACAAGTAAGGAGCACAGCAAGTAAAATTTTAGTTTTTGAAAACTCAAATTTTGGCCGCTTTTGCCGCCTTGTAGTTGACCTAGGACCTTAAGATTTGGCACGAACCAAGATCTGGCAGCCACATTACACAAGAAACAGCCAGAAGTGATAATGTGTAGAAAAAACCGCAGAAAATCTTACGTTTAATACATTTGTTTTCGAAATGACGTAACTGCAAATCGTCACAATGGACGCATTTCTATCGGAAACGTTTACATTTATCTTCTGGCAGTTAATGTCGCGTGATGAGCCTTGCGGGTGCACCATTCTGTACGTAATTTAAGCATCTAAGTTGTTGCAGTCGACAAGTAAAGAGCACAGCAAGTCAAGTTTTAGTTTTTGAAAACTCAATTTTTTACCGCTTTTGCTGCCTTGTAGTTGACCTAGGACCTTAAGATTTGGCACGAACCGAGGTCTGGCAGCCACATAACACAAGAAAAAGCCAGAAGTGGTAATGTGTAGAAAAAACCGCAGAAAAACGTACGTTTAATACATTTGTTTTCGAAATGACGTAACTGCAAATCGTCACAATGGACGCATTTCTATCGGAAACGTTTACATTTATCTTCTGGCAGTTAATGTCGCGTGATGAGCATTGCGGGTGCACCACCCTGTACGTAATTTAAGCATCTAAGTTGTTGCAGTCGACAAGTAAGGAGCACAGCAAGTAAAATTTTAGTTTTTGAAAACTCAAATTTTGGCCGCTTTTGCCGCCTTGTAGTTGACCTAGGACCTTAAGATTTGGCACGAACCGAGATCTGGCAGCCACATTACACAAGAAAAAGCCAGAAGTGGTAATGTGTAGAAAAAACCGCAGAAAATCTTACGTTTAAAACATTTGTTTTCGAAATGACGTAACTGCAAAACGTCACAATGGACGCATTTCTATCGGAAACGTTTACATTTATCTTCTGGCAGTTAAAGTCGCGTGATGAGCCTTGCGGGTGCACCATTCTGTACGTAATTTAAGAATCTAAGTTGTTGCAGTCGACAAGTAAGGAGCACAGCAAGTCAAGTTTTAGTTTTTGAAAACTCAATTTTTGGCCGCATTTGCTGCCTTGTAGTTGACCTAGGACCTTATGATTTGGCACGAACCGAGCTCTGGCAGCCACATTACACAAGAAAAAGCCAGAAGTGGTAATGTGTAGGAAAAACCGCAGAAAATCTTACGTTTAATACATTTGTTTTTGAAATGACGTAACTGCAAATCGTCACAATGGACGCATTTCTATCGGAAACGTTTACATTTATCTTCTGGCAGTTAATGTCGCGTGATGAGCCTTGCGGGTGCACCACCCTGTACGTAATTTAAGCATCTAAGTTGTTGCAGTCGACAAGTAAGGAGCACAGCAAGTAATATTTTAGTTTTTGAAAACTCAAATTTTGGCCGCTTTTGCCGCCTTGTAGTTGACCTAGGACCTTAAGATTTGGCACGAACCGAGATCTGGCAGCCACATTACACAAGAAAAAGCCAGAAGTGGTAATGTGTAGAAAAAACCGCAGAAAATCTTACGTTTAATACATTTGTTTTCGAAATGACGTAACTGCAAATCGTCACAATGGACGCATTTCTATCGGAAACGTTTACATTTATCTTCTGGCAGTTAATGTCGCGTGATGAGCCTTGCGGGTACACCACCCTGTACGTAATTTAAGCATCTAAGTTGTTGCAGTCGACAAGTAAGGAGCACAGCAAGTCAAGTTTTAGTTTTTGAAAACTCAATTTTTTGCCGCTTTTGCTGCCTTGTAGTTGACCTAGGACCTTAAGATTTGGCACGAACCGAGCTCTGGCAGCCACATAACACAAGAAAAAGCCAGAAGTGGTAATATGTAGAAAAAACCGCAGAAAATCGTACGTTTAATACATTTGTTTTCGAAATGACGTAACTGCAAATCGTCACAATGGACGCATTTCTATCGGAAACGTTTACATTTATCTTCTGGCAGTTAATGTCGCGTGATGAGCCTTGCGGGTGCACCACCCTGTACGTAATTTAAGCATCTAAGTTGTTGCAGTCGACAAGTAAGGAGCACAGCAAGTAAAATTTTAGTTTTTGAAAACTCAAATTTTGGCCGCTTTTGCCGCCTTGTAGTTGACCTAGGACCTTAAGATTTGGCACGAACCGAGATCTGGCAGCCACATTACACAAGAAAAAGCCAGAAGTGGTAATGTGTAGAAAAAACCGCAGAAAATCTTACGTTTAATACATTTGTTTTCGAAATGACGTAACTGCAAATCGTCACAATGGACGCATTTCTATCGGAAACGTCTACATTTATCTTCTGGCAGTTAATGTCGCGTGATGAGTCTTGAGGGCGCACCACTCTCTACGTAATTTAAGCATCTAAGTTGTTGCAGTCGACAAGTAAGGAGCACAGGAAGTCAAGTTTTAGTTTTTGAAAACTCAATTTTTGGCCTCTTTTGCTGCCTTGTAGTTGACCTAGGACCTTAAGATTTGGCACGAACCGAGCTCTGGCAGCCACATAACACAAGAAAAAGCCAGAAGTGGTAATGTGTAGAAAAAACCGCAGAAAATCGTACGTTTAATACATTTGTTTTCGAAATGACGTAACTGCAAATCGTCACAATGGACGCATTTCTATCGGAAACGTTTACATTTATCTTCTGGCAGTTAATGTCGCGTGATGAGCCTTGCGGGTGCACCACCCTGTACGTAATTTAAGCATCTAAGTTGTTGCAGTCGACAAGTAAGGAGCACAGCAAGTAAAATTTTAGTTTTTGAAAACTCAAATTTTGGCCGCTTTTGCCGCCTTGTAGTTGACCTAGGACCTTAAGATTTGGCACGAACTGAGATCTGGCAGCCACATTACACAAGAAAAAGCCAGAAGTGGTAATGTGTAGAAAAAATCGCAGAAATTCTTACGTTTAATACATTTGTTTTCGAAATGACGTAACTGCAAATCGTCACAATGGACGCATTTCTATCGGAAACGTTTACATTTATCTTCTGGCAGTTAATGTCGCGTGATGAGCCTTGCGGGTGCACCACCCTGTATGTAATTTAAGCATCTAAGTTGTTGCAGTCGACAAGTAAGGAGCACAGCAAGTAAAATTTTAGTTTTTGAAAACTCAAATTTTGGCCGCTTTTGCCGCCTTGTAGTTGACCTAGGACCTTAAGATTTGGCACGAACCTAGATCTGGCAGCCACATAACACAAGAAAAAGCCAGAAGTGGTAATGTGTAGAAAAAACCGCAGAAAATCTTACGTTTAATACATTTGTTTTCGAAATGACGTAACTGCAAATCGTCACAATGGACGCATTTCTATCGGAAACGTTTACATTTATCTTCTGGCAGTTAATGTCGCGTGATGAGCCTTGCGGGTGCACCACCCTGTACGTAATTTAAGCATCTAAGTTGTTGCAGTCGACAAGTAAGGAGCACAGCAAGTAAAATTTTAGTTTTTGAAAACTCAAATTTTGGCCGCTTTTGCCGCCTCTTAGTTGACCTAGGACCTTAAGATTTGGCACGAACCGAGATCTGGCAGCCGCATTACACAAGAAATAGCCAGAAGTGGTAATGTGTAGAAAAAACCGCAGAAAATCTTACGTTTAATACATTTGTTTTCGAAATGACGTAACTGCAAATCGTCACAATGGACGCATTTCTATCGGAAACGTCTACATTTATCTTCTGGCAGTTAAAGTCGCGTGATGAGTCTTGAGGGCGCACCACTCTCTACGTAATTTAAGCATCTAAGTTGTTGCAGTCGACAAGTAAAGAGCACAGCAAGTCAAGTTTTAGTTTTTGAAAACTCAATTTTTGGCCGCTTTTGCTGCCTTGTAGTTGACCTAGGACCTTAAGATTTGGCACGAACCGAGCTCTGGCAGCCACATAACACAAGAAAAAGCCAGAAGTGGTAATGTGTAGAAAAAACCGCAGAAAATCATACGTTTAATACATTTGTTTTCGAAATGACGTAACTGCAAATCGTCACAATGGACGCATTTCTATCGGAAACGTTTACATTTATCTTGTGGCAGTTAATGTCGCGTGATGAGCCTTGCGGGTGCACCACCCTGTACGTAATTTGAGCATCTAAGTTGTTGCAGTCGACAAGTAAGGAGCACAGCAAGTAAAATTTTAGTTTTTGAAAACTCAAATTTTGGCCGCTTTTGCCGCCTTGTAGTTGACGTAGGACCTTAAGATTTGGCACGAACCGAGATCTGGCAGCCACATTACACAAGAAAAAGCCAGAAGTGGTAATGTGTAGAAAAAAACCGCAGAAAATCTTACGTTTAATGCATTTGTTTTCGAAATGACGTAACTGCAAATCGTCACAATGGACGCATTTCTATCGGAAACGTCTACATTTATCTTCTAGCAGTTAAAGTCGCGTGATGAGTCTTGAGGGCGCACCACTCTCTACGTAATTTAAGCATCTAAGTTGTTGCAGTCGACAAGTAAAGAGCACAGCAAGTCAAGTTTTAGTTTTTGAAAACTCAATTTTTGGCCGCTTTTGCTGCCTTGTACTTGACCTAGGACCTTAAGATTTGGCACGAACCGAGCTCTGGCAGCCACATAACACAAGAAAAAGCCAGAAGTGGTAATGTGTAGAAAAAACCGCAGAAAATCGTACGTTTAATACATTTGTTTTCGAAATGACGTAACTGCAAATCGTCACAATGGACGCATTACTATCGGAAACGTTTACTTTTATCTTCTGGCAGTTAATGTCGCGTGATGAGCCTTGCGGGTGCACCACCCTGTACGTAATTTAAGCATCTAAGTTGTTGCAGTCGACAAGTA
Organism: Schistocerca cancellata; assembly: GCF_023864275.1. Taxonomy (NCBI): domain Eukaryota; kingdom Metazoa; phylum Arthropoda; class Insecta; order Orthoptera; family Acrididae; genus Schistocerca; species Schistocerca cancellata. The sequence goes on along the minus strand of NW_026046819.1, from coordinate 1,427,979 downwards.
AGGAGCACAGCAAGTAAAATTTTAGTTTTTGAAAACTCAATTTTTGGCCGCTTTTGCTGCCTTGTAGTTGATCTAGGACCTTAAGATTTGGCACGAACCGAGATCTGGCAGCCACATTACACAAGAAAAAGCCAGAAGTGGTAATGTTTAAAAAAAACCGCAGAAAATCGTACGTTTAATACATTTGTTTTCGAAATGACGTAACTGCAAATCGTCACAATGGACGCATTTCTATCGGAAACGACTACATTTATCTTCTGGCAGTTAAAGTCGCGTGATGAGTCTTGAGGGCGCACCACTCTGTACGTAATTTAAGCATCTAAGTTGTTGCAGTCGACAAGTAAGGAGCACAGCAAGTAAAATTTTAGTTTTTGAAAACTCAATTTTTGGCCGCTTTTGCTGCCTTGTAGTTGACCTAGGACCTTAAGATTTGGCACGAACCGAGCTCTGGCAGCCACATAACACAAGAAAAAGCCAGAAGTGGTAATGTGTAGAAAAAACCGCAGAAAATCGTACGTTTAATACATTTGTTTTCGAAATGACGTAACTGCAAATCGTCACAATGGACGCATTTCTATCGGAAACGTTTACATTTATCTTGTGGCAGTTAATGTCGCGTGATGAGCCTTGCGGGTGCACCACCCTGTACGTAATTTGAGCATCTAAGTTGTTGCAGTCGACAAGTAAGGAGCACAGCAAGTAAAATTTTAGTTTTTGAAAACTCAAATTTTGGCCGCTTTTGCCGCCTTGTAGTTGACGTAGGACCTTAAGATTTGGCACGAACCGAGATCTGGCAGCCACATTACACAAGAAAAAGCCAGAAGTGGTAATGTGTAGAAAAAACCGCAGAAAATCTTACGTTTAATGCATTTGTTTTCGAAATGACGTAACTGCAAATCGTCACAATGGACGCATTTCTATCGGAAACGTCTACATTTATCTTCTAGCAGTTAAAGTCGCGTGATGAGTCTTGAGGGCGCACCACTCTCTACGTAATTTAAGCATCTAAGTTGTTGCAGTCGACAAGTAAAGAGCACAGCAAGTCAAGTTTTAGTTTTTGAAAACTCAATTTTTGGCCGCTTTTGCTGCCTTGTACTTGACCTAGGACCTTAAGATTTGGCACGAACCGAGCTCTGGCAGCCACATTACACAAGAAAAAGCCAGAAGTGGTAATGTGTAGAAAAAACCGCAGAAAATCGTACGTTTAATACATTTGTTTTCGAAATGACGTAACTGCAAATCGTCACAATGGACGCATTTCTATCGGAAACGTTTACTTTTATCTTCTGGCAGTTAATGTCGCGTGATGAGCCTTGCGGGTGCACCACCCTGTACGTAATTTAAGCATCTAAGTTGTTGCAGTCGACAAGTAAGGAGCACAGCAAGTAAAATTTTAGTTTTTGAAAACTCAATTTTTGGCCGCTTTTACTGCCTTGTAGTTGACCTAGGACCTTAAGATTTGGCACGAACCGAGATCTGGCAGCCACATTACACAAGAAAAAGCCAGAAGTGGTAATGTTTAAAAAAAACCGCAGAAAATCGTACGTTTAATACATTTGTTTTCGAAATGACGTAACTGCAAATCGTCACAATGGACGCATTTCTATCGGAAACGACTACATTTATCTTCTGGCAGTTAAAGTCGCGTGATGAGTCTTGAGGGCGCACCACTCTGTACGTAATTTAAGCATCTAAGTTGTTGCAGTCGACAAGTAAGGAGCACAGCAAGTAAAATTTTAGTTTTTGAAAACTCAATTTTTGGCCGCTTTTGCTGCCTTGTAGTTGACCTAGGACCTTAAGATTTGGCACGAACCGAGCTCTGGCAGCCACATAACACAAGAAAAAGCCAGAAGTGGTAATGTGTAGAAAAAACCGCAGAAAATCGTACGTTTAATACATTTGTTTTCGAAATGACGTAACTGCAAATCGTCACAATGGACGCATTTCTATCGGAAACGTTTACATTTATCTTGTGGCAGTTAATGTCGCGTGATGAGCCTTGCGGGTGCACCACCCTGTACGTAATTTAAGCATCTAAGTTGTTGCAGTGTACAAGTAAGGAGCACAGAAAGTAAAATTTTAGTTTTTGAAAACTCAAATTTTGGCCGCTTTTGCCGCCTTGTAGTTGACCTAGGACCTTAAGATTTGGCACGAACCGAGATCTGGCAGCCACATTACACAAGAAAAAGCCAGAAGTGGTAATGTGTAGAAAAAACCGCAGAAAATCTTACGTTTAATACATTTGTTTTCGAAATGACGTAACTGCAAATCGTCACAATGGACGCATTTCTATCGGAAACGTCTACATTTATCTTCTGGCAGTTAAAGTCGCGTGATGAGTCTTGCGGGTGCACCACTCTGTACGTAATTTAAGCATCTAAGTTGTTGCAGTCGACAAGTAAAGAACACAGCAAGTCAAGTTTTAGTTTTTGAAAACTCAATTTTTGGCCGCTTTTGCTGCCTTGTAGTTGACCTAGGACCTTAAGATTCGGCACGAACCGAGCTCTGGCAGCCACATAACACAAGAAAAAGCCAGAAGTGGTAATGTGTAGAAAAAACCGCAGAAAATCGTACGTTTAATACATTTGTTTTCGAAATGACGTAACTGCAAATCGTCACAATGGACGCATTTCTATCGGAAACGTTTACATTTATCTTCTGGCAGTTAATGTCGCGTGATGAGCCTTGCGGGTGCACCACCCTGTACGTAATTTAAGCATCTAAGTTGTTGCAGTCGACAAGTAGGGAGCACAGAAAGTAAAATTTTAGTTTTTGAAAACTCAAATTTTGGCCGCTTTTGCCGCCTTGTAGTTGACCTAGGACCTTAAGATTTGGCACGAACCGAGATCTGGCAGCCACATTACACAAGAAATAGCCAGAAGTGGTAATGTGTAGAAAAAACCGCAGAAAATCTTACGTTTAATACATTTGTTTTCGAAATGACGTAACTGCAAATCGTCACAATGGACGCATTTCTATCGGAAACGTCTACATTTATCTTCTGGCAGTTAAAGTCGCGTGATGAGTCTTGAGGGCGCACCACTCTCTACGTAATTTAAGCATCTAAGTTGTTGCAGTCGACAAGTAAAGAGCACAGCAAGTCAAGTTTTAGTTTTTGAAAACTCAATTTTTGGCCGCTTTTGCTGCCTTGTAGTTGACCTAGGACCTTAAGATTTGGCACGAACCGAGCTCTGGCAGCCACATAACACAAGAAAAAGCCAGAAGTGGTAATGTGTAGAAAAAACCGCAGAAAATCGTACGTTTAATACATTTGTTTTCGAAATGACGTAACTGCAAATCGTCACAATGGACGCATTTCTATCGGAAACGTTTACATTTATCTTCTGGCAGTTAATGTCGCGTGATGAGCCTTGCGGTTGCACCACCCTGTACGTAATTTGAGCATCTAAGTTGTTGCAGTCGACAAGTAAGGAGCACAGCAAGTAAAATTTTAGTTTTTGAAAACTCAAATTTTGGCCGCTTTTGCCGCCTTGTAGTTGACGTAGGACCTTAAGATTTGGCACGAACCGAGATCTGGCAGCCACATTACACAAGAAAAAGCCAGAAGTGGTAATGTGTAGAAAAAACCGCAGAAAATCTTACGTTTAATACATTTGTTTTCGAAATGACGTAACTGCAAATCGTCACAATGGACGCATTTCTATCGGAAACGTTTACATTTATCTTCTGGCAGTTAATGTCGCGTGATGAGCCTTGCGGGTGCACCACCCTGTACGTAATTTAAGCATCTAAGTTGTTGCAGTCGACAAGTAAGGAGCACAGCAAGTAAAATTTTAGTTTTTGAAAACTCAATTTTTGGCCGCTTTTGCTGCCTTGTAGTTGACCTAGGACCTTAAGATTTGGCACGAACCGAGATCTGGCAGCCACATTACACAAGAAAAAGCCAGAAGTGGTAATGTGTAAAAAAAAACCGCAGAAAATCGTACGTTTAATACATTTGTTTTCGAAATGACGTAACTGCAAATCGTCACAATGGACGCATTTCTATCGGAAACGTATACATTTATCTTCTGGCAATTAAAGTCGCGTGATGAGTCTTGAGGGCACACCACTCTCTACGTAATTTAAGCATCTAAGTTGTTGCAGTCGACAAGAAAAGAGCACAGCACGTCAAGTTTTAGTTTTTGAAAACTCAATTTTTGGCCGCTTTTGCTGCCTTGTAGTTGACCTAGGACCTTAAGATTTGGCACGAACCGAGCTCTGGCAGCCACATAACACAAGAAAAAGCCAGAAGTGGTAATGTGTAGAAAAAACCGCAGAAAATCGTACGTTTAATACATTTGTTTTCGAAATGACGTAACTGCAAATCGTCACAATGGACGCATTTCTATCGGAAACGTTTACATTTATCTTGTGGCAGTTAATGTCGCGTGATGAGCCTTGCGGGTGCACCACCCTGTACGTAATTTAAGCATCTAAGTTGTTGCAGTCGACAAGTAAGGAGCACAGAAATTAAAATTTTAGTTTTTGAAAACTCAAATTTTGGCCGCTTTTGCCGCCTTGTAGTTGACCTAGGACCTTAAGATTTGGCACGAACCGAGATCTGGCAGCCACATTACACAAGAAAAAGCCAGAAGTGGTAATGTGTAGAAAAAACCGCAGAAAATCTTACGTTTAATACATTTGTTTTCGAAATGACGTAACTGCAAATCGTCACAATGGACGCATTTCTATCGGAAACGTCTACATTTATCTTCTGGCAGTTAAAGTCGCGTGATGAGTCTTGAGGGCGCACCACTCTGTACGTAATTTAAGCATCTAAGTTGTTGCAGTCGACAAGTAAAGAACACAGCAAGTCAAGTTTTAGATTTTGAAAACTCAATTTTTGGCCGCTTTTGCTGCCTTGTAGTTGACCTAGGACCTTAAGATTTGGCACGAACCGAGCTCTGGCAGCCACATAACACAAGAAAAAGCCATAAGTGGTAATGTGTAGAAAAAACCGCAGAAAATCGTACGTTTAATACATTTGTTTTCGAAATGACGTAACTGCAAATCGTCACAATGGACGCATTTCTATCGGAAACGTTTACATTTATCTTGTGGCAGTTAATGTCACGTGATGAGCCTTGCGGGTGCACCACCGTGTACGTAATTTAAGCATCTAAGTTGTTGCAGTCGACAAGTAAGGAGCACAGCAAGTAAAATTTTAGTTTTTGAAAACTCAAATTTTGGCCGCTTTTGCCGCCTTGTAGTTGACCTAGGACCTTAAGATTTGGCACGAACCGAGATCTGGCAGCCACATTACACAAGAAAAAGCCAGAAGTGGTAATGTGTAGAAAAAACCGCAGAAAATCTTACGTTTAATACATTTGTTTTCGAAATGACGTAACTGCAAATCGTCACAATGGACGCATTTCTATCGGAAACGTTTACATTTATCTTCTGGCAGTTAAAGTCGCGTGATGAGCCTTGCGGGTGCACCACCGTGTACGTAATTTAAGCATCTAAGTTGTTGCAGTCGACAAGTAAGGAGCACAGAAAGTAAAATTTTAGTTTTTGAAAACTCAAATTTTGGCCGCTTTTGCCGCCTTGTAGTTGACCTAGGACCTTAAGATTTGGCACGAACCGAGCTCTGGCAGCCACATAACACAAGAAAAAGCCATAAGTGGTAATGTGTAGAAAAAACCGCAGAAAATCGTACGTTTAATACATTTGTTTTCGAAATGACGTAACTGCAAATCGTCACAATGGACGCATTTCTATCGGAAACGTTTACATTTATCTTGTGGCAGTTAATGTCGCGTGATGAGCCTTGCGGGTGCACCACCGTGTACGTAATTTAAACATCTAAGTTGTTGCAGTCGACAAGTAAGGAGCACAGCAAGTAAAATTTTAGTTTTTGAAAACTCAAATTTTGGCCGCTTTTGCCGCCTTGTAGTTGACCTAGGACCTTAAGATTTGGCACTAACCGAGATCTGGCAGCCACATTACACAAGAAAAAGCCAGAAGTGGTAATGTGTAGAAAAAACCGCAGAAAATCTTACGTTTAATACATTTGTTTTCGAAATGACGTAACTGCAAATCGTCACAATGGACGCATTTCTATAGGAAACGTTTACATTTATCTTCTGGCAGTTAAAGTCGCGTGATGAGCCTTGCGGGTGCACCACCCTGTACGTAATTTAAGCATCTAAGTTGTTGCAGTCGACAAGTAAAGAGCACAGCAAGTCAAGTTTTAGTTTTTGAAAACTCAATTTTTGGCCGCTTTTGCTGCCTTGTAGTTGACCTAGGACCTTAAGATTTGGCACGAACCGAGCTCTGGCAGCCACATAACACAAGAAAAATCCAGAAGTGGTAATGTGTAGAAAAAACCGCAGAAAATCGTACGTTTAGTACATTTGTTTTCGAAATGACGTAACTGCAAATCGTCACTATGGACGCATTTCTATCGGAAACGTCTACATTTATTTTCTGGCAGTTAAAGTCGCGTGATGAGTCTTGAGGGCGCACCACTCTCTACGTAATTTAAGCATCTAAGTTGTTGCAGTCGACAAGTAAAGAGCACAGCAAGTCAAGTTTTAGTTTTTGAAAACTCAATTTTTGGCCGCTTTTGCTGCCTTGTAGTTGACCTAGGACCTTAAGATTTGGCACGAACCGAGCTCTGGCAGCCACATAACACAAGAAAAATCCAGAAGTGGTAATGTGTAGAAAAAACCGCAGAAAATCGTACGTTTAGTACATTTGTTTTCGAAATGACGTAACTGCAAATCGTCACAATGGACGCATTTCTATCGGAAACGTTTACATTTATCTTCTGGCAGTTAATGTCGCGTGATGAGCCTTGCGGGTGCACCACCCTGTACGTAATTTAAGCATCTAAGTTGTTGCAGCCGACAAGTAAGGAGCACAGCAAGTAAAATTTTAGTTTTTGAAAACTCAAATTTTGGCCGCCTTTGCCGCCTTGTAGTTGACCTAGGACCTTAAGATTTGGCACGAACCAAGATCTGGCAGCCACATTACACAAGAAAAAGCCAGAAGTGGTAATGTGTAGTAAAAACCGCAGAAAATCGTACGTTTAATACATTTGTTTTCGAAATGACGTAACTGCAAATCGTCACTATGGACGCATTTCTATCGGTAACGTCTACATTTATCTTCTGGCAGTTAAAGTCGCGTGATGAGTCTTGAGGGCGCACCACTCTGTACGTAATTTAAGCATCTAAGTTGTTGCAGTCGACAAGTAAGGAGCACAGCAAGTAAAATTTTAGTTTTTGAAAACTCAAATTTTGGCCGCTTTTGCCGCCTTGTAGTTGACCTAGGACCTTAAGATTTGGCACGAACCGAGATCTGGCAGCCACATTACACAAGAAAAAGCCAGAAGTGGTAATGTGTAGAAAAAACCGCAGAAAATCTTACGTTTAATACATTTGTTTTCGAAATGACGTAACTGCAAATCGTCACAATGGACGCATTTCTATAGGAAACGTTTACATTTATCTTCTGGCAGTTAAAGTCGCGTGATGAGCCTTGCGGGTGCACCAACCTGTACGTAATTTAAGCATCTAAGTTGTTGCAGTCGACAAGTAAGGAGCACAGCAAGTAAAATTTTAGTTTTTGAAAACTCAAATTTTGGCCGCATTTGCTGCCTTGTAGTTGACCTAGGACCTTAAGATTTGGCACGAACCGAGATCTGGCAGCCACATTACACAAGAAAAAGCCAGAAGTGGTAATGTGTAGTAAAAACCGCAGAAAATCGTACGTTTAATACATTTGTTTTCGAAATGACGTAACTGCAAATCGTCACTATGGACGCATTTCTATCGGAAACGTCTACATTTATCTTCTGGCAGTTAAAGTCGCGTGATGAGTCTTGAGGGCGCACCACTCTCAACGTAATTTAAGCATCTAAGTTGTTGCAGTCGACAAGTAAAGAGCACAGCAAGTCAAGTTTTAGTTTTTGAAAACTCAATTTTTGGCTGCTTTTGCTGCCTTGTAGTTGACCTAGGACCTTAAGATTTGGCACGAACCGAGCTCTGGCAGCCACATAACACAAGAAAAATCCAGAAGTGGTAATGTGTAGAAAAAACCGCAGAAAATCGTACGTTTAATACATTTGTTTTCGAAATGACGTAACTGCAAATCGTCACAATGGACGCATTTCTATCGGAAACGTTTACATTTATCTTCTGGCAGTTAATGTCGCGTGATGAGCCTTGCGGGTGCACCACCCTGTACGTAATTTAAGCATCTAAGTTGTTGCAGCCGACAAGTAAGGAGCACAGCAAGTAAAATTTTAGTTTTTGAAAACTCAAATTTTGGCCGCTTTTGCCGCCTTGTAGTTGACCTAGGACCTTAAGATTTGGCACGAACCGAGCTCATGCAGCCAAATTACACAAGAAAAAGCCAGAAGTGGTAATGTGTAGAAAAAACCGCAGAAAATCTTACGTTTAAAACATTTGTTTTCGAAATGACGTAACTGCAAATCGTCACAATGGACGCATTTCTTTCGGAAACGTTTACATTTATCTTCTGGCAGTTAAAGTCGCGTGATGAGCCTTGCGGGTGCACCATTCTGTACGTAATTTAAGCATCTAAGTTGTTGCAGTTGACAAGTAAGGAGCACAGCAAGTCAAGTTTTAGTTTTTGAAAACTCAATTTTTGGCCGCATTTGCTGCCTTGTAGTTGACCTAGGACCTTAAAATTTGGCACGAACCGAGCTCTGGCAGCCACATAACACAAGAAAAAGCCAGAAGTGGTAATGTGTAGAAAAAACCGCAGAAAATCGTACGTTTAATACATTTGTTTTCGAAATGACGTAACTGCAAATCGTCACTATGGACGCATTTCTATCGTAAACGTCTACATTTATCTTCTGGCAGTTAAAGTCGCGTGATGAGTCTTGAGGGCGCACCACTCTGTACGTAATTTAAGCATCTAAGTTGTTGCAGTCGACAAGTAAGGAGCACAGCAAGTAAAATTTTAGTTTTTGAAAACTCAAATTTTGGCCGCTTTTGCCGCCTTGTAGTTGACCTAGGACCTTACGATTTGGCACGAACCGAGATCTGGCAGCCACATTACACAAGAAAAAGCCAGAAGTGGTAATGTGTAGTAAAAACCTCAGAAAATCGTACGTTTAATACATTTGTTTTCGAAATGACGTAACTGCAAATCGTCACTATGGACGCATTTCTATCGGTAACGTCTACATTTATCTTCTGGCAGTTAAAGTCGCGTGATGAGTCTTGAGGGCGCACCACTCTGTACGTAATTTAAGCATCTAAGTTGTTGCAGTCGACAAGTAAGGAGCACAGAAAGTAAAATTTTAGTTTTTGAAAACTCAAATTTTGGCCGCTTTTGCCGCCTTGTAGTTGACCTAGGACCTTAAGATTTGGCACTAACCGAGATCTGGCAGCCACATTACACAAGAAAAAGCCAGAAGTGGTAATGTGTAGAAAAAACCGCAGAAAATCTTACGTTTAAAACATTTGTTTTCGAAATGACGTAACTGCAAATCGTCACAATGGACGCATTTCTATCGGAAACGTTTACATTTATCTTCTGGCAGTTAAAGTCGCGTGATGAGCCTTGCGGGTGCACCATTCTGTACGTAATTTAAGCATCTAAGTTGTTGCAGTCGACAAGTAAGGAGCACAGCAAGTCATGTTTTAGTTTTTGAAAACTCAATTTTTGGCCGCATTTGCTGCCTTGTAGTTGACCTAGGACCTTAAGATTTGGCACGAACCGAGCTCTGGCAGCCACATAACACAAGAAAAAGCCAGAAGTGGTAATGTGTAGAAAAAACCGCAGAAAATCGTACGTTTAAAACATTTGTTTTCGAAATGACGTAACTGCAAATCGTCACAATGGACGCATTTCTATCGGAAACGTTTACATTTATCTTCTGGCAGTTAATGTCGCGTGATGAGCCTTGCGGGTGCACCACCCTGTACGTAATTTGAGCATCTAAGTTGTTGCAGTCGACAAGTAAGGAGCACAGCAAGTAAAATTTTAGTTTTTGAAAACTCAAATTTTGGCCGCTTTTGCCGCCTTGTAGTTGACCTAGGACCTTAAGATTTGGCACGAACCGAGATCTGGCAGCCACATTACACAAGAAAAAGCCAGAAGTGGTAATGTGTAGAAAAAACCGCAAAAAATCTAACGTTTAATACATTTGTTTTCGAAGTGAGGTAACTGCAAATCGTCACAATGGACGCATTTCTATCGGAAACGTTTACATTTATCTTCTGGCAGTTAAAGTGGCGTGATGAGCCTTGCGGGTGCACCAATCTGCACGTAATTTAAGCATGTAAGTTGTTGCAGTCGACATGTAAGGAGCTAAGCAAGTCAAGTTTTTGTTTTTGAAAACTCAATTTTTTGCCGCTTTTGCTGCCTTGTAGTTGATCTAGGACCTTAAGATTTCGCACGAACCGAGCTCTGGCAGCCACATTACACAAGAAAAAGCCAGAAGTGGTATGTGTAGGAAAAACTGCAGAAAATCTTACGTTTAATACATTTGTTTTCGAAATGACGTAACTCCAAATCGTCACAATGGACGTATTTCTATCGGATACGTTTACATTTATCTTCTGGCAGTTAAAGTCGCGTGATGAGCCTTGCGGGTGCACCACCCTGTACGTAATTTAAGCATCTAAGTTGTTGCAGTCGACAAGTAAGGAGCACAGCAAGTCAAGTTTTAGTTTTTGAAAACTCAATTTTTGGCCGCTTTTGCTGCCTTGTAGTTGACTTACGACCTTAAGATTTGGCACGAACCGAGCTCTGGCAGCCACATTACACAAGAAAAAGCCAGAAGTGGTAATGTGTAGAAAAAACCGTAGAATATCTTACGTTTAATACATTTGTTTTCGAAATGACGTAACTGCAAATCGTCACAATGGACGCATTTATCTCGGAAACGTCTACATTTATCTTCTGGCAGTTAAAGTCGCCTGATGAGCCTTGCGGGTGCACCACCCTGTACGTAATTTAAGCATTTAAGTTGTTGCAGTTGATAAGTAAGGAGCACAGCAAGTCAAGTTTTAGTTTTTGAAAACTCAATTTTTTGCCTCTTTTGCTGCCTTGTAGTTGACCTACGACCTTAAGACTTAGCACGAACCGAGCTCTGGCAGCCACATTACACAAGAAAAAGCCAGAAGTGGTAATATGTAGAAAAAATGCAGAAAATCTTACGTTTAATACTTTAGTTTTTGAAATGACGTAAATCCTAATCGTCACAATGGACGCATTTCTATCGTAAACGTTTACATTTATCTTCTGGCAGTTAAAGTCGCGTGATGAGCCTTACAGGCGCTCCACTCTGTACGTAATTTAAGCACCTAAGTTGTTGCAGTCGACAAGTAAGGAGCACAGCAAGTCAAGTTTTAGTTTTTTAAAACTCAATTTTTGGCCGCTTTTGCTGCCTTGTAGTTGACCTAGGACCTTCAGATTTGGCACGAACCGAGCTCTGGCAGCCACATAACACAAGAAAAAGCCAGAAGTGGTAATGTGTAGAAAAAACCGCAGAAAATCGTACGTTTAATACATTTGTTTTCGAAATGACGTAACTCCAAATCGTCACAATGGACGCATTTCAATCGGAAACGTTTACATTTATCTTCTGGCAGTTAATGTCGCGTGATGAGCCTTGCGGGCGCACCACTCTGTACGTAATTTAAGCATCTAAGTTGTTGCAGTCGACATGTATGGAGCACAGCAAGTCAAGTATTAGTTTTGAAAACTCAATTTTTGGCCGCTTTTGCTGCCTTGTAGTTGACCTAGGACCTTAAGATTTGGCACGAACCGAGATCTGGCAGCCACATTACACAAGAAAAAGCCAGAAGTGGTAATGTGTAGAAAAACCGCAGAAAATCTTACGTTTAATACATTTGTTTTCGAAATGACGTAACTGCAAATCGTCACAATGGACGCATTTCTATCGGAAACGTTTACATTTATCTTCTGGCAGTTAATATCGCGTGATGGGCCTTGCGGGCGCACCACTCTGTACGTAATTTAAGCATCTAAGTCGTTGCAGTCGACATGTAAGGAGCACAGCAAGTCAAGTTTTAGTTTTTGAAAACTCAATTTTTGGCCGCTTTTGCTGCCTTGTAGTTGACCTAGGACCTTATGATTTGGCACGAACCGAGCTCTGGCAGCCACATTACACAAGAAAAACCCAGAAGTGGTAATGTGTAGGAAAAACCGCAGAAAATCTTACGTTTAATACATTTGTTTTCGAAATGACGTAACTGCAAATCGTCACAATGGACGCATTTCTATCGGAAACGTTTACATTTATCTTCTGGCAGTTAATGTCGCGTGATGAGCCTTGCGGGTGCACCACCCTGTACGTAATTTAAGCATCTAACTTGTTGCAGTCGACAGGTAAGGAGCACAGCAAGTAAAATTTTAGTTTTTGAAAACTCAAATTTAGGCCGCTTTTGCCGCCTTGTAGTCGACCTAGGACCTTAAGATTTGGCACGAACCGAGATCTGGCAGCCACATTACACAAGAAAAAGCCAGAAGTGGTAATGTGTAGAAAAAACCGCAGAAAATCTTACGTTTAAAACATTTGTTTTCGAAATGACGTAACTGCAAATCGTCACAATGGACGCATTTCTATCGGAAACGTTTACATTTATCTTCTGGCAGTTAATGTCGCGTGATGAGCCTTGCGGGTGCACCACCCTGTACGTAATTTAAGCATCTAAGTTGTTGCAGTCGACAAGTAAGGAGCACAGCAAGTCAAGTTTTAGTTTTTGAAAACTCAATTTTTGGCCGCATTTGCTGCCTTGTAGTTGACCTAGAACCTTATGATTTGGCACGAACCGAGCTCTGGCAGCCACATTGCACAAGAAAAAGCCAGAAGTGGTAATGTGTAGGAAAAACCGCAGAAATTCTTACGTTTAATACATTTGTTTTTGAAATGACATAACTGCAAATCGTCACAATCTACGCATTTCTATCGGAAACGTCTACATTTATCTTCTGGCAGTTAAAGTCGCGTGATGAGTCTTGAGGGCGCACCACTCTCTACGTAATTTAAGCATCTAAGTTGTTGCAGTCGACAAGTAAGGAGCACAGCAAGTAAAATTTTAGTTTTTGAAAACTCAAATTTTTGCCGCTTTTGCCGCTTTGTAGTTGACCTGGGACCTTAAGATTTGGCACGAACCGAGATCTGGCAGCCACATTACACAAGAAAAAGCCAGAAGTGGTAATGTGTAGAAAAAACCGCAGAAAATCTTACGTTTAATACATTTGTTTTCGAAATGACGTAACTGCAAATCGTCACAATGGACGCATTTCTATAGGAAACGTTTACATTTATCTTCTGGCAGTTAAAGTCGCGTGATGAGCCTTGCGGGTGCACCAATGTGTACGTAATTTAAGCATCTAAGTTGTTGCAGTCGACAAGTAAGGAGCACAGCAAGTCAAGTTTTAGTTTTTGAAAACTCAATTTTTGGCCGCTTTTGCTGCCTTGTAGTTGACCTACGACCTTAAGATTTGGCACGAACCGAGCTCTGGCAGCCACATTCCACAAGAAAAAGCCAGAAGTGGTAATGTGTAGAAAAAACCGCAGAATATCTTACGTTTAATACATTTGTTTTCGAAATGACGTAACTGCAAATCGTCACAATGGACGCATTTCTCTCGGAAACGTTTACATTTATCTTCTGGCAGTTAAAGTCGCGTGATGCGCTTTGCGGGTGCACCACCCTGTACGTAATTTAAGCATTTAAGTTGTTGCAGTCGACAAGTAAGGAGCACAGCAAGTCAAGTTATAGTTCTTTGAAACTCAATTTTTGGCCGCTTTTGCTGCCTTGTAGTTGACCTAGGACCTTAAGATTTGGCACGAACCGAGCTCTGGCAGCCAAATTACACAAGAAAAAGCCATAAGTGGTAATGTGTAGGAAAAACTGCAGAAAATCTTACGTTTAATACATTTGTTTTCGAAATGACGTAACTGCAAATCGTCACAATGGACGCATTTCTATCGGAAAGGTTTACATTTATCTTCTGGCAGTTAAAGTCGCGTGATGAGTCTTGCGGGTGCACCATTCTGTCCGTAATTTAAGCATATAAGTTGTTGCAGTCGACAAGTAGGGAGCACAGCAAGTCAAGTTTTAGTTTTTTAAAACTCAAATTTTGGCCGCTTTTGCTGCCTTGTAGTTGACCTAGGACCTTAAGATTTGGCACGAACCGAGCTCATGCAGCCAAATTACACAAGAAAAAGCCAGAAGTGGTAATGTGTAGGAAAAACCGCAGAAAATCTTACGTTTAATACATTTGTTTTTGAAATGACGTAACTGCAAATCGTCACAATGGACGCATTTCTATCGGAAACGTTTACATTTATCTTCTGGCAGTTAATGTCTCGTGATGAGCCTTGCGGGTGCACCACCCTGTACGTAATTTAAGCATCTAAGTTGTTGCAGTCGACAAGTAAGGAGCACAGCACGTAAAATTTTAGTTTTTGAAAACTCAAATTTTGGCCGCTTTTGCCGCCTTGTAGTTGACCTAGGACGTTAAGATTTGGCACTAACCGAGATCTGGCAGCCACATTACACAAGAAAAAGCCAGAAGTGGTAATGTGTAGATAAAACCGCAGAAAATCTTACGTTTAATACATTGGTTTTCGAAATGACGTAACTGCAAATCGTCACAATGGACGCATTTCTCTCGGAAACGTTTACATTTATCTTCTGGCAGTTAAAGTCGCGTGATGAGCCTTGCGGGTGCACCACCCTGTACGTAATTTAAGCATTTAAGTTGTTGCAGTTGATAAGTAAGGAGCACAGCAAGTCAAGTTTTAGTTTTTGAAAACTCAATTTTTTGCCGCTTTTGCTGCCTTGTAGTTGACCTACGACCTTAAGATTTGGCACGAACCGAGCTCTGGCAGCCACATTACACAAGAAAAAGCCAGGAGTGGTAATGTGTAGAAAAAAATGCAGAAAATCTTACGTTTAATACTTTAGTTTTTGAAATGACGTAACTCCAAATCGTCACAATGGACGCATTTCTATCGGAAACGTTTACATTTATCTTCTGGCAGTTAAAGTCGCGTGATGAGCCTTGCGGGTGCACCACTCTGTACGTAATTTAAGCATCTAAGTTGTTGCAGTCGACAAGTAAGGAGCACAGCAAGTCAAGTTATAGTTTTTTAAAACTCAAATTTTGGCCGCTTTTGCCGCCTTGTAGTTGACCTAGGACCTTCAGATTTGGCACGAACCGAGCTCTGGCAGCCACATTACACAAGAAAAACCCAGAAGTGGTAATGTGTAGAAAAGACCGCAGAAAATCTTACGTTTAATACATTTGTTTTCGAAATGAGGTAACTGCAAATCGTCACAATGGACGCATTTCTCTCGGAAACGTTTACATTTATCTTCTGGCAGTTAAAGTGGCGTGATGAGCCTTGCGGGTGCACCAATCTGTACGTAATTTAAGCATCTAAGTTGTTGCAGTCGACATGTAAGGAGCACAGGAAGTCAAGTTTTTGTTTTTGAAAACTCAATTTTTGGCCGCATTTGCTGCCTTGTAGTTAACCTAGGACCTTAAGATTTGGCACGAACCGAGTTCTGGCAGCCACATTACACAAGAAAAAGCCAGAAGTGGTAATGTGTAGGAAAAACTGCAGAAAATCTTACGTTTAATACATTTGTTTTCGAAATGACGTAACTGCAAATCGTCACAATGGTCGCATTTCTATCGGAAAGTTTACATTTATCTTCTGGCAGTTAAAGTCGCGTGATGAGCCTTGCGGGTGCACCACCCTGTACGTAATTTAAGCATTTAAGTTGTTGCAGTTGATAAGTACGGAGCACAGAAAGTCAAGTTTTAGTTTTTGAAAGCTTAATTTTTTGCCGCTTTTGCTGCCTTGTAGTTGACCTAGGACCTTAAGATTTGGCACGAACCGAGCTCTGGCAGCCACATTACACAAGAAAAAGCCAGAAGTGGTAATGTGTAGAAAAAGCCGCAGAAAATCTTACGTTTAATACTTTAGTTTTTGAAATGACGTAACTCCAAATCGTCACAATGGACGCATTTCTATCGGAAACGTTTACATTTATCTTCTGGCAGTTAAAGTCGCGTGATGAGCCTTGCGGGTGCACCACCCTGTACGTAATTTAAGCATCTAAGTTGTTGCAGTCGACAAGTAAGGAGCACAGCAAGTACAATTTTAGTTTTTGAAAACTCAAATTTTGGCCGCTTTTGCCGCCTTGTAGTTGACCTAGGACCTTAAGATTTGGCACGAACCGAGATCTGGCAGCCACATTACACAAGAAAAAGCCAGAAGTGGTAATGTGTAGAAAAAAACCGCAAAAAATCTTACGTTTAATACATTTTGTTTCGAAATGACGTAACTGCAAATCGTCACAATGGACGCATTTCTATCGGAAACGTTTACATTTATCTTCTGGCAGTTAAAGTCGCGTGATGAGCCTTGCGGGTGCACCACCCTGTACGTAATATAAGCATCTAAGTTGTTGCAGTCGACAAGTAAGGAGCACAGCAAGTCAAGTTATAGTTTTTTAAAACTCAAATTTTGGCCGCTTTTGCCGCCTTGTAGTTGACCTAGGACCTTCAGATTTGGCACGAACCGAGCTCTGGCAGCCACATTACACAAGAAAAACCCAGATGTGGTAATGTGTAGAAAAGACCGCAGAAAATCTTACGTTTAATACATTAGTTTTCGAAATGAGGTAACTGCAAATCGTCACAATGGACGCATTTCTATCGGAAACGTTTACATTTATCTTCTGGCAGTTAAAGTGGCGTGATGAGCCTTGCGGGTGCACCAATCTGTACGTAATTTAAGCATCTAAGTTGTTGCTGTCGACATGTAAGGAGCACAGGAAGTCAAGTTTTTGTTTTTGAAAACTCAATTATTGGCCGCTTTTGCTGCCTTGTAGTTAACCTAGGACCTTAAGATTTGGCACGAACCGAGTTCTGGCAGCCACATTACACAAGAAAAATCCAGAAGTGGTAATGTGTAGGAAAAACTGCAGAAAATCTTACGTTTAATACATTTGTTTTCGAAATGACGTAACTGCAAATCGTCACAATGGTCGCATTTCTATCGGAAAGTTTACATTTATCTTCTGGCAGTTAAAGTCGCGTGATGAGCCTTGCGGGTGCACCACCCTGTACGTAATTTAAGCATTTAAGTTGTTGCAGTTGATAAGTACGGAGCACAGAAAGTCAAGTTTTAGTTTTTGAAAGCTTAATTTTTTGCCGCTTTTGCTGCCTTGTAGTTGACCTAGGACCTTAAGATTTGGCACGAACCGAGCTCTGGCAGCCACATTACACAAGAAAAAGCCAGAAGTGGTAATGTGTAGAAAAAGCCGCAGAAAATCTTACGTTTAATACTTTTGTTTTTGAAATGACGTAACTCCAAATCGTCACAATGGACGCATTTCTATCGGAAACGTTTACATTTATCTTCTGGCAGTTAAAGTGGCGTGATGAGCCTTGCGGGTGCACCAATCTGTACGTAATTTAAGCATCTAAGTTGTTGCTGTCGACATGTAAGGAGCACAGGAAGTCAAGTTTTTGTTTTTGTAAACTCAATTTTTGGCCGCTTTTGCTGCCTTGTAGTTAACCTAGGACCTTAAGATTTGGCACGAACCGAGTTCTGGCAGCCACATTACACAAGAAAAATCCAGAAGTGGTAATGTGTAGGAAAAACTGCAGAAAATCTTACGTTTAATACATTTGTTTTCGAAATGACGTAACTGCAAATCGTCACAATGGTCGCATTTCTATCGGAAAGTTTACATTTATCTTCTGGCAGTTAAAGTCGCGTGATGAGCCTTGCGGGTGCACCACCCTGTACGTAATTTAAGCATTTAAGTTGTTGCAGTTGATAAGTACGGAGCACAGAAAGTCAAGTTTTAGTTTTTGAAAGCTTAATTTTTTGCCGCTTTTGCTGCCTTGTAGTTGACCTAGGACCTTAAGATTTGGCACGAACCGAGCTCTGGCAGCCACATTACACAAGAAAAAGCCAGAAGTGGTAATGTGTAGTAAAAGACGCAGAAAATCTTACGTTCAATACATTTGTTTTTGAAATGACGTAACTCCAAATCGTCACAATGGACGCATTTCTATCGGAAACGTTTACATTTATCTTCTGGCAGTTAAAGTCGCGTGATGAGCCTTGCGGGTGCACCACCCTGTACGTAATTTAAGCATTTAAGTTGTTGCAGTTGATAAGTACGGAGCACAGAAAGTCAAGTTTTAGTTTTTGAAAGCTTAATTTTTTGCCGCTTTTGCTGCCTTGTAGTTGACCTAGGACCTTAAGATTTGGCACGAACCGAGCTCTGGCAGCCACATTACACAAGAAAAAGCCAGAAGTGGTAATGTGTAGAAAAAGCCGCAGAAAATCTTACGTTTAATACTTTTGTTTTTGAAATGACGTAACTCCAAATCGTCACAATGGACGCATTTCTATCGGAAACGTTTACATTTATCTTCTGGCAGTTAAAGTCGCGTGATGAGCCTTGCGGGCGCACCACTCTGTACGTAATTTAAGCATCTAAGTTGTTGCAGTCGACAAGTAAGGAGCACAGCAAGTAAAATTTTAGTTTTTGAAAACTCAAATTTTGGCCGCTTTTGCCGCCTTGTAGTTGACCTAGGACCTTAAGATTTGGCACGAACCGAGATCTGGCAGCCACATTACACAAGAAAAAGCCAGAAGTGGTAATGTGTAGAAAAAAACCGCAAAAAATCTTACGTTTAATACATTTTGTTTTGAAATGACGTAACTGCAAATCGTCACAATGGACGCATTTCTATCGGAAACGTTTACATTTATCTTCTGGCAGTTAAAGTCGCGTGATGAGCCTTGCGGGTGCACCACCCTGTACGTAATATAAGCATCTAAGTTGTTGCAGTCGACAAGTAAGGAGCACAGCAAGTCAAGTAATAGTTTTTTAAAACTCAAATTTTGGCCGCTTTTGCCGCCTTGTAGTTGACCTTGGACCTTCAGATTTGGCACGAACCGAGCTCTGGCAGCCACATTACACAAGAAAAACCCAGATGTGGTAATGTGTAGAAAAGACCGCAGAAAATCTTACGTTTAATACATTAGTTTTCGAAATGACGTAACTGCAAATCGTCACAATGGACGCATTTCTATCGGAGACGTTTACATTTAGCTTCTGGCAGTTAAAGTCGCGTGATGAGCCCTGCGGGCGCACCACTCTGTACGTAATTTAAGCATATAAGTTGTTGCAGTCGACAAGTAAGGAGCACAGCAAGTCAAGTTTTAGTTTTTGAAAACTCAATTTTTGGCGCTTTTGCTGCCTTGTAGTTGACCTAGGACCTTAAGATTTGGCACGAACCGAGCTCTGCCAGCCACATAACACAAGAAAAAGCCAGAAGTGGTAATGTGTAGAAAAAACCGCAGAAAATCGTACGTTTAATACATTTGTTTTCGAAATAACGTAACTGCAAATCGTCACAATGGACACATTTCTATCGGAGACGTTTACATTTAGCTTCTGGCAGTTAAAGTCGCGTGATGAGCCTTGCGGGCGCACCACTCTGTACGTAATTTAAGCATATAAGTTGTTGCAGTCGACAAGTAAGGAGCACAGCAAGTCAAGTTTTAGTTTTTGAAAACTCAATTTTTGGCGCTTTTGCTGCCTTGTAGTTGACCTAGGACCTTAAGATTTGGCACGAACCGAGCTCTGCCAGCCACATAACACAAGAAAAAGCCAGAAGTGGTAATGTGTAGAAAAAACCGCAGAAAATCGTACGTTTAATACATTTGTTTTCGAAATGACGTAACTGCAAATCGTCACAATGGACGCATTTCTATCGGAGACGTTTACATATAGCTTCTGGCAGTTAAAGTCGCGTGATGAGCCTTGCGGGCGCACCACTCTGTACGTAATTTAAGCATATAAGTTGTTGCAGTCGACAAGTAAGGAGCACAGCAAGTCAAGTTTTAGTTTTTGAAAACTCAATTTTTGGCCGCTTTTGCTGCCTTGTAGTTGTCCTAGGACCTTAAGATTTGGCACGAACCGAGCTCTGCCAGCCACATAACACAAGAAAAAGCCAGAAGTGGTAATGTGTAGAAAAAACCGCAGAAAATCGTACGTTTAATACATTTGTTTTCGAAATAACGTAACTGCAAATCGTCACAATGGACACATTTCTATCGGAGACGTTTACATTTAGCTTCTGGCAGTTAAAGTCGCGTGATGAGCCTTGCGGGCGCACCACTCTGTACGTAATTTAAGCATATAAGTTGTTGCAGTCGACAAGTAAGGAGCACAGCAAGTCAAGTTTTAGTTTTTGAAAACTCAATTTTTGGCGCTTTTGCTGCCTTGTAGTTGACCTAGGACCTTAAGATTTGGCACGAACCGAGCTCTGCCAGCCACATAACACAAGAAAAAGCCAGAAGTGGTAATGTGTAGAAAAAACCGCAGAAAATCGTACGTTTAATACATTTGTTTTCGAAATGACGTAACTGCAAATCGTCACAATGGACGCATTTCTATCGGAGACGTTTACATTTAGCTTCTGGCAGTTAGAGTCGTGTGATGAGCCTTGCGGGCGCACCACCCTGTACGTAATTTAAGCATATAAGTTGTTGCAGTCGACAAGTAAGGAGCACAGCAAGTCAAGTTTTAGTTTTTGAAAACTCAATTTTTGGCGCTTTTGCTGCCTTGTAGTTGACCTAGGACCTTAAGATTTGGCACGAACCGAGTTCTGGCAGCCACATTACACAAGAAAAAGCCAGAAGTGGTAATGTGTAGGAAAAACTGCAGAAAATCTTACGTTTAATACATTTGTTTTCGAAATGACGTAACTGCAAATCGTCACAATGGTCGCATTTCTATCGGAAACGTTTACATTTATCTTCTGGCAGTTAAAGTCGCGTGATGAGCCTTGCGGGTGCACCACCCTGTACGTAATTTAAGCATTTAAGTTGTTGCAGTTGATAAGTACGGAGCACAGAAAGTCAAGTTTTAGTTTTTGAAAGCTTAATTTTTTGCCGCTTTTGCTGCCTTGTAGTTGACCTAGGACCTTAAGATTTGGCACGAACCGAGCTCTGGCAGCCACATTACACAAGAAAAAGCCAGAAGTGGTAATGTGTAGAAAAAGCCGCAGAAAATCTTACGTTTAATACTTTTGTTTTTGAAATGACGTAACTCCAAATCGTCACAATGGACGCATTTCTATCGGAAACGTTTACATTTATCTTCTGGCAGTTAAAGTCGCGTGATGAGCCTTGCGGGCGCACCACTCTGTACGTAATTTAAGCATCTAAGTTGTTGCAGTCGACAAGTAAGGAGCACAGCAAGTAAAATTTTAGTTTTTGAAAACTCAAATTTTGGCCGCTTTTGCCGCCTTGTAGTTGACCTAGGACCTTAAGATTTGGCACGAACCGAGATCTGGCAGCCACATTACACAAGAAAAAGCCAGAAGTGGTAATGTGTAGAAAAAAACCGCAAAAAATCTTACGTTTAATACATTTTGTTTCGAAATGACGTAACTGCAAATCGTCACAATGGACGCATTTCTATCGGAAACGTTTACATTTATCTTCTGGCAGTTAAAGTCGCGTGATGAGCCTTGCGGGTGCACCACCCTGTACGTAATATAAGCATCTAAGTTGTTGCAGTCGACAAGTAAGGAGCACAGCAAGTCAAGTTATAGTTTTTTAAAACTCAAATTTTGGCCGCTTTTGCCGCCTTGTAGTTGACCTAGGACCTTCAGATTTGGCACGAACCGAGCTCTGGCAGCCACATTACACAAGAAAAAGCCAGAAGTGGTAATGTGTAGAAAAAACCGCAGAAAATCGTACGTTTAATACATTTGTTTTCGAAATAACGTAACTGCAAATCGTCACAATGGACACATTTCTATCGGAGACGTTTACATTTAGCTTCTGGCAGTTAAAGTCGCGTGATGAGCCTTGCGGGCGCACCACTCTGTACGTAATTTAAGCATATAAGTTGTTGCAGTCGACAAGTAAGGAGCACAGCAAGTCAAGTTTTAGTTTTTGAAAACTCAATTTTTGGCGCTTTTGCTGCCTTGTAGTTGACCTAGGACCTTAAGATTTGGCACGAACCGAGCTCTGCCAGCCACGTAACACAAGAAAAAGCCAGAAGTGGTAATGTGTAGAAAAAACCGCAGAAAATCGTACGTTTAATACATTTGTTTTCGAAATGACGTAACTGCAAATCGTCACAATGGACGCATTTCTATCGGAGACGTTTACATTTAGCTTCTGGCAGTTAAAGTCGCGTGATGAGCCTTGCGGGCGCACCACTCTGTACGTAATTTAAGCATATAAGTTGTTGCAGTCGACAAGTAAGGAGCACAGCAAGTCAAGTTTTAGTTTTTGAAAACTCAATTTTTGGCAGCTTTTGCTGCCTTGTAGTTGTCCTAGGACCTTAAGATTTGGCACGAACCGAGCTCTGCCAGCCACATAACACAAGAAAAAGCCAGAAGTGGTAATGTGTAGAAAAAACCGCAGAAAATCGTACGTTTAATACATTTGTTTTCGAAATAACGTAACTGCAAATCGTCACAATGGACACATTTCTATCGGAGACGTTTACATTTAGCTTCTGGCAGTTAAAGTCGCGTGATGAGCCTTGCGGGCGCACCACTCTGTACGTAATTTAAGCATATAAGTTGTTGCAGTCGACAAGTAAGGAGCACAGCAAGTCAAGTTTTAGTTTTTGAAAACTCAATTTTTGGCGCTTTTGCTGCCTTGTAGTTGACCTAGGACCTTAAGATTTGGCACGAACCGAGCTCTGCCAGCCACATAACACAAGAAAAAGCCAGAAGTGGTAATGTGTAGAAAAAACCGCAGAAAATCGTACGTTTAATACATTTGTTTTCGAAATGACGTAACTGCAAATCGTCACAATGGACGCATTTCTATCGGAGACGTTTACATTTAGCTTCTGGCAGTTAAAGTCGTGTGATGAGCCTTGCGGGCGCACCACCCTGTACGTAATTTAAGCATATAAGTTGTTGCAGTCGACAAGTAAGGAGCACAGCAAGTCAAGTTTTAGTTTTTGAAAACTCAATTTTTGGCGCTTTTGCTGCCTTGTAGTTGACCTAGGACCTTAAGATTTGGCACGAACCGAGCTCTGCCAGCCACATAACACAAGAAAAAGCCAGAAGTCGTAATGTGTAGAAAAAACCGCAGAAAATCTTACGTTTAATACATTTTGTTTCGAAATGACGTAACTGCAAATCGTCACAATGGACGCATTTCTATCGGAAACGTTTACATTTATCTTCTGGCAGTTAAAGTCGCGTGATGAGCCTTGCGGGTGCACCACCATGTACGTAATATAAGCATCTAAGTTGTTGCAGTAGACAAGTAAGGAGCACAGCAAGTCAAATTTTAGTTTTTGAAAACTCAATTTTTGGCCGCTTTTGCTGCCTTGTAGTTGACCTAGGACCTTAAGATTTGGCACGAACCGAGCTCTGGCCGCCACATTACACAAGAAAAAGCCAGAAGTGGCAATGTGAAGAAAAAACTGTAGAAAATCTTACGTTTAATATATTTGTTTTCGAAATGACGTAACTGCAAACCGTCACAATGGACGCATTTCTATGGGAAACGTTTACATTTATCTTCTGGCGGTTAAAGTCGCGTGATGAGCCTTGCGGGTGCACCACACTGTACGTCATTTAAGCATCTAAGTTATTGCAGTCGACATGTAAGGAGCACAGCAAGTCAAATTTTAGTTTTTTAAAACTCAATTTTTGGCCACTTTTGCTGCCTTGTGGTTGACCTAGGACCTTAAGATTTGGTACGAACCGAGCTCTGGCAGCTACATTACACAAGAAAAAGCCAGAAGTGGTAATGTGTAGAAAAAACCGCAGAAAATCTTACGTTTAATAAATTTATTTTCGAAATGACGTAACTGCAAATCGTCACAATGGACGCATTTCTATCGGAAACGTTTACATTTATCTTCTGGCAGTTAAAGTCGCGTGATGAGCATTGCGGGTGCACCACTCTGTACGTAATTTAAGCATCTAAGTTGCTGCAGTCGACAACTAAGGGGCACTGCAAGTCAAGTTTTATTTTTTGAAAACTGAATTTTTGGCCGTTTTTGCTGCATTGTAGTTGAATTAGGACCTTAAGAGTTGGCACGAACCGAGCTCTGGCAGCCACATTACACAAGAAGAAGCCAGAAGTGGTAATGTGAAGAAAAAACAGTAGAAAATCTTACGTTTAATACATTTGTTTTCCAAATCACGTAACGGCAAATCGTCACAATGGACGCATTTGTATCGGAAACATTTACATTTATCTTATGGCAGTTAAAGTCGCGTGATGAGCCTTTCGGGTGCACCACCCTGTACGTATTTTAAGCATCTAAGTTGCTGCAGTCGACAAGTAAGGAGCACAGCAAGTCAAGTTTTAGTTTTTGAAAACTCAAATTTTATCCGCTTTTGCTGCCTTGTTGTTGACCTAGGAACTTACGATTTGGCACGAACCGAGCTCTGGCAGCCACATTACACAAGAAAAAGCCAAAAGAGGTAAGGTGTTCAAAAAACCGCAGAAAATCTTACGTTTAATACATTTGTTTTTGAAATGACGTAACTGCAATTCGTCAGAATGGACGCATTTCTCTCGGAAACGTTTACATTTATCTTCGGGAAGTTAAAGTCGCGTGATGAGCCTTGCGGGTGCACCACCCCATACGTAATTTAAGCATCTAAGTTGTTGCAGTCGACAAGTAAGGAGCACAGCATGTCATGTTTTAGTTTTTGAAAACTCAATTTTTGGCCGCTTTTTCTGCCTTGTAGTTGACCTAGGACCTTAAGATTTCGCACGAACCGAGCTCTGGCTGCCACATTACACAAGCAAAACCCAGAAGTGGTAATGTGTAGAAAAAACCGCAGAAAATCTTACGTTCAATACATTCGTTTTCGAAATGACGTAACTGCAAAACGTCACAATGGACGCATTTCTCTCGGAAACGTTTACATTTATCTTCTGGCAGTTAAAGTCGCGTGATGAGCCTTGCGGGTGCACCACTCAGTACGTAATTTAAGCATCTAACCTGTTGCAGTTGACAAGTAAGGAGCACAGCAAGTCAAGTTTTAGTTTTTGAAAACTCAATTTTTGGCCGCATTTGCTGCCTTGTAGTTGACCTAGGACCTTAAGATTTCGCACGAACCGAGCTCTGGCTGCCACATTACACAAGCAAAAGCCAGAAGTGGTAATGTGTAGAAAAAACCGCAGAAAATCTTACGTTTAATACATTTGTTTTCGAAATGACGTTACTGCAAATCGTCACAATGGACGCATTTCTCTCGGAAACGTTTACATTTATCTTCTGGCAGTTAAAGTCGCGTGATGAGCCTTGCGGGTGCACCACTCTGTACGTAAATTAAGCATCTAAATTGTTGCAGTCGACAAGTAAGGAGCACAGCAAGTCAACTTTTAGTTATTGAAAACTCATTTTTGATCCGCTTTTGCTGCCTTGTAGTTGACCTAGGACCTTAAGATTTGGCACGAACCGAGCTCTGGCAGCCACATTACACAAAAAAAAGTGAGATTTGGTAATGTGTAGAAATAACCACAGAAAATCTTACGTTTAATACATTTGTTTTCGAAATGACGTAACTGCAAATCGTCACAATGGACGCTATTCTATCGGAAACGTTTACATTTATCTTCTGGCAGTTAAAGTCGCGTGATGAGCCTTTCGGGTGCACCACCCTGTACGTAATTTAAGCATCTAAGTTGTTGCAGTCGACAAGTAAGGAGCACAGCAAGTCAAGTATTAGTTTTTGAAAACACAATTTTTGGCCGCCTTTACTGCCTTGTAGTTGACCTAGGACCTTACGATTTGGCACGAACCCAGCTCTGGCAGCCACATTAGACAAGAAAAAGCGAGAAGTGGTAATGTGTGGAAAAAACCGCAGAAAATCGTACAATTAATACATTTGTTTTCGAAATGACGTAACTGCAAATCGTCACAATGGACGCATTTCTCTCGGAAACGTTTACATTTATCTTCTGGCAGTTAAAGTCGCGTGATGAGCCTTGCGGGTGCACCACCCTGTACGTAATTTAAGCATCTAAGTTGTTGCAGTCGACATGTAAGGAGCACAGCAAGTCAAATTTTAGTTTCTTAAAACTCAATTTTTGGCCACTTTTGCTGCCTTGTGGTTGACCTAGGACCTTAAGATTTGGTACGAACCGAGCTCTGGCAGCTACATTACACAAGAAAAAGCCAGAAGTGGTAATGTGTAGAAAAAACCGCAGAAAATCTTACGTTTAATACATTTATTTTCGAAATGACGTAACTGCAAATCGTCACAATGGACGCATTTCTATCGGAAACGTTTACATTTATCTTCTGACAGTTAAAGTCGCGTGATGAGCATTGCGGGTGCACCACTCTGTACGTAATTTAAGCATCTAAGTTGCTGCAGTCGACAACTAAGGGGCACTGCAAGTCAAGTTTTATTTTTTGAAAACTCAATTTTTGGCCGTTTTTGCTGCATTGTAGTTGACTTAGGACCTTAAGATTTGGCACGAACCAAGCTCTGGCAGCCACATTACACAAGAAGAAGCCAGAAGTGGTAATGTGAAGAAAAAACAGTAGAAAATCTTACGTTTAATACATTTGTTTTCCAAATCACGTAACGGCAAATCGTCACAATGGACGCATTTGTATCTGAAACATTTACATTTATCTTCTGGCAGTTAAATTCGCGTGATGAGCCTTTCGGGTGCACCACCCTGTACGTAATTTAAGCATCTAAGTTGATGCCGTCGACAAGTAAGGAGCACAGCAAGTCAACATTTAGTTATTGAAAACTCATTTTTTAGCCGCTTTTGCTGCCTTGTAGTTGACCTAGGACCTTAAGATTTGGCACGAACCGAGCTCTGGCAGCTACATTACACAAGAAAATGCCAGAAGTGGTAATGTGTAGAAAAAACTGCAGAAAATCTTACGTTTAATACATTTGTTTTCGAAATGACGTTACTGCAAATCGTCACAAGACGCATTTCTATCGGAAAAGTTTACATTTATTTTCTGGCAGTTAAAGTCCCGTGATGAGCCTTGCGGGTGCACCACCCTGTACGTATTGTAAGCATCTAAGTTGCTGCAGTCGACAAGTAAGGAGCACAGCAAGTCAAGTTTTAGTTTTTGAAAACTCAATTTTTATCCGCTTTTGCTGCCTTGTAGTTGACCTAGGACCTTAAGATTTGGCACGAACCGAGCTCTGGCAGCCACATTACACAAAAAAAAGTGAGATTTGGTAATGTGTAGAAAAAACCGCAGAAAATCGTACGTTTACTACATTTGTTTTCGAAATGACGTAACTGCAAATCGTCACAATGGACGCATTTCTATCGGAAACGTTTACATTTATCTTCTGGCAGTTAAAGTCGCGTGATGAGCCTTGCGGTTGCACCAACCTGTACGTAATTTAAGAATCTAAGTTGTTGCAGTCGACAAGAAAGGAGCACAGCAAGTCAAGTTTTAGTTTTTGAATACTCAATTTTTGGCCTCTTTTACTGCCTTGTAGTTGACCTAGGACCTTAAGATTTGGCACGAACCCAGCTCTGGCAGCCACATTACACAAGAAAAAGCGAGAAGTGGTAATGTGTAGAAAAAAACGCAGAAAATCTTACGTTTAATACATTTGTTTTCCAAATGATGTAACTGCAAATCGTCACAATGGACGCATTTCTATCGGAATCGTTTACATTTATCTTCTGGCAGTTAAAGTCTCGTGATGAGCCTTGCGGGAGCACCACCCTATACGTAATTTAATCATCTAAGTTGTTGCAGTCGACAAGTAAGGAGCACAGCAAGTCAAGTTTTAGTTTTTGAAAACTTAAATTTTGGCCGCTTTTGCTGCCTTGTACTTGACCTAGGACCTTAAGATTTGGCACGAACCGAGCTCTGGCAGCCACATTACACAAGAAGAAGCCAGAAGTGGTAATGTGAAGAAAAAACAGTAGAAAATCTTACGTTTAATACATTTGTTTTCCAAATCACGTAACGGCAAATCGTCACAATGGACTCATTTGTATCGGAAACGTTTACATTTATCTTATGGCAGTTAAAGTCGCGTGATGAGCCTTTCGGGTGCACCACCCTGTACGTAATTTAAGCATCTAAGTTGTTGCAGTCGACAAGTAAGGAGCACAGCAAGTCAAGTATTAGTTTTTGAAAACACAATTTTTGGCCGCCTTTACTGCCTTGTAGTTGACCTAGGACCTTAAGATTTGGCACGAACCCAGCTCTGGCAGCCACATTACACAAGAAAAAGCGAGAAGTGGTAATGTGTGGAAAAAACCGCAGAAAATCGTAGAATTAATACATTTGTTTTCGAAATGACGTAACTGCAAATCGTCACAATGGTCGCATTTCTCTCGGAAACGTTTACATTTATCTTCTGGCAGTTAAAGTCGCGTGATGAGCATAGCGGGTGCACCACTCTGTACGTAATTTAAGCATCTAAGTTGCTGCAGTCGACAACTAAGGGGCACTGCAAGTCAAGTTTTATTTTTTGAAAACTCAATTTTTGGCCGTTTTTGCTGCATTGTAGTTGACTTAGGACCTTAAGATTTGGCACGAACCGAGCTCTGGCAGCCACATTACACAAGAAGAAGCCAGAAGTGGTAATGTGAAGAAAAAACAGTAGAAAATCTTACGTTTAATACATTTGTTTTCCAAATCACGTAACGGCCAATCGTCACAATGGACGCATTTGTATCGGAAACATTTACATTTATCTTATGGCAGTTAAAGTCGCGTGATGAGCCTTTCGGGTGCACCACCCTGTACGTAATTTAAGCATCTAAGTTGTTGCAGTCGACAAGTAAGGATCAAAGAAAGTCAAGTTTTAGTTTTTGAAAACACAAATTTTATCCGCTTTTGCTGCCTTGTAGTTGAGCTAGGAACTTACGATTTGGCACGAACCGAGCTCTGGCAGCCACATTACAAAAGAAAAAGCCAAAAGAGGTAAGGTGTTCTAAAAACCGCAGAAAATCTTAGGTTTAATACATTTGTTTTTGAAATGACGTAACTGCAATTCGTCACAATGGACGCATTTCTCTCGTTAACGTTTACATTTATCTTCGGGCAGTTAAAGTCGCGTGATGAGCCTTGCGGGTGCACCACCCTGTACGTAAATTAAGCATCTAAGTTGCTGCAGTCGACAAGTATGGAGCACAGCAAGTCAAGTTTTAGTTTTTTAAAACTCAATTTTTGGCCGCTTTTGCTGCCTTGTAGTTGACCTAGGACCTTAAGGTTTGGCACGAACCCAGCTCTGGTAGCCACATTATACAAGAAAAAGCCAGAAGTGGTAATGTGTAGAAAAAACAGCAGAAAATCTTACGATTAATACATTTGTTTTCGAAATGAGGTATCTGCAAAATGTCACAATGGACGCATTTCTATCGGAAACGTTTACATTTATCTTCTGGCAGTTAAAGTCGCGTGTTGAGCCTTGCGGGTTCACCACCCTATACGAAATTTAAGCATCTAAGTTGATGCAGTCGACAAGTAAGGAGCACAGCAAGTCAAGTTTTAGTTATTGAAAACTCATTTTTTAGCCGCTTTTGCTGCCTTGTAGTTGACCTAGGACCTTAAGATTTGGCACGAACCGAGCTCTGGCAGCTACATTACACAAGAAAATGCCAGAAGTGGTAATGTGTAGAAAAAACCGCAGAATATCTTACGTTTAATACATTTGTTTTCGAAATGACGTTACTGCAAATCGTCACAATGGACGAATTTCTATCGGAAAGGTTTACATTTATTTTCTGGCAGTTAAAGTCCCGTGATGAGCCTTGCGGGTGCACCACCCTGTACGTATTGTAAGCATCTAAGTTGCTGCAGTCGACAAGTAAGGAGCACAGCAAGTCAAGTTTTAGTTTTTGAAAACTCAATTTTTATCCGCTTTTGCTGCCTTGTAGTTGACCTAGGACCTTAAGATTTGGCACGAACCGAGCTCTGGCAGCCACATTACACAAAAAAAAGTGAGATTTGGTAACGTGTAGAAAAAACCGCAGAAAATCTTACGTTTACTACATTTGTTTTCGAAATGACGTAACTGCAAATCGTCACAATGGACGCATTTCTATCGGAAACGTTTACATTTATCTTCAGGCAGTTAAAGTCGCGTGATGAGCCTTGCGGTTGCACCAACCTGTACGTAATTTAAGCATCTAAGTTGTTGCAGTCGACAAGAAAGGAACACAGCAAGTCAACGTTTAGTTTTTGAATACTCAATTTTTGGCCTCTTTTACTGCCTTGTAGTTGACCTAGGACCTTAGGATTTGGCACGAACCCAGCTCTGGCAGCCACATTACACAAGAAAAAGCGAGAAGTGGTAATGTGTTGAAAAAAACGCAGAAAATCTTACGTTTAATACATTTGTTTTCCAAATGACGTAACTGCAAATCGTCACAATGGACGCATTTCTATCGGAAACGTTTACATTTATCTTCTGGCAGTTAAAGTCGCGTGATGAGCCTTGCGGTTGCACCAACCTGTACGTAATTTAAGAATCTAAGTTGTTGCAGTCGACAAGAAAGGAGCACAGCAAGTCAAGTTTTAGTTTTTGAATACTCAATTTTTGGCCTCTTTTACTGCCTTGTAGTTGACCTAGGACCTTAAGATTTGGCACGAACCCAGCTCTGGCAGCCACATTACACAAGAAAAAGCGAGAAGTGGTAATGTGTAGAAAAAAACGCAGAAAATCTTACGTTTAATACATTTGTTTTCCAAATGACGTAACTGCAAATCGTCACAATGCACGCATTTCTATCGGAATCGTTTACATTTATCTTCTGGCAGTTAAAGTCTCGTGATTAGCCTTGCGGGTGCACCACCCTATACGTAATTTAATCATCTAAGTTGTTGCAGTCGACAAGTAAGGAGCACAGCAAGTCAAGTTTTAGTTTTTGAAAACTTAAATTTTGGCCGCTTTTGCTGCCTTGTACTTGACCTAGGACCTTAAGATTTGGCACGAACCCAGCTCTGGCAGCCACATTACACAAGAAAAAGCGAGAAGTGGTAATGTGTGGAAAAAACCGCAGAAAATCGTACAATTAATACATTTGTTTTCGAAATGACGTAACTGCAAATCGTCACAATGGACGCATTTCTATCGGAAACGTTTACATTTATCTTCTGGCAGTTAAAGTCGCGTGATGAGCCTTGTGGGTGCACCACCCTATACTTCATTTAAGCATCTAAGTTGTTGCAGTCGACAAGTAAGGAGCACAGCAAGTCAAGTGTTAGATTTTGAAAACTCAATTTTTGGCCGCTTTTGCTGCCTTGTAGTTGACCTAGGACCTTAAGATTTGGCACGAACCGAGCTCTGGCAGCCTCATTACACAAGCAAAAGCCAGAAGTGGTAATGTGTAGAAAAAACCGCAGAAAATCTTACGTTTAATACATTTGTTTACGAAAAGACGTAACTGCAAATCGTCACAATGGACGCATTTCTATCGGAAACGTTTACATTTATCTTCTGGCAGTTAAAGTCGTGTGATGAGCCTTGTGGGTGCACCACCCTGTACGTAATTTAAGCATCTAAGTTGTTGCAGTCGATAAGTAAGGAGCACAGCAAGTCAAGTTTTAGTTTTTGTAAACTCAATTTTTGGCCGCTTTTGCTGCCTTGTAGTTGTCCTTGGACTTTAAGATTTGGCACGAACCGAGCTCTGGCAGCCACATAACACAAGAAAAAGCCAGAAGTGGTAATGTGTAGAAAAACCGCAGAAAATCTTACGTTTAATACAATTGTATTCGAAATGGCGTAACTGCAAATCGTCACAATAGTCGGATTTCTCTCGGAAACGTTTACATTTATCTTCTGGCAGTTAATGTCGAGTGATGAGCCTTGCGGGTGCACCACCCTGTACGTAATTTAAGCATCTAAGTTGTTGCAGTCGACAAGTAAGGAGCACAGCAAGTCAAGTTTTAGTTTTTGAAAACTCAATTTTTGTCCGCTTTTGCTGCCTTGTAGTTGACCTAGGACCTTAAGATTTGGCACGAACCTAGCTGTGGCAGCCACATTACACAAGAAAAAGCCAGAAGTGGTAATGTGTAGAAAAAACCGCAAAAATTCTTACGTCTAATACATTTTTTTTCGAAAGGACGTAACTGCAAATCGTCACAATGGACGCATTTGTATCGGAAACGTTTACATTTATCTTCTGGCTTGCGGGTGCACAACTCTGTACGTAATTTAAGCATCTAAGTTGTTGCAGTCGACATGTAAGGAGCACAGCAAGTCAAGTTTTAGTTTTTGATAACTGAATATTTAGCCGCTTTTGCTGCCTTGTAGTTGACCTAGGTCCTTAAGATTTGGCACGAACCGAGCTCTGGCAGCCACATTACACAAGAAAAAGCCAGAAGTGTTAATGTGTAGAAAAAACCGAGAAAATCTTACGTTTAATACATTTGTTTTCGAAATGACGTAACTACAAATCGTCACAATGGACGCATTTCTATCGCAAACGTTTACATTTATCTTCTAGCAGTTAAAGTTGCGTGATGAGTCTTGCGGGTGCACCACTCTGTACGTAATTTAAGCATCTATGTAGTTGCAGTCGACAAGTAAGGAGCACAGCAAGTCAAGTTTTAGTTCTTGAAAATTAAATTTTTGGCCGCTTTTACTGCCTTGTAGTTGACCTAGGTCCTTAAGATTTGGCACGAACCGAGCTCTGGCAGCCACATTACACAAGAAAAAGCCAGAAGTGGTAATGTGTAGAAAAAACCGCAGAAAATCTTACGTTTAATACAATTGTTTCTGAAATGACGTAACTGCAAATCGTCACAATGGACGCATTTCTATCGGAAACGTTTACATTTATCTTCTGGCAGTTAAAGTGGCGTCATGAGCCTTGCGGGTGCACCACCCTGTACGTAATTGAAGCATCTTAGTTGTTGCAGTCGACAAGTAAGGAGCACAGCAAGTCAAGTTTTAGTTTTTGAAAACTCAATTTTTGGCCGCTTTTGCTGCCTTGTAGTTGACCTAGGTCCTTAAGATTTGGCACGAACCGAGCTCTGGCAGCCACATTACACAAGAAAAAGCCAGAAGTGGTAATGTGTAGAAAAAACCGCAGAAAATCTTACGTTTAATACATTTGTTTTCGAAATGACGAAACTGCAAGTCGTCACAATGGACGCATTTCTATCGGAAACGTTTACATTTATCTTCTGGCAGTTAAAGTCGCGTGATGAGCCTTGCGGGTGCACCACCCTGTACGTAATTTGAGCATCTAAGTTGTTGAAATCGACAAGTAAGGAGCACAGCAAGTCAAGTATTAGTTTTTGAAAACTCAATTTTTCTCCGCTTTTGCTGCCTTGTATTTGACCTAGGACCTTAAGATTTGGCACGAACCGAGCTCTGGCAGCCACATTACACAAGGAAAAGCCAGAAGTGGTAATGTGTAGAAAAAAACGCAGAAAATCTTACGTTTAATACATTTGTTTTTGAAATGACGGAACTGCAATTCGTCACAATGGACGCATTTCTAACGGAAAGGTTTACATTTATCTTCTGGCAGTTAAAGTCGCGTGATGAGCCTTGCGGGTGCACCACCCTGTACGTAATTTAAGCATCTAAGTTGTTGCAGTCGACAAGTAAGGAGCACAGCAAGTCAAGTTTTAGTTTTTGATAACTGAATATTTAGCCGCTTCTGCTACCTTGTAGTTGACCTAGGACCTTAAGATTTGGCACGAACCGAGCTCTGGCAGCCACATTACACAAGAAAAAGCCAGAAGTGTTAATGTGTAGAAAAAACCGAGAAAATCTTACGTTTAATACATTTGTTTTCGAAATGACGTAACTACAAATCGTCACAATGGACGCATTTCTATCGCAAACGTTTACATTTATCTTCTGGCAGTTAAAGTTGCGTGATGAGTCTTGCGGGTGCACCACTCTGTACGTAATTTAAGCATCTATGTAGTTGCAGTCGACAAGTAAGGAGCACAGCAAGTCAAGTTTTAGTTTTTGAAAATTAAATTTTTGGCCGCTTTTACTGCCTTGTAGTTGACCTAGAACCTTAAGATTTGGCACGAACCGAGCTCTGGCAGCCACATTACACAAGAAAACGCCAGAAGTGGTAATGTGTAGAAAAAACCGCAGAAAATCTTACGTTTAATACAGTTGTTTCTGAAATGACGTAACTGCAAATCGTCACAATGGACGCATTTCTATCGGAAACGTTTACATTTATCTTCTGGCAGTTAAAGTGGCGTGATGAGCCTTGCGGGTGCACCACCCTGTACGTAATTGAAGCATCAAAGTTGTTGCAGTCGACAAGTAAGGAGCACAGCAAGTCAAGTTTTAGTTTTTGAAAACTCAATTTTCGTCCGCTTTTGCTGCCTTGTAGTTGACCTAGGACCTTAAGATTTGGCACGAACCTAGCTGTGGCAGCCACATTACACAAGAACAATACAGAAGTGGTAATGTGTAGAAAAAACCGCAAAAAATCTTACGTCTAATACATTTGTTTTCGAAATGATGTAACTGCAAATCGTCACAATGGACGCATTTCTATCGGAAACGTTTACATTTATCTTCTGGCAGTTAAAGTCGCATGATGAGCCTTGCGGGTGCACCACTCTGTTCGTAATTTAAGCATCTAAGTTGTTGAAGTCGACAAGTAAGGAGCACAGCAAGTCAAGTATTAGTTTTTGAAAACTCAATTTTTGTCCGCTTTTGCTGCCTTGTAGTTGACCTAGGACCTTAAGATTTGGCACGAACCGAGCTCTGGCAGACACATTACACAAGAAAAAGCCAGAAGTGGTAATGTGTAGAAAAAACCGCAGAAAATCGTACGTTTAATACATTTGTTTTCGAAATGACGAAACTGCAAATCGTCACAATGGACGCATTTCTATCGGAAACGTTTACATTTATCTTCTGGCAGTTAAAGTCGCGTGATGAGCCTTGCGGGTGCACCACCCTGTACGTAATTTGAGCATCTAAGTTGTTGAAATCGACAAGTAAGGAGCACAGCAAGTCAAGTTTTAGTTTTTGAAAACTCAATTTTTGTCCGCTTTTGCTGCCTTGTATTTGACCTAGGGCCTTAAGATTTGGCACGAACCGAGCTCTGGCAGCCACATTACACAAGGAAAAGCCAGAAGTGGTAATGTGTAGAAAAAAACGCAGAAAATCTTACGTTTAATACATTTGTTTTTGAAATGACGGAACTGCAATTCGTCACAATGGACGCATTTCTAACGGAAAGGTTTACATTTATCTTCTGGCAGTTAAAGTCGCGTGATGAGCCTTGCGGGTGCACCACCCTGTACGTAATTTAAGCATCTAAGTTGTTGCAGTCGACAAGTAAGGAGCACAGCAAGTCAAGTTTTAGTTCTTGATAACTGAATATTTAGCCGCTTTTGCTACCTTGTAGTTGACCTAGGACCTTAAGATTTGGCACGAACCGAGCTCTGGCAGCCACATTACACAAGAAATAGCCAGAAGTGGTAATGTGTAGAAAAAACCGCAGAAAATCTTACGTTTAATACATTTGTTTTCGAAATGACGTAACTGCAAATCGTCATAATGGACGCATTTCTATCGGAAACGTTTACATTTATCTTCTGGCAGTTAAAGTGGCGTGATGAGCCTTGCGGGTGCACCACCCTGTACGTAATTGAAGCATCAAAGTTGTTGCAGTCGACAAGTAAGGAGCACAGCAAGTCATGTTTAGTTTTTGAAAACTCAATTTTTGTCCGCTTTTGCTGCCTTGTAGTTGACCTACGACCTTACGATTTGGCACGAACCGAGATCTGGCAGCCTCATTACACAAGAAGAAGCCAGAAGTGGTAATGTGTAGAAAAAACCGCAGAAAATCTTACGTTTAATACATTTGTTTTTGAAATGACGGAACTGCAATTCGTCACAATGGAGGCATTTCTAACGGAAAGGTTTACATTTATCTTCTGGCAGTTAAGGTCGCGTGATGAGTCTTGCGGGTGCACCTCCCTGCACGTAATTTAAGCATCTAAGTTGTTGCAGTCGACAAGTAAGGAGCACAGCAAGTCAGGTTTTAGTTTTTGATAACTCAATTTTTGTCCGCTTTTGCTGCCTTGTAGTTGACCTAGGACTTTAAGATTTGGCACGAACCGAGCTCTGGCAGCCACATTACACAAGAAAAAGCCAGAAGTGGTAATGTGTAGAAAAAACCGCAGAAAATCTTACGTTTAATACATTTGTTTTCGAAATGACGTAACTGCAAACCGTCACAATGGACGCATTTCTATGGGAAACGTTTACATTTATCTTCTGGCGGTTAAAGTCGCGTGATGAGCCTTGCTTGTGCACCACTCTGAACGTAATTTAAGCATCTAAGTTGTTGCAGTCGACAAGTAAGGAGCACAGCAAGTCAAGTTTTAGTTTTTGAAAACTCAATTTTTGGCCGCTTTTGCTGCCTTGTAGTTGACCTAGGACCTTAAGATTTGGCACGAACCGAGCTTTGGAAGCCACATTACACAAGAAACAGTCAGAAGTGGTAATGTGTAGAAAAAACCGCAGAAAATCTTACGTTTAATACATTGGTTTTCGAAATGACGTAACTGCAAATCGTCACAATGGACGCATTTCAATCGGAAACGTTTACATTTATCTTCTGGCAGTTAAAGTCGCGTGATGAGCCTTGCGGGTGAACCACTCTGTACGTAATTTAAGAATCTAAGTTGTTGCAGTCGGCAAGTAAGAAGCACAGCAAGTCAACTTTTAGCT
This sequence comes from Schistocerca cancellata, assembly GCF_023864275.1. Taxonomy (NCBI): domain Eukaryota; kingdom Metazoa; phylum Arthropoda; class Insecta; order Orthoptera; family Acrididae; genus Schistocerca; species Schistocerca cancellata. The sequence continues at coordinate 1,391,289 of NW_026046819.1, read as the reverse complement.
TCTGAAAACTCAATTTTTGGCCGCTTTTGCTGCCTTGTAGTTGACCTAGGACCTTAAGATTTGGCACGAACCGAGATCTGGCAGCCATATTACACAAGAAAAAGCCAGAAGTGGTAATGTGTAGAAAAAACCGCAGAAAATCTTACGTTTAATACATTTGTTTTCGAAATGACGTAATTGCAAATCGTCACAATGGACGCATTTCTATCGGAAACGTTTACATTTATCTTCTGGCAATTAAAGTCGCGTGATGAGCCTTCTGGGTGCACCACTCTGTACGTAATTTAAGCATCTAAGTTGCTGCAGTCGACAAGTAAGGGGCACAGCAAGTCAAGTTTTAGTTTTTGAAAGCTCAATTTTTGGCCGCTTTTGCTGCCTTGTAGTTGACCTAGGCCCTTACGATTTGGCACGAACCGAGCTCTGGCAGCCACATTACATAAGAAAAAGCCAGAAGTGGTAATGAGTAGAAAAAACCGCAGAGAATCTAACGTTTAATACATTTGTTTTCGAAATGACGTAGCTGCAAATCGTCACAATGGACGCATTTCTATCGGAAACGTTTACATTTATCTTCTGGCAGTTAAAGTCGCATGATGAGCCTTGCGGGTGCACCACTCTGTTCGTAATTTAAGCATCTAAGTTGTTGCAGTCGACAAGTAAGGAGCACAGCATGTCAAGTTTTAGTTTTTGAAAACTCAATTTTTGTCCGCTTTTGCTGCCTTGTAGTTGACCTACGACCTTACGATTTGGCACGAACCGAGCTCTGGCAGCCTCATTACACAAGAAAAAGCCAGAAGTGGTAATGTGTAGAAAAAACTGCAGAAAATCTTACGTTTAATACATTTGTTTTGGAAATGACGGAAATGCGAATCGTCACAATGGACGCATTTCTATCGGAAACGTTTACATGTATCTTCTGGCAGTTAAAGTCGCGTGATGAGTCTTGCGGGTGCACCTGCTTGTACGTAATTTAAGCATCTAAGTTGTTGCAGTCGACAAGTAAGGAGCACAGCAAGTCAAGTTTTAGTTTTTGATAACTCAATTTTTGTCCGCTTTTGCTGCCATGTAGTTGACCTAGGACCTTAAGATTTGGCACGAACCGAGCTCTGGCAGCCACATTACACAAGAAAAAGCCAGAAGTGGTAATGTGTAGAAAAAACCGCAGAGAATCTTACGTTTAATACATTTGTTTTCGAAATGACGTAATTGCAAATCGTCACAATGGACGCATTTCTATCGCAAACGTTTACATTTATCTTCTGGCAGTTAAAGTTGCGTGATGAGCCTTGCGGGTGCACCACTTTGTACGTAATTTAATCATCTATGTAGTTGCAGTCGACAAGTAAGGAGCACAGCAAGTCAAGTTTTAGTTTTAGAAAACTCAATTTTTGGCCGCTTTCTCTGCTTTGTAGTTGACCTAGGACCTTAAGATTTGGCACGAACCGAGCTCTGGCAGCCACATTACACAAGAAAAAGCCAGAAGTGGTAATGTGTAGAAAAATCTGCAGAAAATCTTACTTTTAATACATTTGTTTTCGAAATGACGTAACGGCAAATCGTCACAATGGACGCATTTCTATCGGAAACGTTTACATTTATCTTCTGGCAGTTAAAGTCCTGTGATGAGCCTTCTGGGTGCACCACTCTGTACGTAATTTAAGCATCTAAGTAGTTGCAGTCGACAAGTAAGGAGCACAGCAAGTCACGTTTTAGTTTTTGAAAACTCAATTTTTGGCCGCTTTTGCTGCCTTGTAGTTGACCTAGGACCTTAAGCTTTGGCACGAACAGAGTTCCGGCAGCCACATTACACAAGAAAAAGCGAGAAGTGGCAATGTGTAGAAAAAACCGCAGAGAATCTTACGTTAAATACAATTGTTTTCGAAATGACGTAACTGCAAACCGTCACAATGGACGCATTTCTATGGGAAACGTTTACATTTAACTTCTGGCGGTTAAAGTCGCGTGATGAGCCTTGCTTGTGGACCACTCTGAACGTAATTTAAGCATCTAAGTTGTTGCAGTCGACAAGTAAGGAGCACAGCAAGTCAAGTTTAATTTTTGTAAACTCAATTTTTGGCCGCTTTTGCTGCTTTGTAGTTGACCTAGGACCTTAAGATTTGGCACGAACCGAGCTCTGGCTGCCACATTACACAAGAAAAGCTAGAAGTGGTAATGTGTAGAAAAAACCGCAGAAAATCTTACGTATAATACATTTGTTTTGGAAGTGACGTAACTGCAAACCGTCACAATGGACGCATTTCTATGGGAAACGTTTACATTTATCTTCTGGCGGTTAAAGTCGCGTGATGAGCCTTGCTTGTGCACCACTCTGAACGTAATTTAAGCATCTAAGTTGTTGCAGTCGACAAGTAAGGAGCACAGCAAGTCAAGTTTTAGTTTTTGAAAACTCAATTTTTGGCCGCTTTTGCTGCCTTGTAGTTGACCTAGAACCCTAAGATTTGGCACGAACCCAGCTTTGGCAGCCACATTACACAAGCAAACGCCAGAAGTGGTAATGTGTAGAAAAAACCGCAGAAAATCTTACGTTTAATACATTGGTTTTCGAAATACCGTAACTGCAAATCGTTACAATGGACGCATTTCAATCGGAAACGTTTACATTTATCTTCTGGCAGTTAAAGTCGCGTGATGAGCCTTGCGGGTGCACCACTCTGTACGTAATTTAAGAATCTAAGTTGTTGCAGTCGGCAAGTAAGGAGCACAGCAAGTCAACTTTTAGCTTCTGATATCTCAATTTTTGGCCGCTTTTGCTGCCTTGTAGTTGACCTATGACCTTAAGATTTGGCACGAACCGAGCTCTGGCAGCCACATTACACAAGCAAAACCCAGAAGTGGTAATGTGTAGATAAAACCGCAGAATATCTTACGTTTAATACATTTGTTTTCGAAATGACGTAACTGCAAATCGTCACAATGGACGCATTTCTATCGGAAACGTTTACATTTATCTTCTGACAGTTAAAGTCGCGTGATGAGCATTGCGGGTGCACCACTCTGTACGTAATGTAAGCATCTATGTTGCTGCAGTCGACAAGTAAGGGGCACAGCAAGTCAAGATTTAGTTTTTGAAAGCTCAATTTTTGGCCGCTTTTACTGCCTTGTAGTTGACCTAGGAACTTAAGATTTGGCTCGAACCGAGCTCTGGCAGCCACATCACACAAGAAAAAGCCAGAAGTGGTAATGTGTAGAAAAAACCGCAGAAAATCGTACGTTTAATACATTTGTTTTCGAAATGACGTAACTGCAAATCGTCACAATGGACGCATTTCAATCGGAAACGTTTACATTTATCTTCTGGCAGTTAAAGTCGCGTGATGAGCCTTGCTTGTGCACCACTCTGAACGTAATTTAAGCATCTAAGTTGTTGCAGTCGACAAGTAAGGAGCACAGCAAGTCAAGTTTTAGTTTTTGAAAACTCAATTTTTGGCCGCTTTTGCTGCCTTGTAGTTGACCTAGGACCTTACGATTTGGCACGAACCGAACTCTGGCAGCCACATTACACAAGAAAAAGACAGAAGTGGTAATGAGTAGAAAAAACCGCAGAGAATCTTACGTTTAATACATTTGTTTTCGAAATGACGTAACTGCAAATCGTCACAATGGACGCATTTCTATCGGAAACGTTTACTTTTATCTTCTGGCAGTTAAAGTCGCATGATGAGCCCTGCGGGTGCACCACTCTGTTCGTAATTTAAGCATGTAAGATGTTGCAGTCGACAAGTAAGGAGCACAGCACGTAAAGTTTTAGTTTTTCAAAACACAATTTTTGTCCGCTTTTGCTGCCTTGTAGTTGACCTACAACCTTACGATTTGGCACGAACCGAGCTCTGGCAGCCTCATTACACAAGAAAAAGCCAGAAGTGGTAATGTGTAGAAAACACTGCAGAAAATCTTACGTTTAATACATTTGTATTCGAAATGACGTAACTGCAAACCGTGAAAATGGACGCATTTCTATCGGAAACGTTGACATTTATCTTCTGGCTGTTAAAGTCGCGTGATGACCCTTCTGGGTGCACCACTCTGTACGTATTTTAAGCATCTAAGTTGTTGCAGTCGACAAGTAAGGAGCACAGCATGTCAAGTTTTAGTTTTTGATAACTCAATTTTTGTCCGCTTTTGCTGCCTTGTAGTTGACCTAGGACCTTAAGATTTGGCACGAACCGAGCTCTGGCAGCCACATTACACAAGAAAAAGCCAGAAGTGGTAATGTGTAGAAAAAACCGCAGAAAATCGTACGTTTAATACATTTGTTTTCGAAATGACGTAACTGCAAATCGTCACAATGGACGCATTTCTATCGCAAACGTTTACATTTATCTTCTGGCAGTTAAAGTTGCGTGATGAGCCTTGCGGGTGCACCACTTTGTACATAATTTTATCATCTATGTAGTTGCAGTCGACAAGTAAGGAGCACAGCAAATCAAGTTTTAGTTTTTGAAAATTAAATTTTTGGCCGCTTTTACTGCCTTGTAGTTGACCTAGAACCTTAAGATTTGGCACGAATCGAGCTCTGGCAGCCACATTACACAAGAAAACCCCAGAAGTGGGAATGTGTAGAAAAAACCGCAGAAAATCTTACGTTTAATACATTTGTTTTTGAAATGACGGAACTGCAAATCGTCACAATGGACGCATTTCTATCGGAAACGTTTACATTTATCTTCTGGCAGTTAAAGTGGCGTGATGAGCCTTGCGGGAGCACCACCCTGTACGTAATTGAAGCATCTAAGTTGTTGCAGTCGACAAGTATGGAGCACAGCAAGTCATGTTTAGTATTTGAAAACTCAATTTTTGGCCGCTTTTGCTGTCTTGTAGTTGACCTAGGACCTTAAGATTTGGCACGAACCGAGCTCTGGCAGCCACATTACACAAGAAAAAGCCAGAAGTGGCAATGTGTAGAAAAAACCGCAGAAAATCTTACGTGTAATAGATTTGTTTTCGAAATGACGTAACTGCAAATCGTCACAATCGACGCATTTCTATCGGAAACGTTTACATTTATCTTCTGGCAGTTAAAGTGGCGTCATGAGCCTTGCGGGTGCACAACCCTGTACGTAATTGAAGCATCTAAGTTGTTGCAGTCGGCAAGTAAGGAGCACAGCAAGTCAACTTTTGGCTTCTGAAAATTCAATTTTTGGCCGCTTTTGCTGCCTTGTAGTTGACCTGGGACCTTAAGATTTGGCACGAACCGAGCTCTGGCAGCCACATTACACAAGAAAAAGCCACAAGTGGTAATGTGTAGAAAAAACCGCAGAAAATCTTACCTTTAATACATTTGTTTTCGAAATGACGTAACTGCAAATCGTCACAATGGACGCATTTCTATCGGAAACGTTTACATTTATCTTCTGGCAGTTAAAGTCGCGTGATGTGCCTTACGGGTGCACCACTCTGTACGTAATTTAAGAATCTAAGTTGTTGCAGTCGACAAGTAAGGAGCACAGCATGTCAAGTTTTAGTTTTTGATAACTCAATTTTTGGCCGCTTTTGCCGCCTTGTAGTTGACCTAGGACCTTTAGATTTGGCACGAACCGAGCTCTGGCAGCCACATTACACAAGAAAAAGCCAGTAGTGGTAATGTGTAGAAAAAACTGCAGAAAATCTTACGTTTAATACATTTGTATTCGAAATTACGTAACTGCAAACCGTGAAAATGGACGCATTTCTATCGGAAACGTTGACATTTATCTTCTGGCAGTTAAAGTCGCGTGATGAGCCTTGCGGGTGCACCACTCTGTACGTAATTTAAGCATCTAAGTTGTTGCAGTCGACAAGTAAGGAGCACAGCATGTCAAGTTTTAGTTTTTGATAACTCAATTTTTGTCCGCTTTTGCTGCCTTGTAGTTGACCTAGGACCTTAAGATTTGGCACGAACCGAGCTCTGGCAGCCACATTACACAAGAAAAAGCCAGAAGTGGTAATGTGTAGTAAAAACCGCAGAAAATCGTACGTTTAATACATTTGTTTTCGAAATGACGTAACTGCAAATCGTCACAATGGACGCATTTCTCTCGGAAACGTTTACATTTATCTTCTGGCAGTTAAAGTCGCGTGATGAGCCATGCGGGTGCACCACCCCGTACGAAATTTAAGCATCTAAGTTGTTGCAGTCGACAAGTAAGGAGCACAGCAAATCAGGTTTTAGTTTTTGAAAACTGAATTTTTAGCCGCTTTTGCTGCCTTGTAGTTGACCTAGGACCTTAAGATTTGGCACGAACCGAGCTCTGGCAGCCACATTACACAAGAAAACGCCAGAAGTGGGAATGTGTAGAAAAAACTGCAGAAAATCTTACGTTTAATACATTTGTTTTTGAAATGACGTTACTGCAAATCGTCACAATAGACGCATGTCTATCGGAAACGTTTACATTTATCTTCTGGCAGTTAAAGTGGTGTGATGAGCCTTGCGGCTGCACCACCCTGTACGTAATTGAAGCATCTAAGTTGTTGCAGTCGGCAAGTAAGGAGAGCAGCAAGTCAACTTTTAGCTTCTGAAAACTCAATTTTTGGCCGCTTTTGCTGCCTTGTAGTTGACCTAGGACATTAAGATTTGGCACGAACCGAGCTCTGGTAGCCACATTACACAAGAAAAAGCCAGAAGTGGTAATGTGTAGAAAAAACCGCAGAAAATCTTACCTTTAATACATTTGTTTTCGAAATGACGTAACTGCAAATCGTCACAATGGACGCATTTCTATCGGAAACGTTTACATTTATCTTCTGGCAGTTAAAGTCGCGTGATGAGCCTTGCGGGTGCACCACTCTGTACGTAATTTAAGAATCTAAGTTGTTGCAGTCGACAAGTAAGGAGCACAGCAAGTCAAGTTTTAGTTTTTGAAAACTCAATTTTTGGCCGCTTTTGCCGCCTTGTAGTTGACCTAGGACCTTTAGATTTGGCACGAACCGAGCTCTGGCAGCCACATTACACAAGAAAAAGCCAGAAGTGGTAATGTGTAGAAAAAACTGCAGAAAATCTTACGTTTAATACATTTGTATTCGAAATTACGTAACTGCAAACCATGAAAATGGACGCATTTCTATCGGAAACGTTGACATTTATCTTCTGGCAGTTAGAGTCGCGTGATGAGCCTTGCGGGTGCACCACTCTGTACGTAATTTAAGCATCTAAGTTATTGCAGTCGACAAGTAAGGAGCACAGCATGTCAAGTTTTAGTTTTTGATAACTCAATTTTTGTCCGCTTTTGCTGCCTTGTAGTTGACCTAGGACCTTAAGATTTGGCACGAACCGAGCTCTGGCAGCCACATTACACAAGAAAAAGCCAGAAGTGGTAATGTGTAGAAAAAACCGCAGAAAATCGTACGTTTAATACATTTGTTTTCGAAATGACGTAACTGCAAATCGTCACAATGGACGCATTTCTCTCGGAAACGTTTACATTTATCTTCTGGCAGTTAAAGTCGCGTGATGAGCCTTGCGGGTGCACCACCCCGTACGAAATTTAAGCATCTAAGTTGTTGCAGTCGACAAGTAAGGAGCACAGCAAGTCAAGTTTTAGTTTTTGAAAACTCAATTTTTGGCCGCTTTTGCCGCCTTGTAGTTGACCTAGGACCTTTAGATTTGGCACGAACCGAGCTCTGGCAGCCACATTACACAAGATAAAACCAGAAGTGGTAATGTGTAGAAAAAACTGCAGAAAATCTTACGTTTAATACATTTGTATTCGAAATTACGTAACTGCAAACCATGAAAATGGACGCATTTCTATCGGAAACGTTGACATTTATCTTCTGGCAGTTAAAGTCGCGTGATGAGCCTTGCGGGTGCACCACTCTGTACGTAATTTAAGCATCTAAGTTGTTGCAGTCGACAAGTAAGGAGCACAGCATGTCAAGTTTTAGTTTTTGATAACTCAATTTTTGTCCGCTTTTGCTGCCTTGTAGTTGACCTAGGACCTTAAGATTGGCACGAACCGAGCTCTGGCAGCCGCATTACACAAGAAAAAGCCAGAAGTGGTAATGTGTAGAAAAAACCGCAGAAAATCGTACGTTTAATACATTTGTTTTCGAAATGACGTACCAACAAATCGTCACAATGGACGCATTTCTCTCGGAAACGTTTACATTTATCTTCTGGCAGTTAAAGTCGCGTGATGAGCCTTGCGGGTGCACCACCCCGTACGAAATTTAAGCATCTAAGTTGTTGCAGTCGAAAGTAAGGAGCACAGCAAATCAGGTTTTAGTTTTTGAAAACTGAATTTTTAGCCGCTTTTGCTGCCTTGTAGTTGACCTAGGACCTTAAGATTTGGCACGAACCGAGCTCTGGTAGCCACATTACACAAGAAAAAGCCAGAAGTGGTAATGTGTAGAAAAAACTGCAGAAAATCTTACCTTTAATACATTTGTTTTCGAAATGACGTAACTGCAAATCGTCACAATGGACGCATTTCTATCGGAAACGTTTACATTTATCTTCTGGCAGTTAAAGTCGCGTGATGAGCCTTGCGGGTGCACCACCCTGTACGTAATTTAAGAATCTAAGTTGTTGCAGTCGACAAGTAAGGAGCACAGCAAGTCAAGTTTTAGTTTTTGAAAACTCAATTTTTGGCCGCTTTTGCCGCCTTGTAGTTGACCTAGGACCTTTAGATTTGGCACGAACCGAGCTCTGGCAGCCACATTACACAAGAAAAAGCCAGAAGTGGTAATGTGTAGAAAAAACTGCAGAAAATCTTACGTTTAATACATTTGTATTCGAAATTACGTAACTGCAAACCATGAAAATGGACGCATTTCTATCGGAAACGTTGACATTTATCTTCTGGCAGTTAGAGTCGCGTGATGAGCCTTGCGGGTGCACCACTCTGTACGTAATTTAAGCATCTAAGTTGTTGCAGTCGACAAGTAAGGAGCACAGCATGTCAAGTTTTAGTTTTTGATAACTCAATTTTTGTCCGCTTTTGCTGCCTTGTAGTTGACCTAGGACCTTAAGATTTGGCACGAACCGAGCTCTGGCAGCCACATTACACAAGAAAAAGCCAGAAGTGGTAATGTGTAGAAAAAACCGCAGAAAATCGTACGTTTAATACATTTGTTTTCGAAATGACGTAACTGCAAATCGTCACAATGGACGCATTTCTCTCGGAAACGTTTACATTTATCTTCTGGCAGTTAAAGTCGCGTGATGAGCCTTGCGGGTGCACCACCCCGTACGAAATTTAAGCATCTAAGTTGTTGCAGTCGACAAGTAAGGAGCACAGCAAGTCAAGTTTTAGTTTTTGAAAACTCAATTTTTGGCCGCTTTTGCCGCCTTGTAGTTGACCTAGGACCTTTAGATTTGGCACGAACCGAGCTCTGGCAGCCACATTACACAAGATAAAACCAGAAGTGGTAATGTGTAGAAAAAACTGCAGAAAATCTTACGTTTAATACATTTGTATTCGAAATTACGTAACTGCAAACCGTGAAAATGGACGCAATTCTATCGGAAACGTTGACATTTATCTTCTGGCAGTTAAAGTCGCGTGATGAGCCTTGCGGGTGCACCACACTGTACGTAATTTAAGCATCTAAGTTGTTGCAGTCGGCAAGTAAGGAGCACAGCAAGTAAAGTTTTAGTTTTTGAAAACTCAATTTTTGTCCGCTTTTGCTGCCTTGTAGTTGACCTACGACCTTACGATTTGGCACGAACCGAGCTCTGGTAGCCACATTACACAAGAAAACGCCAGAAGCGGGAATGTGTAGAAAAAACCACAGAAAATCTTACGTTCAATACATTTGTTTTTGAAATGACGTAACTGCAAATCGTCACAATGGACGCATGTCTATCGGAAACGTTTACATTTATCTTCTGGCAGTTAAAGTGGCGTCATGAGCCTTGCGGGTGCACCACCCTGTACGTAATTGAAGCATCTAAGTTGTTGCAGTCGGCAAGTAAGGAGCACAGCAAGTAAAGTTTTAGTTTTTGAAAACTCAATTTTTGTCCGCTTTTGCTGCCTTGTAGTTGACCTACGACCTTACGATTTGGCACGAACCGAGCTCTGGCAGCCTCATTACACAAGAAAAAGCCAGAAGTGGTAATGTGTAGAAAAAACCGCAGAAAATCTTACGTTTAATACATTTGTTTTGGAAATGACGGAACTGCAAATCGTCACAATGGACGCATTTCTATCGGAAACGTTGACATTTATCTTCTGGCAGTTAAAGTCGCGTGATGAGCCTTGCAGGTGCACCACTCTGTACGTAATTTAAGCATGTAAAATGTTGCAGTCGACAAGTAAGGAGCACAGCAAGTCAAGTATTAGTTTTTGAAAACTCAATTTTTTCCGCTTTTGCTGCCTTGTAGTTGACCTAGGACCTTAACATTTGGCACGAACCGAGCTCTGGCAGCCACATTACACAAGAAAAAGCCAGAAGTGGTAATGTGTAGAAAAAAACGCAGAAAATCTTACGTTTAATACAATTCTTTTCCAAATGACGTAACTGCAAATCGTCACAATGGACGCATTTCTCTCGGAAACGTTTACATTTATCTTCTGGCAGTTAAAGTCGCGTGATGAGCCTTGCGGTTGCACCAACCTGTACGTAATTTAAGAATCTAAGTTGTTGCAGTCGACAAGAGAGGAGCACAGCAAGTCAAGTTTTAGTTTTTGAATACTCAATTTTTGGCCTCTTTTACTGCCTTGTAGTTGACCTAGGACCTTAAGATTTGGCACGAACCCAGCTCTGGCAGCCACATTACACAAGAAAAAGCCAGAAGTGGTAATGTGTAGAAAAAACCGCAGAAAACCGTACGTTTAATACATTTGTTTTCGAAATGACGTAACTGCAAATCGTCACAATGGACGCATTTCTCTCGGAAACGTTTACATTTATCTTCTGGCAGTTAAAGTCGCGTGATGAGCCTTGCGGGTGCACCACCCTGTACGTAATTTAAGCATCTAAGTTGTTGCAGTCGACAAGTAAGGAGCACAGCAAATCAGGTTTTAGTTTTTGGAAACTGAATTGTTAGCCGCTTTTGCTGCCTTGTAGTTGACGTAGGACCTTCAGATTTGGCAAGAACCGAGCTCTGGCAGCCACATTACACAAGAAAACGCCAGAAGTGGTAATGTGTAGAAAAAACCGCAGAAAATCTTACCTTTAATACATTTGTTTTCGAAATGACGTAACTGCAAATCGTAACAATGGACGCATTTCTATCGCAAACGTTTACATTTATCTTCTGGCAGTTAAAGTCGCGTGATGAGCCTTCTGGGTGCACCACTCTGTACGTAATTTAAGCATCTAAGTTGTTCTGGTCGACAATTAAGGAGCACAGCAAGTCACGTTTTAGTTTTTGAAAACTCAATTTTTGGCCGCTTTTGCTGCCTTGTAGTTGACCTAGGACCTTAAGATTTGGCACGAACAGAGTTCCGGCAGCCACATTACACACAAAAAAGCCAGAACTGGCAATGTGTAGAAAAAAATGCAGAAACTCGTACGTCTAATACATTTGTTTTGGAAATGACGGAATTGCAAATCGTCACAATGGACGCATTCCTATCGGAAACGTTTACATTTATCTTCTGGCAATAAAGTCGCGTGATGAGCCTTGCGGGTGCACCACCCTGTACGTAATTTGAGCATCTAAGTTGTTGAAGTCGACAAGTAAGGAGCACAGGAAGTCAAGTATTAGTTTTTGAAAACTCAATTTTTGTCCGCTTTTGCTGCCTTGTAGTTGACCTAGGACCTTAAGATTTGGCACGAACCGAGCTCTGGCAGCCACATTACACAAGAAAAAGCCAGAAGTGGTAATGTGTAGAAAAAAATGCAGAAACTCGTACGTCTAATATATTTGTTTTCGAAATGACGTAACTGCAAATCGTGACAATGGACGCATTTCTATCGGAAACGTTTACATTTATCTTCTGGCAGTTAAAGTCGCGTGATGAGCCTTGCGGGTGCACCACTCTGTACGTAATTTAAGCATCTAAGTTGTTGCAGTCGACAAGTAAGGAGCACAGCAAGTCAAGTTTTAGTTTTTGAAAACTCAATTTTTGGCCGCTTTTGCCGCCTTGTAGTTGACCTAGGACCTTTAGATTTGGCACGAACCGAGCTCTGGCAGCCACATTACACAAGATAAAACCAGAAGTGGTAATGTGTAGAAAAAACTGCAGAAAATCTTACGTTTAATACATTTGTATTCGAAATGACGTAACTGCAAACCGTGAAAATGGACGCAATTCTATCGGAAACGTTGACATTTATCTTCTGGCAGTTAAAGTGGCGATATGAGCCTTGCGGGTGCACCACACTGTACGTAATTTAAGCATCTAAGTTGTTGCAGTCGGCAAGTAAGGAGCACAGCAAGTAAAGTTTTAGTTTTTGAAAACTCAATTTTTGTCCGCTTTTGCTGCCTTGTAGTTGACCTACGACCTTACGATTTGGCACGAACCGAGCTCTGGTAGCCACATTACACAAGAAAACGCCAGAAGCGGGAATGTGTAGAAAAAACCACAGAAAATCTTACGTTCAATACATTTGTTTTTGAAATGACGTAACTGCAAATCGTCACAATGGACGCATGTCTATCGGAAACGTTTACATTTATCTTCTGGCAGTTAAAGTGGCGTCATGAGCCTTGCGGGTGCACCACCCTGTACGTAATTGAAGCATCTAAGTTGTTGCAGTCGGCAAGTAAGGAGCACAGCAAGTAAAGTTTTAGTTTTTGAAAACTCAATTTTTGTCCGCTTTTGCTGCCTTGTAGTTGACCTACGACCTTACGATTTGGCACGAACCGAGCTCTGGCAGCCTCATTACACAAGAAAAAGCCAGAAGTGGTAATGTGTAGAAAAAACCGCAGAAAATCTTACGTTTAATACATTTGTTTTGGAAATGACGGAACTGCAAATCGTCACAATGGACGCATTTCTATCGGAAACGTTGACATTTATCTTCTGGCAGTTAAAGTCGCGTGATGAGCCTTGCAGGTGCACCACTCTGTACGTAATTTAAGCATGTAAAATGTTGCAGTCGACAAGTAAGGAGCACAGCAAGTCAAGTATTAGTTTTTGAAAACTCAATTTTTTCCGCTTTTGCTGCCTTGTAGTTGACCTAGGACCTTAACATTTGGCACGAACCGAGCTCTGGCAGCCACATTACACAAGTAAGGAGCACAGCAAATCAGGTTTTAGTTTTTGAAATTTAAATTTTTGGTCGCTTTTACTGCCTTGTAGTTGACCTAGAACTTTAAGATTTGGCACGAACCGAGCTCTGGCAGCCACATTACACAAGAAAACGCCAGAAGTGGGAATGTGTAGAAAAAACCGCAGAAAATCTTACGTTTAATACATTTGTTTTTGAAATGACGTAACTGCAAATCGTCACAATGGACGCATTTCTATCGGAAACGTTTACATTTATCTTCTGGCAGTTAAAGTGGCGTGATGAGCCTTGCGGGTGCACCACCCTGTACGTAATTGAAGCCTCAAAGTTGTTGCAGTCGACAAGTATGGAGCACAGCAAGTCAAGTTTTAGTTTTTGAAAACTCAGTTTTTGGCCGCTTTTGCTGCCTTGTAGTTGACCTAGGACCTTAAGATTTGGCACGAACAGAGTTCCGGCAGCCACATTACACAAGAAAAAGCCAGAAGTGGCAATGTGTAGAAAAAACCGCAGAAAATCTTACGTTTAATACATTTGTTTTCGAAATGACGTAACTGCAAAGCGTCACAATGGACGCATTTCTATGGGAAACGTTTACATTTATCTTCTGGCGGTTAAAGTCGCGTGATGAGCCTTGCTTGTGCACCACTCTTAACGTAATTTAAGCATCTAAGTTGTTGCAGTCGACAAGTAAGGAGCACAGCAAGTCAAGTTTTAGTTTTTGAAAACTCAGTTTTTGGCCGCTTTTGCTGCCTTGTAGTTGACCTAGGACCTTAAGATTTGGCACGAACCGAGCTTTGGCAGCCACATTACACAAGAAAAGCTAGAAGTGGTAATGTGTAGAAAAAACCGCAGAAAATCTTACGTTTAATACATTGGTTTTCGAAATGACGTAACTGCAAATCGTCACAATGGACGCATTTCAATCGGAAACGTTTACATTTATCTTCTGGCAGTTAAAGTCGCGTGATGAGCCTTGCGGATGCACCACTCTGTACGTAATTTAAGCATCTAAGTTGTTGCAGTCGACAAGTAAGGAGCACAGTAAGTCACGTTTTAGTTTTTGAAAACTCAATTTTTGTCCGCTTTTGCTGCCTTGTAGTTGACCTAGGACCTTAAGATTTGGCACGAACAGAGTTCCGGCAGCCACATTACACAAGAAAAAGCCAGAAGTGGCAATGTGTAGAAAAAACCGCAGAAAATCTTACGTTTAATACATTTGTTTTCGAAATGACGTAACTGCAAACCGTCACAATGGACGCATCTCTATTTGAAACGTTTACATTTATCTTCTGGCGGTTAAAGTCGCGTGATGAGCCTTGCTTGTGCACCACTCTGAACGTAATTTAAGCATCTAAGTTGTTGCAGTCGACAAGTAAGGAGCACAGCAAGTCAAGTTTAATTTTTGAAAACTCAATTTTTGGCCGCTTTTGCTGCCTTGTAGTTGACCTAGGACCTTAAGATTTGGCACGAACCGAGCTCTGGCTGCCACATTACACAAGAAAAGCTAGAAGTGGTAATGTGTAGAAAAAACCGCAGAAAATCTTACGTTTAATAAATTGGTTTTCGAAATGACGTAACTGCAAATCGTCACAATGGACGCATTTCGATCGGAAACGTTTACATTTATACTCTGGCAGTTAAAGTGGCGTGATGAGCCTTGCGGGTGCACCACCCTGAACGTAATTGAAGCATCAAAGTTGTTGCAGTCGACAAGTATGGAGAACAGCAAGTCGTGATTAGTTTTTGAAAACTCAAATTTTGTCCGCTTTTGCTGCCTTGTAGTTGACCTAGGACCTTAAGATTTGGCACGAACAGAGTTCCGGCAGCCACATTACACAAGAAAAAGCCAGAAGTGGCAATGTGTAGAAGAAACCGCAGAAAATCTTACGTTTAATACATTTGTTTTCAAAATGACGTAACTGCATACCGTCACAATGGACGCATTTCTATCGGGAACGTTTACATTTATCTTCTGGCGGTTAAAGTCGCGTGATGTGCCTTGCTTGTGCACCACTCTGAACGTAATTGAAGCATCTAAGTTGTTGCAGTCGACAAGTAACGGCACAGCAAGTCAACTTTTAGCTCCTGAAAACTCAATTTTTGGCCGCTTTTGCTGCCTTGTAGTTGACCTACGACCTTAAGATTTGGCACTAACCGAGCTTTGGCAGCCACATTACACAAGAAAAAGCCAGAAGTGGTAATGTGTAGAAAAAACCGCAGAAAATCTTACGTTTAATACATTGGTTTTCGAAATGACGTAACTGCAAATCGTCACAATGGACGCATTTCTCTCGGAAACGTTTACATTTATCTTCTGGCAGTTAAAGTCGCGTGATGAGCCTTGCGGGTGCACCACTCTGTACGTAATTTAAGAATCTAAGTTGTTGCAGTCGGCAAGTAAGGAGCACAGCAAGTCAACTTTTAGCTTCTGAAAACTCACTTTTTGGCCGCTTTTGCTGCCTTGTAGTTGACCTAGGACCTTAAGATTTGGCACGAACCGAGCTCTGGCAGCCACATTACACAAGAAAAAGCCAGAAGTGGTAATGAGTAGAAAAAACCGCAGAGAATCTTACGTTTAATACATTTGATTTCGAAATGACGTAACTGCAAATCGTCACAATGGACGCATTTCTATCGGAAAAGTTTACATTTATCTTCTGGCAGTTAAAGTCGCATGATGAGCCTTGCGGGTGAACCACTCAGTTCGTAATTTAAGCATGTAACATGTTGCAGTCGACAACTAAGGAGCACAGCAAGTCAAGTTTTAGTTTTTCATAACTCAATTTTTGTCCGCTTTTGCTGCCTTGTAGTTGACCTAGGACCTTAAGATTGGGCACGAACCGAGCTCTCGCAGACACATTACACAAGAAAAAGCCAGAAGTGGTAATGTGTAGAAAAAACCGCAGAAAATTTTACGTTTAATACATTTGTTTTTGAAATGACGGAACTGCAATTCGTCACAATGGACGCATTTCTAACGGAAAGGTTTTCATTTATCTTCTGGCAGTTAAAGTCGCGTGATGAGCCTTGCGGGTGCACCACTCTGTACGTAATTTAAGCATCTAAGTTGTTGCAGTCGACAAGTAAGGAGCACAGCAAGTCAAGTTTTAGTTTTTGATAACTCAATTTTTGTCCGCTTTTGCTGCCTTGTAGTTGACCTAGGACCTTAAGATTTGGCACGAACCGAGCTCTGGCAGCCACATTACACAAGAAAAATCCAGAAGTGGTAATGTGTAGAAAAAACCGCAGAAAATCTTACGTTTAATACATTTGTTTTCGAAATGACGTAACTGCAAATCGTCACAATGGACGCATTTCTCTCGGAAACGTTTACATTTATCTTCTGGGAGTTAAAGTCGCGTGATGAGCCTTGCGGGTGCACCACCCTGTACGAAATTTAAGCATCTAAGTTGTTGCAGTCGACAAGTAAGGAGCACAGCAAATCAGGATTTAGTTTTTGAAAACTGAATTTTTAGCCGCTTTTGCTGCCTTGTAGTTGACCTAGGACCTTAAGATTTGGCACGAACCGAGCTCTGGAAGCCACATTACACAAGAAAAAGCCAGATGCGGTAATGTGTAGAAAAAACCGCAGAAAATCTTACGTTTAATACATTTGTTTTCGAAATGACGTAACTGCAAATCGTCACAATGGACGCATTTCTATCGGAAACGTTGACATTTATCTTCTGGCAGTTAAAGTCGCGTGATGAGTCTTGCGGGTGCACCACCCTGTACGTAATTTAAGCATCTAAGTTGTTGCAGTCGACAAGTAAGGAGCACAGCAAATCAGGTTTTAGTTTTTGAAAACTGAATTTTTAGCCGCTTTTGCTGCCTTGTAGTTGACCTAGGACCTTAAGATTTGGCACGAACGGAGCTCTGGCAGCCACATTACACAAGCAAAAGCCAGAAGTGGTAATGTGTAGAAAAAACCGCAGAAAATCTTACGTTTAATACATTTGTATTCGAAATGACGTAACTGCAAATCGTCACAATGGACGCATTTCTATCGGAAAAGTTTACATTTATCTTCTGGCAGTTAAAGTCGCGTGATGAGCCTTGCAGGTGCACCACTCTGTACGTAATTTAAGCATCTAAGTTGTTGCAGTCGACAAGTAAGGAGCACAGCAAGTCAAGTTTTAGTTTTTGAAAACTCAATTTTTGCCCGCTTTTGCTGCCTTGTAGTTGACCTAGGACCTTACGATTTGGCACGAACCGAGCTCTGGCAGCCACATTACACAAGCAAAAGCCAGAAGTGGTAATGTGTAGAAAAAACCGCAGAAAATCGTACGTTTAATACATTTGTTTTCGAAATGACGTATCTGCAAATCGTCACAATGGACGCATTTCTATCGGAAACGTTTACATTTATCTTCTGGCAGATAAAGTCGAGTGATGAGACTTGCGGGTGCACCACACTGTACGTAATTTAAGCATCTAAGTTGTTGCAGTCGACAAGTAAGGAGCACAGCAAGTCAAGTTTTAGTTTTTGATAACTCAATTTTTGTCCACTTTTGCTGCCTTGTAGTTGACCTAGGACCTTTAGATTTGGCACGAACCGAGCTCTCGCTGACACATTACACAAGAAAAAGCCAGAAGTGGTAATGTGTAGAAAAAACCGCAGAGAATCTTACGTTTAATACATTTGTTTTTGAAATGACGGAACTGCAATTCGTCACAATGGACGCATTTCAATCGGAAACGTTTACATTTATCTTCTGGCAGTTAAAGTCGCGTGATGAGCCTTGCGGGTGCACCACTCTGTACGTAATTTAAGAATCTAAGTTGTTGCAGTCGGCAAGTAAGGAGCACAGCAAGTCAACTTTTAGCTTCTGAAAACTCACTTTTTGGCCGCTTTTGCTGCCTTGTAGTTGACCTAGGACCTTAAGATTTGGCACGAACCGAGCTCTGGCAGCCACATTACACAAGAAAAAGCCAGAAGTGGTAATGAGTAGAAAAAACCGCAGAGAATCTTACGTTTAATACATTTGATTTCGAAATGACGTAACTGCAAATCGTCACAATGGACGCATTTCTATCGGAAAAGTTTACATTTATCTTCTGGCAGTTAAAGTCGCATGATGAGCCTTGCGGGTGCACCACTCAGTTCGTAATTTAAGCATGTAACATGTTGCAGTCGACAACTAAGGAGCACAGCAAGTCAAGTTTTAGTTTTTCATAACTCAATTTTTGTCCGCTTTTGCTGCCTTGTAGTTGACCTAGGACCTTAAGATTTGGCACGAACCGAGCTCTCGCAGACACATTACACAAGAAAAAGCCAGAAGTGGTAATGTGTAGAAAAAACCGCAGAAAATCTTATGTTTAATACATTTGTTTTTGAAATGACGGAACTGCAATTCGTCACAATGGACGCATTTCTAACGGAAAGGTTTTCATTTATCTTCTGGCAGTTAAAGTCGCGTGATGAGCCTTGCGGGTGCACCACTCTGTACGTAATTTAAGCATCTAAGTTGTTGCAGTCGACAAGTAAGGAGCACAGCAAGTCAAGTTTTAGTTTTTGATAACTCAATTTTTGTCCGCTTTTGCTGCCTTGTAGTTGACCTAGGACCTTAAGATTTGGCACGAACCGAGCTCTGGCAGCCACATTACACAAGAAAAATCCAGAAGTGGTAATGTGAAGAAAAAACCGCAGAAAATCTTACGTTTAATACATTTGTTTTCGAAATGACGTAACTGCAAATCGTCACAATGGACGCATTTCTCTCGGAAACGTTTACATTTATCTTCTGGGAGTTAAAGTCGCGTGATGAGCCTTGCGGGTGCACCACCCTGTACGAAATTTAAGCATCTAAGTTGTTGCAGTCGACAAGTAAGGAGCACAGCAAATCAGGATTTAGTTTTTGAAAACTGAATTTTTAGCCGCTTTTGCTGCCTTGTAGTTGACCTAGGACCTTAAGATTTGGCACGAACCGAGCTCTGGAAGCCACATTACACAAGAAAAAGCCAGATGCGGTAATGTGTAGAAAAAACCGCAGAAAATCTTACGTTTAATACATTTGTTTTCGAAATGACGTAACTGCAAATCGTGCCAATGGACGCATTTCTATCGGAAACGTTGACATTTATCTTCTGGCAGTTAAAGTCGCGTGATGAGTCTTGCGGGTGCACCACCCTGTACGTAATTTAACCATCTAAGTTGTTGCAGTCGACAAGTAAGGAGCACAGCAAATCAGGTTTTAGTTTTTGAAAACTGAATTTTTAGCCGCTTTTGCTGCCTTGTAGTTGACCTAGGACCTTAAGATTTGGCACGAACCGAGCTCTGGCAGCCACATTACACAAGCAAAGGCCAGAAGTGGTAATGTGTAGAAAAAACCGCAGAAAATCTTACGTTTAATACATTTGTATTCGAAATGACGTAACTGCAAATCGTCACAATGGACGCATTTCTATCGGAAAAGTTTACATTTATCTTCTGGCAGTTAAAGTCGCGTGATGAGCCTTGCAGGTGCACCACTCTGTACGTAATTTAAGCATCTAAGTTGTTGCAGTCGACAAGTAAGGAGCACAGCAAGTCAAGTTTTAGTTTTTGAAAACTCAATTTTTGCCCGCTTTTGCTGCCTTGTAGTTGACCTAGGACCTTACGATTTGGCACGAACCGAGCTCTGGCAGCCACATTACACAAGCAAAAGCCAGAAGTGGTAATGTGTAGAAAAAACCGCAGAAAATCGTACGTTTAATACATTTGTTTTCGAAATGACGTATCTGCAAATCGTCACAGTGGACGCATTTCTATCGGAAACGTTTACATTTATCTTCTGGCAGATAAAGTCGAGTGATGAGACTTGCGGGTGCACCACACTGTACGTAATTTAAGCATCTAAGTTGTTGCAGTCGACAAGTAAGGAGCACAGCAAGTCAAGTTTTAGTTTTTGATAACTCAATTTTTGTCCACTTTTGCTGCCTTGTAGTTGACCTAGGACCTTTAGATTTGGCACGAACCGAGCTCTCGCTGACACATTACACAAGAAAAAGCCAGAAGTGGTAATGTGTAGAAAAAACCGCAGAGAATCTTACGTTTAATACATTTGTTTTTGAAATGACGGAACTGCAATTCGTCACAATGGACGCATTTCTAACGGAAAGGTTTACATTTATCTTCTGGCAGTTAAATTCGCGTGATGAGCCTTGCGGGTGCACCACCGTGTACGTAATTTAAGCATCTAAGTTGTTGCAGTCGACAAGTAAGGAGCAACGCAAGTCAAGTTTTACTTTTTGATAACTCAATTTTTGTCCGCTTTTGCTGCCTTGTAGTTGACCTAGGACCTTAAGATTTGGCACGAACCGAGCTCTCGCAGACACATTACACAAGAAAAAGCCAGAAGTGGTAAATTGTAGAAAAAACCGCAGAAAATCTTACGTTTAATACATTTGTTTTTGAAATGACGGAACTGCAATTCGTCACAATGGATGCATTTCTAACGGAAAGGTTTTCATTTATCTTCTGGCAGTAAAACTCGCGTGATGAGCCTCGCGGGTGCACCACTCTGTACGTAATTTAAGCATCTAAGTTGTTGCAGTCGACAAGTAAGGAGCACAGCAAGTCAAGTTTTAGTCTTTGATAACTCAGTTTGTGTCCGCTTTTGCTGCCTTGTAGTTGACCTAGGACCTTAAGATTTGGCACGAACCGAGCTCTGGCAGCCACATTACACAAGAAAAAGCCAGAAGTGGTAAAGTGTAGAAAAAACTGCAGAAAATCTTACGTTTAATACATTTGTACTCGAAATGACGTAACTGCAAACCGTGAAAATGGACGCATTTCTATCGGAAACGTTGACATTTATTTTCTGGCAGTTAAAGTGACGGTATGAGCCTTGCGGGTGCACCACACTGTACGTAATTTAAGCATCTAAGTTGTTGCAGTCGACAAGTAAGGAGCACAGCAAGTCAAGTTTTAGTTTTTGATAACTCAATTTTTGTCCGCTTTTGCTGCCTTGTAGTTGACCTAGGACCTTAAGATTTTGCACGAATCGAGCCCTCGCAGACACATTACACAAGAAAAAGCCAGAAGTGGTAATGTGTAGAAAAAACCGCAGAAAATCTTACGTTTAATACATTTGTTTTTGAAATGACGGAACTGCAATTCGTCACAATGGACGCATTTCTAACGGAAAGGTGTACATTTATCTTCTGGCAGTTAAAGTCGCGTGATGAGCCTTGCGGGTGCACCACCCTGTACGTAATTTAAGCATCTAAGTTGTTGCGGTCGACAAGTAAGGAGCACAGCAAGTCAAGTTTTAGTTTTTGAAAACTCAATTTTTGTCCGCTTTTGCTGCCTTGTAAATGACCTAGGACCTTAAGATTTGGCACGAACCGAGCTCTGGCAGCCACATTACACAAGAAAAAGCCAGAAGTGGTAATGTGTAGAAAAAACCGCAGAAAATCGTACGTTTAATACATTTGTTTTCGAAATGACGTAACTGCAAATCGTCACAATGGACGCATTTCTCTCGGAAACGTTTACATTTATCTTCTGTCAGTTAAAGTCGCGTGATGAGCCTTGCGGGTGCACCACCCTGTACGAAATTTAAGCATCTAAGTTGTTGCAGTCGACAAGTAAGGAGCACAGCAAATCAGGGTTTAGTTTTTGAAAACTGAATTTTTAGCCGCTTTTGCTGCCTTGTAGTTGACCTAGGACCTTACGATTTGGCACGAACCGAGCTCTGGCAGCCACATCACACATGAAAACGCCAGAAGTGGGAATGTGTAGAAAAAACCGCAGAAAATCTTACGTTTAATACATTTGTTTTTGAAATGACGTAACTGCAAATCGTCACAATGGACGCATTTCTATCGGAAACGTTTACATTTATCTTCTGGCAGTTAAAGTGGCGTCATGAGCCTTGCGGGTGCACCACCCTGTACGTAATTGAAGCATCTAAGTTGTTGCAGTCGACAAGTAAGGAGCACAGCAAGTCAAGTTTTAGTTTTTGAAAACTCAATTTTTGGCCGCTTTCTCTGCCTTGTAGTTGACCTAGGACCTTAAGATTTGGCACGAACCGAGCTCTGGCAGCCACATTACACAAGAAAAAGCCAGAAGTGGCAATGTGTAGAAAAAACCGCAGAAAATCTTACGTGTAATAGATTTGTTTTCGAAATGACGTAACTGCAAATCGTAACGATGGACGCATTTCTATCGCAAACGTTTACATTTATCTTCTGGCAGTTAAAGTCGCGTGATGAGCCTTCTGGGTGCACCACTCTGTACGTAATTTAAGCATCTAAGTTGTTGCGGTCGACAAGTAAGGAGCACAGCAAGTCAAGTTTTAGTTTTTGAAAACTCAATTTTTGGCCGCTTTCTCTGCCTTGTAGTTGACCTAGGACCTTAAGATTTGGCACGAACAGAGTTCCGGCAGCCACATTACACAAGAAAAAGCCAGAAGTGGCAATGTGTAGAAAAAACCGCAGAAAATCTTACGTTTAATACATTTGTTTTCGAAATGACGTAACTGCAAACCTACATCTACATCTACATTTATACTCCGCAAGCCACCCAACTGTGTGTGGCGGAGGGCACTTTACGTGCCACTGTCATTATCTCCCTTTCCTGTTCCAGTCGCGTATGGTTCGCGGGAAGAACGACTGTCTGAAAGCCTCTGTGCGCGCTCTAATCTCTCTAATTTTACATTCGTGATCTCTTCGGGAGGTATAAGTAGGGGGAAGCAATATACTCGATACCTCATCCAGAAACGCACCCTCTCGAAACCTGGCGAGCAAGCTACACCGCGATGCAGAGCGCCTCTCTTGCAGAGTCTGCCACTTGAGTTTGTTAAACATCTCCGTAACGCTATCACGGTTACCAAATAACCCTGTGACGAAACGCGCCGCTCTTCTTTGGATCTTCTCTATCTCCTCTGTCAACCCGATCTGGTACGGATCCCACACTGATGAGCAATACTCAAGTATAGGTCGAACGAGTGTTTTGTAAGCCACCTCCTTTGTTGATGGACTACATTTTCTAAGGACTCTCCCAATGAATCTCAACCTGGTACCCACCTTACCAACAATTAATTTTATATGATCATTCCACTTCAAATCGTTCCGCACTCATACTCCCAGATATTTTACAGAAGTAACTGCTACCAGTGTTTGTTCCGCTATCATATAATCAGACAATAAAAGATCCTTCTTTCTATGTATTCGCAATACATTACATTTGTCTATGTTAAGGGTCAGTTGCCATTCCCTGCACCAAGTGCCTATCCGCTGCAGATCTTCCTGCATTTCGCTACAATTTTCTAATGCTGCAACTTCTCTGTATACTACAGCATCATCCGCGAAAATCCGCATGGAACTTCCGACACTATCTACTAGGTCATTTATATATATTGTGAAAAGCAATGGTCCCATAACACTCCCCTGTGGCACGCCAGAAGTTACTTTAACGTCTGTAGATGTCTCTCCATTGAGAACAACATGCTGTGTTCTGTTTGCTAAAAACTCTTCAATCCAATCACACAGCTGGTCTGATATTCCGTAGGCTCTGACTTTGTTTATCAGGCGACAGTGCGGAACTGTATCGAACGCCTTTCGGAAGTCAAGGAAAATGGCATCTACCTGGGAGCCTGTATCTAATATTTTCTGGGTTTCATGAACAAATAAAGCGAGTTGGGTTTCACACGATCGCTGTTTCCGGAATCCATGTTGATTCCTACATAGTAGATTCTGAGTTTCCAAAAACGACATGATACTCGAGCAAAAGACAAGTTCTAAAATTCTACAACAGATCGACGTCAGAGAGATAGGTCTATAGTTTTGCGCATCTGCTCGACGACCCTTCTTGAAGACTGGGACTACCTGTGCTCTTTTCCAATCATTTGGAACCTTCTGTTCCTCTAGAGACTTGCGGTACACGGCTGTTAGAAGGGAGGCAAGTTCTTTCGCGTACTCTGTGTAGAATCGAATTGGTATCCCGTCAGGTCCAGTGGACTTTCCTCTGTTGAGTGATTCCAGTTGCTTTTCTATTCCTTGGACACTTATTTCAATGTCAGCCATTTTTTCGTTGGTGCGAGGATTTAGAGAAGGAACTGCAGTGCGGTCTTCCTCTGTGAAACAGCTTTGGAAAAAGGTGTTTAGTATCTCAGCTTTACGCTTGTCATCCTCTGTTTCAATGCCATCATCATCCCGGAGTGTCTGGACATGATGTTTCGAGCTACTTACTGATTTAACGTAAGACCAGAACTTCCTAGGATTTTCTGTCAAGTCGGTACCTAGTATTTTACTTTCGAATTCACTGAACGCTTCACGCATAGCCCTCCTTACGCTAACTTTGACATCGTTTAGCTTCTGTTTGTCTGAGAGGTTTTGGCTGCGTTTAAACTTGGAGTGAAGCTCTCTTTGCTTTCGCAGTAGTTTCCTAACTTTGTTGTTGTACCACGGTGGGTTTTTCCCGTCCCTCACAGTTTTGCTCGGCACGTACCTGTCTAAAACGCATTTTACGATTGCCTTGAACTTTTTCCATAAACACTCAACATTGTCAGAACCGTCACAATGGACGCATTTCTATAAGAAACGTTTACATTTATCTTCTGGCGGTTAAAGTCGCGTGATGAGCCTTGCTTGTGCACCACTCTGAACGTAATTTAAGCATCTAAGTTGTTGCAGTCGACAAGTGAGGAGCACAGCAAGTCAAGTTTAATTTTTGATAACTCAATTTTTGGCCGCTTTTGCTGCCTTGTAGTTGACCTAGGACCTTAAGATTTGGCACGAACCGAGCTCTGGCTGCCACATTACACAAGAAAAGCTAGAAGTGGTAATGTGTAGAAAGATCCGCAGAAAATCTTACGTTTAATACATTTGTTTTCGAAATGACGTAACTGCAAACCGTCACAATGGACGCATTTCTATGGGAAACGTTTACAAGCCTTGCTTGTGCACCACTCTGAACGTAATTTAAGCATCTAAGTTGTTGCAGTCGACAAGTAAGGAGCACAGCAAGTCAAGTTTTAGTTTTTGAAAACTCAATTTTTGGCCGCATTTGCTGCCTTGTAGTTGACCTAGGACCTTAAGATTTGGCACGAACCGAGCTTTGGCAGCCACATTACACAAGAAAAAGCCAGAAGTGGTAATGTGTAGAAAAAACCGCAGAAAATCTTACGTTTAATACATTTGTTTTCGAAATGACGTAACTGCAAATCGTCACAATGGACGCATTTCAATCGGAAACGTTTACATTTATCTTCTGGCAGTTAAAGTCGCGTGATGAGCCTTGCGGGTGCACCACTCTGTACGTAATTTAAGAATCTAAGTTGTTGCAGTCGGCAAGTAAGGAGCACAGCAAGTCAACTTTTAGCTTCTGAAAACTCAATTTTTGGCCGCTTTTGCTGCCTTGTAGTTGACCTAGGACCTTAAGATTTGGCACGAACCGAGCTCTGGCAGCCACATTACACAAGCAAAAGCCAGAAGTGGTAATGTGTAGAAAAAACCGCAGAAAATCTTACGTTTAATACATTTGTTTTCGAAATGACGTAATTGCAAATCGTCACAATGGACGCATTTCTATCGGAAACGTTTACAATTATCTTCTGGCAATTAAAGTCGCGTGATGAGCCTTCTGGGTGCACCACTCTGTACGTAATTTAAGCATCTAAGTTGCTGCAGTCGACAAGTAAGGAGCACAGCAATTCAAGTTTTAGTTTTTGAAAGCTCAATGTTTGTCCGGTTTTGCTGCCTTGTAGTTTACCTAGGAACTTAAGATTTGGCTCGAACCGAGCTCTGGCAGCCACATCACACAAGAAAAAGCCAGAAGTGGTAATGTGTAGAAAAAACCGCAGAAAATCGTATGTTTAATACATTTGTTTTCGAAATGACGTAACTGCAAATCGTCACAATGGACGCGTTTCTATCGGAAACGTTTACATTTATCTTCTGGCAGTTAAAGTCGCATGATGAGCCTTGCGGGTGCACCACTCTGTTCGTAATTTAAGCATGTAAGATGTTGCAGTCGACAAGTAAGGAGCACAGCAAGTAAACTTTTAGTTTTTGAAAACTCAATTTTTGTCCGCTTTTGCTGCCTTGTAGTTGACCTAGGACCTTACGATTTGGCACGAACCGAGCTCTGGCAGCCACATTACACAAGAAAAAGCCAGAAGTGGTAATGAGTAGAAAAAACCGCAGAGAATCTTACGTTTAATACATTTGTTTTCGAAATGACGTAACTGCAAATCGTCACATTGGACGCATTTCTATCGGAAACGTTTACATTTATCTTCTGGCAGTTAAAGTCGCATGATGAGCCTTGCGGGTGCACCACTCTGTTCGTAATTTAAGCATGTAAGATGTTGCAGTCGATAAGTAAGGAGCACAGCAAGTAAAGTTTTAGTTTTTGAAAGCACAATTTTTGGCCGCTTTTGCTGCCTTGTAGTTGACCTAGGAACTTAAGATTTGGCTCGAACCGAGCTCTGGCAGCCACATTACTCAAGAAAAAGCCAGAAGTGGTAATGTGTAGAAAAAACCGCAGAAAATCTTACGTTTAATACATTTGTTTTCGAAATGACGTAATTGCAAATCGTCACAATGGACGCATTTCTATCGGAAACGTTTACGTTTATCTTCTGGCAATTAAAGTTGCGTGATGAGCCTTCTGGGTGCACCACTCTGTACGTAATTTAAGCATCTAAGTTGCTGCAGTCGACAAGTAAGGGGCACAGCAAGTCAAGTTTTAGTTTTTGAAAGCTCAATTTTTGGCCGCTTTTGCTGCCTTGTAGTTGACCTAGGAACTTAAGATTTGGCTCGAACGGAGCTCTCGCAGCCTCATTACACAAGAAAAAGCCAGAAGTGGTAATGTGTAGAAAAAACCGCATAAAATCTTACGTTTAATACATTTGTTTTCGAAATGATGGAACTGCAAATCGTCACAATGGACGCATTTCAATCGGAAACGTTTATATTTATCTTCTGGCAGTTAAAGTCGCGTGATGAGCCTTGCAGGTGCACCACTCTGTACGTAATTTAAGCATCTGAGTTGTTGCAGTCGACAACTAAGGAGCACAGCAAGTCAAGTTTTAGTTTTTGAAAACTCAATTTTTGGCCGCTTTTGCTGCCTTGTAGTTGACCTAGGACCTTACGATTTGGCACGAACCGAGCTCTGGCAGCCACATTACACAAGAAAAAGCGAGAAGTGGTAATGAGTAGAAAAAACCGCAGAGAATCTTACGTTTAATACATTTGTTTTCGAAATGACGTAACTGCAAATCGTCACAATGGACGTATTTCCATCGGAAACGTTTACATTTATCTTCTGGCAGTTAAAGTCGCGTGATGGGCCTTGCGGGTGCACCACCCTGTACGTAATTTGAGCATCTAAGTTGTTGAAGTCGACAAGTAAGGAGCACAGCAAGTCAAGTATTAGTTTTTGAAAACTCAATTTTTGTCCGCTTTTGCTGCCTTGTAGTTGACCTAGGACCTTAAGATTTGGCACGAACCGAGCTCTGGCAGCCACATTACACAAGAAAAAGCCAGAAGTGGTAATGTGTAGAAAAACCCGAGAAAATCTTACGTATAATACAATTGTTTTCGAAATGACGTAACTACAAATCGTCACAATGGACGCATTTCTATCGGAAACGTTGACATTTATCTTCTGGCAGTTAAAGTGGCGGTATGAGCCTTGCGGGTGCACCACACTGTACGTATATTAAGCATCTAAGTTGTTGCAGTCGACAAGTAAGGAGCACAGCAAGTCAAGTTTTAGTTTTTGATAACTCAATTTTTGTCCGCTTTTGCTGCCTTCTAGTTGACCTAGGACCTTAAGATTTGGCACGAACCGAGCTCTTGCAGACACATTACACAAGAAAAAGCCAGAAGTGGTAATGTGTAGAAAAAACCGCAGAATATCTTACGTTTAATACATTTGTTTTTGAAATGACGGAACTGCAATTCGTCACAATGGACGCATTTCTAACGGAAAGGTTTACATTTATCTTTAGGCAGTCAACGTCGCGTGATGAGCCTTGCGGGTGCACCACCCTGTACGTAATTTAAGCATCTAAGTTGTTGCAGTCGACAAGTAAGGAGCACAGCAAGTCAAGTTTTAGTTTTTGATAACTCAATTTTTGTCCGCTTTTGCTGCCTTGTAGTTGACCTAGGACCTTAAGATTTGGCACGAACCGAGCTCTCGCAGACACATTACACAAGAAAAAGCCAGAAGTGGTAATGTGTAGAAAAAACCGCAGAAAATCTTACGTTTAATACATTTGTTTTTGAAATGACGGAACTGCAATTCGTCACAATGGACGCATTTCTAACGGAAAGGTTTACATTTATCTTCTGGCAGTTAAAGTCGCGTGATGAGCCTTGCGGGTGCACCACTCTGTACGTAATTTAAGCATCTAAGTTGTTGCAGTCGACAAGTAAGGAGCACAGCAAGTCAAGTTTTAGTTTTTGATAACTCAATTTTTGTCCGCTTTTGCTGCCTTGTAGTTGACCTAGGACCTTAAGATTTGGCACGAACCGTGCTCTGGCAGCCACATTACACAATAAAAAGCCAGAAGTGGTAATGTGTAGAAAAAACCGCAGAAAATCGTACGTTTAATACATTTGTTTTCGAAATGACGTAACTGCAAATCGTCACAATGGAAGCATTTCTATCGGAAACGTTTACATTTATCTTCTGGCAGTTAAAGTCGCGAGATGAGCCTTGCGGGTGCACCACTCTCTACGTAATTTAAGCATCTAAGTTGTTGCAGTCGACAAGAAAGGAGCACAGCAAGTCAAGTTTTAGTTTTTGAAAACTCAATTTTTGGCCGCTTTTGCTGCCTTGTAGTTGATCTAGGACCTTAAGATTTGGCACGAACCGAGCTCTCGCAGACACATTACACAAGAAAAAGCCAGAAGTGGTAATGTGTAGAAAAAACCGCAGAAAATCTTACGTTTAATACATTTGTTTTTGAAATGACGGAACTGCAATTCGTCACAATGGACGCATTTCTAACGGAAAGGTTTACATTTATCTTCTGGCAGTTAAAGTCGCGTGATGAGCCTTGCGGGTGCACCACTCTGTACGTAATTTAAGCATCTAAGTTGTTGCAGTCGACAAGTAAGGAGCACAGCAAGTCAAGTTTTAGTTTTTGATAACTCAATTTTTGTCCGCTTTTGCTGCCTTGTAGTTGACCTAGGACCTTAAGATTTGGCACGAACCGTGCTCTGGCAGCCACATTACACAGGAAAAAGCCAGAAGTGGTAATGTGTAGAAAAAACCGCAGAAAATCGTACGTTTAATACATTTGTTTTCGAAATGACGTAACTGCAAAGTCACAATGGACGCATTTCTATCGGAAACGTTTACATTTATCTTCTGGCAATTAAAGTCGCGTGATGAGCCTTCTGGGTGCACCACTCTGTACGTAATTGAAGCATCTAAGTTGTTGCAGTCGACAAGTAAGGAGCACAGCAAGTCTAGTTTTAGTTTTTGATAACTCAATTTTTGTCCGCTTTTGCTGCCTTGTAGTTGACCTAGGACCTTAAGATTTGGCACGAACCGAACTCTCGCAGACACATTACACAAGAAAAAGCCAGAAGTGGTAATGTGTAGAAAAAACTGTAGAAAATCTTACGTTTAATACATTTGTTTTTGAAATGACGGAACTGCAATTCGTCACAATGGACGCATTTCTAACGGAAAGGTTTACATTTATCTTCTGGCAGTTAAAGTCGCGTGATGAGCCTTGCGGGTGCACCACCCTGTACGTAATTTAAGCATCTAAGTTGTTGCAGTCGACAAGTAAGGAGCACAGCAAGTCAAGTTTTAGTTTTTGAAAACTCAATTTTTGTCCGCTTTTGCTGCCTTGTAGTTGACCTAAGACCTTAAGATTTGGCACGAACCGAGCTCTGGAAGCCACATTACACAAGAAAAAGCTAGATGCGGTAATGTGTAGATAAAACCGCAGAAAATCGTACGTTTAATACATTTGTTTTCGAAATGACGTAACTGCAAATCGTCACTATGGACGCATTTCTATCGGAAACGTTGACATTTATCTTCTGGCAGTTAAAGTCGCGTGATGAGTCTTGCGGGTGCATCACCCTGTACGTAATTTAAGCATCTAAGTTGTTCCAGTCGACAAGTAAGGAGCACAGCAAATCAGGTTTCAGTTTTTTAAAACTGAATTTTTAGCCGGTTTTGCTGCCTTGTAGTTGACCTAGGACCTTAAGATTTGGCACGAACCGAGCTCTGGCAGCCACATTACACAAGTAAAAGCCAGACGTGGTAATGTGTAGAAAAAACCGCAGAAAATCGTACGTTTAATACATTTGTATTCGAAATGACGTAACTGCAAACCGTGAAAATGGACGCATTTCTATCGGAAACGTTTACATTTATCTTCTGGCAGTTAAAGTGGCGGTATGAGCCTTGCGGGTGCACCACACTGTACGTATATTAAGCATCTAAGTTGTTGCAGTCGACAAGTAAGGAGCACAGCAAGTCAAGTTTTAGTTTTTGATAACTCAATATATGTCCGCTTTTGCTGCCTTGTAGTTGACCTAGGACCTTAAGATTTGGCACGAACCGAGCTCTGGCAGCCACATTACACAAGTAAAAGCCAGAAGTGGTAATGTGTAGAAAAAACCGAAGAAAATCGTACGTTTATTACATTTGTTTTCGAAATGACGTAACTGCAAATCGTCACAATGGACGCATTTCTATCGGAAACGTTTACATTTATCTTCTGGCAGTTAAAGTCGCGTGATGAGCCTTGCGGGTGCACCACTCTGTACGTAATTTAAGCATCTAAGTTGTTGCAGTCGACAAGTAAGGAGCACAGCAAGTCAAGTTTTAGTTTTTGAAAACTCAATTTTTGGCCGCTTTTGCCGCCTTGTAGTTGACCTAGGACCTTTAGATTTGGCACGAACCGAGCTCTGACAGCCACATTACACAAGAAAAAGCCAAAAGTGGTAATGTGTAGAAATAAACTGCAGAAAATCTTACGTTTAATACATTTGTATTCGAAATGACGTAACTGCATACCGTGAAAGTGGACGCATTTCTATCGGAAACGTTGACATTTATCTTCTGGCAGTTAAAGAGGCGGTATGAGCCTTGCGGGTGCACCACACTGTACGTAATTTAAGCATCTAAGTTGTTGCAGTCGACAAGTAAGGAGCACAGCAAGTCAAGTTTTAGTTTTTGATAACTCAATTTTTGTCCGCTTTTGCTGCCTTGTAGTTGACCTAGGACCTTAAGATTTGGCACGAACCGAACTCTCGCAGGCACATTACACAAGAAAAAGCCAGAAGTGGTAATGTGTAGAAAAAACTGTAGAAAATCTTACGTTTAATACATTTGTTTTTGAAATGACGGAACTGCAATTCGTCACAATGGACGCATTTCTAACGGAAAGGTTTACATTTATCTTCTGGCAGTTAAAGTCGCGCGATGAGCCTTGCGGGTGCACCACCCTGTACGTAATTTAAGCATCTAAGTTGTTGCAGTAGACAAGTAAGGAGCACAGCAAGTCAAGTTTTAGTTTTTGATAACTCAATTTTTGTCCGCTTTTGCTGCCTTGTAGTTGACCTAGGACCTTAAGATTTGGCACGAACCGAGCTCTGGCAGCCACATTACACAAGTAAAAGCCAGAAGTGGTAATGTGTAGAAAAAACCGCAGAAAATCGTACGTTTAATACATTTGTTTTCGAAATGACGTAACTGCAAATCGTCACAATGGACGCATTTCTCTCGGAAACGTTTACATTTATCTTCTGGCAGTTAAAGTCGCGTGATGAGCCTTGCGGGTGCACCACCCTGTACGAAATTTAAGCATCTAAGTTGTTGCAGTCGACAAGAAAGGAGCACAGCAAATCAGGTTTTAGTTTTTGAAAACTGAATTTTTAGCCGCTTTCGCTGCCTTGTAGTTGACCTAGGACCTTAAGATTTGGCACGAATCGAGCTCTGGCAGCCACATTACACAAAAAAACGCTAGAAGTGGGAATGTGTAGAAAAACCCGCAGAAAATCTTACGTTTAATACATTTGTTTTTGAAATGACGTAACTGCAAATCGTCACAATGGACGCATTTCTATCGGAAACGTTTACATTTATCTTCTGGCAGTTAAAGTGGCGTGATGAGCCTTGCGGGTGCACCACCCTGTAAGTAATTGAAGCATCAAAGTTGTTGCAGTCGACAAGTATGGAGCACAGCAAGTCATGTTTAGTTTTTGAAAACTCAATTTTTGTCCGCATTTGCTGCCTTGTAGTTGACCTAGGACCTTAAGATTTGGCACGAACCGAGCTCTGGCAGCCACATTACACAAGAAAAAGCCAGAAGTGGCAATGTGTAGAAAAAACCGCAGAAAATCTTACGTGTAATAGATTTGTTTTCGAAATGACGTAACTGCAAATCGTAATAATGGAAGCATTTCTATCGCAACCGTTTACATTTATCTTCTGGCAGTTTAAGCCGCGTGATGAGCCTTCTGGGTGCACCACTCTGTACGTAATTTAAGCATTTAAGTTGTTGCAGTCGACAAGTAAGGAGCACAGCAAGTAAAGTTTTAGTTTTTGAAAACTCAATTTTTGTCCGCTTTTGCTGCCTTGTAGTTGACCTACGACCTTACGATTTGGCACGAACCGAGCTCTGGCAGCCTCATTACACAAGAAAATACCACAAGTGGTAATGTGTAGAAATAAACTGCAGAAAATCTTACGTTTAATACATTTGTATTCGAAATGACGTAACTGCAAACCGTGAAAATGGACGCATTTCTATCGGAAACGTTGACATTTATCTTCTGGCAGTTAAAGTGGCGGTATGAGCCTTGCGGGTGCACCACACTGTACGTAATTTAAGCATCTAAGTTGTTGCAGTCGACAAGTAGGGAGCACAGCAAGTCAAGTTTTAGAATTTGATAACTCAATTTTTGTCCGCTTTTGCTGCCTTGTAGTTGACCTAGGACCTTAAGATTTGTCACGAACCGAGCTCTCGCAGACACATTACACAAGAAAAAGCCAGAAGTGGTAATGTGTAGAAAAAACCGCAGAAAATCGTACGTTTAATACATTTGTTTTCGAAATGACGTAACTGCAAAGTCACAATGGACGCATTTCTATCGGAAACGTTTACATTTATCTTCTGGCAATTAAAGTCGCGTGATGAGCCTTCTGGGTGCACCACTCTGTACGTAATTGAAGCATCTACGTTGTTGCAGTCGACAAGTAAGGAGCACAGCAAGTCTAGTTTTAGTTTTTGATAACTCAATTTTTGTCCGCTTTTGCTGCCTTGTAGTTGACCTAGGACCTTAAGATTTGGCACGAACCGAGCTCTCGCAGACACATTACACAAGAAAAAGCCAAAAGTGGGAATGTGTAGAAAAAACTGTAGAAAATCTTACGTTTAATACATTTGTTTTTGAAATGACGGAACTGCAATTCGTCACAATGGACGCATTTCTAACGGAAAGGTTTACATTTATCTTCTGGCAGTTAAAGTCGCGTGATGAGCCTTGCGGGTGCACCACCCTGTACGTAATTTAAGCATCTAAGTTGTTGCAGTCGACAAGTAAGGAGCACAGCAAGTCAAGTTTTAGTTTTTGAAAACTCAATTTTTGTCCGCTTTTGCTGCCTTGTAGTTGACCTAAGACCTTAAGATTTGGCACGAACCGAGCTCTGGAAGCCACATTACACAAGAAAAAGCTAGATGCGGTAATGTGTAGATAAAACCGCAGAAAATCGTACGTTTAATACATTTGTTTTCGAAATGACGTAACTGCAAATCGTCACTATGGACGCATTTCTATCGGTAACGTTGACATTTATCTTCTGGCAGTTAAAGTCGCGTGATGAGTCTTGCGGGTGCATCACCCTGTACGTAATTTAAGCATCTAAGTTGTTCCAGTCGACAAGTAAGGAGCACAGCAAATCAGGTTTCAGTTTTTTAAAACTGAATTTTTAGCCGGTTTTGCTGCCTTGTAGTTGACCTAGGACCTTAAGATTTGGCACGAACCGAGCTCTGGCAGCCACATTACACAAGTAAAAGCCAGAAGTGGTAATGTGTAGAAAAAACCGCAGAAAATCGTACGTTTAATACATTTGTATTCGAAATGACGTAACTGCAAACCGTGAAAATGGACGCATTTCTATCGGAAACGTTGACATTTATCTTCTGGCAGTTAAAGTGGCGGTATGAGCCTTGCGGGTGCACCACACTGTACGTATATTAAGCATCTAAGTTGTTGCAGTCGACAAGTAAGGAGCACAGCAAGTCAAGTTTTAGTTTTTGATAACTCAATATATGTCCGCTTTTGCTGCCTTGTAGTTGACCTAGGACCTTAAGATTTGGCACGAACCGAGCTCTGGCAGCCACATTACACAAGTAAAAGCCAGAAGTGGTAATGTGTAGAAAAAACCGCAGAAAATCGTACGTTTATTACATTTGTTTTTGAAATGACGTAACTGCAAATCGTCACAATGGACGCATTTCTATCGGAAACGTTTACATTTATCTTCTGGCAGTTAAAGTCGCGTGATGAGCCTTGCGGGTGCACCACTCTGTACGTAATTTAAGCATCTAAGTTGTTGCAGTCGACAAGTAAGGAGCACAGCAAGTCAAGTTTTAGTTTTTGAAAACTCAATTTTTGGCCGCTTTTGCCGCCTTGTAGTTGACCTAGGACCTTTAGATTTGGCACGAACCGAGCTCTGACAGCCACATTACACAAGAAAAAGCCAGAAGTGGTAATGTGTAGAAATAAACTGCAGAAAATCTTACGTTTAATACATTTGTATTCGAAATGACGTAACTGCATACCGTGAAAGTGGACGCATTTCTATCGGAAACGTTGACATTTATCTTCTGGCAGTTAAAGTGGCGGTATGAGCCTTGCGGGTGCACCACACTGTACGTAATTTAAGCATCTAAGTTGTTGCAGTCGACAAGTAAGGAGCACAGCAAGTCAAGTTTTAGTTTTTGATAACTCAATTTTTGTCCGCTTTTGCTGCCTTGTAGTTGACCTAGGACCTTAAGATTTGGCACGAACCGAACTCTCGCAGGCACATTACACAAGAAAAAGCCAGAAGTGGTAATGTGTAGAAAAAACTGTAGAAAATCTTACGTTTAATACATTTGTTTTTGAAATGACGGAACTGCAATTCGTCACAATGGACGCATTTCTAACGGAAAGGTTTACATTTATCTTCTGGCAGTTAAAGTCGCGCGATGAGCCTTGCGGGTGCACCACCCTGTACGTAATTTAAGCATCTAAGTTGTTGCAGTCGACAAGTAAGGAGCACAGCAAGTCAAGTTTTACTTTTTGAAAAAATTTTTGGCCGCTTTTGCTGCCTTGTAGTTGACGTAGGACCTTAAGATTTGGCACGAACCGAGCTCTGGCAGCCACATTACACAAGTAAAAGCCAGAAGTGGTAATGTGTAGAAAAAACCGCAGAAAATCGTACGTTTAATACATTTGTTTTCGAAATGACGTAACTGCAAATCGTCACAATGGACGCATTTCTCTCGGAAACGTTTACATTTATCTTCTGGCAGTTAAAGTCGCGTGATGAGCCTTGCGGGTGCACAACCCTGTACGAAATTTAAGCATCTAAGTTGTTGCAGTCGACAAGAAAGGAGCACAGCAAATCAGGTTTTAGTTTTTGAAAACTGAATTTTTAGCCGCTTTCGCTGCCTTGTAGTTGACCTAGGACCTTAAGATTTGGCACGAATCGAGCTCTGGCAGCCACATTACACAAAAAAACGCTAGAAGTGGGAATGTGTAGAAAAACCCGCAGAAAATGTTACGTTTAATACATATGTTTTCGATATGACGTAACTGCAAATCGTCACTATGGACGCATTTCTATCGGAAACGTTGACATTTATCTTCTGGCAGTTAAAGTCGCGTGATGAGTCTTGCGGGTGCATCACCCTGTACGTAATTTAAGCATCTAAGTTGTTCCAGTCGACAAGTAAGGAGCACAGCAAATCAGGTTTCAGTTTTTTAAAACTGAATTTTTAGCCGGTTTTGCTGCCTTGTAGTTGACCTAGGACCTTAAGATTTGGCACGAACCGAGCTCTGGCAGCCACATTACACAAGTAAAAGCCAGAAGTGGTAATGTGTAGAAAAAACCGCAGAAAATCGTACGTTTAATACATTTGTATTCGAAATGACGTAACTGCAAACCGTGAAAATGGACGCATTTCTATCGGAAACGTTGACATTTATCTTCTGGCAGTTAAAGTGGCGGTATGAGCCTTGCGGGTGCACCACACTGTACGTATATTAAGCATCTAAGTTGTTGCAGTCGACAAGTAAGGAGCACAGCAAGTCAAGTTTTAGTTTTTGATAACTCAATATATGTCCGCTTTTGCTGCCTTGTAGTTGACCTAGGACCTTAAGATTTGGCACGAACCGAGCTCTGGCAGCCACATTACACAAGTAAAAGCCAGAAGTGGTAATGTGTAGAAAAAACCGCAGAAAATCGTACGTTTATTACATTTGTTTTCGAAATGACGTAACTGCAAATCGTCACAATGGACGCATTTCTATCGGAAACGTTTACATTTATCTTCTGGCAGTTAAAGTCGCGTGATGAGCCTTGCGGGTGCACCACTCTGTACGTAATTTAAGCATCTAAGTTGTTGCAGTCGACAAGTAAGGAGCACAGCAAGTCAAGTTTTAGTTTTTGAAAACTCAATTTTTGGCCGCTTTTGCCGCCTTGTAGTTGACCTAGGACCTTTAGATTTGGCACGAACCGAGCTCTGACAGCCACATTACACAAGAAAAAGCCAGAAGTGGTAATGTGTAGAAATAAACTGCAGAAAATCTTACGTTTAATACATTTGTATTCGAAATGACGTAACTGCATACCGTGAAAGTGGACGCATTTCTATCGGAAACGTTGACATTTATCTTCTGGCAGTTAAAGTGGCGGTATGAGCCTTGCGGGTGCACCACACTGTACGTAATTTAAGCATCTAAGTTGTTGCAGTCGACAAGTAAGGAGCACTGCAAGTCAAGTTTTAGTTTTTGATAACTCAATATATGTCCGCTTTTGCTGCCTTGTAGTTGACCTAGGACCTTAAGATTTGGCACGAACCGAGCTCTGGCTGCCACATTACACAAGAAGAGCTAGAAGTGGTAATGTGTAGAAAAAACCGCAGAAAAACTTACGTTTAATACATTTGTATTCGAAATGACGTAACTGCATACCGTGAAAGTGGACGCATTTCTATCGGAAACGTTGACATTTATCTTCTGGCAGTTAAAGTGGCGGTATGAGCCTTCGGGTGCACCACACTGTACGTAATTTAAGCATCTAAGTTGTTGCAGTCGACAAGTAAGGAGCACAGCAAGTCAAGTTTTAGTTTTTGATAACTCAATTTTTGTCCGCTTTTGCTGCCTTGTAGTTGACCTAGGACCTTAAGATTTGGCACGAACCGAACTCTCGCAGGCACATTACACAAGAAAAAGCCAGAAGTGGTAATGTGTAGAAAAAACTGCAGAAAATCGTACGTTTAATACATTTGTTTTCGAAATGACGTAACTGCAAATCGTCACAATGGACGCATTTCTCTCGGAAACGTTTACATTTATCTTCTGGCAGTTAAAGTCGCGTGATGAGCCTTGCGGGTGCACAACCCTGTACGAAATTTAAGCATCTAAGTTGTTGCAGTCGACAAGAAAGGAGCACAGCAAATCAGGTTTTAGTTTTTGAAAACTGAATTTTTAGCCGCTTTCGCTGCCTTGTAGTTGACCTAGGACCTTAAGATTTGGCACGAATCGAGCTCTGGCAGCCACATTACACAAAAAAACGCTAGAAGTGGGAATGTGTAGAAAAACCCGCAGAAAATCTTACGTTTAATACATTTGTTTTTGAAATGACGTAACTGCAAATCGTCACAATGGACGCGTTTCTATCGGAAACGTTTACATTTATCTTCTGGCAGTTAAAGTGGCGTGATGAGCCTTGCGGGTGCACCACCCTGTAAGTAATTGAAGCATCAAAGTTGTTGCAGTCGACAAGTATGGAGCACAGCAAGTCATGTTTAGTTTTTGAAAACTCAATTTTTGTCCGCATTTGCTGCCTTGTAGTTGACCTAGGACCTTAAGATTTGGCACGAACCGAGCTCTGGCAGCCACATTACACAAGAAAAAGCCAGAAGTGGTAATGTGTAGAAAAAACCGCAGAAAATCTTACGTGTAATAGATTTGTTTTCGAAATGACGTAACTGCAAATCGTAATAATGGAAGCATTTCTATCGCAACCGTTTACATTTATCTTCTGGCAGTTTAAGCCGCGTGATGAGCCTTCTGGGTGCACCACTCTGTACGTAATTTAAGCATTTAAGTTGTTGCAGTCGACAAGTAAGGAGCACAGCAAGTCAAGTTTTAGTTTTTGATAACTCAATTTTTGTCCGCTTTTGCTGCCTTGTATTTGACCTAGGACCTTAAGATTTGGCACGAACCGAGCTCTGGCAGCCACATTACACAAGAAAAAGCCAGAAGTGGTAATGTGTAGAAAAAACCGCAGAAAATCGTACGTTTAATACATTTGTTTTCGAAATGACGTAACTGCAAATCGTCACAATGGACGCATTTCTCTCGGAAACGTTTACATTTATCTTCTGGCAGTTAAAGTCGCGTGATGAGCCTTCCGGGTGCACCACCCTGTACGAAATTTAAGCATATAAGTTGTTGCAGTCGACAAGTAAGGAGCACAGCAAATCAGGTTTCAGTTTTTTAAAACTGAATTTTTAGCCGCTTTTGGTGCCTTGTAGTTGACCTAGGACCTTAAGATTTGGCACGAACAGAGTTCCGGCAGCCACATTACACAAGAAAAAGCCAGAAGTGGCAATGTGTAGAAAAAACCGCGGAAAATCTTACGTTTAATACATTTGTTTTCTAAATGACGTAACTGCAAACCGTAGCAATGGAAGCATTTCTATGGGAAACGTTTACATTTATCTTCTGGCGGTTAAAGTCGCGTGATGAGCCTTGCTTGTGCACCACTCTGAACGTAATTTAAGCATCTAAGTTGTTTCAGTCGACAAGTAAGGAGCACAGCAAGTCAAGTTTTAGTTTTTGAAAACTCAATTTTTGGCCGCTTTTGCTGCCTTGTAGTTGACCTAGGAACTTAAGATTTGGCTCGAACCGAGCTCTGGTAGCCACTTCACACAAGAAAAATCCAGAAGTGGTAATGTGTAGAAAAAACCGCAGAAAATCTTACGTTTAATACATTGGTTTTCGAAATGACGTAACTGCATATCGTCACAATGGACGCATTTCAATCGGAAACGTTTACATTTATCTTCTGGCAGTTAAAGTCGCGTGATGAGCCTTGCGGGTGCACCACTCTGTACGTAATTTAAGCATCTAAGTTGTTGCAGTCGACAAGTAAGGAGCACAGCAAGTCAAGTTTTAGTTTTTGAAAACTCAATTTTTGGCCGCTTTTGCTGCCTTGTAGTTGACCTAGGACCTTACGATTTGGCACGAACCGAGCTCTGGCAGCCACATTACACAAGAAAAAGCCAGAAAGGGTAATGAGTAGAAAAAACCGCAGAGAATCTTACGTTTAATACATTTGTTTTCGAAATGACGTAACTGCAAATCGTCACAATGGACGCATTTCTATCGGAAACGTTTACATTTATCTTCTGGCAGTTAAAGTCGCATGATGAGCCTTGCGGGTGCACCACTCTGTTCGTAATTTAAGCATGTAAGATGTTGCAGTCGACAAGTAAGGAGCACAGCAAGTAAAGATTTAGTTTTTGAAAACTCAATTTTTGTCCGCTTTTGCTGCCTTGTAGTTGACCTACGACCTTACGATTTGGCACGAACCGAGCTCTGGCAGCGTTATTACACAAGAAAATGCCAGAAGAGGTAATGTGTAGAAAAAACCGCAGAAAATCTTACGTTTAATACATTTGTTTTGGAAATGACGGAACTGCAAATCGTCACAATGGACGCATTTCTATCGGAAACGTTGACATTTATCTTCTGGCAGTTTAAGTCGCGTGATGAGCCTTGCGGGTGCACCACCCTGTACGTAATTTGATCATCTAAGTTGTTGAAGTCGACAAGTAAGGAGCACAGCAAGTCAAGTATTAGTTTTTGAAAACTCAATTTTTGGCCGCTTTTGCTGCCTTGTAGTTGACGTAGGACGTTAAGATTTGGCACGAACCGAGCTCTGGCAGCCACATTACACAAGAAAAAGCCAGAAGTGGTAATGTGTAGAAAAAACCGCAGTAAATCGTACGTTTAATACATTTGTTTTCGTAATGACGTAACTGCAAATCGTCACAATGGACGCATTTCTATCGGAAACGTTTACATTCATCTTCTGGCAGTTAAAGTCGCGTGATGACCCTTGCGGGTGCACCACTCTGTACGTAATTTAAGCATCTAGGTTGTTGCAGTCGACAAGTAAGGAGCACAGCAAGTCAAGTTTAATTTTTGAAAACTCAATTTTTGGCCGCTTTTGCTGCCTTGTAGTTGACCTAGGACCTTAAGATTTGGCACGAACCGAGCTCTGGCTGCCACATTACACAAGAAGAGCTAGAAGTGGTAATGTGTAGAAAAAACCGCAGAAAAACTTACGTTTAATACATTTGTTTTCGAAATGACGTAACTGCAAACAGTCACAATGGACGCATTTCTATGGGAAACATTTACATTTATCTCCTGGCGGTTAAAGTCGCGTGATGAGCCTTGCGGGTGCACCACTCTGTACGTAATTTAAGCATCTAAGTTGTTGCAGTCGACAAGTAAGGAGCACAGCAAGTCAAGTTTTAGTTTTTGAAAACTCAATTTTTGGCCGCTTTTGCTGCCTTGTAGTTGACCTAGGACCTTACGATTTGACACGAACCGAGCTCTCGCAGACACATTACACAAGAAAAAGCCAGAAGTGGTAATGAGTAGAAAAAACCGCAGAGAATCTTACGTTTAATACATTTGTTTTCGAAATGACGTAACTGCAAATCGTCACAATGGACGCATTTCTATCGGAAACGTTTACATTTATCTTCTGGCAGTTAAAGTCGCATGATGAGCCTTGCGGGTGCACCACTCTGTTCGTAATTTAAGCATGTAAGATGTTGCAGTCGACAAGTAAGGAGCACAGCAAGTAAAGTTTTAGTTTTTGAAAACTCAATTTTTGTCCGCTTTTGCTGCCTTGTAGTTGACCTACGACCTTACGATTTGGCACGAACCGAGCTCTGGCAGCCTCATTACACAAGAAAAAGCCAGAAGTGGTAATGAGTAGAAAAAACCGCAGAGAATCTTACGTTTAATACATTTGTTTTCGAAATGACGTAACTGCAAATCGTCACAATGGACGCATTTCTATCGGAAACGTTTACATTCATCTTCTGGCGGTTAAAGTCGCGTGATGAGCCTTGCTTGTGCACCACTCTGAACGTAATTTAAGCATCTAAGTTGTTGCAGTCGACAAGTAAGGAGCACAGCAAGTCAAGTTTTAGTTTTTGAGAACTCAATTTTTGGCCGCTTTTGCTGCCTTGTAGTTGACCTAGGAACTTAAGATTTGGCTCGAACCGAGCTCTGGCAGCCACATCACACAAGAAAAAGCCAGAAGTGGTAATGTGTAGAAAAAACCGCAGAAAATCTTACGTTTAATACATTGGTTTTCGAAATGACGTAACTGCAAATCGTCACAATGGACGCATTTCAATCGGAAACGTTTACATTTATCTTCTAGCAGTTAAAGTCGTGTGATGAGCCTTGCGGGTGCACCACTCTGTACGTAATTTAAGCATCTAAGTTGTTGCAGTCGACAAGTAAGGAGCACAGCAAGTCAAGTTTTAGTTTTTGAAAAGTCAATTTTTGGCCGCTTTTGCTGCCTTGTAGTTGACCTAGGACCTTACGATTTGACACGAACCGAGCTCTCGCAGACACATTACACAAGAAAAAGCCAGAAGTGGTAATGAGTAGAAAAAACCGCAGAGAATCTTACGTTTAATACATTTGTTTTCGAAATGACGTAACTGCAAATCGTCACAATGGACGCATTTCTATCGGAAACGTTTACATTTATCTTCTGGCAGTAAATGTCGCATGATGAGCCTTGCGGGTGCACCACTCTGTTCGTAATTTAAGCATCTAAGTTGTTGCAGTCGACAAGTAAGGAGCACAGCAAGTAAAGTTTTAGTTTTTGAAAACTCAATTTTTGTCCGCTTTTGCTGCCTTGTAGTTGACCTACGACCTTACGATTTGGCACGAACCGAGCTCTGGCAGCCTCATTACACAAGAAAAAGCCAGAAGTGGTAATGTGTAGAAAAAACCGCAGAAAATCTTACGTTTAATACATTTGTTTTCGAAATGACGGAACTGCAAATCGTCACAATGAACGCATTTCTATCGGAAACGTTGACGTTTATCTTCTGGCAGTTAAAGTCGCGTGATGAGCCTTGCGGGTGCACCACCCTGTACGTAATTTGATCATCTAAGTTGTTGAAGTCGACAAGTAAGGAGCACAGCAAGTCAAGTATTAGTTTTTGAAAACTCAATTTTTGTCCGCTTTTGCTGCCTTGTAGTTGACCTAGGACCTTAAGATTTGGCACGAACCGAGCTCTGGCAGCCACATTACACAAGAAAAAGCCAGAAGTGGTAATGTGTAGAAAAAAACGCAGAAAATCGTACGTTTAATACATTTGTTTTCGAAATGACGTAACTGCAAATCGTCACAATGGACGCATTTCTATCGGAAACGTTTACATTCATCTTCTGGCAGTTAAAGTCGCGTGATGACCCTTGCGGGTGCACCACTCTGTACGTAATTTAAGCATCTAAGTTGTTGCAGTCGACAAGTGAGGAGCACACCAAGTCAAGTTTAATTTTTGAAAACTCAATTTTTGGCCGCTTTTGCTGCCTTGTAGTTGACCTAGGACCTTGAGATTTGGCACGAACCGAGCTCTCGCAGACACATTACACAAGAAAAAGCCAGAAGTGGTAATGTGTAGAAAAAACCGCAGAAAATCGTACGTTTAATACATTTAGTTTCGAAATGACGTAACTGCAAATCGTCACAATG
This sequence comes from Schistocerca cancellata, assembly GCF_023864275.1. Taxonomy (NCBI): domain Eukaryota; kingdom Metazoa; phylum Arthropoda; class Insecta; order Orthoptera; family Acrididae; genus Schistocerca; species Schistocerca cancellata. Next base: position 1,348,181 of record NW_026046819.1, on the reverse strand, counting down.
GACGCATTTGTATCGGAAACGTTTACATTTATCTTCTGGCAGTTAAAGTCGCGTGATGAGCCTTGCGGGTGCACCACCCTGTCCGTAATTGAAGCATCAAAGTTGTTGCAGTCGTCAAGTATGGAGCACAGCAAGTCATGTTTAGTTTTTGAAAACTCAATTTTTGTCCGCTTTTGCTGCCTTGTAGTTGACCTAGGCCCTTAAGATTTGGCACGAACCGAGCTCTGGCAGCCACATTACACAAGAAAAAGCCAGAAGTGGCAATGTGTAGAAAAAACCGCAGAAAATCTTACGTTTAATACATTTGTTTTCGAAATGACGTAACTGCAAACCGTCACAATGGACGCATTTCTATCGGAAACGTTTACATTTATCTTCTGGCGGTTAAAGTCGCGTGATGAGCCTTGCTTGTGCACCACTCTGAACGTAATTTAAGCATCTAAGTTGTTGCAGTCGACAAGTAAGGAGCACAGCAAGTCAAGTTTTAGTTTTTGAAAACTCAATTTTTGGCCGCTTTTGCTGCCTTGTAGTTGACCTAGGAACTTAAGATTTGGCTCGAACCGAGCTCTGGCAGCCACATCACACAAGAAAAAGCCAGAAGTGGTAATGTGTAGAAAAAACCGCAGAAAATCTTACGTTTAATACATTTGTTTTGGAAATTACGGAACTGCAAATCGTCACAATGGACGCATTTCTATCGGAAACGTTGACATTTATCTTCTGGCAGTTAAAGTCGCGTGATGAGCCTTGCGGGTGCACCACCCTGTACGTAATTTGATCATCTAAGTTGTTGAAGTCGACAAGTATAGAGCACAGCAAGTCAAGTATTAGTTTTTGAAAACTCAATTTTTGTCCGCTTTTGCTGCCTTGTAGTTGACCTAGGACCTTAAGATTTGGCACGAACCGAGCTCTGGCAGCCACATTACACAAGAAAAAGCCAGAAGTGGTAATGTGTAGAAAAAACCGCAGAAAATCGTACGTTTAATACATTTGTTTTCGAAATGACGTAACTGCAAATCGTCACAATGGACGCATTTCTATCGGAAACGTTTACATTCATCTTCTGGCAGTTAAAGTCGCGTGATGAGCCTTGCGGGTGCACCACTCTGTACGTAATTTAAGCATCTAAGTTGTTGAAGTCGACAAGTAAGGAGCACATCAAGTCAAGTATTAGTTTTTGAAAACTCAATTTTTGTCCGCTTTTACTGCCTTGTAGTTGACTTACGACCTTACGATTTGGCACGAACCGAGCTCTGGCAGCCTCATTACACAAGAAAAAGCCAGAAGTGGTAATGTGTAGAAAAAACCGCAGAAAATCTTACGTTTAATACATTTGTTTTGGAAATGACGGAACTGCAAATCGTCACAATGGACGCTTTTCTATCGGAAACGTTGACATTTATCTTCTGGCAGTTAAAGTCGCGTGATGAGCCTTGCGGGTGCACCACACTGTACGTAATTTGATCATCTAAGTTGTTGAAGTCGACAAGTAAGGAGCACAGCAAGTCAAGTATTAGTTTTTGAAAACTCAATTTTTGTCCGTTTTTACTGCCTTGTAGTTGACCTAGGACCTTAAGATTTGGCACGAACCGAGCTCTGGCAGCCACATTACACAAGAAAAAGCCAGAAGTGGCAATGTGTAGAAAAAACCGCAGAAAATCTTACGTTTAATACATTTGTTTTCGAAATGACGGAACTGCAAATCGTCACAATGAACGCATTTCTATCGGAAACGTTTACGTTTATCTTCTGGCAGTTAAAGTCGCGTGATGAGCCTTGCGGGTGCACCACCCTGTACGTAATTTGATCATCTAAGTTGTTGAAGTCGACAAGTAAGGAGCACAGCAAGTCAAGTATTAGTTTTTGAAAACTCAATTTTTGTCCGCTTTTGCTGCCTTGTAGTTGACCTAGGACCTTAAGATTTGGCACGAACCGAGCTCTGGCAGCCTCATTACACAAGAAAAAGCCAGAAGTGGTAATGTGTAGAAAAAAACGCAGAAAATCGTACGTTTAATACATTTGTTTTCGAAATGACGTAACTGCAAATCGTCACAATGGACGCATTTCTATCGGAAACGTTTACATTCATCTTCTGGCAGTTAAAGTCGCGTGATGACCCTTGCGGGTGCACCACTCTGTACGTAATTTAAGCATCTAAGTTGTTGCAGTCGACAAGTAAGGAGCACAGCAAGTCAAGTTTAATTTTTGAAAACTCAATTTTTGGCCGCTTTTGCTGCCTTGTAGTTGACCTAGGACCTTAAGATTTGGCACGCACCGAGCTCTCGCAGACACATTACACAAGAAAAAGCCAGAAGTGGTAATGTGTAGAAAAAACCGCAGAAAATCGTACGTTTAATACATTTGGTTTCGAAATGACGTAACTGCAAATCGTCACAATGGACGCGTTTGTATCGGAAACGTTTACATTTATCTTCTGGCAGTTAAAGTCGCGTGATGAGCCTTGCGGGTGCACCACCCTGTCCGTAATTGAAGCATCAAAGTTGTTGCAGTCGACAAGTATGGAGCACAGCAAGTCATGTTTAGTTTTTGAAAACTCAATTTTTGTCCGGTTTTGCTGCCTTGTAGTTGACCTAGGCCCTTAAGATTTGGCACGAACCGAGCTCTGGCAGCCACATTACACAAGAAAAAGCCAGAAGTGGCAATGTGTAGAAAAAACCGCAGAAAATCTTACCTTTAATACATTTGTTTTCGAAATGACGTAACTGCAAATCGTCACAATGGACGCATTTCTATCGGAAACGTTTACATTCATCTTCTGGCAGTTAAAGTCGCGTGATGACCCTTGCGGGTGCACCACTCTGTACGTAATTTAAGCATCTAAGTTGTTGCAGTCGACAAGAAAGGAGCACAGCAAGTCAAGTTTAATTTTTGAAAACTTAAATTTTGGCCGCTTTTGCTGCCTTGTAGTTGACCTAGGACCTTAAGATTTGGCACGAACCGAGCTCTGGCTGCCACATTACACAAGAAAAGCTAGAAGTGGTAATGTGTAGAAAAAACCGCAGAAAATCGTACGTTTAATACATTTGTTTTCGAAATGACGTAACTGCAAATCGTCACAATGGACGCATTTCAATCGGAAACGTTTACATTCATCTTCTGGCAGTTAAAGTCGCGTGATGAGCCTTGCGGGTGCACCACTCTGTACGTAATTTAAGCATCTAAGTTGTTGAAGTCGACAAGTAAGGAGCACAGCAAGTCAAGTATTAGTTTTTGAAAACTCAATTTTTGTCCGCTTTTGCTGCCTTGTAGTTGACCTAGGACCTTAAGATTTGGCACGAACCGATCTCTGGCAGCCACATTACACAAGAAAAAGCCAGAAGTGTTAATGTGTAGAAAAAACAGCAGAAAATCGTACGTTTAATACATTTGTTTTCGAAATGACGTAACTGCAAATCGTCACAATGGACGCATTTCTATCGGAAACGTTTACATTCATCTTCTGGCATTTAAAGTCGCGTGATGAGCCTTGCGGGTGCACCACTCTGTACGTAATTTAAGCATCTAAGTTGTTGCAGTCGACAAGTAAGGAGCACAGCAAGTCAAGTTTAATTTATGAAAACTATATTTTTGGCCGCTTTTGCTGCCTTGTAGTTGACCTAATACCTTAAGATTGGGCACGAACCGAGCTCTGGCTGCCACATAACACAAGAAAAGCTAGAAGTGGTAATGTGTAGAAAAAACCGCAGAAAATCTTACGTTTAATACATTTGTTTTCGAAATGATGTAACTGCAAATCGTCACAATGGACGCATTTCAATCGGAAACGTTTACATTTATCTTCTGGCAGTTAAAGTCGTGTGATGAGCCTTGCGGGTGCACCACTCTGTACGTAATTTAAGCATCTAAGTTGTTGCAGTCGACAAGTAAGGAGCACAGCAAGTCAAGTTTTAGTTTTTGAAAACTCAATTTTTGGCCGCTTTTGCTGCCTTGTAGTTGACCTAGGACCTTACGATTTAGCACGAACCGAGCTCTGGCAGCCACATTACACAAGAAAAAGCCAGAAGTGGTAATGTGTAGAAAAAACCGCTGAAAATCTTATGTTTAATACATTGGTTTTCGAAATGACGTAACTGCAAATCGTCACAATGGACGCATTTCAATCGGATACGTTTACATTTATCTCTTGGCAGTTAAAGTCGTGTGATGAGCCTTGCGGGTGAACCACTCTGAAAGTAATTTAAGCATCTAAGTTGTTGCAGTCGACAAGTAAGGAGCACAGCAAGTAAAGTTTTAGTTTTTGAAAACTCAATTTTTGTCCGCCTTTGCTGCCTTGTAGTTGACCTACGACCTTACGATTTGGCACGAACCGAGCTCTGGCAACCTCATTACACAAGAAAAAGCCAGAAGTGGTAATGTGTAGAAAAAACCGCAGAAAATCTTACGTTTAATACATTTGTTTTGGAAATGACGGAACTGCAAATCGTCACAATGGACGCATTTCTATCGGAAACGTTGACATTTATCTTCTAGCAGTTAAAGTCGCGTGATGAGCCTTGCGGGTGCACCACCCTGTACGTAATTTGATCATCTAAGTTGTTGAAGTCGACAAGTAAGGAGCACAGCAAGTCAAGTATTAGTTTTTGAAAACTCAATTTTTGTCCGCTTTTGCTGTCTTGTAGTTGACCTAGGACCTTAAGATTTGGCACGAACCGAGCTCTGGCAGCCACATTACACAAGAAAAAGCCAGAAGTGGTAATGTGTAGAAAAAACCGCAGAAAATCTTACGTTTAATACATTTGTTTTCGAAATGACGTAACTGCAAATCGTCACAATGGACGCATTTCAATCGGAAACGTTTACATTTATCTTCTGGCAGTTAAAGTCGTGTGATGAGCCTTGCGGGTGCACCACTATGTACGTAATTTAAGCATCTAAGTTGTTGCAGTCGACAAGTAAGGAGCACAGCAAGTAAAGTTTTAGTTTTTGAAAACTCAATTTATGTCCGCTTTTGCTGCCTTGTAGTTGACCTACGACCTTACGATTTGGCACGAACCGAGCTCTGGCAGCCTCATTACACAAGAAAAAGCCAGAAGTGGTAATGTGTAGAAAAAACCGCAGAAAATCTTACGTTTAATACATTTGTTTTGGAAATGACGGAACTGCAAATCGTCACAATGGACGCATTTCTATCGGAAACGTTGACATTTATCTTCTGGCAGTTAAAGTCGCGTGATGAGCCTTGCGGGTGCACCACCCTGTACGTAATATGATCATCTAAGTTCTTGCAGTCGACAAGTAAGGAGCACAGCAAGTCAAGTATTAGTTTTTGAAAACTCAATTTTTGTCCGCTTTTGCTGCCTTGTAGTTGACCTAGGACCTTAAGATTTGGCACGAACCGAGCTCTGGCTGCCACATTACACAAGAAAAACTAGAAGTGGTAATGTGTAGAAAAAACCGCAGAAAATCTTACGTTTAATACATTTGTTTTCGAAATGACGTAACTGCAAATCGTCACAATGGACGCATTTCAATCGGAAACGTTAACATTTATCTTCTGGCAGTTAAAGTCGCGTGATGAGCCTTGCGGGTGCACCACTCTGTACGTAATTTAAGCATCTAAGTTGTTGCAGTCGACAAGTAAGGAGCACAGCAAGTCAAGTTTTAGTTTTTGAAAACTCAATGTTTGGCCGCTTTTGCTGCCTTGTAGTTGACCTAGGACCTTACGATTTGGCAGGAACCGAGCTCTGGCAGCCACATTACACAAGAAAAAGCCAGAAGTGGTAATGTGTAGAAAAAACCGCAGAAAATCTTACGTTTAATACATTTGATTTCGAAATAACGTAACTGCAAATCGTCACAATGGACGCATTTCAATCGGAAACGTTTACATTTATTTTCTGGCAGTTAAAGTCGTGTGATGAGCCTTGCGGGTGCACCACTCTGTTCGTAATTTATGCATGTAAGATGTTGCAGTCGACAAGTAAGGAGCACAGCAAGTCAAGTTTTAGTTTTTGAAAACTCAATTTTTGTCCGCTTTTGCTGCCTTGTAGTTGCCCTACGACCTTACGATTTGGCACGAACCGAGCTCTGGCAGCCTCATTACAAAAGAAATAGCCAGAAGTGGTAATGTGTAGAAAAAACCGCAGAAAATCTTACGTTTAATACATTTGTTTTGGAAATGACGGAACTGCAAATCGTCACAATGGACGCATTTCTATCGGAAACGTTGACATTTATCTTCTGGCAGTTAAAGTCGCGCGATGAGCCTTGCGGGTGCACCACTCTGTACGTAATTTAAGCATCTAAGTTGTTGCAGTCGACAAGTAAGGAGCACAGCAAGTCAAGTTTAATTGTTGAAAACTCAATGTTTGGCCGCTTTTGCTGCCTTGTAGTTGACCTAGGACCTTAAGATTTGGCACGAACCGAGCTCTGGCAGCCACATTACACAAGAAAAAGCCAGGAGTGGCAATGTGTAGAAAAAACCGCAGAAAATCTTGCGTTTAGTACATTTGTTTTCGAAATGACGTAACTGCAAATCGTTACAATGGACGCATTTCTCTCGGAAACGTTAACATTTATCTTCTGGCAGTTAAAGTCGCGTGATGAGCCTTGCGGGCGCTACACTCTGTACGCAATTTAAGCATCTAAGTTGTCGCAGTCGACAAGTAAGGAGCACAATTAGTAAAGTTTTAGTTTTTGAAAACTCAATTTTTGGCCGCTTTTGCTGCCTTGTAGTTGACCTAGGACCTTTAGATTTGGCACGAACCGAGCTCTGGCAGCCACATTACACAAGAAAAAGACAGAAGTGGTAATGTGTAGAAAAAACCGCAGAAAATCTTATGTTTAGTACATTTGTTTTCGAAATGACGTAACTGCAAATCGTCACAGTGGACGCATTTCTATCGGAAACGTTTATAATTATCTTCTGGCAGTTAAAGTCGCGTGATGAGCCTTGCGGGTGCACCACCCTGTACGTAATTCAAGCATCTAAGATGTTGCAGTCGACAAGTAAGGAGCACAGCAAGTCAAGTTTTAGTTTTTGAAAACTCAATAGTTGGCCGCTTTTGCTGCCTTGTAGTTGACCTAGGACCTTAAGGTTTGGCGCGAACCGAGCTCTGGCAGCCACATTACACAAGAAAAAGACAGAAGTGGTAATGTGTAGAAAAAACCGCAGAAAATCTTACGTTTAATACATTTGAGATTGAAATGACGTAACTGAAAATCGTCACAATGGACGCATTTCTATCGGAAACGTTTACATTTATCTTCCGGCAGTTGAAGTCGCGCCATGAGCCTTGCGGGTGCATTACCCTGTACGTAATTTAAGCATCTAAGTTGTTGCAGTCGACAAGTAAGAAGCACAGCAAGTCAAGTTTTAGTTTTTGAAAACTCAATTGTTGGCCGCTTTTGCTGCCTTGTAGTTGACCTAGGACCTTAAGGTTTGGCACGAACCAAGCTCTGGCAGCCTCATTACACAAGGAAAAGCCAGAAGTGGTAATGTGTAGAAAAAACCGCTGAAAATCTTACGTTTAATACATGTTTTTTTGAAATGACGTAACTGCAAATCGTCACAATGGACGCATTTCTATCGGAAACGTTTACATTTATCTTCTGGCAATTAAAGTCGCGTGATGAGCCTTGCGGGTTCACCACTCTGTACGTAATTTAAGCATCTAAGTTGTTGCAGTCGACAAATAAGGAGCACAGCAAGTCAAGTTTTACTTTTTGAAAAAATTTTTGGCCGCTTTTGCTGCCTTGTAGTTGACCTAGGACCTTCAGATTTGGCACGAACCGAGCTTTGGCAGCCACCTTACACAGGAAAAAGCCAGAAGAGGTAATGTGTAGAACAAACCGCAGAAATTCTTACGTTTAATACATTTGTTTTCGAAATGACGTAACTGCAAATCGTCACAATGGACGCATTTCTATCGGAAACGTTTACATTTATCTTCTGGCAGTTAAAGTCGCGTCGTGAGCCTTGCGGGTGCACCACTCTGTACGAAATTTAAGCATCTAAGTTGTTGCAGTCGACAAGTGAGGAGCACACCAAGTCAAGTTTTAGGTTTTGAGAACTCAATTTTTTGCCGCTTTTGCTGCCTTGTAGTTGACCTAGGACCTTAAGATTTGGCACGAACCGAGCTCTAGCAGCCACATTACACAAGAAAAAGCCAGAAGTGGTAATGTGTAGAAAAAATCGCAGAAAATCTTACGTTTAATACATTTGTTTTCGAAATGACGTAACTGCAAATCGTCACAATGGACGCATTTCTATCGTAAACATTTACATTTATCTTCTGGCAGTTAAAGTCGTGTGATGAGCCTTGCGGGTGCACCACCCTGTACGTAATTTAAGCATCTAAGTTGTTGCAGTCGACAAGTAAGGAGCACAGTAAGTCAAGTTTTAGTTTTTGAAAACTCAATTTTTGGCCGCCTTTGCTGCCTTGTAGTTGACCTAGGACCTTAAGATTTGGCACGAACCGAGCTCTAGCTGCCACATTACACAAGAAAAAGCCAGAAGTGGTAATGTGTAGAAAAAACCGAGAAAATCTTACGTTTAATACATTTGTTTTCGAAATGACGTAACTACAAATCGTCACAATGGCCGCATTTCTATCGCAAACGTTAACATTTATCTTCTGGCAGTTAAAGGTGCGTGATGAGCCTTACGGGTGCACCACTCTGTACGAAATTTAAGCATCTAAGTTGTTGCAGTCGACAAATAAGGAGCAGAGCAAGTCACGTTTTAGTTTTTGTAAACTCAATTGTTGGCCGCTTTTGCTGCCTTGTAGTTGACCTAGGACCTTAAGATTTGGCACAAACCGAGCTCTGGCAGCCACATTACACAAGAAAAAGCCAGAAATGGTAATGTGTAGAGAAAACCGCAGAAATTCTTACGTTTAATACATTTGTTTTCGAAGTGACGTAACTGCAAATCGTCACAATGGACGCATTTCTATCGGAAACATTTACATTTATCTTCTGGCAGTTAAAGTCGTGTGATGGGCCTTGCGGGTGCACCACTCAGTACGTAATTTAAGCATCTAAGTTGTTGCAGTCGACAAGTAAGGAGGACAGCAAGTCAAGTTTTAGTTTTTGAAAACTCAATTGTTGGCCGCTTTTGCTGCCTTGTAGTTGACCTAGGACCTTAAGGTTTGGCGCGAACCGAGCTCTGGCAGCCACATTACAGAAGAAAAAGACAGAAGTGGTATTGTGTAGAAAAAACCGCAGAAAATCTTACGTGTAATACATTTGTTTTTGAAATGACGTAACTGCAAATCGTCACAATGGACGCATTTCTATCGGAAACGTTTACATTTATCTTCTGGCAGTTAAAGTCGCGTCATGAGCCTTGCGGGTGCATTACCCTGTACTTAATTTAAGCATCTAAGTTGTTGCAGTCGTCAAGTAAGGAGCACAGCAAGTCAAGTTTTAGTTTTTGAAACTCAATTTTTGGCCGCTTTTGCTGCCTTGTAGTTGACCTAGGACCTTAAGATTTGGCACGAACCGAGCTCTGGCAGCCACATTACACAAGAAAAAGCCAGAAGTGGTAATGTGTAGGAAAAACCGCAGAAAATCTTACGTTTAATACATTTGTTTTCGAAATGACGTAACTGCAAATCGTCACAATGGACGCATTTCTATCGCAAACGTTTACATTTATCTTCTGGCAATTAAAGTCGCGTGATGAGCCTTGCGGGTGCACCACTCTGTACGTAATTTAAGCATCTAAGTTGTTGCAGTCGACAAATAAGGAGCACAGCAAGTCAAGTTTTACTTTTTGAAAAAATTTTTGGCCGCTTTTGCTGCCTTGTAGTTGACCTAGGACCTTCAGATTTGGCACAAACCGAGCTTTGGCAGCCACATTACACAGGAAAAAGCCAGAAGAGGTAATGTGTAGAACAAACCGCAGAAATTCTTTTGTTTAATACATTTGTTTTCGAAATGACGTAACTGCAAATCGTCACAATGGACGCATTTCTATCGGAAACGTTTACATTTATCTTCTGGCAGTTAAAGTCGCGTCGTGAGCCTTGCGGGTGCACCACTCTGTACGAAATTTAAGCATCTAAGTTGTTGCAGTCGACAAGTGAGGAGCACACCAAGTCAAGTTTTAGGTTTTGAGAACTCAATTTTTTGCCGCTTTTGCTGCCTTGTAGTTGACCTAGGACCTTAAGATTTGGCACGAACCGAGCTCTAGCAGCCACATTACACAAGAAAAAGCCAGAAGTGGTAATGTGTAGAAAAAATCGCAGAAAATCTTACGTTTAATACATTTGTTTTCGAAATGACGTAACTGCAAATCGTCACAATGGACGCATTTCTATCGTAAACATTTACATTTATCTTCTGGCAGTTAAAGTCGTGTGATGAGCCTTGCGGGTGCACCACCCTGTACGTAATTTAAGCATCTAAGATGTTGCACTCGACAAGTAAGGAGCACAGCAAGTCAAGTTTTAGTTTTTGAAAACTCAATTTTTGGCCGCATTTGCTGCCTTGTAGTTGACCTAGGACCTTAAGATTTGGCACGAACCGAGCTCTAGCTGCCACATTACACAAGAAAAAGCCAGAAGTGGTAATGTGTAGAAAAAACCGAGAAAATCTTACGTTTAATACATTTGTTTTCGAAATGACGTAACTACAAATCGTCACAAGACCGCATTTCTATCGCAAACGTTAACATTTATCTTCTGGCAGTTAAAGGTGCGTGATGAGCCTTTCGGGTGCACCACTCTGTACGAAATTTAAGCATCTAAGTTGTTGCAGTCGACAAATAAGGAGCAGAGCAAGTCACGTTTTAGTTTTTGAAAACTCAATTGTTGGCCGCTTTTGCTGCCTTGTAGTTGACCTAGGACCTTAAGATTTGGCACAGACCGAGCTCTGGCAGCCACATTACACAAGAAAAAGCCAGAAATGGTAATGTGTAGAAAAAACCGCAGAAATTCTTACGTTTAATACATTTGTTTTCGAAATGACGTAACTGCAAATCGTCACAATGGACGCATTTCTATCGGAAACGTTTACATTTATCTTCTGGCAGTTAAAGTCGCGTCATGAGCCTTGCGGGTGCACCACTCTGTACGTAATTTAAGCATCTAAGTTGTTGCAGTCGACAAGTAAGGAGCACAGCTAGTCAAGTTTTAGTTTTTGAAAACTCAATTTTTGTCCGCTTTTTCTGCCTTGTAGTTGACCTAGGACCTTAAGATTTGGCACGAACCGAGCTCTGGCAGCCACATTACACAAGAAAAAGCCAGAAATGGTAATGTGTAGAAAAAACCGCAGAAAATCTTACGTTTAATACATTTGTTTTTGAAATGACGTAACTGCAAATCGTCACATTGGCCGCATTTCTATCGCAAACGTTAACATTTATCTTCTGGCAGTTAAAGGTGCGTGATGAGCCTTTCGGGTGCACCACTCTATACGAAATTTAAGCATCTAAGTTGTTGCAGTCGACAAATAAGGAGCAGAGCAAGTCACGTTTTAGTTTTTGAAAACTCAATTGTTGGCCGCTTTTGCTGCCTTGTAGTTGATCTAGGACCTTAAGATTTGGCACGAACCGAGCTCTGGCAGCCACATTACACAAGAAAAAGCCAGAAGTGGTAATGTGTAGAAAAAACCGCAGAAAATCTTACGTTTAATACATTTGTTTTCGAAATGACGTAACTGCAAATCGTCACAATGGACGCATTTCTATCGGAAACGTTTACATTTATCTTCTGGCAGTTAAAGTCGCGTCATGAGCCTTTCGGGTGCATTACCCTGTAGTTAATTTAAGCATCTAAGTTGTTGCAGTCGTCAAGTAAGGAGCACAGCAAGTCAAGTTTTAGTTTTTGAAAACTCAATTGTTGGCCGCTTTTGCTGCCTTGTAGTTGACCTAGGACCTTAAGATTTGGCACGAACCGAGCTCTGGCAGCCACATTACACAAGAAAAAGCCAGAAGTGGTAATGTGTAGAAAAAATCGCAGAAAATCTTACGTTTAATACATTTGTTTTCGAAATGACGTAACTGCAAATCGTCACAATGGACGCATTTCTATCGTAAACATTTACATTTATCTTCTGGCAGTTAAAGTCGTGTGATGAGCCTTGCGGGTGCACCACCCTGTACGTAATTTAAGCATCTAAGTTGTTGCAGTCGACAAGTAAGGAGCACAGCAAGTCAAGTTTTAGTTTTTGAAAACTCAATTTTTGGCCGCATTTGCTGCCTTGTAGTTGACCTAGGACCTTAAGATTTGGCACGAACCGAGCTCTAGCTGCCACATTACACAAGAAAAAGCCAGAAGTGGTAATGTGTAGAAAAAAACGAGAAAATCGTATGTTTAATACATTTGTTTTCGAAATGACGTAACTACAAATCGTCACAATGGCCGCATTTCCATCGCAAACGTTAACATTTATCTTCTGGCAGTTAAAGGTGCGTGATGAGCCTTTCGGGTGCACCACTCTGTACGAAATTTAAGCATCTAAGTTGTTGCAGTCGACAAATAAGGAGCACAGCAAGTCAAGTTTTACTTTTTGAAAAAATTTTTGGCCGCTTTTGCTGCCTTGTAGTTGACCCTGGACCTTAAGATTTGGCACGAACCGAGCTCTGGCAGCTACATTACACAAGAAAAAGCCAGAAGTGGTAATGTGTGGAAAAAACTGCAGAAAATCTTACGTTTAATACATTTGTTTTCGAAATGACGTAACTGCAAATCGTCACAATGGACGCATTTCTATCGTAAACATTTACATTTATCTTCTGGCAGTTAAAGTCGTGTGATGAGCCTTGCGGGTGCACCACCCTGTACGTAATTTAAGCATCTAAGTTGTTGCAGTCGACAAGTAAGGAGCACAGCAAGTCAAGTTTTAGTCTTTGAAAACTCAATTTTTGGCCGCTTTTGCTGCCTTGTAGTTGACCTAGGACCTTACGATTTGGCGCGAACCGAGCTCTCGCTGCCACATTACACAAGAGAAAGCCAGAAGTGGTAATGTGTAGAAAAAACCGAGAAAATCGTATGTTTAATACATTTGTTTTCGAAATGACGTAACTAGAAATCGTCACAAGGACGCATTTCTATTGCAAACGTTTACATTTATCTTCTGGCAGTTAAAGTTGCGTGATGAGCCTTGCGGGTGTATTACCCTGTACGTAATTTAAGCATCTAAGTTGTTGCAGTCGACAAGTAAGGAGCACAGCAAGTCAAGTTTTAGTTTCTGAAAACTCAATTTTTGGCCGCTTTCTCTGCCTTGTAGTTGACCTAGGACCTTAAGATATGGCACGAACCGAGCTCTGGCAACCACATTACACAAGAAAAAGCCAGAAAAGGTAATGTGTAGAAAAACCCGAGAAAAACTTACGTTAATACATTTGTTTTCGAAATGACGTAAGTAGAAATCGTCACAATGGACGCATTTCTATCGCAAACGTTTACATTTATCTTCTGGCAGTTAAAGTTGCGTGATGAGCCTTTCGGGTACACCACTCCGTACGTAATTTAAGCATCTAAGTTGTTGCATTCGACAAGTAAGGAGGACAGCAAGTCAAGTTTTAGTTTTTGAAAACTCAATTGTTGGCCGCTTTTGCTGCCTTGTTGCTGACCTAGGACCTTAAGGTTTGGCACGAACCGAGCTCTGGCAGCCACATAACACTAGAAAAAGCCAGAAGTGGTAATGTGTAGAAAAAACCGCAGAAAATCTTACGTTTAATACATTTGTTTTTCAATTGACGTAACTGCAAATCGTCACAATGGACGCATTTCTATCGGAAACGCTTACATTTATCTTCTGGGAGTTACAGTCGTGTGATGAGCCTTGCGGTTATACCACCCTGTAAGTAATTTATGCATCTAAGTTGTTGCAGTCGACAAGTAAGGAGCACAGCAAGTCAAGTTTTAGTTTTTGAAAACTCAATTTTTGGCCGCTTTTGCTGCCTTGTAGTTGACCTAGGACCTTAAGATTTGGCACGAACCGAGCTCTCGCTGCCACATTACACTAGAAAAAGCCAGAAGTGGTAATGTGTAGAAAAAACCGAGAAAATCGTACGTTTAATACATTTGTTTTCGAAATGACGTAACTAGAAATCGTCACAATGGACGCATTTCTATCGCAAAAGTTTACATTTATCTTCTGGCAGTTAAAGTTGCGTGATGAGCCTTGCGGGTGCATTACCCTGTACGTTATTTAAGCATCTAAGTTGTTGCAGTCGTCAAGTAAGGAGCACAGCAAGTCAAGTTTTAGTTTTTGAAAACTCAATTTTTGGAGGCTTTTGCTGCCTTGTAGTTGACCTAGGACCTTCAGATTTGGCACAAACCGAGCTCTGGCAGCCACATTACACAAGAAAAAGCCAGAAATGGTAATGTGTAGAAAAAACCGCAGAAATTCTTACGTTTAATACATTTGTTTTCGAAATGACGTAACTGCAAATCGTCACAATGGACGCATTTCTATCGGAAACGTTTACATTTATCTTCTGGCAGTTAAAGTCGCGTCATGAGCCTTGCGGGTGCACCACTCTGTACGTAATTTAAGCATCTAAGTTGTTGCAGTCGACAAGTAAGGAGCACAGCTAGTCAAGTTTTAGTTTTTGAAAACTCAATTTTTGGCCGCTTTTGCTGCCTTGTAGTTGACCTAGGACCTTAAGATTTGGCACGAACCGAGCTCTGGCAGCTACATTACACAAGAAAAAGCCAGAAGTGGCAATGTGTAGAAAAAACCGCAGAAAATCTTACGTTTAATACATTTGTTTTCGAAATGACGTAACTGCAAATCGTCACAATGGACGCATTTCTATCGTAAACATTTACATTTATCTTCTGGCAGTTAAAGTCGTGTGATGAGCCTTGCGGGTGCACCACCCTGTACGTAATTTAAGCATCTAAGTTGTTGCTGTCGACAAGTAAGGAGCACAGCAAGTCAAGTTTTAGTTTTTGAAAACTCAATTTTTGGCCGCTTTTGCTGCCTTGTAGTTGACCTAGGACTTTACGATTTGGCACGAACCGAGCTCTAGCTGCCACATTACACAAGAAAAGGCCAGAAGTGGTAATGTGTAGAAAAAACCGAGAAAATCTTACGTTTAATACATTTGTTTTCGAAATGACGTAACTACAAATCGTCACCGTGGACGCATTTCTATCGCAAACGTTTACATTTATCTTCTGGCAGTTAAAGTTGCGTGATGAGCCTTTCGGGTACACCACTCTGTACGTAATTTAAGCATCTAAGTTTTTGCAGTCGACAAGTAAGGAGCACAGCAAGTCAAGTTTTAGTTTTTGAAAACTCAATTTTTGGCCGCTTTTGCTACCTTGTAGTTGACTTAGGACCGTAAGGTTTGGCACGAACCGAGCTCTGGCAGCCACATTACACAAGAAGAAGACAGAAGTGGTAATGTGTAGAAAAAACCGCAGAAAATCTTACGTTTAATACATTTGTTTTTGAAATGACGTAACTGCAAATCGTCACAATGGACGCATTTCTATCGGAAACGTTTACATTTATCTTCTGGCAGTTAAAGTCGCGTCATGAGCCTTGCGGGTGCACCACTCTGCACGAAATTTAAGCATCTAAGTTGTTGCTGTCGACAAATGAGGAGCAGAGCAAGTCAAGTTTTAGTTTTTGAAAACTCAATTTTTGGCCGCTTTTGCTGCCTTGTAGTTGGCCTAGGGCCTTAAGATTTGGCACGAACCGAGCTCTGGCAGCCACATTACACAAGAAAAAGCCAGAAGTGGTAATGTGTAGAAAAAACCGCAGAAAATCTTACGTTTAATACATTTGTTTTTGAAATGACGTAACTGCAAATCGTCACAATGGATGCATTTCTATCGGAAACGTTTACATTTATCTTCTGGCAGTTAAAGTCGCGTCATGAGCCATGCGGGTGCACCACTCTGTACGTAATTTAAGCATCTAAGTTGTTGCAGTCGACAAGTAAGGAGCACAGCAAGTCAAGTTATAGTTTTTGAAAACTCAATTTTTGGCCGCTTTTGCTACCTTGTAGTTGACCTAGGACCGTAAGGTTTGGCACGAACCGAGCTCTGGCAGCCACATTACACAAGAAGAAGACAGAAGTGGTAATGTAAAGTAAAAACCGCAGAAAATCTTACGTTTAATACATATGTTTTTGAAATGACGTAACTGCAAATCGTCACAATGGACGCATTTCTATCGGAAACGCTTACATTTATCTTCTGGCAGTTAAAGTCGCGTCATGAGCCTTAGGGTGCACCACTCTGTACGTAATTTAAGCATCTAAGTTGTTGCAGTCGACAAATAAGGAGCAGAGCAAGTCAAGTTTTAGTTTTCGAAAACTCAATTTTTGGCCGCTTTTGCTGCATTGTAGTTGACCTAGGTCCTTAAGATTTGGCACGAACCGAGCTCTGGCAGCCACATTACACAAGAAAAAGCCAGAAGTGGTAATGTGTAGAAAAACCAGAGAAAATCTTACGTATAATACAATTGTTTTCGAAATGACGTAACTACAAATCATCACAATGGACGCATTTCTATCGCAAACGTTTACATTTATCTTCTGGCTGTTAAAGTCGCGTGATGAGCCTTGCGGGTGCACCACTCTGCACGTAATTTAAGCATCTAAGTTGTTGCAGTCGACAAGTAAGGAGCACAGCAAGTCAAGTTTTAGTTTTTGAAAACTCAATTTTTGGCTGCTTTTGTTGCCTTTTAGTTGACCTAGGACCTTAAGATTTGGAACGAACCGAGCTCTGGCAGCCACATTACACAAGAAAAAGCCAGAAGTGGTAATGTGTAGAAAAAACCGCAGAAAATCTTACGTTTATTACATTTGCTTTCGAAATGACGTAACTGCAAATCGTCACAATGGACGCATTTCTATCGGAAACGCTTACATTTATCTTCTGGCTGTTAAAGTCGCGTGATGAGCCTTGCGGGTGCACCACTATGTACGTAATTTAAGCATCTAAGTTGTTGCAGTCGACAAGTAAGGAGCACAGAAAGTCAAGTTTTAGTTTTTGAAAACTCAATTTTTGGCCGCTTTTGCTGCCTTGTAGTTGACCTAGGACCATAAGATTTGGCACTAACCGAGCTCTGGCAGCCACATTACACAAGAAAAAGCCAGAAGTGGTAATGTGTGGAAAAAACCGCAGAAAATCTTACGTTTAATACATTTGTTTTCGAAATGACGTAACTGCAAATCGTCACAATGGACGCATTTCTATCGCAAACGTTTACATTTATCTTCTGGCAGTTAAAGTTGCGTGATGAGCCTTTCGGGTACACCACTCTGTACGTAATTTAAGCATCTAAGTTGTTGCAGTCGACAAGTAAGGAGCACAGCAAGTCAAGTTTTAGTTTTTGAAAACTCAATTTTTGGCAGCTTTTGCTGCCTTGTAGTTGACCTAGGACCTTAAGATATGGCTCGAACCGAGCTCTGGCAGCCACATTACGCAAGAAAAAGCCAGAAGTGGTAACGTGTAGAAAAAACCGAGAAAATCTTACGTTTAATACATTTGTTTTCGAAATGACGTAAGTAGAAATCGTCCCAATGGACGCATTTCTATCGCAAACGTTTACATTTATCTTCTGGCAGTTAAAGTTGCGGTATGAGCCTTGCGGGTGCACCAATCTGTACGTAATTTAAGCATCTAAGTTTTTGCAGTCGACAAGTAAGGAGCACAGCAAGTCAAGTTTTAGTTTTTGAAAACTCAATTTTTGGCCGCTGTTGCTACCTTGTAGTTGACTTAGGACCGTAAGGTTTGGCACGAACCGAGCTCTGGCAGCCACATTACACAAGAAAAAGACAGAAGTGGTAATGTGTAGAAAAAACCGCAGAAAATCTTACGTTTAATACATTTGTTTTTGAAATGACGTAACTGCAAATCGTCACAATGGACGCATTTCTATCGGAAACGTTTACATTTATCTTCTGGCAGTTAAAGTCGCGTCATGAGCCTTGCGGGTGCACCACTCTGCACGAAATTTAAGCATCTAAGTTGTTGCTGTCGACAAATGAGGGGCAGAGCAAGTCAAGTTTTAGTTTTTGAAAACTCAATTTTTGGCCGCTTTTGCTGCCTTGTAGTTGGCCTAGGGCCTTAAGATTTGGCACGAACCGAGCTCTGGCAGCCACATTACACAAGAAAAAGCCAGAAGTGGTAATGTGTAGAAAAAACCGCAGAAAATCTTACGTTTAATACATTTGTTTTTGAAATGACGTAACTGCAAATCGTCACAATGGATGCATTTCTATCGGAAACGTTTACATTTATCTTCTGGCAGTTAAGGTCGCGTCATGAGCCTTGCGGGTGCACCACTCTGTACCTAATTTAAGCATCTAAGTTGTTGCAGTCGACAAGTAAGGAGCACAGCAAGTCAAGTTATAGTTTTTGAAAACTCAATTTTTGGCCGCTTTTGCTACCTTGTAGTTGACCTAGGACCGTAAGGTTTGGCACGAACCGAGCTCTGGCAGCCACATTACACAAGAAAAAGACAGAAGTGGTAATGTAAAGAAAAAACCGCAGAAAATCTTACGTTTAATACATATGTTTTTGAAATGACGTAACTACAAATCGTCACAATGGACGCATTTCTATCGGAAACGCTTACATTTATCTTCTGGCAGTTAAAGTCGCGTCATGAGCCTTGCGGGTGCATTACCCTGCACGCAATTTAAGCATCCAAGTTGTTGCAGTCGACAAGTAAGGAGCACAGCAAGTCAAGTTTTAGTTTTTGAAAACTCAATTTTTGGCCGCTTTTGCTGCCTTGTATTTGACCTAGGACCTTAAGATTTGGCACGAACCGAGCTCTGGCAGCCACATTCCACAAGAAAAAGCCAGAAGTGGTAATGTGTAGGAAAAACCGCAGAAAATCTTACGTTTAATACATTTGTTTTCGAAATGACGTAACTGCAAATCGTCGCAATTGACGCATTTCTATCGGAAACGTTTACATTTATCTTCTGGCAGTTAAAGTCGCGTCATGAGCCTTGCGGGTGCACCACTCTGCACGAAATTTAAGCATCTAAGTTGTTGCTGTCGACAAATGAGGTGCAGAGCAAGTCAAGTTTTAGTTTTTGAAAACTCAATTTTTGGCCGCTTTTGCTGCCTTGTTGCTGACCTAGGACCTTAAGGTTTGGCACGAACCGAGCTCTGGCAGCCACATAACACAAGAAAAAGCCAGAAGTGGTAATGTGTAGAAAAAACCGCAGAAAATCTTACGTTTAATACATTTGTTTTTCAATTGACGTAACTGCAAATCGTCACAATGGACGCATTTCTATCGGAAACGCTTACATTTATCTTCTGGGAGTTACAGTCGTGTGATGAGCCTTGCGGTTGCACCACCCTGTAAGTAATTTATGCATCTAAGTTGTTGCAGTCGACAAGTAAGGAGCACAGCAAGTCAAGTTTTAGTTTTTGAAAACTCAATTTTTGGCCGCTTTTGCTGCCTTGTAGTTGACCTAGGACCTTAAGATTTGGCACGAACCGAGCTCTCGCTGCCACATTACACTAGAAAAAGCCAGAAGTGGTAATGTGTAGAAAAAACCGAGAAAATCGTACGTTTAATACATTTGTTTTCGAAATGACGTAACTAGAAATCGTCACAATGGACGCATTTCTATCGCAAACGTTTACATTTATCTTCTGGCAGTTAAAGTTGCGTGATGAGCCTTGCGGGTGCATTACCCTGTACGTTATTTAAGCATCTAAGTTGTTGCAGTCGTCAAGTAAGGAGCACAGCAAGTCAAGTTTTAGTTTTTGAAAACTCAATTTTTGGAGGCTTTTGCTGCCTTGTAGTTGACCTAGGACCTTCAGATTTGGCACAAACCGAGCTCTGGCAGCCACATTACACAAGAAAAAGCCAGAAATGGTAATGTGTAGAAAAAACCGCAGAAATTCTTACGTTTAATACATTTGTTTTCGAAATGACGTAACTGCAAATCGTCACAATGGACGCATTTCTATCGGAAACGTTTACATTTATCTTCTGGCAGTTAAAGTCGCGTCATGAGCCTTGCGGGTGCACCACTCTGTACGTAATTTAAGCATCTAAGTTGTTGCAGTCGACAAGTAAGGAGCACAGCTAGTCAAGTTTTAGTTTTTGAAAACTCAATTTTTGGCCGCTTTTGCTGCCTTGTAGTTGACCTAGGACCTTAAGATTTGGCACGAACCGAGCTCTCGCTGCCACATTACACTAGAAAAAGCCAGAAGTGGTAATGTGTAGAAAAAACCGAGAAAATCGTACGTTTAATACATTTGTTTTCGAAATGACGTAACTAGAAATCGTCACAATGGACGCATTTCTATCGCAAACGTTTACATTTATCTTCTGGCAGTTAAAGTTGCGTGATGAGCCTTGCGGGTGCATTACCCTGTACGTTATTTAAGCATCTAAGTTGTTGCAGTCGTCAAGTAAGGAGCACAGCAAGTCAAGTTTTAGTTTTTGAAAACTCAATTTTTGGAGGCTTTTGCTGCCTTGTAGTTGACCTAGGACCTTCAGATTTGGCACAAACCGAGCTCTGGCAGCCACATTACACAAGAAAAAGCCAGAAATGGTAATGTGTAGAAAAAACCGCAGAAATTCTTACGTTTAATACATTTGTTTTCGAAATGACGTAACTGCATACCGTGAAAGTGGACGCATTTCTATCGGAAACGTTTACATTTATCTTCTGGCAGTTAAAGTCGTGTCATGAGCCTTGCGGGTGCACCACTCTGTACGTAATTTAAGCATCTAAGTTGTTGCAGTCGACAAGTAAGGAGCACAGCTAGTCAAGTTTTAGTTTTTGAAAACTCAATTTTTGGCCGCTTTTGCTGCCTTGTAGTTGACCTAGGACCTTAAGATTTGGCACGAACCGAGCTCTGGCAGCTACATTACACAAGAAAAAGCCAGAAGTGGCAATGTGTAGAAAAAACCGCAGAAAATCTTACGTTTAATACATTTGTTTTCGAAATGACGTAACTGCAAATCGTCAAAATGGACGCATTTCTATCGTAAACATTTACATTTATCTTCTGGCAGTTAAAGTCGTGTGATGAGCCTTGCGGGTGCACCACCCTGTACGTAATTTAAGCATCTAAGTTGTTGCTGTCGACAAGTAAGGAGCACAGCAAGTCAAGTTTTAGTTTTTGAAAACTCAATTTTTGGCCGCTTTTGCTGCCTTGTAGTTGACCTAGGACTTTACGATTTGGCACGAACCGAGCTCTAGCTGCCACATTACACAAGAAAAGGCCAGAAGTGGTAATGTGTAGAAAAAACCGAGAAAATCTTACGTTTAATACATTTGTTTTCGAAATGACGTAACTACAAATCGTCACCGTGGACGCATTTCTATCGCAAACGTTTACATTTATCTTCTGGCAGTTAAAGTTGCGTGATGAGCCTTTCGGGTACACCACTCTGTACGTAATTTAAGCATCTAAGTTTTTGCAGTCGACAAGTAAGGAGCACAGCAAGTCAAGTTTTAGTTTTTGAAAACTCAATTTTTGGCCGCTTTTGCTACCTTGTAGTTGACTTAGGACCGTAAGGTTTGGCACGAACCGAGCTCTGGCAGCCACATTACACAAGAAAAAGACAGAAGTGGTAATGTGTAGAAAAAACCGCAGAAAATCTTACGTTTAATACATTTGTTTTTGAAATGACGTAACTGCAAATCGTCACAATGGACGCATTTCTATCGGAAACGTTTACATTTATCTTCTGGCAGTTAAAGTCGCGTCATGAGCCTTGCGGGTGCACCACTCTGCACGAAATTTAAGCATCTAAGTTGTTGCTGTCGACAAATGAGGAGCAGAGCAAGTCAAGTTTTAGTTTTTGAAAACTCAATTTTTGGCCGCTTTTGCTGCCTTGTAGTTGGCCTAGGGCCTTAAGATTTGGCACGAACCGAGCTCTGGCAGCCACATTACACAAGAAAAAGCCAGAAGTGGTAATGTGTAGAAAAAACCGCAGAAAATCTTACGTTTAATACATTTGTTTTTGAAATGACGTAACTGCAAATCGTCACAATGGATGCATTTCTATCGGAAACGTTTACATTTATCTTCTGGCAGTTAAAGTCGCGTCATGAGCCATGCGGGTGCACCACTCTGTACGTAATTTAAGCATCTAAGTTGTTGCAGTCGACAAGTAAGGAGCACAGCAAGTCAAGTTATAGTTTTTGAAAACTCAATTTTTGGCCGCTTTTGCTACCTTGTAGTTGACCTAGGACCGTAAGGTTTGGCACGAACCGAGCTCTGGCAGCCACATTACACAAGAAGAAGAAAGAAGTGGTAATGTAAAGAAAAAACCGCAGAAAATCTTACGTTTAATACATATGTTTTTGAAATGACGTAACTGCAAATCGTCACAATGGACGCATTTCTATCGGAAACGCTTACATTTATCTTCTGGCAGTTAAAGTCGCGTCATGAGCCTTAGGGTGCACCACTCTGTACGTAATTTAAGCATCTAAGTTGTTGCAGTCGACAAATAAGGAGCAGAGCAAGTCAAGTTTTAGTTTTCGAAAACTCAATTTTTGGCCGCTTTTGCTGCATTGTAGTTGACCTAGGTCCTTAAGATTTGGCACGAACCGAGCTCTGGCAGCCACATTACACAAGAAAAAGCCAGAAGTGGTAATGTGTAGAAAAACCCGAGAAAATCTTACGTATAATACAATTGTTTTCGAAATGACGTAACTACAAATCGTCACAATGGACGCATTTCTATCGCAAACGTTTACATTTATCTTCTGGCAGTTAAAGTTGCGTGATGAGCCTTTCGGGTACACCACTCTGTACGTAATTTAAGCATCTAAGTTGTTGCAGTCGACAAGTAAGGAGCACAGCAAGTCAAGTTTTAGTTTTTGAAAACTCAATTTTTGGCCGCTTTTGCTGCCTTGTAGTTGACCTAGGACCTTAAGATTTGGCACGAACCGAGCTCTGGCAGCCACATTACACAAGAAAAAGCCAGAAGTGGTAATGTGTAGAAAAAACCGCAGAAAATCTTACGTTTAATACATTTGTTTTCGAAATGACGTAACTGCATATCGTCACAATGGGCGCATTTCTATCGGAAACGCTTACATTTATCTTCTGGCTGTTAAAGTCGCGTGATGAGCCTTGCGGGTGCACCACTATGTACGTAATTTAAGCATCTAAGTTGTTGCAGTCGACAAGTAAGGAGCACAGAAAGTCAAGTTTTAGTTTTTGAAAACTCAATTTTTGGCCGCTTTTGCTGCCTTGTAGTTGACCTAGGACAATAAGATTTGGCACTAACCGAGCTCTGGCAGCCACATTACACAAGAAAAAGCCAGAAGTGGTAATGTGTGGAAAAAACCGCAGAAAATCTTACGTTTAATACATTTGTTTTCGAAATGACGTAACTGCAAATCGTCACAATGGACGCATTTCTATCGCAAACGTTTACATTTATCTTCTGGCAGTTAAAGTTGCGTGATGAGCCTTTCGGGTACACCACTCTGTACGTAATTTAAGCATCTAAGTTGTTGCAGTCGACAAGTAAGGAGCACAGCAAGTCAAGTTTTAGTTTTTGAAAACTCAATTTTTGGCAGCTTTTGCTGCCTTGTAGTTGACCTAGGACCTTAAGATATGGCACGAACCGAGCTCTGGCAGCCACATTACGCAAGAAAAAGCCAGAAGTGGTAACGTGTAGAAAAAACCGAGAAAATCTTACGTTTAATACATTTGTTTTCGAAATGACGTAAGTAGAAATCGTCCCAATGGACGCATTTCTATCGCAAACGTTTACATTTATCTTCTGGCAGTTAAAGTTGCGGTATGAGCCTTGCGGGTGCACCAATCTGTACGTAATTTAAGCATCTAAGTTTTTGCAGTCGACAAGTAAGGAGCACAGCAAGTCAAGTTTTAGTTTTTGAAAACTCAATTTTTGGCCGCTTTTGCGACCTTGTAGTTGACTTAGGACCGTAAGGTTTGGCACGAACCGAGCTCTGGCAGCCACATTACACAAGAAAAAGACAGAAGTGGTAATGTGTAGAAAAAACCGCAGAAAATCTTACGTTTAATACATTTGTTTTTGAAATGACGTAACTGCAAATCGTCACAATGGACGCATTTCTATCGGAAACGTTTACATTTATCTTCTGGCAGTTAAAGTCGCGTCATGAGCCTTGCGGGTGCACCACTCTGCACGAAATTTAAGCATCTAAGTTGTTGCTGTCGACAAATGAGGAGCAGAGCAAGTCAAGTTTTAGTTTTTGAAAACTCAAATTTTGGCCGCTTTTGCTGCCTTGTAGTTGGCCTAGGGCCTTAAGATTTGGCACGAACCGAGCTCTGGCAGCCACATTACACAAGAAAAAGCCAGAAGTGGTAATGTGTAGAAAAAACCGCAGAAAATCTTACGTTTAATACATTTGTTTTTGAAATGACGTAACTGCAAATCGTCACAATGGATGCATTTCTATCGGAAACGTTTACATTTATCTTCTGGCAGTTAAAGTCGCGTCATGAGCCTTGCGGGTGCACCACTCTGTACGTAATTTAAGCATCTAAGTTGTTGCAGTCGACAAGTAAGGAGCACAGCAAGTCAAGTTTTAGTTTTTGAAAACTCAAATTTTGGCCGCTTTTGCTGCCTTGTAGTTGGCCTAGGACCTTAAGATTTGGCACGAACCGAGCTCCGGCAGCCACATTACACAAGAAAAAGACAGAAGTGGTAATGTAAAGAAAAAACCGCAGAAAATCTTACGTTTAATACATATGTTTTTGAAATGACGTAACTACAAATCGTCACAATGGACGCATTTCTATCGGAAACGCTTACATTTATCTTCTGGCAGTTAAAGTCGCGTCATGAGCCTTGCGGGTGCATTACCCTGCACGCAATTTAAGCATCCAAGTTGTTGCAGTCGACAAGTAAGGAGCACAGCAAGTCAAGTTTTAGTTTTTGAAAACTCAATTTTTGGCCGCTTTTGCTGCCTTGTATTTGACCTAGGACCTTAAGATTTGGCACGAACCGAGCTCTGGCAGCCACATTCCACAAGAAAAAGCCAGAAATTGTAATGTGTAGGAAAAACCGCAGAAAATCTTACGTTTAATACATTTGTTTTCGAAATGACGTAACTGCAAATCGTCACAATGGGCGCATTTCTATCGGAAACGCTTACATTTATCTTCTGGCAGTTAAAGTCGCGTGATGAGCCTTGCGGGTGCACCACTCTGCACGTAATTCAAGCATGTAAGTTGTTGCAGTCGACAAGTAAGGAGCACAGCAAGTCAAGTTTTAGTTTTTGAAAACTCAATTTTTGGCTGCTTTTGTTGCCTTTTAGTTGACCTAGGACCTTAAGATTTGGAACGAACCGAGCTCTGGCAGCCACATTACACAAGAAAAAGCCAGAAGTGGTAATGTGTGGAAAAAACCGCAGAAAATCTTACGTTTAATACATTTGTTTTCGAAATGACGTAACTGCAAATCGTCACAATGGACGCATTTCTATCGGAAACGTTTACATTTATCTTCTGGCAGTTAAAGTGGCGTGATGAGCCTTGCGGGTGCACCACTCTGTACGTAATTTAAGCATCAAAGTTGTTGCAGTCGACAAGTAAGGAGCACAGCAAGTCAAGTTGTAGTTTTTGGAAAACTCAATTTTTGGCCGCTTTTGCTGCCTTGTAGTTGACCTAGGACCTTACGTTTTGGCACGAACTGAGCTCTGGTAGCCACATTACACAAGAAAAAGCCAGAAGTGGTAATGTGTAGAAAAAACCGCAGAAAATTATACGTTTAATACATTTGTTTTCGAATTGACGTAACTGCAAATCGTCACAATGTACGCATTTCTATCGGAAACGTTAACATTTATCTTCTGGCAGTTAAAGTGGCGTGATGAGCCTTGCGGGTGCAACACCCTGTACGTAATTTAAGCATCTAAGTTGTTGCAGTCGACAAGTAAGGAGCACAGCAAGTAAAATTTTAGTTTTTGAAAACTCAATTTTTGGCCGCTTTTGCTGCCTTGTATTTGACCTAGGACCTTAAGATTTGGCACGAACCGAGCTCTGGCAGCCACATTCCACAAGAAAAAGCCAGAAGTGGTAATGTGTAGGAAAAACCGCAGAAAATCTTACGTTTAATACATTTGTTTTCGAAATGACGTAACTGCAAATCGTCGCAATTGACGCATTTCTATCGGAAACGTTTACATTTATCTTCTGGCAGTTAAAGTCGAGTCATGAGCCTTAGGGTGCACCACTCTGTACGTAATTTAAGCATCTAAGTTGTTGCAGTCGACAAATAAGGAGCAGAGCAAGTCAAGTTTTAGTTTTCGAAAACTCAATTTTTGGCCGCTTTTGCTGCCTTGTAGTTGACCTAGGTCCTTAAGATTTGGCACAAACCGAGCTCTGGCAGCCACATTACACAAGAAAAAGCCAGAAGTGGTAATGTGTAGAAAAACCCGAGAAAATCTTACGTTTAATACACTTGTTTTCGAAATGACGTAACTGCAAATCGTCACAATGGACGCATTTCTATCGTAAACATTTACATTTATCTTCTGGCAGTTAAAGTCGTGTGATGAGCCTTGCGGGTGCACCACCCTGTACGTAATTTAAGCATCTAAGTTGTTGCAGTCGACAAGTAAGGAGCACAGCAAGTCAAGTTTTAGTTTTTGAAAACTCAATTTTTGGCCGCTTTTGCTGCCTTGTATTTGACCTAGGACCTTAAGATTTGGCACGAACCGAGCTCTGGCAGCCACATTCCACAAGAAAAAGCCAGAAGTGGTAATGTGTAGGAAAAACCGCAGAAAATCTTACGTTTAATACATTTGTTTTCGAAATGACGTAACTGCAAATCGTCGCAATGGACGCATTTCTATCGGAAACGTTTACATTTATCTTCTGGCAGTTAAAGTCGCGTCATGAGCCTTAGGGTGCACCACTCTGTACGTAATTTAAGCATCTAAGTTGTTGCAGTCGACAAATAAGGAGCAGAGCAAGTCAAGTTTTAGTTTTTGAAAACTCAATTTTTGGCCGCTTTTCCTGCCTTGTAGTTGACCTAGGTCCTTAAGATTTGGCACGAACCGAGTTCTGGCAGCCACATTACACAAGAAAAAGCCAGAAGTGGTAATGTGTAGAAAAACCCGAGAAAATCTTACGTATAATACAATTGTTTTCGAAATGACGTAACTACAAATCGTCACAATGGACGCATTTCTATCGCAAACGTTTACATTTATCTTCTGGCAGTTAAAGTTGCGTGATGAGCCTTTCGGGTGCACCACTCTGTACGAAATTAAAGCATCTAAGTTGTTGCAGTCGACAAGTAAGGAGCACAGCAAGTCAATTTTTAGTTTTTGAAAACTCAATTTTTGGCCGCTTTTGCTGCCTTGTAGTTGACCTAGGACCTTAAGATTTGGCACGAACCGAGCTCTGGCAGCCACATTACACAAGAAAAAGCCAGAAGTGGTAATGTGTAGAAAAAACCGCAGAAAATCTTACGTTTAATACATTTGTTTTCGAAATGACGTAACTGCAAATCGTCACAATGGGCGCATTTCTATCGGAAACGCTTACATTTATCTTCTGGCTGTTAAAGTCGCGTGATGAGCCTTGCGGGTGCACCACTCTGCACGTAATTTAAGCATGTAAGTTGTTGCAGTCGACAAGTAAGGAGCACAGCAAGTCAAGTTTTAGTTTTTGAAAACTCAATTTTTGGCTGCTTTTGTTGCCTTTTAGTTGACCTAGGACCTTAAGATTTGGAACGAACCGAGCTCTGGCAGCCACATTACACAAGAAAAAGCCAGAAGTGGTAATGTGTGGAAAAAACCGCAGAAAATCTTACGTTTAATACATTTGTTTTCGAAATGACGTAACTGCAAATCGTCACAATGTACGCATTTCTATCGGAAACGTTAACATTTATCTTCTGGCAGTTAAAGTCGCGTGATGAGCCTTGCGGGTGCACCACCCTGTACGTAATTTAAGCATCTAAGTTGTTGCAGTCGACAAGTAAGGAGCACAGCAAGTCAAGTTTTAGTTTTTGAAAACTCAATTTTTGGCCCCTTTTGCTGCCTTGTAGTTGACCTAGGACCTTAAGATTTGGCACGAACCGAGTTCTGGGAGCCACAATACACAAGAAAATGCCAGAAGTGATAATGTGTAGAAAAAACCGCAGAAAATCTTACGTTTAATACATTTGTTTTCGAAATGACGTAACTACAAATCGTCACCATGGACGCATTTCTATCGCAAACGTTTACATTTATCTTCTGGCAGTTAAAGGTACGTGATGAGCCTTTCGGGTGCACCACTCTGTACGAAATTTAAGCATCTAAGTTGTTGCAGTCGACAAATAAGGAGCAGAGCAAATCACGTTTTAGTTTTTGAAAACTCAATTGTTGGCCGCTTTTGCTGCCTTGTAGTTGACCTAGGACCTTAAGATTTGGCACGAACCGAGCTCTGGCAGCCACATTACACAAGAAGAAGCCAGAAGTGGTAATGTGTAGAAAAAACCGCAGAAAATCTTGCGTTTAATACATTTGTTTTCGAAATGACGTAACTGCAAATCGTCACAATGGACGCATTTCTATCGCAAACGTTTACATTTATCTTCTGGCAGTTAAAGTCGCGTGATGAGCCTTGCGGGTGCACCACTCTGTACGTAATTTAAGCATCTAAGTTGTTGCAGTCGACAAATAAGGAGCACAGCAAGTCAAGTTTTACTTTTTGAAAAACTCAATTTTTGGTGGCTTTTGCTGCCTTGTAGTTGACCTAGGACCTTCAGATTTGGCACAAACCGAGCTCTGGTAGCCACATTCCACAAGAAAAAGCCAGAAGAGGTAATGTGTAGAAAAAACCGCAGAAAATCTTACGTTTAATACATTTGTTTTCGAAATGACGTAACTGCAAATCGTCACAATGGACGCATTTCTATCGGAAACGTTTACATTTATCTTCTGGCAGTTAAAGTCGCGTCATGAGCCTTGCGGGTGCACCACCCTGTACGTAATTTAAGCATCTAAGTTGTTGCAGTCGACAAGTAAGGAGCACAGCTAGTCAAGTTTTAGTTTTTGAAAACTCAATTTTTGGCCGCTTTTGCTGCCTTGTAGTTGACCTACGACCTTAAGATTTGGCACGAACAGAGCTCTGGCAGCTACATTACACAAGAAAAAGCCAGAAGTGGTAATGTGTAGAAAAAACTGCAGAAAATCTTACGTTTAATACATTTGTTTTCGAAATGACGTAACTGCAAATCGTCAAAATGGACGCATTTCTATCGTAAACATTTACATTTATCTTCTGGCAGTTAAAGTCGTGTGATGAGCCTTGCGGGTGCACCACCCTGTACGTAATTTAAGCATCTAAGTTGTTGCAGTCGACAAGTAAGGAGCACAGCAAGTCAAACTTTAGTTTTTGAAAACTCAATTTTTGGCCGCTTTTGCTTCCTTGTAGTTGACCTAGGACCTTAATATTTGGCACGAACCGAGCTCTAGCTGCCACATTACACAAGAAAAGGCCAGAAGTGGTAATGTGTAGAAAAAACCGAGAAAATCTTACGTTTAATACATTTGTTTTCGAAATGACGTAACTACAAATCGTCACCGTGGACGCATTTCTATCGCAAACGTTTACATTTATCTTCTGGCAGTTAAAGTTGCGTGATGAGCCTTTCGGGTACACCACTCTGTACGTAATTTAAGCATCTAAGTTGTTGCAGTCGACAAGTAAGGAGCACAGCAAGTCAAATTTTAGTATTTGAAAACTCAATTTTTGGCCGCTTTTGCTGCCTTGTAGTTGCCCTAGGACCTTAAGATTTGGCACGAACCGAGCTCTGGCAGCTACATTACACAAGAAAAAGCCAGAAGTGGTAATGTGTAGAAAAAACTGCAGAAAATCTTACGTTTAATACATTTGTTTTCGAAATGACGTAACTGCAAATCGTCAGCGTGGACGCATTTCTATCGCAAACGTTTACATTTATCTTCTGGCAGTTAAAGTTGCGTGATGAGCCTTTCGGGTACACCACTCTGTACGTAATTTAAGCATCTAAGTTGTTGCAGTCGACAAGTAAAGAGGACAGCAAGTCAAGTTTTAGTTTTTGAAAACTCAATTGTTGGCCGCTTTTGCTGCCTTGTTGTTGACGTAGGACCTTAAGGTTTGGCACGAACCTAGCTCTGGCAGCCACATTACACAAGAAAAAGCCAGAAGTGGTAATCTGTAGAAAAAACCGCAGAAAATATTATGTTTAATACATTTGTTTTTCAATTGACGTAACTGCAAATCTTCACAATGGACGCATTTCTATCGGAAACGCTTACATTTATCTTCTGGCAGTTACAGTCGCGTGATGAGCCTTGCGGTTGCACCACCCTGTACGTAATTTAAGCATCTAAGTTGTTGCAGTCGACAAGTAAGGAGCACAGCAAGTCAAGTTTTAGTTTTTTAAAACTCAATTTTTGGAAGCTTTGGCTGCCTTGTAGTTGACCTAGGACCTCAAGGTTTGGCACGAACCGAGCTCTAGCTGCCACATTACACAAGAAAAAGCCAGAAGTGGTAATGTGTAGAAAAAACCGACAAAATCTTACGTTTAATACATTTGTTTTCGAAATGACGTAACTACGAATCGTCACCGTGGACGCATTTCTATCGCAAACGTTTACATTTATCTTCTGGCAGTTAAAGTTGCGTGATGAGCCTTTCGGGTACACCACTCTGTACGTAATTTAAGCATCTAAGTTGTTGCAGTCGACAAGTAAGGAGCACAGCAAGTCAAATTTTAGTTTTTGAAAACTCAATTTTTGGCCGCTTTTGCTGCCTTGTAGTTGACCTAGGACCTTAAGATTTGGCACGAACCGAGCTCTGGCAGCCACATTACACAAGAAGAAGCCAGAGGTGGTAATGTGTAGAAAAAACCGAGTAAATCGTACGTTTAATACATTTGTTTTCGAAATGACGTAACTGCAAATCGTCACAATGGACGCATTTCATCGGAAACGTTTACATTTATCTGCTGGCAGTTAAAGTTGCGTGATGAGCCTTGCGGGTGCATTACCCTGTACGTAATTTAAGCATCTAAGTTGTTGCAGTCGACAAGTAAGGAGCACAGCAAGTCAAGTTTTAGTTTTTGAAAACTCAATTTTTGGAGGCTTTTGCTGCCTTTTAGTTGACCTAGGACCTTCAGATTTGGCACAAACCGAGCTCTGGCAGCTACATTACACAAGAAAAAGCTAGAAGAGGTAATGTGTAGAAAATACCGCAGAAAATCTTACGTTTAATACATTTGTTTTCGAAATGACGTAACTGCAAATCGTCACAATGGACGCATTTCTATCGCAAACGTTTACATTTATCTTCTGGCAGTTAAAGGGGTGTGATGAGCCTTTCGGGTGCACCACTCTGTACGAAATTTAAGCATCTAAGTTGTTGCAGTCGACAAATAAGGAGCGGAGCAAGTCACGTTTTAGTTTTTGAAAACTCAATTGTTGGCCGCGTTTGGTGCCTTGTAGTTGACCTAGGACCTTAAGATTCAGCACAAACCGAGCTCTGGCAGCCACATTACACAAGAAAAAGCCAGAAGTGGTAATGTGTAGGAAAAACCGCAGGAAATCTTACGTTTAATACATATATTTTCGAAATGACGTAACTGCAAATCGTCACAATGGACGCATTTCTATCGCAAACGTTTACATTTATCTTCTGGCAGTTAAAGTCGCGTGATGAGCCTTGCGGGTGCACCACTCTGTACGTAATTTAAGAATCTAAGTTGTTGCAGTCGACAAATAAGGAGCACAGCAAGTCAAGTTTTAGTTTTTGAAAACTCAATTTTTGGTGGCTTTTGCTTCCTTGTAGTTGACCTAGGACCTTCAGATTTGGCACAAACCGAGCTCTGGCAGCCACATTACACAAGAAAAAGCCAGAAGAGGTAATGTGTAGAAAAAACCGCAGAAAATCTTACGTTTAATACATATGTTTTCGAAATGACGTAACTGCAAATCTTCACAATGGACGTATTTCTATCGGAAACGTTTACATTTATCTTCTGGCAGTTAAAGTCGCGTCATGAGCCTTGCGGGTGCACCTCTCTGTACGTAATTTAAGCATCTAAGTTGTTGCAGTCAACAAGTAAGGAGCACAGCTAGTCAAGTTTTAGTTTTTGAAAACTCAATTTTTGGCCGCTTTTGCTGCCTTGTAGTTGACCTAGGACCTTAAGATTTGGCACGAACAGAGCTCTGGCAGCCACATTACACAAGAAAAAGCCAGAAGTGGTAATGTGTAGAAAAAATTGCAGAAAATCTTACGTTTAATACATTTGTTTTCGAAATGACGTAACTGCAAATCGTCAAAATGGACGCATTTCTATCGTAAACATTTACATTTATCTTCTGGCAGTTAAAGTCGTGTGATGAGACTTGCGGGTGCACCACCCTGTACGTAATTTAAGCATCTAAGTGTTTGCAGTCGACAAGTAAGGAGCACAGCAAGTCAAGTTTTAGTTTTTGAAAACTCAATTTTTGGCCGCTTTTGCTGCCTTGTAATTGACCTAGGACCTTAAGATTTGGCACGAACCGAGCTCTAGCTGCCACATTACACAAGAAAAAGCCAGAAGTGGTAATGTGTAGAAAAAACCGAGAAAATCTTACGTTTAATACATTTGTTTTCGAAATGACGTAACTACAAATCGTCACCATGGACGCATTTCTATCGCAAACGTTTACATTTATCTTCTGGCAGTTAAACTTGCGTGATGAGCCTTTCGGGTACACCACTCTGTACGTAATTTAAGCATCTAAGTTGTTGCAGTCGACAAGTAAGGAGGACAGCAAGTCAAGTTTTAGTTTTTGAAAACTCAATTGTTGGCCGCTTTTGCTGCCTTGTTGTTGACCTAGAACCTTATGGTTTGGCACGAACCGAGCTCTGGCAGCCACATTACACAAGAAAATGCCAGAAGTGGTAATCTGTAGAAAAAACCGCAGAAAATCTTATGTTTAATACATTTGTTTTTCAATTGACGTAACTGCAAATCTTCACAATGGACGCATTTCAATCGGAAACGCTTACATTTATCTTCTGGCAGTTACAGTCGCGTGATGAGCCTTGCGGTTGCACCACCCTGTACGTAATTTAAGCATCTAAATTGTTGCAGTCGACAAGTAAGGAGCACAGCAAGTCAAGATTTAGTTAGTGAAAACTCAATTTTTGGCCGCTTTGGTGCCTTGTAGTTGACCTAGGACCTTAAGATTTGGCACGAACCGAGCTGTCGCAGCCGCATTACACAAGAGAAAGCCAGAAGTGGTAATGTGTAGAAAAGACCGAGAAAATCGTACGTTTAATACATTTGTTTTCGAAATGACGTAACTAGAAATCGTCACAATGGACGCATTTCTATCGCAAACGCTTACATTTATCTTCTGGCAGTTAAAGTTGCGTGATGAGCCTTGCGGGTGTATTACCCTGTACGTAATTTAAGCATCTAAGTTGTTGCAGTCGACAAGTAAGGAGCACAGCAAGTCAAGTTTTAGTTTTTGAAAACTCAATTTTTGGCCGCTTTCTCTGCCTTGTAGTTGACCTAGGACCTTAAGATATGGCACGAACCGAGCTCTGGCAGCCACATTACACAAGAAAGAGCCAGAAGTGGTAATGTGTAGAAAAAACTGAGAAAATCTTACGTTAATACATTTGTTTTCGAAATGACGTAAGTAGAAATCGTCACAATGGACGCATTTCTATCGCAAACGTTTACATTTATCTTCTGGCAGTTAAAGTTGCGTGATGAGCCTTTCGGGTACACCACTCTGTACGTAATTTAAGCATCTAAGTTGTTGCAGTCGACAAGTAAGGAGCACAGCAAGTCAAGTTTTAGTTTTTGAAAACTCAATTTTTGGCCGCTTTCTCTGCCTTGTAGTTGACCTAGGACCTTAAGATATGGCACGAACCGAGCTCTGCAGCCACATTACACAAGAAAGAGCCAGAAGTGGTAATGTGTAGAAAAAACCGCAGAAAATCTTACGTTTAATACATTTGTTTTCGAAATGACGTAACTACAAATCGTCACCATGGACGCATTTCTATCGCAAACGTTTACATTTATCTTCTGGCAGTTAAACTTGCGTGATGAGCCTTTCGGGTACACCACTCTGTACGTAATTTAAGCATCTAAGTTGTTGAAGTCGACAAGTAAGGAGCACAGCAAGTCAAGTTTTAGTTTTTGAAAACTCAATTTTTGGCCGCTTTTGCTGCCTTGTAGTTGACCTAGGACCTTAAGATTTGGCACGAACCGAGCTCTAGCTGCCACATTACACAAGAAAAAGCCAGAAGTGGTAATGTGTAGAAAAAACCGAGAAAATCTTACGTTTAATACATTTGTTTTCGAAATGACGTAACTACAAATCGTCACCATGGACGCATTTCTATCGCAAACGTTTACATTTATCTTCTGGCAGTTAAACTTGCGTGATGAGCCTTTCGGGTACACCACTCTGTACGTAATTTAAGCATCTAAGTTGTTGCAGTCGACAAGTAAGGAGGACAGCAAGTCAAGTTTTAGTTTTTGAAAACTCAATTGTTGGCCGCTTTTGCTGCCTTGTTGTTGACCTAGAACCTTATGGTTTGGCACGAACCGAGCTCTGGCAGCCACATTACACAAGCAAATGCCAGAAGTGGTAATCTGTAGAAAAAAACGCAGAAAATCTTATGTTTAATACATTTGTTTTTCAATTGACGTAACTGCAAATCTTCACAATGGACGCATTTCAATCGGAAACGCTTACATTTATCTTCTGGCAGTTACAGTCGCGTGATGAGCCTTGCGGTTGCACCACCCTGTACGTAATTTAAGCATCTAAATTGTTGCAGTCGACAAGTAAGGAGCACAGCAAGTCAAGATTTAGTTAGTGAAAACTCAATTTTTGGCCGCTTTGGTGCCTTGTAGTTGACCTAGGACCTTAAGATTTGGCACGAACCGAGCTGTCGCAGCCGCATTACACAAGAGAAAGCCAGAAGTGGTAATGTGTAGAAAAGACCGAGATAATCGTACGTTTAATACATTTGTTTTCGAAATGACGTAACTAGAAATCGTCACAATGGACGCATTTCTATCGCAAACGCTTACATTTATCTTCTGGCAGTTAAAGTTGCGTGATGAGCCTTGCGGGTGTATTACCCTGTACGTAATTTAAGCATCTAAGTTGTTGCAGTCGACAAGTAAGGAGCACAGCAAGTCAAGTTTTAGTTTTTGAAAACTCAATTTTTGGCCGCTTTCTCTGCCTTGTAGTTGACCTAGGACCTTAAGATATGGCACGAACCGAGCTCTGGCAGCCACATTACACAAGAAAGAGCCAGAAGTGGTAATGTGTAGAAAAAACTGAGAAAATCTTACGTTAATACATTTGTTTTCGAAATGACGTAAGTAGAAATCGTCACAATGGACGCATTTCTATCGCAAACGTTTACATTTATCTTCTGGCAGTTAAAGTTGCGTGATGAGCCTTGCGGGTGCACCACTCTGTACGTAATTTAAGCATCTAAGTTGTTGCAGTCGACAAGTAAGGAGCACAGCAAGTCAAGTTTTAGTTTTTGAAAACTCAATTTTTGGCCGCTTTCTCTGCCTTGTAGTTGACCTAGGACCTTAAGATATGGCACGAACCGAGCTCTGGCAGCCACATTACACAAGAAAGAGCCAGAAGTGGTAATGTGTAGAAAAAACCGAGTAAATCGTACTTTTAATACATTTGTTTTCGAAATGACGTAACTGCAAATCGTCACAATGGACGCATTTCTATCGGAAACGTTTACATTTATCTGCTGGCAGTTAAAGTTGCGTGATGAGCCTTGTTTAGTTTTTGAAAACTCAATTTTTGGCCGCTTTTGCTGCCTTGTAGTTGATCTAGGACCTTAAGATATGGCACGAACCGAGCTCTCGCTGCCACATTACACAAGAAAAAGCCAGAAGTGGTAATGTGTAGAAAAAACCGAGAAAATCTTACGTTTAATACATTTGTTTTCGAAATGACGTAACTACAAATCGTCACCATGGACGCATTTCTATCGCAAACGTTTACATTTATCTTCTGGCAGTTAAAGTTGCGTGATGAGCCTTTCGGGTACACCACTCTGTACGTAATTTAAGCATCTAAGTTGTTGCAGTCGACAAGTAAGGAGGACAGCAAGTCAAGTTTTGGTTTTTGAAAACTCAATTGTTGGCCGCTTTTACTGCCTTGTTGTTGACCTAAACCTTATGGTTTGGCACGAACCGAGCTCTGGCAGCCACATTACACAAGAAAATGCCAGAAGTGGTAATCTGTAGAAAAAACCGCAGAAAATCTTATGTTTAATACATTTGTTTTTCAATTGACGTAAATGCAAATCTTCACAATGGACGCATTTCTATCGGAAACGCTTACATTTATCTTCTGGCAGTTACAGTCGCGTGATGAGCCTTGCGGTTGCACCACCCTGTACGTAATTTAAGCATCTAAATTGTTGCAGTCGACAAGTAAGGAGCACAGCAAGTCAAGTTTTAGTTTTTGAAAACTCAATTTTTGGCCGCTTTGGTGCCTTGTAGTTGACCTAGGACCTTAAGATTTGGCACGAACCGAGCTGTCGCTGCCGCATTACACAAAAGAAAGCCAGAAGTGGTAATGTGTAGAAAAAACCGAGAAAATCGTACGTTTAATACATATGTTTTCGAAATGACGTAACTAGAAATCGTCACAATGGACGCATTTCTATCGCAAACGCTTACATTTATCTTCTGGCAGTTGAAGTTGCGTGATGAGCCTTGCGGCTGTATTACCCTGTACGTAATTTAAGCATCTAAGTTGTTGCAGTCGACAAGTAAGGAGCACAGCAAGTCAAGTTTTAGTTTTTGAAAACTCCTATTTTGGCCGCTTTTGCTGCCTTGTAGTTGACCTAGGACCCTAAGATTTGCCACGAACCGAGCTCTAGCTGCCACATTAAACAAGAAAAAGCCAGATGTGGTAATGTGTAGAAAAAACCGCAGAAAATCTTACGTTTAATACATTTGTTTTTCAATTGACGTAACTGCAAATCGTCACAATGGACGCATTTCTGTCGGAAACGCTTACATTTATCTTCTGGCAAATACAGTCGCGTGATGAGCCTTGCGGTTGCACCACCTGTAAGTAATTTAAGCATCAAAGTTGTTGCAGTCGACAAGTAAGGAGCACAGCAAGTCAAGTTTTAGTTTTTGAAAACTCAATTTTTGGCCGCTTTTGCTGCCTTGTAGTTGACCTACGACCTTAAGATTTGGCACGAACCGAGCTCTCGCTGCCACATTACACCAGAAAAAGCCAGAAGTGGTAATGTGTAGAAAAAACTGAGAAAATCTTACGTTAATACATTTGTTTTCGAAATGACGTAAGTAGAAATCGTCACAATGGACGCATTTCTATCGCAAACGTTTACATTTATCTTCTGGCAGTTAAAGTTGCGTGATGAGCCTTGCGGGTGCACCACTCTGTACGTAATTTAAGCATCTAAGTTGTTGCAGTCGACAAGTAAGGAGCACAGCAAGTCAAGTTTTAGTTTTTGAAAACTCAATTTTTGGCCGCTTTCTCTGCCTTGTAGTTGACCTAGGACCTTAAGATATGGCACGAACCGAGCTCTGGCAGCCACATTACACAAGAAAGAGCCAGAAGTGGTAATGTGTAGAAAAAACCGAGTAAATCGTACTTTTAATACATTTGTTTTCGAAATGACGTAACTGCAAATCGTCACAATGGACGCATTTCTATCGGAAACGTTTACATTTATCTGCTGGCAGTTAAAGTTGCGTGATGAGCCTTGTTTAGTTTTTGAAAACTCAATTTTTGGCCGCTTTTGCTGCCTTGTAGTTGATCTAGGACCTTAAGATATGGCACGAACCGAGCTCTCGCTGCCACATTACACAAGAAAAAGCCAGAAGTGGTAATGTGTAGAAAAAACCGAGAAAATCTTACGTTTAATACATTTGTTTTCGAAATGACGTAACTACAAATCGTCACCATGGACGCATTTCTATCGCAAACGTTTACATTTATCTTCTGGCAGTTAAAGTTGCGTGATGAGCCTTTCGGGTACACCACTCTGTACGTAATTTAAGCATCTAAGTTGTTGCAGTCGACAAGTAAGGAGGACAGCAAGTCAAGTTTTAGTTTTTGAAAACTCAATTGTTGGCCGCTTTTACTGCCTTGTTGTTGACCTAAACCTTATGGTTTGGCACGAACCGAGCTCTGGCAGCCACATTACACAAGAAAATGCCAGAAGTGGTAATCTGTAGAAAAAACCGCAGAAAATCTTATGTTTAATACATTTGTTTTTCAATTGACGTAAATGCAAATCTTCACAATGGACGCATTTCTATCGGAAACGCTTACATTTATCTTCTGGCAGTTACAGTCGCGTGATGAGCCTTGCGGTTGCACCACCCTGTACGTAATTTAAGCATCTAAATTGTTGCAGTCGACAAGTAAGGAGCACAGCAAGTCAAGTTTTAGTTTTTGAAAACTCAATTTTTGGCCGCTTTGGTGCCTTGTAGTTGACCTAGGACCTTAAGATTTGGCACGAACCGAGCTGTCGCTGCCGCATTACACAAAAGAAAGCCAGAAGTGGTAATGTGTAGAAAAAACCGAGAAAATCGTACGTTTAATACATATGTTTTCGAAATGACGTAACTAGAAATCGTCACAATGGACGCATTTCTATCGCAAACGCTTACATTTATCTTCTGGCAGTTGAAGTTGCGTGATGAGCCTTGCGGCTGTATTACCCTGTACGTAATTTAAGCATCTAAGTTGTTGCAGTCGACAAGTAAGGAGCACAGCAAGTCAAGTTTTAGTTTTTGAAAACTCCTATTTTGGCCGCTTTTGCTGCCTTGTAGTTGACCTAGGACCCTAAGATTTGCCACGAACCGAGCTCTAGCTGCCACATTAAACAAGAAAAAGCCAGATGTGGTAATGTGTAGAAAAAACCGCAGAAAATCTTACGTTTAATACATTTGTTTTTCAATTGACGTAACTGCAAATCGTCACAATGGACGCATTTCTGTCGGAAACGCTTACATTTATCTTCTGGCAAATACAGTCGCGTGATGAGCCTTGCGGTTGCACCACCTGTAAGTAATTTAAGCATCAAAGTTGTTGCAGTCGACAAGTAAGGAGCACAGCAAGTCAAGTTTTAGTTTTTGAAAACTCAATTTTTGGCCGCTTTTGCTGCCTTGTAGTTGACCTACGACCTTAAGATTTGGCACGAACCGAGCTCTCGCTGCCACATTACACCAGAAAAAGCCAGAAGTGGTAATGTGTAGAAAAAACCGAGAAAATCGTACGTTTAATACATTTGTTTTCGAAATGACGTAACTAGAAATCGTCACAATGGACGCATTTCTATCGCAAACGTTTACATTTATCTTCTGGCAGTTAAAGTTGCGTGATAAGCCTTGCGGGTGCATTACCCTGTACGTTATTTAAGCATCTAAGTTGTTGCAGGCGATAAGTAAGGAGCACAGCAAGTCAAGTTTTAGTTTTTGAAAACTCAATTTTTGGCCGCTTTTGCTGCCTTGTAGTTGACCTAGGACCTTAAGATATGGCACGAACCGAGCTCTGGCAGCCGCATTACACAAGAAAAAGCCAGAAGTGGTAATGTGTAGAAAAAACCGAGAAAATCTTACGTTTAATACATTTGTTTTCGAAATGACGTAAGTAGAAATCGTCACAATGGACGCATTTCTATCGCAAACGTTTACAATTATCTTCTGGCAGTTAAAGTTGCGTGATGAGCCTTGCGGGTGCACCAATCTGTACGTAATTTAAGCATCTAAGTTGTTGCAGTCGACAAGTAAGGAGCACAGCAAGTCAAGTTTAAGTTTTGAAAACTCAATTGTTGGCCGCTTTTGCTGCCTTGTAGTTGACCTAGGGCCTTCAGATTTGGCACGAACTGAGCTCTCGCTGCCACATTACACAAGAAAAAGCCAGAAGTGGTAATGTGTAGAAAAAACCGAGAAAATCTTACGTTTAATACATTTGTTTTCGAAATGAGGTAACTGCAAATCGTCTCAATGGACGCATTTCTATCGGAAACGTTTACATTTATCTTCTGGCAGTTAAAGTTGCGTGATGAGCCTTGCGGGTGCACCACTCTGTACGTAATTTAAGCATCAAAGTTGTTGCATTCGACAAGTAAGGAGCACAGCAAGTCAAGTTGTAGTTTTTGAAACTCAATTTTTGGCCGCTTTTGCTGCCTTGTAGTTGACCTATTACCTTACGTTTTGGCACGAACTGAGCTCTGGCAGCCACATTACACAAGAAAAAGCCAGAAGTGGTAATGTGTAGAAATAACCGCAGAAAATCCTACGTTTAATACATCTGTTTTCGAAATGACGTAACTGCAAATCGTCACAATGGACGCATTTCTATCGGAAACGTTTACATTTATCTTCTGGCAGTTAAAGTCGCGTGATGAGCCTTGCGGGTGCACCACCCTGTACGTAATTTAAGCATCTAAGTTGTTGCAGTCGACAAGTAAGGAGCACAGCAAGTCAAGTTTTAGTTTTTGAAAACTCAATTTTTGGCCGCTTTTGCTGCCTTGTAGTTGACCTAGGACCTTAAGATTTGGCACGAACCGAGTTCTGGCAGCCACATTACACAAGAAAAAGCCAGAAGTGATAATGTGTAGAAAAAACCGCAGAAAATCTTACGTTTAATACATTTGTTTTCGAAATGACGTAACTGCAAATCGTCACAATGGACGCATTTCTATCGGAAAAGTTTACATTTATCTTCTGGCAGTTAAAATCGCGTGATGAGCCTAGCGGGTGCACCACTCTGTACGTAATTTAAGCATCTAAGTTGTTGCAGTCGACAAGTAAGGAGCACAGCAAGTCAAGTTTTAGTTTTTGAAAACTCAATTTTTGGCCGCTTTTGCTGCCTTGTAGTTGACCTAGGACCTTAAGATATGGCACGAACCGAGTTCTGGCAGCCACATTACACAAGAAAAAGCCAGAAGTGGTAATGTGTTGAAAAAACCGAGAAAATCTTACGTTTAATACATTTGTTTTCGAAATGACGTAAGTAGAAATCGTCCCAATGGACGCATTTCTATCGCAAACGTTTACATTTATCTTCTGGCAGTTAAAGTTGCGTGATGAGCCTTGCGGGTGCACCAATCTGTACGTAATTTAAGCATCTAAGTTGTTGCAGTCGACAAGTAAGGAGCACAGCAAGTCAAGTTTTAGTTTTTGAAAACTCAATTTTTGGCCGCTTTTGCTGCCTTGTATTTGACCTAGGACCTTAAGATTTGGCACGAACCGAGCTCTGGCAGCCACATTCCACAAGAAAATGCCAGAAGTGGTAATGTGTAGGAAAAACCGCAGAAAATCTTACGTTTAATACATTTGTTTTCGAAATGACGTAACTGCAAATCGTCACAATGGACGCATTTCTATCGGAAACGTTTACATTTATCTTCTGGCAGTTAAAGTCGCGTCATGAGCCTTAGGGTGCACCACTCTGTACGTAATTTAACCATCTAAGTTGTTGCAGTCGACAAATAAGGAGCAGAGCAAGTAAAGTTTTAGTTTTCGAAAACTCAATTTTTGGCCGCTTTTGCTGCCTTGTAGTTGACCTAGGACCTTAAGATTTGGCACGAACCGAGCTCTGGCAGCCACATTACACAAGAAAAAGCCAGAAGTGGTAATGTATAGAAAAAACCGAGAAAATCTTACGTATAATACAATTGTTTTTGAAATGACGTAACTACAAATCGTCACCATGGACGCATTTCTATCGCAAACGTTTACATTTATCTTCTGGCAGTTAAAGTTGCGTGATGAGCCTTTCGGGTGCACCACTCTGTACGTAATTAAAGCATCTAAGTTGTTGCAGTCGACAAGTAAGGAGCACAGCAAGTCAATTTTTAGTTTTTGAAAACTCATTTTTTGGCCGCTTTTGCTGCCTTGTAGTTGACCTAGGACCTTAAGATTTGGCACTAACCGAGCTCTGGCAGCCACATTACACAAGAAAAAGCCAGAAGCGGTAATGTGTAAAATTAAACCGCAGAAAATCTTACGTTTATTACATTTGTTTTCGAAATGACGTAACTGCAAATCGTCACAATGGACGCATTTCTATCGGAAACGCTTACATTTATCTTCTGGCAGTTACAGTCGCGTGATGAGCCTTGCGGTTGCACCACCCTGTACGTAATTTAAGCATCTAAATTGTTGCAGTCGACAAGTAAGGAGCACAGCAAGTCAAGATTTAGTTAGTGAAAACTCAATTTTTGGCCGCTTTGGTGCCTTGTAGTTGACCTAGGACCTTAAGATTTGGCACGAACCGAGCTGTCGCAGCCGCATTACACAAGAGAAAGCCAGAAGTGGTAATGTGTAGAAAAGACCGAGATAATCGTACGTTTAATACATTTGTTTTCGAAATGACGTAACTAGAAATCGTCACAATGGACGCATTTCTATCGCAAACGCTTACATTTATCTTCTGGCAGTTAAAGTTGCGTGATGAGCCTTGCGGGTGTATTACCCTGTACGTAATTTAAGCATCTAAGTTGTTGCAGTCGACAAGTAAGGAGCACAGCAAGTCAAGTTTTAGTTTTTGAAAACTCAATTTTTGGCCGCTTTCTCTGCCTTGTAGTTGACCTAGGACCTTAAGATATGGCACGAACCGAGCTCTGGCAGCCACATTACACAAGAAAGAGCCAGAAGTGGTAATGTGTAGAAAAAACTGAGAAAATCTTACGTTAATACATTTGTTTTCGAAATGACGTAAGTAGAAATCGTCACAATGGACGCATTTCTATCGCAAACGTTTACATTTATCTTCTGGCAGTTAAAGTTGCGTGATGAGCCTTGCGGGTGCACCACTCTGTACGTAATTTAAGCATCTAAGTTGTTGCAGTCGACAAGTAAGGAGCACAGCAAGTCAAGTTTTAGTTTTTGAAAACTCAATTTTTGGCCGCTTTCTCTGCCTTGTAGTTGACCTAGGACCTTAAGATATGGCACGAACCGAGCTCTGGCAGCCACATTACACAAGAAAGAGCCAGAAGTGGTAATGTGTAGAAAAAACCGAGTAAATCGTACTTTTAATACATTTGTTTTCGAAATGACGTAACTGCAAATCGTCACAATGGACGCATTTCTATCGGAAACGTTTACATTTATCTGCTGGCAGTTAAAGTTGCGTGATGAGCCTTGTTTAGTTTTTGAAAACTCAATTTTTGGCCGCTTTTGCTGCCTTGTAGTTGATCTAGGACCTTAAGATATGGCACGAACCGAGCTCTCGCTGCCACATTACACAAGAAAAAGCCAGAAGTGGTAATGTGTAGAAAAAACCGAGAAAATCTTACGTTTAATACATTTGTTTTCGAAATGACGTAACTACAAATCGTCACCATGGACGCATTTCTATCGCAAACGTTTACATTTATCTTCTGGCAGTTAAAGTTGCGTGATGAGCCTTTCGGGTACACCACTCTGTACGTAATTTAAGCATCTAAGTTGTTGCAGTCGACAAGTAAGGAGGACAGCAAGTCAAGTTTTAGTTTTTGAAAACTCAATTGTTGGCCGCTTTTACTGCCTTGTTGTTGACCTAAACCTTATGGTTTGGCACGAACCGAGCTCTGGCAGCCACATTACACAAGAAAATGCCAGAAGTGGTAATCTGTAGAAAAAACCGCAGAAAATCTTATGTTTAATACATTTGTTTTTCAATTGACGTAAATGCAAATCTTCACAATGGACGCATTTCT
The DNA here is from genome assembly GCF_023864275.1 of Schistocerca cancellata. NCBI lineage: Eukaryota > Metazoa > Arthropoda > Insecta > Orthoptera > Acrididae > Schistocerca > Schistocerca cancellata. The sequence goes on along the minus strand of NW_026046819.1, from coordinate 1,304,577 downwards.
ATCGGAAACGCTTACATTTATCTTCTGGCAGTTACAGTCGCGTGATGAGCCTTGCGGTTGCACCACCCTGTACGTAATTTAAGCATCTAAATTGTTGCAGTCGACAAGTAAGGAGCACAGCAAGTCAAGTTTTAGTTTTTGAAAACTCAATTTTTGGCCGCTTTGGTGCCTTGTAGTTGACCTAGGACCTTAAGATTTGGCACGAACCGAGCTGTCGCTGCCGCATTACACAAAAGAAAGCCAGAAGTGGTAATGTGTAGAAAAAACCGAGAAAATCGTACGTTTAATACATATGTTTTCGAAATGACGTAACTAGAAATCGTCACAATGGACGCATTTCTATCGCAAACGCTTACATTTATCTTCTGGCAGTTGAAGTTGCGTGATGAGCCTTGCGGCTGTATTACCCTGTACGTAATTTAAGCATCTAAGTTGTTGCAGTCGACAAGTAAGGAGCACAGCAAGTCAAGTTTTAGTTTTTGAAAACTCCTATTTTGGCCGCTTTTGCTGCCTTGTAGTTGACCTAGGACCCTAAGATTTGCCACGAACCGAGCTCTAGCTGCCACATTAAACAAGAAAAAGCCAGATGTGGTAATGTGTAGAAAAAACCGCAGAAAATCTTACGTTTAATACATTTGTTTTTCAATTGACGTAACTGCAAATCGTCACAATGGACGCATTTCTGTCGGAAACGCTTACATTTATCTTCTGGCAAATACAGTCGCGTGATGAGCCTTGCGGTTGCACCACCTGTAAGTAATTTAAGCATCAAAGTTGTTGCAGTCGACAAGTAAGGAGCACAGCAAGTCAAGTTTTAGTTTTTGAAAACTCAATTTTTGGCCGCTTTTGCTGCCTTGTAGTTGACCTACGACCTTAAGATTTGGCACGAACCGAGCTCTCGCTGCCACATTACACCAGAAAAAGCCAGAAGTGGTAATGTGTAGAAAAAACCGAGAAAATCGTACGTTTAATACATTTGTTTTCGAAATGACGTAACTAGAAATCGTCACAATGGACGCATTTCTATCGCAAAAGTTTACATTTATCTTCTGGCAGTTAAAGTTGCGTGATAAGCCTTGCGGGTGCATTACCCTGTACGTTATTTAAGCATCTAAGTTGTTGCAGGCGATAAGTAAGGAGCACAGCAAGTCAAGTTTTAGTTTTTGAAAACTCAATTTTTGGCCGCTTTTGCTGCCTTGTAGTTGACCTAGGACCTTAAGATATGGCACGAACCGAGCTCTGGCAGCCGCATTACACAAGAAAAAGCCAGAAGTGGTAATGTGTAGAAAAAACCGAGAAAATCTTACGTTTAATACATTTGTTTTCGAAATGACGTAAGTAGAAATCGTCCCAATGGACGCATTTCTATCGCAAACGTTTACAATTATCTTCTGGCAGTTAAAGTTGCGTGATGAGCCTTGCGGGTGCACCAATCTGTACGTAATTTAAGCATCTAAGTTGTTGCAGTCGACAAGTAAGGAGCACAGCAAGTCAAGTTTAAGTTTTGAAAACTCAATTGTTGGCCGCTTTTGCTGCCTTGTAGTTGACCTAGGGCCTTCAGATTTGGCACGAACCGAGCTCTCGCTGCCACATTACACAAGAAAAAGCCAGAAGTGGTAATGTGTAGAAAAAACCGAGAAAATCTTACGTTTAATACATTTGTTTTCGAAATGAGGTAACTGCAAATCGTCTCAATGGACGCATTTCTATCGGAAACGTTTACATTTATCTTCTGGCAGTTAAAGTTGCGTGATGAGCCTTGCGGGTGCACCACTCTGTACGTAATTTAAGCATCAAAGTTGTTGCATTCGACAAGTAAGGAGCACAGCAAGTCAAGTTGTAGTTTTTGAAACTCAATTTTTGGCCGCTTTTGCTGCCTTGTAGTTGACCTATTACCTTACGTTTTGGCACTAACTGAGCTCTGGCAGCCACATTACACAAGAAAAAGCCAGAAGTGGTAATGTGTAGAAATAACCGCAGAAAATCCTACGTTTAATACATCTGTTTTCGAAATGACGTAACTGCAAATCGTCACAATGGACGCATTTCTATCGGAAACGTTTACATTTATCTTCTGGCAGTTAAAGTCGCGTGATGAGCCTTGCGGGTGCACCACCCTGTACGTAATTTAAGCATCTAAGTTGTTGCAGTCGACAAGTAAGGAGCACAGAAAGTCAAGTTTTAGTTTTTGAAAACTCAATTTTTGGCCGCTTTTGCTGCCTTGTAGTTGACCTAGGACCTTAAGATTTGGCACGAACCGAGTTCTGGCAGCCACATTACACAAGAAAAAGCCAGAAGTGATAATGTGTAGAAAAAACCGCAGAAAATCTTACGTTTAATACATTTGTTTTCGAAATGACGTAACTGCAAATCGTCACAATGGACGCATTTCTATCGGAAAAGTTTACATTTATCTTCTGGCAGTTAAAATCGCGTGATGAGCCTAGCGGGTGCACCACTCTGTACGTAATTTAAGCATCTAAGTTGTTGCAGTCGACAAGTAAGGAGCACAGCAAGTCAAGTTTTAGTTTTTGAAAACTCAATTTTTGGCCGCTTTTGCTGCCTTGTAGTTGACCTAGGACCTTAAGATATGGCACGAACCGAGTTCTGGCAGCCACATTACACAAGAAAAAGCCAGAAGTGGTAATGTGTTGAAAAAACCGAGAAAATCTTACGTTTAATACATTTGTTTTCGAAATGACGTAAGTAGAAATCGTCCCAATGGACGCATTTCTATCGCAAACGTTTACATTTATCTTCTGGCAGTTAAAGTTGCGTGATGAGCCTTGCGGGTGCACCAATCTGTACGTAATTTAAGCATCTAAGTTGTTGCAGTCGACAAGTAAGGAGCACAGCAAGTCAAGTTTTAGTTTTTGAAAACTCAATTTTTGGCCGCTTTTGCTGCCTTGTATTTGACCTAGGACCTTAAGATTTGGCACGAACCGAGCTCTGGCAGCCACATTCCACAAGAAAATGCCAGAAGTGGTAATGTGTAGGAAAAACAGCAGAAAATCTTACGTTTAATACATTTGTTTTCGAAATGACGTAACTGCAAATCGTCACAATGGACGCATTTCTATCGGAAACGTTTACATTTATCTTCTGGCAGTTAAAGTCGCGTCATGAGCCTTAGGGTGCACCACTCTGTACGTAATTTAACCATCTAAGTTGTTGCAGTCGACAAATAAGGAGCAGAGCAAGTAAAGTTTTAGTTTTCGAAAACTCAATTTTTGGCCGCTTTTGCTGCCTTGTAGTTGACCTAGGACCTTAAGATTTGGCACGAACCGAGCTCTGGCAGCCACATTACACAAGAAAAAGCCAGAAGTGGTAATGTATAGAAAAAACCGAGAAAATCTTACGTATAATACAATTGTTTTTGAAATGACGTAACTACAAATCGTCACCATGGACGCATTTCTATCGCAAACGTTTACATTTATCTTCTGGCAGTTAAAGTTGCGTGATGAGCCTTTCGGGTGCACCACTCTGTACGTAATTAAAGCATCTAAGTTGTTGCAGTCGACAAGTAAGGAGCACAGCAAGTCAATTTTTAGTTTTTGAAAACTCATTTTTTGGCCGCTTTTGCTGCCTTGTAGTTGACCTAGGACCTTAAGATTTGGCACTAACCGAGCTCTGGCAGCCACATTACACAAGAAAAAGCCAGAAGCGGTAATGTGTAAAATTAAACCGCAGAAAATCTTACGTTTATTACATTTGTTTTCGAAATGACGTAACTGCAAATCGTCACAATGGACGCATTTCTATCGGAAACGCTTACATTTATCTTCTGGCTGTTAAAGTCGCGTGATGAGGCTTGCGGGTGCACCACTCTGCACGTAATTTAAGCATGTAAGTTGTTGCAGTCGACAAGTAAGGAGCACAGCAAGTCAAGTTTTAGTTTTTGAAAACTCAATTTTTGGCCGCTTTTGCTGCTTTGTAGTTGACCTAGGACCTTACGATTTGGCACGAACCGAGCTCTGGCAGCCACATTACACAAGAAAAAGCCAGAAGTGGTAATGTGTAGAAAAAACCGCAGAAAATCTTACGTTTAATACATTTGTTTTCGAAATGACATAACTGCAAATCGTCACAATGGACGCATTTCTATCGGAAACGTACACATTTATCTTCTGGCAGTTAAAGTCGCGTGATGAGCCTTGCGGGTACACCACGCTGTACGTAATTTGAGTATCTAAGTTGTTGCAGTCGACAAGTGAGGAGCACAGCAAGTCAAGTTTTAGTTATTGAAAACTCAATTTTTGACCGCATTTGCTACCTTGTAGTTGACCTAGGACCTTAAGATTTGGCACGAACCGAGCTCTGGCAGCCACATTAAACAAGAAAAAGCCAGAAGTGGTAATGTGTAGAAAAGCGCTGAAAATCTTACGTTCAATACATTTGTTTTCGAAATGACGTAACTGCAAATCGTCACAATGGACGCATTTCTATCGGAAACGTACACATTTATCTTCTGGCAGTTAAAGGCGCGTGTTGAGCCTTGCGGGTGCATCACTCTGTACGTAATTTAAGCATCTAAGTTGTTGCAGTCGACAAGTAAGGAGCACAGCAAGTCAAGTTTTAGTTTGTGAAAACTCATTTTTTGGCCGCTTTTGCTGTCTTGTAGTTGACCTAGGACCTTTAGATATGGCACAAACCAAGCTCTGGCTGCCACATTAAACAAGAAAAAGCCAGAAATGGTAATGTGTAGAAAAAACCGCAGAAAATCTTACGTTTAATACATTTGTTTTCGAAATGACGTAACTGCCAATCATCACAATGGACGCATTTCTCTCGGAAACGTTTACATTTATCTTCTGGCAGTTAAAGTCGCGTGTTGAGCCTTGCGGGTGCACCACTCTGTACGTATTTTAAGCATCTAAGTTGTAGCAGTCGACAAGTAAGGAGCACAGCAAGTCAAGTTTTAGTTTTTGAAAACTCAATTTTTGGCTGCTTTTGTTGCCTTTTCGTTGACCTAGGACCATAAGATTTGGAACGAACCGAGTTCTGGCAGCCACATTACACAAGAAAAAGCCAGAAGTGGTAATGTGTAGAAAAACCCGCAGAAAGTCTTACGTTTATTACATTTGTTTTCGAAATGACGTAACTGCATATCGTCACAGTGGACGCATTTCTATCGGAAACGCTTACATTTATCTTCTGGCAGTTAATGTCGCGTGATGAGCCTTGCGGGTGCACCACTATGTACGTAATTTAAGCATCTAAGTTGTTGCAGTCGACAAGTAAGGAGCACAGAAAGTCAAGTTTTAGTTTTTCAAAACTCAATTTTTGGCCGCTTTTGCTGCCTTGTAGTTGACCTAGGACCATAAGATTTGGCACTAACCGAGCTCTGGCAGCCACATTACACAAGAAAAAGCCGGAAGTGGTAATGTGTAGAAAAAACCGCAGAAAATCTAACGTTTAATACATTTGTATTCGAAATGACGTAACTGCAAATCGTCACAATGGACGCATTTCTATCGGAAACGTTTACATTTATCTTCTGGCAGTTAAAGTCGCGTGATGAGCCTTGTGGGTGCACCACTCTGTACGTAATTTAAGCATCAAAGTTGTTGCAGTCGACAAGTAAGGAGCACAGCAAGTCAAGTTTTAGTTTTTGAAAACTCAATTTTTGGCCGCTTTTGCTGCCTTGTAGTTGACCTAGGACCTTACGTTTTGGCACGAGCTGAGCTCTGGTAGCCACATTACACAAGAAAAAGCCAGAAGTGGTAATGTGTAGAAAAAACCGCAGAAAATCCTACGTTTAATACATTTGTTTTCGAATTGACGTTACTGCAAATCGTCACAATGTACGCATTTCTATCGGAAACGTTAACATTTATCTTCTGGCAGTTAAAGTCGCGTGATGAGCCTTGCGGGTGCACCACCCTGTACGTAATTTAAGCATCTAAGTTGTTGCAGTCGACAAGTAAGGAGCACAGCAAGTCAAGTTTTAGTTTTTGAAAACTCAATTTTTGGCCCCTTTTGCTGCCTTGTAGTTGACCTAGGACCTTAAGATTTGGCACGAACCGAGCTCTGGCAGCCACATTACACAAGAAAAAGCCAGAAGTGATAATGTGTAGAAAAAACCGCAGAAAATCTTACGTTTAATACATTTGTTTTCGAAATGACGTAACTGCAAATCGTCACAATGGACGCATTTCTATCGGAAACGTTTACATTTATCTTCTGGCAGTTAAAATCGCGTGATGAGCCTTGCGGGTGCACCACTCTGTACGTAATTGAAGCATCTAAGCTGTTGCAGTCGACAAGTAAGGAGCACAGCAAGTCAAGTTTTAGTTTTTGAAAACTCAATTTTTGGCCGCTTTTGCTGCCTTGTAATTGACCTAGGACCTTACGATGTGGCACGAACCGAGCTCTGGCAGCCACATTACACAAGAAAAAGCCAGAAGTGGTAATGTGTAGAAAAAACCGCAGAAAATCTTACGTTTAATACATTTGTTTTCGAAATGACGTAACTGCAAATCGTCACAATGGACGCATTTCTCTCGGAAACGTTTACATTTATCTTCTGGCAGTTAAAGTCGCGTGATGAGCCTTGCGGGTGCACCACCCTGTACGTAATTTAAGCATCTAAGTTGTTGCAGTCGACAAGTAAGGAGCAGAGTAAGTCAAGTTTTAGTTTTTGAAAACTCAATTTTTGGCCGCTTTTGCTGCCTTTTCGTTGACCTAGGACCTTCAGATTTGGCACGAACCGAGCTCTGGCAGCCACATTAAACAAGAAAAAGCAAGAAGTGGTAATGTGTAGAAGAACCGCAGAAAATCGTACTTTTAATACATTTGTTTTCGAAATGACGTAACTGCAAATCGTCACAATGGACGCATTTCTATCGGAAACTTTACATTTATTTTCTGGCAGTTAAAGTCGCGTGTTGAGCCTTGCGGGTGCACCACTCTGTACGTAATTTAAGCATCTAAGTTGTTGCAGTCGACAAGTAAGGAGCACAGCAAGTCAAGTTTTAGTTTTTGAAAACTCAGTTTTTGGCCGCTTTTGCTACCTTGTAGATGACCTAGGACCATAAGATTTGGCACGAACCGAGCTCTGGCAGTAACATTACACAAGAAAAAACCAGAAGTGGTAATGTGTAGAAAAAACCGCAGAAAATCTTACGTTTAATACATTTGTTTTCGAAATGACGTATCTGCAAATCGTCACAATGGACGCATTTCTCTCGGAAACGTTTACATTTATCTTCTGGCAGTTAAAGTCGCGTGATGAGCCTTGCGGGCGCACAACCCTGTACGTAAATTAAGCATCTAAGTTGTTGCAGTCGACAAGTAAGGAGCAGAGTAAGTCAAGTTTTAGTTTTTGAAAACTCAATTTCTGGCCGCTTTTGCTGCGTTGTAGTTGACCTAGGACCTTAAGATTTGGCACGAACCGCGCTCTGGCAGCCATATTACACAAGAAAAAGCCAGAAGTGGTAATGTGTAGAAAAAACTGCAGAAAATCTTACGTTTAATACATTTGTTTTCGAAATGACGTAACTGCAAATCGTCACAATGGACGCAATTCTATGGGAAACGTTTACATTTATCTTCTGGCAGTTAATGTCGCGCGATGAGCCTTGCGGGTGCACCACTCTGTACGTAATTTAAGCATCTAAGTTGTTGCAGTCGACAAGTAAGGAGCACAGCAAGTCAAGTTTTAGTTTTTGAAAACTCAATTTTTGGCCGCATTTGTTGCCTTGTAGTTGATCTAGGGCCTTAAGATTTGGAACGAACCGACCTCTGGCAGCCACATTACACTAGAAAAAGCGAGAAGTGTTAATGTGTAGAAAAACCCGCAGAAAATCTTACGTTTAATACATTTATTTTCGAAATGACGTAACTGCAAATCGTCACAATGGACGCATTTCTATCGGAAACGTTTACATTTATCTTCTGGCAGTTAAAGTCACGTGATGAGCCTTGCGGGTGCACCACTCTGTACGTAATTTAAGCATCTAAGTTGTTGCAGTCGACGAGTAAGGAGCACAGCAAGTCAAGTTTTAGTTTTTGAAATCTCAATTTTTGGCCGCTTTTGCTGCCTTGTAGTTGACCTAGGACCTTAAGATTTGGAACGAACCGAGCTCTGGCAGCCACATCACACAAGAAGAAGGGAAAGTGGTAATGTGTAGAAAAAACCGTACAAAAACGTACGTTTAAAACGTTTGTTTTCGAAATGACGTAACTGCAAATCATCACAATGGGCGCATTTCTATCGGAAACGTTTACATTTATCTTCTGGCAGTTAAAGTCGCGTGATGAGCCTTGCGGGTGCACCACTCGGTACGTAATTTAAGCATCTAAGTTGTTGCAGTCGACAAGTAAGGAGCACAGCAAGTCAAGTTTTAGTTTTTGAAAACTCAATTTTTGGCCGCTTTTGCTGCCTTGTAGTACACCTAGGACCTTTAGATTTGGCACGAACCGATCTCTGGCAGCCACATTACACTAGAAAATGCCAGAAGTGGTAATGTGTAGAAAAACCCGCAGAAAATCTAACGTTTAATACATTTGTTTTCGAAATGACGTAACTGCAAATCGTCACAATGGACGCATTTCTATCGGAAACGTTTACATTTATCTTCTGGCAGTTAAAGTCGCGTGATGAGCGTTACGGGTGCACCACTCTGTACGTAATTTAAGCATCTAAGTTGTTGCAGTCGACAAATAGGGAGGACAGCAAGTCAAGTTTTAGTTTTTGAAAACTCAATTTTTGGCCGCTTTTGCTGCCTTGTAGTTGACCTAGTACCTTAAGATTTGGCACGAACCGAGCTCTGGCAGCCACATCACACAAGAAAAAGCCACAAGTGGTAATGTGTAGAAAAAACCGCAGAGAATCTTACGTTTAATACATTTGTTTTCGAAATGACGTAACTGCAAATCGTCACAATGGACGCATTTCTATCGGAAACGTTTACATTTATCTTCTGGCAGTTAAAGTCGCGTGATGAGCCTTGCGGGTGCACCACTCTGTACGTAATTTAAGCATCTAAGTTGTTGCAGTCGTCAAGTAAGGAACACAGCAAGTCAAGTTTTAGTTTTTGAAAACTCAATTTTTGGCCGCGTTTGCTGCCTTGTAGTTGACCTAGGACCTTAAGATTTGGCACGAACCGAGCTCTTGCAGCCACATTACACAAGAAAATGCCATAAGTGGTAATGTGTATAAAAAACCGCAGAAAATCTTACGTTTAATACATTTGTTTTCGAAATGACGTTACTGCAAATCGTCACAATGGACGCATTTCTATCGGAAACGTTTACATTTATCTTCTGGCAGTTAAAGTCGTGTGATGGGGTGCACCACCCTGTACGTAATTTAAGCATCTAAGTTGTTGCAGTCGACAAGTAAGGAACACAGAAAGTCAAGTTTTAGTTTTTGAAAACTCAATTTTTGGCCGCTTTTGCTGCCTTGTCGACTGCAACAACTTAGATGCTTAAATTACGTACAGAGTGGTGCACCCGCAAGGCATATCACGCGACTTTAACTGCCAGAAGATATATGTAAACGTTTCCGATAGAAATGCGTCCATTGTGACCATTTGCATTTAAGTCATTTCGTAAACAAATGTATTAAACGTAAGATTTTCTGCGGTTTTTTCTACACATTACCACTTCTGTCTTTTTCTTGTGTAATGTGACCTTAAGATTTGGCACGAACCGAGCTCTGGCAGCCACATTACACAAGAAAAAGCCAGAAGTGGTAATGTGTAGAAAAAACCGCAGAAAATCTTACGTTTAATACATTTGTTTACGAAATGACTTAAATGCAAATGGTCACAATGGACGCATTTCTATCGGAAACGTTTACATATATCTTCTGGCAGTTAAAGTCGCGTGATATGCCTTGCGGGTGCACCACTCTGTACGTAATTTAAGCATCTAAGTTGTTGCAGTCGACAAGTAAGGAGCACAGCAAGTCAAGTTCTAGTTTTTGAAAACTCAATTTTTGGCCGATTTAGCTGCCTTGTAGTTGAGCTAGGACCTTAAGATTTGGCACGAACCGAGATCTGGCAGCCACATTACACAAGAAAAAGCCAGAAGTGGTAATGTGTATAAAAAACCGCAGAAAATCTTACGTTTAATATATTTGTTTTCGAAATGACGTAACTGCAAATCGTCACAATGGACGCATTTCTCTCGGAAACGTTTACATTTATCTTCTGGCAGTTAATGTCGCGTGATGAGCCTTGCGGGCGCACAACCCTGTACGTAATTTAAGCATCTAAGTTGTTGCAGTCGACAAGTAAGGAGCACCGTAAGTCAAGTTTTAGTTTTTTAAAACTCAATTTTTGGCCGCTTTTGCTGCCTTGTAGTTGACCTAGGGCCTTAAGATTTGGAACGAACCGACCTATGGCAGCCACATTACACTAGAAAAAGCCAGAAGTGGTAATGTGTAGAAAAACCCGCAGAAAATCGTACGTTTAATACATTTGTTTTCGAAATGACGTAACTGCAAATCGTCACAATGGACGCATTTCTATCGGAAACGTTTACATTTATCTTCTGGCAGTTAAAGTCACGTGATGAGCCTTGCGGGTGCACCACTCTGTACGTAATTTTAGCATCTAAGTTGTTGCAGTCGACAAGTAAGGAGCAAAGCAAGTCAAGTTTTAGTGTTTGAAAACTCAATTTTTGGCCGCTTTTGCTGCCTTGTAGTTGACCTAGGACCTTAAGATTTGGAACGAACCGAGCTCTGGCAGCCACGTCACACAAGAAGAAGGGAAAGTGGTAATGTATGGAAAAAACCGCAGAAAATCTTACGTTTCAAACGTTTGTTTTCGAAATGACGTAACTGCAAATCATCACAAGGACGCATTTCTATCCGAAACGTTTTCATTGATCTTCTGGCAGTTAAAGTCGCGTGATGAGCCTTGCGGTTGCACCACCCTGTACGTAATTTAAGCATCTAAGTTGTTGCAGTCGACAAGTAAGGAGCACAGCAAGTCAAGTTTTAGTTTTTGAAAACTCAATTTTAGGCCGCTTTTGGTGCCTTGTAGTTGACCTAGGACCTTACGATTTGGCACAAACCGAGCTCTGGCAGCCACTTTACACAAGAAAAAGCCAGAAGTGGTAATGTGTAGAAAAAACCGCAGAAAATCTTACGTTTAATACATTTGTTTTCGAAATGACGTAACTGCAATTCATCACAATGGACGCATTTCGATCGAAAACGTTTACATTTATCTTCTGGCAGTTAATGTCGTGTGATGAGCCTTGCGGGTGCACCACTCTGTACGTAATTTAAGCATCTAAGTTGTTGCAGTCGACAAGTAAGGAGCACAGCAAGTCAAGTTTTAGTTTTTGAAAACTCAATTTTTGGCCGCTTTTGCTGCCTTGTAGTTGACCTAGGACCTTAAGATTTGGCACGAACCGAGCTCTGAAAGCCACATTACACAAGAAAAAGCCAGAAGTGGTAATGTGTAGAAAAACCCGCAGAAAATCTTACGTTCAATAAATTTGTTTTCGAAATGACGTAACTGCAAATCGTCACAATGGACACATTTCTATCAGAAACATTTACATTTATCATCTGGCAGTTAAAGTCCTGTAATGAGCCTTGCGGGTGCACCACTCTGTACGTAATTTAAGCATCTAAGTTGTTGCAGTCGACAAGTAAGGAGCACAGCAAGTCAAGTTTTATTTTTTGAAAACTCAATTATTGGCCGCATTTGTTGCCTTGTAGTTGATCTAGGGCCTTAAGATTTGGAACGAACCGACCTCTGACAGCCACATTACACTAGAAAATACCAGAAGTGGTAATGTGTAGAAAAAACCGCAGAAAATCTTACGTTTAATACATTTGTTTTCGAAATGACGTAACTGCAAATCGTCACAATGGACGCATTTCTAATCGGAAACGTTTACATTTATCTTCTGGCAGATAAAGTCACGTGATGAGCCTTGCGGGTGCACCACTCTGTACGTAATTTAAGCATCTAAGATGTTGCAGTCGACAAGTAAGGAGCACAGCAAGTCAAGTATTAGTTTTTGAAAACTCAATTTTTGGCCGCTTTTGCTGCCTTGTAGTTGACCTAGGACCTTAAGATTTGGCACAAACCGAGCTCTGGCAGCCACATTACGCAAGAAAAAGCCAGAAGTGGTAATGTGTAGATAAAACCGCAGAAAATCTTACGTTTAATACATTTGTTTTCGAAATGACGTAACTGCAAATCGTCACAATGGACACATTTCTATCGGAAACATTTACATTTATCTTCTGGCAGTTAAAGTCGCGTGATGAGCCTTGCGGGCGCACCACCCTGTACGTAATTTAAGCATCTAAGTTGTTGCAGTCGACAAGTAAGGAGCACAGCAAGTCAAGTTTTAGTTTTTGAAAACTCAATTTTTGGCCGCTTTTGCTGCCTTGTAGTTGACCTAGTACCTTAAGATTTGGCACGAACCGATCTCTGGCAGCCACATTACACTAGAAAAAGCCAGAAGTGGTAATGTGTAGAAAAACCCGCAGAAAATGTTACGTTTAATACATTTCTTTTCGAAATGACGTAACTGCAAATCGTCACAATGGACGCATTTCTATCGGAAACGTTTACATTTATCTTCTGGCAGTTAAAGCCGCGTGATGAGCGTTACGGCCGCACCGCTCTGTACGTAATTTAAGCATCTCAGTTGTTGCAGTCGACAAGTAAGGAGGACAGCAACTCAAGATTTAGTTTTTGAAAACTCAATTTTTGGCCGCTTTTGCTGCCTTGTAGTTGACCTAGTACCTTAAGATTTGGCACGAACTGAGCTCTGGCAGCCACATTACACAAGAAAAAGCCATAAGTGGTAATGTGTAGAAAAAACCGCAGTAAATCTTACGTTTAATACATTTGTTTACGAAATGACTTAAATGCAAATGGTCACAATGGACGCATTTCTATCGGAAACGTTTACATTTATTTTCTGGCAGGTTAAGTCGCGTGATGAGCCTTGCGGGTGCACCACTCTGTACGTAATTTAAGCATCTAAGTTGTTGCGGTCGACAAGTAAGGAGCACAGCATGTCAAGTTTTAGTTTTTGAAAACTCAAATTTTGGCCGCTTTTGCTGCCTTGTAGTTGACCTAGGACCTTAAGATTTGGCACTAACTGGAGATCTGGCTGCCACATTACACAAGAAAAAGCCATAAGTGGTAGTGTGTAGAAAAAACCGCAAAAAATCTTACGTTTAATACATTTGTTTTCGAAATGACGTAACTGCAAATCGTCATAATGGACGCATTTCTATCGGAAACGTTTACATATATCTTGTGGCAGTTAAAGACGCGTGTTGAGCCTTGTTGGTGCACCACTCTGTACGTAATTTAAGCATCTAAGTTGTTTCAGTCGACAAGTAGGGAGCACAGCAACTCAAGTTTTAGTTTTTGAAAACTCAATTTTTGGCCGCTTTTGCTGCCTTGTAGTTGACCTACGACCTTAAGATTTGGCACGAACCGAGCTCTGGCAGCCACATTAAACAAGAAAATGCCAGAAGTGGTAATGTGTAGAAAAACCCGCAGAAAATGTTACGTTTAATACATTTGTTTTCGAAATGACGTAACTGCAAATCGTCACAATGGACGCATTTCTATCGCAAACGTTTACATTTATCTTCTGGCAGTTAAAGCCGCGTGATGAGCGTTACGGCTGCACCACTCTGTACGTAATTTAAGCATCTAAGTTGTTGCAGTCGACAAGTAAGGAGGACAGCAACTCAAGTTTTAGTTTTTGAAAACTCAATTTTTGGCCGCATTTACTGCCTTGTAGTTGACCTAGTACCTTAAGATTTGGCACGAACCGAGCTCTGGCAGCCACATCACACAAGAAAAAGCCAGAAGTGGTAATGTGTAGAAAAAACCGCAGAAAATCTTACGTTTAATACATTTGTTTTCGAAATGACGTAACTGCAAGTCGTCACAATGGACGCATTTCTATCGGAAACGTTTACATTTATCTTCTGGCAGTTAAAGTCGCGTGATGAGCCTTGCGGGTGCATCACTCTGTACGTAATTTAAGCATCTAAGTTGTTTCAGTCGACAAGTAGGGAGCACAGCAACTCAAGTTTTAGTTTTTGAAAACTCAATTTTTGGCCGCTTTTGCTGCCTTGTAGTTGACCTACGACCTTAAGATTTGGCACGAACCGAGCTCTGGCAGCCACATTAAACAAGAAAAAGCCAGAAGTGGTAATGTGTAGAAAAAATCGCAGAAAATCTTACGTTTAATACATTTGTTTTCGAAATGACGTAACTGCAAATCGTCACAATGGACGCATTTCTATCGCAAACGTTTATATTTATCTTCTGGCAGTTAAAGTCTCGGGATGAGCCTGGCGGGTGCACCACCCTGTACGTAATTTAAGCATCTAAGTTGTTGCAGTCGACAAGTAAGGAGCACAGCAAGTCAAGTTTTAGTTTTTGAAAACTCAATTTTTGGCCGCTTTTGCTGCCTTGTAGTTGACCTAGTACCTTAAGATTAGGCACGAACCGAGCTCTGGCAGCCACATTACACAAGAAAAAGCCAGAAGTGGTAATGTGTAGAAAAAATCGCAGAAAATCTTACGTTCAATACATTTGTTTTCGAAATGACGTAACTGCAAATCGTCACAATGGACGCATTTCTATCGCAAACGTTTACATTTATCTTCTGGCAGTTAAAGTCTCGGGATGAGCCTGGCGGGTGCACCACCCTGTACGTAATTTAAGCATCTAAGTTGTTGCAGTCGACAAGTAAGGAGCACAGCAAGTCAAGTTTTAGTTTTTGAAAACTCAATTTTTGGCCGCTTTTGCTGCCTTGTAGTTGACCTAGTACCTTAAGATTTGGCACGAACCGAGCTCTGGCAGCCACATTACACTAGAAAAAGCCAGAAGTGGTAATGTGTAGAAAAACCCGCAGAAAATGTTACGTTTAATACATTTGTTTTCGAAATGACGTAACTGCAAATCGTCACAATGGACGCATTTCTATCGGAAACGTTTACATTTATCTTCTGGCAGTTAAAGCCGCGTGATGAGCGTTACGGCTGCACCACTCTGTACGTAATTTAAGCATCTAAGTTGTTGCAGTCGACAAGTAAGGAGGACAGCAACTCAAGTTTTAGTTTTTGAAAACTCAATTTTTGGCCGCATTTACTGCCTTGTAGTTGACCTAGTACCTTAAGATTTGGCTCGAACCGAGCTCTGGCAGCCACATCACACAAGAAAAAGCCAGAAGTGGTAATGTGTAGAAAAAACCGCAGAAAATCTTACGTTTAATACATTTGTTTTCGAAATGACGTAACTGCAAATCGTCACAATGGACGCATTTCTCTCGGAAACGTTTACATTTATCTTCTGGCAGTTAAAGTCGCGTGATGAGCCTTGCGGGTGCATCACTCTGTACGTAATTTAAGCATCTAAGTTGTTGCAGTCGACAAGTAAGGAGCACAGCAAGTCAAGTTTTAGTTTTTGAAAACTCAATTTTTGGCCGCTTTTGCTGCCTTGTAGTTGACCTAGTACCTTAAGATTTGGCACGAACCGATCTCTGGCAGCCACATTACACTAGAAAAAGCCAGAAGTGTTAATGTGTAGAAAAACCCGCAGAAAATGTTACGTTTAATACATTTGTTTTCGAAATGACGTAACTGCAAATCGTCACAATGGACGCATTTCTATCGGAAACGTTTACATTTATCTTCTGGCAGTTAAAGCCGCGTGATGAGCGTTACGGCTGCACCGCTCTGTACGTAATTTAAGCATCTCAGTTGTTGCAGTCGACAAGTAAGGAGGACAGCAAGTCAAGTTTTAGTTTTTGAAAACTCAATTTTTGGCCGCTTTTGCTGCTTTGTAGTTGAACTAGGACCTTAAGATTTGGCACGAACCGGAGATCTGGCTGTCACATTACACAAGAAAAAGCCAGAAGTGGTAATGTGTAGAAAAAACCGCAGAAAATCTTCCGTTTTATACATTTGTTTTCGAAATGACGTAACTGCAAATCGTCACAATGGACGCATTTCTATCCGAAACGTTTACATATATCTTCTGGCAGGTTAAGTCGCGTGATGGGCCTTGCGGGTGCACCACTCTGTACGTAATTTAAGCATCTAAGTTGTTGCAGTCGACATGTAAGGAGCACAGCATGTCAAGTTTTAGTTTTTGAAAACTCAAATTTTGGCCGCTTTTGCTGCCTTGTAGTTGACCTAGGACCTTAAGATTTGGCACTAACTGGAGATCTGGCTGCCACATTACACAAGAAAAAGCCATAAGTGGTAGTGTGTAGAAAAAACCGCAGATAATCTTACGTTTAATACATTTATTTTCGAAATGACGTAATTGCAAATCGTCACAATGGACGCATTTCTATCGGAAACGTTTACATTTATCTTCTGGCAGTTAAAGACGCGTGTTGAGCCTTGTTGGTGCACCACTCTGTACGTAATTTAAGCATCTAAGTTGTTGCAGTCGACAAGTAAGGAGCACAGCAACTCAAGTTTTAGTTTTTGAAAACTCAATTTTTGGCCGCTTTTGCTGCCTTGTAGTTGACCTAGGACCTTGAGATTTGGCACGAACCGAGCTCTGGCAGCCTCATTACACAAGAAAAAGCCAGAAGTGGTAATGTGTAGAAAAAATCGCAGAAAATCTTACGTTTAATACATTTGTTTTCGAAATGACGTAACTGCAAATCGTCACAATGGACGCATTTCTATCGGAAACGTTTACATTTATCTCCTGGCAGTTAAAGTCTCGGGATGAGCCTGGCGGGTGCACCACCCTGTACGTAATTTAAGCATCTAAGTTGTTGCAGTCGACAAGTAAGGAGCACAGCAAGTCAAGTTTTAGTTTTTGAAAATTCAATTTTTCGCCGCTTTTGTGCCTTGTAGTTGACCTAGGACCTTAAGATTTGGCACGAACCGAGCTCTGGCAGCCGCATTACACAAGAAAAAATCAGAAGTGGTAATGTGTAGAAAAAGCCGCAGAAAATCTTACGTTTAATACATTTGTTTACGAATGTCGTAACGGCAAATCGTCACAATGGACGCATTTCTATCGGAAACGCTTACATTTATCTTCTGGCAGTTAAAGTCGCGTGATGAGCCTTGCGGGTGCACCACTCTGTACGTAATTTAAGCATCTAAGTTGTTGCAGTCGACAAGTAAGGAGCACAGCAAGTCAAGTTTTAGTTTTTGAAAACTCAATTTTTGGCCGCTTTTGCTGCCTTGTAGTTGACCTAGGACCTTACGATTTGGCACGAACCGAGCTCTGGCAGCCACATTACACAAGAAGAAGCCAGAAGTGGTAATGCGTAGAATAAACCGCAAAAAATTTTACGTTTAGTACATTTGTTTTCGAAATGACGTAACTGCAAATCGTCACAATGGATGCATTTCTATCGGAAACGTTTACCTTTATCTTCTGGCAGTTAATGTCACGTGATGAGCCTTGCGGGTGCACCACAATGTACGTAATTTAAGCATCTAAGTTGTTGCAGTCGACAAGTAAGGAGCACAGCAAGTCAAGTTTTAGTTTTTGAAAACTCAATTTTTTGCCGCTTTTGCTGCCTTGTAGTTGACCTAGTACCTTAAGATTTGGCACGAACCGATCTCTGGCAGCCACATTACACTTGAAAAAGCCAGAAGTGGTAATGTGTAGAAAAACCCGCAGAAAATGTTACGTTTAATACATTTGTTTTCGAAATGACGTAACTGCAAATCGTCACAATGGACGCATTTCTATCGGAAACGTTTACATTTATCTTCTGGCAGTTAAAGCCGCGTGATGAGCGTTACGGCTGCACCACTCTGTACGTAATTTAAGCATCTAAGTTGTTGCAGTCGACAAGTAAGGAGGACAGCAACTCAAGTTTTAGTTTTTGAAAACTGAATTTTTGGCCGCTTTTGCTGCCTTGTAGTTGACCTAGGACCTTAAGATTTGGCACGAACTGAGCTCTGGCAGCCACATTACACAAGAAAAAGCCATAAGTGGTAATGTGTAGAAAAAACCGCAGTAAATCTTACGTTTAATACATTTGTTTACGAAATGACTTAAATGCAAATGGTCACAATGGACGCATTTCTATCGGAAACGTTTACATTTATCTTCTGGCAGTTAAAGCCGCGTGATGAGCGTTACGGCTGCACCGCTCTGTACGTAATTTAAGCATCTCAGTTGTTGCAGTCGACAAGTAAGGAGGACAGCAAGTCAAGTTTTAGTTTTTGAAAACTCAAATTTTGGCCGCTTTTGCTGCCTTGTAGTTGACCTAGGACCTTAAGATTTGGCACGAACCGGAGATCTGGCTGTCACATTACACAAGAAAAAGCCAGAAGTGGTAATGTGTAGAAAAAATCGCAGAAAATCTTCCGTTTAATACATTTGTTTTCGAAATGACGTAACTGCAAATCGTCACAATGGACGCATTTCTATCCGAAACGTTTACATATATCTTCTGGCAGGTTAAGTCGCGTGATGGGCCTTGCGGGTGCACCACTCTGTACGTAATTTAAGCATCTAAGTTGTTGCAGTCGACAAGTAAGGAGCACAGCATGTCAAGTTTTAGTTTTTGAAAACTCAAATTTTGGCCGCTTTTGCTGCCTTGTAGTTGACCTAGGACCTTAAGATTTGGCACTAACTGGAGAGCTGGCTGCCACATTACACAAGAAAAAGCCATAAGTGGTAGTGTGTAGAAAAAACCGCAGAAAATCTTACGTTTAATACATTTGTTTTCGAAATGACGTAACTGCAAATCGTCACAATGGACGCATTTCTATCGGAAACGTTTACATTTATCTTCTGGCAGTTAAAGACGCGTGTTGAGCCTTGTTGGTGCACCACTCTGTACGTAATTTAAGCATCTAAGTTGTTGCAGTCGACAAGTAAGGAGCACAGCAAGTCAAGTTTTAGTTTTTGAAAACTCAATTTTTGGCCGCTTTTGCTGCCTTGTAGTTGACCTAGGACCTTACGATTTGGCACGAACCGAGCTCTGGCAGCCACATTACACAAGAAAAAGCCAGAAGTGGTAATGTGTAGAAAAAATCGCAGAAAATCTTACGTTTAATACATATGTTTTCGAAATGACGTAACTGCAAATCGTCACAATGGACGCATTTCTATCGGAAACGTTTACATTTATCTTCTGGCAGTTAAAGTCGCGTGATGAGCCTTGCGGGTGCACCACTCTGTACGTAATTTAAGCATCTAAGTTATTGCAGTCGACAAGTAAGGAGCACAGCAAGTCAAGTTTTAGTTTTTGAAAACTCAATTTTTGGCCGCTTTTGCTGCCTTGTAGTTGACCTAGGACCTTACGATTTGGCACGAACCGAGCTCTGGCAGCCACATTACACAAGAAAAAGCCGGAAGTGGTAATGTGTAGAAAAAATCGCAGAAAATCTTACGTTTAATACATTTGTTTTCGAAATGACGTAACTGCAAATCGTCACAATGGACGCATTTCTATCGGAAACGTTTACCTTTATCTTCTGGCAGTTAATGTCACGTGATGAGCCTTGCGGGTGCACCAATATGTACGTAATTTAAGCATCTAAGTTGTTGCAGTCGACAAGTAAGGAGCACAGCAAGTCAAGTTTTAGTTTTTGAAAACTCAATTTTTGGCCGCTTTTGCTGCCTTGTAGTTGACCTAGTACCTTAAGATTTGGCACGAACCGATCTCTGGCAGCCACATTACACTAGAAAAAGCCAGAAGTGGTAATGTGTAGAAAAACCCGCAGAAAATGTTACGTTTAATACATTTGTTTTCGAAATGACGTAACTGCAAATCGTCACAATGGACGCATTTCTATCGGAAACGTTTACATTTATCTTCTGGCAGTTAAAGCCGCGTGATGAGCGTTACGGCTGCACCACTCTGTACGTAATTTAAGCATCTAAGTTGTTGCAGTCGACAAGTAAGGAGGACAGCAACTCATGTTTTAGTTTTTGAAAACTGAATTTTTGGCCGCTTTTGCTGCCTTGTAGTTGACCTAGGACCTTAAGATTTGGCACGAACTGAGCTCTGGCAGCCACATTACACAAGAAAAAGCCATAAGTGGTAATGTGTAGAAAAAACCGCAGTAAATCTTACGTTTAATACATTTGTTTACGAAATGACTTAAATGCAAATGGTCACAATGGACGCATTTCTATCGGAAACGTTTACATTGATCTTCTGGCAGTTAAAGCCGCGTGATGAGCGTTACGGATGCACCGCTCTGTACGTAATTTAAGCATCTCAGTTGTTGCAGTCGACAAGTAAGGAGGACAGCAAGTCAAGTTTTAGTTTTTGAAAACTCAATTTTTGGCCGCTTTTGCTGCCTTGTAGTTGACCTAGGACCTTAAGATTTGGCACTAACTGGAGATCTGGCTGCCACATTACACAAGAAAAAGCCATAAGTAGTAGTGTGTAGAAAAAACCGCAGAAAATCTTACGTTTAATACATTTGTTTTCGAAATGACGTAACTGCAAATCGTCACAATGGACGCATTTCTATCGGAAACGTTTACATTTATCTTCTGGCAGTTAAAGTCGTGTGATGAGCCTTGCGGGCGCACCTTCCTGTACGTAATTTAAGCATCTAAGTTGTTGCAGTCGACAAGTAAGGAGCACAGCATGTCAAGATTTAGTTTTTGAAAACTCAATTTTTGGCCGCTTTTACTGCCTTGTAGTTGACCTAGGACCTTGAGATTTGGCACGAACCGAGCTCTGGCAGCCACATTAAACAAGAAAATGCCAGAAGTGGTAATGTGTACAAAAACCGCAGAAAATCGTACGTTTAATACATTTGTTTTCGAAATGACGTAACTGCAAATCGTCACAATGGACGCATTTCTATCCGAAACGTTTACATATATCTTCTGGCAGGTTAAGTCTCGTGATGGGCCTTGCGGGTGCACCACTCTGTACGTAATTTAAGCATCTAAGTTGTTGCAGTCGACAAGTAAGGAGCACAGCAAGTCAAGTTTTAGTTTTTGAAAATTCAATTTTTCGCCGCTTTTGTGCCTTGTAGTTGACCTAGGACCTTAAGATTTGGCACGAACCGAGCTCTGGCAGCCACATTACACAAGAAAAAATCAGAAGTGGTGATGTGTGGAAAAAGCCGCAGAAAATCTTACGTTTAATACATTTGTTTACGAATGTCGTAACGGCAAATCGTCACAATGGACGCATTTCTATCGGAAACGCTTACATTTATCTTCTGGCAGTTAAAGTCGCGTGATGAGCCTTGCGGGTGCACCACTCTGTACGTAATTTAAGCATCTAAGTTGTTGCAGTCGACAAGTAAGGAGAATAGCAAGTCAAGTTTTAGTTTTTGAAAACTCAATTTTTGGCCGCTTTTGCTGCCTTGTAGTTGACCTAGGACCTTACGATTTGGCATGAACCGAGCTCTGGCAGCCACATTACACAAGAAGAAGCCAGAAGTGGTAATCCGTAGAATAAACCGCAAAAAATCCTACGTTTAGTACATTTGTTTTCGAAATGACGTAACTGCAAATCGTCACAATGGACGCATTTCTATCGCAAACGTTTACCTTTATCTTCTGGCAGTTAATGTCACGTGATGAGCCTTGCGGGTGCACCACAATGTACGTAATTTAAGCATCTAAGTTGTTGCAGTCGATAAGTAAGGAGCACAGCAAGTCAAGTTTTAGTTTTTGATAACTCAATTTTTGGACGCTTTGCTACCTTGTAGTTGACCTAGGACCTTAAGATTTGGCACGAACCGAGCTCTGGCAGCCACATTAAACAAGAAAAAGCCAGAAGTGGTAATGTGTAGAAAAACCGACGAAAATCGTACGTCTAAATCATTTGTTTTCGAAATGACGTAACTGCAAATCGTCACAATGGACGCATTTCTATCGGAAACGTCTACATTTATCTTCTGGCAGTTAAAAACGCGTGTTGGGCCTTGCGGGTGCACCACTCTGTACGTAATTTAAGCATCTAAGTTGTTGCAGTCGACAAGTAAGGAGCACAGTAAGTCAAGTTTTAGTTTTTGAAAACTCAATTTTTGGCCGCTTTTGCTGCCTTGTAGTTGACCGAGGACCTTAAGATTTGGCACGAACCGAGCTCTGGCAGCCACATTACACAAGAAAAAGCCAGAAGTGCTAATGTGTAGAAAAAACCGCAGAAAATCTTACGTTTAATACATTAGTTTTCCTAATGACGTAACTGCAAATCGTCACAATGGACGCATTTCTTTCGGAAACGTTTACATATATCTTCTGGCAGTTTAAGTCGCGTGATGAGCCTTGCGGGTGCACCTCTCTGTACGTAATTTAAGCTTCTAAGTTGTTGCAGTCGACAAGTAAGGAGCACAGCAAGTCAAGTTTTAGTTTTTGAAAACTCAATATTTGGCCGCTTTTGCTGCCTTGTAGTTGACCTACGACCTTAAGATTCGGCACATACCGAGCTCTGGCAGCCACATTACACAAGAAAAAGCCAGAAGTGGAAATGTGTAGAAAAAATCGCAGAAAATCTTACGTTTAATACATTTGTTTTCGAAATTACGTAACTGCAAATCGTCACAGTGGACGCATTTCTATCGGAAACGTTTACATTTATCTTCTGGCAGTTGAAGTCGCGTGATGAGCCTTGCAGGTGCACCTCTCTGTACGTAATTTAAGCATCTAAGCTGTTGCAGTCGACAAGTAAGGAGCACAGCAAGTCAAGTTTTAGTTTTTGAAAACTCAATTTTTCGCCACTATTGCTGTCATGTTGTTGACCTAGGACCTAAAGATTTGGCACGAACCGACCTCTGACAGCCACATTACAAAAGAAAAATCCAGAAGTGGTAATGTGTAGAAAAAGCCGCAGAAAATCTAACGTTTAATTCATTTGTTTTCGAAATGACGTAAATACTAATCGTCACAATGGACGCATTGCTATCGCAAACGTTTACATTTAACTTCTGGCATTTATAGTTGCGTGATGAGCCTTGCGGGTGCACCAACCTGTACGTAATTTAAGCTTCTAAGTTGGTGCAGTCGACAAGTAAGGATCACAGCACGTCAAGTTTTAGTTTTTGAAAAGTCAATTTTTGGCCGCTTTTGCTGCCTTGTATTTGACCTACGACCTTAGGATTTGGCACGAACCGAGCTCTGGCAGACACATTACACAAGAAAACGCCAGAAGTTGTAATGCGTAGAAAAAACCGCAGAAAATCTTACGTTTAATACATTTGTTTTCGAAATGACGTAACTGCAAATCGTCACAATGGACGCATTTCTATCGGAAGTTTACATTTATCTTCTGGCAGTTAATGTCACGTGATGAGCCTTGCGGGTGTACCACCCTGTACGTAATTTAAGCATCTAAGTTGTTGCAGTCGACAAGTAAGGAGCACAGTAAGTCAAGTTTTAGTTTTTGAAAACTCAATTTTTGGCCGCTTTTGCTACCTTGCAGTTGACCTAGGACCTTAAGATTTGGCACGAACCGAGCTCTGGCAGCCACATTAAACAAGAAAAAGCCAGAAGTGGTAATGTGTAGAAAAACTTCAGAAAATCGTACGTTTAATACATTTGTTTCCGAAATGACGTTACTGCAAATCGTCACATTGGACGCATTTCTATCGGAAACGTTTACATTTATCTTCTGGCAGTTGAAGTTGCGTGATGAGCCTTGCGGGTGCACCACTCTGTACGTAATTTAGGCATCTAAGCTGTAGCAGTCGACAAATAAGGAGCACAGCAAGTCAAGTTTTAGTTTTTGAAAACTCAATTTTTGGCCGCTAGTGCTGCCTTGTTGTTGACCTAGGACCTTAAGATTTGGCACGAACCGAGCTCTGGCAGCCACATTACACAAGAAAAATCCAGAAGTGGTAATGTGTAGAAAAAACCGCAGAAAATCGTACGTTTAATACATTTGTTAACGAAACGACGTAACTACAAATCGTCACAATGGACGCATTTCTATCGGAAACGTTTACATTTATCTTCTGGCAGTTAAAGTCGCGTGATGAGCCTTGCGGGTGCAACACTCTGTACGTAATTTAAGCATCTAAGCTGTTGCAGTCAACTAGTAAGGAGCACAGCAAGTCAAGTTTTAGTTTTTGAAAACTCAATTTTTCGCCACTATTGCTGTCATGTTGTTGACCTAGGACCTAAAGATTTGGCACGAACCGACCTCTGACAGCCACATTACAAAAGAAAAATCCAGAAGTGGTAATGTGTAGAAAAAACCGCAGAAAATCTAACGTTTAATTCATTTGTTTTCGAAATGACGTAAATACTAATCGTCACAATGGACGCATTGCTATCGCAAACGTTTACATTTAACTTCTGGCATTTATAGTTGCGTGATGAGCCTTGCGGGTGCACCACCCTGTACGTAATTTAAGCTTCTAAGTTGGTGCAGTCGACAAGTAAGGATCACAGCACGTCAAGTTTTAGTTTTTGAAAAGTCAATTTTTGGCCGCTTTTGCTGCCTTGTATTTGACCTACGACCTTAGGATTTGGCACGAACCGAGCTCTGGCAGACACATTACACAAGAAAACGCCAGAAGTTGTAATGCGTAGAAAAAACCGCAGAAAATCTTACGTTTAATACATTTGTTTTCGAAATGACGTAACTGCAAATCGTCACAATGGACGCATTTCTATCGGAAGTTTACATTTATCTTCTGGCAGTTAATGTCACGTGATGAGCCTTGCGGGTGTACCACCCTGTACGTAATTTAAGCATCTAAGTTGTTGCAGTCGACAAGTAAGGAGCACAGTAAGTCAAGTTTTAGTTTTTGAAAACTCAATTTTTGGCCGCTTTTGCTACCTTGCAGTTGACCTAGGACCTTAAGATTTGGCACGAACCGAGCTCTGGCAGCCACATTAAACAAGAAAAAGCCAGAAGTGGTAATGTGTAGAAAAACTTCAGAAAATCGTACGTTTAATACATTTGTTTCCGAAATGACGTTACTGCAAATCGTCACATTGGACGCATTTCTATCGAAAACGTTTACATTTATCTTCTGGCAGTTGAAGTTGCGTGATGAGCCTTGCGGATGCACCACTCTGTACGTAATTTAGGCATCTAAGCTGTAGCAGTCGACAAATAAGGAGCACAGCAAGTCAAGTTTTAGTTTTTGAAAACTCAATTTTTGGCCGCTAGTGCTGCCTTGTTGTTGACCTAGGACCTTAAGATTTGGCACGAACGGAGCCCTGGCAGCCACATTACACAAGAAAAATCCAGAAGTGGTAATGTGTAGAAAAAACCGCAGAAAATCGTACGTTTAATACATTTGTTAACGAAACGACGTAACTACAAATCGTCACAATGGACGCATTTCTATCGGAAACGTTTACATTTATCTTCTGGCAGTTAAAGTCGCGTGATGAGCCTTGCGGGTGCACCACTCTGTACGTAATTTAAGCATCTAAGCTGTTGCAGTCGACAAGTAAGGAGCACCGCAAGTCAAGTTTTAGTTTTTGAAAACTCAATTTTTGGCCGCTTTTGCTGCCTTGTAGTTGACCTAGGACCTTAAGATTTGGCACGAACCGACCTCTGGCAGCCACATTACACAAGAAAATTCCAGAAGTGGTAATGTGTAGAAAAAACCGCAGAAAATCTTACGTTTAATACATTTGTTTTCGAAATGACGTAACTACAAATCGTCACAATGGACGCATTTCTATCGCAAACGTTTGCATTTATCTTCTGGCAGTTATAATTGCGTGATAAGCTTTGCGGGTGCACCACCCTGTGCGTAATTTAAGCATCTAAGTTGGTGCAGTCGACAAGTAAGGAGCACAGCAAGTCAAGTTTTAGTTTTTGAAAACTCAATTTTTGGCCACTTTTGCTGCCTTGTAGTTGACCTACGACCTTAAGATTTGGCACGAACCGACCTCTGGCAGCCACATTACACAAGAAAATTCCAGAAGTGGTAATGTGTAGAAAAAACCGCAGAAAATCTTACGTTTAATAGATTTGTTTTTGAAATGACGTAACTGCAAATCGTCACAATGGACGCATTTCAATCGGAAACATTTACATTTATCTTCTGGCAGTTAAAGTCGTGTGATGAGCCTTGCGGGTGCACCACTCTGTACGTAATTTAAGCATCTAAGTTGTTGCAGTCGACAAGTAAGGAGCACAGAAAGTCAAGTTTTAGTTTTTGAAATCTCAATTTTTGGCCGCTATTGCTGCCTTGTTGTTGACCTAGGACCTTAAGATTTGGCACGAACCGAGCTCTGGCAGCCACATTACACAAGAAAAATCCAGAAGTGGTAATGTGCAGAAAAAACCGCAGAATATCTTACGTTTAATACATTTGTTTTCGAAATGACGTAACTACAAATCGTCATAATGGACGCATTTCTATCGCAAACGTTTACATTTATCTTCGGGCAATTAAAGTTGCGTAATGAGCCTTGCGGGTGCACCTCTCTGTACGTAATTTAAGCATCTAAGCTGTTGCAGTCGACAAGTAACGAGCACAGCAAGTCAAGTTTTAGTTTTTGAAAACTCAATTATTGGCCACTTTTGCTGCCTTGTAGTTCTCCTAGGACCTTAAGATTTGGCACGAACCGAGCTCTGGCAGCCACATTACACAAGAAAAAGCCAGAAGTGGAAATGTGTAGAAAAAATCGCAGAAAATGTTACGTTTAATACATTTGTTTTCGAAATTACGTAACTGCAATTCGTCACAGTGGACGCATTTCTATCGGAAACGTTTACATTTATCTTCTGGCAGTTGAAGTCGCGTGATGAGCCTTGCAGGTGCACCTCTCTGTACGTAATTTAAGCATCTAAGCTGTTGCAGTCGACAAGTAAGGAGCACAGCAAGTCAAGTTTAGTTTTTGAAAACTCAATTTTTGGCCGCTTTTGCTACCTTGTAGTTGACCTAGGACCTTAAGAATTGGCACGAACCGAGCTCTGGCAGCCACATTAAACAAGAAAAAGCCAGAAGTGGTAATGTGTAGAAAAAACCGCAGAAAAACTTACGTTTATTACATTTGTTTTCGAAATGACGTAACTACAAATCGTCACAATGGACGCATTTCTATCGCAAACATTTACATTTATCTTCTGGCAGTTAATGTGACGTGATGAGCCTTGCGGGTGCACCACCCTGTACGTAATTTAAACATCTAAGTTGTTGCAGTCGACAAGTAAGGAGCACAGCAAGTCAAGTTTTAGTTTCTGAAAACTCAATTTTTGACCGCTTTTGCTGCCTTGTAGTCGACCTAAGAACTTACGATTTGGCACGAACCGAGCTCTGGCAGCCACATTAAACAAGAAAAAGCCAGAAGTGGTAATGTGTAGAAAAAACCGCAGAAAAACTTACGTTTATTACATTTGTTTTCGAAATGACATAACTGCAAATCGTCACAATGGACGCATTTCTATTGGAAACATTTACATTTATCTTCTGGCAGTTGAAGTCGCGTGATGAGCCTTGCGGGTGCACCACTCTGTACGTAATTTAAGCATCTAAGCTGTTGCAGTCGACAAGTAAGGAGCACAGCAAGTCAAGTTTTAGTTTTTGAAAACTCAATTTTTCGCCACTATTGCTGTCATGTTGTTGACCTAGGACCTAAAGATTTGGCACGAACCGAGCTCTGGCAGCCACATTACACAAGAAAAATCCAGAAGTGGTAATGTGTAGAAAAAACCGCAGAAAATCGTACGTTTAATACATTTGTTAACGAAACGACGTAACTACAAATCGTCACAATGGACGCATTTCTATCGGAAACGTTTACATTTATCTTCTGGCAGTTAATGTCACGTGATGAGCCTTGCGGGTGTGCCACCCTGTACGTAATTTAAGCATCTAAGTTGTTGCAGTCGACAAGTAAGGACCACAGTAAGTTAAGTTTTAGTTTTTGAAAACTCAATTTTTGGCCGCTTTTGCTACCTTGCAGTTGACCTAGGACATTAAGATTTGGCACGAACCGAGCTCTGGCAGCCACATTAAACAAGAAAAAGCCAGAAGTGGTAATGTGTAGAAAAACTTCAGAAAATCTTACGTTTAATACATTTGTTTCCGAAATGACGTTACTGCAAATCGTCACATTGGACGCATTTCTATCGGAAACGTTTACATTTATCTTCTGGCATTTGAAGTTGCGTGATGAGCCTTGCGGGTGCACCACTCTGTACGTAATTTAAGCATCTAAGCTGTTGCAGTTGACAAGTAAGGAGCACCGCAAGTCAAGTTTTAGTTTTTGAAAACTCAATTTTTGGCCGCTAGTGCTGCCTTGTTGTTGACCTAGGACCTTAAGATTTGGCACGAACCGAGCTCTGGCAGCCACATTACACAAGAAAAATCCAGAAGTGGTAATGTGTAGAAAAAACAGCAGAAAATCGTACGTTTAATACATTTGTTTTCGAAATGACGTAACTACAAATCGTCACAATGGACGCATTTCTATCGCAAACGTTTGCATTTATCTTCTGGCAGTTGTAATTGCGTGATAAGCTTTGCGGGTGCACCACCCTGTACGTAATTTAAGCATCTAAGTTGGTGCAGTCGACAAGTAAGGAGCACAGCCAGTCAAGATTTTATTTTTGAAAACTCAATTTTTGGCCGCTTTTGCTGCCTTGTAGTTGACCTAGGACCTTAAGATTTGGCACGAACGGAGCTCTGGCAGCCACATTACACAAGAAAAAGCCAGAAGTGGTAATGTGTAGTAAAAACCGCAGAAAATCTTACGTTTAATACATTTGTTTTCGAAATGACGTAACTGCAAATCGTCACAATGGACGCATTTCTATCGGAAACGTTTACATTTATCTTCTGGCAGTGAACATCGCGTGATGAGCCTCGCGGGCGCACCACTTTGTACATAATTTAAGTATCTAGGCAGTTGCAGTCGACAAGTAAGGAGCACAGCAAGTCAAGTTTTAGTTGTTGAAAACTCAATTTTTGGCCGCTATTGCTGCCTTGTTGTTGACCTAGGACCTTAAGATTTGGCACGAACCGAGCTCTGGCAGCCACATTACACAAGAGAAAGCCAGAAGTGGTAATGTGTAGAAAAAACTGCAGAAAATCTTACGTTTAATACATTTGTTTTCGAAATGACGTAACTGCAAATCGTCACAATGGACGCATTTCTATCGGAAACGTTTACATTTATCTTCTGGCAGTTAAAGTCGCGTGATGAGCCTTGCGGGCGCACCACACTGTACGTAATTTAAGCTTCTAAGTTGTTGCAATCGACAAGTAAGGAGCACAGCAAGTCAAGTTTTAGTTTTTGAAAACTCAATTTTTCGCCACTATTGCTGTCATGTTGTTGACCTAGGACCTAAAGATTTGGCACGAACCGACCTCTGACAGCCACATTACAAAAGAAAAATCCAGAAGTGGTAATGTGTAGAAAAAACCGCAGAAAATCTAACGTTTAATTCATTTGTTTTCGAAATGACGTAAATACTAATCGTCACAATGGACGCATTGCTATCGCAAACGTTTACATTTAACTTCTGGCATTTATAGTTGCGTGATGAGCCTTGCGGGTGCACCACCCTGTACGTAATTTAAGCTTCTAAGTTGGTGCAGTCGACAAGTAAGGATCACAGCACGTCAAGTTTTAGTTTTTGAAAAGTCAATTTTTGGCCGCTTTTGCTGCCTTGTATTTGACCTACGACCTTAGGATTTGGCACGAACCGAGCTCTGGCAGACACATTACACAAGAAAACGCCAGAAGTTGTAATGCGTAGAAAAAACCGCAGAAAATCTTACGTTTAATACATTTGTTTTCGAAATGACGTAACTGCAAATCGTCACAATGGACGCATTTCTATCGGAAGTTTACATTTATCTTCTGGCAGTTAATGTCACGTGATGAGCCTTGCGGGTGTACCACCCTGTACGTAATTTAAGCATCTAAGTTGTTGCAGTCGACAAGTAAGGAGCACAGTAAGTCAAGTTTTAGTTTTTGAAAACTCAATTTTTGGCCGCTTTTGCTACCTTGCAGTTGACCTAGGACCTTAAGATTTGGCACGAACCGAGCTCTGGCAGCCACATTAAACAAGAAAAAGCCAGAAGTGGTAATGTGTAGAAAAACTTCAGAAAATCGTACGTTTAATACATTTGTTTCCGAAATGACGTTACTGCAAATCGTCACATTGGACGCATTTCTATCGAAAACGTTTACATTTATCTTCTGGCAGTTGAAGTTGCGTGATGAGCCTTGCGGATGCACCACTCTGTACGTAATTTAGGCATCTAAGCTGTAGCAGTCGACAAATAAGGAGCACAGCAAGTCAAGTTTTAGTTTTTGAAAACTCAATTTTTGGCCGCTAGTGCTGCCTTGTTGTTGACCTAGGACCTTAAGATTTGGCACGAACGGAGCCCTGGCAGCCACATTACACAAGAAAAATCCAGAAGTGGTAATGTGTAGAAAAAACCGCAGAAAATCGTACGTTTAATACATTTGTTAACGAAACGACGTAACTACAAATCGTCACAATGGACGCATTTCTATCGGAAACGTTTACATTTATCTTCTGGCAGTTAAAGTCGCGTGATGAGCCTTGCGGGTGCACCACTCTGTACGTAATTTAAGCATCTAAGCTGTTGCAGTCGACAAGTAAGGAGCACCGCAAGTCAAGTTTTAGTTTTTGAAAACTCAATTTTTGGCCGCTTTTGCTGCCTTGTAGTTGACCTAGGACCTTAAGATTTGGCACGAACCGACCTCTGGCAGCCACATTACACAAGAAAATTCCAGAAGTGGTAATGTGTAGAAAAAACCGCAGAAAATCTTACGTTTAATACAATTGTTTTCGAAATGACGTAACTACAAATCGTCACAATGGACGCATTTCTATCGCAAACGTTTGCATTTATCTTCTGGCAGTTATAATTGCGTGATAAGCTTTGCGGGTGCACCACCCTGTGCGTAATTTAAGCATCTAAGTTGGTGCAGTCGACAAGTAAGGAGCACAGCAAGTCAAGTTTTAGTTTTTGAAAACTCAATTTTTGGCCACTTTTGCTGCCTTGTAGTTGACCTACGACCTTAAGATTTGGCACGAACCGAGCTCTGGCAGCCACATTACACAAGAAAAAGCCAGAAGTGGAAATGTGTAGAAAAAATCGCAGAAAATGTTACGTTTAATACATTTGTTTTCGAAATTACGTAACTGCAAATCGTCACAGTGGACGCATTTCTATCGGAAACGTTTACATTTATCTTCTGGCAGTTGAAGTCGCGTGATGAGCCTTGCAGGTGCACCTCTCTGTACGTAATTTAAGCATCTAAGCTGTTGCAGTCGACAAGTAAGGAGCACAGCAAGTCAAGTTTAGTTTTTGAAAACTCAATTTTTGGCCGCTTTTGCTACCTTGTAGTTGACCTAGGACCTTAAGAATTGGCACGAACCGAGCTCTGGCAGCCACATTAAACAAGAAAAAGCCAGAAGTGGTAATGTGTAGAAAAAACCGCAGAAAAACTTACGTTTATTACATTTGTTTTCGAAATGACGTAACTACAAATCGTCACAATGGACGCATTTCTATCGCAAACATTTACATTTATCTTCTGGCAGTTAATGTGACGTGATGAGCCTTGCGGGTGCACCACCCTGTACGTAATTTAAACATCTAAGTTGTTGCAGTCGACAAGTAAGGAGCACAGCAAGTCAAGTTTTAGTTTCTGAAAACTCAATTTTTGACCGCTTTTGCTGCCTTGTAGTCGACCTAAGAACTTACGATTTGGCACGAACCGAGCTCTGGCAGC
Source organism: Schistocerca cancellata (assembly GCF_023864275.1). Taxonomy (NCBI): domain Eukaryota; kingdom Metazoa; phylum Arthropoda; class Insecta; order Orthoptera; family Acrididae; genus Schistocerca; species Schistocerca cancellata. Next base: position 1,272,967 of record NW_026046819.1, on the reverse strand, counting down.
CACATTAAACAAGAAAAAGCCAGAAGTGGTAATGTGTAGAAAAAACCGCAGAAAAACTTACGTTTATTACATTTGTTTTCGAAATGACATAACTGCAAATCGTCACAATGGACGCATTTCTATTGGAAACATTTACATTTATCTTCTGGCAGTTGAAGTCGCGTGATGAGCCTTGCGGGTGCACCACTCTGTACGTAATTTAAGCATCTAAGCTGTTGCAGTCGACAAGTAAGGAGCACAGCAAGTCAAGTTTTAGTTTTTGAAAACTCAATTTTTCGCCACTATTGCTGTCATGTTGTTGACCTAGGACCTAAAGATTTGGCACGAACCGAGCTCTGGCAGCCACATTACACAAGAAAAATCCAGAAGTGGTAATGTGTAGAAAAAACCGCAGAAAATCGTACGTTTAATACATTTGTTAACGAAACGACGTAACTACAAATCGTCACAATGGACGCATTTCTATCGGAAACGTTTACATTTATCTTCTGGCAGTTAATGTCACGTGATGAGCCTTGCGGGTGTGCCACCCTGTACGTAATTTAAGCATCTAAGTTGTTGCAGTCGACAAGTAAGGAGCACAGTAAGTTAAGTTTTAGTTTTTTAAAACTCAATTTTTGGCCGCTTTTGCTACCTTGCAGTTGACCTAGGACCTTAAGATTTGGCACGAACCGAGCTCTGGCAGCCACATTAAACAAGAAAAAGCCAGAAGTGGTAATGTGTAGAAAAACTTCAGAAAATCTTACGTTTAATACATTTGTTTCCGAAATGACGTTACTGCAAATCGTCACATTGGACGCATTTCTATCGGAAACGTTTACATTTATCTTCTGGCATTTGAAGTTGCGTGATGAGCCTTGCGGGTGCACCACTCTGTACGTAATTTAAGCATCTAAGCTGTTGCAGTTGACAAGTAAGGAGCACCGCAAGTCAAGTTTTAGTTTTTGAAAACTCAATTTTTGGCCGCTAGTGCTGCCTTGTTGTTGACCTAGGACCTTAAGATTTGGCACGAACCGAGCTCTGGCAGCCACATTACACAAGAAAAATCCAGAAGTGGTAATGTGTAGAAAAAACAGCAGAAAATCGTACGTTTAATACATTTGTTTTCGAAATGACGTAACTACAAATCGTCACAATGGACGCATTTCTATCGCAAACGTTTGCATTTATCTTCTGGCAGTTATAATTGCGTGATAAGCTTTGCGGGTGCACCACCCTGTACGTAATTTAAGCATCTAAGTTGGTGCAGTCGACAAGTAAGGAGCACAGCCAGTCAAGATTTTATTTTTGAAAACTCAATTTTTGGCCGCTTTTGCTGCCTTGTAGTTGACCTAGGACCTTAAGATTTGGCACGAACGGAGCTCTGGCAGCCACATTACACAAGAAAAAGCCAGAAGTGGTAATGTGTAGTAAAAACCGCAGAAAATCTTACGTTTAATACATTTGTTTTCGAAATGACGTAACTGCAAATCGTCACAATGGACGCATTTCTATCGGAAACGTTTACATTTATCTTCTGGCAGTGAACATCGCGTGATGAGCCTCGCGGGCGCACCACTTTGTACATAATTTAAGTATCTAGGCAGTTGCAGTCGACAAGTAAGGAGCACAGCAAGTCAAGTTTTAGTTTTTGAAAACTCAATTTTTGGCCGCTATTGCTGCCTTGTTGTTGACCTAGGACCTTAAGATTTGGCACGAACCGAGCTCTGGCAGCCACATTACACAAGAGAAAGCCAGAAGTGGTAATGTGTAGAAAAAACTGCAGAAAATCTTACGTTTAATACATTTGTTTTCGAAATGACGTAACTGCAAATCGTCACAATGGACGCATTTCTATCGGAAACGTTTACATTTATCTTCTGGCAGTGAAAGTCGCGTGATGAGCCTTGCGGGCGCACCACTCTGTACATAATTTAAGCATCTAAGTAGTTGCAGTCGACAAGTAAGGAGCACAGCAAGTCAAGATTTTATTTTTGAAAACTCAATTTTTGGCCGCTTTTGCTGCCTTGTAGTTTACCTAGGACCATACGATTTGGCACGAACCGAGCTCTGGCAGCCGCATTACACAAGAAAAAGCCAGACGTGGTAATGTGTAGAAAAAACAGCAGAAAATCTTACGTTAAATACATTAGTTTTCGAAATGACGTAACTGCAAATCGTCACAATGGACGCATTTCTATCGGAAACGTTTACATTTATCTTCTGGCAGTTAAAGTCGCGTGATGAGCCTTGCGGGCGCACCACACTGTACGTAATTTAATCATCTAAGTTGTTGCAATCGACAAGTAAGGAGCACAGCAAGTCAAGTTTTAGTTTCTGAAAACTCAATTTTTGGCCGCTTTTGCTGCCTTGTAGTTGACCTAGGACCTTAAGATTTGGCACGAACCGAGCTCTGGCAGCCACATTACACAATAAAAAGCCAGAAGTGGTAATGTGTAGAAAAAACCACAGATAATCTTACGTTTAATACATTTGTTTTCGAAATGACGTAACTGCAAATCGACACAATGGACGCATTTCTATCGGAAACGTTTACATTTATCTTCTGGCAGTTAAAGTCGCGTGATGAGCCTTGCGGGTGCACCACCCTGTACGTAATTTAAGCATCTAAGTTGTTGCAGTCGACAAGTAAGGAGCACAGCAAGTCAAGTTTTAGTTTCTGAAAACTCAATTTTTGGCCGCTTTTGCTGCCTTGTAGTTGACCTAGGACCTTACGATTTGGCATGAACCGAGCTCTGGCAGCCACATTACACAAGAAAAAGCCAGAAGTGGTAATGTGTAGAAAAAACAGCAGGAAATCTTACGTTTAATACATTTGTTTTCGAAATGACGTAACTGCAAATCGTCACAATGGACGCATTTCTATTGGATACGTTTACATTTCTCTTCTGGCAGTTAAAGTCGCGTGATGAGCCTTGCGGGTGCACCACCCTGTACGTAATTTAAGCATCTAAGTTGTTGCAGTCGACAAGTAAGGAGCACAGCAAGTCAAGTTTTAGTTTTTGAAAACTCAGTTTTTGGCCGCTTTTGCTGCCTTGTAGTTGACCTAGGACCTTAAGATTTGGCACGAACCGAGTTCTGGCAGCCACATTACACTATAAAAACCCAGAAGTGGTAATGTGTAGAAAAAACCGCAGAAAATCTTACGTTTAATACATTTGTTTTCGAAATGACGTAACTACAAATCGTCACAATGGACGCATTTCTATCGGAAACGTTTACATTTATCTTCTGGCAGTTAAAGTCGCGTGATGAGCCTTGCGGGCGCACCACTCTGTACGTAATTTAAGCATCTAAGTAGTTGCAGTCGACAAGTAAGGAGCACAGCAAGTCAAGTTTTAGTTTTTGAAAACTCTATTTTTGGCCGCTTTTGCTGCCTTGTAGTTTACCTAGGACCTTAAGATTTGGCACGAACGGAGCTCTGGCAGCCACATTACACAAGAAAAAGCCAGAAGTGGTAATGTGTAGAAAAAACCGCAGAAAATGTTACGTTTAATACATTTGTTTTCGAAATGACGTAACTGCAAATCGTCACAATGGACGCATTTCTATCGGAAACGTTTACATTTATCTTCTGGCAGTGAAAGTCGCGTGATGAGCCTTGCGGGCGCACCACTCTGTACATAATTTAAGCATCTAAGTAGTTGCATTCGACAAGTAAGGAGCACAGCAAGTCAGGTTTTAATTTTTGAAAACTCAATTTTTGGCCGCTTTTGCTGCCTTGTAGTTGACCTAGGACCTTAAGATTTGGCACGAACCGAGTTCTGGCAGCCACATTACACTATAAAAAGCCAGAAGTGGTAATGTGTTGAAAACGCCGCAGGAAATCTTACGTTTAATACATTTGTTTTCGAAATGACGTAACTGCAAATCGTCACAATGGACGCATTTCTATCGGAAACGTTTACATTTATCGTCTGGCAGTTAAAGTTGCGTGATGAGCCTTGCGGGTGCACCACTCTGTACGTAATTGAAGCATCTAAGTTGTTGCAGTCGACAAGTAAGGAGCACAGCAAGTCAAGTTTTAGTTTTTGAAAACTCAATTTTTGGCCGCTTTTGCTGCCTTGTAGTTGACCTAGGATCTTAAGATTTGGCACGAACCGAGCTCTGGCAACCACATTACACAAGAAAAAGCCAGAAGTGGTAATGTGTAGTAAAAACCGCAGAAAATCTTACATTTAATACATTTGTTTTCGAAATGACGTAACTGCAATTCGTCACAATGGACGCATTTCTATCGAAAACGTTTACATTTATCTTCTGGCAGTTAAGGTCGCGTGATGAGCCTTGCGGGTGCACCAACCTGTACGTAATTTAAGCATCTAAGTTGTTGCAGTCAACAAGTAAGGAGCACAGCAAGTCAAGTTTTTGTTTTTGAAAACCCAATTTTTGGCCGCTTTTGCTGCCTTGTAGTTTACCTAGGACCATTAGATTTGGCACGAACCGAGCTCTGGCAGCCACATTACACAAGAAAAAGCCAGAAGTGGTAATGTATAGAAAAAACCGCTGAAAATCTTACGTTTAATACATTTGTTTTCGAAATGACGTAACTGCAAATCGTCACAATGGACGCATTTCTATCGGAAACGTTTACATTTATCATCTGGCAGTTAAAGTCGCGTGATGAGCCTTGCGGGTGCACCACTCTGTACGTAATTTAAGCATCTAAGTTGTTGCAGTCGACAAGTAAGGAGCACAGCAAGTAAAGTTTTAGATTAGAAAACTCAATTTTTGGCTGCTTTTGCTGCCTTGTAGTTGACCTGTACCTTAAGATTTGGCACGTACCGAGCTCTGGCAGCCACATTACACAAGAAAAAGCCAGAAGTGGTAATGTGTAGAAAAAACCGCAGAAAATCTTACGTTTAATAAATTTGTTTTCGAAATGACGTAACTGCAAATCGTCACAATGGACGCATTTCTGTCGGAAACGTTTACATTTTTCTTCTGGCAGTTAAAGTCGCGTGATGAACCTTGGGGGTGTACCACCCTGTACGTAATTTAAGCATCTAATTTGTTGCAGTCGACAAGTAAGGAGCACAGCACGTCAAGTTTTAGTTTTTGAAAACTTAATTTTTGGCCGCTTTTGCTGCCTTGTAGTTGACCTAGACCTTAAGATTTGGCACGAACCGAGCTCTGGCAGCCACATTACACAAGAAAAAGCCAGAAGTGGTAATGTGTAGTAAAAACCGCAGAAAATCTTACGTTAAATACATTTGTTTTCGAAATGACGTAACTGCAAATCGTCACAATGGACGCATTTCTATTGGAATCGTTTACATTTCTCTTCTGGCAGTTAAAGTCGCGTGATGAGCCTTGCGGTTGCACCACCCTGTACGTAATTTAAGTATCTAAGTTGTTGCAGTCGACAAGTAAGGAGCACAGCAAGTCAAGTTTTAGTTTTTGAAAACTCAATTTTTGGCCGCTTTTGCTGCCTTGTAGTTGACCTAGGACCTTAAGATTTGGCACGAACCGAGCTCTGGCAGCCACATTACACAAGAAAAAGCAAGAAGTGGTATTGTGTAGAAAAAACCGCAGAAAATCATACGTTTAATACATTTGTTTTCGAAATGACGTAACTGCAAATCGTCACAATGGACGCATTTCTCTCGGAAACGTTTACATTTTTCTTCTGGCAGTTAAAGTCGCGTGATGAGCCTTGCGGGTGCACCACCCTGTACATAATTTAAGCATCTAAGTAGTTGCAGTCGACAAGTAAGGAGCACAGCACGTCAAGTTTTAGTTTTTGAAAACTCAATTTTTGGCCGCTTTTGCTGCCTTGTAGTTGACCTAGGACCTTAAGATTTGGCACGAACCGAGCTCTGGCAGCCACATTACACAAGAAAAAGCCAGAAGTGGTAATGTGTAGTAAAAACCGCAGAAAATCTTACGTTTAATACATTTGTTTTCGAAATGACGTAACTACAAATCGTCACAATGGACGCATTTCTATTGGAAACGTTTACATTTATCTTCTGGCAGTTAAAGTCGCGTGATGAGCCTTGCGGGCGCACCACTCTGTACTTAATTTAAGCATCTAAGTAGTTGCAGTCTACAAGTAAGGAGCACAGCAAGTCAAGTTTTAGTTTTTGAAAACTCAATTTTTGGCCGCTTTTGCTGCCTTGTAGTTTACCTAGGACCTTAAGATTTGGCACGAACCGAGCTCTGGCAGCCACTTTACACAAGAAAAAGCCAGAAGTGGTAATGTGTAGAAAAAACCGCAGAAAATCTTACGTTTAATACATTTTTCTTCGAAATGACGTAACTGCAAATCGTCACAATGGACGCATTTCTATCGGAAACGTTTACATTTATCTTCTGGCAGTTAAAGTCCCGTGATGAGCCATGCGGGTGCACCACTGTGTACGTAATTTAAGCATCTAATATTTGCAGTCGACAAGTAAGGAGCACAGCAAGTCAAGTTTTAATTTTTGAAAACTCAATTTTTGGCCGCTTTTGCTGCCTTGTAGTTGACCTAGGACCTTAAGATTTGGCACGAACCGAGTTCCAGCAGCCACATTACACTATAATAAGCCAGAAGTGGTAATGTGTAGAAAAAACCGCAGAAAATCTTACGTTTAATACATTTGTTTTCGAAATGACGTAACTGCAAATCGTCACAATGGACGCATTTCTATCGGAAACGTTTACATTTATCTTCTGGCAGTTAAAGTCGCGTGATGAGCCTTGCGGGTGCACCAACCTGTACGTAATTTAAGCATCTAAGTTGTTGCAGTCAACAAGTAAGGAGCACAGCAAGTCAAGTTTTTGTTTTTGAAAACTCAATTTTTGGCCGCTCTTGCTGCCTTGTAGTTTACCTAGGACCATAAGGTTAGGCACGAACCGAGCTCTGGCAGCCGCATTACACAAGAAAAAGCCAGAAGTGGTAATGTAAGGAAAAAACCGCAGAAAATCTTACGTTTAATACATTTGTTTTCGAAATGACGTAACTGCAAATCGTCACAATGGACGCATTTCTATCGGAAACGTTTACATTTATCTTCTGGCAGTGAAAGTCGCGTGATGAGCCTTGCGGGCGCACCACTCTGTACATATTTTAAGCATCTAAGTAGTTGCAGTCGACAAGTAAGGAGCACAGCAAGTCAAGTTTTAATTTTTGAAAACTCAATTTTTGGCCGCTTTTGCTGCCTTGTAGTTGACCTAGGACCTTAAGATTTGGCACGAACCGAGTTCTGGCAGCCACATTACACTATAAAAAGCCAGAAGTGGTAATGTGTTGAAAACGCCGCAGAAAATCTTACGTTTAATACATTTGTTTTCAAAATGACGTAACTGCAAATCGTCACAATGGACGCATTTCTATCGGAAACGTTTACATTTATCTTCTGGCAGTTAAAGTCGCGTGATGAGCCTTGCGGGTGCACCACTCTGTACGTAATTTAAGCATCTAAGTTGTTGCAGTCGACAAGTAAGGAGCACAGCAAGTCAAGTTTTAGTTTTTGAAAACTCAATTTTTGACCGCTTTTGCTGCCTTGTAGTTGACCTAGGATCTTAAGATTTGGCACGAACCGAGCTCTGGCAACCACATTACACAAGAAAAAGCCAGAAGTGGTAATGTGTAGTAAAAACCGCAGAAAATCTTACATTTAATACATTTGTTTTCGAAATGACGTAACTGCAAATCGTCACAATGGACGCATTTCTCTCGGAAACGTTTACATTTTTCTTCTGGCAGTTAAAGTCGCGTGATGAGCCTTGCGGGCGCACCACTCTGTACATAATTTAAGCATCTAAGTAGTTGCAGTCGACAAGTAAGGAGCACAGCAAGTCAAGTTTTAGTTTTTGAAAACTCAATTTTTGGCCGTTTTGCTGCCTTGTAGTTGACCTAGGACCTTAAGATTTGGCACGAACCGAATTCTGGCAGCCACATTACACTATAAAAAGCCAGAAGTGGTAATGTGTAGAAAAAACCGCAGAAAATCTTACGTTTAATACATTTGTTTTCGAAATGACGTAACTGCAAATAGTCACAATGGACGCATTTCTATCGGAAACGTTTACATTTATCTTCTGGCAGTGAAAGTCGCGTGATAAGCCTTGCGGGTGCACCAACCTGTACGTAATTTAAGCATCTAAGTTGTTGCAGTCGACAAGTAAGGAGCACAGCAAGTCAAGTTTTAGATTTGAAAACTCAATTTTTGGCCGCTTTTGCTGCCTTGTAGTTGACCTATACCTTAAGATTTGGCACGTACCGAGCTCTGGCAGCCACATTACACAAGAAAAAGCCAGAAGTAGTAATGTGTAGAAAAAACCGCAGAAAATCTTACGTTTAATACATTTGTTTTCGAAATGACGTAACTGCAAATCGTCACAATGGACGCATTTCTCTCGGAAACGTTTACATTTATCTTCTGGCAGTGAAAGTCGCGTGATGAGCCTTGCGGGTGCACCAACCTGTACGTAATTTAAGCATCTAAGTTGTTGCAGTCAACAAGTAAGGAGCACAGCAAGTCAAGTTTTTGTTTTTGAAAACTCAATTTTTGGCCGCTTTTGCTGCCTTGTAGTTTACCTAGGACCATAAGATATGGCACGAACCGAGCTCTGGCAGCCGCATTACACAAGAAAAAGCTAGAAGTGGTAATGTATAGAAAAAACCGCAGAAAATCTCACGTTTAATACATTTGTTTTCGAAATGACGTAACTGCAAATCGTCACAATGGACGCTTTTCTACCGGAAACGTTTACATTTATCTTCTGGCAGTTAAAGTCGCGTGATGTGCCTTGCGGGTGCACCACTCTGTACGTAATATTAGCATCTAATTTGTTGCAGTCGATAAGTAAGGAGCACAGCAAGTCAAGTTTTAGTTTTTGAAAACTCAACTTTGGCCGCTTTTGCTGCCTTGTAGTTGACCTATACCTTAAGATTTGGCACGAACCGAGCTCTGGCAGCCACATTACACAAGAAAAAGCCAGAAGTGGTAATGTGTAGTAAAAACCGCAGAAAATCTTACGTTAAATACATTTGTTTTCGAAATGACGTAACTGCAAATCGTCAAAATGGACGCATTTCTATCGGAAACGTTTACATTTATCTTCTGGCAGTTAAATTCGCGTGATGAGCCTTGCGGGTGCACCACCCTGTACGTAATTTAAGCATCTAAGTTGTTGCAGTCGACAAGTAAGGAGCACAGCAAGTCAAGTTTTAGTTTTTGAAAACTCAATTTTTGGCCGCTTTTGCTGCCTTGTAGTTGACCTAGGACAATAAGATTTGACACGAACCGAGCTCTGGCAGCCACATTACACAAGAAAAAGCCAGAAGTGATAATGTGTAGAAAAACCGCAGGAAATCTTACGTTTAATACATTTGTTTTCGAAATGACGTAACTGCAAATCGTCACAATGGACGCATTTCTATTGGAAACGTTTACATTTCTCTTCTGGCAGTTAAAGTCGCGTGATAAGCCTTGCGGGTGCACCACCCTGTACGTAATTTAAGCATCTAAGTTGTTGCAGTCGACAAGTAAGGAGCACAGCAAGTCAAGTTTTAGTTTTTGAGAACTCAATTTTTGGCCGCTTTTGCTGCCTCGTAGTTGACCTAGGACCTTAAGATTTGGCACGAACCGAGCTCTGGCAGTCACATTACACAAGAAAAAGCCAGAAGTGGTAATGTGTAGAAAAAACCGCAGAAAATCTTACGTTTAATACATTTGTTTTCGAAATGACATAACTGCAAATCGTGACAATGGACGCATTTCTATCGGAAACGTTTACATTTATCTTCTGGCAGTTAAAGTCGCGTGATGAGCCTTGTGGGTACACCTCCCTGTACGTAATATAAGCATCTAAGTTGTTGCAGTCGACAAGTAAGGAGCACAGCAAGTCAAGTTTTAGTTTGTGAAAACTCAATTTTTGGCCGCTTTTGCTGCCTTGTAGTTGACTTAGGAACCTTAAGATTTTGCACGAACCGAGCTCTGGCAGCCACATTACACAAGAAAAAGCCAGAAGTGGTAATGTGTAGAAAAAACCGCAGAAAATCTTACGATTAATACATTTGTTTTCGAAATGACATAACTGCAAATGGTCACAATGGACGCAGTTCTATCGGAAACGTTTACATTTATCTTCTGGCAGTTACAGTCGCGTGATGAGCCTTGTGGTCGCACCACTCTGTACGTAATTTAAGCATCTAAGTCGTTGCAGTCGACAAGTAAGGAGCTAAGCAAATCAAGTTTTAGTTTTTGAAAACTCTATTTTTGGCTGCTTTTGCTGCCTTGTAGTTTACCTAGGACCTTAAGATTTGGCACGAACCGAGCTCTGGCAGCCACATTACACAAGAAAAAGCCAGAAGTGGTAATGTGTAGAACAAACCGCAGAAAATCTTACGTTTAATACATTAGTTTTCGAAATGACGTAACTGCATATCGTCACAATGGACCCATTTCTCTCGGAAACGTTTACATTTATTTCTGGCAGTTAATGTCGCGTGATGAGCCTTGCGGCTGCACCACACTGTACGTAATTTAGTTATCTAAGTTGTTGCAGTCGACAAGTAAGGAGCACAGCAAGTCAAGTTTTAGTTTTTGAAAACTCAATTTTTGGCCGTTTTTGCTGCCTTGTAGTTTACCTAGGACCTTAAGATTTGGCACGAACCGAGCTCTGGCAGCCAAATTACACAAGAAAAAGCCAGAAGTGGTAATGTGTAGAAAAAACCGCAGAAAATCTTACGTTTAATACATTTGTTTTCGAAATGACGTAACTGCAGATCGTCACAATGGACGCATTTCTATCGGAAACGTTTACATTTATCTTCTGGCAGTGAAAGTCGCGTGATGAGCCTTGCGGGCGCACCACTCTGTACATATTTTAAGCATCTAAGTAGTTGCAGTCGACAAGTAAGGAGCACAGCAAGTCAAGTTTTAGTTTTTGAAAACTCAATTTTTGCCGTTTTTGCTGCCTTGTAGTTTACCTAGGACCTTAAGATTTGGCACGAACCGAGCTCTGGCAGCCAAATTACACAAGAAAAAGCCAGAAGTGGTAATGTGTAGAAAAAACCGCAGAAAATCTTACGTTTAATACATTTGTTTTCGAAATGACGTAACTGCAAATCGTCACAATGGACGCATTTCTATCGGAAACGTTTACATTTATCTTCTGGCAGTTAAAGTCCCGTGATGAGCCTTGCGGGTGCACCACTCTGTACGTAATTTAAGCATCTAAGATGTTGCAGTCGACAAGTAAGGAGCTAAGCAAGTCAAGTTTTAGTTTTTGAAAACTCTATTTTTGGCTGCTTTTGCTGCCTTGTAGTTTACCTAGGACCTTAAGATTTGGCACGAACCGAGCTCTGGCAGCCACATTACACAAGAAAAAGCCAGAAGTGGTAATGTGTAGAACAAACCGCAGAAAATCTTACGTTTAATACATTAGTTTTCGAAATGACGTAACTGCATATCGTCACAATGGACCCATTTCTCTCGGAAACGTTTACATTTATCTTCTGGCAGTTAATGTCGCGTGATGAGCCTTGCGGCTGCACCACCCTGTACGTAATTTAGTTATCTAAGTTGTTGCAGTCGACAAGTAAGGAGCACAGCATGTCAAGTTTTAGTTTTTGAAAACTCAATTTTTTGCCGCTTTTGCTGCCTTGTAGTTGACCTAGGACCTTAAGATTTGGCACGAACCGAGCTCTGGCAGCCACATTATACAAGAAAAAGCCAGAAGTGGTAATGTGTAGTAAAAACCGCAGAAAATCTTACGTTTAATACATTTGTTTTCGAAATGACGTAACTGCAAATCGTCACAATGGACGCATTTCTATCGGAAACGTTTACATTTATCTTCTGGCAGTGAAAGTCGCGTGATGAGCCTTGCGGGTGCACCACCCTGTACGTAATTTAAGTATCTAAGTTGTTGCAGTCGACAAGTAAGGAGCACAGCAAGTCAAGTTTTAGTTGTTGAAAACTCTATTTTTGGCTGCTTTTGCTGCCTTGTAGTTTACCTAGGACCATAAGATTTGGCACGAACCGAGCTCTGGCAGCCACATTACACAAGAATAAGCCAGAAGTGGTAATGTGTAGAACAAACCGCAGAAAATCTTACGTTTAATACATTAGTTTTCGAAATGACGTAACTGCATATCGTCACAATGGACCCATTTCTCTCGGAAACGTTTACATTTATCTTCTGGCAGTTAATGTCGCGTGATGAGCCTTGCGGCTGCACCACCCTGTACGTAATTTAGTTATCTAAGTTGTTGCAGTCGACAAGTAAGGAGCACAGCAAGTCAAGTTTTAGTTTTTGAAAACTCAATTTTTGGCCGCTTTTTCTGCCTTCTAGTTCACCTAGGACCTTAAGATTTGGCACGAACCGAGCTCTGGTAGCCACATTACACAAGAAAAAGCCAGAAGTGGTAATGTGTAGAAAAAACCGCAGAAAATCTTACGTTTAATACAGTTGTTTTCGAAATGACGTAACAGCAAATCGTCAAAATGGACGCATTTCTATCGGAAACGTTTACATTTATCGCAGATAAAGTCGCGTGATGAGCCTTGCAGGTGCACCACTCTGTACGTAATATAAGCATCTAAGTTGTTGCAGTCGACAAGTAAGGAGCACAGCAAGTCAAGTTTTAGTTTTTGAAAACTCAATTTTTGGCCGCTTTTGCTGCCTTGTAGTTTACCTAGGACCTTAAGATTTGGCACGAACCGAGCTCTGGCAGCCACATTACATAAGAAAAAGCCAGAAGTGGTAATGTGTAGAAAAAACCGCAGAAAATCTTACGTTTAATACATTTGTTTTCGAAATGACGTAACTGCAAATCGTCACAATGGACGCATTTCTATCGGAAACGTTTACATTTATCTTCTGGCAGTTAATGTCCCGTGATGAGCCTTGCGGGTGCACCACTCTGTACGTAATTTAAGCATCTAAGATGTTGCAGTCGACAAGTAAGGAGCACAGCAAGTCAAGTTTTAGTTTTTGAAAACTCAATTTTTGGCCGCTTTTGCTGCCTTGTAGTTGACCTAGGACCTTAAGATTTGGCACGAACCAAGTTCTGGCAGCCACATTACACTATAAAAAGCCAGAAGTGGTAATGTGTAGAAAAAACCACAGAAAATCTTACGTTTAATACATTTGTTTTCGAAATGACGTAACTGCAAATCGTCACAATGGACGCATTTCTATCGGAGACGTTTACATTTATCTTCTGGCAGTGAAAGTCGCGTGATAAGCCTTGCGGGTGCACCAACCTGTACGTAATTTAAGCATCTAAGTTGTTGCAGTCGACAAGTAAGGAGCACAGCAAGTCAAGTTTTAGATTTGAAAACTCAATTTTTTGCCGCTTTTGCTGCCTTGTAGTTGACCTATACCTTAAGATTTGGCACGTACCGAGCTCTGGCAGCCACATTACACAAGAAAAAGCCAGAAGTAGTAATGTGTAGAAAAAACCGCAGAAAATCTTACGTTTAATACATTTGTTTTCGAAATGACGTAACTGCAAATCGTCACAATGGACGCATTTCTCTCGGAAACGTTTACATTTATCTTCTGGCAGTGAAAGTCGCGTGATGAGCCTTGCGGGTGCACCAACCTGTACGTAATTTAAGCATCTAAGTTGTTGCAGTCAACAAGTAAGGAGCACAGCAAGTCAAGTTTTAGATTTTGAAAACTCAATTTTTGGCCGCTTTTGCTGCCTTGTAGTTTACCTAGGACCTTGAGATTTGGCACGAACCGAGCTCTGGCAGCGACATTAAACAAGAAAAAATCAGAAGTGGTAGTGTGTAGAAAAAACCGCAGAAAATCTTACGTTTAATACATTTGTTTTCGAAATGACGTAACTGCAAATCTTCACAATGGACGCATTTCTATCGGAAGCGTTTACATTTATCTACTTGCAGTTAAAGTCGCGAGATGAGCCTTGCGGGCGCCCGACTCTGTACGTAATTTAAGCATCTAAGTTGTTGCAGTCGACAAGTAAGGAGCACAGCAAGTCAAGTTTTAGTTTTTGAAAACTCAATTTTTGGCCGCTTTTGCTGCCTTGTAGTTGACCTAGGACCTTAAGATTTGGCACGAACCGAGCTCTGGCAGCCACATTATACAAGAAAAAGCCAGAAGTGGTAATGTGTAGTAAAAACCGCAGAAAATCTTACGTTTAATACATTTGTTTTCGAAATGACGTAACTGCAAATCGTCACAATGGACGCATTTCTATCGGAAACGTTTACATTTATCTTCTGGCAGTGAAAGTCGCGTGATGAGCCTTGTGGTCGCACCACTCTGTACGTAATTTAAGCATCTAGGTCGTTGCAGTCGACAAGTAAGGAGCTAAGCAAATCAAGTTTTAGTTTTTGAAAACTCTATTTTTGGCTGCTTTTGCTGCCTTGTAGTTTACCTAGGACCTTAAGATTTGGCACGAACCGAGCTCTGGCAGCCACATTACACAAGAAAAAGCCAGAAGTGGTAATGTGTAGAACAAACCGCAGAAAATCTTACGTTTAATACATTAGTTTTCGAAATGACGTAACTGCATATCGTCACAATGGACCCATTTCTCTCGGAAACGTTTACATTTCTCTTCTGGCAGTTAATGTCGCGTGATGAGCCTTGCGGCTGCACCACCCAGTACGTAATTTAGTTATCTAAGTTGTTGCAGTCGACAAGTAAGGAGCACAGAAAGTCAAGTTTTAGTTTTTGAAAACTCAATTTTTGGCAGCTTTTGCTGCCTTGTAGTTGACCTAGGACCTTAAGATTTGGCACGAACCGAGCTCTGGCAGCCGCATTACACAAGATAAAGCAAGAAGTGGTATTGTGTAGAAAAAACCGCAGAAAATCTTACGTTTAATACATTTGTTTTCGAAATGACGTAACTGCAAATCGTCACAATGGACGCATTTCTATCGGAAACGTTTACATTTATCTTCTGGCACTTAAAGTCCCGTGATGAGCCTTGCGGGTGCACCACTCTGTACGTAATTTAAGCATCTAAGATGTTGCAGTCGACAAGTAAGGAGCTAAGCAAGTCAAGTTTTAGTTTTTGAAAACTCAATTTTTGGCCGCTTTTGCTGCCTTGTAGTTGACCTAGGACCTTAAGATTTGGCACGAACCGAGCTCTGGCAGCCACATTACACAAGAAAAAGCCACAAGTGGTAATGTGTAGTAAAAACCGCAGAAAATCTTACGTTTAATACATTTGTTTTCGAAATGACGTAACTGCAAATCGTCAAAATGGACGCATTTCTATTGGAAACGTTTACATTTCTCTTCTGGCAGTTAAAGTCGCGTGATGAGCCTTGCGGGTGCACCACCCTGTACGTAATTTAAGCATCTAAGTTGTTGCAGTCGACAAGTAAGGAGCACAGCAAGTCAAGTTTTAGTTTTTGAAAACTCAATTTTTGGCCGCTTTTGCTGCCTTGTAGTTGACCTAGGACCTTAAGATTTGGCACGAACCGAGCTCTGGCAGCCACATTACACAAGAAAAAGCCAGAAGTGGTAATGTGTAGAACAAACCGCAGAAAATCTTACGATTAATACATTAGTTTTGAAATGACGTAACTGCATATCGTCACAATGGACCCATTTCTCTCGGAAACGTTTACATTTATCTTCTGGCAGTTAATGTCGCGTGATGAGCCTTGCGGCTGCACCACCCTGTACGTAATTTAGTTATCTAAGTTGTTGCAGTCGACAAGTAAGGAGCACAGCATGTCAAGTTTTAGTTTTTGAAAACTCAATTTTTTGCCGCTTTTGCTGCCTTGTAGTTGACCTAGGACCTTAAGATTTGGCACGAACCGAGCTCTGGCAGCCACATTATACAAGAAAAAGCCAGAAGTGGTAATGTGTAGTAAAAACCGCAGAAAATCTTACGTTTAATACATTTGTTTTCGAAATGACGTAACTGCAAATCGTCACAATGGACGCATTTCTATCGGAAACGTTTACATTTATCTTCTGGCAGTGAAAGTCGCGTGATGAGCCTTGCGGGTGCACCACCCTGTACGTAATTTAAGTATCTAAGTTGTTGCAGTCGACAAGTAAGGAGCACAGCAAGTCAAGTTTTAGTTTTTGAAAACTCAATTTTTGGCCGCTTTTGCTGCCTTGTAGTTGACCTAGGACCTTAAGATTTGGAACGAACCGAGCTCTGGCAGCCGCATTACACAAGAGAAAGCAAGAAGTGGTATTGTGTAGAAAAAACCGCAGAAAATCTTACGTTTAATACATTTGTTTTCGAAATGACGTAACTGCAAGTCGTCACAATGGAGGCATTTCTATCGGAAACGTTTACATTTATCTTCTGGCAGTGAAAGTCGCGTGATGAGCCTTGCGGGTGCACCACCCTGTACGTAATTTAAGTATCTAAGTTGTTGCAGTCGACAAGTAAGGAGCACAGCAAGTCAAGTTTTAGTTTTTGAAAACTCAATTTTTGGCCGCTTTTGCAGCCTTGTAGTTTACCTAGGACCTTAAGATTTGGCACGAACCGAGCTCTGGCAGCCAAATTACACAAGAAAAAGCCAGAAGTGGTAATGTGTAGAAAAAACCGCAGAAAATCTTACGTTTAATACATTTGTTTTCGAAATGACGTAACTGCAAATCGTCACAATGGACGCATTTCTATCGGAAACGTTTACATTTATCTTCTAGCAGTTAAAGTCCCGTGATGAGCCTTGCGGGTGCACCACTCTGTACGTAATTTAAGCATCTAAGATGTTGCAGTCGACAAGTAAGGAGCTAAGCAAGTCAAGTTTTAGTTTTAGAAAACTCTATTTTTGGCTGCTTTCGCTGCCTTGTAGTTTACCTAGGACCTTAAGATTTGGCACGAACCGAGCTCTGGCAGCCACATTACACAAGAAAAAGCCAGAAGTGGTAATGTGTAGAACAAACCGCAGAAAATCTTACGTTTAATACATTAGTTTTCGAAATGACGTAACTGCATATCGTCACAATGGACCCATTTCTCTCGGAAACGTTTACATTTATCTTCTGGCAGTTAATGTTGCGTGATGAGCCTTGCGGCTGCACCACCCTGTACGTAATTTAGTTATCTAAGTTGTTGCAGTCGACAAGTAAGGAGCACAGCAAGTCAAGTTTTAGTTTTTGAAAACTCAATTTTTTGCCGCTTTTTCTGCCTTGTAGTTCACCTAGGACCTTAAGATTTGGCACGAACCGAGCTCTGGTAGCCACATTACATAAGAAAGAGGCAGAAGTGGTAATGTGTATTAAAAACAGCAGAAAATCTTACGGTTAATACATTTGATTTCGAAATGACGTAACTGCAAATCGTCACAATGAACGCATTTCTATCGGAAACGTTTACATTTATCTTCTGGCAGTTAAAGTCGCGTGATGAGCCTTGCGGGTGCACCACTCTGTACGTAATTAAAGCATCTAAGTTGTTGGAGTCGACAAGTAAGGAGCACAGCAAGTCAAGTTTTAGTTTTTGAAATCTCAATTTTTTGCCGCTTTTGCTGCCTTGTAGTTGACCTAGGACCTTAAGATTTGGCACGAACCGAGCTCTGGCAGCCACATTACACAAGAAAAAGCCAGAAGTGGTAATGTGTAGAAAAAACCGCAGAAAATCTTACGTTTAATACATTTGATTTCGAAATGACGTAACTGCAAATCGTCACAATGGACGCATTTCTATCGGAAACGTTTACATTTATCTTCTGGCAGTTAAAGTCGCGTGATTAGCCTTGCGGGTGCACCACCCTGTGCGTAATTTAAACATCTAAGTTGGTGCAGTCAGAAGAAAGGAGCACAGCAAGTCAAGTTTTAGTTTTTGAAAACTCAATTTTTGGCCGTATTTGCTGCCTTGTAGTTGACCTAGGACCTTAAGATTTGGCACGAACCGAGCTCTGGCAGCCACATTACACAAGAAAAAGCCAGAAGTGGTAATGTGTAGTAAAAACCGCAGAAAATCTTACGTTTAATACATTTGTTTTCGAAATGACGTAACTGCAAATCGTCACAAAGGACGCATTTCTATCGGAGACGTTTACATTTATCTTCTGGCAGTTAAAGTCGCGTGATGAGCCTTGCGGGTGCACCACACTGTACGTAATTTAATTATCTAAGTTGTTGCAGTCGACAAGTAAGGAGCACAGCAAGTCAAGTTTTAGTTTTTGAAAACTCAATTTTTGGCCGCCTTTGCTGCCTTGTAGTTGACCTAGGACCTTAAGACTTGGCACGAACCGAGCTCTGGCTGCCACATTACACTAGAAAAAGCCAGAAGTTGTAATGTGTAGACAAAACCGCAGAAAGTCTTACGTTTAATACATTTGTTTTCGAAATGACGTAACTGCAAATCGAAAGAATGGACGCATTTCTCTCGAAAACGTTTACAATTATCTTCTGGCAGTTAAAGTCGCGTGATGAGCCTTGCGGGTGCACCACCCTGTACATAATTTTTAGCATCTAAGTTGTTGCAGTCGACAAGTAAGGAGCACAGCAAGTCAAGTTTTAGTTTTTGAAAACTCAATTTTTGGCCGCTTTTGCTGCCTTGTAGTTGACCTAGGACCTTAAGATTTGGCACGAACCGAGCTCTGGCAGCCACATTACACAAGAAAAAGCCAGAAGTGGTAATGTGTAGAAAAAACCGCAGAATATCTTACGTTTAATACATTTGTTTTCGAAATGACGTAACTGCAAATCGTCACAATAGACCCATTTCTCTCGGAAACGTTTACATTTATCTTCTGGCAGTTAAAGTCGCGTGATGAGCCTTGCGGGTGCACCACCCTGTACGTAATTTAATTATCTAAGTTGTTGCAGTCGACAAGTAAGGAGCACAGCAAGTCAAGTTTTAGTTTTTGAAAACTCAATTTTTGGCCGCTTTTGCTGCCTTGTAGTTGACCTAGGACCTTAAGATTTGGCACGAACCGAGCTCTGGCAGCCACATTACACAAGAAAAAGCCAGAAGTGGTAATGTGTAGAAAAAACCGCAGAAAATCTTACGTTTAATACATTTGATTTCGAAATGACGTAACTGCAAATCGTCACAATGGACGCATTTCTATCGGAAACGTTTACATTTATCTTCTGGCAGTTAAAGTCGCGTGATTAGCCTTGCGGGTACACCACCCTGTACGTAATTTAAGCATCTAAGTTGTTGCAGTCGACAAGTAAGGAGCACAGCAAGTCAAGTTTTAGTTTTTGAAAACTCAATTTTTGGCCGCTTTTGCTGCCTTGTAGTTGACCTAGGACCTTAAGATTTGGCACGAACCGAGCTCTGGCAGCCACATTACACAAGAAAAAGCCAGAAGTGGTAATGTGTAGAAAAAACCGCAGAATATCTTACGTTTAATACATTTGTTTTCGAAATGACGTAACTGCAAATCGTCACAATAGACCCATTTCTCTCGGAAACGTTTACATTTATCTTCTGGCAGTTAAAGTCGCGTGATGAGCCTTGCGGGTGCACCACCCTGTACGTAATTTAATTATCTAAGTTGTTGCAGTCGACAAGTAAGGAGCACAGCAAGTCAAGTTTTAGTTTTTGAAAACTCAATTTTTGGCCGCTTTTGCTGCCTTGTAGTTGACCTAGGACCTTAAGATTTGGCACGAACCGAGCTCTGGCAGCCACATTACACAAGAAAAAGCCAGAAGTGGTAATGTGTAGTAAAAACCGCAGAAAATCTTAAGTTTAATACATTTGTTTTCGAAATGACGTAACTGCAAATCTTCACAATGGACGCATTTCTATCGGAAACGTTTACATTTATCTTCTGGCAGTTAAAGTCGCGTGATTAGCCTTGCGGGTACACCACCCTGTACGTAATTTAAGCATCTAAGTTGTTGCAGTCGACAAGTAAGGAGCACAGCAAGTCAAGTTTTAGTTTTTGAAAACTCAATTTTTGGCCGCTTTTGCTGCCTTGTAGTTGACCTAGGACCTTAAGATTTGGCACGAACCGAGCTCTGGCAGCCACATTACACAAGAAAAAGCCAGAAGTGGTAATGTGTAGAAAAAACCGCAGAATATCTTACGTTTAATACATTTGTTTTCGAAATGACGTAACTGCAAATCGTCACAATAGACCCATTTCTCTCGGAAACGTTTACATTTATCTTCTGGCAGTTAAAGTCGCGTGATGAGCCTTGCGGGTGCACCACCCTGTACGTAATTTAATTATCTAAGTTGTTGCAGTCGACAAGTAAGGAGCACAGCAAGTCAAGTTTTAGTTTTTGAAAACTCAATTTTTGGCCGCTTTTGCTGCCTTGTAGTTGACCTAGGACCTTAAGATTTGGCACGAACCGAGCTCTGGCAGCCACATTACACAAGAAAAAGCCAGAAGTGGTAATGTGTAGAAAAAACCGCAGAAAACCTTACGTTTAATACATTTGATTTCGAAATGACGTAACTGCAAATCGTCACAATGGACGCATTTCTATCGGAAACGTTTACATTTATCTTCTGGCAGTTAAAGTCGCGTGATTAGCCTTGCGGGTACACCACCCTGTACGTAATTTAAGCATCTAAGTTGGTGCAGTCAGAAGAAAGGAGCACAGCAAGTCAAGTTTTAGTTTTTGAAAACTTAATTTTTGGCCGTATTTGCTGCCTTGTAGTTGACCTAGGACCTTAAGATTTGGCACGAACCGAGCTCTGGCAGGCACATTACACAAGAAAAAGCCAGAAGTGGTAATGTGTAGTAAAAACCGCAGAAAATCTTAAGTTTAATACATTTGTTTTCGAAATGACGTAACTGCAAATCGTCACAATGGACGCATTTCTATCGGAAACGTTTACATTTATCTTCTGGCAGTTAAAGTCGCGTGATGAGCCTTGCGGGTACACCACCCTGTACGTAATTTAAGCATCTAAGTTGTTGCAGTCTACACGTAAGGAGCACAGCAAGTCAAGTTTTAGTTTTTGAAAACTCAATTTTTGGCCGCTTTTGCTGCCTTGTAGTTGACCTAGGACCTTAAGATTTGGCACGAACCGAGCTCTGGCAGCCACATTACACTAGAAAAAGCCAGAAGTGGTAATGTGTAGAAAAACCGCAGAAAATCTTAAGTTTAATAC
The DNA here is from genome assembly GCF_023864275.1 of Schistocerca cancellata. NCBI lineage: Eukaryota > Metazoa > Arthropoda > Insecta > Orthoptera > Acrididae > Schistocerca > Schistocerca cancellata. The sequence goes on along the minus strand of NW_026046819.1, from coordinate 1,251,996 downwards.
ATTTGTTTTCGAAATGACTTAACTGCAAATCGTCACAATGGACGCATTTCTATCGGAAACGTTTACATTTATCTTCTGGCAGTTAAAGTCGCGTGATGAGCCTTGCGGGTACACCACCCTGTACGTAATTTAAGCATCTAAGTTGTTGCAGTCGACAAGTAAGGAGCACAGCAAGTCAAGTTTTAGTTTTTGAAAACTCAATTTTTGGCCGCTTTTGCTGCCTTGTACTTGACCTAGGACCTTAAGATTTGGCATGAACCGAGCTCTGGCAGCCACATTACACTAGAAAAAGCCAGAAGTGGTAATGTGTAGAAAAAACCGCAGAAAATCTTAAGTTTAATACATTTGTTTTCGAAATGACGTAACTGCAAATCGTCACAATGGACGCATTTCTATCGGAAACGTTTACATTTATCTTCTGGCAGTTAAAGTCGCGTGATGAGCCTTGCGGGTACACCACCCTGTACGTAATTTAAGCATCTAAGTTGTTGCAGTCGACAAGTAAGGAGCACAGCAAGTCAAGTTTTAGTTTTTGAAAACTCAATTTTTGGCCGTATTTGCTGCCTTGTAGTTGACCTAGGACCTTAAGATTTGGCACGAACCGAGCTCTGGCAGCCACATTACACTAGAAAAAGCCAGAAGTGGTAATGTGTAGAAAAAACCGCAGAAAATCTTAAGTTTAATACATTTGTTTTCGAAATGACGTAACTGCAAATCGTCACAATGGACGCATTTCTATCGGAAACGTTTACATTTATCTTCTGGCAGTTAAAGTCGCGTGAAGAGCCTTGCGGGTACACCACCCTGTACGTAATTTAAACATCTAAGTTGTTGCAGTCGACAAGTAAGGAGCACAGCAAGTCAAGTTTTAGTTTTTGAAAACTCAATTTTTGGCCGCTTTTGCTGCCTTGTAGTTGACCTAGGACCTTAAGATTTGGCACGAACCGAGCTCTGGCAGCCACATTACACAAGAAAAAGCCAAAAGTGGTAATGTGTAGTAAAAACCGCAGAAACTCTTAAGTTTAATACATTTGTTTTCGAAATGACGTAACTGCAAATCGTCACAATGGACGCATTTCTATCGGAAACGTTTACATTTATCTTCTGGCAGTTAAAGTCGCGTGATGAGCCTTGCGGGTACACCACCCTGTACGTAATTTAAGCATCTAAGTTGTTGCAGTCAGAAGAAAGAAGCACAGCAAGTCAAGTTTTAGTTTTTGAAAACTCAATTTTTGGCCGCTTTTGCTGCCTTGTAGTTGACCTAGGACCTTAAGATTTGGCACGAACCGAGCTCTGGCAGCCACATTACACTAGAAAAAGCCAGAAGTGGTAATGTGTAGAAAAAACCGCAGAAAATCTTAAGTTTAATACATTTGTTTTCGAAATGACGTAACTGCAAATCGTCACAATGGACGCATTTCTATCGGAAACGTTTACATTTATCTTCTGGCAGTTAAAGTCGCGTGAAGAGCCTTGCGGGTACACCACCCTGTACGTAATTTAAACATCTAAGTTGTTGCAGTCGACAAGTAAGGAGCACAGCAAGTCAAGTTTTAGTTTTTGAAAACTCAATTTTTGGCCGCTTTTGCTGCCTTGTAGTTGACCTAGGACCTTAAGATTTGGCACGAACCGAGCTCTGGCAGCCACATTACACAAGAAAAAGCCAGAAGTGGTAATGTGGAGGAAAAACCGCAGAATATCTTACGTTTAATACATTTGTTTTCGAAATGACGTAACTGCAAATCGTCACAATGGACGCATTTCTATCGGAAACGTTTACATTTATCTTCTGGCAGTTAAAGTCGCGTGATTAGCCTTGCGGGTGCACCACCCTGTACGTAATTTAAGCATCTAAGTTGGTGCAGTCAGAAGTAAGGAGCACAGCAAGTCAAGTTTTAGTTTTTGAAAACTCAATTTTTGGCCGTATTTGCTGCCTTGTAGTTGACCTAGGACCTTAAGATTTGGCACGAACCGAGCTCTGGCAGCCACATTACACTAGAAAAAGCCAGAAGTGGTAATGTGTAGAAAAAGCCGCAGAAAATCTTAAGTTTAATACATTTGTTTTCGAAATGACGTAAATGCAAATCGTCACAATGGACGCATTTCTATCGGAAACGTTTACATTTATCTTCTGGCAGTTAAAGTCGCGTGATGAGCCTTGCGGGTACACCACCCTGTACGTAATTTAAGCATCTAAGTTGTTGCAGTTGACAAGTAAGGAGCACAGCAAGTCAAGTTTTAGTTTTTGAAAACTCAATTTTTGGCCGCTTTTGCTGCCTTGTAGTTGACCTAGGACCTTAAGATTTGGCACGAACCGAGCTCTGGCAGCCACATTACACAAGAAAAAGCCAGAAGTGGTAATGTGTAGTAAAAACCGCAGAATATCTTACGTTTAATACATTTGTTTTCGAAATGACGTAACTGCAAATCGTCACAATGGACGCATTTCTATCGGAAACGTTTACATTTATCTTCTGGCAGTTAAAGTCGCGGGATGAGCCTTACGGGTACACCACCCTGTACGTAATTTAAGCATCTAAGTTGTTTCAGTCGACAAGTAAGGAGCTCAGCAAGTCAAGTTTTAGTTTTTGAAAACTCAATTTTTGGCCGCTTTTGCTGCCTTGTAGTTGACCTAGGACCTTAAGATTTGGCACGAACCGAACTCTGGCAGCCACATTACACTAGAAAAAGCCAGAAGTGGTAATGTGTAGAAAAAACCGCAGAAAATCTTAAGTTTAATACATTTGTTTTCGAAATGACGTAACTGCAAATCGTCACAATGGACGCATTTCTATCGGAAACGTTTACATTTATCTTCTGGCAGTTAAAGTCGCGTGATGAGCCTTGCGGGTACACCACCCTGTACGTAATTTAAGCATCTAAGTTGTTGCAGTCGACAAGTAAGGAGCACAGCAAGTCAAGTTTTAGTTTTTGAAAACTCAATTTTTGGCCGCTTTTGCTGCCTTGTAGTTGACCTAGGACCTTAAGATTTGGCACGAACCGAGCTCTGGCAGCCACATTACACAAGAAAAAGCCAGAAGTGGTAATGTGTAGTAAAAACCGCAGAATATCTTACGTTTAATACATTTGTTTTCGAAATGACGTAACTGCAAATCGTCACAATGGACGCATTTCTATCGGAAACGTTTACATTTATCTTCTGGCAGTTAAAGTCGCGTGATTAGCCTTGCGGGTGCACCACCCTGTACGTAATTTAAGCATCTAAGTTGGTGCAGTCAGAAGTAAGGAGCACAGCAAGTCAAGTTTTAGTTTTTGAAAACTCAATTTTTGGCCGTATTTGCTACCTTGTAGTTGACCTAGGACCTTAAGATTTGGCACGAACCGAGCTCTGGCAGCCACATTACACAAGAAAAAGCCAGAAGTGGTAATGTGTAGTAAAAACCGCAGAAAATCTTAAGTTTAATACATTTGTTTTCGAAATGACGTAACTGCAAACCGTCACAATGGACGCATTTCTATCGGAAACGTTTACATTTATCTTCTGGCAGTTAAAGTCGCGTGATGAGCCTTGCGGGTACACCACCCTGTACGTAATTTAAGCATCTAAGTTGTTGCAGTCGACAAGTAAGGAGCACAGCAAGTCAAGTTTTAGTTTTTGAAAACTCAATTTTTGGTCGCTTTTGCTGCCTTGTAGTTGACCTAGGACCTTAAGATTTGGCACGAACCGAGCTCTGGCAGCCACATTACACTAGAAAAAGCCAGAAGTGGTAATGTGTAGAAAAAACCGCAGAAAATCTTAAGTTTAATACATTTGTTTTCGAAATGACGTAACTGCAAATCGTCACAATGGACGCATTTCTATCGGAAACGTTTACATTTATCTTCTGGCAGTTAAAGTCGCGTGATGAGCATTGCGGGTACACCACCCTGTACGTAATTTAAGCATCTAAGTTGGTGCAGTCAGAAGAAAGGAGCACATCAAGTCAAGTTTTAGTTTTTGAAAACTCAATTTTTGGCCGCTTTTGCTGCCTTGTAGTTGACCTAGGACCTTAAGATTTGGCACGAACCGAGCTCTGGCAGCCACATTACACAAGAAAAAGCCAGAAGTGGTAATGTGTAGAAAAAACCGCAGAATATCTTACGTTTAATACATTTGTTTTCGAAATGACGTAACTGCAAATCGTCACAATGGACGCATTTCTATCGGAAACGTTTACATTTATCTTCTGGCAGTTAAAGTCGCGTGATGAGCCTTGCGGGTGCACCACCCTGTACGTAATTTAATTATCTAAGTTGTTGCAGTCGACAAGTAAGGAGCACAGCAAGTCAAGTTTTAGTTTGTGAAAACTCAATTTTTGGCCGCTTTTGCTGCCTTGTAGTTGACCTAGGACCTTAAGATTTGGCACGAACCGAGCTCTGGCAGCCACATTACACAAGAAAAAGCCAGAAGTGGTAATGTGTAGTAAAAACCGCAGAAAATCTTAAGTTTAATACATTTGTTTTCGAAATGACGTAACTGCAAATCGTCACAATGGACGCATTTCTATCGGAAACGTTTACATTTATCTTCTGGCAGTTAAAGTCGCGTGATGAGCCTTGCGGGTACACCACCCTGTACGTAATTTAAGCATCTAAGTTGTTGCAGTCGACAAGTAAGGAGCACAGCAAGTCAAGTTTTAGTTTTTGAAAACTCAATTTTTGGCCGCTTTTGCTGCCTTGTAGTTGAACTAGGACCTTAAGATTTGGCACGAACCGAGCTCTGGCAGCCACATTACACAAGAAAAAGCCAGAAGTTGTAATGTGTAGTAAAAACCGCAGAAAATCTTAAGTTTAATACATTTGTTTTCGAAATGACGTAACTGCAAATCGTCACAATGGACGCATTTCTATCGGAAACGTTTACATTTATCTTCTGGCAGTTAAAGTCGCGTGATTAGCCTTGCGGGTGCACCACCCTGTACGTAATTTAAGCATCTAAGTTGGTGCAGTCAGAAGAAAGGAGCACAGCAAGTCAAGTTTTAGTTTTTGAAAACTCAATTTTTGGCCGTATTTGCTGCCTTGTAGTTGACCTAGGACCTTAAGATTTGGCACGAACCGAGCTCTGGCAGCCACATTACACAAGAAAAAGCTAGAAGTGGTAATGTGTAGTAAAAACCGCAGAAAATCTTAAGTTTAATACATTTGTTTTCGAAATGACGTAACTGCAAATCGTCACAATGGACGCATTTCTATCGGAAACGTTTACATTTATCTTCTGGCAGTTAAAGTCGCGTGATGAGCCTTGCGGGTACACCACCCTGTACGTAATTTAAGCATCTAAGTTGTTGCAGTCAGAAGAAAGAAGCACAGCAAGTCAAGTTTTAGTTTTTGAAAACTCAATTTTTGGCCGTATTTGCTGCCTTGTAGTTGACCTAGGACCTTAAGATTTGGCACGAACCGAGCTCTGGCAGCCACATTACACAAGAAAAAGCCAGAAGTGGTAATGTGTAGTAAAAACCGCAGAAAATCTTAAGTTTAATACATTTGTTTTCGAAATGACGTAACTGCAAATCGTCACAATGGACGCATTTCTATCGGAAACGTTTACATTTATCTTCTGGCAGTTAACGTCGCGTGATGAGCCTTGCGGGTACACCACCCTGTACGTAATTTAAGCATCTAAGTTGTTGCAGTCGACAAGTAAGGAGCACAGCAAGTCAAGTTTTAGTTTTTGAAAACTCAATTTTTGGCCGCTTTTGCTGCCTTGTAGTTGACCTAGGACCTTAAGATTTGGCACGAACCGAGCTCTGGCAGCCACATTACACAAGAAAAAGCCAGAAGTGGTAATGTGTAGTAAAAACCGCAGAAAATCTTAAGTTTAATACATTTGTTTTCGAAATGACGTAACTGCAAATCGTCACAATGGACGCATTTCTATCGGAAACGTTTACATTTATCTTCTGGCAGTTAAAGTCGCGTGATGAGCCTTGCGGGTACACCACCCTGTACGTAATTTAAGCATCTAAGTTGTTGCAGTCGACAAGTAAGGAGCACAGCAAGTCAAGTTTTAGTTTTTGAAAACTCAATTTTTGGCCGCTTTTGCTGCCTTGTAGTTGACCTAGGACCTTAAGATTTGGCACGAACCGAGCTCTGGCAGCCACATTACACAAGAAAAAGCCAGAAGTGGTAATGTGTAGTAAAAACCGCAGAAAATCTTAAGTTTAATACATTTGTTTTCGAAATGACGTAACTGCAAATCGTCACAATGGACGCATTTCTATCGGAGACGTTTACATTTATCTTCTGGCAGTTAAAGTCGCGTGATGAGCCTTGCGGGTGCACCACCCTGTACGTAATTTAATTATCTAAGTTGTTGCAGTCGACAAGTAAGGAGCACAGCAAGTCAAGTTTTAGTTTTTGAAAACTCAATTTTTGGCCGCTTTTGCTGCCTTGTAGTTGACCTAGGACCTTAAGATTTGGCACGAACCGAGCTCTGGCAGCCACATTACACAAGAAAAAGCCAGAAGTGGTAATGTGTAGTAAAAACCGCAGAAAATCTTAAGTTTAATACATTTGTTTTCGAAATGACGTAACTGCAAATCGTCACAATGGACGCATTTCTATCGGAAACGTTTACATTTATCTTCTGGCAGTTAAAGTCGCGTGATGAGCCTTGCGGGTACACCACCCTGTACGTAATTTAAGCATCTAAGTTGTTGCAGTCGACAAGTAAGGAGCACAGCAAGTCAAGTTTTAGTTTTTGAAAACTCAATTTTTGGCCGTATTTGCTGCCTTGTAGTTGAACTAGGACCTTAAGATTTGGCACGAACCGAGCTCTGGCAGCCACATTACACAAGAAAAAGCCAGAAGTTGTAATGTGTAGTAAAAACCGCAGAAAATCTTAAGTTTAATACATTTGTTTTCGAAATGACGTAACTGCAAATCGTCACAATGGACGCATTTCTATCGGAAACGTTTACATTTATCTTCTGGCAGTTAAAGTCGCGTGATTAGCCTTGCGGGTGCACCACCCTGTACGTAATTTAAGCATCTAAGTTGGTGCAGTCAGAAGAAAGGAGCACAGCAAGTCAAGTTTTAGTTTTTGAAAACTCAATTTTTGGCCGTATTTGCTGCCTTGTAGTTGACCTAGGACCTTAAGATTTGGCACGAACCGAGCTCTGGCAGCCACATTACACAAGAAAAAGCTAGAAGTGGTAATGTGTAGTAAAAACCGCAGAAAATCTTAAGTTTAATACATTTGTTTTCGAAATGACGTAACTGCAAATCGTCACAATGGACGCATTTCTATCGGAAACGTTTACATTTATCTTCTGGCAGTTAAAGTCGCGTGATGAGCCTTGCGGGTACACCACCCTGTACGTAATTTAAGCATCTAAGTTGTTGCAGTCAGAAGAAAGGAGCACAGCAAGTCAAGTTTTAGTTTTTGAAAACTCAATTTTTGGCCGTATTTGCTGCCTTGTAGTTGACCTAGGACCTTAAGATTTGGCACGAACCGAGCTCTGGCAGCCACATTACACAAGAAAAAGCCAGAAGTGGTAATGTGTAGTAAAAACCGCAGAAAATCTTAAGTTTAATACATTTGTTTTCGAAATGACGTAACTGCAAATCGTCACAATGGACGCATTTCTATCGGAAACGTTTACATTTATCTTCTGGCAGTTAAAGTCGCGTGATGAGCCTTGCGGGTACACCACCCTGTACGTAATTTAAGCATCTAAGTTGTTGCAGTCGACAAGTAAGGAGCACAGCAAGTCAAGTTTTAGTTTTTGAAAACTCAATTTTTGGCCGCTTTTGCTGCCTTGTAGTTGACCTAGGACCTTAAGATTTGGCACGAACCGAGCTCTGGCAGCCACATTACACAAGAAAAAGCCAGAAGTGGTAATGTGTAGTAAAAACCGCAGAAAATCTTAAGTTTAATACATTTGTTTTCGAAATGACGTAACTGCAAATCGTCACAATGGACGCATTTCTATCGGAAACGTTTACATTTATCTTCTGGCAGTTAAAGTCGCGTGATTAGCCTTGTGGGTGCACCACCCTGTACGTAATTTAAGCATCTAAGTTGGTGCAGTCAGAAGTAAGGAGCACAGCAAGTCAAGTTTTAGTTTTTGAAAACTCAATTTTTGGCCGTATTTGCTGCCTTGTAGTTGACCTAGGACCTTAAGATTTGGCACGAACCGAGCTCTGGCAGCCACATTACACAAGAAAAAGCCAGAAGTGGTAATGTGTAGTAAAAACCGCAGAAAATCTTAAGTTTAATACATTTGTTTTCGAAATGACGTAACTGCAAATCGTCACAATGGACGCATTTCTATCGGAAACGTTTACATTTATCTTCTGGCAGTTAAAGTCGCGTGATGAGCCTTGCGGGTACACCACCCTGTACGTAATTTAAGCATCTAAGTTGTTGCAGTCGACAATTAAGGAGCACAGCAAGTCAAGTTTTAGTTTTTGAAAACTCAATTTTTGGCCGCTTTTGCTGCCTTGTAGTTGACCTAGGACCTTAAGATTTGGCACGAACCGAGCTCTGGCAGCCACATTACACAAGAAAAAGCCAGAAGTGGTAATGTGTAGTAAAAACCGCAGAATATCTTACGTTTAATACATTTGTTTTCGAAATGACGTAACTGCAAATCGTCACAATGGACGCATTTCTATCGGAAACGTTTACATTTATCTTCTGGCAGTTAAGATCGCGTGATTAGCCTTGCGGGTGCACCACCCTGTACGTAATTTAAGCATCTAAGTTGGTGCAGTCAGAAGCAAGGAGCACAGCAAGTCAACTTTTAGTTTTTGAAAACTCAATTTTTGGCCGTATTTGCTGCCTTGTAGTTGACCTAGGACCTTAAGATTTGGCACGAACCGAGCTCTGGCAGCCACATTACACAATAAAAAGCCAGAAGTGGTAATGTGTAGTAAAAACCGCAGAAAATCTTAAGTTTAATACATTTGTTTTCGAAATGACGTAACTGCAAATCGTCACAATTGACGCATTTCTATCGGAAACGTTTACATTTATCTTCTGGCAGTTAAAGTCGCGTGATGAGCCTTGCGGGTACACCACCCTGTACGTAATTTAAGCATCTAAGTTGTTTCAGTCGACAAGTAAGGAGCACAGCAAGTCAAGTTTTAGTTTTTGAAAACTCAATTTTTGGCCACTTTTGCTGCCTTGTAGTTGACCTAGGACCTTAAGATTTGGCACGAACCGAGCTCTGGCAGCCACATTACACTAGAAAAAGCCAGAAGTGGTAATGTGTAGAAAAAACCGCAGAAAATCTTAAGTTTAATACATTTGTTTTCGAAATGACGTAACTGCAAATCGTCACAATGGACGCATTTCTATCGGAAACGTTTACATTTATCTTCTGGCAGTTAAAGTCGCGTGATGAGCCTTGCGGGTACACCACCCTGTACGTAATTTAAGCATCTAAGTTGTTGCAGTCGACAAGTAAGGAGCACAGCAAGTCAAGTTTTAGTTTTTGAAAACTCAATTTTTGGCCGCTTTTGCTGCCTTGTAGTTGACCTAGGACCTTAAGATTTGGCACGAACCGAACTCTGGCAGCCACATTACACAAGAAAAAGCCAGAAGTGGTAATGTGTAGTAAAAACCGCAGAATATCTTACGTTTAATACATTTGTTTTCGAAATGACGTAACTGCAAATCGTCACAATGGACGCATTTCTATCGGAAACGTTTACATTTATCTTCTGGCAGTTAAAGTCGCGTGATTAGCCTTGCGGGTGCACCACCCTGTACGTAATTTAAGCATCTAAGTTGGTGCAGTCAGAAGTAAGGAGCACAGCAAGTCAAGTTTTAGTTTTTGAAAACTCAATTTTTGGCCGTATTTGCTGCCTTGTAGTTGACCTAGGACCTTAAGATTTGGCACGAACCGAGCTCTGGCAGCCACATTACACAAGAAAAAGCGAGAAGTGGTAATGTGTAGTAAAAACCGCAGAAAATCTTAAGTTTAATACATTTGTTTTCGAAATGACGTAACTGCAAACCGTCACAATGGACGCATTTCTATCGGAAACGTTTACATTTATCTTCTGGCAGTTAAAGTCGCGTGATGAGCCTTGCGGGTACACCACCCTGTACGTAATTTAAGCATCTAAGTTGTTGCAGTCGACAAGTAAGGAGCACAGCAAGTCAAGTTTTAGTTTTTGAAAACTCAATTTTTGGCCGCTTTTGCTGCCTTGTAGTTTACCTAGGACCTTAAGATTTGGCACGAACCGAGCTCTGGCAGCCACATTACACAAGAAAAAGCCAGAAGTGGTAATGTGTAGTAAAAACCGCAGAAAATCTTAAGTTTAATACATTTGTTTTCGAAATGACGTAACTGCAAATCGTCACAATTGACGCATTTCTATCGGAAACGTTTACATTTATCTTCTGGCAGTTAAAGTCGCGTGATGAGCCTTGCGGGTACACCACCCTGTACGTAATTTAAGCATCTAAGTTGTTTCAGTCGACAAGTAAGGAGCACAGCATGTCAAGTTTTAGTTTTTGAAAACTCAATTTTTGGCCACTTTTGCTGCCTTGTAGTTGACCTAGGACCTTAAGATTTGGCACGAACCGAGCTCTGGCAGCCACATTACACTAGAAAAAGCCAGAAGTGGTAATGTGTAGAAAAAACCGCAGAAAATCTTAAGTTTAATACATTTGTTTTCGAAATGACGTAACTGCAAATCGTCACAATGGACGCATTTCTATCGGAAACGTTTACATTTATCTTCTGGCAGTTAAAGTCGCGTGATGAGCCTTGCGGGTACACCACCCTGTACGTAATTTAAGCATCTAAGTTGTTGCAGTCGACAAGTAAGGAGCACAGCAAGTCAAGTTTTAGTTTTTGAAAACTCAATTTTTGGCCGCTTTTGCTGCCTTGTAGTTGACCTAGGACCTTAAGATTTGGCACGAACCGAGCTCTGGCAGCCACATTACACAAGAAAAAGCCAGAAGTGGTAATGTGTAGTAAAAACCGCAGAATATCTTACGTTTAATACATTTGTTTTCGAAATGACGTAACTGCAAATCGTCACAATGGACGCATTTCTATCGGAAACGTTTACATTTATCTTCTGGCAGTTAAAGTCGCGTGATTAGCCTTGCGGGTGCACCACCCTGTACGTAATTTAAGCATCTAAGTTGGTGCAGTCTGAAGTAAGGAGCACAGCAAGTCAAGTTATAGTTTTTGAAAACTCAATTTTTGGCCGTATTTGCTGCCTTGTAGTTGACCTAGGACCTTAAGATTTGGCACGAACCGAGCTCTGGCAGCCACATTACACAAGAAAAAGGCAGAAGTGGTAATGTGTAGTAAAAACCGCAGAAAATCTTAAGTTTAATACATTTGTTTTCGAAATGACGTAACTGCAAACCGTCACAATGGACGCATTTCTATCGGAAACGTTTACATTTATCTTCTGGCAGTTAAAGTCGCGTGATGAGCCTTGCGGGTACACCACCCTGTACGTAATTTAAGCATCTAAGTTGTTGCAGTCGACAAGTAAGGAGCACAGCAAGTCAAGTTTTAGTTTTTGAAAACTCAATTTTTGGCCGCTTTTGCTGCCTTGTAGTTGACCTAGGACCTTAAGATTTGGCACGAACCGAGCTCTGGCAGCCACATTAAACTAGAAAAAGCCAGAAGTGGTAATGTGTAGAAAAAACCGCAGAAAATCTTAAGTTTAATACATTTGTTTTCGAAATGACGTAACTGCAAATCGTCACAATGGACGCATTTCTATCGGAAACGTTTACATTTATCTTCTGGCAGTTAAAGTCGCGTGATTAGCCTTGCGGGTGCACCACCCTGTACGTAATTTAAGCATCTAAGTTGGTGCAGTCAGAAGTAAGGAGCACAGCAAGTCAAGTTTTAGTTTTTGAAAACTCAATTTTTGGCCGTATTTGCTGCCTTGTAGTTGACCTAGGACCTTAAGATTTGGCACGAACCGAGCTCTGGCAGCCACATTACACTAGAAAAAGCCAGAAGTGGTAATGTGTAGAAAAAACCGCAGAAAATCTTAAGTTTAATACATTTGTTTTCGAAATGACGTAACTGCAAATCGTCACAATGGACGCATTTCTATCGGAAACGTTTACATTTATCTTCTGGCAGTTAAAGTCGCGTGATGAGCCTTGCGGGTACACCACCCTGTACGTAATTTAAGCATCTAAGTTGTTGCAGTTGACAAGTAAGGAGCACAGCAAGTCAAGTTTTAGTTTTTGAAAACTCAATTTTTGGCCGCTTTTGCTGCCTTGTAGTTGACCTAGGACCTTAAGATTTGGCACGAACCGAGATCTGGCAGCCACATTACACCAGAAAAAGCCAGAAGTGGTAATGTGTAGAAAATACCGCAGAAAATCTTAAGTTTAATACATTTGTTTTCGAAATGACGTAACTGCAAATCGTCACAATGGACGCATTTCTATCGGAAACGTTTACATTTATCTTCTGGCAGTTAATGTCGCGTGATGAGCCTTGCGGGTACACCACCCTGTACGTAATTTAAGCATCTAAGTTGTTGCAGTCGACAAGTAAGGAGCACAGCAAGTCAAGCTTTAGTTTTTGAAAACTCAATTTTTGGCCGTATTTGCTGCCTTGTAGTTGACCTAGGACCTTAAGATTTGGCACGAACCGAGCTCTGGCAGCCACATTACACTAGAAAAAGCCAGAAGTGGTAATGTGTAGAAAAAACCGCAGAAAATCTTAAGTTTAATACATTTGTTTTCGAAATGACGTAACTGCAAATCGTCACAATGGACGCATTTCTATCGGAAACGTTTACATTTATCTTCTGGCAGTTAAAGTCGCGTGATGAGACTTGCGGGTACACCACCCTGTACGTAATTTAAGCATCTAAGTTGTTGCAGTCGACAAGTAAGGAGCACAGCAAGTCAAGTTTTAGTTTTTGAAAACTCAATTTTTGGCCGTATTTGCTGCCTTGTAGTTGACCTAGGACCTTAAGATTTGGCACGAACCGAGCTCTGGCAGCCACATTACACTAGAAAAAGCCAGAAGTGGTAATGTGTAGAAAAAACCGCAGAAAATCTTAAGTTTAATACATTTGTTTTCGAAATGACGTAACTGCAAATCGTCACAATGGACGCATTTCTATCGGAAACGTTTACATTTATCTTCTGGCAGTTAAAGTCGCGTGATTAGCCTTGCGGGTGCACCACCCTGTGCGTAATTTAAGCATCTAAGTTGGTGCAGTCAGAAGAAAGGAGCACAGCAAGTCAAGTTTTAGTTTTTGAAAACTCAATTTTTGGCCGCTTTTGCTGCCTTGTAGTTGACCTAGGACCTTAAGATTTGGCACGAACCGAGCTCTGGCAGCCACATTACACAAGAAAAAGCCAGAAGTGGTAATGTGTAGAAAAAACCGCAGAAAATCTTACGTTTAATACATTTGTTTTCGAAATGACGTAACTGCAAATCGTCACAATGGACGCATTTCTATCGGAAACGTTTACATTTATCTTCTGGCAGTTAAAGTCGCGTGATGAGCCTTGCGGGTACACCACCCTGTACGTAATTTAAGCATCTAAGTTGTTGCAGTCGACAAGTAAGGAGCACAGCAAGCCAAGTTTTAGTTTTTGAAAACTCAATTTTTGGCCGCTTTTGCTGCCTTGTAGTTGACCTAGGACCTTAAGATTTGGCACGAACCGAGCTCTGGCAGCCACATTACACAAGAAAAAGCCAGAAGTGGTAATGTGTAGAAAAAACCGCAGAATATCTTACGTTTAATACATTTGTTTTCGAAATGACGTAACTGCAAATCGTCACAATGGACGCATTTCTATCGGAAACGTTTACATTTATCTTCTGGCAGTTAAAGTCGCGTGATGAGCCTTGCGGGTGCACCACCCTGTACGTAATTTAATTATGTAAGTTGTTGCAGTCGGCAAGTAAGGAGCACAGCAAGTCAAGTTTTAGTTTTTGAAAACTCAATTTTTGGTCGCTTTTGCTGTCTTGTAGTTGACCTAGGACCATAAGATTTTGCACGAACCGAGCTCTGGCAGCCACATTACACAAGAAAAAGCCAGAAATGGTAATGTGTAGTAAAAGCCGTAGAAAATCTTACGTTTAATACATTTGTTTTCGAAATGACGTAACTGCAAATCGTCACAATGGACGCATTTCTATCGGAAACGTTTACATTTATCTTCTGGCAGTTAAAGTCGCGTGATGAGCCTTGCGGGTACACCACCCTGTACGTAATATAAGCATCTAAGTTGTTGCAGTCGACAAGTAAGGAGCACAGCAAGTCAAGTTTTAGTTTTTGAAAACTCAATTTTTGGCCGCTTTTGCTGCCTTGTAGTTGACCTAGGACCTTAAGATTTGGCACGAACCGAGCTCTGGCAGCCACATTACACAAGAAAAAGCCAGAAGTGGTAATGTGTAGAAAAAACCGCAGAATATCTTACGTTTAATACATTTCTTTTCGAAATGACGTAACTGCAAATCGTCACAATGGACGCATTTCTATCGGAAACGTTTACATTTATCTTCTGGCAGTTAAAGTCGCGTGATGAGCCTTGCGGGTACACCACCCTGTACGTAATTTAAGCATCTAAGTTGGATCAGTCAGAAGTAATGAGCACAGCAAGTCAAGTTTTAGTTTTTGAAAACTCAATTTTTGGCCGTTTTTGCTGCCTTGTAGTTGACCTAGGACCTTATGATTTGGCACGAACCGAGCTCTGGCTGCCACATTACACAAGAAAAAGCCAGAAGTGGTAATGTGTAGTAAAAACCGCAGAAAATCTTAAGTTTAATACATTTGTTTTCGAAATGACGTAACTGCAAATCGTCACAATGGACGCATTTCTATCGGAAACGTTTACATTTATCTTCTGGCAGTTAAAGTCGCGTGATGAGGCTTGCGGGTGCACCACTCTGTACGTAATTTAAGCATCTAAGTTGTTGCAGTCGACGAGTAAGGAGCACAGCAAGTCAAGTTTTAGTTTGTGAAAACTCAATTTTTGGCCGCTTTTGCTGCCTTGTAGTTAACCTAGGACCTTAAGATTTGGCACGAACCGAGCTCTGGCAGCCACATTACACATGAAAAAGCCAGAAGTGGTAATGTGTAGAAAAAACCGCAGAAAATCTTATGTTTAATACATTTGTTTTCGAAATGACGTAACTGCAAATCGTCACAATGGACGCATTTCTATCGGAAACGTTTACATTTATCTTCTGGCAGTTAAAGTCGCGTGATGAGGCTTGCGAGTGCACCACTCTGTACGTAACTTAAGCATCTAAGTTGTTGCAGTCGACAAGTAAGGAGCACAGCAAGTCAAGTTTCAGTTTTTGAAAACTCAATTTTTGGCCGCTTTTGCTGCCTTGTAGTTGACCTAGGACCTTAAGATTTAGCACGAACCGAGCTCTGGCAGCCACATTACACAAGAAAAAGCCAGAAGTGGTAATGTGTAGAAAAAACCGCAGAAAATCTTACGTTTAATACATTTGTTTTCGAAATGACGTAACTGCAAATCGTCACAATGGACGCATTTCTATCGGAAACGTTTACATTTATGTTCTGGCAGTTAAAGTCGCGTGTTGAGCCTTGCGGGTACACCACCCTGTACGTAATTTAAGCATCTAAGTTGGTGCAGTCAGAAGTAATGAGCACAGAAAGTCAAGTTTTAGTTTTTGAAAACTCAATTTTTGGCCGTTTTTGCTGCCTTGTAGTTGACCTAGGACCTTAAGATTTGGCACGAACCGAGCTCTGGCAGCCACATTACACAAGAAAAAGCCAGAAGTGGTAATGTGTAGTAAAAACCGCAGAAAATCTTAAGTTTAATACATTTGTTTTCGAAATGACGTAACTGCAAATCGTCACAATGGACGCATTTCTATCGGAAACGTTTACATTTATCTTCTGGCAGTTAAAGTCGCGTGATGAGGCTTGTGAGTGCACCACTCTGTACGTAATTTAAGCATCTAAGTTGTTGCAGTCGACAAGTAAGGAGCACAGCAAGTCAAGTTTTAGTTTTTGAAAACTCAATTTTTGGCCGCTTTTGCTGCCTTGTAGTTGACCTAGGACCTTAAGATTTGGCACGAACCGAGCTCTGGCAGCCACATTACACAAGAAAAAGCCAGAAGTGGTAATGTGTAGAAAAAACCGCAGAATATCTTACGTTTAATACATTTGTTTTCGAAATGACATAACTGCAAATCGTCACAATGGACGCATTTCTATCGGAAACGTTTACATTTATCTTCTGGCAGTTAAAGTCGCGTGATGAGCCTTGCGGGTACACCACCCTGTACGTAATTTAAGCATCTAAGTTGGTGCAGTCAGAAGTAATGAGCACAGCAAGTCAAGTTTTAGTTTTTGAAAACTCAATTTTTGGCCGTTTTTGCTGCCTTGTAGTTGACCTAGGACCTTAAGATTTGGCACGAACCGAGCTCTGGCAGCCACATTACACAAGAAAAAGCCAGAAGTGGTAATGTGTAGTAAAACCCGCAGAAAATCTTAAGTTTAATACATTTGTTTTCGATGTGACGTAACTGCAAATCGTCACAATGGACGCATTTCTATCGGAAACGTTTACATTTATCTTCTGGCAGTTAAAGTCGCGTGATGAGGCTTGCGGGTGCACCACTCTGTACGTAATTTAAGCATCTAAGTTGTTGCAGTCGACAAGTAAGGAGCACAGCAAGTCAAGTTTTAGTTTTTGAAAACTCAATTTTTGGCCGTTTTTGCTGCCTTGTAGTTGACCTAGGACCTTAAGATTTGGCACGAACCGAGCTCTGGCAGCCACATTACACAAGAAAAAGCCAGAAGTGGTAATGTGTAGTAAAAACCGCAGAAAATCTTACGTTTAATACATTTGTTTTCGAAATGACGTAACTGCAAATCGTCACAATGGACGCATTTCTATCGGAAACGTTTACATTTATCTTCTGGCAGTTAAAGTCGCGTGATGAGGCTTGCGGGTGCTCCACTCTGTACGTAATTTAAGCATCTAAGTTGTTGCAGTCGACAAGTAAGGAGCACAGCAAGTCAAGTTTTAGTTTTTGAAAACTCAATTTTTGGCCGTATTTGCTACCTTGTAGTTTACCTAGGACCTTAAGATTTGGCACGAACCGAGCCCTGCAGCCACATTACACAAGAAAAAGGCAGAAGTGGTAATGTGTAGAAAAAACCGCAGAAAATCTTACGTTTAATACATTTGTTTTCGAAATGACGTAACTGCAAATCGTCACAATGGACGCATTTCTATCGGAAACGTTTACATTTATCTTCTGGCAGTTAAAGTCGCGTGATGAGCCTTGCGGGTGCACCACCCTGTACGTAATTTAATTATGTAAGTTGTTGCAGTCGGCAAGTAAGGAGCACAGCAAGTCAAGTTTTAGTTTTTGAAAACTCAATTTTTGGCCGCTTTTGCTGTCTTGTAGTTGACCTAGGACCATAAGATTTTGCACGAACCGAGCTCTGGCAGCCACATTACACAAGAAAAAGCCAGAAATGGTAATGTGTAGTAAAAGCCGTAGAAAATCTTACGTTTAATACATTTGTTTTCGAAATGACGTAACTGCAAATCGTCACAATGGACGCATTTCTATCGGAAACGTTTACATTTATCTTCTGGCAGTTCAAGTCACGTGATGAGCTTTGCGGGTGCACCACCCTGTACGTTATTTAAGCATCTAAGTTGTTGCAGTCGACAAGTAAGGAGCACAGCAAGTCAAGTTTTAGTTTGTGAAAACTCAATTTTTGGCCGCTTTTGCTGCCTTGTAGTTGATCTAGGACCTTAAGATTTGGCACAAACCGAGCTCTGGCAGCCACATTACACGAGAAAAAGCGAGAAGATGTAATGTGTAGAAAAAACCGCAGTAAATCTTACGTTTAATACATTTGTTTTGGAAATGACGTAACTGCAAATCGTCACAATGGACGCATTACTCTCGGGAACGTTTACATTTATCTTCTGGCAATTATTGTCGCGTGATGAGCTTTGCGGTCGCACCAGTCTGTACGTAATACAGGGTGTTTCAAAAATGACCGGTATATTTGAAACGGCAATAAAAACTAAACGAGCAGCGATAGAAATACACCGTTTGTTGCAATATGCTTGGGACAACAGTACATTTTTAGGCGGACAAACTTTCGAAATTACAGTTGTTACAATTTTCGTCAACAGATCGCGCTGCAAGTGATGTGAAAGATATAGAAGACAACGCAGTCTGTGGGTGCGCCATTCTGTACGTCGTCTTTCTGCTGTAAGCGTGTGCTGTTCACAACGTGCAAGTGTGCTGTTGACAACATGGTTTATTCCTCTCGGGGGGGGGGGGGGGGGGGGGTTACAAAGTATCTGTCTCTGGGGGGGGGGCAAGTGTCTGTCTTTTGGGGTACGGCAAATATCTGTCTCTCAGGGGGGGGGGGGGGGTGGAAAGTATCTGTCTCTCGGGGGGTGGCAGTTATCTGTCTTTCGGGGTGGGGGGGCGGCAAGTATCTGTCTCTCGGGGGAGGGGCGGCAAGTATCTGTCTCTCGGGGTGGGCAGCAAGTGTCTGTCCCTTGGGGTGGGGAGCGGCAAGTAACTGTCTCTCGGGGGGGGGGGGGGCGTGGCAAGTATCTTTCTCTCAGGGGTGGGGAAAGTATCTGTCTCTCAGGGGGAGCGCAAAGTATCTGTCTCTTGTGGTGGAAAAGTAACTGTCTCTTGGGGGGGACCGCAAAATATCTGTATCTATTTAGTCGAGTTATCGATTTATTTCGAGATATTGTTTTATTTCGGTCTTCGATTTATTCGTGATATCAACATGCAACGATATATATCGAGATGTCGTATTAGTTCGAGATATCTAGTTATTTCGATATGCGATATTTTTTCGAGATATCGATTTATTTCGCGGTGTCAGTATATTTCGAGAAAGCGTTATATTTCGAGGTTGGTATATTTCGAGGTAACGATATATTTCTAGATGTCGATGTATATCGAGTTGTCATGGTATTTAGAATTATCGATATTTGACGAGAAATCGGCTTGTGTCGAGACATCGGTTTATTTCGAGCTGTCGATTTAATACGTGGTATCGAAATATACAGAGGTATCTATTTTTCCTAGGTGTCGATTTCTTTCGAGATACCGATTTGAATCGAGATTTCGATTTATTTCCAATATATGTTTATTTCGAGATATAGATTTATTTCCGGATAGCGATTTATATCCAGGTATCGATGTATTTCTAGGTACCGTATTTTTTCGACGTATCGATTTATTTCGAGATTTCGATTAATTTCGAGATATCTATTTGTTTCAAGATACTGGTTTATTTCGGATACCGGTTTATTTTGGACCCGATTATTTCGGATATCGATTATGTCGAATTACCGATTTATTTCGAGATACCTATTTATTTCGACATACCGATTTTTACTGAGATATCGATTTAGAACGTGATAACAGTGTAGTTCGATATATCGATTACTTGGAGATATCGGTTCATTGGAAGATGTTGATTTATTTGGCGATATCGATATATTTGGACATATCGTTATTTTAGAGATATCGATTTACTTGAAGATATCGAATTACTTGTTATATCGATTTACTTCGATATATCAATTTACAAAGAGCTCTCGAAACCTCGATTAATCGAATCATTCCGAGATAACGATTTATTTCGAGATACCGATTTCTTTCGAGAAGTCTATTTATTCCGAGTGATCGATTTATACCGAGTTATCGATATGTTTCGTGACATAGACATATTTAGAGACAGGGATTTATTTTGTGATATCGATTTACTTTGTGGCATCGATTTTTTTCGAGATATCGATCTATTTCGGGCAAGCTATATTTTTCGAGGTATCGACATATTTCGTGGAAACTATACATTTCATGTTTCGTTGCATTTCGAGCTATCGATATATTGATTAATTTCGAGATATCGATTCATTTCGGAATGTCAGTTCATTTCGAGATATCGATGGAGTTCGTGGTATAGATATGTTCGTGATACAGATATATTTCAAGATATCGATATATTTCGATATACTGCTATTATTAGAAATCGCTGTATTTCGAGATATCGATATTTTTAGAGTGATTGATTTATTTTGAGATTAATTTGTTCGGAGACAGCGATTTATTTGGATACATCGACTTATTTAGAGACATCGTTTTTTTCGTGTCATCGATTAATACCGAGACATCGATTTATTTCGAGACCTCGATTTATTTGGATTCCGGTTCATTTGGTGATATCGATTTCTTCGATATACAGATTTATTTCGAGGCATCGAGGTAATTCGAGTTTTCCTGTAGTTTCGAGGTATCGATTGATTCGAGGTATGGATTTGTTCTATATATCGATTTATTTCGGAGACCAATTTCGGAAATCGATAATTTCGATATACCGATTTACATAGAGATACTGCTGGATTTCGAGGTATCGATTTATCTCGAGGTATCGATTTATACAGGGTACCGAATCGGTAGATGCAACTGAGTCAATTTTAGCTTGCAATGTGTCGTGATTTTCATGAACAATAGTTTGCAGTTCTTTTATGGCTGCTTCGTGATTCCATAATACATTTTCTTGCCGCGAAAAAATCGGTTGGAAATGCTCACATATTTGTGTTTTTACGTCATCACAGACTTTTTGACATTTCGATTCAATGTTATGTAACTCAGTAGTTAAATATTCACGTGTTTATTCAAGTGTGGTGTCTAACTTCGAAAGATTTTGTTCCATTGTGTCTAACTGTTGCTGTGTTTGTCTCTGGTGTTGTTCCATTGTGTCTAACTTTTGAAGAATTTGTTCCATTGTGTCTAACTTTTGAAGCTTTTGCTGTGTTTGTCCCATTCGTTGTATTAATTGTAATAACAATGCACTGGTATCTGAAACATGTTCCTCAGTGCTTTTCGACAGTGAATTTGCACCAGCCACATTCACATTTTGACAAGCAGAAAATGTGTCTTGACTTATGTGAGAAAACGGTGAGGACCCAAAACCTGAATCTACAGTATTTTGGAGATTGTGTCCTGCCATTTCGGATTCCTGAGGCGAGCTATTGCCGACCGATCGATCGATAATGCTTCCTTGTTCACT
Organism: Schistocerca cancellata; assembly: GCF_023864275.1. Lineage (NCBI taxonomy): Eukaryota > Metazoa > Arthropoda > Insecta > Orthoptera > Acrididae > Schistocerca > Schistocerca cancellata. Next base: position 1,230,978 of record NW_026046819.1, on the reverse strand, counting down.
AATTGTTTCACTGTCTATGCCATTATTTGCCGCCCGCTCCATTTCCTTATGCACAATTACCAAATCACTAGTTTGAACATTAGTTAATTCATTACACGATGGCGCTAACACACTGCTTTCGTCTTTACTGTCATTTCTCAGTTTACTTTGGAGCCTAGTATTACGTTTTTCACACGCCGTTATTGTCACAATATTTCACACGACAACACAGAGAAGCACAATTTGAAGAGCAAAATAAGAAAACACATCAACATAGCACTGAAAACAATATCTAGTTAATTGCAAGCGCACCTGCGAAATACTTGGTGCAAATCTACATGCATGCCACAACAACAATGAAAGACTGCAACTACAAAGGAGATTCTCTCTACAATTACGCGCTAGCAATAAACAATAGCTACACTAATTACACAAACTACAAAAAAAAAATCTGAAGATTCCAGTGAGGTATCCTGGCAGGCGCGCCATATGATACGTCCCCTTAGAAACATTATACATGACTGTCCTTAAACTGACACACAATATTTTTTTTTAGCGCAACGCAATCTGACTTTCAAAAACCAGTACAAAAGAAAGGCCCTGACTAACATTAACCTATACGTTTCACAAATCACTTACCTCACAAAAATCTTCGTTACTCGAACTACTGCAATACAGCGAGCGCCACTACTGCCAGCTAAATAAAAGATACAAACTACGGAAGGCACTAACTACTGATAGGCATAGTTAGCAAATGAAAGATTTTAATAGAGAACAAACAATGTATTTACCTTAATACTCATAATATATATAGCAGCTCATGACATCCAGTCTTACTGATTTCAAAACTCCGCTATTTCTCTCCCCACATCCACCACTGCTGGCGGCTCACCTCCAACTGCGCCACGCTATGCGCTGTTAACATCCAGCTGCCCAACACTACAATGGCAGACAACAATGCAAACTAGCCAGAGACTGCACACAGCACAGCCAGTGATTTTCATACACAGTGCTACGTGGCGTTGCCAATAAGAAAACAGAAACAGCCTACTTACAGTACTATGCTGCAGAAGTTTTGCTGGGAAGAGCGCTTACAGATCCTGCATACGGTCGCAATCTCCCACGTACGACGTCCATATTTTTAGAGCGGAAAGACATTCGTTGCCGTCAATTTGTTTCGGACGAGGAGGCGCACGCTTGAGTATCGTAATGGTTCTGTAGGCACCGCAAACATTTTTTCCATGGAGGCATTACCGTCTTGTCGCATACTTGTATAAAAGTAATAACAATTATGGTGATTATTTTTGAAATAATAATAATAATAATTTCCTTACTTTTTCCCAACTGTCTCGCTTTCGTTTCAATGCGCCTTAATGTGTTTCTCTTTTTGTTTTCATCTCCCACAGAATTCTTTCTTTCAGACAGCTGTTTTCTACTAAAATGTAGAATTACGTCAGTCAGTAAGTTTCATATCGGCAAACAAAACTAAAACTTACAGATTTCAATTGGTATCTTGTCTGGAAAGAGGCATTTGCGTCAATCAAAAAAATGGTTCAAATGGCTCTGAGCACTATGGGACTTAACATCTATGGTCATCAGTCCCCTAGAACTTAGAACTACTTAAACCTAACTAACCTAAGGACAGCACACAACACCCAGCCATCACAAGGCAGAGAAAATCCCTGACCCCGCTGGGAATCGAACCCGGGAACCCGGGCGTGGGAAGCGAGAGCTCTACCGCACGACCACGAAATGCGGGCTTGCGTCAATCAGTGGGGCTTGCTTGCAGTTGATTACGTCTCAGATTATAAATCTATAACTAAACAAGAAACGTCATGTTCCTTCAGGGATTAGATACAAATATCGCCTGACTTTAAGCTCGGGTAAACGGCCCTGAAGCGTTAAAAATATAGCTGGATGCAGATTACGTTTCGAGTGCGACTTTGTAATCTCCACATTAATCCATGGAAGATGATCTGGTAGCTTGCAGATACGACAATAGGGACAAGAGTTGACCATCCACATTCCAGCCCGCTGTAAGCTATGTACAGTGTTTTCGAGGGTGAATGGTCAGTAACAAAGGTGTAACAAAAGTCAAGTCATAATTTTAATACGCGAACAAGAAAATTGAAATACAGATTTTGTATATTAATCGTACTACGAGGACAATGATCCTTATGTGATTCGAAAGATACTTTGCCATAGATGTGCGCTAAGAAAAAATAATCTCTGTATTTAGCCATTAAGAGTCGTAAAAGGAAATAGAAGCTTTCACATTCGTAACACTAATATTTCATTCTCTATCACGCATTAAAATCTCCAATGCCTGAAAATTGAAAACTGTAGAGCTGCCAACCTCTGCCTAGCGCACAGATCAAGTGCTACAGTAGAATTGACAAATGAAAGTGACAACATTTCGTGAGATCGTATTTTAGGGGCTTTCGTGCTTACATGGATTTGCAGTACAACATGCATATCTGGCATGTAAAATGCGACAACTGCTAAGTCAGTGATGATGTCTGTAAATAGCATTGTATATTGGCGTCGTTATTTCGCTTAGTTTTGTGTAAAAGTAATTACGTGATCGTTTGCTGCCATTATCAGAAACTTTGAAGTAAGTTCCGGATTTGTAATTTCTACACTTTGAATATGTAAGACTTCCGATTTCCCTTAGTATGCGGAAACCATATTTGTTTCAGTGTATGCCTAGAAGGAGAATGCTAACGGGTCAGAGTGGAAGACGCAGAGCTAGGCAGACACAGTTTTTGCGTCGCGACAGTAATAGCAATGTGAACATTCATAATGATAACGCATGTGTTTATCGAAAACTGAAGTACTGATTCTTAAAATTAATTATACAATATGACAAATCAAACTTGCATAACGGGTAAGGAACTTCGCCGTAGATGTGAACAAATGGAAACCATCATGTGTGTCCATAACCATTAGGATAGGTAAATAGAAGCACACACTTGTGAAAACTTTTCCTTTGTCTCTGACACTGCTACCAACTTCCAGGACCGAAGCTGCTATGTCGTTGAAGTTGTCAACAGTGGAAAACGAAACGTAGTAACGAAGTCGTCGGGTACAGCAAACGTTCTTTATTAACGTCGTTTTTTCACTTACTTTGGTCAAAGAGAAAACGGAACTAACTCTGTGTTCATTTTCCGCCGTCACCACCAAATGTAGTGTGTTCCTAATTTTCAGTATCTGCATTTTGAGTAGCTACGACGTCCTGTATTGTAACGAAACTGTACTTGTTTTAGGCTATGCCTCGAACAAGAACATTAACGAGTCGGGCTGAAAGACGAAGAGCTAGAGACACACAATTTTTGTCAGATGTCAGTAACGATAATTCTATTGTGGTTCTAAAAGATACAATTACATGTGCATGGAACATAATTACAAATAATTTTGAGAACTGTAATTGCGCTTTGATGAATTTACAACGCAGATATTGTAATGCAAATCATTTCGCGTCTGAGATGACCTTATACGATACAATGGCATTCACATTGTGTTGTCATAATGGTAAATTAATTTGTCAACGTAGTGTATCAAAGACTCCCTTTAAATGCTTGAATAATTAAAGAGAAATTAAAGAACTGTTTCATAGACACACGCAGCTACAATGGACACATTTCTATCGGAAACGTTAACATTTATCTTCTGGCAATTATTGTCGCGTGATGAGCCTTGCGGTCGCACCACTCTGTACGTAATACAGGGTGTTTCAAAAATGACCGGTATATTTGAAACGGCAATAAAAACTAAACGAGCAGCGATAGAAATACACCGTTTGTTGCAATATGCTTGGGACAACAGTACATTTTCAGGCTGACAAACTTTCGAAATTACAGTAGTTACAATTTTCATCAACAGATCACGCTGCAAGTGATGTGAAAGATATAGAAGACAACGCAGTCTGTGGGTGCGCCATTCTGTACGTCGTCTTTCTGCTGTAAGCGTGTGGTGTTCACAACGTGCAAGTGTGCTGTAGACAACATGGTTTATTCCTCTCGCGGGGGGTGGGGGGTGGCAAAGTATCTGTCTCTGGGGGGGGGGGCAAGTGTCTGTCTTTCAGGGGGGCGGCAAATATGTGTCTCTCGGGGGGTGTGTGTGGAAAGTATCTGTCTCTCGGGGGCGGCGGCATGTATCTGTCTCTCGGGGTGGGGGGGCGGCAAGTATCTGTCTCTGGGGGGGGGGGGGGCGGCAAGTATCTGCCTCTCGGGGTGGAGGGCGGCAAGTATCTGTCTCTCGGGGTGGGGGGCGGCAAGTATCTGTCTCTCGGGGGGTGGTGGCAAGTATCTGTCTCTCGGGGGGTGGTGGCAAGTATCTGTCTCTCGGGGGGGGGGCGCAAAGTATCTGTCTCTCGGGGGGGGCGCAAAGTATCTGTCTCTTGTGGGGGCAAAAAACTGTCTCTTGGGGGGGGGTTATATATCTGTATCGATTAAGTCGAGATATCGCTTTATTTCGATATATCGATTTATGTCGGACAACGATTTAACCGAGATATCGACATACTTCGATATATTGTTATATTTCGAGACGTCGCATTAATCCAAGATTTCGAATTATTTCGAGATATGAAATTTTTTCGATATATCGATTTATTTCGCGGTATCGGTATATTTCGATGTATCGTTATATTTCGAGGTTGGTATATATCGAGGTAACGATATATTTCGAGATGTCGATGTATTTCGAGATGTCAAGGTATTTCGAACTATCGATATTTGACGAGACATCGACTCGTGTCGAGATATCGGTTTATTTCGAGATGTCGATTTAATACGTGGTTTCGTAATATATCGTGGTATCTATTTTTTCGAGGTATCGATTTCTCTCGAGATTTGGAGTTGAATCAAGATTTCGATTTATTTTGGGATATGTCTTTATTTCGAGATATTGACTTATATGCTGATATCGATTTACATCGACGTATCGATTTATTTCTAGGTTCCGATTTATCAGGACGTATCGATATTTTTCGGGATTTCGAATAATTTCTAGATATCGATTTGTTTCAAGATACCTGTTTATTTCTGATACCGGTTTATTTTGGACCCGATTATTTCGGATATCGATTATTTCGAATTACCGATTTATTTTGAGATGCCGGTTGATTTCGGGATACCGATCTTTACAGGGATATCGATTTAATTCGTGATATCGATTTATTTCGATAAGACGACTACTTGGAGATATCGATTTCTTTGAAGATGCTGAATCATTTGGAGATATCGATATATTTGGAGGTATCGATTATTTCGGGGATATCGATTTATTTGAAGATGTCGAATTATTAGTTTACATCGATTAACTTCGAGATATCGATTTACATGGAGATATCGATATGTTTAGATACTTCGATTCATTCCGAGATGACGATTCATATCGAGATATCGATGCATTATGAGATTCGAAATATTTCGATATTAGATATATTTCGAGATTCGTTATATTTCGAGATATCAATATATTTGGAGATATCGATTAATTGGAGATTTTGGTTTATTTGGAGGCATCGATAGATTTCGTGGCTTCGATATATTTCGATACATTAGTTTATTACGAGATACCGATTTATTTCGAGATATCGTACTATTTCGAGGTCCTTGTATATTTCGAGATATCGGTATATTTCGAGCAATCGGTAGGTTTCGAGATATCGGTATGTTTCGAGATGTAGGCATATTTCGAGACATCTGTATATTTCGAGGTAACGGTATATTTCGAGATATCGATATATTTCTAGGTCTCGAATCTTTATGAGGTACCGATACATTTCTTGATATCGATTCATTTCGAGATATAATACATTTCGGGATATCGATTCCTTTCGCCGTATCGATTAATATAGAGATATCGTAGAATCTCGAGACATCGACCAATTTCTAGTTATCGAATTATTTCGGTTCGTCGATTTATTTCGATACAACGCTACATTTCGAGATACCGATACATCTCGAGATATCGTTATATATCAAGATGTCGATTTATGTCGGTTTACCGAATTATTTCGAGATACCGATTTATTTCGTGATACCCCTTTCTTTCGAGAAATCTATTTATTTCGTGTGATCGACATATTTCGAGATATCGATATGTTTCGCGACTTCGACATATTTAGTGATAGTGGTATATTTCACCATATCGATTTACTTAGAGACATCGATTTATTTCGGGATATCTTTTATTTTGAGAAAAATATATATTTCGAGGTATCGATATGCTCCGTGAAAACTATACATTTCATAATGCGATTCTTCTCGAGATATCGATATATTTCGAGATACCGACTCATTCCGAAAGATCGGTTCATTTCGAGGTATCGATGTATTTCGGTGTATAGATATGTTCGAGGTGTAGATATATTTCAAGATATCGATATATGTCGATATATCGATATACTACGAGATATCGGTATATTTCGAGGTATCGCTGTATGTTAGATACTGCTGCGTTTAGAGATATCGTTATATTTCGAGATATTGATTTATTTGGAGATTGTATTGTTTGGAGACATCGATTTATTTGGAGACATCGATTTATTTGGATACATCGACTTATTTGGAGACATCGATTATTTTCGTGACATCTGTTTTTTTCTAGACATTGATTTATTTGGAGACCTCGATTTATTTGGAGACCGGTTTATTTCGTAATATTGATTTCTTCGAGATACCGGTTTATTTCGAGATATCGAGGTACGTCGAGATATCGAGCAGTTTTGAGATATTGAATTATTTCGCTTTGTCGCTTTATTTCTATATATCGATTTATTTCGGATACCGATTTCGGATATCGGTTATTTCGAGATATAGATTTATATCGAGATACCGCTATGTTTCGAGGTATCGATTTACATTTATTTATCGATTGATATCGAGGGTTCGGTTTATTTCGAGGTATCGATTTATACAGGGTACCGAATCGGTAGATGCAACTGAGTCAATTTTAGCTTGCAATGTGTCGTGATTTTCATGAACAATAGTTTGCAGTTCTTTTATGGCTGCTTCGTGATTCTATAATGCATTTTCTTGCCGCGAAAAAATCGGTTGGAATTGCTCACATATTTGTGTTTTTACGTCATCACAGACTTTTTGACATTTCGATTCAATGTTATGTAACTCAGTAGTTAAATATTCACGTGTTTATTCAAGTGTGGTGTCTAACTTCGAAAGATTTTGTTCCATTGTGTCTAACTGTTGCTGTGTTTGTCTCTGGTGTTGTTCCATTGTGTCTAACTTTTGAAGAATTTGTTCCATTGTGTCTAACTTTTGAAGCTTTTGCTGTGTTTGTCCCATTTGTTGTATTAATTGTAATAACAATACACTGGTATCTGAAACATGTTCCTCAGTGCTTTTCGGCAGTGAATTGACACCGGCAACATTCACATTTTGACAAGCAGAAAATGTGTCTTGACTTATTTGAGAAAACGGTGAGGACCCAAAACCTGAATCTACAGTATTTTGAAGATTGTGTCCTGCCATTTCGGATTCCTGAGGCGAGCTATTGCCGACCGATCGATCGATAATGCTTCCCTGTTCACTAATTGTTTCACTGTCTATGCCATTATTTGCCTCCCGCTCCATTTCCTTATGCACAATTACCAAATCACTAGTTTGAATATTAGTTAATTCATTACACGGTGGCGCTAACACACTGCTTTCGTCTTCACTGTCATTTCTCAGTTTACTTTGGAGCCTAGTATTACGTTTTTCACACGCCATTATTGTCACAATATTTCACACGACAACACAGAGAAGCACAATTTGAAGAGCAAAATAAGAAAACACATCAACATAGCACTGAAAATAATATCTAGTTAATTGCAAGCGCAGCTGCGAAATACTTGGTGCAAATCTACATGCATGCCACAACAACAATGAAAGACTGCAACTACAAAGGAGATTCTCTCTACAATTACGCGCTAGCAATAAACAATAGCTACACTAATTACACAAACTACAAAAAAAAAATCTGAAGATTCCAGTGAGGTATCCTGGCAGGCGCGCCATATGATACGTCCCCTTAGAAACATTATACATGACTGTCCTTAAACTGACACACAATATTTTTTTTTAGCGCAACGCAATCTGACTTTCAAAAACCAGTACAAAAGAAAGGCCCTGACTAACATTAACCTACACGTTTCACAAATCACTTACCTCACAAAAATCTTCGTTACTCGAACTACTGCAATACAGCGAGCGCCACTACTGCCAGCTAAATAAAAGATTCAAACTATAGAAGGCACTAACTACTGATAGGCATAGTTAGCAAATGAAAGATTTTAATAGAGAACAAACAATGTATTTACCTTAATACTCATAATATATATAGCAGCTCATGACATCCAGTCTTACAGATTTCTAAACTCTGCTATTTCTCTCCCCACATCCACCACTGCTGGCGGCTCACCTCCAACTGCGCCACGCTACGCGCTGTTAACATCCAGCTGCCCAACACTACAATGGCAGACAACAATGCAAACTAGCCAGAGACTGCACACAGCACAGCCAGTGATTTTCATACACAGTGCTACGTGGCGTTGCCAATAAGAAAACAGAAACAGCCTACTTACAGTACTATGCTGCAGAAGTTTCGCTGTGAAGAGCGCTTACAGATCCTGCATACGGTCGCAATCTCCCACGTGCGACGTCCATATTTTTAGAGCGGAAAGACATTCGTTGCCGTCAATTTGTTTCGGACGAGGAGGCGCACGCTTGAGTATCGTAATGGTTCTGTAGGCACCGCAAACATTTTTTCCATGGAGGCATTACCGTCTTGTCGCATACTTGTATAAACGTAATAACAATTATGGCGATTATTTTTGAAATAATAATAATAATAATTTCCTTACTTTTTCCCAACTGTCTCGCTTTCGTTTCAATTCGCCTTAATGTGTTTCTTTTTTTGTTTTCATCTCCCACAGAATTCTTTCTTTCAGACGGCTGTTTTCTACTAAAATGTAGAATTACGTCAGTCAGTAAGTTTCAAATCGGCAAACAAAACTAAAACTTACAGATTTCATCTTGGTATCTTGTCTGGAAAGGGGCATTTGCGTCAGTCAGTGGGGCTTGCTTGCAGTTGATTACATCTCAGATTATAAATCTATAAATAAACAAGAAACGTCATGTTCCTTCAGGGAATAGATACAAATATCGCCTGACTTTTAGCTCGGGTAAACGGCCCTGAAGCGTTAAAAATATAGCTGGATGCAGATTACGTTTCGAGTGCGACTTTGTAATCTCCACATTAATCCGTGGAAGATGATCTGGTAGCTTGCAGATACGCCAATAATGACAAGAGTTGACCATCCACGTTCCAGCCCGCTGTAAGCTATGTACAGTGTTTTCGAGGGTGAGTGGTCAGTAACAAAGATGTAACAAAAGTCAAGTCATAATTTTAATACGCGAACAAGGAAATTGAAGTACAGATTTTGTATATTAATCGAACAACGAGGACAATGATCCTTATGTGATTCGAAAGATACTTTGCCATAGATGTGCGCTAAGAAAAAATAATCTCTGTATTAAGCCATTAAGAGTCGTAAAAGGAAATAGAAGCGTTCACATTCGTAACACTAATCTTTCATTCTCTATCACGCATTAAAATCTCCAATGCCTGAAAATTGAAAACTGTAGAGCTGCCAACCTCTGCCTAGCGCACAGATCAAGTGCTACAGTAGAATTGACAAATGAAAGTGACAACATTTCGTGAGATCGTATTTTAGGGGCTTTCGTGCTTACATGGATTTGCAGTACAACATGCTTATCTGGCATGTAAAATGCGGCAACTGCTAAGTCAATGATGATGTCTGTAAATAGCATTGTATATTGGCGTCGTTATTTCGCTTAGTTTTGTGTAAAAGTAATTACGTGATCGTTTGCTGCCATTATCAGAAACTTTGAAGTAAGTTCCGGATTTGTAATTTCTTCACTTTGAATATGTAAGACTTCCGATTTCCCTTAGTATGCGGAAACCATATTTGTTTTAGTGTATGCCTAGAAGGAGAATGCTAACGGGTCAGAGTGGAAGACGCAGAGCTAGGCAGACACAGTTTTTGCGTCGCGAAAGTAATAGCAATGTGAACATTCATAATGATAACGCATGTGTTTATCGAAAACTGAAGTACTGATTCTTAAAATTAATTATACAATATGACAAATCAAACTTGCATAACGGGTAAGGAACTTCGCCGTAGATGTGAACAAATGGAAACCATCATGTGTGTCCATAACCATTAGGATAGGTAAATAGAAGCACACACTTGTGAAAACTTTTCCTTTGTCTCTGACACTGCTACCAACTTCCAGGACCGAAGCTGCTATGTCGTTGAAGTTGTCAACAGTGGAAAACGAAACGTAGTAACGAAGTCGTCGGGTGCAGCAAACGTTCTTTATTAATGTCGTTTTTTCACTTACTTTGGTCAAAGAGAAAACGGAACTAACTCTGTGTTCATTTTCCGCCGTCACCACCAAATGTAGTGTGTTCCTAATTTTCAGTATCTGCATTTTGAGTAGCTACGACGTCCTCTATTGTAACGAAACTGTACTTGTTTTGGGCTACGCCTCGAAAAAGAACATTAACGAGTCGGGCTGAAAGACGAAGAGCTAGAGACACACAATTTTTGTTAGATGTCAGTAACGATAATTCTATTGTGGTTCTAAAAGATACAATTAAATGTGCATGGAACATAATTACAAATAATTTTGAGAACTGTAATTGCGCTTTGATGAATTTACAACGCAGATATTGTAATGCAAATCATTTCGCGTCTGAGATGACCTTATACGATACAATGGCATTCACATTGTGTTGTCATAATGGTAAAATTAATTTGTCAACGTAGTGTATCAAAGACTCCCTTTAAATGCTTGAATAATTAAAGAGAAATTAAAGAACTGTTTCATAGACACACGTAGCTGCAACGTAGCATTTGCCAGGGATCAGTTCTGCGGCTAAAATTTCACTTTAAGATACATGACATTATCCATCGCATATGAGATTCCTTGACGCAATTGGTCGGATTTTGACCACAGGCGATACTAGTTCTATTAATATGCTTAGGTCTGCTGATCAGATAGCATAAAATCCCACACAGCAGGTGAAGAATGACTTTATTGGTTGTTGCAAAGTATGATTGGTTGATTTGGGAAGAGAGGACCAAACAGCGAGGTCACCGGATCAAATGCAAAGTATGCATGACGCGTTTTGGAGTTACTTCCATCTTCAGAAATCTAAGTCCAAAGGAGGCACAAGGACAAGAGCGTTACTGTTCGTGTACATAACAGAAAGTCCAAAGCGGACTCACATGCTGTACAGAGAGGTCTCGATAACGTGCAGACGTCACGGTACACCTGACAGGTCTTTATGGTGAATTATCTTCAAAGAAGAACGGATGGAGAATAAAGATGCTTGTGAATCCACCTCACACCATCACATAGGGTCAGTGCAACGGCTCTTCATGCACAACACGCGATTTAACAGTACCCCAAATTCGGCAGGTCTGTCTATTCACTGCACCCTGTAGTGTAAAATCAGCCTCTTCACTGTACAGAATATTACCCAGCTAAAAGTCACCAACTTCGATCCGCGCCAGAAACCGAAGAGCGAATTCATAATGTTGCTGCACATAGTGAGGTTTCAGTTGCTGCACTGTCTGGATGTTGTACGGATATCAGAGTAAAGTAAATCGCAGAATATTTAACTTCTGAGGTCATCAGTCCCCTAGAACTTAGAACTACTTAAACCTAACTAACCTAAGGACACCACACAAATCCATACCTGAGGCAGCATTCGAACCTGCGACCGTAGCGGACACACGGTTCCAGACTGAAGCGCCTAGAACCGCACGGTCACACCGGCCGGCTAGGTACTGATGACCTTAGCAGTGTGGTCCCACAGGAGCTTACCACAGACGGACGGTTGCCATGGGACACTCTTGAGTCGGAAACGCTTGCTCAGGAAGAAGGCCTACCCTACGCTTGTCTGTCCGCTTTTAGAATATTGTTGCGCCGTGTGGGATCCTTACCAGATAGGACTGTCGAAGTTCAAAGAAGGGCAGCACGTTATATCGCGAAATATGGGAGAGAGTGTCACTGAAATGATAGAGGATTTGGGATGGGTATCATTAAAACAAAGGCGTTTTTCGTTGCGACGAAATTCCAATCACCAACTTTCTCCTCCGAATGCGATAATATTTTGTTGACAACGACCTACATAGGAACAAACGATCACCTCGATAAAATAATGGAAATCAGAGCTCGTACGGAAAGATATAGGTGTTCGTTCTTTCCGCGCGCTATACGAGATTGGAGTAATAGAGAATTGTGAAGGTATATGAAGATAGTAACTGTTCTCGAAAGAACAGGTACGACTGATGACCGTGCAGCTTCTCTAGAATAAATGATAATTAATTGAAACGCTCAGCTGCCGACAGGTGTTGATGTACCTCGGGGTACACATTTTCAGCTGTCCCCATCGAGGTATATCAACACCTGTCGGCAGCTGAGGGTTTCAATTAATTATCATTTATTCTAGAGAAGCTGCACGGTAATCAGTGGTATCTGTTCCTTCGAGAACAGTTACTATCTTCATATATGTAGTTAAAGGCTACCCAGCCATTAACCTTCGTCTGTGCGAATGCCCAAAGATTGCCCGAACTCTTATACGGGAATCGTCACCTTAGTGTGCCCGAGTAATGAGTGGATGGGCAAATACCTATTACGTACATTACGTATGTTGATTGTGGACAGTTGGGAATGTGGGTCTCACGGGAAGCGTGCAAGGGTTAAGTCCTTCCAGTCGCGCTATTCATCTGTGTCCTCGGTGGCTCAGATGGATAGAGCGTCTGCCATGTAAGCAGGAGATCCCGGGTTCGAGTCCCGGTCGGGGCATATATTTTCAGCTGTCCCCATCGAGGTTGTATCAACAACACCTATCGGCATCTGAGGGTTTCAATTAATTATCAATTCGGAAGGTAATTCGATGAACCTTCTGCCAGGCACTTAAATGTGATTTGAAGAGTATCCATGTCGCACGTGCTCAAAACGATTCATACTACAGAATGCATGCAAACATACTCGCCGTAAATACTGACGAATAACGAGTGCTGCATATCCAAGTTACACAGATCGGCCTTTCCTGCCAATAAGAACAGGGAATTGCTATGTAGGAACAATTCGAGCTAGAGGTAGGGCTCATAAGCACTACTTGAATTGCAGACTAAACGTAAATGACGAAAATGCATTTTTGGTAAAAATTGGTCAAAACATAATCCTGTGCCCTCCGTATTAAATTAGCCGTTTTGAATATTGAAAATCTGACTTCAGCTTCCTGTTCAGCAACATTAAAAATATATATGTAACACTCAGTTCATGCAAATCGAAGTAATAATATAACTAAAAGTTTTCGCTAAACTTTGAACACTTTTTTTTTCGAGATACGTTTATTTCTCAGAACGGCATGCAGCATAAACTAAAAGTGATTCAACCTCTTAACTTCTACCTCGGACTCCGAAAAGTAAACATTTTTCTTAGGAGCTTATAGCTATAATGTGACATTTGTTAATATTAACTAATTTTTGTGTGGGCATAAGGAGTGAAACAAACCCCCAAAAATCGAAGTCAAAGTTCGAATTAGCACTGTATCTTTAAATTTAAGGTTGTTTCATTGCGGTTCGGTGTGCGCTTGCATAAATTTTATGTAATATCGACTGATGTTATCCATTTTTAATTTCAGAGAAATAATGTAGTATCAACTGATGTTATCCATTTTTGATTTCAGGTAACATCTGAGGGGCCACACTGCACGCACTCTGCGTACTTCAGACTCGCAGGCCCTTGATCAAATTATAATTACGGGCGCCATTTTTTTTACTGAAAATCTAAAATAAAGCTCATAGTATGATCACTTGTAATTCCCAAACAGATCCTTCGAATGTATTTTCATTGTCTCAAAAAGATTTCCAAATGTACCATTTTTTGCTCATTTGAATGAGAACCTGGCCTTAATGGCGGAATATAGTGACGAGATTTTTTTCGGAGACGTTGTACGTTCGCGAGAAGTATTTCGTTCCACGCGTGTCGATGGACATTCCACAGATATTACTGTGTGTGTGTGCTACTCAGTCGTGCCATTTGAGTGTACATCTTTGCATAGTTTTCCTTTCACGTTGTAAACAGTGCTCGGCTCAGTAACTAACTGGCCATTGAGTGGTTCCGAAGGTGTCGGATGTGCGGTGCGTTCGGTCTGCTAAGACAACAACAGACTGGCGTGGTGCGATGGCAGAAGCAGACACTGAGGGAGCTAGCTGTAGGGACGCCAGCGAACAATTTATGCCAAGTAAGACGAAGAGAACTATTCTAAAATTATGAGCCGTCTCGAAAGCGTTTATCATTAGTAAATCTTGTAGTTGAGACTGACAATCAATCTACAATAACTGACAGATTTGCCTAGAGAGAGATACTGGAAATCCCCCCTCCTGAATGAAATTTTGGTTGTGATGACAGGCCGATGGGTAGTGTAGCCCGAGATCTAAGTTAGGTTGTAGGGAGGTAATTTGATTGAGAGTTGTTTATGCCAACGATTATGAATGCCGAGTAAACGTTGTGCGAGCAGATTGCCCTGTAGCGTAGCCTAGTGTTTCCGTCCGCGCCTTATTTAACACACTTTCTCTAGCTGTGTACTAAAGTCGCACAACAGTCACGAAAACTACGTTTCTGGTGGGGGGAGGGGAGAGTCCACTATGTAACTTTCAGTACAATTTTTAGTAAGCGCCGAAACTAGCCGAAATAGAAGCATAATTTTAACTATATTTCCGTTTCTGGGAAAATAGTGGTTCTCCTCTTTCGGCAGCAACTGTAATATGTAGGCGACTTATTAGAGTTTTTTTAACTCTGGATCATGATCTCAATAGACGCAGAGCTTTTTTTTACGTTACTTGATTCGTGGTCTATAGTAAACAATGCAACGGTCAATTCTTTGAAGTGCGACGTGTGTCTGCAATGTTCGTAAGGCCAAGTTTGTATACATTCGGTGTCAGTTTTTTTTTTTTTTTGCCATATACTGTATAATTAAGCCGAGGAGGATAATGTTCAAGGAGCACTGCATTAGCAGTCTATGGAGAAATTGAGAATTTGGATCTGATGAACGGCATGCTCGGACAGTTGGTGCAATTAGGTTGTCCACTGCGTAATTCGGACACAGTGATCATTGCCTCTCCCTAGTAACCAGGGGACTCGGGTGCTAATCCTGGTCTGGCACAAATTTTCAACAGTGTCCATTGACTAAAGTCAGTGCCCATTGTCAGCTAATTTCATTGTTTCGGTGTCCAATTGTATTTTGTTCGCGATACGCCGTTTAGCTTTTTCATGGATAACAGCTTTGGAAAGTGTACAGGCTGTACAGGTTATACTGATATTCGCTCGTCGTTAGTCCAAAGCTAGTATAGCGATTTTTAAACACAGTTGTAGTGCATATTAAGCCTACACACGTATTTGTGTCCTGTGTTTCTTTACCAAGAACTTCTTCGTAGGTAATTTCCCTATAGTGGTATTTTGTTTAAGTACTTATAGCCTGCAGGCTTGGATGAAATATGAAACACATGTCCGAAGTTTCTGCTGATGCTGCAGATACTGTTTTATCCGTACTACGGGCACAAACTCTTCATCTAATACATGACACAATTTGTCTCGAGAGTAAGCAATTTTTCGTAATATCGGCCTAGCTTCGATATATTTTTCTCTAATTCTTGTTTGGATTTAATCTTAAAACACACTAACTCTTCCACCAATTATTCGATAAATGATTTCATCCCTTTCGTAGCCTACAGTTCCTAAACGGTCGATAATATTAATAATTTCCTTTCTCACTTTTATTTCCTGTAGAATCTCCTGTTTATGGTTATTGCTAACCTGTTTCACGTTCTCACTTTTATTATTTTTATTTTTCTAGTTTTGTGACTGGTAGCCAAGTTTTCTTTGAATTCGGTTTTTAATTCTGAAATAGTAACAGTTAAAGGTCAAGTGAAGATTGCGATCTATTTGAGGAGAGTGTTTCGGAGGTCTTTTATATTAGACGTACACAGGTCATGGAGATCCTTATGTATATAAAATTACTTCAAGTGTAATGTAGCCCATTCTCTTGTCATGATCTCGGCTGTATCGTAGCGCATTGTCTCGGTTAGGTTGGAGATTTTGGTTGAGAGTTGCCGAAGTCAAAAAAAGTGATTACGAAGTCAAGACTGTGCTAACAGAACTATCTGTAGCGCAGTCCAAAATGTTCTTTCGGTCCTTTTAAAATCCCTTTTAATTAAAAATAACGAAAGCTGCAAGATACAAAGACCAAAACTATTACGTAATAGAGAAATCCCAGACTACTGTGGTGTACGTATACTAATTTATTGTCAGTGAATATATATATTTTACTCATTTGCTGGATTCCAGTTTTCCGCTTTTTGCGGCGAAAAACCTTTTCCTGCGAAGGACCCATTAGCTTGTCGGTTATATTCGTGAGCCCGCATCTCGTGGTCGTACGGTAGCGTTCTCGCTTCCCACGCCCGGGTTCCCGGGTTCGATTCCCGGCGGGGTCAGGGATTTTCTCTGCCTCGTGATGGCTGGGTGTTGTGTGCTGTCCTTAGGTTAGTTAGGTTTAAGTAGTTCTAAGTTCTAGGGGACTTATGACCACAGCAGTTGAGTCCCATAGTGCTCAGAGCCATTTATGTTGGTGACTTTCTCGAAGGTCAGTTATTTCATGGTAGTCTATCCACTGGCGTCATTGTTAGCATCGAATATAGATATAAGTATTAGGAAGTCTAATATGAAGCCAACGCATGAGTATGTCTAATGATGAATAAGAAAAATAGGATTGCGGGTTAGCTACTACAAGCAGCATAGTGAACGCGTTGTTGTGGCCAAGATAGACACGAAGCCCAAGCCCACCACAGTAGTACAAGTAGTCCGCAGATGACGAAGAAATTGATGAAATGTGTGATAAGATAAAAGAAATTATTCAGATAGTGGAGGGAGATGAAAATTTAATAGTAATGGGTGACTGGAATTCGATAGTAGAAAAAGGAAGAAAAGGTAGCGTAGTAGGTGAATATGGAATGGGGGTAAGAAATGAGAGGAAGCCGCCTGGTAGGTTTTTGCCCAGAACATAACTTAATCATAGCTAACACTTGGTCCAAGAATCATGAAAGAAGGTTGTAAACGTGAAAGAGACCTGGAGATACTGCAATATTTTAGATGGATTATATAATGGTAAGACAGAGATTTAGGAACCAGGTATTAAATTGTAATACATTTCCAGGGGAAAATGTGGACTCTGACCACAATCTATTGGTTATGAACTGTAGATTAAAACTGAAGAAACTTGAAAAAGGTGGGAATTTAAGGAGATGGGACCTGGTTGAACTGACAGAATCAGAAGTTGTAGAGTGTTTCAGGAAGAGCATTAGGGAACGATTGACAGGAATGGGGGAAAGTAATACAGTAGAAGAAGAATGGGTAGCTTTGAGGCATGAAATAGTGAAGGCAGCAGAGGATCAAGTAGGTAAAAAGACGAGCGCTAGTAGAAATCCTTGGGTAACAGAAGATATATTGAATTTAATTTATGAAAGGAGAAATTACAAAAATTCAGTAAATGAAGCAAAAAATGAGATCGACAGGAAGTGCAAATGGCTAAGCATGGATGGCTAGAGGACAAATGTAAGGATGTAGAGGCGCATATCACTAGGGGTAAGATAGATACTGCCTACAGGAAAATTAAAGTGACAGCATAGGTGGGGGTGGTGGGAGCACTCATGGGAAAATTCCTGCAATAGTGGATGTTACAGCTGCACCTTTTTTAGATTGAAGTCAGCTGATAGGTATTCCTGCTTAAGGGAATTCTCTCTAACAAAAGAACCACTTTTGACAAAGCTTAGGCATCCGAGTAATGAGGGAATTAGTATATTTCACCAAAATGTACAAGGATTAGAGATTAAGTTAGTGAACTGCTTATAGATGTTGACTCTGAAATTATTGGTATATCTGAACACTTCTTAAATAAGGAGATAATTCAAAGGCTTCCTTTACCAGGATACAGGTTGGCTGGCAGCTTTTCTAGGAGCTCTTTGCGGTGTGGGGGAGTAGCCATGTATGTGAAAAACGGCATCCCATTAGAGTCAATTGATGTTTCAAAGTACTGCACTGAAAAGGTGTTTGAATGTTGTGTAGGTGTGGTTAAATTTAATGGAGCTAAGCTTCTAATTGTTGTTATTTATAGATCCCCAGACGCCGATTTCACAACATATTTGCTAAAGCTAGAGGAGGTTTTTGGTTCACTTTATAGGAAATACAAAAAGTTTGTTATATGTGGTGACTTCAATATTAATTGTGTAAGTGATTCTGCAAGGAAACGGATGCCGGTAGACCTCCTTAATTCATATAATCTTATGCAAACCTTGTTCTTTCCAACGAGAGTGCAAGGGAACAGTAGAACAACCATAGACTACATTTTTGTTCATTCCTCATTACTAGAAGGGCATTCTGTTAGCAAAAAGGTGAATGGCCTTTCAGATCATGATGCACAAATTATAACTCTAAAAGATTTTTGTGCTGCAACACATGTTAAATATAGTTATCAACTGTGTAGGAAAGCTGATCCAGTTGCTGCAGAGACCTTTGTAAACCTTATCAAGCAACAAGAGTGGCAAGATGTTTATAGCGCTGAGACAGTAGACGATAAATATAGTGCTTTTCTCAAGACTTTTCTCGTTCTCTTTGAAAGTTGCTTTCCGTTAGAACGTTCAAAACAGGGTACTAGCACTAACAGGCAGCCTAGGTGGCTGTCTATAGGGATAAGAATATCTTATAGAACAAAGTGGCAATTATATCAAAACGTTAGAAACAGTCAAAATCTAAATGCAGCAGCCCATTACAAACAGTAATGTAAGGTGCTTAAAAATGTTATTAGGAAGGCAAAAAGTAAGTGGTATGCAGATAGAATAGCTAAGTGTCAGGATAAAATTAAAACCATATGGTCAGTCGCAAAGGAAGTGGCTGGTCTGCAGAGACAGGTCGAGGATATAGAATCAGTGCGTAGTGTGAATGTTCGTGTTACTGATAAGTCGCATATGGGTACAGTATTTAATAATCACTTTCTGAATATAGCAGGTGAACTAAACAGAAACCTAGCCCCAACAGGGAATCATACAGCGGTCTTAGAAAAAAGTGTTCCGATACTGTTACCTGAAATGCTCCTCCATGATACTGACAAGAGGGAGGATGACTTAATAAGTAAATCACTAAAGACCAAGAACACTCATGGATATGACGGGGTATCTAGCAGAATACTGAAGTATTGTTCTGTGTATGTTAGCCCAATACTTGGCCATATCTGTAACTTTTCCTTTAGTAGTGGTCGGTTTCCTGACCGATTAAAGTACTCTTTAGTGAAGCCACTTTATAAAAAGGGAGACAGGGATAATGTTAACAACTTTAGAGCTATTTCCATGCCATCGGTGTTTGCTAAAGTTATCGAGAAGGTTGTATATACAAGGTTACTGGAGCATTTAAATTCACATAATTTGCTGTCAAATGTACAGTTTGGTTTAAGAAATGATTTAACAACTGAAAATGCTATATTCTCTTTTCTCTGTGAGGTTTTGGACGGATTAAATAAAAGGTTGCGGACGCTAGGTGTTTTCTTTGATTTAACGAAAGCTTTTGACTGTTTTGACCACAAAATATTACTGCAGAAGTTGGACCGTTATGGAGTAAGGGGAGTAGCATAGAATTGGTTTCCCTCTTACTTTAAGAACAGAAAGCAGAAGGTAATTCTCCGCAATATTGAGAGTGGTAGTGATGTTCAGTCGCAATGGGGCTCTGTTAAGTGGGGCATTCCTCAAGGGTCGGTGCTAGGGCCACTGCTGTTTCTTATTTCTATAAATGATATGCCTTCTAGTATTACAGGTGATTCAAAAATATTTCTGTTTGCTGATGACACCAGTTTGGCAGTGAAGGATCTTGTGTGTAATATTGAAACAGTATCAAATAATGTAGTTCATGAAATAAGTTCGTGGCTTGTGGAAAACAATTTGATGCTAAATCACAGTAAGACTCAGTTTTTACAGTTTCTGACTCACAATTCAACAAGGACCAATACTTTTATGAGACAGAATGGGCATAATATAAGCGAGACGGAACAGTTCAAGTTCTTAGGCGTTCGGATAGATAGTAATCTGTTGTGGAAAGCCCATGTCCAGGATCTCGTTCAGAAACTAAATGCTGCTTTATTTACCATTAGAACATTATCTGAAATAAGTGACAGTTCAACACGAAAAATAGTCTACTTTGTATATTTTCATACGCGTATGTCGTATGGTATTATTTTTTGGGGTAATTCTTCTGATTCTAAAAGGGTATTTTTGGCTCAAAAACGGGCTGTTCGAGCTATATGTAGTTCCAGAACCTCTTGTCGGCCCCTATTCAATAGTCTGGGATTTCTGACATTGCCCTCACAGCATATATTTTCTTTAATGTCGTTTGTTATTAGCAATATTAGCCGATTCCCAACAGTTAGCAGCTTTCACTCAGTTAATATTAGGCAGAAATCAAATCTGTATGTGGAATGCACTTCCTTGACTGTTGTGCAGAAAGGAGTGCAGTATTCTGCTGCATCTATTTTCAATAAGCTACCACAAGAATTCTAAAATCTTAGCAGGAGCCCAAAATCTTTTAAGTCTAAACTGAAGAGTTTCCTCATGGCTCACTCCTTCTATTCTGTCGAGGAGCTCCTGGAAGAGCTAAAAAATTAAGCTAATTCCAGTGTTACATTGTTGATTTTTTTTATTTATACTTATGGCTTGTCGCCTGATTATGTTTTTATATTTCATTTTATCTGTTTCTACTATCGTGTTATAATTTCATATATTGACTCGTTCCATGACCATGGAGATTTCTCCTTAATTTGGTCCCACGGAACAATAAATAAATAAAAAACCTTTGGAGAAAAGAGATCCACTTGTATGCATATCAAGAGCTCAGATGGAAACCCTGCTATAAGCAAAGAAGGTAAAGCAGAAAGGTGGAAGGAGTATATAGAGGATCTATACAAGGGCAGTGTACTTGAGGACAGTATAATGGAAATGGAAGAGGATGTAGATGAAGATGAAATGAGAGATGATATACTGCGTGAAGAGTTTGACAGAGCACTGAAAGACCTAAGCCGAAATAAGGCCCCGGGAGTAGACAACATTTCATTATAACTACTGACACCCGTGGGAGAGCCAGCCTTGACAAAACTCTACCATCTGATGAGGAAGGTGTATGAGACAGGCGAAATACCGTCAGACTTCAAGAAGGATATAATAATTCCAATCTCATAGAAACCAGGTGTTGACAGATGTGAAAATTACCGAACTATTTGTTTAGTGAGTCACAGGTGCAAAATAATAACGCCAATTCTTTACAGACGAATGGAGAAACTGGTAGAAGCCGACCTTGGGAAACACCAGTTTGGATACCGTAGAAATACTGGAACACATGAGGCAATACTGACCCTACGACTTATCTTAGAAGCTAGATTAGGGAAATCTTTTGACAATGTTGACTGGAATACTCTTTCAAATTCTGAAGGTGGCGGTGGTAAAATAGAGGGAGCGAAAGGCTATTTACAATTTGTACAGAAACGAGATGGCAGTTATAAGAGTTGAGGGACATGAAAGGGAAGCAGTGGTTGGGAAGGTAGTGAGACAGGGTTGTAGTCTATCCCCGATGTTATTCAATCTGTTTATTGAGCAAGCAGTAAAGGAAACAAAAGAAAAATTCGGAGTAGGAATTTAAATCAATGAAGAAGAAATTAAAACCTTGAGTTTCGCCGATGACATAATTCTGTCAGAGACAGCAAAGAACCTGGAAGAGCAGCTGAACGCAATGGAGTGTCCTGAAAGGATGATATGAGCATCAATAAAAGCAAAACTAGGGTAATGGAATGTAATCGAATTAAGTCAGGTGGTGCTGCGGGAATTAGATTGGGAAATGAGACACTTGAAGTAGTAAATGAGTTTTGCTATTTGGGGAGCAAAATAACTGATGATGGTCGAAGTAGAGAGGATATAAATTGTAGGCTGGCAATGGCAAGGAAAGTGTTTCTGAAGAAGAAAAATTTAACATCAAGTATAGCTTTAGGTATCAGGAAGTCTTTATCCGAGTATTTGTATGGACTGTAGCCATGTATGGAAGTGAATCATGGACGATAAAGAAGAGAATAGAGGCTTTATAAATATGGTGCTACAGAAGAATGCTGATGATCAGATGGATAGATCACATAACTAATGACGAGGTATTGACTAGTATCAGGGAGAAGAGGAGTTTGTGGCACAACTTGACTAGAAGAAGGGGTCGGTTGGTAGGACACGTTATGAGGCATCAATTTAATATTGGAGGGCAATGTGGAGGATAAAAATCGAGGAAGGATATGAATACACTAAGCAGATTCAGAAGGATGTAGGTTGCAGTAGGCATTGGGAGATGAAGCTTGCACATGATACAGTAGCATGGAGAGCTGCATCAAACCAGTCTCTGGACTGAAGACTACAACAACAAAAATATGAAGGCACCTGTCTCATGTGTAACCTTCAACAGAAATGGGACAGACAAGAGGGTCAGATTAGATTATATGTACTTTCCGTTGCAATTGATCCATAATGAGGAGATACTCAGTGGGAAACTAATATGCTAATTTACCTTCCACAGATCGCAAGTAGACTGATCATGGACATGGAATGAGGAATGAAAATTTAGACATACTTGTGATTGTACTCGCATTACTTGACACCCCCCCCCCGCCTCTCTCTCTCTCTCTCTCTCTCTCACTCACTCACTCACTCACTCACTCACAATCGCCCGCGCCCTAGTTCTACTAAAAAAATTCATTTCATTAATAGTGTCGGAGGAGATGGGTTAATAAATCCTTTAGGCTCCTCTTAAACTGAAATTTGTCAGTAGTAAAGCTTTTTATGGCTGCTGCCAAGTTATTGAAAATTCGTTTTCCTGAATGATGGAGACTTTTTTGCACCAAAGTAATTAACTTCCAAAATTTTGTGGAGATTATAGATGTTTCTAGTAATGACTGCTTGAAATGAGCTGTTGATTTGAAAATATTCATTTGTTTTTAAAGACAGATTTCAAGGGGAGAAGGTATCTTCTATCTCCACCATGTTAAATTGATCTATTTCCACGTCCCTTATCTCAAGCTGTGTTATATTAACGGTAAAACATAAAACATTTCTTACATGCATTTCCACTCTTTTCCAACAAGCTGACTATTTTTCATGAATAATATATTAATAGTGAAATTTTGGGAAAAATTTAGAAAGACAGGTTTTATGGGCAAATTTCAAAAATAAAAAGGCAACAGTGTTCTTTATAATAAAGCTTCTCCATGGATTTTAATTCCTACTCCGAATTTTTCTTTTGTTTCCTTTACTGCTTGCTCAATAAACAGATTGAATAACATCGGGGATAGACTACAACCCTGTCTCACTCCCTTCCCCACCACTGCTTCCCTTTCATGCCCCTCGACTCTTTATGCCCTCCAGTAAGACAACTGACCGTTAGAATTCCATGGTTCTAGGATAAATGGTTTGAGAGGAAAGGTACATTTAGTTAGAAAAGTTATGGAAAATTTAAAGTTGTATTGCACTTAGCAACGTACATGCACTCATTTAAATTCATAGTTTCTTTCACTGCATGTGTCATAGATTTCTCTCCTGTTTATTGCAAGCAGCGCACTGTCAAGTAATTTTTTAATTTTTTACATCTCTCGTAAAGTCTTTCGTTCCTTTCAAATAGTACGCATGCTGTACAAAAACATAACATTTGTTTAATGACATTTACTCTTTTATTTCTTGCAAGTCTTCTAGAACTTCTCTCGAACACTTTGTGGGTAGATCTTGGCATTTGTTTTGTTCAGAAACGAGAAACACCCATGATACGTTATTACTGTAGCAAACAACTGACTACGAGACAAGAAAAAATGTATTCAATAGGTGATAGCTCAAAGCAACGGGAAAAAATGTCCCTACGCTTATCATCTCAACGAAGAGCTGTCACAAAGAAACAAGTGGGCATGCCTTACATAGCAAGCTGCCATTTAAACCGACATTTAGGACCTTCAAATAAGGATTTGGACTAAAATGCTTTTATATTCACACTAAGTGTAAATCAAATTGGTACAATCACCAATAAAAAAATTATTTTCATTGTTTTCGAGGTACCTTCTGCCCTTCGGAATAAATATATTGCGAATCAGTAGTTAATATGCCTCGTTCTCCAAACAGGAGACGGATAGAAACTTTCGAAATGTGGTGGTGTAGAAGAATGCTAAAAAAGTTTATATCGAATAGCTGATGGGGAGTTCGAAAACAGATTAGGGAGCAGAGAAATTAATGGCACAACTTGACAGAAAGTAGCGATCGTGGGCAAAGGGCGTATTTCGATTCCACCCGTCAACTTTGACCCATGACGTTTAGCATGACGGTCATTAGTTAGCGTTTCGAAGGATACCAGTCGCCTTATTAAATGTTAACTGTGATTGCCTTCGTTTCTAGAGCAATTTATAATGATCATTAACTATGATTTTTTTCGTAATATATCGTGACGAACGATGGGAGGAACCCGAGAGCACAGCTTAAATTGTCGTTAAAGAAACGAGTAGCGATTGTATTTTTATCTTTCTTATCCGACACATACGGGAACCTGGTGTCGAATGGGGTACAAAGTTGAAAACTTTGATTAAATGTACAAAATTGATAAATAAGAGAGTTACCAATTTTTATGTGAACACCTTATGATGTATTAATCACAAAAAAAGAACATTGCCACAAAATAAAACAACAATATTTTTCACTCAAAAACAGAAATGTATGTCATTTGCCCCATTCTGCCCCGTGCACGCGGCAGAATGGGGTGGTAAGTACAAGTGATAACAAAACCGTATAAAATTATCGGAAATGCAGGAAATATTGGCTTGCTCGGTATTTATTTAGTTTAAAGTGAATATTAATGTCAAACTACAGTTTTCATGTATTGTATCCTTTTCTTAAGGCTGTTTACAAAATTCACACACGAGGAAATACTCATCATCTTCGCTATCTATTCCTGCACGAGAATCGTGTGTCCATTTTTTGCACGTGGAACAAGCGACCCCACCTTCAACTGATTTTGAATAAAATCCACCACAATATAAACATTCACAGTCGGAACTTTTCTCATAATCACTCTCCTTAGTATTGTATTCTGTCCTTTTTTCCATTTATCTTCAGGCCCTTTCTTTTTTTTCCTTAATTTTATTCTCTTTTGAAAATAGTTTTTTCTTAGCACTTTCTTCTTTGGCAAAGTTCTTTTTCTATTTTTCCTTAATAATGGCTTCTAACTCTTTTTTTGTACGGCGAATCAGTTAAAACAACAGTCTTCCCCCTCTTCCGTTTCGCTCTTTTCTTGCTTTCGTTAACTATTGGCAAGGGCATCAGAATTTGTAGTGAAATATGAAATGAGGAGGTGTTGTCAGTTGTTATTCAAGAGCATCAAGGATTAGAACAATTAGCCTCAATAACTTTGTCATTCTTATGCGGCAGTTCATTGTTACAATTCGCTGAAACCTCGCCCGCTTGATTATCTAGCCCGTTGGCGTCGTCTTTTTTAGCTGGTGTGCTAGGTGGAGGCAATTCCAATTATTCAGATATGATAACCTCTTTATCTGACGACCTATTTTGTCCGATGTCAAATGTGTCTGCAGGAAGGAAGTCTGCATCGGTGAATATAGATGGGTCCGTGGGCCGTATTCCATTAGCTTCGAAACATTTAATGGCGGTTTTCATTGTTGCATTTTAGACGAAAGCTGAACCAAAAAGCGTTGAAATTTGAAAGATAGTTACGACTTTCCCTGCATGACTTCGTAGCCATTTTCGAAGCTCATCACTATAACGAAAGCTTAAAGGCTTCATAAAAGAAACATCAAGCGGCTGAAGTCTGTGAGAGCAATATGGTGGTAAAGATAGCAACGAAACGCAACTCTCCCTCGCGTAGTTCATAACGTCAATGTATGTCGTATGTGCTGAGTGGCCATCTAATATAAGGAGAACTGGAAAGTCCTTTTATGCCTTAGAAAATTCCACAAATTTTCGAAACCATACAAAGAATGATTTTGTGGCCATCCATGCGGTGCTGTGGACCTCAGCGCAACCTCCTGCTGCCAGTCCTAACTAAATTTTTTTCTGCTTCTTCTTTCGTGGAAAAATAAGTTAGAGGCACGTAAGCTCCGCTTGCTGACGAACTAATGAGGCAGGCTGCAGTTTCGCCCCTTTCTGCAGATGTTAACGATCCTACTTGACGTTTCCCCTTGCAAGCTGCGATCTTCGATTGGTTTTTAGAATTAACCGAAATGCCTATTCCATCACAATTAGATATTTGAGAAGTCATTAGTATGTGTTTGCCAGTTACATTTGTTAGCAACGAAAAGAAAAACTATCGACAGCTACTTTATTATAACCCATGACTCTTGCACCAGATGTTGCTTCGGGTTTGCGAACAAACCCGCATTTGCTTCTTCATTGTTTCATGATGTAATAAACATTTCGATTTGTTTTGCTCGACATTTTCGAAAAAGTATGTGGGAAACGTGTAAAAATTGAAAGGCAGAACTGTGCACCTGCCGAAATACGAGTGCGTATACTCATTTGAAACAATTTTCTTAAACCGCTTCTGATACGCTAGAGGTTACCGCACAGTTAACAGCAATTGTAGTTCACCGTTTGCCTGTATCGTATAAAGAACAGCCAGTAAAATATTTTTGTAGGGAGGACACAGCATCTCATCTTGAATGGAGGTTCATCTGTACGTGTAAAAGTAGCCACGTGTGCCACAGGGAAGTGTGTTGGGAGCCTTACCTTTCATGTTGTATATTAACATTACAGATAATATAAGTAAGCTTACACATTTCGAAAATGGTGCAGATATCGACATTGAGGTAACAAAGTTCGTAGGAAGCGATATGCACATACAGAGGATAGGAAACAATAATGTGAACACCTATACTTACATCTACATGGATACTCTGCAAATCACATTTAAGTGCCTGGCAGAGGGTTCATCGAACCACCTTCACAAGTCTCTCTTATTCCAATCTCGTATAGCACCCGGAAAGAATGATCACCTGTATCTTACCGTAAGCTCTGATTTCCCTTATTTTGTCGTGGCGATCGTTCCACCCTACGTAGATCGGCGTGAGCAAAATATTTTCGCATTCGGAGGAAAAAGTTGGTGATTGGAATTTCGTGAGAAGTTTCCGTCGCAACGAAAAAAGCTTTTCTTTTAATGATGTCCAGCCCAAATCCTGTATCATTCCTGTGACACTCTCTCCCATATTTCGCGATAATAGAAAACGTGGTGCCTTTCTTTGAACTTTTTCGATGTACTCCGTCAGTCCTATCTGGTAAGGATCCCACATCTCCCAGCACTATTCTAAAAGAGGACGGACAAGCGTAGTGTAGGCAGTCTCCTTTGTAGGTCTGTTACGTTTTCTAAGTGTCTTGCCAATAAAACGCAGTCTTTGGTTAGCCTTCTCCACAACATTTTCGATGTGTTCCTTCCAGTTGAACTTGTTCGTGATTGTAATACCTAGGTATTTAGTTGAATTTACGGCTTTTAGATTAGACTGCAACTTCTCTGGTTGTGATTCGTCTATTCTGCTTCATTAGGGATCTTTCGGGGTCAGTGACGACCTGAAATGCGGATATTGAGGGCGTACATTAACAGGCTTCTGTCTTCATTGATTAGTGGCCGCCTTCGAAACGGTTGTACCACTCCTTTAGCCGTGTATTACCCATTTTTTCGTCCTCAATCACATGATGGTTTCAACTTGAGAATCGCTGAGCTTGAAGCCAAATGTCATGCAATGACGTCATTTTGCTGACATTACTATATCCGACGTGTACCACTTGCAAGTGTTCCGAAGTAGTGGAGAAAATGAGGTATGTGCGCTATGTATGCCTGAAAACATGAGCGCACGCACGCCCTGATACCATTGTTGATTTCAACAATTACTAGAGATGGGATATTTTTTGAGCAGCTCTCGTATATAGGCCGTCGCCAGTGATGTCGAAAGAGCAAGATACCCGTAGCTACGCCAATTGTATAGGTAGTTCGAATGGAGCGGTCTATTGTCCGACGAATCTCCATAACAGCTCCGAACCGAATACCCCAGAGTTCGTCCTTCACGTTAGGAATCAAGCTGAGATCGCGAGGGCATAAGTCCGGGGTGTGGTGAGTGGTGCGGCTCTTTCCAGCCCTACATAGCGAACAAATCATCACGACTTGCACCAAGCGTGCCGAATATTGTCCTGCAAAATGATGGGCGCGTCCTGCAGAAAGTGACGCCGCTTCTTTCTCTCAGTTGTTTTTCTTCTTTGTAACAGTCTGTTTCGTTTTCGAGACTAAACCGCTTAACAGATATTGTTCAAATATGGCATGGAGACAGTTTGAACCCGGAGAATGAACATAGCCCACTTTAGAAAGCAAGAAATGTTTTTTTTTACATCAGTGAACGTAAACTACATTAAAACTTACTTATTTTGATGTGTAACTTAAGAATTGTGTAATATATAAGTACTTCAGTAGTCGCCGCGCGGGATAGTATCTCAAACGAAATTGCTCCCACGTCCGAGGCCTTTCAATATCACGTCTCCCATTCCGCTTGTAGTTCAGAATATTTTGGGGAAGTCTGGGACTTAGCATTCTCACCAGTCTTCACGATATTTTTGAATTTTTTAGTTTCTGTTGAAAATACTTAATTTTTCTCATTTTTCTCTAGTATCTTCATTCATAATATTTCTTGCTCTGCAGCCCTTCGAATTTCTTAAGAACCTCATCACTGCCGTCTGAATTTTTTTTTGTTTTAACCATGTTTTCGCTTTCATAGCGTAACACAGGAACCGCGACCACTTTATAGAATTACGGGACAATCTCTTTTTGTACTTTATTGCCCAATGTTCTGATAATGGTGCCACAGACAGCTTAGAATTTGTGTAATTTATTTTCAGTATCAGAGTAACAATCAGATCTTACAGCGTACCCTAAATGAAGGTTTAAGAGACCTGTTATAAAGCAGGATTATCCGAAACTAGTTTTAATCTGACTGAATATTTTCCTCGAAGTGCACTTATTTTCGTTTTATTACTAGAAATTTTAAAGTTGCATTCGTTGCATATTTAATTCAGGTAGTATGCAGATCTTTGGAGGTCATTTCATTCACTTGAATCATGTCATTTACAAACAGAAGCACAATCAGGTATTTCTCATTCGTTATCCCAATTCCTTTGCTCGTATTTCATGCTTTCATTTATGAAGAATGAAGTCAATGTAAATACTAAAAATGCTGACATAATTTACTCATTTAAATGTATACCTAGCGAGCTGGCGCAGTGGTTAGTGCACTGTATTATGATGATGAATGATGATGATGATGATGATGATGATGATGAAGATTGGTTTGTTGGGCGCTCAACTGCGCGGTTATCAGCGCCTGTTCAAAGCCCTAATCTTTACACAGTCCAATCTCGTCACCTTCACGAATGATTTCGAAATGATAAGGACAATACACACACCTAGTCCCCGGGCGAAGAAAGTCCTCAACCCGGCCGGGAATCGAACCCGGAATCCCATGTTCCAGAGCAGAAACGCTAGCTACGAGACTCCCATTGGGGAGGACGACGGTTTAAATCCGCGTCCGGCCACCCTGATTTATGTTTTCCGTAATTTTCCTAAATCACTCCAAGTAAATGTCGGGATGATTCCTTTAAAAGGACACGGCGGACTTCTTTTACCCTTCCTTGACGCAGTGCCATTTCCTGCTGCGTCTCTGATGACCTCAACATCGATGGCACATTAAATACAATCCTCCTTCCGTCCCTCATTTAAAGGCATAGGTTTAACTCAATAAGTCGGGCGTTAAAAGTTAGAAACTGCGTACACGCTTAAGACAGCATAATTTCATGGCGCGAAAATTATCCAGATTATATTAACCGTGCATTTGTGTATGGCAGCACTTGGCGACTTCCAACAAACTTCACACAATTTCGAAAATTTCCGAAACTTTTTTTTCCCGCTGATATCCCTGACAGAATGATGAAAGGAAAAAAGACTTTTATCGCTCCTACATTTTAGCTGTTCGTGCAGTAAGGCGTCGGCATTAGGCATGAATTTTGAATTTATTACTTCTTTACTACTCACTCTATTCGCAACACATTTGTCTCACAGTATCCACACATATCGCTGAATATACCTGAAATATTATAGCATTGTACAACACCTACCTCATAAACGTTCAGATGTTGTCGAAAAACTAGCTTCTCTTAAAACAGAGCGTCTTCAACTGCAAAGGGCTATGCTTCTTCAGGTCAAGTATTTAACACATTAACTGATACGGAAAGTGAACGAACTTCTGAAGGTGGTTTACATATGGTACTTCCAGTCTTCAGATAGCAATTTGGAGGGGAGAAGGCGGTGGTGGTTACGCGGTCTATTTGAAACTTCACACTTTCCGCAAATTATGCAGTTGTCTGTAATGAATTAGTCTGAAAGAAGCCACGCTCTGATATCACTGTAGTGCAAAGCATGACAACTTGGTTCAACCCCCTGCGGGTCCGGGGTAAGAATAGGCCCGAGGTATTCCTGCCTGTCGTAAGAGGCGACTAAAAGGAGTTTCAACCGTTTCGGCCTTCCATGTGATGGTCCCCCTTGTGGTTTGACCTCCATTTTTCAAAATTCTACAGTAGTACGAGCCTTTTGGGGAAGGACGCCTTACGTGGTGTACCACTGGTCCTCAGTGCACTAAGACCTTGGCACTCAGCGTTGTACTGGCGTTGTAACCATACCCACTATTCCTCAAATTGGGCCTAAACGCCTGATGGGTTGTACAAGTTACGCCCATAGTGCTCCCCATCTGCACCTACGATCATGATGGACTTTCCATGGCACCCGAAATCAAGCATGGTAGCCAGCCCGTTGTGGTGGGGTCGTCTTGTACCCTCTAGGTTGTAGCCCCCTGACAACACATCGATCGTACTGCCGATACCTGAGCTGCACCCTCCCCACGTCGGCCAAGGAGTAGATGCCCGTCTCCTTGGGGCATCAGGACTCCCGGCAACGGTCATCCTGCCAGGTGGCCCTTGTTGTGGCTGGGTGGCGCCCGTGGGGAGAGCCCCTGGTCGGAGTGGGTGGTATCGGGGCGGACGTTTCGCAGATGGAACGTCAACACGTATCAGGTCGCTCTGCGGCCGAGTCTTTCAAAAAGAAAGGTACTGTTTCTAGTTCTGTTTCTCCTGCCCTTTCCCCCTTGGCCACTCCCTGGGAGGAGGGACAGGCCCGCCGGCTTGGGGCGAAGTACTTCCCCCGCTATTTGGTCTGTTCTCGAACCGATGGGGCGACGTTCGCCACCTCCAAGCCTATGTTCTTTGTTCAGCACATTGAAGACATCTTCAGGGAAATCGAGGCTGTTAGTAAAATGCGTTCGGGGTCCGTTCTTATAAAGACCACCTCCGCCACACAGTCGGCGGCGCTCCAGGCGTGCGACCGCCTAGGGGACATCCCAGTGTCCATTGTCCCCCATCTGGCACTAAATAGGACGCAGGGGGTTATTTTTCATCTGGACCTCCTGCTGCAATCTGATGAGGAGCTCAGGGCCAACCTGGAGCGCCGAGGCGTGCATTTCGTCCGGCGTGGCCCCAAAGACCGTCGCATCGACACCGGGGCCTTTATCCTCGCCTTCGAGGGGGACGTTCTCCCGGAGAAGTCCCCCTGTGGGTCCGGGGATTAGAATAGGCCTGAGGTATTCCTGCCTGTCGTAAGAGGCGACTAAAAGGAGTCCATCCCCCTCACGGGGGTAGTTAGCGCCTGCGTCCGGAGACGGACGGTTCCACGACCTATAATTGTGGTCTTTTTGGTTTTTCACTTCTCGTTTCTTCCTTCCTTTTGTTGGTTCCTTTCTTTGCTCTTCTCCACCTCACTGTCTTCCTTACTCTTTCCCTTGACTTCTCCTTGCCTTCTCATTGCCTTCTGTCTCCTTGCCTTCTTCTCCTTGCCTTCTCATTGCCTTCTTCTCCTTGCCTTCTCATTGCCTTCTTCTCCTTGCCTTCTCTGGTCTCCGCCTCGGCGTTTGAGACAGTCTGTCCTCTTTCTCCCTCTCTCTCTTCTTTTTCCTCTTCTTCCTTCCTCCCTGTGCGTGTCTGAAGGCCGACCCACGCGTTCGCACGCGTAGCCGGTGACGGGGTAACGCGTAAGTCCCCGCCCTGGGTAGACATGTAAGGCACGCGCGTACCCCCTGGTAAAGGCCAGGCCCGGGGAGGGGTGATTGCCTGAGCTGATACCTTCTGACCGTGCCGATTGGTCCCTCCGTCTGTTTCTCGGGAGGTGTGACCTGAGGTGTAAACATTCACCTAAGGAGGGAGTGCCCTCTGAGAGGGTCCCCACGGGGAAGGAGTGCGCCATCGGAGACGCTGGCAATCATAGGGGATTCCTCCACAATGGATTCTACTCCATCTCTCTCGACTTCTGCCCAAAAACGGAAACGTGACCAGCCACCAGTGACAAAAGTACTACCGCCTGCCCCACAGTTCCTCGTCGTTTCTCGATCTGAGGACGGAAAGGATTATTCCTCTGTCAACCCTTTCGTTATCCAGAAGGGCGTAGATGCCATAGCCGGATCTGTCAAATCTTGTACCAGGTTGCGTAATGGTACCTTATTACTAGAAACTGAGAGTGCCTTTCAGGAACAAAAACTGCTTCGGGCCACACTCCTGTACACGTTCCCTGTCCGGGTGGAGGCCCACCGAACTTTGAATTCCTCTCGTGGTGTAGTCTATACTAGCTCCCTCGACGGATTGACTGACGAGGAGATTCAATCTTTCCTCGCTGAGCAGGGCGTGACGGCTGTCCATAGGGTCATGAAAAACGTCAACAATGACCTTGTACTGACCCGGACACTTTTCTTGACCTTCGATAGTGTTAAGCTGCCATCGCGCATCAAGGCGGGCTACGAGGTTATTTCTGTTCGCCCCTATGTCCCGACACCTACGCGCTGCTACCAGTGTCAGCGTTTCAGTCACGCTCGACAGTCTTGTTCCAATGCGGCTAAATGTGTCACTTGTGGCAGGGATGCCCATGAGGGTGACTGTCCACCTCCGTCTCCTCGTTGTGTGAACTGTCAGGGTGACCATGCCGCATCCTCCCGCGACTGTCCTGTCTATAAGGAAGAACGCTGTATCCAAGACATTCGGGTCAAAGAGAAAGTGTCCACCTCGGCTGCTCGCAAGCTATTGGCTAGTAGGAAGCCCGCGCTGCTCCCAGCGGGGAAATACAGTACTGTCCTCGCCTCTCCTCGGACTACCAGGGAGGTAGCAACCCAGACATGCAATCTGACCTTCAGCACCACGGTCGTCCGTTCGGCCAGTGCTAAGATCGCGCGGTCGACGTCTCCTCATCCTCCCATCACCCCACAGACACCAAGCCCCTTCATCAGCTTCTGCTAAGACGAAGACCCCGAAGTCAGATGCACGGGCCTTCAAGAAGGAACCATCCCGTGCAGATTTCCTACGTACCTCGGCCTCCCAGCCTTCGACCGGTACTTCCACCAAACGTCCTTCCAAAAAGGCTCATAGGAAGCACAGTTCTCCTTCTCCGCCACGGCGCATTTCTTCTCCTGCGCCACCCAGCGGTTGCCGCCCCAGGCCGTCATCCGTTTCGCCTGGCCGCACCGCTGGTAGCCGTACATCTGGCCGTTCACCGGCGGAGGAAGCTCCCCCTCCCGGCCATCCTCCCGAGATGGCCGATGAACCTATAGACCCAATGGACGATGACTGTCCGCCTACTGATAGCGGCGGCAGTGCTCGCTCGAAGCCAGGCCCTCAGCGGACTTCGGGGTGACCCCTTCTTTCATCTTCCTTATCTTACGATGGCACTTATTAACTGGAATATTCGCAGCATTCGCTCCAACCGAGAGGACTTGAAGTTGCTGCTCCGCTTGCACCGTCCACTCGTCGTAGCCCTCCAGGAAACGAAGCTACGCCCATGCGATCACATTGCCTTGGCACACTACACCTCTGTGCGTTTTGACCTACCCCCTGTGGTAGGTATCCCAGCTCATGGAGGGGTTATGTTGCTGGTCCGGGATGATATTTACTACGATCCCATCACGTTGCACACCGGCCTGCAGCCAGTTGCCATCCGCATTACTCTCCCCACTTTTACGTTTTCCTTTTGTACCGTTTACACTCCATCGTCATCTGCCGTTACCAGGGCAGACATGATGCAACTTATTGCTCAGCTACCTGCACCATTTTTGTTAACTGGAGACTTCAATGCCCACCATCCCCTTTGGGGCTCTCCAGCATCCTGCCCAAGGGGCTCCTTGTTAGCAGACCTTTTCAACCAGCTCAATCTTGTCTGCCTCAATATTGGCGCCCCTACTTTTCTTTCGGACCCATCTCACACCTATTCCCATTTAGACCTCTCTATATGTACTCCCCAACGTGCACGCAGGTTTGAGTGGTATGCACTTTCTGATACATATTCGAGCGACCACTTCCCGTGTGTTATCCATCTCCTGCAGCATTACCCCTCTCCGTGCTCCTCTAGTTGGACCATCTCCAAGGTAGACTGGGGGCTCTTCTCTTCCAGGGCGACCTTTCAGCATCAAACCTTCACAAGCTGCGATCGTCAGGTCGCACACCTCACGGAAGTCATTCTCGCTGCTGCTGAATATTCCATCCCTCACCCTACTTCTTCTCCACATCGCGTACCGGTCCCCTAGTGGACCGCAGCATGTAGAGACGCTTTACGTGCTCGTCGACGTGCTTTACGCACATTTAAACGCCACCCTACAGTGGCGAATTGTATCAATTATAAACGATTACGTGCTCAGTGTCGTCGTATTATTAAAGAAAGCAAGAAAGCCAGCTGGGCTGCTTTCACAAGCACCTTCAACAGTTTTACTCCTTCTTCTGTTGTCTGGGGTAGCCTGCGCCGGCTATCTGGCACTAAGGTCCACTCCCCAGTTTCTGGCTTGAAGGTCGCGACTGACGTCCTTGTGGCCCCTGAGGCTGTCTCCAATGCCTTCGGCCGCTTTTTCACAGAGGTTTCGAGCTCCGCTCATTACCACCCTGCCTTCCTCCCCCGCAAACAGGCAGAGGAGGCTAGGCCACCTAACTTCCGCTCCTCGAATTGTGAAAGTTATAATGCCCCATTCACCATGCGGGAACTCGAAAACGCACTTGGCCGATCACAGTCCTCCGCTCCAGGGCCTGATTCTATTCATATTCAGATGCTGAAGAACCTTTCTCCTGCGGGTAAAGGTTTTCTTCTTCGTACATACAATCGCATCTGGATTGAGGGACATGTTCCCGCATGCTGGCGCCAGTCTATTGTTGTCCTGATTCCTAAGCCGGGGAAGGACAAGCACTTGCCTTCCAGTTATCGACCTATTTCGCTAACCAGCTGTGTCTGTAAAGTGATGGAGCGAATGGTTAACTCTCGATTGGTTGGGCTGCTCGAGTCTCGACGCCAACTTACCAATGTACAATGTGGATTTCGAAGGCGCCGCTCTGCTGTTGACCATCTGGTTACCTTGTCGACCTTCATTATGAATAACTTCTTGCGGAAGCGCCCGACTGCGGCTGTGTTCTTTGATTTGGAGAAGGCTTACGACACCTGTTGGAGGGCGGGCATTCTCCGCACCATGCATACATGGGGCCTTCGCGGTCGCCTACCTCTTTTTATTCGTTCCTTTTTAATGGACCGACAGTTCAGGGTACGTGTGGGTTCTGTCCTGTCCGACACCTTTCGCCAGGAGAATGGGGTGCCACAGGGCTCAGTTTTGAGCGTCGCTCTCTTCGCCATCGCGATCAATCCAATAATGGATTGCCTCCCAGCTTATGTATCAGGCTCCCTTTTCGTGGACGATTTTACCATCTATTGCAGCGCGCAGTGGTCACGTGTCCTGGAGCGCTGTCTTCAGCGTTCTCTTGACCGTCTTTCCTCCTGGAGTGTCGCCAATGGCTTCCGTTTTTCTGCCGAGAAGACGGTCTGTATTAACTTCTGGCGCTACAAAGAGTTTCTCCCACCGTCCTTACGACTCGGTCCCGTTGCTCTCCCAATCGTTGAGACAACCAAATTTTTAGGCCTTACATGTGACAGGAAACTTAGCTGGTCTCCACATGTGTCATATTTGGCCACCCGTTGTACCCGTTCTTTAAATGTCCTCCGTGTTCTCAGTGGTATGTCGTGGGGAGCGGATCGAACCGTCCTACTTCGTCTATATCGGTCGATCGTCCGCTCCAAGCTGGATTATGGGAGCTTCATATACTCCTCTGCACGGCCATCCATCTTACGCCGCCTCAACTCCATACAACATCGGGGATTACGACTTGCGATCGGAGCATTTTATACTAGTCCCGTCGAGAGTCTTCATGCTGACGCTGGCGAATTGCCATTCACCTACCGGCGCGATATACTGCTTTGTCGGTATGCCTGTCGGCTACTGTCAATGCCCGACCATCCGTCTTATCGTTCCTTTTTTGACGACTCTCTCGACCGTCAATACGGGTTGTATGTCTCTGCCCTGCTACCCCCTGGAGTTCGCTTTCGTCGCCTCCTTCAACACCTTAATTTTTCACTCCCTGCAACCTTTCGAGTGGGCGAGAGCCACACGCCACCTTGGCTCCAGGCTCAGGTCCGCGTTCACCTTGACCTCAGCTCGCTCCCAAAAGAGGTTACCCCCGGTTCGGTCTACCACTCCCGTTTTTTGGAACTTCGTTCGAAGTTTATCAACATGACTTTCATTTATACAGATGGCTCTAAGACCAATGACGGGGTCGGGTGTTCCTTTATTGTTGGGGCACAAAGTTTCAAATACCGGCTCCATGGCCATTGTTCGGTCTTCACAGCTGAGCTCTTTGCCCTCTACCAGGCTGTTCTTTACATCTGCCGCCACCGACATTCTCCTTATGTCATCTGCTCCGACTCCCTGAGCGCCATCCAGAGCCTCAGTGATCCGTACCCGGTTCACCCTTTTGTACACCGGATCCAACGCTCTCTTCAGCAGCTGGTGGACGTCGGTTCTCCGGTTAGCTTTATGTGGGTTCCTGGCCATGTCGGTATCCCTGGGAACGAAGCTGCAGATGCCACGGCCAAGGCTGCGGTCCTCCAGCCTCGGACAGCTTCTTGTTGTGTCCCTTCGTCCGATTTTAGCAGGGTCATTTGTCGGCGCGTCGTGTCGCTGTGGCACGCCGATTGGGCTGCACTTACCGACAACAAGCTTCGGGCCTTAAAACCTCTTCCCGTGGCTTGGACGTCCTCCTCACGCCCTTCTCGGCGGGAGGAGGTAGTTTTGGCCCGGTTAAGAATTGGACACTGCCAGTTCAGCCATCGCCATCTGCTGACGACTGCGCCGGCGCCATTCTGCCCATGTGGGCACTTGCTGACGGTTCGACACATTTTAATGTCCTGTCCAGATTTTAACACACTGCGTCTAGATCTTAACCTGCCCAGTACTTTCGATGCCATTTTAGCGGATGACCCACGAGCAGTTGCTCGTGTTCTTCGTTTTATCAATTTGACAAACCTGTCTAAGGACATTTGATGATGCTGTTTTTTAATCCTATGCCTGTCAGTCTGTGTTTTATCGTGTTTTCCCTTTTAGTTGTTGTTGTGAACTTGTGTCTCGCGGTGCATTCTTAGAGTAGTCAGGGCGCTAATGACCATTGAAGTTGTGCGCCCTAAAACCATAAAAAAAAAAAAAAACTCCCGGAGAAGGTAAAGGTGATGTGCTACCGGTGCTACGTGCGACCTTACGTCCCGCCTCCTATGCGCTGTTTTCGGTGTTTGCGCTTTGGGCACATGTCATCACGGTGTGAGGCTGAGCCCCTTTGTGTCGATTGTGGACGTCCTCTTTGTGAGGAACATACATGCACCCCACCACCTCGGTGTATTAATTGTCCCGGCATCCACTCGCCTAGATCCTCAGACTGCCCTGCATATCAGAAGGAGAAGAAGATACAAGAACTCAAAACTTTGGATCGGCTCTCTTATTCTGAGGCCAGGAAGAAGTATGACCGCCTCCATCCCGTGCCGTTGACCGCTTCGTTTGCCTCAGTTGTGTCCACTCCTTCCGCAGTATCCTCACCCCAATCCCTTCCCCCCTCTGCCTCCTCCCCCCATCCGGGGTCTCTGCCTCCGACTCCCAAATCCCTCCCTTCCAAATCCTCCTCCTCCGTGGCCCCCGCCCCCTTTGCCCCAGGGGCCACCCTTCCTCCTTCTCCTCCTCCCCCCCCCTCCGCCTGAGAAGCGATCCTCTTCTCAGGCGTCCATTGGGGAAACGTTCCGGACCCCATTTTCCGAGGTCCAGCGTTCCAAAACGGACCCCGCGCGTGAGGACCTCCTTTGGGTCCAGCCCACCATCCCTGTCCCTCCTCGGACTTCCAAGAGGGCCTCCAAGAAGAAGTCTCTATCGCCCTCTCCACCCCGGCGCGTTTCGTCTGACGCTCCATCCGTGAGTCGTTGCTCCCGGCCGTCCTCAGTTTCGCCGGGACGCTCTGCTGCCAGGCGCTCAGCTGGCCTCTCGTCGGCCAATGATGCTGCCCCTCCTACACAACCGGGGACAGCGGCCGCAGCTGGCGACGACTCGATGGAACAGGATCCGTCTCCCGCCGGTTGTAGCGTTGTTCCCTCGAAACCTGGCCCTCCGCGGCCGTCGAGGTGACCAGCTCTTCCCCCGTCTCGTTCCCCCTCTTTTTTGACTAGCGATGGCCTTGTTACATTGGAACATAAGAGGTATTCGATCTAATCGGGAGGAATTACAACTGCTCCTCCGCCTGCACTGTCCGCTCGTCCTTGGTCTCCAGGAAACCAAGTTGCGCCCAACTGACCGTATTGCCTTTACCCACTATACCTCAGAGCGGTATGACCTCACCCCTGTGGACGGTATCCCAGCTCATGGTGGGGTCATGTTGCTCGTTTGGGACGATGTCTATTACCATCCCATCCCATCGACCACCCCACTCCAAGCAATAGCTGTCCGTATTACTCTTTCTGCTTTTACTTTTTCAGTTTGTACCATCTACACTCCTTCGTCATCTGCTGTTAGTCAGGCTGACATGATGCACCTGATCGTTCAGCTTCCCCCGCCGTTTTTATTGTTTGGCGACTTCAATGCCCATCATCCCCTTTGGGGCTCTCCTGCATCCTGTCAAAGAGGCTCACTCTTGGCGGATGTCTTCAACCATCGCAATCTTGTCTACCTCAATAATGGCGCCTCGACTTTCCTCTTGGACTCTACTCATACATACTCCCACTCGGACCTCTCGATCTGTTCTACCACTCATGCCCGTCGGTTCGAGTGGTATGTCCTTTCTGACACCTATTCGAACGACCATTTCCCCTGTGTCGTTCGTCTCCTGCACCACACCCCATCCCCACGTCCTTCGAGCTGGAACATACCGAAAGCTGACTGGGGACTTTACTCCTCCCTGGCGGCATTTCCGGACCACGAGTTTCTCAGTTGTGACAGTCAGGTCGAATACCTCACGGCTGTTATCATCAATGCTGCCGAACGTTCCATTCATCGTACTACCTCTTCTTCCCGTCGCGTTTCCGTCCCCTGGTGGAACGAGGCTTGTAGAAACGCTATCCGTGCTCGACGATGTGCTTTACGCACCTTTCGCCGCCATCCTACGTTGGCGAATTGTATTGGATACAAACGACTCCGAGCGCAATGCCGTAGAGTCATCAAAGACAGCAAAAAAGCTTGTTGGGCCTCTTTCACCAGCTCCTTTAACAGTTTTACTCCCTCTTCTGTCGTCTGGGGTGGCCTGCGCCGGCTGTCGGGCATTAAGGCCCACGCCTCGGTACGTGGCATGACCTCAGGTAATGAGGTCCTCGTTGATCCTGTGGCTGTCTCCAACGCCTTCGGCCGGTTTTTCGCGGAGGTTTCAAGCTCCGCCCATTACCACTCTGCCTTCCTTCCCAGGAAAGAGGCAGAAGAGGCTCGGCGACCTTCCTTCCACTCGCTGAATCTGGAAACCTATAATGCCCCCTTTACTATGCGGGAACTCGAACGTGCGCTTGCACTGTTCCGGTCCTCTGCTCCGGGGCCAGATGCCATTCACGTTCAGATGCTGGCACACCTTTCTCCAGCGGGCAAAAGCTTCCTTCTTCGTACCTACAATCGCGTCTGGACCGAAGGTCAGGTCCCCATGCGTTGGCATGATGCTGTCGTTGTTCCTATACCCAAACCCGGGAAGGATAGACACCTTCCTTCTAGTTACCGCCCCATTTCTCTTACAAGCTGTGTCTGTAAGGTGATGGAGCGCATGGTTCATGCTCGGTTAGTTTGGATTCTTGAATCTCGACGGCTACTTACCAATGTCCAATGCGGCTTTCGTCGCCGCCGCTCCGCTGTTGACCACCTTGTGACCTTGTCGACATTCATCATGAACAACTTTTTGCGAAGGCGCCAAACGGTAGCCGTGTTCTTCGATTTGGAGAAGGCTTATGATACCTGTCGGAGAGGAGGTATCCTCCGCACTATGCACAGGTGGGGCCTACGCGGTCGCCTGCCCCTTTTTATTGATTCCTTTTTAACGGATCGAAAGTTTAGGGTACGTGTGGGTTCCGTATTGTCCGACGTCTTCCTCCAGGAGAACGGAGTGCCTCAGGGCTCCGTCTTGAGCGTAGCCCTTTTTGCCATCGCGATCAATCCAATTATGGATTGCATTCCACCTAATGTCTCAGGCTCTCTCTTTGTCGATGACTTCACGATCTACTGCAGTGCCCAGAGAACATGCCTCCTGGAGCGCTGCCTTCAGCGTTGTCTAGACAGCCTATAGTCATGGAGTGTGGCAAATGGCTTCTGGTTCTCTGAAGAGAAGACGGTTTGTATCAACTTTTGGCGATATAAAGCGTTCCTTCCGCCATCCTTACATCTCGGTCCCGTTGTTCTCCCATTCGTGGAAACAACTAAGTTTCTAGGGCTCACGTTGGACAGGAAACTGTGTTGGTCTCCACATGTCTCTTATTTGGCGGCCCGTTGTACACGTTCCCTTAATATCCTCAGAGTTCTTAGTGGTTCATCTTGGGGAGCTGATCACACTGTCCTTCTTCGCTTGTATCGGTCCATAGTCCGATCGAAGCTGGATTATGGGAGCTTTGTCTACTCGTCTGCTCGGCCATCCCTCTTACGCCGTCTCAATTTCATCCACC
Organism: Schistocerca cancellata; assembly: GCF_023864275.1. Lineage (NCBI taxonomy): Eukaryota > Metazoa > Arthropoda > Insecta > Orthoptera > Acrididae > Schistocerca > Schistocerca cancellata. The sequence goes on along the minus strand of NW_026046819.1, from coordinate 1,189,696 downwards.
ATCGGGGGTTACGTCTTGCGACCGGAGCCTTCTACACTAGTCCTGTCGAGAGTCTTTATGCTGAAGCTGATGAATTACCATTGACCTACCGGCGCGACGTACTGCTGTGTCGGTATGCCTGCCGGCTGTTGTCTATGCCTGACCACCCCTCTTACCAGTCCTTCTTCGCCGATTCTCTCGACCGTCAGTACAGGTTGTATGTGTCTGCCCTGCTGCCCCCGGGAGTCCGCTTCCGTCGCCTGCTTCGACAACTGGATTTTGCCCTCCCTACCACCTTCAGAGAGGGTGAGAGCCCGACACCACCTTGGCTCCAGGCTCCGGTTCATATTTATCTCGACCCCAGCTCACTCCCGAAGGAGGGTACTCCGGCTGCAGTGTATTGCTCACGGTTTGTCGAACTTCGTGCTCGACTTGCCGGTCACACCTTTATTTACACCGATGGCTCCAAAACTGACGATGGTGTCAGCTGTGCCTTTGTCGTCGGGGCCGCCACCTTTAAATACCGGCTCCTCGACCAATGTTCGAGCTTTATGGCCGAGCTTTTTGCTCTCCATCAGGCCGTTCAGTATTCCCGCCGCCACCGCCATTCATCGTATGTACTCTGCTCAGTCTCACTCAGTGCTCTTCAGAGCCTTGGAGCTCCCTATCCGGTCCATCCCTTGATTCAACGGATACAGCAGTCCCTCCATTCTTTCGCTGATGATGGTTCTCCTGTCAGCTTTCTGTGGGTTCCCGGACGTGTAGGAGTGCCTGGGAATGAGGCTGCAGTCCTCCTGCCTCGGCCAGCCTCCCATTGTGTCCCGTCATCTGACGTTCATGGGGATGTTTGTAAGAGGCTTGTGTCGTTGTGGTGCGATGCTTGGTCATCCCTCCAAGGAAACAAGCTCCGGGCAGTAAAACCGCTCCCAACTGCTTGGACAACCTCCTCCCGACTATCTCGGCGAGAGGAGGTCCTTCTGACCAGGTTGCGGATTGGGCATTGCCGGCTTAGCCACCGCTACCTGCTCTCCGGTGACCCAGCCCCGCAGTGCCCTTGTGGTCAGGCATTAACAGTGCGCCATGTTTTATTGTCGTGTCCCCGCTTTAGTCAATCTCGTGTTGTCCTGTCCCTGCCATATACTTTACCGGATATTTTAGCTGATGACGCTCAAGCAGCTGCTCGTCTCCTGCGTTTTATAACTTTGACTGGCTTGTCCAAAGACATCTAACCTTTTTACTTATTTTATCTGCATCTTTGTCAGGTCTTCCTGGTGTCCCCCCCTCGCCTTGAGTTTTACTAGATTCCATGTGCTCTAACAGTGACTGGGCGCTAATGACCTCAGTAGTTGAGCGCCCTTAAACCCCACCCAAAAAAAAAAAAAAAAAAAAAAAAAAACTTGGTTCAAATGTTCCCGAAATGATAAATTGTTCGGTTCACAAAACGAAATAACCTTATCCTACGGGTATAGTGTCGGCGAGTCAAATTCTCAATCGCTCAACTCACACGAATACCTGGGTGTAAAAATTTCTAGAGATTTGAAATGGAACCGTCACATAGATGCAGTCTTAGGGAAAGATGGTGGCAGGCTGCCATTCGTTGGTGGAATTCTAGGAAAACACAATATGTGTACAAAAGAAATTGCTTAGAAATCACTCGTGGGACCCATCCCCCAATATTGCTAGAGATTCTTGGATCATAATCAGATACGACTGCCAGGCGATACTGAATGTATACAGAGAAGGGCAGCACGAATGGTCACAGGTTTGTTCGACCCGTTGGAGAGTGTCACAGAGTTTCTGATGAAACTGAACTGGCAGGCGCTTGGAAACAAACGTAAGATATCCAGAGAAAGTTTACTTGAAATATTTCCGGAGGAATCCTTAAATGTTGTATATAGGCGAATGGTAGTCAATAGAGGGAATGACTGCGAATGCACGTTCGATCTGCGTTCGCTTCCCTTAGCTGCGGTTAAAACTGAGCATAATAATATGCGAGATGTAGTTGGCAGCTCTGTAAATGCTGACCGGTGAGTCGCTTAAAGCCCAGGCAAAATTTATCTCGGAGGGACACATCACGCGCTCAACAATTCAAATAGTATCACAACCGATTAAGCATATCCACTGAGGATCTAGAGCCTGTGACTAGTGTATTGAATATAAAAATGGAAAACTGCAACAACTCACTCTTTGAAATATTTTTAATTCCATTAACTAGTTTTGTAGCCTTTACAGACTCACCTTCAAATGCGGCACACAGAAATTGCGTCTTTATTTCGTTAGAGTGATGCCGGGTACTGGCTCTCTGACAGGGAGACAGAGAACTCTTTAATGTATCGCCATGAGCGACTGTTACATGGCGACATGTGTCGGAAAACAAATTCTTCCACTTACCGCGGCAATGTGGGCGGTATTGCAGGAAGCGTGAAGACCAGATTAGACTAAGCACAGCACGCACAGAGGCTTTTAAGCAGTCACAATTCGCACGCTCCATGCGTCAGTGGAGTGGGAATAAGTCCTAGTAACTGGTATAATGGCAAGTTCCATCTGCCATGCAGTTCACAGTCGTTTGTAGAGTACAGATTATATGCTGCCTATTTTCTTGTTTAAATTTCGATTACAAGAAAATGGGCGTCTTGGAAAACGTCCTAAATAAGTCTCATCTTCATCGTCATCGTCGTCGTCACCACCACCACCACCACCACCACCACCACCATCGCTGCCATCATGAGTGTTATGCCCTAGGGCAGGTCTTCACATGTACCTCTCCATGCAGTCCCATCATTTGTTACCCTCTTCTTTTCTCACAACTATTTTCTGTCCTTACGCTGTCCACCACCTGGTATGTTCTGCATCGTCTTCTTCTTCTTCTTCTTCTTCTTCTTCTTTCATTCACTATTTCCTTCATACCATCAATAAACAATCTCTTCTAATTTAGTGTCCATGCCAATTGTGTTTCCTCATCCTGCTACCTTTAAAATTTCTCTCTGTTCTTCCACTTAACACCACCTCATTTCTTACTGCGCCTGCCTATTTTATCCAATATCAACGCACCCACATAAAAGCCTCCTTTTATGAAACGTCTCGTTGGCAATTGCTATACGTGTTTTCACCTCCTTATTACTTCCAATGTCGTCCATAATAGGGCGTCGCAGTTATCTAAAAACACTAAATTGTTCTGTATCTTCCTTCCTAACATTACAGTCGTACTTACTTTTCGTGCTCTTACCACCGGACATTTTGCATTTTTCTTATTATTTCTCATTCCAATTTACTCACGTCTCTTGTTTAATTCTTTTAACATTTCAGTCATACTTCTTTCGCTCTCTGCCAATAACACCACATGATCCGCGGGTCTAATACATTCTGTTCTCCTAACAACAACCCGCTCCCCTCTATTTAGTTTCAAACGTTTCTGAATGACATGCTCCAAATATATTTACACACTAAGGAAATTAAACGTATCCCGGAGGAACTACCCCAGTGCGATGGAAATCGATACACGTGATGTACGTGTAGGGGCAAATGAATGATTACAGTTGCAGAAAAACTGTATGATTAATTCAAGAGAAAGACCTTCACCAATTGATAAGTCAATAACGGATCCTGACGAATATCGAACCAAACTCAGTTCAGTTGGTTCGTTACATCGTCAAAATCGCGACCTGCTTTAAAGAACTCGCCCATTGTGCTCCAAACGTTCAAAATTTGTGAGAGACATGGCAATCTTGCTGAGCAATGTATTGCCTGGCATGTACAAAGACAAACACGTAGATACTATCTCCGTGTGTGGTGCGTAAATTGTCGTCAGGCACCTCACTTAGTGTCCCGCGCAGAGTTCAAGCCGCCATAGAGACAAAGGGTGGACACACTGCATATTAATGTCCACTAATAGGTGCCTGTACACTTACTGATAGGATAGTGTATTTCGAAATGTTAGCATTTGGCTTTGCGCTTACAGCTTACGTGCGGCGAGTCGTCGTATCTCTAAAAAGAGACACCTCTGGCAACACTAGCTGAAAATGTCCTTCAAACTAGCCGTCCTGCGCTCTCTACCTCCGGTTATTCTCGTGGGCGTCAGAGCTGCCGTAGCCAAGACGCCCCCTGGGTAAACGCTGCGGACGTCTGCAGTCGCGCCTGACGATCTGTCACGAATTATGAAATGTATTCGCAGATATCAGATATAATACGACAACGGCCACACAATTTACTGGAAACGTACAGGATGTTCCGTAATTCCCATCACTAACTGCTAGAACTTGTAGAGGGGACTGAGTACATAATACTCGTATTTTAAATTGTAACCCATCTCCGGCAACGTACCGTGTGCTACAACCATTTGAAAACATGTTGGTAACGCTGTCACTTTGACAAGTAATTTGTTACACTGAAGAGCCAAAGAAATACCGTGTAGGGCCCCCGCGAGCACGCAGAAGTGCCTCAACACGCGGTGGCATGGAATCGACTAATGGCTCAAGTCGCGCAGGAGGGAACTGACATCATGAATCCTGCCGAGCTGCCCATAAATCCTTAAGAGTACGAGCGATTAGAGATCTCCTCTGATCAACACGTTGCAAGGCATCCCAGATATGCTCGATAATGCTATACAGTTTACAGGAAACGTACAGGATGTTTGGGGAGCTTCGTGGCCAGCGGAAGTGTTTAACTTCGGAACAGTGTTCCTGCAGCCACTCTGTAGCAATTGTGGTTTTGTGGGGTGTCGCAGTGTCCTGCTGGAATTACTACTACATTAGCAAAGATGTATTTATACGGCTGTAGCACGGATATACGTTTCCATACATGGATTCCATTTCTAAATATCGTCACTCAGTTCCCTAGAAGTTTTTAACGGGAATTTTGGAACGTCCTGTATCTCTCCAGTACCTGTACAGCTGTTTCCAGAATTAGTTCACTCTGCAGAGGAGTGTGCGCCGATATGAAACTTCCTGGCAGATTATAACTGTGTGCTGGACCGTGACTCGACTCGGGAGGTTTGCCTTTCGCGGGCAAGTGCTCTACCATCTGAGCTACCCAAGCAAGACTCACGCCTCGCCCACACAGCTTTACTTCTGCCAGTACCTCGTCTCCTACCTACAGCTGTTGAACCTCATTCGAAATATACGGATGTCTTTCAGGATTTCGGCGTTGTGCAACTTCGCAGAAACATGGCTGAATTATCCTGTATATCGTTATCATTAAAACGAAGCACCTTTCCGTCATTTCAAGCACTACTAAAGTTGCTAGGTGTAGGAAAAAATACTAATATCATACTGAAAATATCGGAGAGAAGCGATAGAATTCCTACAAACAACTTGAAGAAAATCATTTTGGGTACTAGGCTATGTCATTATAAAACAGTGAAACAACCAAAATAACGACATTTCGACCATCGTTTGAACGATCCTCTTCAGAGCGAATAAATGCCACGAAATTTGAAATCAGCAGCAGCAAAATGAAAGTTTGATTTGGAAACAACTTCTATTTCTTCTTTATCTTCGATTAATTTCCCGAATTTCCCGTCCGTTTCGTATGTTGCTGTCTTTATACATTTCTAGAGCTGGCAATTTTACATAGTAACTCAGGCCTGCAAACGTCATCTAACGACGCTACGGAGCACCAAAATACAGGTGCCAGCTCCGGCAAATGTTTGTAAATAGTGTGTGATGCCGTTATTATGTATCTATTTGAGGTGAGGGCCCCAGTACCGGAAACGAATGAGTCGAAAGTTAAAAGGGAAAATCGTTATCACACCTCTGACGGTGGAATACAAGTACTGATATTGTTGTTGCTAACTTTCAAAGGTAGTAGTATGGATCAAAGTAAGAAAAAATGTCCGGTAAACATGGGCCACAAAATGCGTACCTGAGGGGCTATGAGCACTTGTTCAATAGTGGACACATGTTTTATGCTAGCGAAGATGAACAAGTCCTCACAGCTCTTAAGGTATGCATTTTACAGCCCATGTGTACGGCACATTGCTTTCTTCTTTCGGTCCATACTACCACCTCTGAAAGTTTGCTGCCCTACATTTTAGCTACAACACTACCGGAACATACTGTTACACGTAACAGGGATGTATTCTCTTCTAATTTTCCGTTATATGGACGTAACCTCAAATTGATACATTTATCCATCTCCATCGTCATAGAAAATTGGATCTCCCTGTATACACATATTTTACAGACTGCAGCGCCTGTAACTTATATACTCTGTAGCGTCGCTGGATGACGTTTCCAGACATCGATTCCTATGTAAAACTTCATCAGCTAGGTCCCCTCTACAGACTCGATAAGTGTGTGGCATGACGTGTGAAACACTCTGTATGCAAAGTGAATAACATGGAAGCTGGGGCTAGAACCCCCCCCCCCCTCTCTCTCTCTCTCTCTCTCTCTCTCTCTCTCTCTCTCTCTCTCTCTCTCTCACTTCTCAACTATTAGCTTCCTGTTAAGTCTTACAACTGCTGTCTGATTTCTGGCCGAGTTCTAGATAACATGCCGCTCACTGTATTTTATCGGTGGTTGCATCTTAAATTCAAACTGTATGTTCTGGTCAAAACTGTCAGAAGTTATTTTCTACATCTATGGATGTTATAAATAGGGGTTGAATTTCTTCAACCGATCTCTAGCGGCTAGTGTGTTCTCACAAAATCGATTTTCGTCTAGCTCGTCTTCTCTAATGTGTTCCATTCCTCTGTAAATATTTTGGATCAGTATTTTCAGCCAGGACGTATGAAAGTGATGGTTCGGTAGTATTCGCACTTATCACTATTTGCCCTATTTGGTATTTGTGTTATTTTTTCGTTTAGTCTGAAGATTTAGCAGTCACGTCAGCTAGCATAGATGTTGAGGAGTGAAGCAGCAAACGCCGACAGAGTGAGTCCTCGCCGGTGCTGATAGAGCCCTCTGGTAGCGAAGCCCTGCACTATAGACAACTGAGTCTATGAGGGACTAGTAGCGACACCTAGCAGCGAAGTGTTAACTGACTGTGTGAGGGACTGGTAGTGACACCTTGCAGCAAAGTGATGAACCGCAAAATGGCCGCGAAAATTGAGTGACTTAAATGTCTAGTTGCTGTTTACTTCTTCCTTTACACTATTATTACAAAACAGACTATGGCATCACTGCTCGGTTTGTCTGTTACCGTATCATTGTGTATTTCACGCGTTACAAAATAGTTCTGTTCTCGTAACATAAAATGCAAACTACATCTCCAGTGACATTTATGTATGCAGCATGCTACATTCATCATTCCCTCTTTGTAATTTAGTATTACTAAAAGTTTTGTCCGCACTTTTAAGCATTAAAAATGGATATGTGGCTCGGAATTTAATAGTAAAAGAAACAGCCATACTGCCAGACAGTCTCTCTAATTAACAAAAATACGAAATGTAGGTTCAATTTCCTCTGCACAGTGAGGTGTCGGGGCTACTGTTACATTAAATGGTACCAAAATAATCGCACGGTATTGGGGGTTAAAGAATTTTGAACAGCAAGGGGAACTGTAAGTAAGTTTCTTGCAATGCAACGTTAGTGATATAACAGTACAACAATAATAGACGTTTGTCATCCCTTCTCCTTATTTTACAGTTTCGCTCATTACTGATGGCAAACGCCTTGCAGAGAATGTAACATTCTACATCTTCGGCTACGGCCTTTACAATCTCTTTCATTCAACTAGACTTAACTTGTAGAGGTAGTAATATAATTTCTTTTCTGATCCACAAGATACTTTTACAAAACGTAGAGGCAGAGAGGTTGTCATATAACTATTAATCGAAATATTATATGAAATAATGGACGTGTTAGTAAAATCGCCAAGAAATTCCTCTTATTAATGTTAAGTGTTATCTCTTTGATTCAGCATTCAGCTCACATAAAACAACGAGAAATATCGTTTGTCATTAAAAAAAAGAGTTTGTCTCATTAGTGACCTGTGTGAAATCAAACATCTCATTTTGACACTAGAATAATTTGAGAAAAATAGGCCTCTGTTCGTTTCTGAAAATGCAATTAGTGAAAACAATGTATTTTCAAAAGGTATTGTAAACTTTTACGAAACGATTTCATCTATAGAATTTATTTATCACATAGTCAATCATGATACTAAAAAGAACACATTGTTGTCTTGTGTTTTGCTATTGATATAATATTTTGCATTTTCTTATGACTTTGAAATAATTACTGCTTTTTCAGCACTGAGAACGTGTGAAATACAGTATGTAATATATGAATCAGTATTATAATTTTTTTTTCGGATATTGGCTGTTCACTACAAGAAAATGGCAGATGTTTGGGTATTTACCTCAGTAGTATTCAGCACACGAAGGAAAACAAGATATATTTTTTTTTTGCAAGGTTTTTATTTCGTAGTTGTAATCCTACAAATATTAATGATACCATGCAGTTTCTTTTGATAGTGAGGTATATTAAGTACTTTAAAATATATGTAGATGAAGTCTGGTTAAGCAAGTGTGTGATTTAAAATTTAAAATGTTTGCAGCAGCATAATCAGGTTTAGTTTGTAGTGTGGCAGTAAGCTCCACGTGGGATCCGAAGCAAGGACCCCACGGGGGTACCCGGCATGCGCCACATACCAGGGCAGAGGTGGGGACTAGTGTTCGGAAATCTGAAAATTCCAGCGCCGGCCGGGGATAGAACCCCGGCCCGGCTGGGGCGAACAGCCCCAGCCGAGGCGCTGGAACGTTCCAGACACCTTACCACTAGACCACCGGGGACCCCGGCCGTTTCCTGCTCTGAAGTCCAGCTAGTGGTCGTAGGGCACTTTCTGCTGTCCTCCGTGTTTACACCGAGGCAGGTATAACAGGAAGTGTTTACCTGCGTCCGCTGGATGTCCACTTAGTGTACGACTTATTTACCCGGCTGACGTTCGTGTCGCTATAATGTCCTTAGTTGCGATACAATTATTTGCAGGGACCGAAAATCTGCCTATGCAGTTACATGCAGTCGAGTCTCACTATTTGAACCTTTGTAATTCGATCGTGTTGTCAACTTCTATTTATCGAAGAAACCTCATGTGTTCGGTACATTCGAAAAACGGAAGCGACCGTCATAACAGACAGCCCCGTAAACATTTTGCAATGAAGTGTCAGCCGGTACGTAATAATCGATATCTGGAATTGTTTTATCGGTTATTAAGATAATCGTTTCATCCCTATACACTTCGAAAAATTCCCGTATTTTCTCAATAAAGCATAAGCACAGTACATAAATCCGTCGCGAAAATGACATCGAAGAAGTGCAGGTGTTCGACTACCACAGATAAGAAGTGGGTCCTTGAAGGTGCGGAACGGAGAGCAGAACAAAACTAAGATGTAATGTTTCGGCATTCCCTCATACTCGCTGTAGACACTCCAGAAGCAGGAAGATCAATTGGATAACGTGTCATGAGGAGCGAGGAATAAATTCACTCTCAAATAACTACTGTACGAGATGCCTCGCCGCCTCTTGAAGGGTGTTATGGGATTTTGCTGCCGTGGACTTTGCGACCCGTGAGTCAACGCGGTGTTTCTGACCACATACATTTTAGCTGCGGGTCCTCCGACCTTCGAAGGAAGCCGCGACAATGGGGGACGCTCTGCCTGTCGTTTTGTAATAAGAACTCCCCTCCACATTTTATCTAGGCTTAAGACTGTCTGTGCACATAGTGCATAGCCGTGTTTTAAAAAATAGTTATTTTTTTTACCTTTTCCATTCTACAACATTACTTCCTGTCTTATATTACGAACTTTTCGTAGGAATGTCGTAAATTTTAAACGTCTTAAATCCACCGAGTCATTATGTGTTCTTAAAATATCTTTTAACTCTTTTTCAACACATAATTCAGTGTGCGATTTGCAGGGGGGGATTTCCCCCCCTCTGCATCAGACCATCCCCTCCTCTGGTTTTAGTTTATGCATCGCAACCTGGGATGTTTATTTCCCACGCACTGGAGTAAAACTTTACATATAATTTATATTTGTGGAGCCGAACACTGAAAGTTTTTAATAAGTCTTACTATTAATACGTTTCAGTTTTCTATCATCAGAATAAGTACAACTTTTCCCAAATGTGCCTCTACTTTTGGAATTCCCCTCGTATAACTTTACCCGTATGTAGATGATTTTGTAAGTAAGCTTTACCTATAATGTACTTTTAAAGATATAAGAAGGGATGGCTTTTCTGACAGTGCATACGCGTCAATAGTGAGTTTCGGCATTAACATCTATTTATAAATAGCTGTTTAACCATGCGTAACGCCACGGTCAATGCTAATAACATATATAATTCTACAAACCCCCTAAGACACCCCCCACACTGGTAAAAGCACAATTCGCACCCTGACACATAAGTATCTTTTACCTCTTTCACTGAAGAGGCTGACCAACGGATTATTATTTTTTTTTTAATTTCAGGTATTGATTTTATTGCATTCTCCTTTAGCGTATTGATCAGAAATTGTAGGTTCAGATACCTTTGGCTTATTGAGTATCGTTTGCTATGCCAAACTTCGACAGCATTCATGGTCCTGTGCATGGAATTGATGACGGTAGAAAGCTGACCAAAATCACTTGGAAATAAATTCTCTGAACGCAGATAACTTTGATACAGTTGTGTTAGGTATCGAGGTATTACCTAACGCAACTGAAGCCAAGTTAGGAGTGAATTTATTTCGAAATAATTTCGGTCGACTGTCTGTCTTCACCAATTCCACATTTCAGATGGTGTACTAGGATTTTCCACCTATTGACTGACTATATAGTCTACGTATTCATGATCTTTTCGCCACTGGGCATTTGCTACGCTGTTACCATCCGTGCGTCATCAAGGCGGTAGGGTGGAAGATGTGCTCTACAACATACTTGCGGCAAGACAATCGAACTACTTCTTCATCCCTGTATCTCTCCACTAATCCCTGTTCTTGTATGTCTTCCAGAGGCATTGCTTGAAATGAAAATTACAACTGGAAATAGATGGCTCGGAGAACACTGTTTCCATAGCTTAATTTGCAGCCATTTCCAAGTCTAGCATTGCAGTATTAAATGACAGCCCAGATATGACAATTCTCGATTCAGAAAAAAATATTTCACAATTATTTTGACTTTCCTCTGGTAAAAAAGCTAGTCTTCCGTGCTTCAGGTATCAACATGCAATGGTGTACAGTTGTCCGAAATGTCCGTCCATAAGAAGAGCTTTATTTTCACACATTTTCTCCCTTTCTTCGTAACTGATCACCCGGATTCATTTGCAAATTTTCAAAAAAACTTCAGTCACTTTCAAAGTCTCTTCGCGCAGCTGAATCCCTGAACTAATGCCACGGTTATGGGACATCCCAGTAGCTTCCCTTACACAGTGCAGTCTTTCTCATAATTCGTCATACTTGCGACGTAATCTAAACGTGTATCTCGCAAATCTTGAAATTGCTCTTTAAACCTTCAGAAAACAGTCACTGTCTCCTCTCCGCAGATTCTTTGCCTGCATTTACGCATTCGTTTCTCAATCTCCACATCTGTTTCGTCAGGTTGGGCGAGGAACTTACTGTTCAGCCATGATTCTACCATTTACAATTTTTAAACTGCCGCTGCTCCTATTTCGCTCGGAGTTCATGCACAGGCAATTGGTATACATTTTCGGTGCTACTGGTACCGATTAGCGTCCTTTCCTTTTCCTTTCCTTCTTCTTACTACACGGTCCAGTCACATTAACGTAATCACCGCCTGTGTCCGACGTCAATGTGCAGTAACCACTCACAGACAGCGGGTGGCAGCACTAGGAGTGTAGGGTATGCGTAATGCGGAAACTCAACCACTTATGTGACATCCAAAAGCACGTGATCATTGCCTTTCGGGCCACCAGTGGACGCATTTTCGAAACGGAAAAGTTCGTAAAATGTTGGCGTGTTGCCATATTTAAAGCACTCCGTGCATGGCGCTGTCCAGAACCGACGTTGAGGCCGTTGTGGTGCCCCACGGGCCATACATGACAGGAGTTAAAGTAGGCTGCAGGTAAATAACGTGCAACTGTTCAGCAACTGACCACGCACGTGAACCGAGGGGCTACCGACAGTGTCTCCTCAAACACCACTCGGCGAAAAATGCTGCGTGTGGGTCTCCACAGCAGACGCCTGGTCCACACACCTATGCTGACTGCTGTTTATCGGGGACGAAGGCTGGAATTTCCACGCCAGTTCTGCGACTGGGCTTCCACTGCACGGTGACAAGCGGGCTTTTCCAGTGACAGATAGTCGTTGGCGTGTAGGGCGTGATTCACCTGAAAGTGAACACCCTGCAACAGTCGACGGCAGGGTTAAGACCGGAGGAAGGATCGTTTTGGTCTCAGAAACGTTATCGTGACACTCCCGCCGTGACATCGTCGTTCTGGAGGGGCACAGTGCATGAGCAGAGATATCCGTCGGAACCATTGCCACACCTACATGGAGTTTGTTTTCCCTCGGAACCTACCAGCAGAACAACTGAATGTGTGACACAGCTTGCAGTGTACGTGCGTGGTGTGAAAAGCACCAGGATGAGTTTGCTGTACTCCACCGACCACCAGGCTTCCCGGGCTTAACGGAATCGAGAATATGTGGGACCACCTGGCTCAGGCTGTTCGTGTCCTGGGTCCTCAACCGACAAACGTAGCGCAGCTGACTGAGGGACCGGCGTCGGCATGGCTCAGTACCTCACTGCCTCCTGCACGTTTCTCAGTTGTCCGCGCTTCGCGTTAATTGTATCCTCCTACAGTGACTCGCTGACGACACTCTCCCGTACACGACAGCATCATCAACAGCCGCAGATTGCTGTTCACTCTGCCTGTCACATCATTTATGTCTATACAGAACAACAGCTGTCTGTTACACTTCCTGGGACATTCCTGACGATACCCTTGTCTCTGATCAACTCTCGCCGTCGAGAACGTACTGGTATCTATTATAGTCTTTGAGCCACTCACATATCTGGGAACCTACTCCGTATGCTCATACGAGGCCCTTCGTTAACAGTGTTACGTTTAATACATTTGTTTTCGAAATGACGTAAGTAGAAATCGTCCCAATGGACGCATTTCTATCGCAAACGTTTACATTTATCTTCTGGCAGTTAAAGTTGCGTGATGAGCCTTGCGGGTGCACCAATCTGTACGTAATTTAAGCATCTAAGTTGTTGCAGTCGACAAGTAAGGAACACAGCAAGTCAAGTTTTAGTTTTTGAAAACTCAATTTTTGGCCGCTTTTGCTGCCTTGTATTTGACCTAGGACCTTAAGATTTGGCACGAACCGAGCTCTGGCAGCCACATTCCACAAGAAAATGCCAGAAGTGGTAATGTGTAGGAAAAACCGCAGAAAATCTTACGTTTAATACATTTGTTTTCGAAATGACGTAACTGCAAATCGTCACAATGGACGCATTTCTATCGGAAACGTTTACATTTATCTTCTGGCAGTTAAAGTCGCGTCATGAGCCTTAGGGTGCACCACTCTGTACATAATTGAAGCATCTAAGTTGTTGCAGTCGACAAATAAGGAGCAGAGCAAGTCAAGTTTTAGTTTTTGAAAACTCAATTTTTGGCCGCTTTTGCTGCCTTGTAGTTGACCTAGGACCTTACGTTTTGGCACGAGCTGAGCTCTGGTAGCCACATTACACAAGAAAAAGCCAGAAGTGGTAATGTGTAGAAAAAACCGCAGAAAATCTTACGTTTAATACATTTGTTTTCGAAATGACGTAACTGCCAATCATCACAATGGACGCATTTCTCTCGGAAACGTTTACATTTATCTTCTGGCAGTTAAAGTCGCGTGTTGAGCCTTGCGGGTGCACCACTCTGTACGTAATTTAAGCATCTAAGTTGTAGCAGTCGACAAGTAAGGAGCACAGCAAGTCAAGTATTAGTTTTTGAAAACTCAATTTTTGGCTGCTTTTGTTGCCTTTTAGTTGACCTAGGACCTTAAGATTTGGCACTAACCGAGCTCTGGCAGCCACATTACACAAGAAAAAGCCAGAAGTGGTAATGTGTAGAAAAAACCGCAGAAAATCTAACGTTTAATAATTTGTTTTCGAAATGACGTAACTTCAAATCGTCACAATGGACGCATTTCTATCGGAAACGTTTACATTTATCTTCTGGCAGTTAAAGTCGCGTGATGAGCCTTGCGGGTGCACCACTCTGTACGTAATTTAAGCATCAAAGTTGTTGCAGTCGACAAGTAAGGAGCACAGCAAGTCAAGTTTTAGTTTTTGAAAACTCAATTTTTGGCCGCTTTTGCTGCCTTGTAGTTGACCTAGGACCTTACGTTTTGGCACGAGCTGAGCTCTGGTAGCCACATTACAAAAGAAAAAGCCAGAAGTGGTAATGTGTAGAAAAAACCGCAGAAAATCCTACGTTTAATACATTTGTTTTCGAATTGACGTTACTGCAAATCGTCACAATGTACGCATTTCTATCGGAAACGTTAACATTTATCTTCTGGCAGTTAAAGTCGCGTGATGAGCCTTGCGGGTGCACCACCCTGTACGTAATTTAAGCATCTAAGTTGTTGCAGTCGACAAGTAAGGAGCACAGCAAGTCAAGTTTTAGTTTTTGAAAACTCAATTTTTGGCCCCTTTTGCTGCCTTGTAGTTGACCTAGGACCTTAAGATTTTGGCATGAACCGAGCTCTGGCAGCCACATTACACAAGAAAAAGCCAGAAGTGATAATGTGTAGAAAAAACCGCAGAAAATCTTACGTTTAATACATTTGTTTTCGAAATGACGTAACTGCAAATCGTCACAATGGACGCATTTCTATCGGAAACGTTTACATTTATCTTCTGGCAGTTAAAATCGCGTGATGAGCCTTGCGGGTGCACCACTCTGTACGTAATTGAAGCATCTAAGCTGTTGCAGTCGACAAGTAAGGAGCACAGCAAGTCAAGTTTTAGTTTTTGAAAACTCAATTTTTGGCCGCTTTTGCTGCCTTGTAGTTGACCTTGGACCTTAAGATTTGGCACGAGCGGAGCTCTAGCTGCCACATTGCACAAGAAAAAGCCAGAAGTGGTAATGTGTAGAAAAAACCGCAGAAAATCTTACGTTTAATACATTTGTTTTCGAAATGACGTAACTGCAAATCGTCAGAATGGACGCATTTCTATCGGAAACATTTACATTTATCTTCTGGCAGTTAAAGTCGTGTGATGAGCCTTGCGGGTGCACCACTCTGTACGTAATTTAAGCATCTAAGTTGTTGCAGTCGACAAGTAAGGAGCACAGCAATTCAAGTTTTTGTTTTTGAAAACTCAATTTTTGGCCGCTTTTGCTGATTTGTAGTTGACCTAGGACCTTACGATTTGTCACGAACTGAGCTCTGGCAGCCACATTGTTTTGTTGTGGTCTTCAGTCCTGTGACTGGTTTGATGCAGCTCTCCATGCTACCCTATCCTGTGCAAGCTTCTTCATCTCCCAGTACCTACTGGAACCTACATCCTTCTGAATCTGCTTAGTGTATTCATCTCTTGGTGTCCCCCTACGATTTTTACCCTCCACGCTGCTCTCCAATACTAAACTGGTGATCCCTTGATGCCTCAGCATATGTCCTACCAACCGATCCCTTCTTCTGGTCAAGTTGTGCCACAAACTTCTCTTCTCCCCAATCCTATGCCATACTTCCTCATTAGTTATGTGATCTACCCATCTAATCTTCAGCATTCTTCTGTAGCACCACATTTCGAAAGCTTCTATTCTCTTCTTGTCCAAACTATTTACCGTCCATGTTTCACTTCCATACATGGCTACACTCCATACAAATACTTTCAGAAATGACTTCCTGACACTTAAATCTATACTCGATGTTAACAAATTTCTCTTCTTCAAAAACGCTTTCCTTGCCATTACCAGTCTACATTTTATATCCTCTCTACTTCGACCATCATCAGTTATTTTGCACCCCAAATAGCAAAACTCCTTTACTACTTTAAGTGTCTCATTTCCTAATCTAATTCCCTCAGCATCACCCGACTTAATACGACTACATTCCATTATCCTCGTTTTGCTTTTGTTGATGTTCATCTTATATCCTCCTTTCAAGACGCTATCCATTCCATTCAACTGCTCTTCCAAGTCTTTTGCTGTCTCTGACAGAATTACAATGTCATCGGCAAACCTCAAGGTTTTTATTTCTTCTCCATGGATTTTAATACCTACTCCGAATTTTTCTTTTGTTTCCTTTACTGCCTGCTCAATATACAGATTGAATAACATCGGGGAGAGGCTACAACCCTGTCTTACTCCCTTCCCAACCACTGCTTCCCTTTCATGTCCCTCGACTCTTATAACTGCCATCTGGTTTCTGTACAAATTGTAAATAGCCTTTCGCTCCCTGTATTTTACCCCTGCCACCTTTAGAATTTGAAAGAGAGTATTCCAGTCAACATTGTCAAAAGCTTTCTCTAAGTCTACAAATGCTAGAAACGTAGGTTTGCCTTTCCTTAATCTTTCTTCTAAGATAAGTCGTAAGGTCAGTATTGCCTCACGTGTTCCAGTATTTCTACGGAATCCAAACTGATCTTCCCCGAGGTCGGCTTCTACTAGTTTTTCCATTCGTCTGTAAAGAATTCGTGTTAGTATTTTGCAGCTGTGGCTTATTAAACTGATTGTTTGGTAATTTTCACATCTGTCAACACCTGTATTCTTTGGTATTGGAATTATTATATTCTTCTTGAAGTCTGAGGGTATTTCGCCTGTTTCATACATCTTGCTCACCAGATGGTAGAGTTTTGTCAGGACTGGCTCTCCCAAGGCCATCAGTAGTTCTAATGGAATGTTGTCTACTCCCGGGGCCTTGTTTTGACTCAGGTCTTTCAGTGCTCTGTCAAACTCTTCACGCAGTATCGTATCTCCCATTTCATCTTCTTCTACATCCTCTTCCATTTCCATTTCCATTTCCATTTCCTCAAGTACATCGCCCTTGTACCCACCCTCTATATACTCTTTCCACCTTTCTGCTTTCCCTTCTTTGCTCAGAACTGGGTTTCCATCTGAGCTCTTGATGTTCATACAAGTGGTTCTCTTATCTCCAAAGGTCTCTTTAATTTTCCTGTAGGCAGTATCTATCTTACCCCTAGTGAGATAAGCCTCTACATCCTTACATTTGTCCTCTAGCCATCCCTGCTTAGCCAGTTTGCACTTCCTGTCGATCTCATTTTTGAGACGTTTGTATTCCTTTTTGCCTGCTTCATTAACGGCATTTTTATATTTCCTCCTTTCATCAAGTAAATTCAATATTTCTTCTGTTACCCAAGGATTTCTAAGAGCCCTGTTCTTTTTACCTACTTGATCCTCTGCTGCCTTCACTACTTCATCCCTCAAAGCTACCCATTTTTCTTCTACTGTATTTCTTTCTCCCATTCCTGTCAATTGTTCCCTTATGCTCTCCCTAAAACTCTGTACAACCTCTGGTTCTTTCAGTTTATCCAGGTCCCATATCCTTAAATTCCCACCTTTTTGCAGTTTCTTCAGTTTTAATCTACAGGTAATAACCAATAGATTGTGGTCAGAGTCCACATCTGCCCCTGGAAATGTCTTACAATTTAAAACCTGGTTCCTAAATCTCTGTCTTACCATTATATAATCTATCTGATACCTTTTAGTATCTCCAGGGTTCTTCCATGTATACAACCTTCTATCATGATTCTTAAACCAAGTGTTAGCTATAATTAAGTTGTGCTCTGTGCAAAATTCTATCAGGCGGCTTCCTCTTTCATTTCTTAGCCCCAATCCATATTCACCTACTACGTTTCCTTCTCTCCCTTTTCCTACACTCGAATTCCAGTCACCAATGACTATTAAATTTTCGTCTCCCTTCACTATCTGAATAATTTCTTTTATATCATCATACATTTCTTCAATTTCTTCGTCATCTGCAGAGCTAGTTGGCATATAAACTTGTACTACTGTAGTAGGCGTGGGCTTCGTGTCTATCTTGGCCACAATAATGCGTTCACTATGCTGTTTGTAGTGGCTTACCCGCATTCCTATTTTCCTATTCATTATTAAACCCACTCCTGCATTACCCCTATTTGACTTTGTGTTTATAACCCTGTAGTCACCTGACCAGAAGTCTTGTTCCTCCTGCCACCGAACTTCACTAATTCCCACTATATCTAACTTTAACCTATCCATTTCCCTTTTTAAATTTTCTAACCTACCTGCCCGATTAAGGGATCTGACAT
This sequence comes from Schistocerca cancellata, assembly GCF_023864275.1. Taxonomy (NCBI): domain Eukaryota; kingdom Metazoa; phylum Arthropoda; class Insecta; order Orthoptera; family Acrididae; genus Schistocerca; species Schistocerca cancellata. The sequence continues at coordinate 1,171,524 of NW_026046819.1, read as the reverse complement.
TCCACGCTCCGATCCGTAGGACGCCAGTTTTCTTTCTCCTGATAACGACATCCTCTTGAGTAGTACCCGCCCGGAGATCCGAAAGGGGGACTATTTTACCTTCGGAATATTTTACCCAAGAGGACGCCATTATCATTTAATCATACAGTAAAGCTGCATGCCCTCGGGAAAAATTACGGCCGTAGTTTCCCCTTGCTTTCAGCCGTTCGCAGTACCAGCACAGCAATGCCGTTTTCGTTATTGTTACAAGGCCAGATCAGTCAATCATCCAGACTGTTGCCCTTGCAACTACTGAAAAGGCTGCTGCCCGTCTTCAGGAACCACACGTTTGTCTGGCCTCTCAACAGATACCCCTCGGTTGTGGTTGTACCTACGGTACGGCCATCTGTATCGCTGAGGCACGCAAGCCTCCCCACCAACGGCAAGGTCCATGGTTCATGGAGGGGGGGCAGCCACATTACACAAGAAAAAGCCAGAAGTGGTAATGTGTAGAAAAAACCGCAGAAAATCCTACGTTCAATACATTTGTTTTCGAAATGACGTAACTGCAAATCGTCACAATGGACGCATTTCTATCGGAAACGTAAACATTTATCTTCTGGCAGTTAAAGTCGCGTGATGAGCCTTGCGGGTGCACCACCCTGTACGTAATTTAAGCATCTAAGTTGCTGCAGTCGACAAGTAAGGAGCACTGCAAGTCAATTTTTAGTTTTTGAAAACTCAATTTTTGGCCGCTTTTGGTGCCTTGTAGTTGACCTAGGACCTTAAGATTTGGCACGAACCGAGCTCTGGCAGCCACATTACACAAAAAAAAGCCAGAAGTGGTAATGTGTAGAAAAAACCGCAGAAAATCTTACGTTTAATACATTTGTTTTCGAAATGACGTAACTGCAAATCGTCACAATGGACGCATTTCTATCGGAAACATTTACATTTATCTTCTGGCAGTTAAACTCGTGTGATGAGCCTTGCGGGTGCACCACTCTGTACGCAATTTAAGCATCTAAGTTGTTGCAGTCGACAAGTAAGGAGCACAGCAATTCAAGTTTTAGTTTTTGAAAACTCAATTTTTGGCCGCTTTTGCTGCTTTGTAGTTGACCTAGGACCTTAAGATTTTGCACGAACCGAGCTCTGGCAGCCACATTACACAAGAAAAAGCCAGAAGTCGTAATGTGTAGAAAAAACCGCAAAAAATCTTACGTTTAATACATTTGTTTTCGAAATCACGTAACTGCAAATCGTCACAACGGACGCATTTCTATCGGAAACGTTTACATTTATCTTCTGGCAGTTAAAGTCGCGTGATGAGCCTTGCGGGTCCACCACTCTGTACGTAATTTAAGCATCTAAGTTGTTGCAGTCGACAAGTAAGGAGCACAGCAAGTCAAATTTTAGTTTTTGAAAACTCAATTTTTGCCCGCTTTTGCTGCTTTGTAGTTGACCTTGGACCATAAGATTTTGCACGAACCGAGCTCTGGCAGCCACATTACACAAGAAAAAGCCAGAAGTGGTAATGTGTAGAAAAACCCGCAGAAAATCTTACGTTCACTACATTTGTTTTCGAAATGACGTAACTGCGAATCGTCACAATGGACGCATTTCTATCGGAAACGTTTACATTTATCTTCTGGCAGTTAAAGTCGCGTGTTGAGCCTTGCGGGTGCACCACTCTGTACGTAATTTAAGCATGTAAGTTGTTGCAGTCGACAAGTAAGGAGCACAGCAAGTCAAGTTTTAGTTTTTGAAAACTCAATTTTAGGCCGCTTTTGCTTCCTTGTAGTTGACCTAGGACCTTAAGATTTGGCACGAACCGAGCTCTGGCAGCCACATTAAACAAGAAAAAGCAAGAAGTGGTAATGTGTAGAAGAACCGCAGAAAATCGTACTTTTAATACATTTGTTTTCGAAATGACGTAACTGCAAATCGTCACAATGGACGCATTTCTATCGGAAACTTTACATTTATCTTCTGGCAGTTAAAGTCGCGTGTTGAGCCTTGCGGGTGCACCACCCTGTACGTAATTTAAGCATCTAAGTTGTTGCAGTCGACAAGTAAGGAGCACAGCAAGTCAAGTTTTAGTTATTGAAAACTCAATTTTTGGCCGCTTTTGCTACCTTTTAGATGACCTAGGACCATAAGATTTGGCACGAACCGAGCTCTGGCAGTCACATTACACAAGAAAAAACCAGAAGTGGTAATGTGTAGAAAAAACCGCAGAAAATCTTACGTTTAATACATTTGTTTTCGAAATGACGTATCTGCAAATCGTCACAATGGACGCATTTCTCTCGGAAACGTTTACATTTATCTTCTGGCAGTTAAAGTCGCGTGATGAGCCTTGCGAGCGCACAACCCTGTACGTAATTTAAGCATCTAAGTTGTTGCAGTCGACAAGTAAGGAGCAGAGTAAGTCAAGTTTTAGTTTTTGAAAACTCAATTTCTGGCCGCTTTTGCTGCCTTGTAGTTGACCTAGGACCTTAAGATTTGGCACGAACCGCGCTCTGGCAGCCATATTACACAAGAAAAAGCCAGAAGTGGTAATGTGTAGAAAACACTGCAGAAAATCTTACGTTTAATACATTTGTTTTCGAAATGACGTAACTGCAAATCGTCACAATGGACGCAAATCTATTGGAAACGTTTACATTTATCTTCTGGCAGTTAATGTCGCGCGATGAGCCTTGTGGGTGCACCACTCTGTACGTAATTTAAGCATCTAGGTTGTTGCAGTCGACAAGTAAGGAGTACAGCAAGTCAAGTTTTAGTTTTTGAAAACTCAATTTTTGGCCGCTTTTGCTGCCTTGTAGTTGACCTACGACCTTAAGATTTGGCACGAACCGAGCTCTGGCAGCCACATTACACAAGAAAAAGCCAGAAGTGGTAATGTGTAGAAAAACCCGCAGAAAATCTTACGTTCAATACATTTATTTTCGAAATGACGTAACTGCAAATCGTCACAATGGACACATTTCTATCAGAAACATTTACATTTATCATCTGGCAGTTAAAGTCGTGTGATGAGCCTTGCGGGTGCACCACTCTGTACGTAATTTAAGCATCTAAGTTGTTGCAGTCGACAAGAAAGGAGCACAGCAAGTCAAGTTTTAGTTTTTGAAAACTCAATTTTTGGCCGAATTTGCTGCTTTGTAGTTGACCTAGGAGCTTAAGATTTTGCACGAACCGAGCTGTGGCTGCCACATTACACAAGAAAAAGCCAGAAGTGGTAATGTGTAGAAAAACCCGCAGAAAATCTTACGTTTAATACATTTGTTTTCGAAATGACGTAACTGCAAATCGTCACAATGGACGCATTTCTATCGGAAACGTTTACATTTATCTTCTGGCAGTTAAAGTCACGTGATGAGCCTTGCGGGTGCACCCCTCTGTACGTAATTTAAGCATCTAAGTTGTTGCAGTCGACAAGTAAGGAGTGCAGCATGTCAAGTTTTAGTTTTTGAAAACTCAATTTCTGGCCGCTTTTGCTGCCTTGTAGTTGACCTAGGACCTTAAGATTTGGCACGAACCGCGCTCTGGCAGCCATATTACACAAGAAAAAGCCAGAAGTGGTAATGTGTAGAAAAAACTGCAGAAAATCTTACGTTTAATACATTTGTTTTCGAAATGACGTAACTGCAAATCGTCACAATGGACGCAAATCTATTGGAAACGTTTACATTTATCTTCTGGCAGTTAATGTCGCGCGATGAGCCTTGTGGGTGCACCACTCTGTACGTAATTTAAGCATCTAGGTTGTTGCAGTCGACAAGTAAGGAGCACAGCAAGTCAAGTTTTAGTTTTTGAAAACTCAATTTTTGGCCGCTTTTGCTGCCTTGTAGTTGACCTACGACCTTAAGATTTGGCACGAACCGAGCTCTGGCAGCCAAATTACACAAGAAAAAGCCAGAAGTGGTAATGTGTAGAAAAACCCGCAGAAAATCTTACGTTCTATACATTTATTTTCGAAATGACGTAACTGCAAATCGTCACAATGGACACATTTCTATCAGAAACATTTACATTTATCATCTGGCAGTTAAAGTCGTGTGATGAGCCTTGCGGGTGCACCACTCTGTACGTAATTTAAGCATCTAAGTTGCTGCAGTCGACAAGAAAGGAGCACAGCAAGTCAAGTTTTAGTTTTTGAAAACTCAATTTTTGGCCGCTTTTGCTGCTTTGTAGTTGACCTAGGAGCTTCAGATTTTGCACGAACCGAGCTGTGGCAGCCACATTACACAAGAAAAAGCCAGAAGTGGTAATGTGTAGAAAAACCCGCAGAAAATCTTACGTTTAATACATTTGTTTTCGAAATGACGTAACTGCAAATCGTCACAATGGACGCATTTCTATCGGAAACGTTTACATTTATCTTCTGGCAGTTAAAGTCACGTGATGAGCCTTGCGGGTGCACCACTCTGTACGTAATTTAAGCATCTAAGTTGTTGCAGTCGACAAGTAAGGAGCACAGCAAGTCAAGTTTTAGTTTTTGAAAACTCAATTTTTGGCCGCTTTTGCTGCCTTGTAGTTCACCTAGGACCTTTAGATTTGGCACGAACCGATCTCTGGCAGCCACATTACACTAGAAAATGCCAGAAGTGGTAATGTGTAGAAAAACCCGCAGAAAATCTAACGTTTAATACATTTGTTTTCGAAATGACGTAACTGCAAATCGTCACAATGGACGCATTTCTATCGGAAACGTTTACATTTATCTTCTGGCAGTTAAAGTCACGTCATGAGCCTTGCGGGTGCACCACTCTGTACGTAATTTAAGCATCTAAGTTGTTGCAGTCGACAAGTAAGGAGCACAGCAAGTCAAGTTTTAGTTTTTGAAAACTCAATTTTTGGCCGCTTTTGCTGCCTTGTAGTTGACCTAGTACCTTAAGATTTGGCACGAACCGAGCTCTGGCAGCCACATCACACAAGAAAAAGCCAGAAGTGGTAATGTGTAGAAAAAACCTCAGAAAATCTTACGTTTAATACATTTGTTTACGAAATGACTTACATGCAAATGGTCACAATGGACGCATTTCTATCGGAAACGTTTACATATATCTTCTGGCAGTTAAAGTCGCGTGATATGCCTTGCGGGTGCACCACTCTGTACGTAATTTAAGCATCTAAGTTGTTGCAGTCGACAAGTAAGGAGCACAGCAAGTCAAGTTTTAGTTTTTGAAAACTCAATTTTTGGCCGATTTAGCTGCCTTGTAGTTGAGCTAGGACCTTAAGATTTGGCACGAACCGAGCTCTGGCAGCCACATTACACAAGAAAAAGCCAGAAGTGGTAATGTGTAGAAAAAACCGCAGAAAATCTTACGTTTAATACATTTGTTTTCGAAATGACGTAACTGCAAATCGTCACAATGGACGCATTTCTCTCGGAAACGTTTACATTTATCTTCTGGCAGTTAAAGTCCCGTGATGAGCCTTGCGGGTGCACCACTCGGTACGTAATTTAAGCATCTAAATTGTTGCAGTCAACAAGTAAGGAGCACAGCAAGTCAAGTTTTAGTTTTTGAAATCTCAATTTTTGGCCGCTTTTGCTGCCTTGTAGTTGACCTAGGACCTTAAGATTTGGAACGAACCGAGCTCTGGCAGCCACATCACACAAGAAGAAGGGAAAGTGGTAATGTGTAGAAAAAACCGTAGAAAAACGTACGTTTAAAACGTTTGTTTTCGAAATGACGTAACTGCAAATCATCACAATGGACGCATTTCTATCGGAAACGTTTACATTTATCTTCTGGCAGTTAAAGTCGCGTGATGAGCCTTGCGGGTGCACCACTCGGTACGTAATTTAAGCATCTAAGTTGTTGCAGTCGACAAGTAAGGAGCACAGCAAGTCAAATTTTAGTTTTTTAAAACTCAATTTTTGGCCGCTTTTGCTGCCTTGTAGTTGACCTAGGGCCTTAAGATTTGGCACGAACCGAGATCTGGCAGCCACATTACACAAGAAAAAGCCAGAAGTGGTAATGTGTAGAAAAACCCGCAGAAAATCTAACGTTTAATACATTTGTTTTCGAAATGACGTAAGTGCAAATCGTCACAATGGACGCATTTCTATCGGAAACGTTTACATTTATCTTCTGGCAGTTAAAGTCGCGTGATGAGCCTTGCGGGTGCACCACTCGGTACGTAATTTAAGCATCTAAGTTGTTGCAGTCGACAAGTAAGGAGCACAGCAAGTCAAGTTTTAGTTTTTTAAAACTCAATTTTTGGCCGCTTTTGCTGCCTTGTAGTTGACCTAGGGCCTTAAGATTTGGAACGAACCGACCTCTGGCAGCCACATTACACAAGAAAAAGCCAGAAGTGGTAATGTGTAGAAAAACCCGCAGAAAATCTTACGTTCAATACATTTATTTTCGAAATGACGTAACTGCAAATCGTCACAATGGACACATTTCTATCAGAAACATTTACATTTATCATCTGGCAGTTAAAGTCGTGTGATGAGCCTTGCGGGTGCACCACTCTGTACGTAATTTAAGCATCTAAGTTGTTGCAGTCGACAAGAAAGGAGCACAGCAAGTCAAGTTTTAGTTTTTGAAAACTCAATTTTTGGCCGAATTTGCTGCTTTGTAGTTGACCTAGGAGCTTAAGATTTTGCACGAACCGAGCTGTGGCTGCCACATTACACAAGAAAAAGCCAGAAGTGGTAATGTGTAGAAAAACCCGCAGAAAATCTTACGTTTAATACATTTGTTTTCGAAATGACGTAACTGCAAATCGTCACAATGGACGCATTTCTATCGGAAACGTTTACATTTATCTTCTGGCAGTTAAAGTCACGTGATGAGCCTTGCGAGTGCACCACTCTGTACGTAATTTAAGCATCTAAGTTGTTGCAGTCGACAAGTAAGGAGCACAGCAAGTCAAGTTTTAGTTTTTGAAAACTCAATTTTTGGCCGCATTTGTTGCCTTGTAGTTGATCTAGGGCCTTAAGATTTGGAACGAACCGACCTCTGGCAGCCACATTACACTAGAAAAAGCGAGAAGTGTTAATGTGTAGAAAAACCCGCAGAAAATCTTACGTTTAATACATTTATTTTCGAAATGACGTAACTGCAAATCGTCACAATGGACGCATTTCTATCGGAAACGTTTACATTTATCTTCTGGCAGTTAAAGTCGCGTGATGAGCCTTGCGGGTGCACCACTCTGTACGTAATTTAAGCATCTAAGTTGTTGCAGTCGTCAAGTAAGGAACACAGCAAGTCAAGTTTTAGTTTTTGAAAACTCAATTTTTGGCCGCGTTTGCTGCCTTGTAGTTGACCTAGGACCTTAAGATTTGGCACGAACCGAGCTCTTGCAGCCACATTACACAAGAAAATGCCATAAGTGGTAATGTGTATACAAAACCGCAGAAAATCTTACGTTTAATACATTTGTTTTCGAAATGACGTAACTGCAAATCGTCACAATGGACGCATTTCTATCGGAAACATTTACATTTATCTTCTGGCAGTTAAACTCGTGTGATGAGCCTTGCGGGCGCACCACCCTGTACGTAATTTAAGCATCTAAGTTGTTGCAGTCGACAAGTAAGGAGTGCAGCATGTCAAGTTTTAGTTTTTGAAAACTCAATTTCTGGCCGCTTTTGCTGCCTTGTAGTTGACCTAGGACCTTAAGATTTGGCACGAACCGAGCTCTGGCAGCCAAATTACACAAGAAAAAGCCAGAAGTGGTAATGTGTAGAAAAACCCGCAGAAAATCTTACGTTCAATACATTTATTTTCGAAATGACGTAACTGCAAATCGTCACAATGGACGCATTTCTATCGGAAACGTTTACATTTATCTTCTGGCAGTTAAAGTCGCGTGATGAGCCTTGCGGGTGCACCACTCTGTACGTAATTTAAGCATCTAAGTTGTTGCAGTCGTCAAGTAAGGAACACAGCAAGTCAAGTTTTAGTTTTTGAAAACTCAATTTTTGGCCGCGTTTGCTGCCTTGTAGTTGACCTAGGACCTTAAGATTTGGAACGAACCGAGCTCTGGCAGCCACATCACACAAGAAGAAGGGAAAGTGGTAATGTGTAGAAAAAACCGTAGAAAATCTTACGTTTAAAACGTTTGTTTTCGAAATGACGTAACTGCAAATCATCACAATGGACGCATTTCTATCGGAAACGTTTACATTTATCTTCTGACAGTTAAAGTCGCGTGATGAGCCTTGCGGGTGCACCACTCGGTACGTAATTTAAGCATCTAAGTTGTTGCAGTCGACAAGTAAGGAGCACAGCAAGTCAAGTTTTAGTTTTTGAAAACTCAATTTTTGGCCGCTTTTGCTGCCTTGTAGTTGACCTAGGACCTTTAGATTTGGCACGAACCGATCTCTGGCAGCCACATTACACTAGAAAATGCCAGAAGTGGTAATGTGTGAAAAACCCGCAGAAAATCTAACGTTTAATACATTTGTTTTCGAAATGACGTAACTGCAAATCGTCACAATGGACGCATTTCTATCGGAAACGTTTACATTTATCTTCTGGCAGTTAAAGTCACGTCATGAGCCTTGCGGTTGCACCACTCTGTACGTAATTTAAGCATCTAAGTTGTTGCAGTCGACAAGTAAGGAGCACAGCAAGTCAAGTTTTAGTTTTTGAAAACTCAATTTTTGGCCGCTTTTGCTGCCTTGTAGTTGACCTAGTACCTTAAGATTTGGCACGAACCGAGCTCTGGCAGCCACATCACACAAGAAAAAGCCAGAAGTGGTAATGTGTAGAAAAAACTTCAGAAAATCTTACGTTTAATACATTTGTTTACGAAATGACTTACATGCAAATGGTCACAATGGACGCATTTCTAGCGGAAACGTTTACATATATCTTCTGGCAGTTAAAGTCGCGTGATATGCCTTGCGGGTGCACCACTCTGTACGTAATTTAAGCATCTAAGTTGTTGCAGTCGACAAGTAAGGAGCACAGCAAGTCAAGTTTTAGTTTTTGAAAACTCAATTTTTGGCCGATTTAGCTGCCTTGTAGTTGAGCTAGGACCTTAAGATTTGGCACGAACCGAGCTCTGGCAGCCACATTACACAAGAAAAAGCCAGAAGTGGTAATGTGTAGAAAAAACCGCAGAAAATCTTACGTTTAATACATTTGTTTTCGAAATGACGTAACTGCAAATCGTCACAATGGACGCATTTCTCTCGGAAACGTTTACATTTATCTTCTGGCAGTTAAAGTCCCGTGATGAGCCTTGCGGGTGCACCACTCGGTACGTAATTTAAGCATCTAAATTGTTGCAGTCAACAAGTAAGGAGCACAGCAAGTCAAGTTTTAGTTTTTGAAATCTCAATTTTTGGCCGCTTTTGCTGCCTTGTAGTTGACCTAGGACCTTAAGATTTGGAACGAACCGAGCTCTGGCAGCCACATCACACAAGAAGAAGGGAAAGTGGTAATGTGTAGAAAAAACCGTAGAAAAACGTACGTTTAAAACGTTTGTTTTCGAAATGACGTAACTGCAAATCATCACAATGGACGCATTTCTATCGGAAACGTTTACATTTATCTTCTGGCAGTTAAAGTCGCGTGATGAGCCTTGCGGGTGCACCACTCGGTACGTAATTTAAGCATCTAAGTTGTTGCAGTCGACAAGTAAGGAGCACAGCAAGTCAAGTTTTAGTTTTTTAAAACTCAATTTTTGGCCGCTTTTGCTGCCTTGTAGTTGACCTAGGGCCTTAAGATTTGGCACGAACCGAGATCTGGCAGCCACATTACACAAGAAAAAGCCAGAAGTGGTAATGTGTAGAAAAACCCGCAGAAAATCTAACGTTTAATACATTTGTTTTCGAAATGACGTAAGTGCAAATCGTCACAATGGACGCATTTCTATCGGAAACGTTTACATTTATCTTCTGGCAGTTAAAGTCGCGTGATGAGCCTTGCGGGTGCACCACTCGGTACGTAATTTAAGCATCTAAGTTGTTGCAGTCGACAAGTAAGGAGCACAGCAAGTCAAGTTTTAGTTTTTTAAAACTCAATTTTTGGCCGCTTTTGCTGCCTTGTAGTTGACCTAGGGCCTTAAGATTTGGAACGAACCGACCTCTGGCAGCCACATTACACTAGAAAAAGCCAGAAGTGGTAATGTGTAGAAAAACCCGCAGAAAATCGTACGTTTAATACATTTGTTTTCGAAATGACGTAACTGCAAATCGTCACAATGGACGCATTTCTATCGGAAACGTTTACATTTATCTTCTGGCAGTTAAAGTCACGTCATGAGCCTTGCGGGTGCACCACTCTGTACGTAATTTAAGCATCTAAGTTGTTGCAGTCGACAAGTAAGGAGCACAGCAAGTCAAGTTTTAGTTTTTGAAAACTCAATTTTTGGCCGCTTTTGCTGCCTTGTAGTTGACCTAGGACCTTAAGATTTGGAACGAACCGAGCTCTGGCAGCCACGTCACACAAGAAGAAGGGAAAGTGGTAATGTATAGAAAAAACCGCAGAAAATCTTACGTTTAAAACGTTTGTTTTCGAAATGACGTAACTGCAAATCATCACAAGGACGCATTTCTATCCGAAACGTTTTCATTGATCTTCTGGCAGTTAAAGTCGCGTGATGAGCCTTGCGGGTGCACCACTCTGTACATAATGTAAGCATCTAAGTTGTTGCAGTCGACAAGTAAGGAGCACAGCAAGTCAAGTTTTAGTTTTTGAAAACTCAATTTTTGGCCGCTTATGCTGCCTTGTAGTTGACCTAGGACCTTTAGATTTGGCACGAACCGATCTCTGGCAGCCACATTACACTAGAAAAAGCCAGAAGTGGTAATGTGTAGAAAAAACCGCAGAAAATCTTACGTTTAATACATTTGTTTTCGAAATGACGTAACTGCAAATCGTCACAATGGACGCATTTCTCTCGGAAACGTTTACATTTATCTTCTGGCAGTTAAAGTCGCGTGATTAGCCTTGCGGGTGCACCACCCTGTACGTAATTTAAGCATCTACGTTGTTGCAGTCGACAAGTAAGGAGCACAGCAAGTCAAGTTTTAGTTTTTGAAAACTCAATTTTTGGCCGCTTTTGCTGCCTTGTAGTTGACCTAGGACCTTAAGATTTGGCACGAACCGAGCTCTGGCAGCCACATTACACAAGAAAAAGCCAGAAGTGGTAATGTGTAGAAAAACCCGCAGAAAATCTTACGTTCAATACATTTGTTTTCGAAATGACGTAACTGCAAATCGTCACAATGGACACATTTCTATCAGAAACATGTACATTTATCATCTGGCAGTTAAAGTCGTGTGATGAGCCTTGCGGGTGCACCACTCTGTACGTAATTTAAGCATCTAAGTTGTTGCAGTCGACAAGTAAGGAGCACAGCAAGTCAAGTTTTAGTTTTTGAAATCTCAATTTTTGGCCGCTTTTGCTGCCTTGTAGTTGACCTAGTACCTTAAGATTTGGCACGAACCGCGCTCTGGCAGCCATATTACACAAGAAAAAGCCAGAAGTGGTAATGTGTAGAAAAAACTGCAGAAAATCTTACGTTTAATACATTTGTTTTCGAAATGACGTAACTGCAAATCGTCATAATGGACGCATTTCTATCGGAAACGTTTACATTTATCTTCTGGCAGTTAATGTCGCGTGATGAGCCTTGCGGGTGCACCACCCTGTACGTAATTTAAGCATCTAAGTTGTTGCAGTCGACAAGTAAGGAGCACAGCAAGTCAAGTTTTAGTTTTTGAAAACTCAATTTTTGGCCGCTTTTGCTGCCTTGTAGTTGACCTAGGACCTTAAGATTTGGCACAAACCGAGCTCTGGCAGCCACATTACACAAGAAAAAGCCAGAAGTGGTAATGTGTAGAAAAAACCGCAGAAAATCTTACGTTTAATACATTTGTTTTCGAAATGACGTAACTGCAATTCGTCACAATGGACGCATTTCTATCGAAAACGTTTACATTTATCTTCTGGCAGTTAAAGTCGTGTGATGAGCCTTGCGGGTGCACCACTCTGTACGTAATTTAAGCATCTAAGTTGTTGCAGTCGACAAGTAAGGAGCACAGCAAGTCAAGTTTTAGTTTTTGAAAACTCAATTTTTGGCCGCATTTGTTGCCTTGTAGTTGATCTAGGGCCTTAAGATTTGGAACGAACCGACCTCTGGCAGCCACATTACACTAGAAAAAGCCAGAAGTGGTAATGTGTAGAAAAAACCGCAGAAAATCTTACGTTTAATACATTTGTTTTCGAAATGACGTAACTGCAAATCGTCACAATGGACGCATTTCTATCGGAAACGTTTACATTTATCTTCTGGCAGTTAAAGTCGCGTGATGAGCCTTGCGGGTGCACCACTCTGTACGTAATTTAAGCATCCAAGTTGTTGCAGTCGACAAATAGGGAGTATAAAATAAATAAAATAAAATAAAATATAATATTAATTATTTTAATGTTAATTATCCTGTATGATGGTGATTGTAATTGTAATTGATATTTGCTTATCTGGATAATTATTCGGTATCAGACGCTTGACAATGGCTTTTTCGTAAAGGCAATGTTACTCGTAGTTGACCGTGAAATAAAATTGAAATAATCGGACTTCGTAGTTAAATCGTTTCCAAAGACTGCTGCGGTAGGTGCGGACTCATAATCTAAATCTCAATATTACAATAATTTGCCAGCCATGCCAAAACGTCGTACAGAGGTGATTGTCTACTAAACATAAAAAAGTTACACTGTTAGTTAAATCAGATATATTCAATGAATAAGCCTACAGTTCATAATCCTACTTACTTTTATAAATATAAATTCTTTACAGAATCGAGTGCCTAGTGTGGTTGCAACTCGCAGTAATTTTCTATAACATGAAATATGGCGGTGTGCCAGACAATAAAATAAAATACGTGCTTCTCGCACCACTTCAACCAGAGCTCCCCTTTTCTTAATCAAAACATATGAGTAACGTAATTGTGCTTTTGTTTTATCAGCGACACAGCGCTGCAGTTGTGTGCCATAGGCTTTATTTATTTGTCACTGATTATTTATTTAATTAATATTTCGCGTTTCCGAGGAAACTCACGCTCGGCATGCAAATGTGCCTTTATATTGCCCCCTGAATGGCGAGGCGAAAGGACACACCTGCAGGCGAGCAATTCACCTAAAGGCACAAGAAAATCTAAGTTATCTACAACTATTTACATCACCTACATTATACACATTATATACAAACTTTGAATGACGCGGGTGCCCCGTAAAAGTTCTTATGTTGGCAGATAGAGTGAGCGCATGCGCAGAAGCGTCTGTGTGACTCCGGCACTGCCGTTATATCGTACAGTTAGATCACGCGGCACAGTATTGCAGTTCATATTGTTCGTGTGCGCGCGTCTCTCAGTCGTTGCACCAAGAAAATATTCAACCAAGATTACATATGAAGGCTACATTCTATGACAGGTAACTTAGTTTTAAATTTACAATATTCGTTATAACACAATACAACTTAGATTGTTGAATGTTCTTAGTTACATAGTATTGTTTTGAAATACTTCAAAGAAAAATGTCCGTATGTTTCAGGTGCGTTGACCTATACACATCGTGTCGTTATCACAGTTCATATTCATCTGCTCCACAATAATTTTTTACAGGTTAGTATCGTCGTGGTAAAGTTTTTTGATCACGGTAACATCGTTGTATAACAACGTGATTAATACATAAGCGTGTCCATTTCCTATTTTCATTATAGTCGTTGTGATGCAGTTCGTTGTGAGTAAAAGCATTGCTTATTACAGATCAGACGTGACCCGCCGAATAATTGGTCCACGTGCAGTTCGTTTTTTACATTCCGTGGAAGCTTGGTTGTAGAACCTCGGACGGCACATAGCTGGCGTCGATCCTAGGACAGTCCAGGTAAGAGTGTCCGTCACATTTCGAGAACATTTCATTCCCTGAAGTTCCAACCAAAATTCTTCCACCCGTCGTGTTGTTTTCTGGACAGGCACTTTGTGTCCATTTAATCCAGTTAACATCTTGAAATTAGGTACTGTAGTAATGTCACTAGACGATGCACGAATTAAGCACTTCACATTTTCAGTTTTTTGCTGAATATAGCTCACCTAAATGTTCGTAGTTATTAATCAAGGAAATCGTTCATCGCGTTTACATAGGTACAATGCATAATGAATGGCATTAACCGTTTCCTTCACATAGGTTTCTGCGTAGTTGCAGAGTTAGTAATGTTCGTTAATGTCCGTGAACAGAGGTTCACTATGCAATGTCTTTTTGGCATTCGTTTTGTTCAAATTTTTACATGATACATCAGTTAAAAAAAAAAGTAATTATACATACACACGTCACATATTTTCTTAGTATAAACATAATACAGTTGCACATAAACATGTTTACATCATCATTACATCGCTATAGGTTATTACATTGTGTCACATTTGATTACATGAATTGCAGATATTTACGTCCTCTTTATCGGTTTTGTGATGTCACCTGAAATTAAGATAGGTTAGACACAACATTCATTACATCAGTAGGCAAGACCAGGCGTTTTCACTACTCAATAAATATTCAAAATAGTAAGAGAGAGAATATGTTCGATTCCTCGCGTTTTGTGCGTGTGTGTAGAGTGTCTGTGTGGCCTTGACTACTGGTAGATGCTTTTCGTGTTGAGAGATGTGCGTCTAATCTATTTCTCAAAGTAAAAGATCGCTTCACAGATGACGTCTGTCAGTTCGTCAGGTGTCATACCAAGTCAGTGGTACCTACAGTCACAAATGTTCCGTGAAAAATTAATATATCATTCACTGCTACGTAATCATAAATTTTACTTTAATATTCAGTCTTCTCGGTGGAGCCGCGGCGTTGAAAGAAAAGTTCTTCTGTCTTCAACTGCGACTCTGGAACGCTGAAATGAAAATTTCTATACTACTTATTATCTGTGTTGTAACGAGTTGCTTAGCAATGTTTTGATGGGTATGACTTTATTCAGCAGGAAATGCTCTAAGATCTCGGTGTGCGTATAGCCCAATAATTTTGTTAGTTCTACGATGTTGTAACAGATACGCACCAGGGTGCGGTATGTTAACAATTATATAAGGTCCTTTATATAGCAGACGCCACTTAGCGTTGCGTCGTTTGAGTGCAACAGATTTATGATGAGTACGAAGTAGTACAAGCATTCCTACCTCGAATTTTTGTTTTCTTTTTATTATGTTTCTGTGTTGTTTGTTTCGTATTTGTGCGTGATGTGTCAATGTAGTCAATACTTCTTTTATTTTCTGTTCAGGTGTGATTTCCTTGTCTGACAACTTAGGTAATGGTTCTATCCACTGATCGTTCTGTTTGCAATTGAACATGATCTCGTTAGGTGTGTAATTTGTATCGTAAATATTTAAGTTATTGTGTACGTCTTCGAAAAGACTTAGGTAGGACACCCAATTAGTATGTTTTGATGAAATATAGGTCCTCATGAATCGATTTAATTCTCGGAAAAGTCTCTCAGTCGCGTTACATTGTGGACTAAACCTCGAAATAAATATACTTTTAATGTTATTGTCCTTCAAGAAATTTCTCCATTTGTACCCAGAGTAGTATGCTGCATTATCTGACAGAATTGCTTTAGGTTTTCCCACGTGCGTCAGGTAATCACTTGAGAATCTTCGTATTATAGCACTTGCAGTGGCGGATTTTAAAGCATAAAGTTTTACATGTTTAGAAAATACATCGTAAAAAGCTAAGATATATTTGACGCCTCCAGAGCTTGCTGGATGCGGTCCACTGATGTCAGTACACAGAATTTCCAGGGGTTTACTGGGTAAAATAGAATGTAAATCTGTTTTTGTGGATAAATTCTGAGGTTTTGATTTTTGACATATGACACATGTTTTCAGTTCCCTGTAAATTTTTCTTCTCATATTGCTAAAATAACAGTATGTGCTGAGCTTTGCCAAACACTTTTTCGTCCCATAATGACCCCAAACTAAGTGTGTGTGCCAAATTAAATTACGTTCAGACTCTTCGGGAATGCATACACACCAGTTAGTAGCATTTGGATGTCGTCGATAAAATAACACATCATTGTGTAACTTGTAATACTTAGTCGAAGGATGATTTTGTTTTTCTACCAGTAATGTTATTATCTTATACCAGTGAGGATCAGATTTTTGTAATTCAGCCATGTTTCTGCACATATCAATATAATATTGGTGATACTTCTTGTCTTGCATTAAGAGAATCCTGTAGTCATTTATATTTTCTAAGTCACTGTTGGTATCATTCATACCTTGTGGAAGTCTAGACAAAGTGTCCGCAATGGTGTTGTCCTTACCTCTTATGTACTTAATTTCAAAAGAGTAGTTCTGAAGTGTAACTGCCCATCGTGATAGTCTAGGATGTACAAGTTTACAAGTTAACAAAAATGTCAGGGCCTGGTGATCGGTGTAAATTACTGTATGTTTTCCAAATAAATAATAATTGAATTTCTTGAATGCCCATACTATGGAAAGTGTTTCTAACTCAGTAGTCGAGTATGTACGCTCACATTCAGTTAAAGTACGACTTGCAAACCCAATAATTCTTATCTGTTCCTTTTCTTTATTCTTTACAACTTGAAATAAGCAACAGCCCAAGCCAGTACGTGAAGCGTCACAAGTCATACAAAAATCTAAATTGAAATCTGGATGGCTCAATATGTTAGCATTCACTAAAGCATGTTTAATTGTATTAAAGTCATTCTGGCACTGTTCCGACCAGATCCAAACTTGATTCTTTCTGAGTAGATTTAGCAGATGTTTACTGTTCAAAAGTGGTTGTGGCAAAAAACGTCTGAAAAATGAACATAGCCCAAGGAATGATTTTAACTGCTTTTTAGTTCGAGGGCTAGGAAAGTTTCTGATAGCATCTAATTTACTGGGATCAGGACGTATGCCCTGTGAATTAATGATATGTCCTAAATATTTTATCTCACTGCAACCAAATTTTGATTTTCTTAGGTTGGCTGTGACTCCAGCTTGTGCAAATTTTTCTAAAATTCTTTGAAGTGTGTCAACGTGTTCATTCCAGGATTGTGTAGCTATCAGTATATCATCTACATAGTGTGTGACTGTCTCAACTAAATCGTCGCCTAGCACGGTATCCAGGGCTGTAATGAATACCCCAGAGCTGACATTCAGTCCGAAGGGTAGAACACAAAACTGATAGGTTCGCCCCCCGAACATAAATGCAGTATATTTCCGAGAATCAGGAGTGATACCCACCTGCCAAAACGAATTAGCGAGATCTATTGTGGAAAAATATTTTGCATCTAGAAATTTCTGTAATTGCTCTTCTAAATTTTCAGGTTTTGTGTGAACCGGTAAAATTATTTCATTAATAGCTCGTGCGTCTAACACTAACCTAATGCTTCCATTTGATTTTTTGACAACAAGTAGAGGACTACAGTAAGGTGAGGTGGATGGTTCAATGACCTTCCAGTCTAACATTTGTTTTAATTCTTGCCACACAGCAGGTCGTTGAGATAACGGTACGTTATATGTCTTATGGTAGAAGATCTTGTGAGGCTTAACTTCAATCTTGTACACATACGTGTTGATAACACCTAATCGTTTGGTAAAAACTTGTAAATATTTGGATAACACTTCCTGTAGTTTTATACGTTCATGTACACTGAGAGCTGTAGCTTCACTTATCTTATGATCAAGCAATGTTTTCAAGTCCATTAGCTCTGCGTCAGATGAGTGTGTTTGCATGTCTTGAATGTCTTTGTCAAGTACTAACTGAACCTTGTACCCTGTACAGTGTTTGTCATGCTTTAGAGTTCTCCTGTCCAAATCAATAATAATTACCCTGCTTTTATCATTTAAAATACATTTACCTTTGGAGAAGTCTATAATGCAGTCCTTCTCGCTCATAATATCTATTCCTAATATGCAATTAGTCACAAGGTTTTGTACAACCAGGAATGGCCATTGTACGGTTCCATTACCTATTTTAACGTTTACAAAAACTTGCTTCGTAACCCTACATGACTTATTACCTAGTGCAGTAGTTATTTTACAGTTTTGGGCAGGAAACTCAGGCACAGGTTCCAATTCACACATCTTTTTATAAAAATTAAAAGATAAAACGCTCACAGCTGCACCTGTATCTAGGACAATAGTAGTTGGAATCCCACCTACTACACCAGTAGTGGATGCTAAAACAATTTCATTTGTGTTTAAACGACATTGTGTACTGTCTTGTAAAAGTTCATCTGATATATTGTTATTGTGGTTGTATCTTATAAATAAAACAGGTAGTTTTTGTTTAGAATTACTCGGCATATCATTATTCTGTTGTTCAAGTGTGGTGTCAAATAACTGATTAACATTGAAGCCGCCCCCCAAGGATTCTTCAGCCACGACCTGGGGCAAAGTAGTGACTGTTTCTAGTTTGTTGGATTAGCATTTGTACTAGGTACTGACACAGATTGAGGTTGTGCATCAGGTGTCATTTCTATTATATTCACATTCGGATATTGCCTATTATGATCTCCAAACTTTTGCGGTTGTTGTTGCTGTTGCGCATTATAACTTACCTGTCGGTCGTAAGGTATGCTCCAATTTTGACCTGGTGGCTGCTGTGGTAAAGCAGAGTTTGAATGAAAGTACTGATCGTTACGAGTCCAACCTTGATGCTGTCTTGGCTCGTAGTTATTATTATTTCTATTTCTGTTTGTGTTTTTGTTATTACCTTTGTATCCGTTGTTACCGTTGTAGTTATTACCGCGGTGCCTTTTGTATGGATTGCCGCATGAAGTGTTATTACTGTTGTAACTATTGTTTGTATTGGAATACGCGTGTTGATTTTGATTTCCGTACTGAGACGGCATGTGAGTTTGCTGTTTTTGTTGTACCGCGTATCCAACTGTGGGCGCGCCAGAATTGTGTTGGCAAGCCTGCATGTTTTGCATACCACTAGTGTAAACATTGTGGCTGCTGTTTTGCCGCGCGAAGCGCTGGTCTTCAAGTAACATGTCAACCGAATCTAAAGCTGTTAAAAAATAATCTGAATCGTCATCCGGGATATGTAGAAGTTTTTCTTTAATGTTGAAAGGCAATTTGGCCTTCAACGCACGGAGTATATCACGCGTTGCGACTGGTTCGTCTAAAAAGTGTCCCATGTTCAAGTATTTTTCAAAATATCTGCGTAAGTTGCCATTTTTACTGTTAAAAATTTCAGGTTCTAAAATTTGTCTTCTGAGTCGCTCCTGGACGGATTGCGACCAGAATTTGTTCAGAAAAGCACGCTCAAACTCACTGTACGTGGTACATACGTCAGCTTGACTGTATGCCCAGACAGCTGCATCGCCTTGGATGTAACCGACAATATATGAAATCTTTTTCCGGTCACTCCAAGTGCGTGGAAATGCGTTACTAAAAGATTTAAGAAAAATCACCGGATGAATGGTTCGTTTTTCTGGGATAAAAATCTGAAATTGCCTGTGTTTCATTAAGCTTTCGTCTTCCTTTGCATTATGATATGGATTTGTCCCACTGTAATTACTGCTATGTCCAGCTGGCGAGTAATTACGATAATGTTGCTGTGGTTTACCATGATAATAGCTTGTGTTTGTGTTTGCACATCGTGGTATGTGTTGTAGTCGTGGTGCGTTTTGTTCTTGTGTATTTGTCGTGTGCGGAATGTGTGTATCATACTCGAATGTATATTGGTTTCTGAACTGTACATTTTGACTGATATTTTCGTTACATTCAGACTGTGGTCGATCGGTGAATTGTCCCATGGGTGCAGTGACGGATTGTACTGCGTCACTGATCAGCTGTTTGTTATTAGTAATGTATTGCGCTACGGAGTCGTGCACAATTGTTGGTAAATTTTCACGTAAGCATGTATCAAAATGTTTGTCTTTGTTCACTACCCAATCATTAAATTCTTTATTAATATTTTCAAAATGAGCTGTGGCATCAGATTGTAAGATGTCAGTCAGGTGTTGTTCAACATTGTCAAATTTATTCTGTACGTCAGTAATTCGTTTTTCAAGGTTGTCATGTACTGAAGGATATGTTTGAATTTGTTCAGTAAGAACTTCACACGTGACATTAAGGTTTTTTATTTGTGTCTGTAAAAGTGCTACGTCAGTTGTAGTCTTTTCTTGTCTCGTATTAAGCTGGGAAAATTTAGTACTGAGTTCAGTCATCTGTTTGGTCAGTGTGGCGTCTATAAGTTCCACACGTTTACATAAAGTGTCATTACCTGTCTTGAGTGCTATGAGGTCAGATTTAATTGCGTCATTTTGTGTCTTTAAGGTTGCCATGTTTTCGGCGTTCTGTTTGATTAACATATGTAACATGTCGGCAATGTTTACCGTTTGCAAGGTCTCTGCCCCCGCCGCGTCATTAGACGTGACATCATGCATTAACATGGGCTCTGATTGAGACTTTGAAATTTTTGTGGTGGACGGCCTATTGTCAAAATTTTCGTCAACACTTGCGTCAATGTTTGATGAATCGTCACTACCGGTTGCTGTCGTAAAGTCATTTTCTAACACTTGTCTCACGTCCGAGTCGGATTGCGTCTGAATAGTACGTCCTTGCTGTTCCATTTTTGCGTATTGTTTTCTAGTTATTACCATGCCACACGTGAAATATGTTTCAAGAAAATATTTGACACTGATTTTAAAATAAAATGCAGTTGAGCATGAATCGCTCGTAGCAACAATGGCTGTCTATTAATTTAAAAATATAAACTGAATTTGAGATTATTGGTAATGGCTGCTGTCCATGTTACTACGTATCGTACAGAAGTCGGCCATATTGTACACTCGTGTATTGGTATTGTTGCATACGTTATTGTTTAGGGAAAAGTACTGAGAATGAAATTTATCACTGAAACTGTTATGCGGAAAAGAAACACTACAGAATTTACTGAAAAGCTAATACACTGAATTATACGTCTGGTCAAGCCTGCCAATGCAAGGATGCTGCGTCTTACCTTATTTTGCTGGAAGCTTCTTTGCGTCTTCCGGCAAAATTTCAGAATTGCAATGTCTTCAAATTTTGTTATCTCTCATACATTGACGTCCAGGTCCAGAAAGTTGATTTTTTACATGAAACAAAGAGAACAATGTAACAAATGACAAAATAACAAGTCCGACACGCAGTCGCCAATATAAAATAAATAAAATAAAATCAAATAAAATATTAATTATTTTAATGTTAATTATTCTGTATGATGGTGATTGTAATTGTAATTGATATTTGCTTATCTGGATAATTATTCGGTATCAGACGCTTGACAATGGCTTTTTCGTAAAGGCAATGTTACTCGTAGTTGACCGTGAAATAAAATTGAAATAATCGGACTTCGTAGTTAAATCGTTTCCAAAGACTGCTGCGGTAGGTGCGGACTCATAATCTAAATCTCAATATTACAATAATTTGCCAGCCATGCCAAAACGTCGTACAGAGGTGATTGTCTACTAAACATAAAAAAGTTACACTGTTAGTTAAATCAGATATATTCAATGAATAAGCCTACAGTTCATAATCCTACTTACTTTTATAAATATAAATTCTTTACAGAATCGAGTGCCTAGTGTGGTTGCAACTCGCAGTAATTTTCTATAACATGAAATATGGCGGTGTGCCAGACAATAAAATAAAATACGTGCTTCTCGCACCACTTCAACCAGAGCTCCCCTTTTCTTAATCAAAACATATGAGTAACGTAATTGTGCTTTTGTTTTATCAGCGACACAGCGCTGCAGTTGTGTGCCATAGGCTTTATTTATTTGTCACTGATTATTTATTTAATTAATATTTCGCGTTTCCGAGGAAACTCACGCTCGGCATGCAAATGTGCCTTTATAGGAGGACAGCAAGTCAAGTTTTAGTTTTTGAAAACTCAATTTTTGGCCGCTTTTGCTGCCTTGTAGTTGACCTAGGACCTTAAGATTTGGAACGAACAGAGCTCTGGCAGCCACATCACACAAGAAGAAGGGAAAGTGGTAATGTGTAGAAAAAACCGCAGAAAAACTTACGTTTAAAACGTTTCTTTTCGAAATGACGTAACTGCAAATCATCACAATGGACGCATTTCTATCGGAAACTTTTACATTTATCTTCTGGCAGTTAAAGTCACGTGATGAGCCTTGCGGGTGCACCACTCTGTACGTAATTTAAGCATCTAAGTTGTTGCAGTCGACAAATAGGGAGGACAGCAAGTCAAGTTTTAGTTTTTGAAAACTCAATTTTTGGCCGCTTTTGCTGCCTTGTAGTTGACCTACGACCTTAAGATTCGGTACGAACCGAGCTCTGGCAGCCACATTACACAAGAAAAAGCCAGAAGTGGTAATGTGTAGAAAAACCCGCAGAAAATCTTACGTTCAATACATTTGTTTTCGAAATGACGTAACTGCAAATCGTCACAATGGACACATTTCTATCAGAAACATTTACATTTATCATCTGGCAGTTAAAGTCGTGTAATGAGCCTTGCGGGTGCACCACTCTGTACGTAATTTAAGCATCTAAGTTGTTGCAGTCGACAAGTAAGGAGCACAGCAAGTCAAGTTTTAGTTTTTGAAAACTCAATTTTTGGCCGCATTTGTTGCCTTGTAGTTGATCTAGGGCCTTAAGATTTGGAACGAACCGACCTCTGGCAGCCACATTACACTAGAAAAAGCCAGAAGTGGTAATGTGTAGAAAAAACCGCAGAAAATATTACGTTTAATACATTTGTTTTCGAAATGACGTAACTGCAAATCGTCACAATGGACGCACTTCTATCGGAAACGTTTACATTTATCTTCTGGCAGTTAAAGTCACGTGATGAGCCTTGCGGGTGCACCACTCTGTACGTAATTTAAGCATCTAAGTTGTTGCAGTCGACAAGTAAGGAGCACAGCAAGTCAAGTTGTAGTGTTTCAAAACTCAATTTTTGGCCGCTTTTGCTGCCTTGTAGTTGACGTAGGACCTTAAGATTTGGAACGAACCGAGCTCTGGCAGCCACATCACACAAGAAGAAGGGAAAGTGGGAATGTGTAGAAAAAACCGCAGTAAATCTTACGTTTGAAACGTTTGTTTTCGAAGTGACGTAACTGCAAATCGCCACAATGGACGCATTTCTCTCGGAAACGTTTACATTTATCTTCTGGCAGTTAAAGTCGCGTGATGAGCCTTGCGGGTGCACCACTCTGTACGTAATTTAAGCATCCAAGTTGTTGCAGTCGACAAATAGGGAGGACAGCAAGTCAAGTTTTAGTTTTTGAAAACTCAATTTTTGGCCCCTTTTGCTGCCTTGTAGTTGACCTAGGACCTTAAGATTTGGAACGAACAGAGCTCTGGCAGCCACATCACACAAGAAGAAGGGAAAGTGGTAATGTGTAGAAAAAACCGCAGAAAATCTTACGTTTAATACATTTGTTTTCGAAATCACGTAACTGCAAATCGTCACAATGGACGCATTTCTATCGGAAACGTTTACATTTATCTTCTGGCAGTTAAAGTCGCGTGATGAGCCTTGCGGGTGCACCACTCTGTACGTAATTTAAGCATCTAAGTTTTTGCAGTCGCTAAGTAAGAAGCACAGCAAGTCAAGTTTTAGTTTTTGAAAACTCAACTTTTGGCCGCTTTTGCTGCCTTGTAGTTGACCTAGTACCTTAAGATTTGGCACGAACCGAGCTCTGGCAGCCACATCACACAAGAAAAAGCCAGAAGTGGTAATGTGTAGAAAAAACCGCAGTAAATATTACGTTTAATACTTTTGTTTTCGAAATGACGTAACTGCAAATCGTCACAATGGACGCATTTCCATCGGAAACGTTTACATTTATCTTCTGGCAGTTAAAGTCGCGTGATGAGCCTTGCGGGTGCACCACTCTGTACGTAATTTAAGCATCTAAGTTTTTGCAGTCGCTAAGTAAGAAGCACAGCAAGTCAAGTTTTAGTTTTTGAAAACTCAATTTTTGGCCGCATTTGCTGCCTTGTAGTTGACCTAGGACCTTAAGATTTGGCACGAACCGAGCTCTGGCAGCCACATCACACAAGAAGAAGGGAAAGTGGTAATGTGTAGAAAAAACCGCAGAAAATCTTACGTTTAAAACGTTTGTTTTCGAAATGACGTAACTGCAAATCATCACAATGACGCATTTCTATCGGAAACGTTTACATTGATCTACTGGCAGTTAAAGTCGCGTGATGAGCCTTGCGGGCGCACCACCCTGTACGTAATTTAAGCATCTAAGTTGTTGCAGTCGACAAGTAAGGAGCACAGCAAGTCAAGTTTTAGTTATTGAAAACTCAATTTTTGGCCGCTTTTGCTGCCTTGTAGTTGACCTAGGACCTTAAGATTTGGCACTAACTGGAGATCTGGCTGCCACATTACACAAGAAAAAGCCATAACTGGTAGTGTGTAGAAAAAACCGCAGAAAATCTTCCGTTTAATACATTTGTTTTCGAAATGACGTAACTGCAAATCGTCACAATGGACGCATTTCTATCGGAAACGTTTACATTTATCTTCTGGCAGTTAAAGCCGCGTGATGAGCGTTACGGCTGCACCACTCTCTACGTAATTTAAGCATCTAAGTTGTTGCAGTCGAAAAGTAAGGAGGACAGCAACTCAAGTTTTAGTTTTTGAAAACTCAATTTTTGGCCGCATTTACTGCCTTGTAGTTGACCTAGTACCTTAAGATTTGGCACGAACCGAGCTTTGGCAGCCACATCACACAAGAAAAAGCCAGAAGTGGTAATGTGTAGAAAAAACCGCAGAAAATCTTACGTTTAATACATTTGTTTTCGAAATGACGTAACTGCAAATCGTCACAATGGACGCATTTCTCTCGGAAACGTTTACATTTATCTTCTGGCAGTTAAAGTCGCGTGATGAGCCTTGCGGGTGCACCACCCTGTACGTAATTTAAGCATCTAAGTTGTTGCAGTCGACAAGTAAGGAGCACAGCAAGTCAAGTTTTAGTTATTGAAAACTCAATTTTTGGCCGCTTTTGCTGCTTTGTAGTTGACCTAGTACCTTAAGATTTGGCACGAACCGAGCTCTGGCACCCACATCACACAAGAAAAAACCAGATGTGGTAATGTGTAGAAAAAACCGCAGAAAATCTTACGTTTAATACATTTGTTTTCGAAATGACGTAACTGCAAATCGTCACAATGGACGCATTTCTATCGGAAACGTTTACATTTATCTTCTGGCAGTTAAAGTCGCGTGATGTGCCTTGCGGTTGCACCACCCTGTACGTAATTTAAGCATCTAAGTTGTTGCAGTCGACAAGTAAGGAGCACAGCAAGTCAAGTTTTAGTTTTTGAAAACTCAATTTTTGGCCGCTTTTGCTGCCTTGTAGTTGACCTAGTACCTTAGGATTTGGCACGAACCGAGCTCTGGCAGCCGCATTACACAAGAAAAAGCCAGAAGTGGTAATGTGTAGAAAAAATCGCAGAAAATTTTACGTTTAATACATTAGTTTTCGAAATGACGTAACTGCAAATCGTCACATTGGACGCATTTCTATCGGAAACGTTTACATTTATCTTCTGGCAGTTAAAGTCGCGTGATGTGCCTTGCGGTTGCACCACCCTGTACGTAATTTAAGCATCTAAGTTGTTGCAGTCGACAAGTAAGGAGCACAGCATGTCAAGTTTTAGTTTTTGAAAACTCAATTTTTGGCCGCGTTTGCTGCCTTATAGTTGACCTAGGACCTTAAGATTTGGCACGAACCGAGCTCTGGCAGCCACATTACACAAGAAAAAGCCATAAGTGGTAATGTGTAGAAAAAACCGCAGTAAATCTTACGTTTAATACATTTGTTTACGAAATGACTTAAATGCAAATGGTCACAATGGACGCATTTCTATCGGAAACGTTTACATTTATCTTCTGGCAGTTAAAGCCGCGTGATGAGCGTTACGGCTGCACCACTCTGTACGTAATTTAAGCATCTAAATTGTTGCAGTCGACAAGTAAGGAGGACAGCAACTCAAGTTTTAGTTTTTGAAAACTCAATTTTTGGCCGCTTTTGCTGCCTTGTAGTTGACCTAGGACCTTAAGATTTGGCACGAACTGAGCTCTGGCAGCCACATTACACAAGAAAAAGCCATAAGTGGTAATGTGTAGAAAAAACCGCAGTAAATCTTACGTTTAATACATTTGTTTACGAAATGACTTAAATGCAAATGGTCACAATGGACGCATTTCTATCGGAAACGTTTACATTGATCTTCTGGCAGTTAAAGCCGCGTGATGAGCGTTACGGCTGCACCACTCTGTACGTAATTTAAGCATCTCAGTTGTTGCAGTCGACAAGTAAGGAGGACAGCAAGTCAAGTGTTAGTTTTTGAAAACTCAATTTTTGGCCGCTTTTGCTGCCTTGTAGTTGACCTAGGACCTTAAGATTTGGCACTAACTGGAGATCTGGCTGCCACATTACACAAGAAAAAGCCATAACTGGTAGTGTGTAGAAAAAACCGCAGAAAATCTTCCGTTTAATACATTTGTTTTCGAAATGACGTAACTGCAAATCGTCACAATGGACGCATTTCTATCGGAAACGTTTACATTTATCTTCTGGCAGTTAAAGTCGCGTGATGAGCCTTGCGGGCGCACCACCCTGTACGTAATTTAAGCATCTAAGTTGTTGCAGTCGACAAGTAAGGAGCACAGCAAGTCAAGTTTTAGTTTTTGAAAACTCAATTTTTGGCCGCTTTTGCTGCCTTGTAGTTGACCTAGTACCTTAAGATTTGGCACGAACCGATCTCTGGCAGCCACATTACACTAGAAAAAGCCAGAAGTGGTAATGTGTAGAAAAACCCGCAGAAAATGTTACGTTTAATACATTTGTTTTCGAAATGACGTAACTGCAAATCGTCACAATGGACGCATTTCAATCGGAAACGTTTACATTTATCTTCTGGCAGTTAAAGCCGCGTGATGAGCGTTACGACTGCACCACTCTGTACGTAATTTAAGCATCTAAGTTGTTGCAGTCGACAAGTAAGGAGAACAGCAACTCAAGTTTTAGTTTTTGAAAACTCAATTTTTGGCCGCTTTTGCTGCCTTGTAGTTGACCTAGGACCTTAAGATTTGGCACGAACTGAGCTCTGGCAGCCACATTACACAAGAAAAAGCCATAAGTGGTAATGTGTAGAAAAAACCGCAGTAAATCTTACGTTTAATACATTTGTTTACGAAATGACTTAAATGCAAATGGTCACAATGGACGCATTTCTATCGGAAACGTTTACATTGATCTTCTGGCAGTTAAAGCCGCGTGATGAGCGTTACGGCTGCACCACTCTGTACGTAATTTAAGCATCTCAGTTGTTGCAGTCGACAAGTAAGGAGGACAGCAAGTCAAGTTTTAGTTTTTGAAAACTCAATTTTTGGCCGCTTTTGCTGCCTTGTAGTTGACCTAGGACCTTAAGATTTGGCACGAACCAGAGATCTGGCTGCCACATTACACAAGAAAAAGCCAGAAGTGGTAATGTGTAGAAAAAACCGCAGAAAATCTTCCGTTTAATACATTTGTTTTCGAAATGACGTAACTGCAAATCGTCACAATGGACGCATTTCTATCCGAAACGTTTACATATATCTTCTGGCAGGTTAAGTCGCGTGATGAGCCTTGCGGGTGCACCACTCTGTACGTAATTTAAGCATCTAAGTTGTTGCAGTCGACAAGTAAGGAGCACAGCATGTCAAGTTTTAGTTTTTGAAAACTCAAATTTTGGCCGCTTTTGCTGCCTTGTAGTTGACCTAGGACCTTAAGATTTGGCACTAACTGGAGATCTGGCTGCCACATTACACAAGAAAAAGCCATAAGTGGTAGTGTGTAGAAAAAACCGCAGAAAATCTTACGTTTAATACATTTGTTTTCGAAATGACGTAACTGCAAATCGTCACAATGGACGCATTTCTATCCGAAACGTTTACATATATCTTCTGGCAGGTTAAGTCGCGTGATGAGCCTTGCGGGTGCACCACTCTGTACGTAATTTAAGCATCTAAGTTGTTGCAGTCGACAAGTAAGGAGCACAGCATGTCAAGTTTTAGTTTTTGAAAACTCAATTTTTGGCCGCTTTTGCTGCCTTGTAGTTGACCTACGAACTTAAGATTTGGCACGAACCGAGCTCTGGCAGCCACATTAAACAAGAAAATGCCAGAAGTGGTAATGTGTACAAAAGCCGCAGAAAATCGTACGTTTAATACATTTGTTTTCGAAATGACGTAACTGCAAATCGTCATAATGGACGCATTTCTATCGGAAACGTTTACATATATCTTCTGGCAGTTAAAGACGCGTGTTGAGCCTTGTTGGTGCACCACTCTGTACGTAATTTAAGCATCTAAGTTGTTTCAGTCGACAAGTAAGGAGCACAGCAAGTCAAGTTTTAGTTTTTGAAAACTCAATTTTTGGCCGCTTTTGCTGCCTTGTAGTTGACCTAGTACCTTAAGATTTGGCACGAACCGATCTCTGGCAGCCACATTACACTAGAAAAAGCCAGAAGTGGTAATGTGTAGAAAAACCCGCAGAAAATGTTACGTTTAATACATTTGTTTTCGAAATGACGTAACTGCAAATCGTCACAATGGACGCATTTCTATCGGAAACGTTTACATTTATCTTCTGGCAGTTAAAGCCGCGTGATGAGCGTTACGGCTGCACCACTCTGTACGTAATTTAAGCATCTCAGTTGTTGCAGTTGACAAGTAAGGAGGACAGCAAGTCAAGTTTTAGTTTTTGAAAACTCAATTTTTGGCCGCTTTTGCTGCCTTGTAGTTGACCTAGGACCTTAAGATTTGGCACGAACTGAGCTCTGGCAGCCACATTACACAAGAAAAAGCCATAAGTGGTAATGTGTAGAAAAAACCGCAGTAAATCTTACGTTTAATACATTTGTTTACGAAATGACTTAAATGCAAATGGTCACAATGGACGCATTTCTATCGGAAACGTTTACATTTATCTTCTGGCAGTTAAAGCCGCGTGATGAGCGTTACGGCTGCACCACTCTGTACGTAATTTAAGCATCTAAATTGTTGCAGTCGACAAGTAAGGAGGACAGCAACTCAAGTTTTAGTTTTTGAAAACTCAATTTTTGGCCGCTTTTGCTGCCTTGTAGTTGACCTAGGACCTTAAGATTTGGCACGAACTGAGCTCTGGCAGCCACATTACACAAGAAAAAGCCATAAGTGGTAATGTGTAGAAAAAACCGCAGTAAATCTTACGTTTAATACATTTGTTTACGAAATGACTTAAATGCAAATGGTCACAATGGACGCATTTCTATCGGAAACGTTTACATTGATCTTCTGGCAGTTAAAGCCGCGTGATGAGCGTTACGGCTGCACCACTCTGTACGTAATTTAAGCATCTCAGTTGTTGCAGTCGACAAGTAAGGAGGACAGCAAGTCAAGTGTTAGTTTTTGAAAACTCAATTTTTGGCCGCTTTTGCTGCCTTGTAGTTGACCTAGGACCTTAAGATTTGGCACTAACTGGAGATCTGGCTGCCACATTACACAAGAAAAAGCCATAACTGGTAGTGTGTAGAAAAAACCGCAGAAAATCTTCCGTTTAATACATTTGTTTTCGAAATGACGTAACTGCAAATCGTCACAATGGACGCATTTCTATCGGAAACGTTTACATTTATCTTCTGGCAGTTAAAGTCGCGTGATGAGCCTTGCGGGCGCACCACCCTGTACGTAATTTAAGCATCTAAGTTGTTGCAGTCGACAAGTAAGGAGCACAGCATGTCAAGTTTTAGTTTTTGAAAACTCAATTTTTGGCCGCTTTTGCTGCCTTGTAGTTGACCTAGTACCTTAAGATTTGGCACGAACCGATCTCTGGCAGCCACATTACACTAGAAAAAGCCAGAAGTGGTAATGTGTAGAAAAACCCGCAGAAAATGTTACGTTTAATACATTTGTTTTCGAAATGACGTAACTGCAAATCGTCACAATGGACGCATTTCAATCGGAAACGTTTACATTTATCTTCTGGCAGTTAAAGCCGCGTGATGAGCGTTACGACTGCACCACTCTGTACGTAATTTAAGCATCTAAGTTGTTGCAGTCGACAAGTAAGGAGAACAGCAACTCAAGTTTTAGTTTTTGAAAACTCAATTTTTGGCCGCTTTTGCTGCCTTGTAGTTGACCTAGGACCTTAAGATTTGGCACGAACTGAGCTCTGGCAGCCACATTACACAAGAAAAAGCCATAAGTGGTAATGTGTAGAAAAAACCGCAGTAAATCTTACGTTTAATACATTTGTTTACGAAATGACTTAAATGCAAATGGTCACAATGGACGCATTTCTATCGGAAACGTTTACATTGATCTTCTGGCAGTTAAAGCCGCGTGATGAGCGTTACGGCTGCACCACTCTGTACGTAATTTAAGCATCTCAGTTGTTGCAGTCGACAAGTAAGGAGGACAGCAAGTCAAGTTTTAGTTTTTGAAAACTCAATTTTTGGCCGCTTTTGCTGCCTTGTAGTTGACCTAGGACCTTAAGATTTGGCACGAACCAGAGATCTGGCTGCCACATTACACAAGAAAAAGCCAGAAGTGGTAATGTGTAGAAAAAACCGCAGAAAATCTTCCGTTTAATACATTTGTTTTCGAAATGACGTAACTGCAAATCGTCACAATGGACGCATTTCTATCCGAAACGTTTACATATATCTTCTGGCAGGTTAAGTCGCGTGATGAGCCTTGCGGGTGCACCACTCTGTACGTAATTTAAGCATCTAAGTTGTTGCAGTCGACAAGTAAGGAGCACAGCATGTCAAGTTTTAGTTTTTGAAAACTCAAATTTTGGCCGCTTTTGCTGCCTTGTAGTTGACCTAGGACCTTAAGATTTGGCACTAACTGGAGATCTGGCTGCCACATTACACAAGAAAAAGCCATAAGTGGTAGTGTGTAGAAAAAACCGCAGAAAATCTTACGTTTAATACATTTGTTTTCGAAATGACGTAACTGCAAATCGTCACAATGGACGCATTTCTATCCGAAACGTTTACATATATCTTCTGGCAGGTTAAGTCGCGTGATGAGCCTTGCGGGTGCACCACTCTGTACGTAATTTAAGCATCTAAGTTGTTGCAGTCGACAAGTAAGGAGCACAGCATGTCAAGTTTTAGTTTTTGAAAACTCAATTTTTGGCCGCTTTTGCTGCCTTGTAGTTGACCTACGAACTTAAGATTTGGCACGAACCGAGCTCTGGCAGCCACATTAAACAAGAAAATGCCAGAAGTGGTAATGTGTACAAAAGCCGCAGAAAATCGTACGTTTAATACATTTGTTTTCGAAATGACGTAACTGCAAATCGTCATAATGGACGCATTTCTATCGGAAACGTTTACATATATCTTCTGGCAGTTAAAGACGCGTGTTGAGCCTTGTTGGTGCACCACTCTGTACGTAATTTAAGCATCTAAGTTGTTTCAGTCGACAAGTAAGGAGCACAGCAACTCAAGTTTTAGTTTTTGAAAACTCAATTTTTGGCCGCTTTTGCTGCCTTGTAGTTGACCTAGGACCTTAAGATTTGGCACGAACCGAGCTCTGGCAGCCACATTACACAAGAAAAAGCCAGAAGTGGTAATGTGTAGAAAAAATCGCAGAAAATCTTACGTTTAATACATTTGTTTTCGAAATGACGTAACTGCAAATCGTCACAATGGACGCATTTCTATCGGAAACGTTTACATTTATCTTCTGGCAGTTAAAGTCGCGTGTTGAGCCTTGCGGGTGCACCACTCTGTACGTAATTTAAGCATCTAAGTTGTTGCAGTCGACAAGTAAGGAGCACAGCATGTCAAGTTTTAGTTTTTGAAAACTCAATTTTAGGCCGCTTTTGCTTCCTTGTAGTTGACCTAGGACCTTAAGATTTGGCACGAACCGAGCTCTGGCAGCCACATTAAACAAGAAAAAGCAAGAAGTGGTAATGTGTAGAAGAACCGCAGAAGATCGTACTTTTAATACATTTGTTTTCGAAATGACGTAACTGCAAATCGTCACAATGGACGCATTTCTATCGGAAACTTTACATTTATCTTCTGGCAGTTAAAGTCGCGTGTTGAGCCTTGCGGGTGCACCACTCTGTACGTAATTTAAGCATCTAAGTTGTTGCAGTCGACAAGTAAGGAGCACAGCAAGTCAAGTTTTAGTTTTTGAAAACTCAATTTTTGGCCGCTTTTGCTACCTTGTAGATGACCTAGGACCATAAGATTTGGCACTAACCGAGCTCTGGCAGTCACATTACACAAGAAAAAACCAGAAGTGGTAATGTGTAGAAAAAACCGCAGAAAATCTTACGTTTAATACATTTGTTTTCGAAATGACGTATCTGCAAATCGTCACAATGGACGCATTTCTCTCGGAAACGTTTACATTTATCTTCTGGCAGTTAAAGTCGCGTGATGAGCCTTGCGGGCGCACAACCCTGTACGTAATTTAAGCATCTAAGTTGTTGCAGTCGACAAGTAAGGAGCAGAGTAAGTCAAGTTTTAGTTTTTGAAAACTCAATTTCTGGCCGCTTTTGCTGCCTTGTAGTTGACCTAGGACCTTAAGATTTGGCACGAACCGCGCTCTGGCAGCCATATTACACAAGAAAAAGCCAGAAGTGGTAATGTGTAGAAAAAACTGCAGAAAATCTTACGTTTAATACATTTGTTTGCGAAATGACGTAACTGCAAATCGTCACAATGGACACAAATCTATTGGAAACGTTTACATTTATCTTCTGGCAGTTAATGTCGCACGATGAGCCTTGCGGGTGCACCACTCTGTACGTAATTTAAGCATCTAGGTTGTTGCAGTCGACAAGTAAGGAGCACAGCAAGTCAAGTTTTAGTTTTTGAAAACTCAATTTTTGGCCGCTTTTGCTGCCTTGTAGTTGACCTAGTACCTTAAGATTTGGCACGAACCGAGCTCTGGCAGCCACATCACACAAGAAAAAGCCAGAAGTGGTAATGTGTAGAAAAAACCGCAGAAAATCTTACGTTTAATACATTTGTTTTTCACGTAACTGCAAATCGTCACAATGGACGCATTTCTATCGGAAACGTTTACATTTATCTTCTGGCAGTTAAAGCCGCGTGATGAGCGTTACGGCTGCACCACTCTGTACGTAATTTAAGCATCTAAGTTGTTGCAGTCGACAAGTAAGGAGGACAGCAACTCAAGTTTTAGTTTTTGAAAACTCAATTTTTGGCCGCATTTACTGCCTTGTAGTTGACCTAGTACCTTAAGATTTGGCACGAACCGAGCTCTGGCAGCCACATCACACAAGAAAAAGCCAGAAGTGGTAATGTGTAGAAAAAACCGCAGAAAATCTTACGTTTAATACATTTGTTTTCGAAATGACGTAACTGCAAATCGTCACAATGGACGCATTTCTCTCGGAAACGTTTACATTTATCTTCTGGCAGTTAAAGTCGCGTGATGAGCCTTGCGGCTGCACCACCCTGTACGTAATTTAAGCATCTAAGTTGTTGCAGTCGACAAGTAAGGAGCACAGCAAGTCAAGTTTTAGTTTTTGAAAACTCAATTTTTGGCCGCTTTTGCTACCTTGTAGATGACCTAGGACCATAAGATTTGGCACTAACCGAGCTCTGGCAGTCACATTACACAAGAAAAAACCAGAAGTGGTAATGTGTAGAAAAAACCGCAGAAAATCTTACGTTTAATACATTTGTTTTCGAAATGACGTATCTGCAAATCGTCACAATGGACGCATTTCTCTCGGAATCGTTTACATTTATCTTCTGGCAGTTAAAGTCGCGTGATGAGCCTTGCGGGCGCACAACCCTGTACGTAATTTAAGCATCTAAGTTGTTGCAGTCGACAAGTAAGGAGCAGAGTAAGTCAAGTTTTAGTTTTTGAAAACTCAATTTCTGGCCGCTTTTGCTGCCTTGTAGTTGACCTAGGACCTTAAGATTTGGCACGAACCGCGCTCTGGCAGCCATATTACACAAGAAAAAGCCAGAAGTGGTAATGTGTAGAAAAAACTGCAGAAAATCTTACGTTTAATACATTTGTTTGCGAAATGACGTAACTGCAAATCGTCACAATGGACGCAAATCTATTGGAAACGTTTACATTTATCTTCTGGCAGTTAATGTCGCACGATGAGCCTTGCGGGTGCACCACTCTGTACGTAATTTAAGCATCTAGGTTGTTGCAGTCGACAAGTAAGGAGCACAGCAAGTCAAGTTTTAGTTTTTGAAAACTCAACTTTTGGCCGCTTTTGCTGCCTTGTAGTTGACCTAGTACCTTAAGATTTGGCACGAACCGAGCTCTGGCAGCCACATCACACAAGAAAAAGCCAGAAGTGGTAATGTGTAGAAAAAACCGCAGTAAATATTACGTTTAATACATTTGTTTTCGAAATGACGTAACTGCAAATCGTCACAATGGACGCATTTCCATCGGAAACGTTTACATTTATCTTCTGGCAGTTAAAGTCGCGTGATGAGCCTTGCGGGTGCACCACTCTGTACGTAATTTAAGCATCTAAGTTGTTGCAGTCGTCAAGTAAGAAGCACAGCAAGTCAAGTTTTAGTTTTTGAAAACTCAATTTTTGGCCGCATTTGCTGCCTTGTAGTTGACCTAGGACCTTAAGATTTGGCACGAACCGAGCTCTGGCAGCCACATCACACAAGAAGAAGGGAAAGTGGTAATGTGTAGAAAAAACCGCAGAAAATCTTACGTTTAAAACGTTTGTTTTCGAAATGACGTAACTGCAAATCATCACAAGGACGCATTTCTATCGGAAACGTTTACATTGATCTTCTGGCAGTTAAAGTCGCGTGATGAGCCTTGCGGGTGCACCACTCTGTACGTAATTTAAGCATCTAAGTTGGTGCAGTCGACAAGTAAGGAGCACAGCAAGTCAAGTGTTAGTTTTTGAAAACTCAATTTTTGGCCGCTTTTGCTGCCTTGTAGTTGACCTAGGACCTTAAGATTTGGCACGAACCGATCTGTGGCAGCCACATTACACTAGAAAAAGCCAGAAGTGGTAATGTGTAGAAAAACCCGCAGAAAATCTTACGTTTAATACATTTGTTTTCGAAATGACGTAACTGCAAATCGTCACAATGGACGCATTTCTATCGGAAACGTTTACATTTATCTTCTGGCAGTTAAAGCCGCGTGATGAGCGTTACGGCTGCACCACTCTGTACGTAATTTAAGCATCTAAGTTGTTGCAGTCGACAAGTAAGGAGGACAGCAACTCAAGTTTTAGTTTTTGAAAACTCAATTTTTGGCCGCATTTACTGCCTTGTAGTTGACCTAGTACCTTAAGATTTGGCACGAACCGAGCTCTGGCAGCCACATCACACAAGAAAAAGCCAGAAGTGGTAATGTGTAGAAAAAACCGCAGAAAATCTTACGTTTAATACATTTGTTTTCGAAATGACGTAACTGCAAATCGTCACAATGGACGCATTTCTCTCGGAAACGTTTACATTTATCTTCTGGTAGTTAAAGTCGCGTGATGAGCCTTGCGGGTGCACCACCCTGTACGTAATTTAAGCATCTAAGTTGTTGCAGTCGACAAGTAAGGAGCACAGCAAGTCAAGTTTTAGTTTTTGAAAACTCAATTTTTGGCCGCTTTTGCTGCTTTGTAGTTGACCTAGTACCTTAAGATTTGGCACGAACCGAGCTCTGGCACCCACATCACACAAGAAAAAGCCAGATGTGGTAATGTGTAGAAAAAACCGCAG
This sequence comes from Schistocerca cancellata, assembly GCF_023864275.1. Classification (NCBI taxonomy): domain Eukaryota; kingdom Metazoa; phylum Arthropoda; class Insecta; order Orthoptera; family Acrididae; genus Schistocerca; species Schistocerca cancellata. The sequence goes on along the minus strand of NW_026046819.1, from coordinate 1,135,843 downwards.
AAAATCTTACGTTTAATACATTTGTTTTCGAAATGACGTAACTGCAAATCGTCACAATGGACGCATTTCTATCGGAAACGTTTACATTTATCTTCTGGCAGTTAAAGTCGCGTGATGAGCCTTGCGGCTGCACCACTCAGTACGTAATTTAAGCATCTAAGTTGTTGCAGTCGTCAAGTAAGGAGCACAGCAAGTCAAGTTTTAGTTTTTGAAAACTCAATTTTTGGCCGCGTTTGCTGCCTTGTAGTTGACCTAGGACCTTAGGATTTGGCACGAACCGAGCTCTGGCAGCCGCATTACACAAGAAAAAGCCATAAGTGGTAATGTGTAGAAAAAACCGCAGTAAATCTTACGTTTAATACATTTGATTTCGAAATGACGTAACTGCAAATCGTCACAATGGACGCATTTCTATCGGAAACGTTTCCATTTATCTTCTGGCAGTTAATGTCGCGTGTTGAGCCTTGCGGGTGCCCCACCCCGTACGTAATTTAAGCATCTAAGTTGTTGCAGTCGACAAGTAAGGAGCACAGCAAGTCAAGTTTTAGTTTTTGAAAACTCAATTTTTGGCCGCTTTTGCTGCCTTGTAGTTGACCTAGGACCTTACGATTTGGCACGAACCGAGCTCTGGCAGCCACATTACACAAGAAGAAGCCAGAAGTGGTAATGCGTAGAAAAAACCGCAAAAAATCTTACGTTTAGTACATTTGTTTTCGAAATGACGTAACTGCAAATCGTCACAGTGGACGCATTTCTATCGGAAACGTTTACCTTTATCTTCTGGCAGTTAATGTCACGTGATGAGCCTTGCGGGTGCACCACAATGTACGTAATTTAAGCATCTAAGTTGTTGCAGTCGATAAGTAAGGAGCACAGCAAGTCAAGTTTTAGTTTTTGATAACTCAATTTTTGGACGCTTTGCTACCTTGTAGTTGACCTAGGACCTTAAGATTTGGCACGAACCGAGCTCTGGCAGCCACATTAAACAAGAAAAAGCCAGAAGTGGTAATGTGTAGAAAAACCGACGAAAATCGTACGTCTAAATCACTTGTTTTCGAAATGACGTAACTGCAAATCGTCACAATGGACGCATTTCTATCGGAAACGTCTACATTTATCTTCTGGCAGTTAAAAACGCGTGTTGAGCCTTGCGGGTGCACCACTCTGTACGTAATTTAAGCATCTAAGTTGTTGCAGTCGACAAGTAAGGAGCACAGTAAGTCAAGTTTTAGTTTTGGAAAACTCAATTTTTGGCCGCTTTTGCTGCCTTGTAGTTGACCTAGGACCTTAAGATTTGGCACGAACCGAGCTCTGGCAGCCACATTACACAAGAAGAAGCCAGAAGTGCTAATGTGTAGGAAAAACCGCAGTAAATCTTACGTTTAATACATTAGTTTTCCAAATGACGTAACTGCAAATCGTCACAATGGACGCATTTCTCTCGGAAACGTTTACATTTATCTTCTGGCAGTTAAAGTCGCGTGATGAGCCTTGCGGGCGCACAACCCTGTACGTAATTTAAGCATCTAAGTTGTTGCAGTCGACAAGTAAGGAGCAGAGTAAGTCAAGTTTTAGTTTTTGAAAACTCAATTTCTGGCCGCTTTTGCTGCCTTGTAGTTGACCTAGGACCTTAAGATTTGGCACGAACCGCGCTCTGGCAGCCATATTACACAAGAAAAAGCCAGAAGTGGTAATGTGTAGAAAAAACTGCAGAAAATCTTACGTTTAATACATTTGTTTGCGAAATGACGTAACTGCAAATCGTCACAATGGACGCAAATCTATTGGAAACGTTTACATTTATCTTCTGGCAGTTAATGTCGCACGATGAGCCTTGCGGGTGCACCACTCTGTACGTAATTTAAGCATCTAGGTTGTTGCAGTCGACAAGTAAGGAGCACAGCAAGTCAAGTTTCAGTTTTTGAAAACTCAATTTTTGGCCGCTTTTGCTGCCTTGTAGTTGACCTAGTACCTTAAGATTTGGCACGAACCGAGCTCTGGCAGCCACATCACACAAGAAAAAGCCAGAAGTGGTAATGTGTAGAAAAAACCGCAGAAAATCTTACGTTTAATACATTTGTTTTCGAAATGACGTAACTGCAAATCGTCACAATGGACGCATTTCCATCGGAAACGTTTACATTTATCTTCTGGCAGTTAAAGTCGCGTGATGAGCCTTGCGGGTGCACCACTCTGTACGTAATTTAAGCATCTAAGATGTTGCAGTCGACAAGTAAGGAGCACAGCAAGTCAAGTTTTAGTTTTTGAAAACTCAATTTTTGGCCGCATTTGCTGCCTTGTAGTTGACCTAGGACCTTAAGATTTGGCACGAACCGAGCTCTGGCAGCCACATCACACAAGAAGAAGGGAAAGTGGTAATGTGTAGAAAAAACCGCAGAAAATCTTACGTTTATTACATTTGTTTTCGAAATGACGTAACTGCAAATCGTCACAATGGACGCATTTCTATCGGAAACGTTTACATTTATCTTCTGGCAGTTAAAGTCGCGTGATGAGCCTTGCGGGTGCACCACTCTGTACGTAATTTAAGCATCTAAGTTGTTGCAGTCGTCAAGTAAGAAGCACAGCAAGTCAAGTTTTAGTTTTTGAAAACTCAATTTTTGGCCGCATTTGCTGCCTTGTAGTTGACCTAGGACCTTAAGATTTGGCACGAACCGAGCTCTGGCAGCCACATCACACAAGAAGAAGGGAAAGTGGTAATGTGTAGAAAAAACCGCAGAAAATCTTACGTTTAATACATTTGTTTTCGAAATGACGTAACTGCAAATCGTCACAATGGACGCATTTCTATCGGAAACGTTTACATTTATCTTCTGGCAGTTAAAGCCGCGTGATGAGCGTTACGGCTGCACCACTCTGTACGTAATTTAAGCATCTAAGTTGTTGCAGTTGACAAGTAAGGAGGACAGCAACTCAAGTTTTAGTTTTTGAAAACTCAATTTTTGGCCGCATTTGCTGCCTTGTAGTTGACCTAGGACCTTAAGATTTGGCACGAACCGAGCTCTGGCAGCCACATCACACAAGAAGAAGGGAAAGTGGTAATGTGTAGAAAAAACCGCAGAAAATCTTACGTTTAATACATTTGTTTTCGAAATGACGTAACTGCAAATCGTCACAATGGACGCATTTCTATCGGAAACGTTTACATTTATCTTCTGGCAGTTAAAGCCGCGTGATGAGCGTTACGGCTGCACCACTCTGTACGTAATTTAAGCATCTAAGTTGTTGCAGTCGACAAGTAAGGAGGACAGCAACTCAAGTTTTAGTTTTTGAAAACTCAATTTTTGGCCGCATTTACTGCCTTGTAGTTGACCTAGTACCTTAAGATTTGGCACGAACCGAGCTCTGGCAGCCACATCACACAAGAAAAAGCCAGAAGTGGTAATGTGTAGAAAAAACCGCAGAAAATCTTACGTTTAATACATTTGTTTTCGAAATGACGTAACTGCAAATCGTCACAATGGACGCATTTCCATCGGAAACGTTTACATTTATCTTCTGGCAGTTAAAGTCGCGTGATGAGCCTTGCGGGTGCACCACCCTGTACGTAATTTAAGCATCTAGGTTGTTGCAGTCGACAAGTAAGGAGCACAGCAAGTCAAGTTTTAGTTTTTGAAAACTCAATTTTTGGCCGCTTTTGCTGCCTTGTAGTTGACCTAGTACCTTAAGATTTGGCACGAACCGAGCTCTGGCAGCCACATCACACAAGAAAAAGCCAGAAGTGGTAATGTGTAGAAAAAACCGCAGAAAATCTTACGTTTAATACATTTGATTTCGAAATGACGTAACTGCAAATCGTCACAATGGACGCATTTCTATCGGAAACGTCTACATTTATCTTCTGGCAGTTAAAAACGCGTGTTGAGCCTTGCGGGTGCACCACTCTGTACGTAATTTAAGCATCTAAGTTGTTGCAGTCGACAAGTAAGGAGCACAGTAAGTCAAGTTTTAGTTTTTGAAAACTCAATTTTTGGCCGCTTTTGCTGCCTTGTAGTTGACCGAGGACCTTAGGATTTGGCACGAACCGAGCTCTGGCAGCCACATTACACAAGAAAAAGCCAGAAGTGGAAATGTGTAGATAAAACCGCAGAAAATCTTACGTTTAATACATTTGTTTTCGAAATTACGTAACTGCAAATCGTCACAGTGGACGCATTTCTATCGGAAACGTTTACATTTATCTTCTGGCAGTTGAAGTCGCGTGATGAGCCTTGCAGGTGCACCTCTCTGTACGTAATTTAAGCATCTAAGCTGTTGCAGTCGACAAGTAAGGAGCACAGCAAGTCAAGTTTAGTTTTTGAAAACTCAATTTTTGGCCGCTTTTGCTACCTTGTAGTTGACCTAGGACCTTAAGATTTGGCACGAACCGAGCTCTGGCAGCCACATTAAACAGGAAAAAGCCAGAAGTGGTAATGTGTAGAAAAAACCGCAGAAAAACTTACGTTTAATACATTTGTTTTCGAAATGACGTAACTACAAATCGTCACAATGGACGCATTTCTATCGCAAACATTGACATTTATCTTCTGGCAGGTAATGTGACGTGATGAGCCTTGCGGGTGCACCACCCTGTACGTAATTTAAACATCTAAGTTGTTGCAGTCGACAAGTAAGGAGCACAGCAAGTCAAGTTTTAGTTTCTGAAAACTCAATTTTTGGCCGCTTTTGCTGCCTTGTAGTCGACCTAACAACTTACGATTTGGCACGAACCGAGCTCTGGCAGCCACATTACACAAAAAAAACCCAGAAGTGGTAATGCGTAGAAAAAACCGCAGAAAATCTTACGTTTAATACATTTGTTTCCGAAATGACGTAACTGCAAATCGTCACAATGGACGCAATTCTATCGGAAACGTTTACATTTATCTTCTGGCAGTTAATGTGACGTGATGGGCCTTGCGGGTGCACCACCCTGTACGTAATTTAAACATCTAAGCTGTTGCAGTCGACAAGTAAGGAGCACAGCAAGTCAAGTTTTAGTTTTTGAAAACTCAATTTTTGGCCACTTTTGCTGCCTTGTAGTTCTCCTAGGACCTTAAGATTTGGCACGAACCGCGCTCTGGCAGCCAAATTAAACAAGAAAAAGCCAGAAGTGGTAATGTGTAGAAAAACTTCAGAAAATCGTACGTTTAATACATTTGTTTCCGAAATGACGTAACTGCAAATCGTCACAATGGACGCATTTCTATCGGAAACGTTTACATTTATCTTCTGGCAGTTAAAGCCGCGTGATGAGCGTTACGGCTGCACCACTATGTACGTAATTTAGGCATCTAAGCTGTAGCAGTCGACAAATAAGGAGCACAGCAAGTCAAGTTTTAGTTTTTGAAAACTCAATTTTTTGCCGCTATTGCTGCCTTGTTGTTGACCTAGGACCTTAAGATTTGGCACGAACCGAGCTCTGGCAGCCACATTACACAAGAAAAATCCAGAAGTGGTAATCTGTAGAAAAAACCGCAGAAAATCGTACGTTTAATACATTTGTTAACGAAACGACGTAACTACAAATCGTCACAATGGACGCATTTCTATCGCAAACGTTTACATTTATCTTCTGGCAGTTATAATTGCGTGATAAGCTTTGCGGGTGCACCACCCTGTACGTAATTTAAGCATCTAAGTTGGTGCAGTCGACAAGTAAGGAGCACAGCAAGTCAAGTTTTAGTTTTTGAAAACTCAATTTTTTGCCACTTTTGCTGCCTTGTAGTTGACCTACGACCTTAAGATTTGGCACGAACCGAGCTCTGGCAGCCACATTACGCAAGAAAAAGCCAGAAGTGGTAATGCGTAGAAAAAACTGTAGAAAATCTTACGTTTAATACATTTGTTTTCGAAATGACGTAACTGCAAATCGTCACAATGGACGCATTTCTCTCGGAAACGTTTACATTTATCTTCTGGCAGTTAAAGTCGCGTGATGAGCCTTGCGGGTGCACCACTCTGTACGTAATTTAAGCGTCTAAGTTGTTGCAGTCGACAAGTAAGGAGCACAGCAAGTCAAGTTTTAGTTTTTGAAAACTCAATTTTTCGCCACTATTGCTGTCAAGTTGTTGACCTAGGACCTAAAGATTTGGCACGAACCGACCTCTGACAGCCACATTACAAAAGAAAAATCCAGAAGTGGTAATGTGTAGAAAAAACCGCAGAAAATCTAACGTTTAATTCATTTGTTTTCGAAATGACGTAAATACTAATCGTCACGATGGACGCATTGCTATCGCAAACGTTTACATTTAACTTCTGGCTGTTATAGTTGCGTGATGAGCCTTGCGGGTGCACCACCCTGTACGTAATTTAAGCATCTAAGTTGGTGCAGTCGACAAGTAAGGAGCACAGCACGTCAAGTTTTAGTTTTTGAAAACTCAATTTTTGGCCGCTTTCGCTGCCTTGTATTTGACCTACGACCTTAGGATTTGGCACGAACCGAGCTCTGGCAGACACATTACACAAGAAAACGCCAGAAGTGGTAATGCGTAGAAAAAACCGCAGAAAATCTTACGTTTAATACATTTGTTTTCGAAATGACGTAACTGCAAATCGTCACAATGGACGCATTTCTATCGGAAGTTTACATTTATCTTCTGGCAGTTAATGTCACGTGATGAGCCTTGCGGGTGCACCACTCTGTACGTAATTTAAGCATCTAAGTTGTTGCAGTCGACAAGTAAGGAGCACAGCAAGTCAAGTTTTAGTTTTTGAAAACTCAATTTTTGGCCACTTTTGCTGCCTTGTAGTTGACCTACGACCTTACGATTTGGCACGAACCGACGTCTGGCAGCCACATTACACAAGAAAATTCCAGAAGTGGTAATGTGTAGAAAAAACCGCAGAAAATCTTACGTTTAATAGATTTGTTTTTGAAATGACGTAACTGCAAATCGTCACAATGGACGCATTTCAATCGGAAACATTTACATTTATCTTCTGGCAGTTAAAGTCGTGTGATGAGCCTTGCGGGTGCACCACTCTGTACGTAATTTAAGCATCTAAGTTGTTGCAGTCGACAAGTAAGGAGCACAGCAAGTCAAGTTTTAGTTTTTGAAAACTCAATTTTTCGCCGCTTTTGCTACCTTGTAGTTGACCTAGGACTTTAAGTTTTGGCACGAACCGAGCTCTGGCAGCCACATTAAACATGAAAAAGCCAGAAGTGGTAATGTGTAGAAAAACTTCAGAAAATCGTACGTTTAATACATTTGTTTTCGAAATGACATAACTGCAAATCGTCACAATGGACGCATTTCTATTGGAAACGTTTACATTTATCTTCTGGCAGTTGAAGTCGCGTGATGAGCCTTGCGGGTGCACCACTCTGTACGTAAATAAGCATCTAAGCTGTTGCAGTCGACAAGTAAGGAGCACAGCAAGTCAAGTTTTAGTTTTTGAAAACTCAATTTTTCGCCACTATTGCTGCCTTGTTGTTGACCTAGGACCTAAAGATTTGGCACGAACCGACCTCTGACAGCCATATTACAAAAGAAAAATCCAGAAGTGGTAATGTGTAGAAAAAACCGCAGAAAATCTTACGTTTAATACATTTGTTTTCGAAATGACGTAAATACTAATCGTCACAATGGACGCATTGCTATCGCAAACGTTTACATTTAACTTCTGGCAGTTATAGTTGCGTGATGAGCCTTGCGGGTGCACCACTCTGTACGTAATTTGAGCATCTAAGTTGTTGCAGTCGACAAGTAAGGAGCACAGCAAGTCAAGTTTTAGTTTTTGAAAACTCAATTTTTGGCCGCTTTTGCTGCCTTGTATTTGACCTACGACCTTAGGATTTGGCACGAACCGAGCTCTGGCAGACACATTACACAAGAAAAAGCCAGAAGTGGTAATGCGTAGAAAAACTGTAGAAAATCTTACGATTATTACATTTGTTTTCGAAATGATGTAACTGCAAATCGTCACAATGGACGCATTTCTCTCGGAAACGTTTACATTCATCTTCTGGCAGTTAAAGTCGCGTGATGAGCCTTGCGGGTGCACCACTCTGTACGTAATTTAAGCATCTAAGTTGTTGCAGTCGACAAGTAAGGAGCACAGCAAGTCAAGTTTTAGTTTTTGAAAACTCAATTTTTGGCCGCTTTTGCTACCTTGCAGTTGACCTAGGACCTTAAGATTTGGCACGAACCGAGCTCTGGCAGCCACATTAAACAAGAAAAAGCCAGAAGTGGTAATGTGTAGAAAAACTTCAGAAAATCGTACGTTTAATACATTTGTTTCCGAAATGACGTAACTGCAAATCGTCAAAATGGACGCATTTCTATCGGAAACGTTGACATTTATTTTCTGGCAGTTGAAGTCGCGTGATGAGCCTTGCGGGTGCACCACTCTGTACGTAATTTAGGCATCTAAGCTGTAGTAGTCGACAAGTAAGGAGCACAGCAATTCAAGTATTAGTTTTTGAAAACTCAATTTTTGGCCGCTATTGCTGCCTTGTAGTTGACCTAGGACCTTAAGATTTGACACGATCCGAGCTCTGGCAGCCACATTACACAAGAAAAAGCCAGCAGTGTCAATGCGTAGAAAAAACTGTAGAAAATCTTACGTTTAATACATTTGTTTTCGAAATGACGTAACTGCAAATCGTCACAATGGACGCATTTCTCTCGGAAACGTTTACATTTATCTTCTGGCAGCTAAAGTCGCGTGATGAGCCTTGCGGGTGCACCACTCTGTACATAATTTAAGCATCTAGGTAGTTGCAGTCGACAAGTAAGGAGCACAGCAAGTCAAGTTTTAGTTTTTGAAAACTCAATTTTTGGCCGCTATTGCTGCCTTGTTGTTGACCTAGGACCTTAAGATTTGGCACGAACCGAGCTCTGGCAGCCACATTACACAAGAGAAAGCCAGAAGTGGTAATGTGTAGAAAAAACTGCAGAATATCTTACGTTTAATACATTTGTTTTCGAAATGACGTAACTGCAAATCGTCACAATGGACGCATTTCTATCGGAAACGTTTACATTTATCTTCTGGCAGTGAAAGTCGCGTGATGAGCCTTGCGGGTGCACCACCCTGTACGTAATTTAATTATCTAAGTTGTTTCAGTCCACAAGTAAGGAGCACAGCAAGTCAAGTTTTTGTTTTTGAAAACTCAATTTTTGGCCGCTTTTGCTGCCTTGTAGTTTACCTAGGACCATAAGATTTGGCACGAACCGAGCTCTGGCAGCCACATTAAACAAGAAAAAGCCAGAAGTGGTAATGTGTAGAAAAACTTCAGAAAATCGTACGTTTAATACATTTGTTTCCGAAATGACGTAACTGCAAATCGTCAAAATGGACGCATTTCTATCGGAAACGTTGACATTTATTTTCTGGCAGTTGAAGTCGCGTGATGAGCCTTGCGGGTGCACCACTCTGTACGTAATTTAGGCATCTAAGCTGTAGTAGTCGACAAGTAAGGAGCACAGCAATTCAAGTATTAGTTTTTGAAAACTCAATTTTTGGCCGCTATTGCTGCCTTGTTGTTGACCTAGGACCTTAAGATTTGGCACGAACCGAGCTCTGGCAGCCACATTACACAAGAAAAATCCAGAAGTGGTAATGTGTAGAAAAAACCGCAGAAAAACTTACGTTTAATACATTTATAACGATACGCCGTAACTACAAATCGTCACAATGGACGCATTTCTATCGCAAACGTTTACATTTATCTTCTGGCAGTTAAGGTCGCGTGATGAGCCTTGCGGGTGCACCACTCTGTACGTAATTTAAGCATCTAAGCTGTTGCAGTCGACAGGTAAGGAGCACAGCAAATCAAGTTTTAGTTTTTGAAAACTCAATTTTTGGCCGCTATTGCTGCCTTGTAGTTGACCTAGGACCTTAAGATTTGACACGATCCGAGCTCTGGCAGCCACATTACACAAGAAAAAGCCAGCAGTGTCAATGCGTAGAAAAAACTGTAGAAAATCTTACGTTTAATACATTTGTTTTCGAAATGACGTAACTGCAAATCGTCACAATGGACGCATTTCTCTCGGAAACGTTTACATTTATCTTCTGGCAGCTAAAGTCGCGTGATGAGCCTTGCGGGTGCACCACTCTGTACTTAATTTAAGCATCTAGGTAGTTGCAGTCGACAAGTAAGGAGCACAGCAAGTCAAGTTTTAGTTTTTGAAAACTCAATTTTTGGCCGCTATTGCTGCCTTGTTGTTGACCTAGGACCATAAGATTTGGCACGAACCGAGCTCTGGCAGCCGCATTACACAAGAAAAAGCCAGACGTGGTAATGTGTAGAAAAAACAGCAGAAAATCTTACGTTTAATACATTTGTTTTCGAAATGACGTAACTGCAAATCGTCACAATGGACGCATTTCTATCGGAAACGTTTTCATTTATCTTCTGGCAGTTAAGGTCGCGTGATGAGCCTTGCGGGTGCACCACTCTGTACGTAATTTAAGCATCTAAGCTGTTGCAGTCGACAGGTAAGGAGCACAGCAAGTCAAGTTTTTGTTTTTGAAAACTCAATTTTTGGCCGCTTTTGCTGCCTTGTAGTTTACCTAGGACCATAAGATTTGGCACGAACCGAGCTCTGGCAGCCGCATTACACAAGAAAAAGCCAGACGTGGTAATGTGTAGAAAAAACAGCAGAAAATCTTACGTTTAATACATTTGTTTTCGAAATGACGTAACTGCAAATCGTCACAATGGACGCATTTCTATCGGAAACGTTTTCATTTATCTTCTGGCAGTTAAAGTCGCGTGATGAGCCTTGCGGGCGCAGCACACTGTACGTAATTTAATCATCTAAGTTGTTGCAGTCGACAAGTAAGGAGCACAGCAAGTCAAGTTTTAGTTTCTGAAAACTCAATTTTTGGCCGCTTTTGCTGCCTTGTAGTTGACCTAGGACCTTACGATTTGGCATGAACCGAGCTCTGGCAGCCACATTACACAAGAAAAAGCCAGAAGTGGTAATGTGTAGAAAAAACAGCAGGAAATCTTACGTTTAATACATTTGTTTTCGAAATGACGTAACTGCAAATCGTCACAATGGACGCATTTCTATTGGAAACGTTTACATTTCTCTTCTGGCAGTTAAAGTTGCGTGATGAGCCTTGCGGGTGCACCACCCTGTACGTAATTTAAGCATCCAAGTTGTTGCAGTCGACAAGTAGGGAGCACAGCAAGTCAAGTTTTAGTTTTTGAAAACTCAGTTTTTGGCCGCTTTTGCTGCCTTGTAGTTGACCTAGGACCTTAAGATTTGGCACGAACCGAGTTCTGGCAGCCACATTACACTATAAAAACCCAGAAGTGGTAATGTGTAGAAAAAACCGCAGAAAATCTTACGTTTAATACATTTGTTTTCGAAATGACGTAACTACAAATTGTCACAATGGACGCATTTCTATCGGAAACGTTTACATTTATCTTCTGGCAGTTAAAGTCGCGTGATGAGCCTTGCGGGCGCACCACTCTGTACTTAATTTAAGCATCTAAGTAGTTGCAGTCGACAAGTAAGGAGCACAGCAAGTCAAGTTTTAGTTTTTGAAAACTCAATTTTTGGCCGCTTTTGCTGCCTTGTAGTTTACCTAGGACCTTAAGATTTGGCACGAACCGAGCTCTGGCAGCCACATTACACAAGAAAAAGCCAGAAGTGGTAATGTGTAGAAAAAACCGCAGAAAATCTTACGTTTAATACATTTGTTTTCGAAATGACGTAACTGCAAATCGTCACAATGGACGCATTTCTATCGGAAACGTTTACATTTATCTTCTGGCAGTCAAAGTCGCGTGATGAGCCTTGCGGGTGCACCACTCTGTACGTAATTTAAGCATCTAAGTTGTTGCAGTCAACAAGTAAGGAGCACAGCAAGTCAAGTTTTTGTTTTTGAAAACTCAAATTTTGGCCGCTTTTGCTGCCTTGTAGTTTACCTAGGACCATAAGATTTGGCACGAACCGAGCTCTGGCAGCCGCATTACACAAGAAAAAGCCAGAAGTGGTAATGTATAGAAAAAACCGCAGAAAATCTTACGTTTAATACATTTGTTTTCGAAATGACGTAACTGCAAATCGTCACAATGGAAGCATTTCTATCGGAAACGTTTACATTTATCTTCTGGCAGTGAAAGTCGCGTGATGAGCCTTGCGGGTGCACCACTCTGTACGTAATTTAAGCATCTAAGTTGTTGCAGTCGACAAGTAAGGAGCACAGCAAGTCAAGTTTTAGATTAGAAAACGCAATTTTTGGCCGCTTTTCCTGCCTTGTAGTTGACCTGTACCTTAAGATTTGGCACGTACCGAGCTCTGGCAGCCACATTACACAAGGAAAAGCCAGAAGTGGTAATGTGTAGAAAAAACCGCAGAAAATCTTACGTTTAATAAATTTGTTTTCGAAATGACGTAACTGCAAATCGTCACAATGGACGCATTTCTCTCGTAAACGCTTACATTTATCTTCTGGCAGTTAAAGTCGCGTGATGAGCCTTGGGGTTGTACCACCCTGTACGTAATTTAAGCATCTAATTTGTTGCAGTCCACAAGTAAGGAGCACAGCAAGTCAAGTTTTAGTTTTTGAAAACTCAATTTTTGGCCGCTTTTGCTGCCTTGTAGTTTACCTAGGACCATAAGATTTGGCACGAACCGAGCTCTGGCAGCCGCATTACACAAGAAAAAGCCAGACGTGGTAATGTGTAGAAAAAACAGCAGAAAATCTTACGTTTAATACATTTGTTTTCTAAATGACGTAACTGCAAATCGTCACAATGGACGCATTTCTATCGGAAACGTTTACATTTATCTTCTGGCAGTTAATGTCGCGTGATGAGCCTTGCGGGCGCGGCACACTGTACGTAATTTAATCATCTAAGTTGTTGCAGTCGACAAGTAAGGAGCACAGCAAGTCAAGTTTTAGTTTCTGAAAACTCAATTTTTGGCCGCTTTTGCTGCCTTGTAGTTTACCTAGGACCTTAAGATTTGGCACGAACCGAGCTCTGGCAGCCACATTACACAAGAAAAAGCCAGAAGTGGTAATGTGTAGAAAAAACCGCAGAAAATCTTACGTTTAATACATTTGTTTTCGAAATGACGTAACTACAAATCGTCACAATGGACGCATTTCTATCGGAAACGTTTACTTTTATCTTCTGGCAGTTAAAGTCGCGTGATGAGCCTTGCGGGCGCACCACTCTGTACTTAATTTAAGCATCTAAGTAGTTGCAGTCGACAAGTAAGGAGCACAGCAAGTCAAGTTTTAGTTTTTGAAAACTCAATTTTTGGCCGCTTTTGCTGCCTTGTAGTTTACCTAGGACCTTAAGATTTGGCACGAACCGAGCTCTGGCAGCCACATTACACAAGAAAAAGCCAGAAGTGGTAATGTGTAGAAAAAACCGCAGAAAATCTTACGATTAATACATTTGTTTTCGAAATGACGTAACTGCAAATCGTCACAATGGACGCATTTCTATCGGAAACGTTTACATTTATCTTCTGGCACTTAAAGTCCCGTGATGAGCCTTGCGGGTGCACCACTCTGTACGTAATTTAAGCATCTAAGATGTTGCAGTCGACAAGTAAGGAGCACAGCAAGTCAAGTTTTAATTTTTGAAAACTCAATTTTTGGCCGCTTTTGCTGCCTTGTAGTTGACCTAGGAACTTAAGATTTGGCACGAACCGAGTTCTGGCAGCCACATTACACTATAAAAAGCCAGAAGTGGTAATGTGTAGAAAAAACCGCAGAAAATCTTACGTTTAATACATTTGTTTTCGAAATGACGTAACTGCAAATCGTCACAATGGACGCATTTCTATCGGAAACGTTTACATTTATCTTCTGGCAGTCAAAGTCGCGTGATGAGCCTTGCGGGTGCACCAACCTGTACGTAATTTAAGCATCTAAGTTGTTGCAGTCAACAAGTAAGGAGCACAGCAAGTCAAGTTTTTGTTTTTGAAAACTCAAATTTTGGCCGCTTTTGCTGCCTTGTAGTTTACCTAGGACCATAAGATTTGGCACGAACCGAGCTCTGGCAGCCGCATTACACAAGAAAAAGCCAGAAGTGGTAATGTATAGAAAAAACCGCAGAAAATCTTACGTTTAATACATTTGTTTTCGAAATGACGTAACTGCAAATCGTCACAATGGACGCATTTCTATCGGAAACGTTTACATTTATCTTCTGGCAGTGAAAGTCGCGTGATGAGCCTTGCGGGCGCACCACTCTGTACATAATTTAAGCATCTAAGTAGTTGCATTCGACAAGTAAGGAGCACAGCAAGTCAGGTTTTAATTTTTGAAAACTCAATTTTTGGCCGCTTTTGCTGCCTTGTAGTTGACCTAGGACCTTAAGATTTGGCACGAACCGAGTTCTGGCAGCCACATTACACTATAAAAAGCCAGAAGTGGTAATGTGTTGAAAACGCCGCAGGAAATCTTACGTTTAATACATTTGTTTTCGAAATGACGTAACTGCAAATCGTCACAATGGACGCATTTCTATCGGAAACGTTTACATTTATCTTCTGGCAGTTAAAGTCGCGTGATGAGCCTTGCGGGTGCACCACTCTGTACGTAATTTAATTATCTAAGTTGTTTCAGTCGACAAGTAAGGAGCACAGCAAGTCAAGTTTTAGATTAGAAAACTCAATTTTTGGCCGCTTTTCCTGCCTTGTAGTTGACCTGTACCTTAAGATTTGGCACGTACCGAGCTCTGGCAGCCACATTACACAAGAAAAAGCCAGAAGTGGTAATGTGTAGAAAAAACCGCAGAAAATCTTACGTTTAATACATTTGTTTTCGAAATGACGTAACTGCAAATCGACACAATGGACGCATTTCTATCGGAAACGTTTGCATTTATCTTCTGGCAGTTAAAGTCGCGTGATGAGCCTTGCGGGCGCACCACTCTGTACTTAATTTAAGCATCTAAGTAGTTGCAGTCGACAAGTAAGGAGCACAGCAAGTCAAGTTTTAGTTTTTGAAAACTCAATTTTTGGCCGCTTTTGCTGCCTTGTAGTTTACCTAGGACCTTAAGATTTGGCACGAACCGAGCTCTGGCAGCCACATTACACAAGAAAAAGCCAGAAGTGGTAATGTGTAGAAAAAACCGCAGAAAATCTTACGTTTAATACATTTGTTTTCGAAATGACGTAACTGCAAATCGTCACAATGGACGCATTTCTATCGGAAACGTTTACATTTATCTTCTGGCAGTTAAAGTCCCGTGATGAGCCTTGCGGGTGCACCACTCTGTACGTAATTTAAGCATCTAAGATGTTGCAGTCGACAAGTAAGGAGCACAGCAAGTCAAGTTTTAGTTTCTGAAAACTCAATTTTTGGCCGCTTTTGCTGCCTTGTAGTTGACCTAGGACCTTACGATTTGGCATGAACCGAGCTCTGGCAGCCACATTACACAAGAAAAAGCCAGAAGTGGTAATGTGTAGAAAAAACAGCAGGAAATCTTACGTTTAATACATTTGTTTTCGAAATGACGTAACTGCAAATCGTCACAATGGACGCATTTCTATTGGAAACGTTTTCATTTATCTTCTGGCAGTTAAAGTCGCGTGATGAGCCTTGCGGGCGCAGCACACTGTACGTAATTTAATCATCTAAGTTGTTGCAATCGACAAGTAAGGAGCACAGCAAGTCAAGTTTTAGTTTCTGAAAACTCAATTTTTGGCCGCTTTTGCTGCCTTGTAGTTTACCTAGGACCTTAAGATTTGGCACGAACCGAGCTCTGCAGCCACATTACACAATAAAAAGCCAGAAGTGGTAATGTGTAGAAAAAACCACAGATAATCTTACGTTTAATACATTTGTTTTCGAAATGACGTAACTGCAAATCGACACAATGGACGCATTTCTATCGGAAACGTTTACATTTATCTTCTGGCAGTTAAAGTCGCGTGATGAGCCTTGCGGTTGCACCACCCTGTACGTAATTTAAGCATCTAAGTTGTTGCAGTCGACAAGTAAGGAACACAGCAAGTCAAGTTTTAGTTTCTGAAAACTCAATTTTTGGCCGCTTTTGCTGCCTTGTAGTTGACCTAGGACCTTACGATTTGGCATGAACCGAGCTCTGGCAGCCACATTACACAAGAAAAAGCCAGAAGTGGTAATGTGTAGAAAAAACAGCAGGAAATCTTACGTTTAATACATTTGTTTTCGAAATGACGTAACTGCAAATTGTCACAATGGACGCATTTCTATTGGAAACGTTTACATTTCTCTTCTGGCAGTTAAAGTTGCGTGATGAGCCTTGCGGGTGCACCACCCTGTACGTAATTTAAGCATCCAAGTTGTTGCAGTCGACAAGTAGGGAGCACAGCAAGTCAAGTTTTAGTTTTTGAAAACTCAGTTTTTGGCCGCTTTTGCTGCCTTGTAGTTGACCTAGGACCTTAAGATTTGGCACGAACCGAGTTCTGGCAGCCACATTACACTATAAAAACCCAGAAGTGGTAATGTGTAGAAAAAACCGCAGAAAATCTTACGTTTAATACATTTGTTTTCGAAATGACGTAACTACAAATTGTCACAATGGACGCATTTCTATCGGAAACGTTTACATTTATCTTCTGGCAGTTAAAGTCGCGTGATGAGCCTTGCGGGCGCACCACTCTGTACTTAATTTAAGCATCTAAGTAGTTGCAGTCGACAAGTAAGGAGCACAGCAAGTCAAGTTTTAGTTTTTGAAAACTCAATTTTTGGCCGCTTTTGCTGCCTTGTAGTTTACCTAGGACCTTAAGATTTGGCACGAACCGAGCTCTGGCAGCCACATTACACAAGAAAAAGCCAGAAGTGGTAATGTGTAGAAAAAACCGCAGAAAATCTTACGTTTAATACATTTGTTTTCGAAATGACGTAACTGCAAATCGTCACAATGGACGCATTTCTATCGGAAACGTTTACATTTATCTTCTGGCAGTCAAAGTCGCGTGATGAGCCTTGCGGGTGTACCACTCTGTACGTAATTTAAGCATCTAAGTTGTTGCAGTCAACAAGTAAGGAGCACAGCAAGTCAAGTTTTTGTTTTTGAAAACTCAAATTTTGGCCGCTTTTGCTGCCTTGTAGTTTACCTAGGACCATAAGATTTGGCACGAACCGAGCTCTGGCAGCCGCATTACACAAGAAAAAGCCAGAAGTGGTAATGTATAGAAAAAACCGCAGAAAATCTTACGTTTAATACATTTGTTTTCGAAATGACGTAACTGCAAATCGTCACAATGGACGCATTTCTATCGGAAACGTTTACATTTATCTTCTGGCAGTGAAAGTCGCGTGATGAGCCTTGCGGGTGCACCACTCTGTACGTAATTTAAGCATCTAAGTTGTTGCAGTCGACAAGTAAGGAGCACAGCAAGTCAAGTTTTAGATTAGAAAACTCAATTTTTGGCCGCTTTTGCTGCCTTGTAGTTGACCTGTACCTTAAGATTTGGCACGTACCGAGCTCTGGCAGCCACATTACACAAGAAAAAGCCAGAAGTGGTAATGTGTAGAAAAAACCGCAGAAAATCTTACGTTTAATAAATTTGTTTTCGAAATGACGTAACTTCAAATCGTCACAATGGACGCATTTCTCTCGTAAACGCTTACATTTATCTTCTGGCAGTTAAAGTCGCGTGATGAGCCTTGGGGGTGTACCACCCTGTACGTAATTTAAGCATCTAATTTGTTGCAGTCCACAAGTAAGGAGCACAGCAAGTCAAGTTTTTGTTTTTGAAAACTCAATTTTTGGCCGCTTTTGCTGCCTTGTAGTTTACCTAGGACCATAAGATTTGGCACGAACCGAGCTCTGGCAGCCGCATTACACAAGAAAAAGCCAGACGTGGTAATGTGTAGAAAAAACAGCAGAAAATCTTACGTTTAATACATTTGTTTTCTAAATGACGTAACTGCAAATCGTCACAATGGACGCATTTCTATCGGAAACGTTTACATTTATCTTCTGGCAGTTAATGTCGCGTGATGAGCCTTGCGGGCGCGGCACACTGTACGTAATTTAATCATCTAAGTTGTTGCAATCGACAAGTAAGGAGCACAGCAAGTCAAGTTTTAGTTTCTGAAAACTCAATTTTTGGCCGCTTTTGCTGCCTTGTAGTTTACCTAGGACCTCAAGATTTGGCACGAACCGAGCTCTGGCAGCGACATTACACAAGAAAAAGCCAGAAGTGGTAATGTGTAGAAAAAACCGCAGAAAATCTTACGTTTAATACATTTGTTTTCGAAATGACGTAACTACAAATCGTCACAATGGACGCATTTCTATCGGAAACGTTTACTTTTATCTTCTGGCAGTTAAAGTCGCGTGATGAGCCTTGCGGGCGCACCACTCTGTACTTAATTTAAGCATCTAAGTAGTTGCAGTCGACAAGTAAGGAGCACAGCAAGTCAAGTTTTAGTTTTTGAAAACTCAATTTTTGGCCGCTTTTGCTGCCTTGTAGTTTACCTAGGACCTTAAGATTTGGCACGAACCGAGCTCTGGCAGCCGCATTACACAAGAAAAAGCCAGAAGTGGTAATGTATAGAAAAAACCGCAGAAAATCTTACGTTTAATACATTTGTTTTCGAAATGACGTAACTGCAAATCGTCACAATGGACGCATTTCTATCGGAAACGTTTACATTTATCTTCTGGCAGTGAAAGTCGCGTGATGAGCCTTGCGGGCGCACCACTCTGTACATAATTTAAGCATCTAAGTAGTTGCATTCGACAAGTAAGGAGCACAGCAAGTCAGGTTTTAATTTTTGAAAACTCAATTTTTGGCCGCTTTTGCTGCCTTGTAGTTGACCTAGGACCTTAAGATTTGGCACGAACCGAGTTCTGGCAGCCACATTACACTATAAAAAGCCAGAAGTGGTAATGTGTTGAAAACGCCGCAGGAAATCTTACGTTTAATACATTTGTTTTCGAAATGACGTAACTGCAAATCGTCACAATGGACGCATTTCTATCGGAAACGTTTACATTTATCTTCTGGCAGTTAAAGTCGCGTGATGAGCCTTGCGGGTGCACCACTCTGTACGTAATTTAATTATCTAAGTTGTTTCAGTCGACAAGTAAGGAGCACAGCAAGTCAAGTTTTAGATTAGAAAACTCAATTTTTGGCCGCTTTTGCTGCCTTGTAGTTTACCTGTACCTTAAGATTTGGCACGAACCGAGCTCTGGCAGCCACATTACACAAGAAAAAGCCAGAAGTGGTAATGTGTAGAAAAAACCGCAGAAAATCTTACGTTTAATACATTTGTTTTCGAAATGACGTAACTGCAAATCGTCACAATGGACGCATTTCTATCGGAAACGTTTACATTTATCTTCTGGCAGTTAAAGTCCCGTGATGAGCCTTGCGGGTGCACCACTCTGTACGTAATTTAAGCATCTAAGATGTTGCAGTCGACAAGTAAGGAGCACAGCAAGTCAAGTTTTAATTATTGAAAACTCAATTTTTGGCCGCTTTTGCTGCCTTGTAGTTGACCTAGGACCTTAAGATTTGGCACGAACCGAGTTCTTGCAGCCACATTACACTATAAAAAGCCAGAAGTGCTAATGTGTAGAAAAAACCGCAGAAAATCTTACATTTAATACATTTGTTTTCGAAATGACGTAACTGCAAATCGTCACAATGGACCCATTTCTCTCGGAAACGTTTACATTTATCTTCTGGCAGTTAAAGTCGCGTGATGAGCCTTGCGGGTGCACCACCCTGTACGTAATTTAATTATCTAAGTTGTTTCAGTCGACAAGTAAGGAGCACAGCAAGTCAAGTTTTAGATTAGAAAACTCAATTTTTGGCCGCTTTTCCTGCCTTGTAGTTGACCTGTACCTTAAGATTTGGCACGTACCGAGCTCTGGCAGCCACATTACACAAGAAAAAGCCAGAAGTGGTAATGTGTAGAAAAAACCGCAGAAAATCTTACGTTTAATACATTTGTTTTCGAAATGACGTAACTGCAAATCGACACAATGGACGCATTTCTATCGGAAACGTTTACATTTATCTTCTGGCAGTTAAAGTCGCGTGATGAGCCTTGCGGGCGCACCACTCTGTACTTAATTTAAGCATCTAAGTAGTTGCAGTCGACAAGTAAGGAGCACAGCAAGTCAAGTTTTAGTTTTTGAAAACTCAATTTTTGGCCGCTTTTGCTGCCTTGTAGTTTACCTAGGACCTTAAGATTTGGCACGAACCGAGCTCTGGCAGCCACATTACACAAGAAAAAGCCAGAAGTGGTAATGTGTAGAAAAAACCGCAGAAAATCTTACGTTTAATACATTTGTTTTCGAAATGACGTAACTGCAAATCGTCACAATGGACGCATTTCTATCGGAAACGTTTACATTTATCTTCTGGCAGTTAAAGTCCCGTGATGAGCCTTGCGGGTGCACCACTCTGTACGTAATTTAAGCATCTAAGATGTTGCAGTCGACAAGTAAGGAGCACAGCAAGTCAAGTTTTAATTTTTGAAAACTCAATTTTTGGCCGCTTTTGCTGCCTTGTAGTTGACCTAGGACCTTAAGATTTGGCACGAACCGAGTTCTGGCAGCCACATTACACTATAAAAAGCCAGAAGTGCTAATGTGTAGAAAAAACCGCAGAAAATCTTACGTTTAATACATTTGTTTTCGAAATGACGTAACTGCAAATCGTCACAATGGACGCATTTCTATCGGAAACGTTTACATTTATCTTCTGGCAGTTAAAGTCGCGTGATGAGCCTTGCGGGTGCACCACCCTGTACATAATTTAAGCATCTAATATTTGCAGTCGACAAGTAAGGAGCACAGCACGTCAAGTTTTAGTTTTTGAAAACTCAATTTTTGGCCGCTTTTGCTGCCTTGTAGTTGACCTAGGACCTTAAGATTTGGCACGAACCGAGCTCTGGCAGCCACATTACACAAGAAAAAGCCAGAAGTGGTAATGTGTAGTAAAAACCGCAGAAAATCTTACGTTTAATACATTTGTTTTCGAAATGACGTAACTACAAATCGTCACAATGGACGCATTTCTATCGGAAACGTTTACATTTATCTTCTGGCAGTTAATGTCGCGTGATGAGCCTTGCGGGTGCACCAACCTGTACGTAATTTAAGCATCTTAGTTGTTGCAGTCAACAAGTAAGGAGCACAGCAAGTCAAGTTTTTGTTTTTGAAAACTCAAATTTTGGCCGCTTTTGCTGCCTTGTAGTTTACCTAGGACCATAAGATTTGGCACGAACCGAGCTCTGGCAGCCGCATTACACAAGAAAAAGCCAGAAGTGGTAATGTATAGAAAAAACCGCAGAAAATCTTACGTTTAATACATTTGTTTTCGAAATGACGTAACTGCAAATCGTCACAATGGACGCATTTCTATCGGAAACGTTTACTTTTATCTTCTGGCAGTGAAAGTCGCGTGATGAGCCTTGCGGGCGCACCACTCTGTACATAATTTAAGCATCTAAGTAGTTGCAGTCGACAAGTAAGGAGCACAGCAAGTCAAGTTTTAATTTTTGAAAACTCAATTTTTGGCCGCTTTTGCTGCCTTGTAGTTGACCTAGGACCTTAAGATTTGGCACGAACCGAGTTCTGGCAGCCACATTACACTATAAAAAGCCAGAAGTGGTAATGTGTTGAAAACGCCGCAGAAAATCTTACGTTTAATACATTTGTTTTCGAAATGACGTAACTGCAAATCGTCACAATGGACGCATTTCTATCGGAAACGTTTACATTTATCTTCTGGCAGTTAAAGTCGCGTGATGAGCCTTGCGGGTGCACCACTCTGTACTTAATTTAAGCATCTAAGTTGTTGCAGTCGACAAGTAAGGAGCACAGCAAGTCAAGTTTTAGTTTTTGAAAACTCAATTTTTGGCCGCTTTTGCTGCCTTGTAGTTGACCTAGGACCTAAGATTTGGCACGAACCGAGCTCTGGCAGCCACATTACACTATAAAAAACCAGAAGTGGTAATGTGTAGAAAAAACCGCAGAAAATCTTACGTTAAATACATTTGTTTTCGAAATGACGTAACTGCAAATCGTCACAATGGACGCATTTCTATCGGAAACCTTTACATTTATCTTCTGGCAGTTAAAGTCGCGTGATGAGCCTTGCGGGTGCACCACCCTGTACGTAATTTAAGTATCTAAGTTGTTGCAGTCGACAAGTAAGGAGCACAGCAAGTCAAGTTTTAGTTTTTGAAAACTCAATTTTTGGCCGCTTTTGCTGCCTTGTAGTTGACCTAGGACCTTAAGATTTGGCACGAACCGAGCTCTGGCAGCCACATTACACAAGAAAAAGCCAGAAGTGGCAA
Organism: Schistocerca cancellata; assembly: GCF_023864275.1. NCBI lineage: Eukaryota > Metazoa > Arthropoda > Insecta > Orthoptera > Acrididae > Schistocerca > Schistocerca cancellata. Next base: position 1,113,595 of record NW_026046819.1, on the reverse strand, counting down.
TGTGTAGAAAAAACCGCAGGAAATCTTACGTTTAATACATTTGTTTTCGAAATGACGTAACTGCAAATCGTCACAATGGACGCATTTCTATTGGAAACGTTTACATTTCTCTTCTGGCAGTTAAAGTCGCGTGATGAGCCTTGCGGGTGCACCACCCTGTACGTAATTTAAGCATCTAAGTTTTTGCAGTCGACAAGTAAGGAGCACAGCAAGTCAAGTTTTAGTTTTTGAAAACTCAATTTTTGGCCGCTTTTGCTGCCTTGTAGTTGACCTAGGACCTTAAGATTTGGCACGAACCGAGCTCTGGCAGCCGCATTACACAAGAAAAAGCAAGAAGTGGTAATGTGTAGAAAAAACCGCAGAAAATCTTACGTTTAATACATTTGTTTTCGAAATGACGTAACTGCAAATCGTCACAATGGACGCATTTCTATTGGAAACGTTTACATTTCTCTTCTGGCAGTTAAAGTCGCGTGATGAGCCTTGCGGGTGCACCACCCTGTACGTAATTTAAGCATCTAAGTTGTTGCAGTCGACAAGTAAGGAGCACAGCAAGTCAAGTTTTAGTTTTTGAAAACTCAATTTTTGGCCGCTTTTGCTGCCTTGTAGTTGACCTAGGACCTTAAGATTTGGCACGAACCGAGCTCTGGCAGCCACATTATACAAGAAAAAGCCAGAAGTGGTAATGTGTAGTAAAAACCGCAGAAAATCTTACGTTTAATACATTTGTTTTCGAAATGACGTAACTGCAAATCGTCACAATGGACGCATTTCTATCGGAAACGTTTACATTTATCTTCTGGCAGTGAAAGTCGCGTGATGAGCCTTGCGGGTGCACCACCCTGTACGTAATTTAAGTATCTAAGTTGTTGCAGTCGACAAGTAAGGAGCACAGCAAGTCAAGTTTTAATTTTTGAAAACTCAATTTTTGGCCGCTTTTGCTGCCTTGTAGTTGACCTAGGACCTTAAGATTTGGCACGAACCGAGTTCTGGCAGCCACATTACACTATAAAAAGCCAGAAGTGGTAATTTGTAGAAAAAACCGCAGAAAATCTTACGGATAATACATTTGTTTTCGAAATGACGTAACTGCAAATCGTCACAATGGACGCATTTCTATCGGAAACGTTAACATTTTTCTTCTGGGAGTTAGTCGCGTGATGATCCTTGCAGGTGCACCACTCTGTATGTAATTTAAGCATCTAAGTTGTTGCAGTCAACAAGTAAGGAGCACAGCAAGTCAAGTTTTAGTTTTTGGAAACTCAATTTTTGGCCGCTTTTGCTGCCTTGTAGTTTACCTAGGACCTTAAGATTTGGCACGAACCGAGCTCTGGCAGCCACATTACACAAGAAAAAGCCAGAAGTGGAAATGTGTAGAAAAAACCGCAGAAAATCTTACGTTAAATACATTTGTTTTCGAAATGACGTAACTGCAAATCGTCACAATGGACGCATTTCTATCGGAAACGTTTACATTTATCTTCTGGCAGTTAAATTCGCGTGATGAGCCTTGCGGGTGCACCAACCTGTACGTAATTTAAGCATCTAAGTTGTTGCAGTCAACAAGTAAGGAGCACAGCAAGTCAAGTTTTTGTTTTTGAAAACTCAATTTTTGGCCGCTTTTGCTGCCTTGTAGTTTACCTAGGACCATAAGATTTGGCACGAACCGAGCTCTGGCAGCCGCATTACACAAGAAAAAGCCAGAAGTGGTTGTTGTTGTTGTTGTTGTTGTTGTTGTGGTCTTCAGTCCTGAGACTGGTTTGATGCAGCTCTCCATGCTACTCTATCCTGTGCAAGCTTCTTCATCTCCCAGTACCTACTGCAACGTACATCCTTCTGAATCTGCTTAGTGTATTCATCTCTTGGTCTCCCCCTGCGATTTTTACCCTCCACGCTGCCCTCCAATACTAAATTGGTGATCCCTTGATGCCTCAGAACATGTCCTACTAACCGATCCCTTCTTCTGGTCAAGTTGTGCCACAAACTTCTCTTCTCCCCAATCCTATTCAATACTTCCTCATTAGTTATGTGATCTACCCATCTAATCTTCAGCATTCTTCTGTAGCACCACATTTCAAAAGCTTCTATTCTATTCTTGTAAAAACTATTTACCGTCCATGTTTCACTTCCATACATGGCTACACTCCATACAAATACTTTCAGAAATGACTTCCTGACACTTAAATCTATACTCGATGTTAACAAATTCCTCTTCTTCAAAAACGCTTTCCTTCCATTGCCAGTCTACATTTTATATCCACTCTACTACGACCATCATCAGTTATTTTGCTCCCCAAATAGCAAAACTCCTTTACTACTTTAAGTGTCTCATTTCCTAATCTAATTCCCTCAGCATCACCCGACTTAATTAGACTACATTCCATTATCCTCGTTTTGCTTTTGTTGATGTTCATCTTATATCCTCCTTTCAAGACACTGTCCATTCCGTTCAACTGCACTTCCAGGTCCTTTGCTGTCTCCGACAGAATTACAATGTCATCGGCAAACCTCAAGGTTTTTATTTCTTCTCCATGGATTTTAATACCTACTCCGAATTTTTCTTTTGTTCCCTTTACTGCTTGCTCGATATACAGATTGAATAACATCGGGGAGAGGCTACAACCCTGTCTTACTCCCTTCCCAACCACTGTTTCCCTTTCATGTCCCTCGACTCTTATAACTGCCATCTGGTTTCTGTACTAATTGTAAATAGCCTTTCGCTCCCTGTATTTTACCCCTGCCACCTTTAGAATTTGAAAGAGAATATTCCAGTCAACATTGTCAAAAGCTTTCTCTAAGTCTACAAATGCTAGAAATGTAGGTTTGCCTTTCCTTAATCTTTCTTCTAAGATAAGTCGTAAGGTCAGTATTGCCTCACGTGTTCCAGTATTTCTACGGAATCCAAACTGATCTTCCCCGAGGTCGGCTTCTACTAGTTTTTCCATTCGTCTGGAAAGTGGTAATGTGTAGAAAAAACCGCAGAAAATCTTACGTTTAATACATTTGTTTTCGAAATGACGTAACTGCAAATCGTCACAATGGACGCATTTCTACCGGAAACGTTTACATTTATCTTCTGGCAGTTAAAGTCGCGTGATGAGCCTTGCGGGTGCACCACTCTGTACGTAATATTAGCATCTAACTTGCTGCAGTCGATAAGTAAGGAGCACAGCAAGTCAAGTTTTAGTTTTTGAAAACTCAACTTTGGCCGCTTTTGCTGCCTTGTAGTTGACCTATACCTTAAGATTTGGCACGAACCGAGCTCTGGCATCCACGTTACACAAGAAAAAGCCAGAAGTGGTAATGTGTAGAAAAAACAGCAGAAAATCTTACGTTTAATACATTTGTTTTCGAAATGACGTAACTGCAAATCGTCACAATGGACGCATTTCTATCGGAAACGTTTACATTTATCTTCTGGCAGTTAAAGTCGCGTGATGAGCCTTGCGGGTGCACCACCCTGTACGTAATTTAATTATCTAAGTTGTTGCAGTCGACAAGTAAGGAGCACAGCAAGTCAAGTTTTAGTTTTTGAAAACTCATTTTTTGGCCGCTTTTGCTGCCTTGTAGTTTACCTAGGACCATAAGATTTGGCACGAACCGAGCTCTGGCAGCCACATTACACTAGAAAAAGCCAGAAGTGGTAATGTGTAGAAAAAACAGCAGAAAATCTTACGTTTAATACATTTGTTTTCGAAATGACGTAACTGCAAATCGTCACAATGGACGCATTTCTATCGGAAACGTTTACATTTATCTTCTGGCAGTTAAAGTCGCGTGATGAGCCTTGCGGGCGCACCACACTGTACGTAATTTAATCATCTAACTTGTTGCAGTCGACAAGTAAGGAGCACAGCAAGTCAAGTTTTAGTTATTTAAAACTCAATTTTTGGCCGCTTTTGCTGCCTTGTAGTTGACCTAGGACCTTAAGATTTGGCACGAACCGAGCTCTGGCAGCCACATTACACATGAAAAAGCCAGGAGTGGTAATGTGTAGAAAAAACCGCAGAAAATCTTACGTTTAATACATTTTTTTTCGAAATGACGTAACTGCAAATCGTCACAATGGACGCATTTCTATCGGAAACGTTTACATTTATCTTCTGGCAGTTAAAGTCGCGTGATGAGCCTTGCGGGCGCACCACACTGTACGTAATTTAATCATCTAACTTGTTGCAGTCGACAAGTAAGGAGCACAGCAAGTCAAGTTTTAGTTATTTAAAACTCAATTTTTGGCCGCTTTTGCTGCCTTGTAGTTGACCTATACCTTAAGATTTGGCACGTACCGAGCTCTGGCAGACACATTACACAAGAAAAAGCCAGAAGTGGTAATGTGTAGAAAAAACCGCAGAAAATCTTACGTTTAATACATTTGTTTTCGAAATGACGTAACTGCAAATCGTCACAATGGACCCATTTCTCTCGGAAACGTTTACATTTATCTTCTGGCAGTTAAAGTCGCGTGATGAGCCTTGCGGGTGCACCACCCTGTACGTAATTTAATCATCTAAGTTGTTGCAGTCGACAAGTAAGGAGCACAGCAAGTCAAGTTTTTGTTTTTAAAAACTCAATTTTTTGCCGCTTTTGCTGCCTTGTAGTTGACCTAGGACCTTGAGATTTGGCACGAACCGAGCTCTGGCAGCGACATTAAACAAGAAAAAACCAGAAGTGGTAGTGTGTAGAAAAAACCGCAGAAAATCTTACGTTTAATACATTTGTTTTCGAAATGACGTAACTGCAAATCGTCACAATGGACGCATTTCTATCGGAAACGTTTACATTTATCTTCTGGCAGTTAAAGTCGCGTGATGAGCCTTGTGGGTACACCATCCTGTACGTAATATAAGCATCTAAGTTGTTGCAGTCGACAAGTAAGGAGCACAGCAAGTCAAGTTTTAGTTTTTGAAAACTCAATTTTTGGCCGCTTTTGCTGCCTTGTAGTTGACCTATACCTTAAGATTTGGCAGGTACCGAGCTCTGGCAGCCACATTACACAAGAAAAAGCCAGAAGTGGTAATGTGTAGAAAAAACCGCAGAAAATCTTACGTTTAGTACATTTGTTTTCGAACTGACGTAACTGCAAATCGTCACAATGGACCCATTTCTCTCGGAAACGTTTACATTTATCTTCTGGCAGTTAAAGTCGCGTGAAGAGCCTTGCGGGTGCACCACCCTGTACGTAATTTAATCATCTAAGTTGTTGCAGTCGACAAGTAAGGAGCACAGCAAGTCAAGTTTTTGTTTTTTAAAACTCAATTTTTGGCCGCTTTTGCTGCCTTGTAGTTTACCTAGGACCATAAGATTTGGCACGAACCGAGCTCTGGCAGCCGCATTACACAAGAAAAAGCCAGAAGTGGTAATGTATAGAAAAAACCGCAGAAAATCTTACGTTTAATACATTTGTTTTCGAAATGACGTAACTGCAAATCGTCACAATGGACGCATTTCTACCGGAATCGTTTACATTTATGTTCTGGCAGTTAAAGTCGCGTGATGAGCCTTGCGGGTGCACCACTCTGTACGTAATAATAGCATCTAAGTTGTTGCAGTCGATAAGTAAGGAGCACAGCAAGTCAAGTTTTAGTTTTTGAAAACTCAACTTTGGCCGCTTTTGCTGCCTTGTAGTTGACCTATACCTTAAGATTTGGCACGAACCGAGCTCTGGCAGCCACATTACACAAGAAAAAGCCAGAAGTGGTAATGTGTAGAAAAAACAGCAGAAAATCTTACGTTTAATACATTTGTTTTCGAAATGACGTAACTGCAAATCGTCACAATGGACGCATTTCTATCGGAAACGTTTACATTTATCTTCTGGCAGTTAAAGTCGCGTGATGAGCCTTGCGGGTGCACCACTCTGTACGTAATTTAAGCATCTAAGTTGTTGCAGTCGACAAGTAAGGAGCACAGCAAGTCAAGTTTTTGTTTTTAAAAACTCAATTTTTTGCCGCTTTTGCTGCCTTGTAGTTGACCTAGGACCTTAAAAATTGGCACGAAAAGAGCTCTGGTAGCCACATTACACTAGAAAAAGCCAGAAGTTTTAATGTGTAGAAAAAACCGCAGTAAATCTTACGTTTAATACGTTTGTTTTCGAAATGACGTAACTGCAAATCGTCACAATGGACGCATTTCTATCGGAAACGTTTACATTTATCTTCTGGCAGTTAAAGTCGCGTAATGAGCCGTGCGGGTGCACCACCCTGTACGTAATTTAAGCATCTAAGTTGTTGCAGTCGACAAGTAAGGAGCACAGCAAGTCAAGTTTTAGATTTTGAAAAGTCAATTTGTGGCCGCTTTTGCTGCCTTGTTGTTGACCTAGGACCTTGAGATTTGGCACGAACCGAGCTCTGGCAGCGACATTAAACAAGAAAAAACCAGAAGTGGTAGTGTGTAGAAAAAACCGCAGAAAATCTTACGTTTAATACATTTGTTTTCGAAATGACGTAACTGCAAATCGTCAAAATGGACGCATTTCTATCGGAAACGTTTACATTTATCTTCTGGCAGTTAAAGTCGCGTGATGAGCCTTGCTGGTGCACCACTCTGTACGTAATTCAAGCATCTAAGTTGTTGCAGTCGACAAGTAAGGAGCACAGCAAGTCAAGTTTTAGTTTTTGAAAACTCAATTTTTTGCCGCTTTTGCTGCCTTGTAGTTGGCCTAGGAACTTAAGATTTGGCACGAACCGAGCTCTGGCAGCCACATTACACAAGAAAAAGCCAGAAGTGGTAATGTGTAGTAAAAACCGCAGAAAATCTTACGTTTAATACATTAGTTTTCCAAATGACGTAACTGCAAATCGTCACAATGGACGCATTTCTATCGGAAACGTTTACATTTATCTTCTGGCAGTTAAAGTCGCGTGATGAGCCTTGTGGGTACACCACCCTGTACGTAATATAAGCATCTAAGTTGTTGCAGTCGACAAGTAAGGAGCACAGCAAGTCAAGTTTTAGATTGTGAAAACTCAATTTTTGGCCGCTTTTGCTGCCTTGTAGTTGACTTTGGAACCTTAAGATTTTGCACGAACCGAGCTCTGGCAGCCACATTACACAAGAAGAAGCCAGAAGTGGTAATGTGTAGAAAAAACCGCAGAAAATCTTACGATTAATACATTTGTTTTCGAAATGACATCACTGCAAATCGTCACAATGGACGCATTTCTATCGGAAACGTTTACATTTATCTTCTGGCAGCTACAGTCGCGTGTTGAGCCTTGTGGTCGCACCACTCTGTACGTAATTTAAGCATCTAAGTCGTTGCAGTCGACAAGTAAGGAGCTAAGCAAGTCAAGTTTTAGTTTTTGAAAACTCTATTATTGGCTGCTTTTGCTGCCTTGTAGTTGACCTAGGACCTTAAGATTTAGCACAAACCGAGCTCTGGCAGCCACATTACACAAGAAAAAGCCAGAAGTGTAATGTGTAGTAAAAGCCGTAGAAAATCTTACGTTTAATACATTTGTTTTCGAAATGACGTAACTGCAAATCGTCACAAAGGACGCATTTCTATCGGAGACGTTTACATTTATCTTCTGGCAGTTAAAGTCACGTGATGAGCCTTGCGGGTGCACCACTCTGTACGTAATTTAAGCATCTAAGTTGTTGCAGTCGACAAGAAAGGAGCACAGCAAGTCAAGTTTTAGATTTGAAAACTCAATTTTTGGCCGCTTTTGCTGCCTTGTAGTTGACCTAGGACCTTAAGATTTGGCACCTGCCGAGCTCTGGCAGCCACATTACACAAGAAAAAGGCAGAAGTGGTAATGTGTAGAAAAAACCGCAAAAAATCTTACGTTTAATACATTTTTTTTCGAAATGACGTAACTGCAAATCGTCACAATGGACGCATTTCTATCGGAAACGTTTACATTTATCTTCTGGCAGTTAAAGTCGCGTGATGAGCCTTGCGGGTGCACCACTCTGTACGTAATTTAAGCATCTAAGTTGTTGCAGTCGACAAGAAAGGAGCACAGCAAGTCAAGTTTTAGATTTGAAAACTCAATTTTTGGCCGCTTTTGCTGCCTTGTAGTTGACCTATACCTTAAGATTTGGCACGTACCGAGCTCTGGCAGACACATTACACATGAAAAAGCCAGAAGTGGTAATGTGTAGAAAAAACCGCAGAAAATCTTACGTTTAATACATTTGTTTTCGAAATGACGTAACTGCAAATCGTCACAATGGACCCATTTCTCTCGGAAACGTTTACATTTATCTTCTGGCAGTTAAAGTCGCGTGATGAGCTTTGCGGGTGCACCACCCTGTACGTAATTTAAGCATCTAAGTTGTTGCAGTCGACAAGTAAGGAGCACAGCAAGTCAAGTTTTAGATTTTGAAAAGTCAATTTGTGGCCGCTTTTGCTGCCTTGTAGTTGACCTAGGACCTTGAGATTTGGCACGAACCGAGCTCTGGCAGCGACATTAAACAAGAAAAAACCAGAAGTGGTAGTGTGTAGAAAAAACCGCAGAAAATCTTACGTTTAATACATTTGTTTTCGAAATGACGTAACTGCAAATCGTCACAATGGACGCATTTCTATCGGAAACGTTTACATTTATCTTCTGGCAGTTAAAGTCGCGTAATGAGCCGTGCGGGTGCACCACCCTGTACGTAATTTAAGCATCTAAGTTGTTGCAGTCGACAAGTAAGGAGCACAGCAAGTCAAGTTTTAGTTTTTGAAAACTCATTTTTTGGCCGCTTTTGCTGCCTTGTAGTTTACCTAGGACCATAAGATTTGGCACGAACCGAGCTCTGGCAGCCACATTACACTAGAAAAAGCCAGAAGTTTTAATGTGTAATAAAAACCGCAGTAAATCTTACGTTTAATACGTTTGTTTTCGAAATGACGTAACTGCAAATCGTCACAATGGACGCATTTCTATCGGAAACTTTTACATTTATCTTCTGGCAGTTAAAGTCGCGTAATGAGCCGTGCGGGTGCACCACCCTGTACGTAATTTAAGCATCTAAGTTGTTGCAGTCGACAAGTAAGGAGCACAGCAAGTCAAGTTTTAGATTTTGAAAAGTCAATTTGTGGCCGCTTTTGCTGCCTTGTAGTTGACCTAGGACTTTGAGATTTGGCACGAACCGAGCTCTGGCAGCGACATTAAACAAGAAAAAACCAGAAGTGGTAGTGTGTAGAAAAAACCGCAGAAAATCTTACGTTTAATACATTTGTTTTCGAAATGACGTAACTGCAAATCGTCACAATGGACGCATTTCTACCGGAATCGTTTACATTTATGTTCTGGCAGTTAAAGTCGCGTGATGAGCCTTGCGGGTGCACCACTCTGTACGTAATATTAGCATCTAAGTTGTTGCAGTCGATAAGTAAGGAGCACAGCAAGTCAAGTTTTAGTTTTTGAAAACTCAACTTTGGCCGCTTTTGCTGCCTTGTAGTTGACCTATACCTTAAGATGTGGCACGAACCGAGCTCTGGCAGCCACATTACACAAGAAAAAGCCAGAAGTGGTAATGTGTAGAAAAAACAGCAGAAAATCTTACGTTTAATACATTTGTTTTCGAAATGACGTAACTGCAAATCGTCACAATGGACGCATTTCTATCGGAAACGTTTACATTTATCTTCTGGCAGTTAAAGTCGCGTGATGAGCCTTGCGGGTGCACCACTCTGTACGTAATTTAAGCATCTAAGTTGTTGCAGTCGACAGGTAAGGAGCACAGCAAGTCAAGTTTTAGTTTTTGAAAACTCAACTTTGGCCGCTTTTGCTGCCTTGTAGTTGACCTATACCTTAAGATTTGGCACGAACCGAGCTCTGGCAGCCACATTACACAAGAAAAAGCCAGAAGTGGTAATGTGTAGAAAAAACAGCAGAAAATCTTACGTTTAATACATTTGTTTTCGAAATGACGTAACTGCAAATCGTCACAATGGACGCATTTCTATCGGAAACGTTTACATTTATCTTCTGGCAGTTAAAGTCGCGTAATGAGCCGTGCGGGTGCACCACCCTGTACGTAATTTAAGCATCTAAGTTGTTGCAATCGACAAGTAAGGAGCACAGCAAGTCAAGTTTTAGATTGTGAAAACTCAATTTTTGGCCGCTTTTGCTGCCTTGTAGTTGACTTTGGAACCGTAAGATTTTGCACGAACCGAGCTCTGGCAGCCACATTACACAAGAAGAAGCCAGAAGTGGTAATGTGTAGAAAAAACCGCAGAAAATCTTACGATTAATACATTTGTTTTCGAAATGACATAACTGCAAATCGTCACAATGGACGCATTTCTATCGGAAATGTTTACATTTATCTTCTGGCAGCTACAGTCGCGTGATGAGCCTTGTGGTCGCACCACTCTGTACGTAATTTAAGCATCTAAGTCGTTGCAGTCGACAAGTAAGGAGCTAAGCAAGTCAAGTTTTAGTTTTTGAAAACTCTATTATTGGCTGCTTTTGCTGCCTTGTAGTTTACCTAGGACCTTAAGATTTGGCACGAACCGAGCTCTGGCAGCCACATTACACAAGAAAAAGCCAGAAGTGGTAATGAGTAGAACAAACCGCAGAAAATCTTACGTTTAATACATTTGTTTTCGAAATGACGTAACTGCAAATCGTCACAATGGACCCATTTCTCTCGGAAACGTTTACATTTATCTTCTGGCAGTTAATGTCGCGTGATGAGCCTTGCGGCTGCACCACCCTGTACGTAATTTAATTATCTAAGTTATTGCAGTCGACAAGTAAGGAGCACAGCAAGTCAAGTTTTAGTTTTTGAAAACTCAATTTTTTGCCGCTTTTTCTGCCTTGTAGTTCACCTAGGACCTTAAGATTTGGCACGAACCGAGCTCTGGCAGCCACATTACACTAGAAAAAGCCAGAAGTGGTATTGTGTAGAAAAAACCGCAGAAAATCTTACGTTTAATACATTTAATTTCGAAATGACGTAACTGCAAATCGTCACAATGGACGCATTTCTATGGGAAACGTTTACATTTATCTTCTGGCAGTTAAAGTCGCCTGATGAGCCTTGCGGGTGCACCACTCTGTACGTAATTTAAGCATCTAAGATGTTGCAGTCGGCAACTAAGGAGCACAGCAAGTCAAGTTTTAGTTTTTGAAAACTCAATTTTTGGCCGCTTTTGCTGCCTTGTAGTTGACCTAGGACCTTAAGATTTAGCACAAACCGAGCTCTGGCAGCCACATTACACAAGAAAAAGCCAGAAGTGTAATGTGTAGTAAAAGCCGTAGAAAATCTTACGTTTAATACATTTGTTTTCGAAATGACGTAACTGCAAATCGTCACAAAGGACGCATTTCTATAGGAGACGCTTACATTTTTCTTCTGGCAGTTAAAGTCGCGTGATGAGCCTTGCGGGTGCACCACCCTGTACGTAATTTAATTATCTAAGTTGTTGCAGTCGACAAGTAAGGAGCACAGCAAGTCAAGTTTTAGTTTTTGAAAACTCATTTTTTGGCCGCTTTTGCTGCCTTGTAGTTTACCTAGGACCATAAGATTTGGCACGAACCGAGCTCTGGCAGCCACATTACACTAGAAAAAGCCAGAAGTTTTAATGTGTAATAAAAACCGCAGTAAATCTTACGTTTAATACGTTTGTTTTCGAAATGACGTAACTGCAAATCGTCACAATGGACGCATTTCTATCGGAAACGTTTACATTTATCTTCTGGCAGTTAAAGTCGCGTAATGAGCCGTGCGGGTGCACCACCCTGTACGTAATTTAAGCATCTAAGTTGTTGCAGTCGACAAGTAAGGAGCACAGCAAGTCAAGTTTTAGATTTTGAAAAGTCAATTTGTGGCCGCTTTTGCTGCCTTGTAGTTGACCTAGGACCTTGAGATTTGGCACGAACCGAGCTCTGGCAGCGACATTAAACAAGAAAAAACCAGAAGTGGTAGTGTGTAGAAAAAACCGCAGAAAATCTTACGTTTAATACATTTGTTTTCGAAATGACGTAACTGCAAATCGTCACAATGGACGCATTTCTACCGGAATCGTTTACATTTATGTTCTGGCAGTTAAAGTCGCGTGATGAGCCTTGCGGGTGCACCACTCTGTACGTAATATTAGCATCTAAGTTGTTGCAGTCGATAAGTAAGGAGCACAGCAAGTCAAGTTTTAGTTTTTGAAAACTCAACTTTGGCCGCTTTTGCTGCCTTGTAGTTGACCTATACCTTAAGATTTGGCACGAACCGAGCTCTGGCAGCCACATTACACAAGAAAAAGCCAGAAGTGGTAATGTGTAGAAAAAACAGCAGAAAATCTTACGTTTAATACATTTGTTTTCGAAATGACGTAACTGCAAATCGTCACAATGGACGCATTTCTATCGGAAACGTTTACATTTATCTTCTGGCAGTTAAAGTCGCGTGATGAGCCTTGCGGGTGCACCACTCTGTACGTAATTTAAGCATCTAAGTTGTTGCAGTCGACAAGTAAGGAGCACAGCAAGTCAAGTTTTAGTTTTTGAAAACTCAACTTTGGCCGCTTTTGCTGCCTTGTAGTTGACCTATACCTTAAGATTTGGCACGAACCGAGCTCTGGCAGCCACATTACACAAGAAAAAGCCAGAAGTGGTAATGTGTAGAAAAAACAGCAGAAAATCTTACGTTTAATACATTTGTTTTCGAAATGACGTAACTGCAAATCGTCACAATGGACGCATTTCTATCGGAAACGTTTACATTTATCTTCTGGCAGTTAAAGTCGCGTAATGAGCCTTCCGGGTGCACCACCCTGTACGTAATTTAAGCATCTAAGTTGTTGCAGTCGACAAGTAAGGAGCACAGCAAGTCAAGTTTTAATTTTTGAAAACTCAATTTTTGGCCGTTTTTGCTGCCTTGTAGTTGACCTAGGACCTTAAGATTTGGCACGAACCGAGCTCTGGCAGCCACATCACACAAGAAGAAGGGAAAGTGGTAATGTGTAGAAAAAACCGCAGAAAATCTTACGTTTAATACATTTGTTTTCGAAATGACGTAACTGCAAATCGTCACAATGGACGCATTTCTATCGGAAACGTTTACATTTATCTTCTGGCAGTTAAAGCCGCGTGATGAGCGTTACGGCTGCACCACTCTGTACGTAATTTAAGCATCTAAGTTGTTGCAGTCGACAAGTAAGGAGGACAGCAACTCAAGTTTTAGTTTTTGAAAACTCAATTTTTGGCCGCATTTACTGCCTTGTAGTTGACCTAGTACCTTAAGATTTGGCACGAACCGAGCTCTGGCAGCCACATCACACAAGAAAAAGCCAGAAGTGGTAATGTGTAGAAAAAACCGCAGAAAATCTTACGTTTAATACATTTGTTTTCGAAATGACGTAACTGCAAATCGTCACAATGGACGCATTTCTCTCGGAAACGTTTACATTTATCTTCTGGCAGTTAAAGTCGCGTGATGAGCCTTGCGGGTGCACCACTCTGTACGTAATTTAAGCATCTAAGATGTTGCAGTCGACAAGTAAGGAGCACAGCAAGTCAAGTTTTAGTTTGTGAAAACTCAATTGTTGGCCGCTTTTGCTGCCTTGTAGTTTACCTAGGACCTTAAGATTTGGCACGAACCGAGCTCTGGCAGCCACATTACACAAGAAAAAGCCAGAAGTGGTAATGTGTAGTAAAACCCGCAGAAAATCTTAAGTTTAATACATTTGTTTTCGAAATGACGTAACTGCAAATCGTCACAATGGACGCATTTCTATCGGAAACGTTTACATTTATCTTCTGGCACTTAAAGTCGCGTGATGAGGCTTGCGGGTGCACCACTCTGTACGTAATTTGAGCATCTAAGTTGTTGCAGTCGACAAGTAAGGAGCACAGCAAGTCAAGTTTTAGTTTTTGAAAACTCAATTTTTGGCCGTTTTTGCTTCCTTTTAGTTGACCTAGGACCTTAAGATTTGGCACGAACCGAGCTCTGGCAGCCACATTACACAAGAAAAAGCCAGAAGTGGTAATGTGTAGAAAAAACCGAAGAATATCTTACGTTTAATACATTTGTTTTCGAAATGACGTAACTGCAAATCTTCACAATGGACGCATTTCTATCGGAAACGTTTACATTTATCTTCTGGCAGTTAAAGTCGCGAGATGAGCCTTGCGGGCGCACGAATCTGTACGTAATTTAAGCATCTAAGTTGTTGCAGTCGACAAGTAAGGAGCACAACAAGTCAAGTTTTAGTTTTTGAAAACTCAATTTTTGGCCGCTTTTGCTGCCTTGTAGTTGACCTAGGACCTAACGATTTGGCACGAACTGAGCTCTGGCAGCCACATTACACAAGAAAAAGCCAGAAGTGGTAATGTGTAGAAAAAACCGCAGAAAATCTTACGTTTAATACATTTGTTTTCGAAATGACGTAACTGCAAATCGTCACAATGGACCCATTTCTCTCGGAAACGTTTACATTTATCTTCTGGCAGTTAAAGTCGCGTAATGAGCCTTGCGGCTGCACCACCCTGTACGTAATTTAATTATCTAAGTTGTTGCAGTCGACAAGTAAGGAGCACAGCAAGTCAAGTTTTAGTTTTTGAAAACTCAATTTTTGGCCGCTTTTGCTGCCTTGTAGTTGACCTAGGACCTTGAGATTTGGCACGAACCGAGCTCTGGCAGCCACATTACACTAGAAAAAGCCAGAAGTGGTAATGTGTAGAAAAAACCGCAGAAAATCTTACGTTTAATACATTTGATTTCGAAATGACGTAACTGCAAATCGTCACAATGGACGCATTTCTATCGGAAACGTTTACATTTATCTTCTGGCAGTTAAAGTCGCGTGATTAGCCTTGCGGGTGCACCACCCTGTACGTAATTTAAGCATCTAAGTTGGTGCAGTCAGAAGTTAGGAGCACTGCAAGTCAAGTTTTAGTTTTTGAAAACTCAATTTTTGGCCGCTTTTGCTGCCTTGTAGTTGACCTAGGACCTTAAGATTTAGCACAAACCGAGCTCTGGCAGCCACATTACACAAGAAAAAGCCAGAAGTGTAATGTGTAGTAAAAGCCGTAGAAAATCTTACGTTTAATACATTTGTTTTCGAAATGCCGTAACTGCAAATCGTCACAATGGACGTATTTCTATCGGAAACGTTTACATTTATCTTCTGGCAGTTAAAGTCGCGTAATGAGCCTTCCGGGTGCACCACCCTGTACGTAATTTAAGCATCTAAGTTGTTGCAGTCGACAAGTAAGGAGCACAGCAAGTCAAGTATTAGTTTGTGAAAACTCAATTTTTGGCCGCTTTTGCTGCCTTGTAGTTGACCTAGGACCTTAAGATTTGGCACGAACCGAGCTCTGGCAGCCACATTACACTAGAAAAAGCCAGACGTGGTAATGTGTAGAAAAAACCGCAGTAAATCTTACGTTTAATACATTTGTTTTCGAAATGACATAACTGCAAATCGTCACAATGGACGCATTTCTATCGGAAACGTTTACATTTATCTTCTGGCAGTTAAAGTCGCGTGATGAGCCTTGCGGGTGCACCACTCTGTACGTAATTTAAGCATCTAAGATGTTGCAGTCGACAAGTAAGGAGCACAGCAAGTCAAGTTTTAGTTTGTGAAAACTCAATTTTTGGCCGCTTTTGCTGCCTTGTAGTTGACCTAGGACCTTAAGATTTGGCACGAACCGAGCTCTGGCAGCCACATTACACAAGAAAAAGCCAGAAGTGGTAATGTGTAGAAAAAACTGCAGAAAATCTTACGTTTAATACATTTGTTTTCGAAATGACGTAACTGCAAATCGTCACAATGGACGCATTTATATCGGAAACGTTTACATTTATCTTCTGGCAGTTAAAGTCGCGTGATGAGCCTTGCGGGTACACCACCCTGTACGTAATTTAAGCATCTAAGTTGGTGCAGTCAGAAGTAATGAGCACAGCAAGTCAAGTTTTAGTTTTTGAAAACTCAATTTTTGGCCGTTTTTGCTGCCTTGTAGTTGACCTAGGACCTTAAGATTTGGCACGAACCGAGCTCTGGCAGCCACATTACACAAGAAAAAGCCAGAAGTGGTAATGTGTAGTAAAAACCGCAGAAAATCTTAAGTTTAATACATTTGTTTTCGAAATGACGTAACTGCAAATCGTCACAATGGACGCATTTCTATCGGAAACGTTTACATTTATCTTCTGGCACTTAAAGTCGCGTGATGAGGCTTGCGGGTGCACCACTCTGTACGTAATTTGAGCATCTAAGTTGTTGCAGTCGACAAGTAAGGAGCACAGCAAGTCAAGTTTTAGTTTTTGAAAACTCAATTTTTGGCCGTTTTTGCTTCCTTTTAGTTGACCTAGGACCTTAAGATTTGGCACGAACCGAGCTCTGGCAGCCACATTACACAAGAAAAAGCCAGAAGTGGTAATGTGTAGAAAAAACCGAAGAATATCTTACGTTTAATACATTTGTTTTCGAAATGACGTAACTGCAAATCTTCACAATGGACGCATTTCTATCGGAAACGTTTACATTTATCTTCTGGCAGTTAAAGTCGCGAGATGAGCCTTGCGGGCGCACGAATCTGTACGTAATTTAAGCATCTAAGTTGTTGCAGTCGACAAGTAAGGAGCACAGCAAGTCAAGTTTTAGTTTTTGAAAACTCAATTTTTGGCCGCTTTTGCTGCCTTGTAGTTGACCTAGGACCTAACGATTTGGCACGAACCGAGCTCTGGCAGCCACATTACACAAGAAAAAGCCAGAAGTGGTAATGTGTAGAAAAAACCGCAGAAAATCTTACGTTTAATACATTTGTTTTCGAAATGACGTAACTGCAAATCGTCACAATGGACCCATTTCTCTCGGAAACGTTTACATTTATCTTCTGGCAGTTAAAGTCGCGTGATGAGCCTTGCGGCTGCACCACCCTGTACGTAATTTAATTATCTAAGTTGTTGCAGTCGACAAGTAAGGAGCACAGCAAGTCAAGTTTTAGTTTTTGAGAACTCAATTTTTGGCCGCTTTTGCTGCCTTGTAGTTGACCTAGGACCTTAAGATTTGGCACGAACCGAGCTCTGGCAGCCACATTACACTAGAAAAAGCCAGACGTGGTAATGTGTAGAAAAAACCGCAGAAAATCTTACGTTTAATACATTTGTTTTCGAAATGACATAACTGCAAATCGTCACAATGGACGCATTTCTATCGGAAACGTTTACATTTATCTTCTGGCAGTTAAAGTCGCGTGATGAGCCTTGCGGGTGCACCACTCTGTACGTAATTTAAGCATCTAAGATGTTGCAGTCGACAAGTAAGGAGCACAGCAAGTCAAGTTTTAGTTTGTGAAAACTCAATTTTTGGCCGCTTTTGCTGCCTTGTAGTTGACCTAGGACCTTAAGATTTGGCACGAACCGAGCTCTGGCAGCCACATTACACTAGAAAAAGCCAGACGTGGTAATGTGTAGAAAAAACCGCAGAAAATCTTACGTTTAATACATTTGTTTTCGAAATGACATAACTGCAAATCGTCACAATGGACGCATTTCTATCGGAAACGTTTACATTTATCTTCTGGCAGTTAAAGTCGCGTGATGAGCCTTGCGGGTGCACCACTCTGTACGTAATTTAAGCATCTAAGATGTTGCAGTCGACAAGTAAGGAGCACAGCAAGTCAAGTTTTAGTTTGTGAAAACTCAATTTTTGGCCGCTTTTGCTGCCTTGTAGTTGACCTAGGACCTTAAGATTTGGCACGAACCGAGCTCTGGCAGCCACATTACACAAGAAAAAGCCAGAAGTGGTAATGTGTAGAAAAAACTGCAGAAAATCTTACGTTTAATACATTTGTTTTCGAAATGACGTAACTGCAAATCGTCACAATGGACGCATTTATATCGGAAACGTTTACATTTATCTTCTGGCAGTTAAAGTCGCGTGATGAGCCTTGCGGGTACACCACCCTGTACGTAATTTAAGCATCTAAGTTGGTGCAGTCAGAAGTAATGAGCACAGCAAGTCAAGTTTTAGTTTTTGAAAACTCAATTTTTGGCCGTTTTTGCTGCCTTGTAGTTGACCTAGGACCTTAAGATTTGGCACGAACCGAGCTCTGGCAGCCACATTACACAAGAAAAAGCCAGAAGTGGTAATGTGTAGTAAAAACCGCAGAAAATCTTAAGTTTAATACATTTGTTTTCGAAATGACGTAACTGCAAATCGTCACAATGGACGCATTTCTATCGGAAACGTTTACATTTATCTTCTGGCACTTAAAGTCGCGTGATGAGGCTTGCGGGTGCACCACTCTGTACGTAATTTGAGCATCTAAGTTGTTGCAGTCGACAAGTAAGGAGCACAGCAAGTCAAGTTTTAGTTTTTGAAAACTCAATTTTTGGCCGTTTTTGCTTCCTTTTAGTTGACCTAGGACCTTAAGATTTGGCACGAACCGAGCTCTGGCAGCCACATTACACAAGAAAAAGCCAGAAGTGGTAATGTGTAGTAAAAACCGCAGAAAATCTTAAGTTTAATACATTTGTTTTCGAAATGACGTAACTGCAAATCGTCACAATGGACGCATTTCTATCGGAAACGTTTACATTTATCTTCTGGCACTTAAAGTCGCGTGATGAGGCTTGCGGGTGCACCACTCTGTACGTAATTTGAGCATCTAAGTTGTTGCAGTCGACAAGTAAGGAGCACAGCAAGTCAAGTTTTAGTTTTTGAAAACTCAATTTTTGGCCGTTTTTGCTTCCTTTTAGTTGACCTAGGACCTTAAGATTTGGCACGAACCGAGCTCTGGCAGCCACATTACACAAGAAAAAGCCAGAAGTGGTAATGTGTAGAAAAAACCGAAGAATATCTTACGTTTAATACATTTGTTTTCGAAATGACGTAACTGCAAATCTTCACAATGGACGCATTTCTATCGGAAACGTTTACATTTATCTTCTGGCAGTTAAAGTCGCGAGATGAGCCTTGCGGGCGCACGAATCTGTACGTAATTTAAGCATCTAAGTTGTTGCAGTCGACAAGTAAGGAGCACAGCAAGTCAAGTTTTAGTTTTTGAAAACTCAATTTTTGGCCGCTTTTGCTGCCTTGTAGTTGACCTAGGACCTAACGATTTGGCACGAACCGAGCTCTGGCAGCCACATTACACAAGAAAAAGCCAGAAGTGGTAATGTGTAGAAAAAACCGCAGAAAATCTTACGTTTAATACATTTGTTTTCGAAATGACGTAACTGCAAATCGTCACAATGGACCCATTTCTCTCGGAAACGTTTACATTTATCTTCTGGCAGTTAAAGTCGCGTGATGAGCCTTGCGGCTGCACCACCCTGTACGTAATTTAATTATCTAAGTTGTTGCAGTCGACAAGTAAGGAGCACAGCAAGTCAAGTTTTAGTTTTTGAGAACTCAATTTTTGGCCGCTTTTGCTGCCTTGTAGTTGACCTAGGACCTTAAGATTTGGCACGAACCGAGCTCTGGCAGCCACATTACGCTAGAAAAAGCCAGACGTGGTAATGTGTAGAAAAAACCGCAGAAAATCTTACGTTTAATACATTTGTTTTCGAAATGACATAACTGCAAATCGTCACAATGGACGCATTTCTATCGGAAACGTTTACATTTATCTTCTGGCAGTTAAAGTCGCGTGATGAGCCTTGCGGGTGCACCACTCTGTACGTAATTTAAGCATCTAAGATGTTGCAGTCGACAAGTAAGGAGCACAGCAAGTCAAGTTTTAGTTTGTGAAAACTCAATTTTTGGCCGCTTTTGCTGCCTTGTAGTTGACCTAGGACCTTAAGATTTGGCACGAACCGAGCTCTGGCAGCCACATTACACTAGAAAAAGCCAGACGTGGTAATGTGTAGAAAAAACCGCAGAAAATCTTACGTTTAATACATTTGTTTTCGAAATGACATAACTGCAAATCGTCACAATGGACGCATTTCTATCGGAAACGTTTACATTTATCTTCTGGCAGTTAAAGTCGCGTGATGAGCCTTGCGGGTGCACCACTCTGTACGTAATTTAAGCATCTAAGATGTTGCAGTCGACAAGTAAGGAGCACAGCAAGTCAAGTTTTAGTTTTTGAAAACTCAATTTTTGGCCGCTTTTGCTGCCTTGTAGTTTAACTAGGACCTTAAGATTTGGCACGAACCGAGCTCTGGCAGCCACATTACACAAGAAAAAGGCAGAAGTGGTAATGTGTAGAAAAAACCGCAGAAAATCTTACGTTTAATACATTTGTTTTCGAAATGACGTAACTGCAAATCGTCACAATGGACGCATTTCTATCGGAAACGTTTACATTTATCTTCTGGCAGTTAAAGTCGCGTGATGAGCCTTGCGGCTGCACCACCCTGTACGTAATTTAATTATCTAAGTTGTTGCAGTCGGCAAGTAAGGAGCACAGCAAGTCAAGTTTTAGTTTTTGAAAACTCAATTTTTGGCCGCTTTTGCTGTCTTGTAGTTCACCTAGGACCATAAGATTTTGCACGAACCGAGCTCTGGCAGCCACATTACACTAGAAAAAGCAAGAAGTGGTAATGTGTAGAAAAAACCGCAGAAAATCTTACGTTTAATACATTTGTTTTCGAAATGACGTAACTGCAAATCGTCACAATGGACGCATTTCTACCGGAATCGTTTACATTTATGTTCTGGCAGTTAAAGTCGCGTGATGAGCCTTGCGGGTGCACCACTCTGTACGTAATATTAGCATCTAAGTTGTTGCAGTCGATAAGTAAGGAGCACAGCAAGTCAAGTTTTAGTTTTTGAAAACTCAACTTTGGCCGCTTTTGCTGCCTTGTAGTTGACCTATACCTTAAGATTTGGCACGAACCGAGCTCTGACAGCCACATTACACAAGAAAAAGCCAGAAGTGGTAATGTGTAGAAAAAACAGCAGAAAATCTTACGTTTAATACATTTGTTTTCGAAATGACGTAACTGCAAATCGTCACAATGGACGCATTTCTATCGGAAACGTTTACATTTATCTTCTGGCAGTTAAAGTCGCGTTATGAGCCTTGCGGGTGCACCACTCTGTACGTAATTTAAGCATCTAAGTTGTTGCAGTCGACAAGTAAGGAGCACAGCAAGTCAAGTTTTAGTTTTTGAAAACTCAACTTTGGCCACTTTTGCTGCCTTGTAGTTGACCTATACCTTAAGATTTGGCACGAACCGAGCTCTGGCAGCCACATTACACAAGAAAAAGCCAGAAGTGGTAATGTGTAGAAAAAACAGCAGAAAATCTTACGTTTAATACATTTGTTTTCGAAATGACGTAACTGCAAATCGTCACAATGGACGCATTTCTATCGGAAACGTTTACATTTATCTTCTGGCAGTTAAAGTCGCGTAATGAGCCGTGCGGGTGCACCACCCTGTACGTAATTTAAGCATCTAAGTTGTTGCAATCGACAAGTAAGGAGCACAGCAAGTCAAGTTTTAGATTTTGAAAAGTCAATTTGTGGCCGCTTTTGCTGCCTTGTAGTTGACCTAGGACCTTGAGATTTGGCACGAACCGAGCTCTGGCAGCGACATTAAACAAGAAAAAACCAGAAGTGGTAGTGTGTAGAAAAAACCGCAGAAAATCTTACGTTTAATACATTTGTTTTCGAAATGACGTAACTGCAAATCGTCACAATGGACGCATTTCTATCGGAAACGTTTACATTTATCTTCTGGCAGTTAAAGTCGCGTGATGAGCCTTGCGGGTGCACCACTCTGTACGTAATTCAAGCATCTAAGTTGTTGCAGTCGACAAGTAAGGAGCACAGCAAGTCAAGTTTTAGTTTTTGAAAACTCAATTTTTTGCCGCTTTTGCTGCCTTGTAGTTGGCCTAGGAACATAAGATTTGGCACGAACCGAGCTCTGGCAGCCACATTACACAAGAAAAAGCCAGAAGTGGTAATGTGTAGTAAAAACCGCAGAAAATCTTACGTTTAATACATTAGTTTTCCAAATGACGTAACTGCAAATCGTCACAATGGACGCATTTCTATCGGAAACGTTTACATTTATCTTCTGGCAGTTAAAGTCGCGTGATGAGCCTTGTGGGTACACGACCCTGTACGTAATATAAGCATCTAAGTTGTTGCAGTCGACAAGTAAGGAGCACAGCAAGTCAAGTTTTAGATTGTGAAAACTCAATTTTTTGCCGCTTTTGCTGCCTTGTAGTTGGCCTAGGAACTTAAGATTTGGCACGAACCGAGCTCTGGCAGCCACATTACACAAGAAAAAGCCAGAAGTGGTAATGTGTAGAAAAAACCGCAGAATATCTTACGTTTAATACATTTGTTTTCGAAATGACGTAACTGCAAATCGTCACAATAGACCCATTTCTCTCGGAAACGTTTACATTTATCTTCTGGCAGTTAAAGTCGCGTGATGAGCCTTGCGGCTGCACCACCCTGTACGTAATTTAATTATCTAAGTTGTTGCAGTCGACAAGTAAGGAGCACAGCAAGTCAAGTTTTAATTTTTGAAAACTCAATTTTTGGCCGCTTTTGCTGCCTTGTAGTTGACCTAGGACCTTAAGATTTGGCACGAACCGAGCTCTGGCAGCCACATTACACTAGAAAAAGCCAGAAGTGGTAATGTGTAGAAAAAACCGCAGAAAATCTTACGTTTAATACATTTGATTTCGAAATGACGTAACTGCAAATCGTCACAATGGACGCATTTCTATCGGAAACGTTTACATTTATCTTCTGGCAGTTAAAGTCGCGTGATTAGCCTTGCGGGTGCACCACCCTGTACGTAATTTAAGCATCTAAGTTGGTGCAGTCAGAAGTAAGGAACACAGCAAGTCAAGTTTTAGTTCTTGAAAACTCAATTTTTGGCCGTTTTTGCTGCCTTGTAGTTGACCTAGGACCTTAAGATTTGGCACGAACCGAGCTCTGGCAGCCACATCACACAAGAAGAAGGGAAAGTGGTAATGTGTAGAAAAAACCGCAGAAAATCTTACGTTTAATACATTTGTTTTCGAAATGACGTAACTGCAAATCGTCACAATGGACGCATTTCTATCGGAAACGTTTACATTTATCTTCTGGCAGTTAAAGCCGCGTGATGAGCGTTACGGCTGCACCACTCTGTACGTAATTTAAGCATCTAAGTTGTTGCAGTCGACAAGTAAGGAGGACAGCAACTCAAGTTTTAGTTTTTGAAAACTCAATTTTTGGCCGCATTTACTGCCTTGTAGTTGACCTAGTACCTTAAGATTTGGCACGAACCGAGCTCTGGCAGCCACATCACACAAGAAAAAGCCAGAAGTGGTAATGTGTAGAAAAAACCGCAGAAAATCTTACGTTTAATACATTTGTTTTCGAAATGACGTAACTGCAAATCGTCACAATGGACGCATTTCTCTCGGAAACGTTTACATTTATCTTCTGGCAGTTAAAGTCGCGTGATGAGCCTTGCGGGTGCACCACCCTGTACGTAATTTAAGCATCTAAGTTGTTGCAGTCGACAAGTAAGGAGCACAGCAAGTCAAGTTTTAGTTTTTGAAAACTCAATTTTTGGCCGCTTTTGCTGCTTTGTAGTTGACCTAGTACCTTAAGATTTGGCACGAACCGAGCTCTGGCACCCACATCACACAAGAAAAAGCCAGATGTGGTAATGTGTAGAAAAAACCGCAGAAAATCTTACGTTTAATACATTTGTTTTCGAAATGACGTAACTGCAAATCGTCACAATGGACGCATTTCTATCGGAAACGTTTACATTTATCTTCTGGCAGTTAAAGTCGCGTGATGAGCCTTGCGGGTGCACCACCCTGTACGTAATTTAAGCATCTAAGTTGTTGCAGTCGTCAAGTAAGGAGCACAGCAAGTCAAGTTTTAGTTTTTGAAAACTCAATTTTTGGCCGTTTTTGCTGCCTTGTAGTTGACCTAGGACCTTAAGATTTGGCACGAACCGAGCTCTGGCAGCCACATTACACAAGAAAAAGCCAGAAGTGGTAATGTGTAGTAAAACCCGCAGAAAATCTTAAGTTTAATACATTTGTTTTCGAAATGACGTAACTGCAAATCGTCACAATGGACGCATTTCTATCGGAAACGTTTACATTTATCTTCTGGCAGTTAAAGTCGCGTGATGAGGCTTGCGGGTGCACCACTCTGTACGTAATTTAAGCATCTAAGTTGTTGCAGTCGACAAGTAAGGAGCACAGCAAGTCAAGTTTTAGTTTGTGAAAACTCAATTGTTGGCCGCTTTTGCTGCCTTGTAGTTTACCTAGGACCTTAAGATTTGGCACGAACCGAGCTCTGGCAGCCACATTACACAAGAAAAAGCCAGAAGTGGTAATGTGTAGAAAAAACCGCAGAAAATCTTACGTTTAATACATTTGTTTTCGAAATGACGTAACTGCAAATCGTCACAATGGACCCATTTCTCTCGGAAACGTTTACATTTATCTTCTGGCAGTTAAAGTCGCGTAATGAGCCTTGCGGCTGCACCACCCTGTACGTAATTTAATTATCTAAGTTGTTGCAGTCGACAAGTAAGGAGCACAGCAAGTCAAGTTTTAGTTTTTGAAAACTCAATTTTTGGCCGCTTTTGCTGCCTTGTAGTTGACCTAGGACCTTAAGATTTGGCACGAACCGAGCTCTGGCAGCCACATTACACTAGAAAAAGCCAGAAGTGGTAATGTGTAGAAAAAACCGCAGAAAATCTTACGTTTAATACATTTGATTTCGAAATGACGTAACTGCAAATCGTCACAATGGACGCATTTCTATCGGAAACGTTTACATTTATCTTCTGGCAGTTAAAGTCGCGTGATTAGCCTTGCGGGTGCACCACCCTGTACGTAATTTAAGCATCTAAGTTGGTGCAGTCAGAAGTTAGGAGCACTGCAAGTCAAGTTTTAGTTTTTGAAAACTCAATTTTTGGCCGCTTTTGCTGCCTTGTAGTTGACCTAGGACCTTAAGATTTAGCACAAACCGAGCTCTGGCAGCCACATTACACAAGAAAAAGCCAGAAGTGTAATGTGTAGTAAAAGCCGTAGAAAATCTTACGTTTAATACATTTGTTTTCGAAATGACGTAACTGCAAATCGTCACAATGGACGTATTTCTATCGGAAACGTTTACATTTATCTTCTGGCAGTTAAAGTCGCGTAATGAGCCTTCCGGGTGCACCACCCTGTACGTAATTTAAGCATCTAAGTTGTTGCAGTCGACAAGTAAGGAGCACAGCAAGTTAAGTTTTAGTTTTTGAAAACTCAATTTTTGGCCGTTTTTGCTTCCTTTTAGTTGACCTAGGACCTTAAGATTTGGCACGAACCGAGCTCTGGCAGCCACATTACACAAGAAAAAGCCAGAGGTGGTAATGTGTAGAAAAAACCGAAGAATATCTTACGTTTAATACATTTGTTTTCGAAATGACGTAACTGCAAATCGTCACAATGGACCCATTTCTCTCGGAAACGTTTACATTTATCTTCTGGCAGTTAAAGTCGCGTGATGAGCCTTGCGGCTGCACCACCCTGTACGTAATTTAATTATCTAAGTTGTTGCAGTCGACAAGTAAGGAGCACAGCAAGTCAAGTTTTAGTTTTTGAAAACTCAATTTTTGGCCGCTTTTGCTGCCTTGTAGTTGACCTAGGACCTTAAGATTTAGCACAAACCGAGCTCTGGCAGCCACATTACACAAGAAAAAGCCAGAAGTGTAATGTGTAGTAAAAGCCGTAGAAAATCTTACGTTTAATACATTTGTTTTCGAAATGACGTAACTGCAAATCGTCACAATGGACGTATTTCTATCGGAAACGTTTACATTTATCTTCTGGCAGTTAAAGTCGCGTAATGAGCCTTCCGGGTGCACCACCCTGTACGTAATTTAAGCATCTAAGTTGTTGCAGTCGACAAGTAAGGAGCACAGCAAGTCAAGTTTTAGTTTTTGAAAACTCAATTTTTGGCCGTTTTTGCTTCCTTTTAGTTGACCTAGGACCTTAAGATTTGGCACGAACCGAGCTCTGGCAGCCACATTACACAAGAAAAAGCCAGAAGTGGTAATGTGTAGAAAAAACCGAAGAATATCTTACGTTTAATACATTTGTTTTCGAAATGACGTAACTGCAAATCGTCACAATGGACCCATTTCTCTCGGAAACGTTTACATTTATCTTCTGGCAGTTAAAGTCGCGTGATGAGCCTTGCGGCTGCACCACCCTGTACGTAATTTAATTATCTAAGTTGTTGCAGTCGACAAGTAAGGAGCACAGCAAGTCAAGTTTTAGTTTTTGAAAACTCAATTTTTGGCCGCTTTTGCTGCCTTGTAGTTGACCTAGGACCTTAAGATTTGGCACGAACCGAGCTCTGGCAGCCACATTACACTAGAAAAAGCCAGACGTGGTAATGTGTAGAAAAAACCGCAGAAAATCTTACGTTTAATACATTTGTTTTCGAAATGACATAACTGCAAATCGTCACAATGGACGCATTTCTATCGGAAACGTTTACATTTATCTTCTGGCAGTTAAAGTCGCGTGATGAGCCTTGCGGGTGCACCACTCTGTACGTAATTTAAGCATCTAAGATGTTGCAGTCGACAAGTAAGGAGCACAGCAAGTCAAGTTTTAGTTTTTGAAAACTCAATTTTTGGCCGCTTTTGCTGCCTTGTAGTTTACCTAGGACCTTAAGATTTGGCACGAACCGAGCTCTGGCAGCCACATTACACAAGAAAAAGGCAGAAGTGGTAATGTGTAGAAAAAACCGCAGAAAATCTTACGTTTAATACATTTGTTTTCGAAATGACGTAACTGCAAATCGTCACAATGGACGCATTTCTATCGGAAACGTTTACATTTATCTTCTGGCAGTTAAAGTCGCGTGATGAGCCTTGCGGGTGCACCACTCTGTACGTAATTTAAGCATCTAAGTTGTTGCAGTCGACAAGTAAGGAGCACAGCAAGTCAAGTTTTAGTTTTTGAAAACTCAACTTTGGCCGCTTTTGCTGCCTTGTAGTTGACCTATACCTTAAGATTTGGCACGAACCGAGCTCTGGCAGCCACATTACACAAGAAAAAGCCAGAAGTGGTAATGTGTAGAAAAAACAGCAGAAAATCTTACGTTTAATACATTTGTTTTCGAAATGACGTAACTGCAAATCGTCACAATGGACGCATTTCTATCGGAAACGTTTACATTTATCTTCTGGCAGTTAAAGTCGCGTAATGAGCCGTGCGGGTGCACCACCCTGTACGTAATTTAAGCATCTAAGTTGTTGCAATCGACAAGTAAGGAGCACAGCAAGTCAAGTTTTAGATTTTGAAAAGTCAATTTGTGGCCGCTTTTGCTGCCTTGTAGTTGACCTAGGACCTTGAGATTTGGCACGAACCGAGCTCTGGCAGCGACATTAAACAAGAAAAAACCAGAAGTGGTAGTGTGTAGAAAAAACCGCAGAAAATCTTACGTTTAATACATTTGTTTTCGAAATGACGTAACTGCAAATCGTCACAATGGACGCATTTCTATCGGAAACGTTTACATTTATCTTCTGGCAGTTAAAGTCGCGTGATGAGCCTTGCGGGTGCACCACTCTGTACGTAATTCAAGCATCTAAGTTGTTGCAGTCGACAAGTAAGGAGCACAGCAAGTCAAGTTTTAGTTTTTGAAAACTCAATTTTTTGCCGCTTTTGCTGCCTTGTAGTTGGCCTAGGAACTTAAGATTTGGCACGAACCGAGCTCTGGCAGCCACATTACACAAGAAAAAGCCAGAAGTGGTAATGTGTAGTAAAAACCGCAGAAAATCTTACGTTTAATACATTTGTTTTCGAAATGACGTAACTGCAAATCGTCACAATGGACGCATTTCTATCGGAAACGTTTACATTTATCTTCTGGCAGTTAAAGTCGCGTGATGAGCCTTGCGGGTGCACCACTCTGTACGTAATTTAAGCATCTAAGTTGTTGCAGTCGACAAGTAAGGAGCACAGCAAGTCAAGTTTTAGTTTTTGAAAACTCAACTTTGGCCGCTTTTGCTGCCTTGTAGTTGACCTATACCTTAAGATTTGGCACGAACCGAGCTCTGGCAGCCACATTACACAAGAAAAAGGCAGAAGTGGTAATGTGTAGAAAAAACCGCAGAAAATCTTACGTTTAATACATTTGTTTTCGAAATGACGTAACTGCAAATCGTCACAATGGACGCATTTCTATCGGAAACGTTTACATTTATCTTCTGGCAGTTAAAGTCGCGTGATGAGCCTTGCGGGTGCACCACTCTGTACGTAATTTAAGCATCTAAGTTGTTGCAGTCGACAAGTAAGGAGCACAGCAAGTCAAGTTTTAGTTTTTGAAAACTCAACTTTGGCCGCTTTTGCTGCCTTGTAGTTGACCTATACCTTAAGATTTGGCACGAACCGAGCTCTGGCAGCCACATTACACAAGAAAAAGCCAGAAGTGGTAATGTGTAGAAAAAACAGCAGAAAATCTTACGTTTAATACATTTGTTTTCGAAATGACGTAACTGCAAATCGTCACAATGGACGCATTTCTATCGGAAACGTTTACATTTATCTTCTGGCAGTTAAAGTCGCGTAATGAGCCGTGCGGGTGCACCACCCTGTACGTAATTTAAGCATCTAAGTTGTTGCAATCGACAAGTAAGGAGCACAGCAAGTCAAGTTTTAGATTTTGAAAAGTCAATTTGTGGCCGCTTTTGCTGCCTTGTAGTTGACCTATACCTTAAGATTTGGCACGAACCGAGCTCTGGCAGCCACATTACACAAGAAAAAGCCAGAAGTGGTAATGTGTAGAAAAAACAGCAGAAAATCTTACGTTTAATACATTTGTTTTCGAAATGACGTAACTGCAAATCGTCACAATGGACGCATTTCTATCGGAAACGTTTACATTTATCTTCTGGCAGTTAAAGTCGCGTGATGAGCCTTGCGGGTGCACCACTCTGTACGTAATTTAAGCATCTAAGTTGTTGCAGTCGACAAGTAAGGAGCACAGCAAGTCAAGTTTTAGTTTTTGAAAACTCAACTTTGGCCGCTTTTGCTGCCTTGTAGTTGACCTATACCTTAAGATTTGGCACGAACCGAGCTCTGGCAGCCACATTACACAAGAAAAAGCCAGAAGTGGTAATGTGTAGAAAAAACAGCAGAAAATCTTACGTTTAATACATTTGTTTTCGAAATGACGTAACTGCAAATCGTCACAATGGACGCATTTCTATCGGAAACGTTTACATTTATCTTCTGGCAGTTAAAGTCGCGTGATGAGCCTTGCGGGTGCACCACTCTGTACGTAATTTAAGCATCTAAGTTGTTGCAGTCGACAAGTAAGGAGCACAGCAAGTCAAGTTTTAGTTTTTGAAAACTCAACTTTGGCCGCTTTTGCTGCCTTGTAGTTGACCTATACCTTAAGATTTGGCACGAACCGAGCTCTGGCAGCCACATTACACTAGAAAAAGCCAGACGTGGTAATGTGTAGAAAAAACCGCAGAAAATCTTACGTTTAATACATTTGTTTTCGAAATGACATAACTGCAAATCGTCACAATGGACGCATTTCTATCGGAAACGTTTACATTTATCTTCTGGCAGTTAAAGTCGCGTGATGAGCCTTGCGGGTGCACCACTCTGTACGTAATTTAAGCATCTAAGTTGTTGCAGTCGACAAGTAAGGAGCACAGCAAGTCAAGTTTTAGTTTTTGAAAACTCAACTTTGGCCGCTTTTGCTGCCTTGTAGTTGACCTATACCTTAAGATTTGGCACGAACCGAGCTCTGGCAGCCACATTACACAAGAAAAAGGCAGAAGTGGTAATGTGTAGAAAAAACCGCAGAAAATCTTACGTTTAATACATTTGTTTTCGAAATGACGTAACTGCAAATCGTCACAATGGACGCATTTCTATCGGAAACGTTTACATTTATCTTCTGGCAGTTAAAGTCGCGTGATGAGCCTTGCGGGTGCACCACTCTGTACGTAATTTAAGCATCTAAGTTGTTGCAGTCGACAAGTAAGGAGCACAGCAAGTCAAGTTTTAGTTTTTGAAAACTCAACTTTGGCCGCTTTTGCTGCCTTGTAGTTGACCTATACCTTAAGATTTGGCACGAACCGAGCTCTGGCAGCCACATTACACAAGAAAAAGCCAGAAGTGGTAATGTGTAGAAAAAACAGCAGAAAATCTTACGTTTAATACATTTGTTTTCGAAATGACGTAACTGCAAATCGTCACAATGGACGCATTTCTATCGGAAACGTTTACATTTATCTTCTGGCAGTTAAAGTCGCGTGATGAGCCTTGCGGGTGCACCACTCTGTACGTAATTTAAGCATCTAAGTTGTTGCAGTCGACAAGTAAGGAGCACAGCAAGTCAAGTTTTAGTTTTTGAAAACTCAACTTTGGCCGCTTTTGCTGCCTTGTAGTTGACCTATACCTTAAGATTTGGCACGAACCGAGCTCTGGCAGCCACATTACACTAGAAAAAGCCAGACGTGGTAATGTGTAGAAAAAACCGCAGAAAATCTTACGTTTAATACATTTGTTTTCGAAATGACATAACTGCAAATCGTCACAATGGACGCATTTCTATCGGAAACGTTTACATTTATCTTCTGGCAGTTAAAGTCGCGTGATGAGCCTTGCGGGTGCACCACTCTGTACGTAATTTAAGCATCTAAGTTGTTGCAGTCGACAAGTAAGGAGCACAGCAAGTCAAGTTTTAGTTTTTGAAAACTCAACTTTGGCCGCTTTTGCTGCCTTGTAGTTGACCTATACCTTAAGATTTGGCACGAACCGAGCTCTGGCAGCCACATTACACAAGAAAAAGGCAGAAGTGGTAATGTGTAGAAAAAACCGCAGAAAATCTTACGTTTAATACATTTGTTTTCGAAATGACGTAACTGCAAATCGTCACAATGGACGCATTTCTATCGGAAACGTTTACATTTATCTTCTGGCAGTTAAAGTCGCGTGATGAGCCTTGCGGGTGCACCACTCTGTACGTAATTTAAGCATCTAAGTTGTTGCAGTCGACAAGTAAGGAGCACAGCAAGTCAAGTTTTAGTTTTTGAAAACTCAACTTTGGCCGCTTTTGCTGCCTTGTAGTTGACCTATACCTTAAGATTTGGCACGAACCGAGCTCTGGCAGCCACATTACACAAGAAAAAGCCAGAAGTGGTAATGTGTAGAAAAAACAGCAGAAAATCTTACGTTTAATACATTTGTTTTCGAAATGACGTAACTGCAAATCGTCACAATGGACGCATTTCTATCGGAAACGTTTACATTTATCTTCTGGCAGTTAAAGTCGCGTAATGAGCCGTGCGGGTGCACCACCCTGTACGTAATTTAAGCATCTAAGTTGTTGCAATCGACAAGTAAGGAGCACAGCAAGTCAAGTTTTAGATTTTGAAAAGTCAATTTGTGGCCGCTTTTGCTGCCTTGTAGTTGACCTAGGACCTTGAGATTTGGCACGAACCGAGCTCTGGCAGCGACATTAAACAAGAAAAAACCAGAAGTGGTAGTGTGTAGAAAAAACCGCAGAAAATCTTACGTTTAATACATTTGTTTTCGAAATGACGTAACTGCAAATCGTCACAATGGACGCATTTCTATCGGAAACGTTTACATTTATCTTCTGGCAGTTAAAGTCGCGTGATGAGCCTTGCGGGTGCACCACTCTGTACGTAATTCAAGCATCTAAGTTGTTGCAGTCGACAAGTAAGGAGCACAGCAAGTCAAGTTTTAGTTTTTGAAAACTCAATTTTTTGCCGCTTTTGCTGCCTTGTAGTTGGCCTAGGAACTTAAGATTTGGCACGAACCGAGCTCTGGCAGCCACATTACACAAGAAAAAGCCAGAAGTGGTAATGTGTAGTAAAAACCGCAGAAAATCTTACGTTTAATACATTAGTTTTCCAAATGACGTAACTGCAAATCGTCACAATGGACGCATTTCTATCGGAAACGTTTACATTTATCTTCTGGCAGTTAAAGTCGCGTGATGAGCCTTGTGGGTACACCACCCTGTACGTAATATAAGCATCTAAGTTGTTGCAGTCGACAAGTAAGGAGCACAGCAAGTCAAGTTTTAGATTGTGAAAACTCAATTTTTTGCCGCTTTTGCTGCCTTGTAGTTGGCCTAGGAACTTAAGATTTGGCACGAACCGAGCTCTGGCAGCCACATTACACAAGAAAAAGCCAGAAGTGTTAATGTGTAGAAAAAACCGCAGAATATCTTACGTTTAATACATTTGTTTTCGAAATGACGTAACTGCAAATCGTCACAATAGACCCATTTCTCTCGGAAACGTTTACATTTATCTTCTGGCAGTTAAAGTCGCGTGATGAGCCTTGCGGCTGCACCACCCTGTACGTAATTTAATTATCTAAGTTGTTGCAGTCGACAAGTAAGGAGCACAGCAAGTCAAGTTTTAATTTTTGAAAACTCAATTTTTGGCCGCTTTTGCTGCCTTGTAGTTGACCTAGGACCTTAAGATTTGGCACGAACCGAGCTCTGGCAGCCACATTACACTAGAAAAAGCCAGAAGTGGTAATGTGTAGAAAAAACCGCAGAAAATCTTACGTTTAATACATTTGATTTCGAAATGACGTAACTGCAAATCGTCACAATGGACGCATTTCTATCGGAAACGTTTACATTTATCTTCTGACAGTTAAAGTCGCGTGATTAGCCTTGCGGGTGCACCACCCTGTACGTAATTTAAGCATCTAAGTTGGTGCAGTCAGAAGTAAGGAACACAGCAAGTCAAGTTTTAGTTCTTGAAAACTCAATTTTTGGCCGTTTTTGCTGCCTTGTAGTTGACCTAGGACTTAAGATTTGGCACGAACCGAGCTCTGGCAGCCACATCACACAAGAAGAAGGGAAAGTGGTAATGTGTAGAAAAAACCGCAGAAAATCTTACGTTTAATACATTTGTTTTCGAAATGACGTAACTGCAAATCGTCACAATGGACGCATTTCTATCGGAAACGTTTACATTTATCTTCTGGCAGTTAAAGCCGCGTGATGAGCGTTACGGCTGCACCACTCTGTACGTAATTTAAGCATCTAAGTTGTTGCAGTCGACAAGTAAGGAGGACAGCAACTCAAGTTTTAGTTTTTGAAAACTCAATTTTTGGCCGCATTTACTGCCTTGTAGTTGACCTAGTACCTTAAGATTTGGCACGAACCGAGCTCTGGCAGCCACATCACACAAGAAAAAGCCAGAAGTGGTAATGTGTAGAAAAAACCGCAGAAAATCTTACGTTTAATACATTTGTTTTCGAAATGACGTAACTGCAAATCGTCACAATGGACGCATTTCTCTCGGAAACGTTTACATTTATCTTCTGGCAGTTAAAGTCGCGTGATGAGCCTTGCGGGTGCACCACCCTGTACGTAATTTAAGCATCTAAGTTGTTGCAGTCGACAAGTAAGGAGCACAGCAAGTCAAGTTTTAGTTTTTGAAAACTCAATTTTTGGCCGCTTTTGCTGCTTTGTAGTTGACCTAGTACCTTAAGATTTGGCACGAACCGAGCTCTGGCACCCACATCACACAAGAAAAAGCCAGATGTGGTAATGTGTAGAAAAAACCGCAGAAAATCTTACGTTTAATACATTTGTTTTCGAAATGACGTAACTGCAAATCGTCACAATGGACGCATTTCTATCGGAAACGTTTACATTTATCTTCTGGCAGTTAAAGTCGCGTGATGAGCCTTGCGGCTGCACCACTCAGTACGTAATTTAAGCATCTAAGTTGTTGCAGTCGTCAAGTAAGGAGCACAGCAAGTCAAGTTTTAGTTTTTGAAAACTCAATTTTTGGCCGTTTTTGCTGCCTTGTAGTTGACCTAGGACCTTAAGATTTGGCACGAACCGAGCTCTGGCAGCCACATTACACAAGAAAAAGCCAGAAGTGGTAATGTGTAGTAAAACCCGCAGAAAATCTTAAGTTTAATACATTTGTTTTCGAAATGACGTAACTGCAAATCGTCACAATGGACGCATTTCTATCGGAAACGTTTACATTTATCTTCTGGCAGTTAAAGTCGCGTGATGAGGCTTGCGGGTGCACCACTCTGTACGTAATTTAAGCATCTAAGTTGTTGCAGTCGACAAGTAAGGAGCACAGCAAGTCAAGTTTTAGTTTGTGAAAACTCAATTGTTGGCCGCTTTTGCTGCCTTGTAGTTTACCTAGGACCTTAAGATATGGCACGAACCGAGCTCTGGCAGCCACATTACACAAGAAAAAGCCAGAAGTGGTAATGTGTAGTAAAACCCGCAGAAAATCTTAAGTTTAATACATTTGTTTTCGAAATGACGTAACTGCAAATCGTCACAATGGACGCATTTCTATCGGAAACGTTTACATTTATCTTCTGGCACTTAAAGTCGCGTGATGAGGCTTGCGGGTGCACCACTCTGTACGTAATTTGAGCATCTAAGTTGTTGCAGTCGACAAGTAAGGAGCACAGCAAGTCAAGTTTTAGTTTTTGAAAACTCAATTTTTGGCCGTTTTTGCTTCCTTTTAGTTGACCTAGGACCTTAAGATTTGGCACGAACCGAGCTCTGGCAGCCACATTACACAAGAAAAAGCCAGAAGTGGTAATGTGTAGAAAAAACCGAAGAATATCTTACGTTTAATACATTTGTTTTCGAAATGACGTAACTGCAAATCTTCACAATGGACGCATTTCTATCGGAAACGTTTACATTTATCTTCTGGCAGTTAAAGTCGCGAGATGAACCTTGCGGGCGCACGAATCTGTACGTAATTTAAGCATCTAAGTTGTTGCAGTCGACAAGTAAGGAGCACAACAAGTCAAGTTTTAGTTTTTGAAAACTCAATTTTTGGCCGCTTTTGCTGCCTTGTAGTTGACCTAGGACCTAACGATTTGGCACGAACTGAGCTCTGGCAGCCACATTACACAAGAAAAAGCCAGAAGTGGTAATGTGTAGAAAAAACCGCAGAAAATCTTACGTTTAATACATTTGTTTTCGAAATGACGTAACTGCAAATCGTCACAATGGACCCATTTCTCTCGGAAACGTTTACATTTATCTTCTGGCAGTTAAATTCGCGTAATGAGCCTTGCGGCTGCACCACCCTGTACGTAATTTAATTATCTAAGTTGTTGCAGTCGACAAGTAAGGAGCACAGCAAGTCAAGTTTTAGTTTTTGAAAACTCAATTTTTGGCCGCTTTTGCTGCCTTGTAGTTGACCTAGGACCTTAAGATTTGGCACGAACCGAGCTCTGGCAGCCACATTACACTAGAAAAAGCCAGAAGTGGTAATGTGTAGAAAAAACCGCAGAAAATCTTACGTTTAATACATTTGATTTCGAAATGACGTAACTGCAAATCGTCACAATGGACGCATTTCTATCGGAAACGTTTACATTTATCTTCTGGCAGTTAAAGTCGCGTGATTAGCCTTGCGGGTGCACCACCCTGTACGTAATTTAAGCATCTAAGTTGGTGCAGTCAGAAGTTAGGAGCACTGCAAGTCAAGTTTTAGTTTTTGAAAACTCAATTTTTGGCCGCTTTTGCTGCCTTGTAGTTGACCTAGGACCTTAAGATTTAGCACAAACCGAGCTCTGGCAGCCACATTACACAAGAAAAAGCCAGAAGTGTAATGTGTAGTAAAAGCCGTAGAAAATCTTACGTTTAATACATTTGTTTTCGAAATGACGTAACTGCAAATCGTCACAATGGACGTATTTCTATCGGAAACGTTTACATTTATCTTCTGGCAGTTAAAGTCGCGTAATGAGCCTTCCGGGTGCACCACCCTGTACGTAATTTAAGCATCTAAGTTGTTGCAGTCGACAAGTAAGGAGCACAGCAAGTCAAGTTTTAGTTTGTGAAAACTCAATTTTTGGCCGCTTTTGCTGCCTTGTAGTTGACCTAGGACCTTAAGATTTGGCACGAACCGAGCTCTGGCAGCCACATTACACTAGAAAAAGCCAGACGTGGTAATGTGTAGAAAAAACCGCAGAAAATCTTACGTTTAATACATTTGTTTTCGAAATGACATAACTGCAAATCGTCACAATGGACGCATTTCTATCGGAAACGTTTACATTTATCTTCTGGCAGTTAAAGTCGCGTGATGAGCCTTGCGGGTGCACCACTCTGTACGTAATTTAAGCATCTAAGATGTTGCAGTCGACAAGTAAGGAGCACAGCAAGTCAAGTTTTAGTTTGTGAAAACTCAATTTTTGGCCGCTTTTGCTGCCTTGTAGTTGACCTAGGACCTTAAGATTTGGCACGAACCGAGCTCTGGCAGCCACATTACACTAGAAAAAGCCAGACGTGGTAATGTGTAGAAAAAACCGCAGAAAATCTTACGTTTAATACATTTGTTTTCGAAATGACATAACTGCAAATCGTCACAATGGACGCATTTCTATCGGAAACGTTTACATTTATCTTCTGGCAGTTAAAGTCGCGTGATGAGCCTTGCGGGTGCACCACTCTGTACGTAATTTAAGCATCTAAGATGTTGCAGTCGACAAGTAAGGAGCACAGCAAGTCAAGTTTTAGTTTTTGAAAACTCAATTTTTGGCCGCTTTTGCTGCCTTGTAGTTGACCTAGGACCTTAAGATTTGGCACGAACCGAGCTCTGGCAGCCACATTACACAAGAAAAAGCCAGAAGTGGTAATGTGTAGAAAAAACTGCAGAAAATCTTACGTTTAATACATTTGTTTTCGAAATGACGTAACTGCAAATCGTCACAATGGACGCATTTCTATCGGAAACGTTTACATTTATCTTCTGGCAGTTAAAGTCGCGTGATGAGCCTTGCGGCTGCACCACCCTGTACGTAATTTAATTATCTAAGTTGTTGCAGTCGGCAAGTAAGGAGCACAGCAAGTCAAGTTTTAGTTTTTGAAAACTCAATTTTTGGCCGCTTTTGCTGCCTTGTAGTTGACCTAGGACCTTAAGATTTGGCACGAACCGAGCTCTGGCAGCCACATTACACTAGAAAAAGCCAGAAGTGGTAATGTGTAGAAAAAACCGCAGAAAATCTTACGTTTAATACATTTGATTTCGAAATGACGTAACTGCAAATCGTCACAATGGACGCATTTCTATCGGAAACGTTTACATTTATCTTCTGGCAGTTAAAGTCGCGTGATTAGCCTTGCGGGTGCACCACCCTGTACGTAATTTAAGCATCTAAGTTGGTGCAGTCAGAAGTTAGGAGCACTGCAAGTCAAGTTTTAGTTTTTGAAAACTCAATTTTTGGCCGCTTTTGCTGCCTTGTAGTTGACCTAGGACCTTAAGATTTAGCACAAACCGAGCTCTGGCAGCCACATTACACAAGAAAAAGCCAGAAGTGTAATGTGTAGTAAAAGCCGTAGAAAATCTTACGTTTAATACATTTGTTTTCGAAATGACGTAACTGCAAATCGTCACAATGGACGTATTTCTATCGGAAACGTTTACATTTATCTTCTGGCAGTTAAAGTCGCGTAATGAGCCTTCCGGGTGCACCACCCTGTACGTAATTTAAGCATCTAAGTTGTTGCAGTCGACAAGTAAGGAGCACAGCAAGTCAAGTTTTAGTTTTTGAAAACTCAATTTTTGGCCGTTTTTGCTTCCTTTTAGTTGACCTAGGACCTTAAGATTTGGCACGAACCGAGCTCTGGCAGCCACATTACACAAGAAAAAGCCAGAAGTGGTAATGTGTAGAAAAAACCGAAGAATATCTTACGTTTAATACATTTGTTTTCGAAATGACGTAACTGCAAATCGTCACAATGCACCCATTTCTCTCGGAAACGTTTACATTTATCTTCTGGCAGTTAAAGTCGCGTGATGAGCCTTGCGGCTGCACCACCCTGTACGTAATTTAATTATCTAAGTTGTTGCAGTCGACAAGTAAGGAGCACAGCAAGTCAAGTTTTAGTTTTTGAAAACTCAATTTTTGGCCGCTTTTGCTGCCTTGTAGTTGACCTAGGACCTTAAGATTTAGCACAAACCGAGCTCTGGCAGCCACATTACACAAGAAAAAGCCAGAAGTGTAATGTGTAGTAAAAGCCGTAGAAAATCTTACGTTTAATACATTTGTTTTCGAAATGACGTAACTGCAAATCGTCACAATGGACGTATTTCTATCGGAAACGTTTACATTTATCTTCTGGCAGTTAAAGTCGCGTAATGAGCCTTCCGGGTGCACCACCCTGTACGTAATTTAAGCATCTAAGTTGTTGCAGTCGACAAGTAAGGAGCACAGCAAGTCAAGTTTTAGTTTTTGAAAACTCAATTTTTGGCCGTTTTTGCTTCCTTTTAGTTGACCTAGGACCTTAAGATTTGGCACGAACCGAGCTCTGGCAGCCACATTACACAAGAAAAAGCCAGAAGTGGTAATGTGTAGAAAAAACCGAAGAATATCTTACGTTTAATACATTTGTTTTCGAAATGACGTAACTGCAAATCGTCACAATGGACCCATTTCTCTCGGAAACGTTTACATTTATCTTCTGGCAGTTAAAGTCGCGTGATGAGCCTTGCGGCTGCACCACCCTGTACGTAATTTAATTATCTAAGTTGTTGCAGTCGACAAGTAAGGAGCACAGCAAGTCAAGTTTTAGTTTTTGAAAACTCAATTTTTGGCCGCTTTTGCTGCCTTGTAGTTGACCTAGGACCTTAAGATTTGGCACGAACCGAGCTCTGGCAGCCACATTACACTAGAAAAAGCCAGACGTGGTAATGTGTAGAAAAAACCGCAGAAAATCTTACGTTTAATACATTTGTTTTCGAAATGACATAACTGCAAATCGTCACAATGGACGCATTTCTATCGGAAACGTTTACATTTATCTTCTGGCAGTTAAAGTCGCGTGATGAGCCTTGCGGGTGCACCACTCTGTACGTAATTTAAGCATCTAAGATGTTGCAGTCGACAAGTAAGGAGCACAGCAAGTCAAGTTTTAGTTTTTGAAAACTCAATTTTTGGCCGCTTTTGCTGCCTTGTAGTTTACCTAGGACCTTAAGATTTGGCACGAACCGAGCTCTGGCAGCCACATTACACAAGAAAAAGGCAGAAGTGGTAATGTGTAGAAAAAACCGCAGAAAATCTTACGTTTAATACATTTGTTTTCGAAATGACGTAACTGCAAATCGTCACAATGGACGCATTTCTATCGGAAACGTTTACATTTATCTTCTGGCAGTTAAAGTCGCGTGATGAGCCTTGCGGGTGCACCACTCTGTACGTAATTTAAGCATCTAAGTTGTTGCAGTCGACAAGTAAGGAGCACAGCAAGTCAAGTTTTAGTTTTTGAAAACTCAACTTTGGCCGCTTTTGCTGCCTTGTAGTTGACCTATACCTTAAGATTTGGCACGAACCGAGCTCTGGCAGCCACATTACACAAGAAAAAGCCAGAAGTGGTAATGTGTAGAAAAAACAGCAGAAAATCTTACGTTTAATACATTTGTTTTCGAAATGACGTAACTGCAAATCGTCACAATGGACGCATTTCTATCGGAAACGTTTACATTTATCTTCTGGCAGTTAAAGTCGCGTAATGAGCCGTGCGGGTGCACCACCCTGTACGTAATTTAAGCATCTAAGTTGTTGCAATCGACAAGTAAGGAGCACAGCAAGTCAAGTTTTAGATTTTGAAAAGTCAATTTGTGGCCGCTTTTGCTGCCTTGTAGTTGACCTAGGACCTTGAGATTTGGCACGAACCGAGCTCTGGCAGCGACATTAAACAAGAAAAAACCAGAAGTGGTAGTGTGTAGAAAAAACCGCAGAAAATCTTACGTTTAATACATTTGTTTTCGAAATGACGTAACTGCAAATCGTCACAATGGACGCATTTCTATCGGAAACGTTTACATTTATCTTCTGGCAGTTAAAGTCGCGTGATGAGCCTTGCGGGTGCACCACTCTGTACGTAATTCAAGCATCTAAGTTGTTGCAGTCGACAAGTAAGGAGCACAGCAAGTCAAGTTTTAGTTTTTGAAAACTCAATTTTTTGCCGCTTTTGCTGCCTTGTAGTTGGCCTAGGAACTTAAGATTTGGCACGAACCGAGCTCTGGCAGCCACATTACACAAGAAAAAGCCAGAAGTGGTAATGTGTAGTAAAAACCGCAGAAAATCTTACGTTTAATACATTAGTTTTCCAAATGACGTAACTGCAAATCGTCACAATGGACGCATTTCTATCGGAAACGTTTACATTTATCTTCTGGCAGTTAAAGTCGCGTGATGAGCCTTGTGGGTACACCACCCTGTACGTAATATAAGCATCTAAGTTGTTGCAGTCGACAAGTAAGGAGCACAGCAAGTCAAGTTTTAGATTGTGAAAACTCAATTTTTTGCCGCTTTTGCTGCCTTGTAGTTGGCCTAGGAACTTAAGATTTGGCACGAACCGAGCTCTGGCAGCCACATTACACAAGAAAAAGCCAGAAGTGTTAATGTGTAGAAAAAACCGCAGAATATCTTACGTTTAATACATTTGTTTTCGAAATGACGTAACTGCAAATCGTCACAATAGACCCATTTCTCTCGGAAACGTTTACATTTATCTTCTGGCAGTTAAAGTCGCGTGATGAGCCTTGCGGCTGCACCACCCTGTACGTAATTTAATTATCTAAGTTGTTGCAGTCGACAAGTAAGGAGCACAGCAAGTCAAGTTTTAATTTTTGAAAACTCAATTTTTGGCCGCTTTTGCTGCCTTGTAGTTGACCTAGGACCTTAAGATTTGGCACGAACCGAGCTCTGGCAGCCACATTACACTAGAAAAAGCCAGAAGTGGTAATGTGTAGAAAAAACCGCAGAAAATCTTACGTTTAATACATTTGATTTCGAAATGACGTAACTGCAAATCGTCACAATGGACGCATTTCTATCGGAAACGTTTACATTTATCTTCTGGCAGTTAAAGTCGCGTGATTAGCCTTGCGGGTGCACCACCCTGTACGTAATTTAAGCATCTAAGTTGGTGCAGTCAGAAGTAAGGAACACAGCAAGTCAAGTTTTAGTTCTTGAAAACTCAATTTTTGGCCGTTTTTGCTGCCTTGTAGTTGACCTAGGACTTAAGATTTGGCACGAACCGAGCTCTGGCAGCCACATCACACAAGAAGAAGGGAAAGTGGTAATGTGTAGAAAAAACCGCAGAAAATCTTACGTTTAATACATTTGTTTTCGAAATGACGTAACTGCAAATCGTCACAATGGACGCATTTCTATCGGAAACGTTTACATTTATCTTCTGGCAGTTAAAGCCGCGTGATGAGCGTTACGGCTGCACCACTCTGTACGTAATTTAAGCATCTAAGTTGTTGCAGTCGACAAGTAAGGAGGACAGCAACTCAAGTTTTAGTTTTTGAAAACTCAATTTTTGGCCGCATTTACTGCCTTGTAGTTGACCTAGTACCTTAAGATTTGGCACGAACCGAGCTCTGGCAGCCACATCACACAAGAAAAAGCCAGAAGTGGTAATGTGTAGAAAAAACCGCAGAAAATCTTACGTTTAATACATTTGTTTTCGAAATGACGTAACTGCAAATCGTCACAATGGACGCATTTCTCTCGGAAACGTTTACATTTATCTTCTGGCAGTTAAAGTCGCGTGATGAGCCTTGCGGGTGCACCACCCTGTACGTAATTTAAGCATCTAAGTTGTTGCAGTCGACAAGTAAGGAGCACAGCAAGTCAAGTTTTAGTTTTTGAAAACTCAATTTTTGGCCGCTTTTGCTGCTTTGTAGTTGACCTAGTACCTTAAGATTTGGCACGAACCGAGCTCTGGCACCCACATCACACAAGAAAAAGCCAGATGTGGTAATGTGTAGAAAAAACCGCAGAAAATCTTACGTTTAATACATTTGTTTTCGAAATGACGTAACTGCAAATCGTCACAATGGACGCATTTCTATCGGAAACGTTTACATTTATCTTCTGGCAGTTAAAGTCGCGTGATGAGCCTTGCGGCTGCACCACTCAGTACGTAATTTAAGCATCTAAGTTGTTGCAGTCGTCAAGTAAGGAGCACAGCAAGTCAAGTTTTAGTTTTTGAAAACTCAATTTTTGGCCGTTTTTGCTGCCTTGTAGTTGACCTAGGACCTTAAGATTTGGCACGAACCGAGCTCTGGCAGCCACATTACACAAGAAAAAGCCAGAAGTGGTAATGTGTAGTAAAACCCGCAGAAAATCTTAAGTTTAATACATTTGTTTTCGAAATGACGTAACTGCAAATCGTCACAATGGACGCATTTCTATCGGAAACGTTTACATTTATCTTCTGGCAGTTAAAGTCGCGTGATGAGGCTTGCGGGTGCACCACTCTGTACGTAATTTAAGCATCTAAGTTGTTGCAGTCGACAAGTAAGGAGCACAGCAAGTCAAGTTTTAGTTTGTGAAAACTCAATTGTTGGCCGCTTTTGCTGCCTTGTAGTTTACCTAGGACCTTAAGATATGGCACGAACCGAGCTCTGGCAGCCACATTACACAAGAAAAAGCCAGAAGTGGTAATGTGTAGTAAAACCCGCAGAAAATCTTAAGTTTAATACATTTGTTTTCGAAATGACGTAACTGCAAATCGTCACAATGGACGCATTTCTATCGGAAACGTTTACATTTATCTTCTGGCACTTAAAGTCGCGTGATGAGGCTTGCGGGTGCACCACTCTGTACGTAATTTGAGCATCTAAGTTGTTGCAGTCGACAAGTAAGGAGCACAGCAAGTCAAGTTTTAGTTTTTGAAAACTCAATTTTTGGCCGTTTTTGCTTCCTTTTAGTTGACCTAGGACCTTAAGATTTGGCACGAACCGAGCTCTGGCAGCCACATTACACAAGAAAAAGCCAGAAGTGGTAATGTGTAGAAAAAACCGAAGAATATCTTACGTTTAATACATTTGTTTTCGAAATGACGTAACTGCAAATCTTCACAATGGACGCATTTCTATCGGAAACGTTTACATTTATCTTCTGGCAGTTAAAGTCGCGAGATGAACCTTGCGGGCGCACGAATCTGTACGTAATTTAAGCATCTAAGTTGTTGCAGTCGACAAGTAAGGAGCACAACAAGTCAAGTTTTAGTTTTTGAAAACTCAATTTTTGGCCGCTTTTGCTGCCTTGTAGTTGACCTAGGACCTAACGATTTGGCACGAACTGAGCTCTGGCAGCCACATTACACAAGAAAAAGCCAGAAGTGGTAATGTGTAGAAAAAACCGCAGAAAATCTTACGTTTAATACATTTGTTTTCGAAATGACGTAACTGCAAATCGTCACAATGGACCCATTTCTCTCGGAAACGTTTACATTTATCTTCTGGCAGTTAAAGTCGCGTAATGAGCCTTGCGGCTGCACCACCCTGTACGTAATTTAATTATCTAAGTTGTTGCAGTCGACAAGTAAGGAGCACAGCAAGTCAAGTTTTAGTTTTTGAAAACTCAATTTTTGGCCGCTTTTGCTGCCTTGTAGTTGACCTAGGACCTTAAGATTTGGCACGAACCGAGCTCTGGCAGCCACATTACACTAGAAAAAGCCAGAAGTGGTAATGTGTAGAAAAAACCGCAGAAAATCTTACGTTTAATACATTTGATTTCGAAATGACGTAACTGCAAATCGTCACAATGGACGCATTTCTATCGGAAACGTTTACATTTATCTTCTGGCAGTTAAAGTCGCGTGATTAGCCTTGCGGGTGCACCACCCTGTACGTAATTTAAGCATCTAAGTTGGTGCAGTCAGAAGTTAGGAGCACTGCAAGTCAAGTTTTAGTTTTTGAAAACTCAATTTTTGGCCGCTTTTGCTGCCTTGTAGTTGACCTAGGACCTTAAGATTTAGCACAAACCGAGCTCTGGCAGCCACATTACACAAGAAAAAGCCAGAAGTGTAATGTGTAGTAAAAGCCGTAGAAAATCTTACGTTTAATACATTTGTTTTCGAAATGACGTAACTGCAAA
Organism: Schistocerca cancellata; assembly: GCF_023864275.1. NCBI lineage: Eukaryota > Metazoa > Arthropoda > Insecta > Orthoptera > Acrididae > Schistocerca > Schistocerca cancellata. The sequence continues at coordinate 1,069,815 of NW_026046819.1, read as the reverse complement.
TCGTCACAATGGACGTATTTCTATCGGAAACGTTTACATTTATCTTCTGGCAGTTAAAGTCGCGTAATGAGCCTTCCGGGTGCACCACCCTGTACGTAATTTAAGCATCTAAGTTGTTGCAGTCGACAAGTAAGGAGCACAGCAAGTCAAGTTTTAGTTTGTGAAAACTCAATTTTTGGCCGCTTTTGCTGCCTTGTAGTTGACCTAGGACCTTAAGATTTGGCACGAACCGAGCTCTGGCAGCCACATTACACTAGAAAAAGCCAGACGTGGTAATGTGTAGAAAAAACCGCAGAAAATCTTACGTTTAATACATTTGTTTTCGAAATGACATAACTGCAAATCGTCACAATGGACGCATTTCTATCGGAAACGTTTACATTTATCTTCTGGCAGTTAAAGTCGCGTGATGAGCCTTGCGGGTGCACCACTCTGTACGTAATTTAAGCATCTAAGATGTTGCAGTCGACAAGTAAGGAGCACAGCAAGTCAAGTTTTAGTTTGTGAAAACTCAATTTTTGGCCGCTTTTGCTGCCTTGTAGTTGACCTAGGACCTTAAGATTTGGCACGAACCGAGCTCTGGCAGCCACATTACACTAGAAAAAGCCAGACGTGGTAATGTGTAGAAAGAACCGCAGAAAATCTTACGTTTAATACATTTGTTTTCGAAATGACATAACTGCAAATCGTCACAATGGACGCATTTCTATCGGAAACGTTTACATTTATCTTCTGGCAGTTAAAGTCGCGTGATGAGCCTTGCGGGTGCACCACTCTGTACGTAATTTAAGCATCTAAGATGTTGCAGTCGACAAGTAAGGAGCACAGCAAGTCAAGTTTTAGTTTTTGAAAACTCAATTTTTGGCCGCTTTTGCTGCCTTGTAGTTGACCTAGGACCTTAAGATTTGGCACGAACCGAGCTCTGGCAGCCACATTACACAAGAAAAAGCCAGAAGTGGTAATGTGTAGAAAAAACTGCAGAAAATCTTACGTTTAATACATTTGTTTTCGAAATGACGTAACTGCAAATCGTCACAATGGACGCATTTCTATCGGAAACGTTTACATTTATCTTCTGGCAGTTAAAGTCGCGTGATGAGCCTTGCGGCTGCACCACCCTGTACGTAATTTAATTATCTAAGTTGTTGCAGTCGGCAAGTAAGGAGCACAGCAAGTCAAGTTTTAGTTTTTGAAAACTCAATTTTTGGCCGCTTTTGCTGTCTTGTAGTTCACCTAGGACCATAAGATTTTGCACGAACCGAGCTCTGGCAGCCACATTACACAAGAAAAAGCCAGAAGTGGTAATGTGTAGAAAAAACCGCAGAATATCTTACGTTTAATACATTTGTTTTCGAAATGACGTAAATGCAAATCGTCACAATGGACGCATTTCTATCGGAAACGATTACATTTATCTTCTGGCAGTTAAAGTCGCGTGATGAGCCTTGCGGGCGCACCACTCTGTACGTAATTTAAGCATCTAAGTTGTTGCAGTCGACAAGTAAGGAGCACAGCAAATCAAGTTTTAGTTTTTGAAAACTCAATTTTTGGCCGCTTTTGCTGCCTTGTAGTTGACCTAGGACCTTAAGATTTAGCACGAACCGAGCTCTGGCAGCCACATTACACAAGAAAAAGCCAGAAGTGGTAACGTGTAGAAAAAACCGCAGAAAATCTTACGTTTAATACATTTGTTTTCGAAATGACGTAACTGCATATCGTCATAACGGACGCATTTCTATCGGAAACGTTTACATTTATCTTCTGGCAGTTCAAGTCACGTGATGAGCTTTGCGGGTGCACCACCCTGTACGTTATTTAAGCATCTAAGTTGTTGCAGTCGACAAGTAAGGAGCACAGCAAGTCAAGTTTTAGTTTGTGAAAACTCAATTTTTGGCCGCTTTTGCTGCCTTGTAGTTGATCTAGGACCTTAAGATTTGGCACAAACCGAGCTCTGGCAGCCACATTACACGAGAAAAAGCGAGAAGATGTAATGTGTAGAAAAAACCGCAGTAAATCTTACGTTTAATACATTTGTTTTGGAAATGACGTAACTGCAAATCGTCACAATGGACGCATTACTCTCGGGAACGTTTACATTTATCTTCTGGCAATTATTGTCGCGTGATGAGCTTTGCGGTCGCACCAGTCTGTACGTAATACAGGGTGTTTCAAAAATGACCGGTATATTTGAAACGGCAATAAAAACTAAACGAGCAGCGATAGAAATACACCGTTTGTTGCAATATGCTTGGGACAACAGTACATTTTTAGGCGGACAAACTTTCGAAATTACAGTTGTTACAATTTTCGTCAACAGATCGCGCTGCAAGTGATGTGAAAGATATAGAAGACAACGCAGTCTGTGGGTGCGCCATTCTGTACGTCGTCTTTCTGCTGTAAGCGTGTGCTGTTCACAACGTGCAAGTGTGCTGTAGACAACATGGTTTATTCCTCTCGGGGGGGGGGGGGGGGTTACAAATTATCTGTCTCTGGGGGGGGGGGGGCAAGTGTCTGTCTTTTGGGGTACGGCAAATATCTGTCTCTCAGGGGGGGGGGGGGGTGGAAAGTATCTGTCTCTCGGGGGGTGGCAGGTATCTGTCTTTCGGGGTGGGGGGGCGGCAAGTATCTGTCTCTCGGGGGAGGGGCAGCAAGTATCTGTCTCTCGGGATGGGCAGCAAGTGTCTGTCCCTTGGGGTGGGGAGCGGCAAGTAACTGTCTGTCGGGGGTGGCGTGGCAAGTATCTTTCTCTCGGGGGTGGGGAAAGTATCTGTCTCTCAGGGGGAGCGCAAAGTATCTGTCTCTTGTGGTGGCAAAGTAACTGTCTCTTGGGGGGGGGGCGCAAAATATCGGTATCTATATAGTCGAGATATCGATTTATTTCGAGATATCGTTTTAGTTCGGTCTTCGATTTATTCGTGATATCGACATACAACGATATATATCGATATATATCGAGATGTCGTATTAGTTCGAGATATCTATTTATTTCGATATGCGATATTTTTTCGAGATATCGATTTATCTCGCGGTGTCAGTATATTTCGAGAAAGCGTTATATTTCGAGGTTGGTATATTTCGAGGTAACGATATATTTCTAGATGTCGATGTATATCGAGTTGTCGAGGTATTTAGAATTATCGATATTTGACGAGAAATCGGCTTGTGTCGAGACATCGGTTTATTTCGAGCAGTCGATTTAATACGTGGTATCGAAATATACCGAGGTATCTATTTTTTCTAGGTGTCGATTTCTTTCGAGATATCGATTTGAATCGAGATTTCGATTTATTTCCAATATATGTTTATTTCGAGATATAGATTTATTTCCGGATAGCGATTTATATCCAGGTATCGATGTATTTCTAGGTACCGTATTTTTTCAACACATCGATTTATTTCGAGATTTCGATTAATTTCGAGATATTTATTTGTTTCAAGATACTGGTTTATTTCGGATACCGGTTTATTTTGGACCCGATTTTTTCGTATATCGATTATGTCGAATTATCGATTTATTTCGAGATACCTAATTATTTCGACATACCGCTTTTTGCTGAGATATCGATTTAGAACGTGTTAACAGTGTAGTTCGATATATCGATTACTTGGAGATATCGATTTATTGGAAGATGTTGATTTATTTGGCGATATCGATATATTTGGAAATATCGTTTATTTTGGAGATATCGATTTACTTGAAGATATCGAATTACTTGTTTACATCGATTTACTTCGATATATCAATTTACATAGAGCTCTCGAAACCTCGATTAATCGAATCATTCCGAGATAACGATTTATTTCGAGATACCGATTTCTTCGAGAAGTCTATTTATTCCGAGTGATCGATTTATACCGAGTTATCGATATGTTTCGTGACATTGACATATTTAGAGACAGCGATTTATTTTGCGATATCGATTTACTTTGAGACATCGATTTTTTTCGAGATATCGGTCTATTTCGGGCAAGCTATATTTTTCGAGGTATCGACATATTTCGTGGAAACTATACATTTCATGTTTCGTTGCATTTAGAGCTATCGATATATTGATTTATTTCGAGATATCGATTCATTTCGAAATGTCAGTTCATTTCGAGATATCGATGGAGTTCGGGGTATAGATATGTTCGTGATATAGATATATTTCAAGATATCGATATATTTCGAGATACTGCTATATATTAGAAATCGCTGTATTTCGAGATATCGCTATTTTTAGAGTGATTGATTTATTTTGAGATTAATTTGTTCGGAGACAGCGATTTATTTGGATACATCGACTTATTTATAGACATCGTTTTTTTCGTGTCATCGATTAATACCGAGACATCGATTTATTTCGAGACCTCGATTTATTTGGATTCCGGTTCATTTGGTGATATCGATTTCTTCGATATACTGACTTATTTCGAGGCATCGAGGTAATTCGAGTTTTCCTGTAGTTTCGAGGTATCGATTGATTCGAGGTATGGATTTGTTTCTATATATCGATTTATTTCGGATACCATTTTCGGAAATCGATAATTTCGATATACCGATTTATATAGAGATACTGCTGGATTTCGAGGTATCGATTTATCTCGAGGTATCGATTTATATAGGGTACCGAATCGGTAGATGCAACTGAGTCAATTTTAGCTTGCAATGTGTCGTGATTTTCATGAACAATAGTTTGCAGTTCTTTTATGGCTGCTTCGTGATTCTATAATGCATTTTCTTGCCGCGAAAAAATCGGTTGGAAATGCTCACATATTTGTGTTTTTACGTCATCACAGACTTTTTGACATTTCGATTCAATGTTATGTAACTCAGTAGTTAAATATTCACGTGTTTATTCAAGTGTGGTGTCTAACTTCGGAAGATTTTGTTCCATTGTGTCTAACTGTTGCTGTGTTTGTCTCTGGTGTTGTTCCATTGTGTCTAACTTTTGAAGAATTTGTTCCATTGTGTCTAACTTTTGAAGCTTTTGCTGTGTTTGTCCCATTTGTTGTATTAATTGTAATAACAATGCACTGGTATCTGAAACATGTTCCTCAGTGCTTTTCGACAGTGAATTTGCACCAGCCACATTCACATTTTGACAAGCAGAAATTGTGTCTTGACTTATGTGAGAAAACGGTGAGGACCCAAAACCTGAATCTACAGTATTTTGGAGATTGTGTCCTGCCATTTCGGATTCCTGAGGCGAGCTATTGCCGACCGATCGATCGATAATGCTTCCTTGTTCACTAATTGTTTCACTGTCTATGCCATTATTTGCCGCCCGCTCCATTTCCTTATGCACAATTACCAAATCACTAGTTTGAACATTAGTTAATTCATTACACGATGGCGCTAACACACTGCTTTCGTCTTTACTGTCATTTCTCAGTTTACTTTGGAGCCTAGTATTACGTTTTTCACACGCCGTTATTGTCACAATATTTCACACGACAACACAGAGAAGCACAATTTGAAGAGCAAAATAAGAAAACACATCAACATAGCACTGAAAACAATATCTAGTTAATTGCAAGCGCAGCTGCGAAATACTTGGTGCAAATCTACATGCATGCCACAACAACAATGAAAGACTGCAACTACAAAGGAGATTCTCTCTACAATTACGCGCTAGCAATAAACAATAGCTACACTAATTACACAAACTACAAAAAAAAAAAAATCTGAAGATTCCAGTGAGGTATCCTGGCAGACGCGCCATATGATACGTCCCCTTAGAAACATTATACATGACTGTCCTTAAACTGACACACAATATTTTTTTTTAGCGCAACGCAATCTGACTTTCAAAAACCAGTACAAAAGAAAGGCCCTGACTAACATTAACCTATACGTTTCACAAATCACTTACCTCACAAAAATCTTCGTTACTCGAACTACTGCAATACAGCGAGCGCCACTACTGCCAGCTAAATAAAAGATCCAAACTACGGAAGGCACTAACTACTGATAGGCATAGTTAGCAAATGAAAGATTTTAATAGAGAACAAACAATGTATTTACCTTAATACTCATAATATATATAGCAGCTCATGACATCCAGTCTTACAGATTTCAAAACTCCGCTATTTCTCTCCCCACATCCACCACTGCTGGCGGCTCACCTCCAACTGCGCCACGCTATGCGCTGTTAACATCCAGCTGCCCAACACTACAATGGCAGACAACAATGCAAACTAGCCAGAGACTGCACACAGCACAGCCAGTGATTTTCATACACGGTGCTACGTGGCGTTGCCAATAAGAAAACAGAAACAGCCTACTTACAGTACTATGCTGCAGAAGTTTTGCTGGGAAGAGCGCTTACAGATCCTGCATACGGTCGCAATCTCCCACGTACGACGTCCATATTTTTAGAGCGGAAAGACATTCGTTGCCGTCAATTTGTTTCGGACGAGGAGGCGCACGCTTGAGTATCGTAATGGTTCTGTAGGCACCGCAAACATTTTTTCCATGGAGGCATTACCGTCTTGTCGCATACTTGTATAAAAGTAATAACAATTATGGTGATTATTTTTGAAATAATAATAATAATAATTTCCTTACTTTTTCCCAACTGTCTCGCTTTCGTTTCAATGCGCCTTAATGTGTTTCTCTTTTTGTTTTCATCTCCCACAGAATTCTTTCTTTCAGACAGCTGTTTTCTACTAAAATGTAGAATTACGTCAGTCAGTAAGTTTCATATCGGCAAACAAAACTAAAACTTACAGATTTCAATTGGTATCTTGTCTGGAAAGAGGCATTTGCGTCAATCAAAAAAATGGTTCAAATGGCTCTGAGCACTATGGGACTTAACATCTATGGTCATCAGTCCCCTAGAACTTAGAACTACTTAAACCTAACTAACCTAAGGACAGCACACAACACCCAGCCATCACAAGGCAGAGAAAATCCCTGACCCCGCTGGGAATCGAACCCGGGAACCCGGGCGTGGGAAGCGAGAGCTCTACCGCACGACCACGAAATGCGGGCTTGCGTCAATCAGTGGGGCTTGCTTGCAGTTGATTACGTCTCAGATTATAAATCTATAACTAAACAAGAAACGTCATGTTCCTTCAGGGATTAGATACAAATATCGCCTGACTTTAAGCTCGGGTAAACGGCCCTGAAGCGTTAAAAATATAGCTGGATGCAGATTACGTTTCGAGTGCGACTTTGTAATCTCCACATTAATCCATGGAAGATGATCTGGTAGCTTGCAGATACGACAATAGGGACAAGAGTTGACCATCCACGTTCCAGCCCGCTGTAAGCTATGTACAGTGTTTTCGAGGGTGAATGGTCAGTAACAAAGGTGTAACAAAAGTCAAGTCATAATTTTAATACGCGAACAAGAAAATTGAAATACAGATTTTGTATATTAATCGTACTACGAGGACAATGATCCTTATGTGATTCGAAAGATACTTTGCCATAGATGTGCGCTAAGAAAAAATAATCTCTGTATTTAGCCATTAAGAGTCGTAAAAGGAAATAGAAGCTTTCACATTCGTAACACTAATATTTCATTCTCTATCACGCATTAAAATCTCCAATGCCTGAAAATTGAAAACTGTAGAGCTGCCAACCTCTGCCTAACGCACAGATCAAGTGCTACAGTAGAATTGACAAATGAAAGTGACAACATTTCGTGAGATCGTATTTTAGGGGCTTTCGTGCTTACATGGATTTGCAGTACAACATGCATATCTGGCATGTAAAATGCGACAACTGCTAAGTCAGTGATGATGTCTGTAAATAGCATTGTATATTGGCGTCGTTATTTCGCTTAGTTTTGTGTAAAAGTAATTACGTGATCGTTTGCTGCCATTATCAGAAACTTTGAAGTAAGTTCCGGATTTGTAATTTCTACACTTTGAATATGTAAGACTTCCGATTTCCCTTAGTATGCGGAAACCATATTTGTTTCAGTGTATGCCTAGAAGGAGAATGCTAACGGGTCAGAGTGGAAGACGCAGAGCTAGGCAGACACAGTTTTTGCGTCGCGAAAGTAATAGCAATGTGAACATTCATAATGATAACGCATGTGTTTATCGAAAACTGAAGTACTGATTCTTAAAATTAATTATACAATATGACAAATCAAACTTGCATAACGGGTAAGGAACTTCGCCGTAGATGTGAACAAATGGAAACCATCATGTGTGTCCATAACCATTAGGATAGGTAAATAGAAGCACACACTTGTGAAAACTTTTCCTTTGTCTCTGACACTGCTACCAACTTCCAGGACCGAAGCTGCTATGTCGTTGAAGTTGTCAACAGTGGAAAACGAAACGTAGTAACGAAGTCGTCGGGTACAGCAAACGTTCTTTATTAACGTCGTTTTTTCACTTACTTTGGTCAAAGAGAAAACGGAACTAACTCTGTGTTCATTTTCCGCCGTCACCACCAAATGTAGTGTGTTCCTAATTTTCAGTATCTGCATTTTGAGTAGCTACGACGTCCTGTATTGTAACGAAACTGTACTTGTTTTAGGCTATGCCTCGAACAAGAACATTAACGAGTCGGGCTGAAAGACGAAGAGCTAGAGACACACAATTTTTGTCAGATGTCAGTAACGATAATTCTATTGTGGTTCTAAAAGATACAATTACATGTGCATGGAACATAATTACAAATAATTTTGAGAACTGTAATTGCGCTTTGATGAATTTACAACGCAGATATTGTAATGCAAATCATTTCGCGTCTGAGATGACCTTATACGATACAATGGCATTCACATTGTGTTGTCATAATGGTAAAATTAATTTGTCAACGTAGTGTATCAAAGACTCCCTTTAAATGCTTAAATAATTAAAGAGAAATTAAAGAACTGTTTCATAGACACACGCAGCTACAATGGACACATTTCTATCGGAAACGTTAACATTTATCTTCTGGCAATTATTGTCGCGTGATGAGCCTTGCGGTCGCACCACTCTGTACGTAATACAGGGTGTTTCAAAAATGACCGGTATATTTGAAACGGCAATAAAAACTAAACGAGCAGCGATAGAAATACACCGTTTGTTGCAATATGCTTGGGACAACAGTACATTTTCAGGCTGACAAACTTTCGAAATTACAGTAGTTACAATTTTCATCAACAGATCACGCTGCAAGTGATGTGAAAGATATAGAAGACAACGCAGTCTGTGGGTGCGCCATTCTGTACGTCGTCTTTCTGCTGTAAGCGTGTGGTGTTCACAACGTGCAAGTGTGCTGTAGACAACATGGTTTATTCCTCTCGCGGGGGGTGGGGGGTGGCAAAGTATCTGTCTCTGGGGGGGGGGGCAAGTGTCTGTCTTTCGGGGGGGCGGCAAATATGTGTCTCTCGGGGGGGGTGTGTGGAAAGTATCTGTCTCTCGGGGGGGGCGGCATGTATCTGTCTCTCGGGGTGGGGGGGCGGCAAGTATCTGTCTCTTGGGGGGGGGCGGCAAGTATCTGCCTCTCGGGGTGGAGGGCGGCAAGTATCTGTCTCTCGGGGTGGGGGGCGGCAAGTATCTGTCTCTCGGGGGGTGGTGGCAAGTATCTGTCTCTCGGGGGGTGGTGGCAAGTATCTGTCTCTCGGGGGGGGGCGCAAAGTATCTGTCTCTCGGGGGGGGCGCAAAGTATCTGTCTCTTGTGGGGGCAAAAAACTGTCTCTTGGGGGGGGGTTAAATATCTGTATCGATTAAGTCGAGATATCGATTTATTTCGATATATCGATTTATATCGGACAACGATTTAACCGAGATATCGACATACTTCGATATATTGTTATATTTCGAGACGTCGCATTAATCCAAGATTTCGAATTATTTCGAGATATGAAATTTTTTCGATATATCGATTTATTTCGCGGTATCGGTATATTTCGAGGTATCGTTATATTTCGAGGTTGGTATATTTCGAGGCAACGATATATTTCGAGATGTCGATGTATTTCGAGATGTCAAGGTATTTCGAACTATCGATATTTGTCGAGACATCGACTCGTGTCGAGATATCGGTTTATTTCGAGATGTCGATTTAATACGTGGTTTCGTAATATATCGTGGTATCTATTTTTTCGAGGTATCGATTTCTCTCGAGATTTCGATTTGAATCAAGATTTCGATTTATTTTGGGATGTATCTTTATTATGAGATATTGATTTATATCCTGATATCGATTTATATCGAGGTATCGATTTATTTCTCGGTTCCGATTCATCAGGACGTATCGATATTTTTCGAGATTTCGATTAATTTCTAGATATCGATTTGTTTCAAGATACCTGTTTATTTCTGATACCGGTTTATTTTGGACCCGATTATTCCGGATATCGATTATTTCGAATTACCGATTTATTTTGAGATGCCGGTTGATTTCGGGATACCGATTTTTACAGGGATATCGATTTAATTCGTGATATCGATTTATTTCGATAAGACGACTACTTGGAGATATCGATTTCTTTGAAGATGCTGAATCATTTGGAGATATCGGTAAATTTGGAGGTATCGATTATTTCGGGGATATCGATTTATTTGAAGATGTCGAATTATTAGTTTACATCGATTTACTTCGAGATATCGATTTACATGGAGATATCGATATGTTTAGATACTTCGATTCATTCCGAGATGACGATTCATATCGAGATATCGATGCATTACGTGATTCGAAATATTTCGATATTAGATATATTTCGAGATTCGTTATATTTCGAGATATCAATATATTTGGAGATATCGATTGATTGGAGATTTTGGTTTATTTGGAGGCATCGATGGATTTCGTGGCTTCGATATACACTCCTGGAAATGGAAAAAAGAACACATTGACACCGGTGTGTCAGACCCACCATACTTGCTCCGGACACTGCGAGAGGGCTGTACAAGCAATGATCACACGCACGGCACAGCGGACACACCAGGAACCGCGGTGTTGGCCGTCGAATGGCGCTAGCTACGCAGCATTTGTGCACCGCCGCAGTCAGTGTCAGCCAGTTTGCCGTGGCATACGGAGCTCCATCGCAGTCTTTAACACTGGTAGCATGCCGCGACAGCGTGGACGTGAACCGTATGTGCAGTTGACGGACTTTGAGCGAGGGCGTATAGTGGGCATGCGGGAGGCCGGGGGGACGTACCGCCGAATTGCGCAACACGGGGGGCGTGAGGTCTCCACAGTACATCGATGTTGTCGCCAGTGGTCGGCGGAAGGTGCACGTGCCCGTCGACTTGAGACCGGACCGCAGCGACGCACGGATGCACGCCAAGACCGTAGGATCCTACGCAGTGCCGTAGGGGACCGCACCGCCACTTCCCAGCAAATTAGGGGCACTGTTGCTCCTGGGGTATCGGCGAGGACCATTCGCAACCGTCTCCATGAAGCTGGACTACGGTCCCGCACACCGTTAAGCCGTCTTCCGCTCACGCCCCAACATCGTGCAGCCCGCCTCCAGTGGTGTCGCGACAGGCGTGAATGGAGGGACGAATGGAGACGTGTCGTCTTCAGCGATGAGAGTCGCTTCTGCCTTGGTGCCGATGATGGTCGTATGCGTGTTTGGCGCCGTGCAGGTGAGCGCCACAATCAGGACTGCATACGACCGAGGCACACAGGGCCAACACCCGGCATCATGGTGTGGGGAGCGATCTCCTACACTGGCCGTACACCACGTGATCGTCGAGGGGACACTGAATAGTGCACGGTACATCCAAACCGTCATCGAACCCATCGTTCTACCATCCCTAGACCGGCAAGGGAACTTGCTGTTCCAACAGGACAATACACGTCCGCATGTATCCCGTGCCACCCAACGTGCTCTAGAAGGTGTAAGTCAACTACCCTGGCCAGCAAGATCTCCGGATCTGTCCCCCATTGAGCATGTTTGGGACTGGATGAAGCGTCGTCTCACGCGGTCTGCACGCCCAGCACGAACGCTGGTCCAACTGAGGCGCCAGGTGGAAATGGCATGGCAAGCCGTTCCACAGGACTACATCCAGCATCTCTACGATCGTCTCCATGGGAGAATAGCATCCTGCATTGCTGCGAATATAATACATTTCGGGATGCCGATTCCTTTCGCCGTATCGATTAATATAGAGATATCGTAAAATCTCGAGACTTCGACCAATTTCTAGTTATCGAATTATTTCGGTACGTCGATTTATTTCGATACAACGCTACATTTCGAGATATCGATACATCTTGAGATATCGTTATATATCAAGATGTCGATTATCGTCGGTTTACCGAATTATTTCGAGATATCGATTTATTTCGTGATACCCATTACTTTCGAGAAATCTATTTATTTCGTGTGATCGACGTATTTCGAGATATCTATATGTTTCGCGGTATCGACATATTTAGTGATAGTGGTATATTTCACCATATCGATTTACTTAGAGACATCGATTTATTTCGGGATATCTTTTATTTTGAGAAAACTATATATTTCGAGGTATCTATATGCTCCGTGAAAACTATACATTTCATAATGCAATTCTTCTCGAGATATCGATATATTTCGAGATACCGATTCATTTCGAAACATCGGTTCATTTCGAGGTATCGATGTATTTCGGGATATAGATATGTTCGAGAAGTAGATACATTTCAAGATATCGATATATGTCGAGATATCGATATACTACGAGATATCGGTATATTTCAAGGTATCGCTGTATGTTAGATACCGCTGCGTTTAGAGATATCGTTATATTTCGAGATATTGATTTATTTGGAGATTGTATTGTTTGGAGACATCGATTTATTTGGAGACATCGATTTATTTGGATACATCGACTTATTTGGAGACATCGATTATTTTCGTGACATCGGTTTTTTTCTAGACATTGATTTATTTGGAGACCTCGATTTATTTGGAGACCGGTTTATTTCGTAATATTGATTTCTTCGAGATACCGGTTTATTTCGAGATATCGAGGTATGTCGAGATATCGAGCAGTTTCGAGATATCGAATTATTTCGATTTATCGCTTTATTTCTATATATAGATTTATTTCGGATACCGATTTCGGATATCGGTTATTTCGAGATACCGATTTATATCGAGATACCGCTATGTTTCGAGGTATCGATTTACATTTATTTATCGATTGATATCGACGGTTCGGTTTATTTCGAGGTATCGATTTATTTCGGGTACCGAATCGGTAGATGCAACTGAGTCAATTTTAGCTTGCAATGTGTCGTGATTTTCATGAACAATAGTTTGCAGTTCTTTTATGGCTGCTTCGTGATTCTATAATGCATTTTCTTGCCGCGAAAAAATCGGTTGGAATTGCTCACATATTTGTGTTTTTACGTCATCACAGACTTTTTGACATTTCGATTCAATGTTATGTAACTCAGTAGTTAAATATTCACGTGTTTATTCAAGTGTGGTGTCTAACTTCGAAAGATTTTGTTCCATTGTGTCTAACTGTTGCTGTGTTTGTCTCTGGTGTTGTTCCATTGTGTCTAACTTTTGAAGAATTTGTTCCATTGTGTCTAACTTTTGAAGCTTTTGCTGTGTTTGTCCCATTTGTTGTATTAATTGTAATACACTGGTATCTGAAACATGTTCCTCAGTGCTTTTCGGCAGTGAATTGACACCGGCAACATTCACATTTTGACAAGCAGAAAATGTGTCTTGACTTATTTGAGAAAACGGTGAGGACCCAAAACCTGAATCTACAGTATTTTGAAGATTGTGTCCTGCCATTTCGGATTCCTGAGGCGAGCTATTGCCGACCGATCGATCGATAATGCTTCCCTGTTCACTAATTGTTTCACTGTCTATGCCATTATTTGCCTCCCGCTCCATTTCCTTATGCACAATTACCAAATCACTAGTTTGAATATTAGTTAATTCATTACACGGTGGCGCTAACACACTGCTTTCGTCTTCACTGTCATTTCTCAGTTTACTTTGGAGCCTAGTATTACGTTTTTCACACGCCATTATTGTCACAATATTTCACACGACAACACAGAGAAGCACAATTTGAAGAGCAAAATAAGAAAACACATCAACATAGCACTGAAAATAATATCTAGTTAATTGCAAGCGCAGCTGCGAAATACTTGGTGCAAATCTACATGCATGCCACAACAACAATGAAAGACTGCAACTACAAAGGAGATTCTCTCTACAATTACGCGCTAGCAATAAACAATAGCTACACTAATTACACAAACTACAAAAAAAAATCTGAAGATTCCAGTGAGGTATCCTGGCAGGCGCGCCATATGATACGTCCCCTTAGAAACATTATACATGACTGTCCTTAAACTGACACACAATATTTTTTTTTAGCGCAACGCAATCTGACTTTCAAAAACCAGTACAAAAGAAAGGCCCTGACTAACATTAACCTATACGTTTCACAAATCACTTACCTCACAAAAATCTTCGTTACTCGAACTACTGCAATACAGCGAGCGCCACTACTGCCAGCTAAATAAAAGATTCAAACTATAGAAGGCACTAACTACTGATAGGCATAGTTAGCAAATGAAAGATTTTAATAGAGAACAAACAATGTATTTACCTTAATACTCATAATATATATAGCAGCTCATGACATCCAGTCTTACAGATTTCTAAACTCCGCTATTTCTCTCCCCACATCCACCACTGCTGGCGGCTCACCTCCAACTGCGCCACGCTACGCGCTGTTAACATCCAGCTGCCCAACACTACAATGGCAGACAACAATGCAAACTAGCCAGAGACTGCACACAGCACAGCCAGTGATTTTCATACAGAGTGCTACGTGGCGTTGCCAATAAGAAAACAGAAACAGCCTACTTACAGTACTATGCTGCAGAAGTTTCGCTGTGAAGAGCGCTTACAGATCCTGCATACGGTCGCAATCTCCCACGTGCGACGTCCATATTTTTAGAGCGGAAAGACATTCGTTGCCGTCAATTTGTTTCGGACGAGGAGGCGCACGCTTGAGTATCGTAATGGTTCTGTAGGCACCGCAAACATTTTTTCCATGGAGGCATTACCGTCTTGTCGCATACTTGTATAAACGTAATAACAATTATGGTGATTATTTTTGAAATAATAATAATAATAATTTCCTTACTTTTTCCCAACTGTCTCGCTTTCGTTTCAATTCGCCTTAATGTGTTTCCCTTTTTGTTTTCATCTCCCACAGAATTCTTTCTTTCAGACGGCTGTTTTCTACTAAAATGTTGAATTACGTCAGTCAGCAAGTTTCAAATCGGCAAACAAAACTAAAACTTACAGATTTCATCTTGGTATCTTGTCTGGAAAGGGGCATTTGCGTCAGTCAGTGGGGCTTGCTTGCAGTTGATTACGTCTCAGATTATAAATCTATAAATAAACAAGAAACGTCATGTTCCTTCAGGGATTAGATACAAATATCGCCTGACTTTTAGCTCGGGTAAACGGCCCTGAAGCGTTAAAAATATAGCTGGATGCAGATTACGTTTCGAGTGCGACTTTGTAATCTCCACATTAATCCGTGGAAGATGATCTGGTAGCTTGCAGATACGCCAATAATGACAAGAGTTGACCATCAACGTTCCAGCCCGCTGTAAGCTATGTACAGTGTTTTCGAGGGTGAGTGGTCAGTAACAAAGATGTAACAAAAGTCAAGTCATAATTTTAATACGCGAACAAGGAAATTGAAGTACAGATTTTGTATATTAATCGAACAACGAGGACAATGATCCTTATGTGATTCGAAAGATACTTTGCCATACATGTGCGCTAAGAAAAAATAATCTCTGTATTAAGCCATTAAGAGTCGTAAAAGGAAATACAAGCGTTCACATTCGTAACACTAATCTTTCATTCTCTATCACGCATTAAAATCTCCAATGCCTGAAAATTGAAAACTGTAGAGCTGCCAACCTCTGCCTAGCGCACAGATCAAGTGCTACAGTAGAATTGACAAATGAAAGTGACAACATTTCGTGAGATCGTATTTTAGGGGCTTTCGTGCTTACATGGATTTGCAGTACAACATGCTTATCTGGCATGTAAAATGCGGCAACTGCTAAGTCAATGATGATGTCTGTAAATAGCATTGTATATTGGCGTCGTTATTTCGCTTAGTTTTGTGTAAAAGTAATTACGTGATCGTTTGCTGCCATTATCAGAAACTTTGAAGTAAGTTCCGGATTTGTAATTTCTTCACTTTGAATATGTAAGACTTCCGATTTCCCTTAGTATGCGGAAACCATATTTGTTTTAGTGTATGCCTAGAAGGAGAATGCTAACGGGTCAGAGTGGAAGACGCAGAGCTAGGCAGACACAGTTTTTGCGTCGCGAAAGTAATAGCAATGTGAACATTCATAATGATAACGCATGTGTTTATCGAAAACTGAAGTACTGATTCTTAAAATTAATTATACAATATGACAAATCAAACTTGCATAACGGGTAAGGAACTTCGCCGTAGATGTGAACAAATGGAAACCATCATGTGTGTCCATAACCATTAGGATAGGTAAATAGAAGCACACACTTGTGAAAACTTTTCCTTTGTCTCTGACACTGCTACCAACTTCCAGGACCGAAGCTGCTATGTCGTTGAAGTTGTCAACAGTGGAAAACGAAACGTAGTAACGAAGTCGTCGGGTACAGCAAACGTTCTTTATTAATGTCGTTTTTTCACTTACTTTGGTCAAAGAGAAAACGGAACTAACTCTGTGTTCATTTTCCGCCGTCACCACCAAATGTAGTGTGTTCCTAATTTTCAGTATCTGCATTTTGAGTAGCTACGACGTCCTCTATTGTAACGAAACTGTACTTGTTTTGGGCTACGCCTCGAAAAAGAACATTAACGAGTCGGGCTGAAAGACGAAGAGCTAGAGACACACAATTTTTGTTAGATGTCAGTAACGATAATTCTATTGTGGTTCTAAAAGATACAATTAAATGTGCATGGAACATAATTACAAATAATTTTGAGAACTGTAATTGCGCTTTGATGAATTTACAACGCAGATATTGTAATGCAAATCATTTCGCGTCTGAGATGACCTTATACGATACAATGGCATTCACATTGTGTTGTCATAATGGTAAAATTTAATTTGTCAACGTAGTGTATCAAAGACTCCCTTTAAATGCTTGAATAATTAAAGAGAAATTAAAGAACTGTTTCATAGACACACGTAGCTGCAACGTAGCATTTGCCAGGGATCAGTTCTGCGGCTAAAATTTCACTTTAAGATACATGACATTATCCATCGCATATGAGATTCCTTGACGCAATTGGTCGGATTTTGACCACAGGCGATACTAGTTCTATTAATATGCTTAGGTCTGCTGATCAGATAGCATAAAATCCCACACAGCAGGTGAAGAATGACTTTATTGGTTGTTGCAAAGTATGATTGGTTGATTTGGGAAGAGAGGACCAAACAGCGAGGTCACCGGATCAAATGCAAAGTATGCATGACGCGTTTTGGAGTTACTTCCATCTT
This sequence comes from Schistocerca cancellata, assembly GCF_023864275.1. Lineage (NCBI taxonomy): Eukaryota > Metazoa > Arthropoda > Insecta > Orthoptera > Acrididae > Schistocerca > Schistocerca cancellata. Next base: position 1,052,384 of record NW_026046819.1, on the reverse strand, counting down.
CAGAAATCTAAGTCCAAAGGAGGCACAAGGACAAGAGCGTTACTGTTCGTGTACATAACAGAAAGTCCAAAGCGGACTCACATGCTGTACAGAGAGGTCTCGATAACGTGCAGACGTCAAGGTACACCTGACAGGTCTTTATGGTGAATTGTCTTCAAAGAAGAACGGATGGAGAATAAAGATGCTTGTGAATCCACCTCACACCATCACATAGGGTCAGTGCAACGGCTCTTCATGCACAACACGCGATTTAACAGTACCCCAAATTCGGCAGGTCTGTCTATTCACTGCACCCTGTAGTGTAAAATCAGCCTCTTCACTGTACAGAATATTACCCAGCCAAAAGTCACCAACTTCGATCCGCGCCAGAAACCGAAGAGCGAATTCATAATGTTGCTGCACATAGTGAGGTTTCAGTTGCTGCACTGTCTGGATGTTGTACGGGTATCAGAGTAAAGTAAATCGCAGAATATTTAACTTCTGAGGTCATCAGTCCCCTAGAACTTAGAACTACTTAAACCTAACTAACCTAAGGACACCACACACATCCATACCTGAGGCAGCATTCGAACCTGCGACCGTAGCGGACACACGGTTCCAGACTGAAGCGCCTAGAACCGCACGGTCACACCGGCCGGCTAGGTACTGATGACCTTAGCAGTTTGGTCCCACAGGAGCTTACCACAGACGGACGGTTGCCATGGGACACTCTTGAGTCGGAAACGCTTGCTCAGGAAGAAGGCCTACCCTACGCTTGTCTGTCCGCTTTTAGAATATTGTTGCGCCGTGTGGGATCCTTACCAGATAGGACTGTCGGAGTTCAAAGAAGGGCAGCACGTTATATCGCGAAATATGGGAGAGAGTGTCACTGAAATGATAGAGGATTTGGGATGGGTATCATTAAAACAAAGGCGTTTTTCGTTGCGACGAAATTCCAATCACCAACTTTCTCCTCCGAATGCGATAATATTTTGTTGACAACGACCTACATAGGAACAAACGATCACCTCGATAAAATAATGGAAATCAGAGCTCGTACGGAAAGATATAGGTGTTCGTTCTTTCCGCGCGCTATACGAGATTGGAGTAATAGAGAATTGTGAAGGTATATGAAGATAGTAACTGTTCTCGAAAGAACAGGTACGACTGATGACCGTGCAGCTTCTCTAGAATAAATGATAATTAATTGAAACGCTCAGCTGCCGACAGGTGTTGATGTACCTCGGGGTACACATTTTCAGCTGTCCCCATCGAGGTATATCAACACCTGTCGGCAGCTGAGGGTTTCAATTAATTATCATTTATTCTAGAGAAGCTGCACGGTAATCAGTGGTATCTGTTCCTTCGAGAACAGTTACTATCTTCATATATGTAGTTAAAGGCTACCCAGCCATTAACCTTCGTCTGTGCGAATGCCCAAAGATTGCCCGAACTCTTATACGGGAATCGTCACCTTAGTGTGCCCGAGTAATGAGTGGATGGGCAAATACCTATTACGTACATTACGTATGTTGATTGTGGACAGTTGGGAATGTGGGTCTCACGGGAAGCGTGCAAGGGTTAAGTCCTTCCAGTCGCGCTATTCATCTGTGTCCTCGGTGGCTCAGATGGATAGAGCGTCTGCCATGTAAGCAGGAGATCCCGGGTTCGAGTCCCGGTCGGGGCATATATTTTCAGCTGTCCCCATCGAGGTTGTATCAACAACACCTATCGGCATCTGAGGGTTTCAATTAATTATCAATTCGGAAGGTAATTCGATGAACCTTCTGCCAGGCACTTAAATGTGATTTGAAGAGTATCCATGTCGCACGTGCTCAAAACGATTCATACTACAGAATGCATGCAAACATACTCGCCGTAAATACTGACGAATAACGAGTGCTGCATATCCAAGTTACACAGATCGGCCTTTCCTGCCAATAAGAACAGGGAATTGCTATGTGGGAACAATTCGAGCTAGAGGTAGGGCTCATAAGCACTCCTTGAATTGCAGACTAAACGTAAATGACGAAAATGCATTTTTGGTAAAAATTGGTCAAAACATAATCCTGTGCCCTCCGTATTAAATTAGCCGTTTTGAATATTGAAAATCTGACTTCAGCTTCCTGTTCAGCAACATTAAAAATATATATGTAACACTCAGTTCATGCAAATCGAAGTAATAATATAACTAAAAGTTTTCGCTAAACTTTGAACACTTTTTTTTTTCGAGATACGTTTATTTCTCAGAACGGCATGCAGCATAAACTAAAAGTGATTCAACCTCTTAACTTCTACCTCGGACCCCGAAAAGTAAACATTTTTCTTAGGAGCTTATAGCTATAATGTGACATTTGTTAATATTAACTAATTTTTGTGTGGGCATAAGGAGTGAAACAAACCCCCAAAAATCGAAGTCAAAGTTCGAATTAGCACTGTATCTTTAAATTTAAGGTTGTTTCATTGCGGTTCGGTATGCGCTTGCATAAATTTTATGTAATATCGACTGATGTTATCCATTTTTAATTTCAGAGAAATAATGTAGTATCAACTGATGTTATCCATTTTTGATTTCAGGTAACATCTGAGGGGCCACACTGCACGCACTCTGCGTACTTCAGACTCGCAGGCCCTTGATCAAATTATAATTACGGGCGCCATTTTTTTTACTGAAAATCTAAAATAAAGCTCATAGTATGATCACTTGTAATTCCCAAACAGATCCTTCGAATGTATTTTCATTGTCTCAAAAAGATTTCCAAATGTACCATTTTTTGCTCATTTGAATGAGAACCTGGCCTTAATGGCGGAATATAGTGACGAGATTTTTTTCGGAGACGTTGTACGTTCGCGAGAAGTATTTCGTTCCACGCGTGTCGATGGACATTCCACAGATATTACTGTGTGTGTGTGTGCTACTCAGTCGTGCCATTTGAGTGTACATCTTTGCATAGTTTTCCTTTCACGTTGTAAACAGTGCTCGGCTCAGTAACTAACTGGCCATTGAGTGGTTCCGAAGGTGTCGGATGTGCGGTGCGTTCGGTCTGCTAAGACAACAACAGACTGGCGTGGTGCGATGGCAGAAGCAGACACTGAGGGAGCTAGCTGTAGGGACGCCAGCGAACAATTTATGCCAAGTAAGACGAAGAGAACTATTCTAAAATTATGAGCCGTCTCGAAAGCGTTTATCATTAGTAAATCTTGTAGTTGAGACTGACAATCAATCTACAATAACTGACAGATTTGCCTAGAGAGAGATACTGGAAATCCCCCCTCCTGAATGAAATTTTGGTTGTGATGACAGGCCGATGGGTAGTGTAGCCCGAGATCTAAGTTAGGTTGTAGGGAGGTAATTTGATTGAGAGTTGTTTATGCCAACGATTATGAATGCCGAGTAAACGTTGTGCGAGCAGATTGCCCTGTAGCGTAGCCTAGTGTTTCCGTCCGCGCCTTATTTAACACACTTTCTCTAGCTGTGTACTAAAGTCGCACAACAGTCACGAAAACTACGTTTCTGGTGGGGGGAGGGGAGAGTCCACTATGTAACTTTCAGTACAATTTTTAGTAAGCGCCGAAACTAGCCGAAATAGAAGCATAATTTTAACTATATTTCCGTTTCTGGGAAAATAGTGGTTCTCCTCTTTCGGCAGCAACTGTAATATGTAGGCGACTTATTAGAGTTTTTTTAACTCTGGATCATGATCTCAATAGACGCAGAGCTTTTTTTTACGTTACTTGATTCGTGGTCTATAGTAAACAATGCAACGGTCAATTCTTTGAAGTGCGACGTGTGTCTGCAATGTTCGTAAGGCCAAGTTTGTATACATTCGGTGTCAGTTTTTTTTTTTTTTTTTTGCCATATACTGTATAATTAAGCCGAGGAGGATAATGTTCAAGGAGCACTGCATTAGCAGTCTATGGAGAAATTGAGAATTTGGATCTGATGAACGGCATGCTCGGACAGTTGGTGCAATTAGGTTGTCCACTGCGTAATTCGGACACAGTGATCATTGCCTCTCCCTAGTAACCAGGGGACTCGGGTGCTAATCCTGGTCTGGCACAAATTTTCAACAGTGTCCATTGACTAAAGTCAGTGCCCATTGTCAGCTAATTTCATTGTTTCGGTGTCCAATTGTATTTTGTTCGCGATACGCCGTTTAGCTTTTTCATGGATAACAGCTTTGGAAAGTGTACAGGCTGTACAGGTTATACTGATATTCGCTCGTCGTTAGTCCAAAGCTAGTATAGCGATTTTTAAACACAGTTGTAGTGCATATTAAGCCTACACACGTATTTGTGTCCTGTGTTTCTTTACCAAGAACTTCTTCGTAGGTAATTTCCCTATAGTGGTATTTTGTTTAAGTACTTATAGCCTGCAGGCTTGGATGAAATATGAAACACATGTCCGAAGTTTCTGCAGATGCTGCAGATACTGTTTTATCCGTACTACGGGCACAAACTCTTCATCTAATACATGACACAATTTGTCTCGAGAGTAAGCAATTTTTCGTAATATCGGCCTAGCTTCGATATATTTTTCTCTAATTCTTGTTTGGATTTAATCTTAAAACACACTAACTCTTCCACCAATTATTCGATAAATGATTTCATCCCTTTCGTAGCCTACAGTTCCTAAACGGTCGATAATATTAATAATTTCCTTTCTCACTTTTATTTCCTGTAGAATCTCCTGTTTATGGTTATTGCTAACCTGTTTCACGTTCTCACTTTTATTATTTTTATTTTTCTAGTTTTGTGACTGGTAGCCAAGTTTTCTTTGAATTCGGTTTTTAATTCTGAAATAGTAACAGTTAAAGGTCAAGTGAAGATTGCGATCTATTTGAGGAGAGTGTTTCGGAGGTCTTTTATATTAGACGTACACAGGTCATGGAGATCCTTATGTATATAAAATTACTTCAAGTGTAATGTAGCCCATTCTCTTGTCATGATCTCGGCTGTATCGTAGCGCATTGTCTCGGTTAGGTTGGAGATTTTGGTTGAGAGTTGCCGAAGTCAAAAAAAGTGATTACGAAGTCAAGACTGTGCTAACTATCTGTAGCGCAGTCCAAAATGTTCTTTCGGTCCTTTTAAAATCCCTTTTAATTAAAAATAACGAAAGCTGCAAGATACAAAGACCAAAACTATTACGTAATAGAGAAATCCCAGACTACTGTGGTGTACGTATACTAATTTATTGTCAGTGAATATATATATTTTACTCATTTGCTGGATTCCAGTTTTCCGCTTTTTGCGGCGAAAAACCTTTTCCTGCGAAGGACCCATTAGCTTGTCGGTTATATTCGTGAGCCCGCATCTCGTGGTCGTACGGTAGCGTTCTCGCTTCCCACGCCCGGGTTCCCGGGTTCGATTCCCGGCGGGGTCAGGGATTTTCTCTGCCTCGTGATGGCTGGGTGTTGTGTGCTGTCCTTAGGTTAGTTAGGTTTAAGTAGTTCTAAGTTCTAGGGGACTTATGACCACAGCAGTTGAGTCCCATAGTGCTCAGAGCCATTTATGTTGGTGACTTTCTCGAAGGTCAGTTATTTCATGGTAGTCTATCCACCGGCGTCATTGTTAGCATCGAATATAGATATAAGTATTAGGAAGTCTAATATGAAGCCAACGCATGAGTATGTCTAATGATGAATAAGAAAAATAGGATTGCGGGTTAGCTACTACAAGCAGCATAGTGAACGCGTTGTTGTGGCCAAGATAGACACGAAGCCCAAGCCCACCACAGTAGTACAAGTAGTCCGCAGATGACGAAGAAATTGATGAAATGTGTGATAAGATAAAAGAAATTATTCAGATAGTGGAGGGAGATGAAAATTTAATAGTAATGGGTGACTGGAATTCGATAGTAGAAAAAGGAAGAAAAGGTAGCGTAGTAGGTGAATATGGAATGGGGGTAAGAAATGAGAGGAAGCCGCCTGGTAGGTTTTTGCCCAGAACATAACTTAATCATAGCTAACACTTGGTCCAAGAATCATGAAAGAAGGTTGTAAACGTGAAAGAGACCTGGAGATACTGCAATATTTTAGATGGATTATATAATGGTAAGACAGAGATTTAGGAACCAGGTATTAAATTGTAAGACATTTCCAGGGGAAAATGTGGACTCTGACCACAATCTATTGGTTATGAACTGTAGATTAAAACTGAAGAAACTTGAAAAAGGTGGGAATTTAAGGAGATGGGACCTGGTTGAACTGACAGAATCAGAAGTTGTAGAGTGTTTCAGGAAGAGCATTAGGGAACGATTGACAGGAATGGGGGAAAGTAATACAGTAGAAGAAGAATGGGTAGCTTTGAGGCATGAAATAGTGAAGGCAGCAGAGGATCAAGTAGGTAAAAAGACGAGCGCTAGTAGAAATCCTTGGGTAACAGAAGATATATTGAATTTAATTTATGAAAGGAGAAATTACAAAAATTCAGTAAATGAAGCAAAAAATGAGATCGACAGGAAGTGCAAATGGCTAAGCATGGATGGCTAGAGGACAAATGTAAGGATGTAGAGGCGCATATCACTAGGGGTAAGATAGATACTGCCTACAGGAAAATTAAAGTGACAGCATAGGTGGGGGTGGTGGGAGCACTCATGGGAAAATTCCTGCAATAGTGGATGTTACAGCTGCACCTTTTTTAGATTGAAGTCAGCTGATAGGTATTCCTGCTTAAGGGAATTCTCTCTAACAAAAGAACCACTTTTGACAAAGCTTAGGCATCCGAGTAATGTGGGAATTAGTATATTTCATCAAAATGTACAAGGATTAGAGATTAAGTTAGTGAACTGCTTATAGATGTTGACTCTGAAATTATTGGTATATCTGAACACTTCTTAAATAAGGAGATAATTCAAAGGCTTCCTTTACCAGGATACAGGTTGGCTGGCAGCTTTTCTAGAAGCTCTTTGCGGTGTGGGGGAGTAGCCATGTATGTGAAAAACGGCATCCCATTAGAGTCAATTGATGTTTCAAAGTACTGCACTGAAAAGGTGTTTGAATGTTGTGTAGGTGTGGTTAAATTTAATGGAGCTAAGCTTCTAATTGTTGTTATTTATAGATCCCCAGACGCCGATTTCACAACATATTTGCTAAAGCTAGAGGAGGTTTTTGGTTCACTTTATAGGAAATACAAAAAGTTTGTTATATGTGGTGACTTCAATATTAATTGTGTAAGTGATTCTGCAAGGAAACGGATGCCGGTAGACCTCCTTAATTCATATAATCTTATGCAAACCTTGTTCTTTCCAACGAGAGTGCAAGGGAACAGCAGAACAACCATAGACTACATTTTTGTTCATTCCTCATTACTAGAAGGGCATTCTGTTAGCAAAAAGGTGAATGGCCTTTCAGATCATGATGCACAAATTATAACTCTAAAAGATTTTTGTGCTGCAACACATGTTAAATATAGTTATCAACTGTGTAGGAAAGCTGATCCAGTTGCTGCAGAGACCTTTGTAAACCTTATCAAGCAACAAGAGTGGCAAGATGTTTATAGCGCTGAGACAGTAGACGATAAATATAGTGCTTTTCTCAAGACTTTTCTCGTTCTCTTTGAAAGTTGCTTTCCGTTAGAACGTTCAAAACAGGGTACTAGCACTAACAGGCAGCCTAGGTGGCTGTCTATAGGGATAAGAATATCTTATAGAACAAAGTGGCAATTATATCAAAACGTTAGAAACAGTCAAAATCTAAATGCAGCAGCCCATTACAAACAGTAATGTAAGGTGCTTAAAAATGTTATTAGGAAGGCAAAAAGTAAGTGGTATGCAGATAGAATAGCTAAGTGTCAGGATAAAATTAAAACCATATGGTCAGTCGCAAAGGAAGTGGCTGGTCTGCAGAGACAGGTCGAGGATATAGAATCAGTGCGTAGTGTGAATGTTCGTGTTACTGATAAGTCGCATATGGGTACAGTATTTAATAATCACTTTCTGAATATAGCAGGTGAACTAAACAGAAACCTAGCCCCAACAGGGAATCATACAGCGGTCTTAGAAAAAAGTGTTCCGATACTGTTACCTGAAATGCTCCTCCATGATACTGACAAGAGGGAGATTGACTTAATAAGTAAATCACTAAAGACCAAGAACACTCATGGATATGACGGGGTATCTAGCAGAATACTGAAGTATTGTTCTGTGTATGTTAGCCCAATACTTGGCCATATCTGTAACTTTTCCTTTAGTAGTGGTCGGTTTCCTGACCGATTAAAGTACTCTTTAGTGAAGCCACTTTATAAAAAGGGAGACAGGGATAATGTTGACAACTTTAGAGCTATTTCCATGCCATCGGTGTTTGCTAAAGTTATCGAGAAGGTTGTATATACAAGGTTACTGGAGCATTTAAATTCACATAATTTGCTGTCAAATGTACAGTTTGGTTTAAGAAATGATTTAACAACTGAAAATGCTATATTCTCTTTTCTCTGTGAGGTTTTGGACGGATTAAATAAAAGGTTGCGGACGCTAGGTGTTTTCTTTGATTTAACGAAAGCTTTTGACTGTTTTGACCACAAAATATTACTGCAGAAGTTGGACCGTTATGGAGTAAGGGGAGTAGCATAGAATTGGTTTCCCTCTTACTTTAAGAACAGAAAGCAGAAGGTAATTCTCCGCAATATTGAGAGTGGTAGTGATGTTCAGTCGCAATGGGGCTCTGTTAAGTGGGGCATTCCCCAAGGGTCGGTGCTAGGGCCACTGCTGTTTCTTATTTCTATAAATGATATGCCTTCTAGTATTACAGGTAATTCAAAAATATTTCTGTTTGCTGATGACACCAGTTTGGCAGTGAAGGATCTTGTGTGTAATATTGAAACAGTATCAAATAATGTAGTTCATGAAATAAGTTCGTGGCTTGTGGAAAACAATTTGATGCTAAATCACAGTAAGACTCAGTTTTTACAGTTTCTGACTCACAATTCAACAAGGACCAATACTTTTATGAGACAGAATGGGCATAATATAAGCGAGACGGAACAGTTCAAGTTCTTAGGCGTTCGGATAGATAGTAATCTGTTGTGGAAAGCCCATGTCCAGGATCTCGTTCAGAAACTAAATGCTGCTTTATTTACCATAAAACATTATCTGAAATAAGTGACAGTTCAACACGAAAAATAGTCTACTTTGTATATTTTCATACGCGTATGTCGTATGGTATTATTTTTTGGGGTAATTCTTCTGATTCTAAAAGGGTATTTTTGGTTCAAAAACGGGCTGTTCGAGCTATATGTAGTTCCAGAACCTCTTGTCGGCCCCTATTCAATAGTCTGGGATTTCTGACATTGCCCTCACAGCATATATTTTCTTTAATGTCGTTTGTTATTAGCAATATTAGCCGATTCCCAACAGTTAGCAGCTTTCACTCAGTTAATATTAGGCAGAAATCAAATCTGTATGTGGAATGCACTTCCTTGACTGTTGTGCAGAAAGGAGTGCAGTATTCTGCTGCATCTATTTTCAATAAGCTACCACAAGAATTCTAAAATCTTAGCAGGAGCCCAAAATCTTTTAAGTCTAAACTGAAGAGTTTCCTCATGGCTCACTCCTTCTATTCTGTCGAGGAGCTCCTGGAAGAGCTAAAAAATTAAGCTAATTCCAGTGTTACATTGTTGATTTTTTTTATTTATACTTACGGCTTGTCGCCTGATTATGTTTTTATATTTCATTTTATCTGTTTCTACTATCGTGTTATAATTTCATATATTGACTCGTTCCATGACCATGGAGATTTCTCCTTAATTTGGTCCCACGGAACAATAAATAAATAAAAAACCTTTGGAGAAAAGAGATCCACTTGTATGCATATCAAGAGCTCAGATGGAAACCCTGCTATAAGCAAAGAAGGTAAAGCAGAAAGGTGGAAGGAGTATATAGAGGATCTATACAAGGGCAGTGTACTTGAGGACAGTATAATGGAAATGGAAGAGGATGTAGATGAAGATGAAATGAGAGATGATATACTGCGTGAAGAGTTTGACAGAGCACTGAAAGACCTAAGCCGAAATAAAGCCCCGGGAGTAGACAACATTCCATTATAACTACTGACACCCGTGGGAGAGCCAGCCTTGACAAAACTCTACCATCTGATGAGGAAGGTGTATGAGACAGGCGAAATACCGTCAGACTTCAAGAAGGATATAATAATTCCAATCTCATAGAAACCAGGTGTTGACAGATGTGAAAATTACCGAACTATTTGTTTAGTGAGTCACAGGTGCAAAATAATAACGCCAATTCTTTACAGACGAATGGAGAAACTGGTAGAAGCCGACCTTGGGAAACACCAGTTTGGATACCGTAGAAATACTGGAACACATGAGGCAATACTGACCCTACGACTTATCTTAGAAGCTAGATTAGGGAAATCTTTTGACAATGTTGACTGGAATACTCTTTCAAATTCTGAAGGTGGCAGTGGTAAAATAGAGGGAGCGAAAGGCTATTTACAATTTGTACAGAAACGAGATGGCAGTTATAAGAGTTGAGGGACATGAAAGGGAAGCAGTGGTTGGGAAGGTAGTGAGACAGGGTTGTAGTCTATCCCCGATGTTATTCAATCTGTTTATTGAGCAAGCAGTAAAGGAAACAAAAGAAAAATTCGGAGTAGGAATTTAAATCAATGAAGAAGAAATTAAAACCTTGAGTTTCGCCGATGACATAATTCTGTCAGAGACAGCAAAGAACCTGGAAGAGCAGCTGAACGCAATGGAGTGTCCTGAAAGGATGATATGAGCATCAATAAAAGCAAAACTAGGGTAATGGAATGTAATCGAATTAAGTCAGGTGGTGCTGCGGGAATTAGATTGGGAAATGAGACACTTGAAGTAGTAAATGAGTTTTGCTATTTGGGGAGCAAAATAACTGATGATGGTCGAAGTAGAGAGGATATAAATTGTAGGCTGGCAATGGCAAGGAAAGTGTTTCTGAAGAAGAAAAATTTAACATCAAGTATAGCTTTAGGTATCAGGAAGTCTTTTATCCGAGTATTTGTATGGACTGTAGCCATGTATGGAAGTGAATCATGGACGATAAAGAAGAGAATAGAGGCTTTATAAATATGGTGCTACAGAAGAATGCTGATGATCAGATGGATAGATCACATAACTAATGACGAGGTATTGACTAGTATCAGGGAGAAGAGGAGTTTGTGGCACAACTTGACTAGAAGAAGGGGTCGGTTGGTAGGACACGTTATGAGGCATCAATTTAATATTGGAGGGCAATGTGGAGGATAAAATCGAGGAAGGAGATGAATACACTAAGCAGATTCAGAAGGATGTAGGTTGCAGTAGGCATTGGGAGATGAAGCTTGCACATGATACAGTAGCATGGAGAGCTGCATCAAACCAGTCTCTGGACTGAAGACTACAACAACAAAAATATGAAGGCACCTGTCTCATGTGTAACCTTCAACAGAAATGGGACAGACAAGAGGGTCAGATTAGATTATATGTACTTTCCGTTGCAATTGATCCATAATGAGGAGATACTCAGTGGGAAACTAATATGCTAATTTACCTTCCACAGATCGCAAGTAGACTGATCATGGACATGGAATGAGGAATGAAAATTTAGACATACTTGTGATTGTACTCGCATTACTTGACACCCCCCCCCCCCCCCCGCCTCTCTCTCTCTCTCTCTCTCTCTCTCTCACTCACTCACTCACTCACAATCGCCCGCGCCCTAGTTCTACTAAAAAAATTCATTTCCTCTTAAACTGAAATTTGTCAGTAGTAAAGCTTTTTATGGCTGCTGCCAAGTTATTGAAAATTCGTTTTCCTGAATGATGGAGACTTTTTTGCACCAAAGTAATTAACTTCCAAAATTTTGTGGAGATTATAGATGTTTCTGGTAATGACTGCTTGAAATGAGCTGTTGATTTGAAAATATTCATTTGTTTTTAAAGACAGATTTCAAGGGGAGAAGGTATCTTCTATCTCCACCATGTTAAATTGATCTATTTCCACGTCCCTTATCTCAAGCTGTGTTATATTAACGGTAAAACATAAAACATTTCTTACATGCATTTCCACTATTTTCCAACAAGCTGACTATTTTTCATGAATAATATATTAATAGTGAAATTTTGGGAAAAATTTAGAAAGACAGGTTTTATGGGCAAATTTCAAAAATAAAAAGGCAACAGTGTTCTTTATAATAAAGCTTCTCCATGGATTTTAATTCCTACTCCGAATTTTTCTTTTGTTTCCTTTACTGCTTGCTCAATAAACAGATTGAATAACATCGGGGATAGACTACAACCCTGTCTCACTCCCTTCCCCACCACTGCTTCCCTTTCATGCCCCTCGACTCTTTATGCCCTCCAGTAAGACAACTGACCGTTAGAATTCCATGGTTCTAGGATAAATGGTTTGAGAGGAAAGGTACATTTAGTTAGAAAAGTTATGGAAAATTTAAAGTTGTATTGCACTTAGCAACGTACATGCACTCATTTAAATTCATAGTTTCTTTCACTGCATGTGTCATAGATTTCTCTCCTGTTTATTGCAAGCAGCGCACTGTCAAGTAATTTTTTAATTTTTTACATCTCTCGTAAAGTCTTTCGTTCCTTTCAAATAGTACGCATGCTGTACAAAAACATAACATTTGTTTAATGACATTTACTCTTTTATTTCTTGCAAGTCTTCTAGAACTTCTCTCGAACACTTTGTGGGTAGATCTTGGCATTTGTTTTGTTCAGAAACGAGAAACACCCATGATACGTTATTACTGTAGCAAACAACTGACTACGAGACAAGAAAAAATGTATTCAATAGGTGATAGCTCAAAGCAACGGGAAAAAATGTCCCTACGCTTATCATCTCAACGAAGAGCTGTCACAAAGAAACAAGTGGGCATGCCTTACATAGCAAGCTGCCATTTAAACCGACATTTAGGACCTTCAAATAAGGATTTGGACTAAAATGCTTTTATATTCACACTAAGTGTAAATCAAATTGGTACAATCACCAATAAAAAAATTATTTTCATTGTTTTCGAGGTACCTTCTGCCCTTCGGAATAAATATATTGCGAATCAGTAGTTAATATGCCTCGTTCTCCAAACAGGAGACGGATAGAAACTTTCGAAATGTGGTGGTGTAGAAGAATGCTAAAAAAGTTTATATCGAATAGCTGATGGGGAGTTCGAAAACAGATTAGGGAGCAGAGAAATTAATGGCACAACTTGACAGAAAGTAGCGATCGTGGGCAAAGGGCGTATTTCGATTCCACCCGTCAACTTTGACCCATGACGTTTAGCATGACGGTCATTAGTTAGCGTTTCGAAGGATACCAGTCGCCTTATTAAATGTTAACTGTGATTGCCTTCGTTTCTAGAGCAATTTATAATGATCATTAACTATGATTTTTTTCGTAATATATCGTGACGAACGATGGGAGGAACCCGAGAGCACAGCTTAAATTGTCGTTAAAGAAACGAGTAGCGATTGTATTTTTATCTTTCTTATCCGACACATACGGGAACCTGGTGTCGAATGGGGTACAAAGTTGAAAACTTTGATTAAATGTACAAAATTGATAAATAAGAGAGTTACCAATTTTTATGTGAACACCTTATGATGTATTAATCACAAAAAAAGAACATTGCCACAAAATAAAACAACAATATTTTTCACTCAAAAACAGAAATGTATGTCATTTGCCCCATTCTGCCCCGTGCACGCGGCAGAATGGGGTGGTAAGTACAAGTGATAACAAAACCGTATAAAATTATCGGAAATGCAGGAAATATTGGCTTGCTCGGTATTTATTTAGTTTAAAGTGAATATTAATGTCAAACTACAGTTTTCATGTATTGTATCCTTTTCTTAAGGCTGTTTACAAAATTCACACACGAGGAAATACTCATCATCTTCGCTATCTATTCCTGCACGAGAATCGTGTGTCCATTTTTTGCACGTGGAACAAGCGACCCCACCTTCAACTGATTTTGAATAAAATCCACCACAATATAAACATTCACAGTCGGAACTTTTCTCATAATCACTCTCCTTAGTATTGTATTCTGTCCTTTTTTCCATTTATCTTCAGGCCCTTTCTTTTTTTTCCTTAATTTTATTCTCTTTTGAAAATAGTTTTTTCTTAGCACTTTCTTCTTTGGCAAAGTTCTTTTTCTATTTTTCCTTAATAATGGCTTCTAACTCTTTTTTTGTACGGCGAATCAGTTAAAACAACAGTCTTCCCCCTCTTCCGTTTCGCTCTTTTCTTGCTTTCGTTAACTATTGGCAAGGGCATCAGAATTTGTAGTGAAATATGAAATGAGGAGGTGTTGTCAGTTGTTATTCAAGAGCATCAAGGATTAGAACAATTAGCCTCAATAACTTTGTCATTCTTATGCGGCAGTTCATTGTTACAATTCGCTGAAACCTCGCCCGCTTGATTATCTAGCCCGTTGGCGTCGTCTTTTTTAGCTGGTGTGCTAGGTGGAGGCAATTCCAATTATTCAGATATGATAACCTCTTTATCTGACGACCTATTTTGTCCGATGTCAAATGTGTCTGCAGGAAGGAAGTCTGCATCGGTGAATATAGATGGGTCCGTGCGCCGTATTACATTAGCTTCGAAACATTTAATGGCGGTTTTCATTGTTGCATTTTAGACGAAAGCTGAACCAAAAAGCGTTGAAATTTGAAAGATAGTTACGACTTTCCCTGCATGACTTCGTAGCCATTTTCGAAGCTCATCACTATAACGAAAGCTTAAAGGCTTCATAAAAGAAACATCAAGCGGCTGAAGTCTGTGAGAGCAATATGGTGGTAAAGATAGCAACGAAACGCAACTCTCCCTCGCGTAGTTCATAACGTCAATGTATGTCGTATGTGCTGAGTGGCCATCTAATATAAGGAGAACTGGAAAGTCCTTTTATGCCTTAGAAAATTCCACAAATTTTCGAAACCATACAAAGAATGATTTTGTGGCCATCCATGCGGTGCTGTGGACCTCAGCGCAACCTCCTGCTGCCAGTCCTAACTAAATTTTTTTCTGCTTCTTCTTTCGTGGAAAAATAAGTTAGAGGCACGTAAGCTCCGCTTGCTGACGAACTAATGAGGCAGGCTGCAGTTTCGCCCCTTTCTGCAGATGTTAACGATCCTACTTGACGTTTCCCCTTGCAAGCTGCGATCTTCGATTGGTTTTTAGAATTAACCGAAATGCCTATTCCATCACAATTAGATATTTGAGAAGTCATTAGTATGTGTTTGCCAGTTACATTTGTTAGCAACGAAAAGAAAAACTATCGACAGCTACTTTATTAAAACCCAGGACTCTTGCACCAGATGTTGCTTCGGGTTTGCGAACAAACCCGCATTTGCTTCTTCATTGTTTCATGATGTAATAAACATTTCGATTTGTTTTGCTCGACATTTTCGAAAAAGTATGTGGGAAACGTGTAAAAATTGAAAGGCAGAACTGTGCACCTGCCGAAATACGAGTGCGTATACTCATTTGAAACAATTTTCTTAAACCGCTTCTGATACGCTAGAGGTTACCGCACAGTTAACAGCAATTGTAGTTGACCGTTTGCCTGTATCGTATAAAGAACAGCCAGTAAAATATTTTTGTAGGGAGGACACAGCATCTCATCTTGAATGGAGGTTCATCTGTACGTGTAAAAGTAGCCACGTGTGCCACAGGGAAGTGTGTTGGGAGCCTTACCTTTCATGTTGTATATTAACATTACAGATAATATAAGTAAGCTTACATATTTCGAAAATGGTGCAGATATCGACATTGAGGTAACAAAGTTCGTAGGAAGCGATATGCACATACAGAGGATAGGAAACAATAATGTGAACACCTATACTTACATCTACATGGATACTCTGCAAATCACATTTAAGTGCCTGGCAGAGGGTTCATCGAACCACCTTCACAAGTCTCTCTTATTCCAATCTCGTATAGCACCCGGAAAGAATGATCACCTGTATCTTACCGTAAGCTCTGATTTCCCTTATTTTGTCGTGGCGATCGTTCCACCCTACGTAGATCGGCGTGAACAAAATATTTTCGCATTCGGAGGAAAAAGTTGGTGATTGGAATTTCGTGAGAAGTTTCCGTCGCAACGAAAAAAGCTTTTCTTTTAATGATGTCCAGCCCAAATCCTGTATCATTTCTGTGACACTCTCTCCCATATTTCGCGATAATAGAAAACGTGGTGCCTTTCTTTGAACTTTTTCGATGTACTCCGTCAGTCCTATCTAGTAAGGATCCCACATCTCCCAGCACTATTCTAAAAGAGGACGGACAAGCGTAGTGTAGGCAGTCTCCTTTGTAGGTCTGTTACGTTTTCTAAGTGTCTTGCCAATAAAACGCAGTCTTTGGTTAGCCTTCTCCACAACATTTTCGATGTGTTCCTTCCAGTTGAACTTGTTCGTGATTGTAATACCTAGGTATTTAGTTGAATTTACGGCTTTTAGATTAGACTGCAACTTCTCTGGTTGTGATTCGTCTATTCTGCTTCATTAGGGATCTTTCGGGGTCAGTGACGACCTGAAATGCGGATATTGAGGGCGTACATTAACAGGCTTCTGTCTTCATTGATTAGTGGCCGCCTTCGAAACGGTTGTACCACTCCTTTAGCCGTGTATTACCCATTTTTTCGTCCTCAATCACATGATGGTTTCAACTTGAGAATCGCTGAGCTTGAAGCCAAATGTCATGCAATGACGTCATTTTGCTGACATTACTATATCCGACGTGTACCACTTGCAAGTGTTCCGAAGTAGTGGAGAAAATGAGGTATGTGCGCTATGTATGCCTGAAAACATGAGCGCACGCACGCCCTGATACCATTGTTGATTTCAACAATTACTAGAGATGGGATATTTTTTGAGCAGCTCTCGTATATAGGCCGTCGCCAGTGATGTCGAAAGAGCAAGATACCCGTAGCTACGCCAATTGTATAGGTAGTTCGAATGGAGCGGTCTATTGTCCGACGAATCTCCATAACAGCTCCGAACCGAATACCCCAGAGTTCGTCCTTCACGTTAGGAATCAAGCTGAGATCGCGAGGGCATAAGTCCGGGGTGTGGTGAGTGGTGCGGCTCTTTCCAGCCCTACATAGCGAACAAATCATCACGACTTGCACCAAGCGTGCCGAATATTGTCCTGCAAAATGATGGGCGCGTCCTGCAGAAAGTGACGCCGCTTCTTTCTCTCAGTTGTTTTTCTTCTTTGTAACAGTCTGTTTCGTTTTCGAGACTAAACCGCTTAACAGATATTGTTCAAATATGGCATGGAGACAGTTTGAACCCTGAGAATGAACATAGCCCACTTTAGAAAGCAAGAAATGTTTTTTTTTTTACATCAGTGAACGTAAACTACATTAAAACTTACTTATTTTGATGTGTAACTTAAGAATTGTGTAATATATAAGTACTTCAGTAGTCGCCGCGCGGGATAGTATCTCAAACGAAATTGCTCCCACGTCCGAGGCCTTTCAATATCACGTCTCCCATTCCGCTTGTAGTTCAGAATATTTTGGGGAAGTCTGGGACTTAGCATTCTCACCAGTCTTCACGATATTTTTGAATTTTTTAGTTTCTGTTGAAAATACTTAATTTTTCTCATTTTTCTCTAGTATCTTCATTCATAATATTTCTTGCTCTGCAGCCCTTCGAATTTCTTAAGAACCTCATCACTGCCGTCTGAATTTTTTTTTGTTTTAACCATGTTTTCGCTTTCATAGCGTAACACAGGAACCGCGACCACTTTATAGAATTACGGGACAATCTCTTTTTGTACTTTATTGCCCAATGTTCTGATAATGGTGCCACAGACAGCTTAGAATTTGTGTAATTTATTTTCAGTATCAGAGTAACAATCAGATCTTACAGCGTACCCTAAATGAAGGTTTAAGAGACCTGTTATAAAGCAGGATTATCCGAAACTAGTTTTAATCTGACTGAATATTTTCCTCGAAGTGCACTTATTTTCGTTTTATTACTAGAAATTTTAAAGTTGCATTCGTTGCATATTTAATTCAGGTAGTATGCAGATCTTTGGAGGTCATTTCATTCACTTGAATCATGTCATTTACACACAGAAGCACAATCAGGTATTTCTCATTCGTTATCCCAATTCCTTTGCTCGTATTTCATGCTTTCATTTATGAAGAATGAAGTCAATGTAAATACTAAAAATGCTGACATAATTTACTCATTTAAATGTATACCGAGCGAGCTGGCGCAGTGGTTAGTGCACTGTATTATGATGATGAATGATGATGATGATGATGAAGATTGGTTTGTTGGGCGCTCAACTGCGCGGTTATCAGCGCCTGTTCAAAGCCCTAATCTTTACACAGTCCAATCTCGTCACCTTCACGAATGATTTCGAAATGATAAGGACAATACACACACCTAGTCCCCGGGCAAAGAAAGTCCTCAACCCGGCCGGGAATCGAACCCGGAATCCCATGTTCCAGAGCAGAAACGCTAGCTACGAGACTCCCATTGGGGAGGACGACGGTTTAAATCCGCGTCCGGCCACCCTGATTTATGTTTTCCGTAATTTTCCTAAATCACTCCAAGTAAATGTCGGGATGATTCCTTTAAAAGGACACGGCGGACTTCTTTTACCCTTCCTTGACGCAGTGCCATTTCCTGCTGCGTCTCTGATGACCTCAACATCGATGGCACATTAAATACAATCCTCCTTCCGTCCCTCATTTAAAGGCATAGGTTTAACTCAATAAGTCGGGCGTTAAAAGTTAGAAACTGCGTACACGCTTAAGACAGCATAATTTCATGGCGCGAAAATTATCCAGATTATATTAACCGTGCATTTGTGTATGGCAGCACTTGGCGACTTCCAACAAACTTCACACAATTTCGAAAATTTCCGAAACTTTTTTTTCCCGCTGATATCCCTGACAGAATGATGAAAGGAAAAAAGACTTTTATCGCTCCTACATTTTAGCTGTTCGTGCAGTAAGGCGTCGGCATTAGGCATGAATTTTGAATTTATTACTTCTTTACTACTCACTCCATTCGCAACACATTTGTCTCACAGTATCCACACATATCGCTGAATATACCTGAAATATTATAGCATTGTACAACACCTACCTCATAAACGTTCAGATGTTGTCGAAAAACTAGCTTCTCTTAAAACAGAGCGTCTTGAACTGCAAAGGGCTATGCTTCTTCAGGTCAAGTATTTAACACATTAACTGATACGGAAAGTGAACGAACTTCTGAAGGTGGTTTACATATGGTACTTCCAGTCTTCAGATAGCAATTTGGAGGGGAGAAGGCGGTGGTGGTTACGCGGTCTATTTGAAACTTCACACTTTCCGCAAATTATGCAGTTGTCTGTAATGAATTACTGTCTGAAAGAAGCCACGCTCTGATATCACTGTAGTGCAAAGCATGACAACTTGGTTCATCCCCCTGCGGGTCCAGGGTAAGAATAGGCCCGAGGTATTCCTGCCTGTCGTAAGAGGCGACTAAAAGGAGTTTCAACCGTTTCGGCCTTCCATGTGATGGTCCCCCTTGTGGTTTGACCTCCATTTTTCAAAATTCTACAGTAGTACGAGCCTTTTGGGGAAGGACGCCTTACGTGGTGTACCACTGGTCCTCAGTGCACTAAGACCTTGGCACTCAGCGTTGTACTGGCGTTGTAACCATACCCACTATTCCTCAAATTGGGCCTAAACGCCTGATGGGTTGTACAAGTTACGCCCATAGTGCTCCCCATCTGCACCTACGATCATGATGGACTTTCCATGGCACCCGAAATCAAGCATGGTAGCCAGCCCGTTGTGGTGGGGTCGTCTTGTACCCTCTAGGTTGTAGCCCCCTGACAACACATCGATCGTACTGCCGATACCTGAGCTGCACCCACCCCACGTCGGCCAAGGAGTAGATGCCCGTCTCCTTGGGGCATCAGGACTCCCGGCAACGGTCATCCTGCCAGGTGGCCCTTGTTGTGGCTGGGTGGCGCCCGTGGGGAGAGCCCCTGGTCGGAGTGGGTGGTATCGGGGCGGACGTTTCGCAGATGGAACGTCAACACGTATCAGGTCGCTCTGCGGCCGAGTCTTTCAAAAAGAAAGGTACTGTTTCTAGTTCTGTTTCTCCCGCCCTTTCCCCCTTGGCCACTCCCTGGGAGAAGGGACAGGCCCGCCGGCTTGGGGCGAAGTACTTCCCCCGCTATTTGGTCTGTTCTCGAACCGATGGGGCGACGTTCGCCACCTCCAAGCCTATGTTCTTTGTTCAGCACATTGAAGACATCTTCAGGGAAATCGAGGCTGCAACCTTTCGAGTGGGCGAGAGCCACACGCCACCTTGGCTCCAGGCTCAGGTCCGCGTTCACCTTGACCTCAGCTCGCTCCCAAAAGAGGTTACCCCCGGTTCGGTCTACCACTCCCGTTTTTTGGAACTTCGTTCGAATTTCATCAACATGACTTTCATTTATACAGATGGCTCTAAGACCAATGACGGGGTCGGGTGTTCCTTTATTGTTGGGGCACAAAGTTTCAAATACCGGCTCCATGGCCATTGTTCGGTCTTCACTGCTGAGCTCTTTGCCCTCTACCAGGCTGTTCTTTACATCTGCCGCCACCGACATTCTCCTTATGTCATCTGCTCCGACTCCCTGAGCGCCATCCAGAGCCTCAGTGATCCGTACCCGGTTCACCCTTTTGTACACCGGATCCAACGCTCTCTTCAGCAGCTGGTGGACGTCGGTTCTCCGGTTAGCTTTATGTGGGTTCCTGGCCATGTCGGTATCCCTGGGAACGAAGCTGCAGATGCCACGGCCAAGGCTGCGGTCCTCCAGCCTCGGACAGCTTCTTGTTGTGTCCCTTCGTCCGATTTTAGCAGGGTCATTTGTCGGCGCGTCGTGTCGCTGTGGCATGCCGATTGGGCTGCACTTACCGACAACAAGCTTCGGGCCTTAAAACCTCTTCCCGTGGCTTGGACGTCCTCCTCACGCCCTTCTCGGCGGGAGGAGGTAGTTTTGGCCCGGTTAAGAATTGGACACTGCCAGTTCAGCCATCGCCATCTGCTGACGGCTGCGCCGGCGCCATTCTGCCCATGTGGGCACTTGCTGACGGTTCGACACATTTTAATGTCCTGTCCAGATTTTAACACACTGCGTCTAGATCTTAACCTGCCCAGTACTTTCGATGCCATTTTAGCGGATGACCCACGAGCAGTTGCTCATGTTCTTCGTTTTATCAATTTGACAAACCTCTCTAAGGACATTTGATGATGCTGTTTTTTAATCCTATGCCTGTCAGTCTGTGTTTTATCGTGTTTTCCATTTTAGTTGTTGTTGTGAACTTGTCTCGCGGTGCATTCTTAGAGTAGTCAGGGCGCTAATGACCATTGAAGTTGTGCGCCCTAAAACCATAAAAAAAAAAAAACTCCCGGAGAAGGTAAAGGTGATGTGCTACCGGTGCTACGTGCGACCTTACGTCCCGCCTCCTATGCGCTGTTTTCGGTGTTTGCGCTTTGGGCACATGTCGTCACGGTGTGAGGCTGAGCCCCTTTGTGTCGATTGTGGACGTCCTCTTTGTGAGGAACATACATGCACCCCACCACCTCGGTGTATTAATTGTCCCGGCATCCACTCGCCTAGATCCTCAGACTGCCCTGCATATCAGAAGGAGAAGAAGATACAAGAACTCAAAACTTTGGATCGGCTCTCTTATTCTGAGGCCAGGAAGAAGTATGACCGCCTCCATCCCGTGCCGTTGACCGCTTCGTTTGCCTCAGTTGTTTCCACTCCTTCTGCAGTATCCTCACCCCAATCCCTTCCCCCCTCTGCCTCCTCCCCCCATCCGGGGTCTCTGCCTCCGACTCCCAAATCCCTCCCTTCCAAATCCTCCTCCTCCGTGGCCCCCGCCCCCTTTGCCCCAGGGGCCACCCTTCCTCCTTCTCCTCCTCCCCCCCCCTCCGCCTGAGAAGCGATCCTCTTCTCAGGCGTCCATTGGGGAAACGTTCCGGACCCCATTTTCCGAGGTCCAGCGTTCCAAAACGGACCCCGCGCGTGAGGACCTCCTTTGGGTCCAGCCCACCATCCCTGTCCCTCCTCGGACTTCCAAGAGGGCCTCCAAGAAGAAGTCTCTATCGCCCTCTCCACCCCGGCGCGTTTCGTCTGACGCTCCATCCGTGAGTCGTTGCTCCCGGCCGTCCTCAGTTTCGCCGGGACGCTCTGCTGCCAGGCGCTCAGCTGGCCTCTCGTCGGCCAATGATGCTGCCCCTCCTACACAACCGGGGACAGCGGCCGCAGCTGGCGACGACTCGATGGAACAGGATCCGCCTCCCGCCGGTTGTAGCGTTGTTCCCTCGAAACCTGGCCCTCCGCGGCCGTCGAGGTGACCAGCTCTTCCCCCGTCTCGTTCCCCCTCTTTTTTGACTAGCGATGGCCTTGTTACATTGGAACATAAGAGGTATTCGATCTAATCGGGAGGAATTACAACTGCTCCTCCGCCTGCACTGTCCGCTCGTCCTTGGTCTCCAGGAAACCAAGTTGCGCCCAACTGACCGTATTGCCTTTACCCACTATACCTCGGAGCGGTATGACCTCACCCCTGTGGACGGTATCCCAGCTCATGGTGGGGTCATGTTGCTCGTTTGGGACGATGTCTATTACCATCCCATCCCATCGACCACCCCACTCCAAGCAATAGCTGTCCGTATTACTCTTTCTGCTTTTACTTTTTCAGTTTGTACCATCTACACTCCTTCGTCATCTGCTGTTAGTCGGGCTGACATGATGCACCTGATCGTTCAGCTTCCCCCGCCGTTTTTATTGTTTGGCGACTTCAATGCCCATCAACCCCTTTGGGGCTCTCCTGCATCCTGTCAAAGAGGCTCACTCTTGGCGGATGTCTTCAACCATCGCAATCTTGTCTACCTCAATAATGGCGCCTCGACTTTCCTCTTGGACTCTACTCATACATACTCCCACTCGGACCTCTCGATCTGTTCTACCACTCATGCCCGTCGGTTCGAGTGGTATGTCCTTTCTGACACCTATTCGAACGACCATTTCCCCTGTGTCGTTCGTCTCCTGCACAACACCCCATCCCCACGTCCTTCGAGCTGGAACATACCGAAAGCTGACTGGGGACTTTACTCCTCCCTGGCGGCATTTCCGGACCACGAGTTTCTCAGTTGTGACAGTCAGGTCGAATACCTCACGGCTGTTATCATCAATGCTGCCGAACGTTCCATTCATCGTACTACCTCTTCTTCCCGTCGCGTTTCCGTCCCCTGGTGGAACGAGGCTTGTAGAAACGCTATCCGTGCTCGACGATGTGCTTTACGCACCTTTCGCCGCCATCCTACGTTGGCGAATTGTATTGGATACAAACGACTCCGAGCGCAATGCCGTAGAGTCATCAAAGACAGCAAAAAAGCTTGTTGGGCCTCTTTCACCAGCTCCTTTAACAGTTTTACTCCCTCTTCTGTCGTCTGGGGTGGCCTGCGCCGGCTGTCGGGCATTAAGGCCCACGCCTCGGTACGTGGCATGACCTCAGGTAATGAGGTCCTCGTTGATCCTGTGGCTGTCTCCAACGCCTTCGGCCGGTTTTTCGCGGAGGTTTCAAGCTCCGCCCATTACCACTCTGCCTTCCTTCCCAGGAAAGAGGCAGAAGAGGCTCGGCGACCTTCCTTCCACTCGCTGAATCTGGAAACCTATAATGCCCCCTTTACTATGCGGGAACTCGAACGTGCGCTTGCACTGTCCCGGTCCTCTGCTCCGGGGCCAGATGCCATTCACGTTCAGATGCTGGCACACCTTTCTCCAGCGGGCAAAAGCTTCCTTCTTCGTACCTACAATCGCGTCTGGACCGAAGGTCAGGTCCCCATGCGTTGGCGTGATGCTGTCGTTGTTCCTATACCCAAACCCGGGAAGGATAGACACCTTCCTTCTAGTTACCGCCCCATTTCTCTTACAAGCTGTGTCTGTAAGGTGATGGAGCGCATGGTTCATGCTCGGTTAGTTTGGATTCTTGAATCTCGACGGCTACTTACCAATGTCCAATGCGGCTTTCGTCGCCGCCGCTCCGCTGTTGACCACCTTGTGACCTTGTCGACATTCATCATGAACAACTTTTTGCGAAGGCGCCAAACGGTAGCCGTGTTCTTCGATTTGGAGAAGGCTTATGATACCTGTCGGAGAGGAGGTATCCTCCGCACTATGCACAGGTGGGGCCTACGCGGTCGCCTGCCCCTTTTTATTGATTCCTTTTTAACGGATCGAAAGTTTAGGGTACGTGTGGGTTCCGTATTGTCCGACGTCTTCCTCCAGGAGAACGGAGTGCCTCAGGGCTCCGTCTTGAGCGTAGCCCTTTTTGCCATCGCGATCAATCCAATTATGGATTGCATTCCACCTAATGTCTCAGGCTCTCTCTTTGTCGATGACTTCACGATCTACTGCAGTGCCCAGAGAACATGCCTCCTGGAGCGCTGCCTTCAGCGTTGTCTAGACAGCCTATAGTCATGGAGTGTGGCAAATGGCTTCCGGTTCTCTGAAGAGAAGACGGTTTGTATCAACTTTTGGCGATATAAAGCGTTCCTTCCGCCATCCTTACATCTCGGTCCCGTTGTTCTCCCATTCGTGGAAACAACTAAGTTTCTAGGGCTCACGTTGGACAGGAAACTGTGTTGGTCTCCACATGTCTCTTATTTGGCGGCCCGTTGTACACGTTCCCTTAATATCCTCAGAGTTCTTAGTGGTTCATCTTGGGGAGCTGATCACACTGTCCTTCTTCGCTTGTATCGGTCCATAGTCCGATCGAAGCTGGATTATGGGAGCTTCGTCTACTCGTCTGCTCGGCCATCCCTCTTACGCCGTCTCAATTTCATCCACCATCGGGGGTTACGTCTTGCGACCGGAGCCTTCTACACTAGTCCTGTCGAGAGTCTTTATGCTGAAGCTGATGAATTACCATTGACCTACCGGCGCGACGTACTGCTGTGTCGGTATGCCTGCCGGCTGTTGTCTATGCCTGACCACCCCTCTTACCAGTCCTTCTTCGCCGATTCTCTCGACCGTCAGTACAGGTTGTATGTGTCTGCCCTGCTGCCCCCGGGAGTCCGCTTCCGTCGCCTGCTTCGACAACTGGATTTTGCCCTCCCTACCACCTTCAGAGAGGGTGAGAGCCCGACACCACCTTGGCTCCAGGCTCCGGTTCATATTTATCTCGACCCCAGCTCACTCCCGAAGGAGGGTACTCCGGCTGCAGTGTATTGCTCACGGTTTGTCGAACTTCGTGCTCGACTTGCCGGTCACACCTTTATTTACACCGATGGCTCCAAAACTGACGATGGTGTCAGCTGTGCCTTTGTCGTCGGGGCCGCCACCTTTAAATACCGGCTCCTCGACCAATGTTCGAGCTTTATGGCCGAGCTTTTTGCTCTCCATCAGGCCGTTCAGTATTCCCGCCGCCACCGCCATTCATCGTATGTACTCTGCTCAGTCTCACTCAGTGCTCTTCAGAGCCTTGGAGCTCCCTATCCGGTCCATCCCTTGATTCAACGGATACAGCAGTCCCTCCATTCTTTCGCTGATGATGGTTCTCCTGTCCGCTTTCTGTGGGTTCCCGGACGTGTAGGAGTGCCTGGGAATGAGGCTGCAGTCCTCCTGCCTCGGCCAGCCTCCCATTGTGTCCCGTCATCTGACGTTCATGGGGATGTTTGTAAGAGGCTTGTGTCGTTGTGGTGCGATGCTTGGTCATCCCTCCAAGGAAACAAGCTCCGGGCAGTAAAACCGCTCCCAACTGCTTGGACAACCTCCTCCCGACTATCTCGGCGAGAGGAGGTCCTTCTGACCAGGTTGCGGATTGGGCATTGCCGGCTTAGCCACCGCTACCTGCTCTCCGGTGACCCAGCCCCGCAGTGCCCTTGTGGTCAGGCATTAACAGTGCGCCTTGTTTTATTGTCGTGTCCCCGCTTTAGTCAATCTCGTGTTGTCCTGTCCCTGCCATATACTTTACCGGATATTTTAGCTGATGACGCTCGAGCAGCTGCTCGTCTCCTGCGTTTTATAACTTTGACTGGCTTGTCCAAAGACATCTAACCTTTTTACTTATTTTATCTGCATCTTTGTCAGGTCTTCCTGGTGTCCCCCCCTCGCCTTGAGTTTTACTAGATTCCATGTGCTCTAACAGTGACTGGGCGCTAATGACCTCAGTAGTTGAGCGCCCTTAAACCCCACCAAAAAAAAAAAAAAAAAAAAAAAAAAAACTTGGTTCAAATGTTCCCGAAATGATAAATTGTTCGGTTCACAAAACGAAATAACCTTATCCTACGGGTATAGTGTCGGCGAGTCAAATTCTCAATCGCTCAACTCACACGAATACCTGGGTGTAAAAATTTCTAGAGATTTGAAATGGAACCGTCACATAGACGCAGTCTTAGGGAAAGATGGTGGCAGGCTGCCATTCGTTGGTGGAATTCTAGGAAAACACAATATGTGTACAAAAGAAATTGCTTAGAAATCACTCGTGGGACCCATCCCCCAATATTGCTAGAGATTCTTGGATCATAATCAGATACGACTGCCAGGCGATACTGAATGTATACAGAGAAGGGCAGCACGAATGGTCACAGGTTTGTTCGACCCGTTGGAGAGTGTCACAGAGTTTCTGATGAAACTGAACTGGCAGGCGCTTGGAAACAAACGTAAGATATCCAGAGAAAGTTTACTTGAAATATTTCCGGAGGAATCCTTAAATGTTGTATATAGGCGAATGGTAGTCAATAGAGGGAATGACTGCGAATGCACGTTCGATCTGCGTTCGCTTCCCTTAGCTGCGGTTAAAACTGAGCATAATAATATGCGAGATGTAGTTGGCAGCTCTGTAAATGCTGACCGGTGAGTCGCTTAAAGCCCAGGCAAAATTTATCTCGGAGGGACACATCACGCGCTCAACAATTCAAATAGTATCACAACCGATTAAGCATATCCACTGAGGATCTAGAGCCTGTGACTAGTGTATTGAATATAAAAATGGAAAACTGCAACAACTCACTCTTTGAAATATTTTTAATTCCATTAACTAGTTTTGTAGTCTTTACAGACTCACCTTCAAATGCGGCACACAGAAATTGCGTCTTTATTTCGTTAGAGTGATGCCGGGTACTGGCTCTCTGACAGGGAGACAGAGAACTCTTTAATGTATCGCCATGAGCGACTGTTACATGGCGACGTGTCGGAAAACAAATTCTTCCACTTACCGCGGCAATGTGGGCGGTATTGCAGGAAGCGTGAAGACCAGATTAGACTAAGCACAGCACGCACAGAGGCTTTTAAGCAGTCACAATTCGCACGCTCCATGCGTCAGTGGAGTGGGAATAAGTCCTAGTAACTGGTATAATGGCAAGTTCCATCTGCCATGCAGTTCACAGTCGTTTGTAGAGTACAGATTATATGCTGCCTATTTTCTTGTTTAAATTTCGATTACAAGAAAATGGGCGTCTTGGAAAACGTCCTAAATAAGTCTCATCTTCATCGTCATCGTCGTCGTCACCACCACCACCACCACCACCACCACCACCATCGCTGCCATCATGAGTGTTATGCCCTAGGGCAGGTCTTCACATGTACCTCTCCATGCAGTCCCATCATTTGTTACCCTCTTCTTTTCTCACAACTATTTTCTGTCCTTACGCTGTCCACCACCTGGTATGTTCTGCATCGTCTTCTTCTTCTTCTTCTTCTTTCATTCACTATTTCCTTCATACCATCAATAAACAATCTCTTCTAATTTAGTGTCCATGCCAATTGTGTTTCCTCATCCTGCTACTTTTAAAATTTCTCTCTGTTCTTCCACTTAACACCACCTCATTTCTTACTGCGCCTGCCTATTTTATCCAATATCAACGCACCCACATAAAAGCCTCCTTTTATGAAACGTCTCGTTGGCAATTGCTATACGTGTTTTCACCTCCTTATTACTTCCAATGTCGTCCATAATAGGGCGTCGCAGTTATCTAAAAACACTAAATTGTTCTGTATCTTCCTTCCTAACATTACAGTCGTACTTACTTTTCGTGCTCTTACCACCGGACATTTTGCATTTTTCTTATTATTTCTCATTCCAATTTACTCACGTCTCTTGTTTAATTCTTTTAACATTTCAGTCATACTTCTTTCGCTCTCTGCCAATAACACCACATGATCCGCGGGTCTAATACATTCTGTTCTCCTAACAACAACCCGCTCCCCTCTATTTAGTTTCAAACGTTTCTGAATGACATGCTCCAAATATATTTACACACTCAGGAAATTAAACGTATCCCGGAGGAACTACCCCAGTGCGATGGAAATCGATACACGTGATGTACGTGTAGGGGCAAATGAATGATTACAGTTGCAGAAAAACTGTATGATTAATTCAAGAGAAAGGGCTTCACCAATTGATAAGTCAATAACGGATCCTGACGAATATCGAACCAAACTCAGTTCAGTTGGTTCGTTACATCGTCAAAATCGCGACCTGCTTTAAAGAACCCGCCCATTGTGCTCCAAACGTTCAAAATTTGTGAGAGACATGGCAATCTTGCTGAGCAATGTATTGCCTGGCATGTACAAAGACAAACACGTAGATACTATCTCCGTGTGTGGTGCGTAAATTGTCGTCAGGCACCTCACTTAGTGTCCCGCGCAGAGTTCAAGCCGCCATAGAGACAAAGGGTGGACACACTGCATATTAATGTCCACTAATAGGTGCCTGTACACTTACTGATAGGATAGTGTATTTCGAAATGTTAGCATTTGGCTTTGCGCTTACAGCTTACGTGCGGCGAGTCGTCGTATCTCTAAAAAGAGACACCTCTGGCAACACTAGCTGAAAATTTCCTTCAAACTAGCCGTGCTGCGCTCTCTACCTCCGGTTATTCTCGTGGGCGTCAGAGCTGCCGTAGCCAAGACGCCCCCTGGGTAAACGCTGCGGACGTCTGCAGTCGCGCCTGACGATCTGTCACGAATTATGAAATGTATTCGCAGATATCAGATATAATACGACAACGGCCACACAATTTACTGGAAACGTACAGGATGTTCCGTAATTCCCATCACTAACTGCTAGAACTTGTAGAGGGGACTGAGTACATAATACTCGTATTTTAAATTGTAACCCATCTCCGGCAACGTACCGTGTGCTACAACCATTTGAAAACATGTTGGTAACGCTGTCACTTTGACAAGTAATTTGTTACACTGAAGAGCCAAAGAAATACCGTGTAGGGCCCCCGCGAGCACGCAGAAGTGCCTCAACACGCGGTGGCATGGAATCGACTAATGGCTCAAGTCGCGCAGGAGGGAACTGACATCATGAATCCTGCCGAGCTGCCCATAAATCCTTAAGAGTACGAGCGATTAGAGATCTCCTCTGATCAACACGTTGCAAGGCATCCCAGATATGCTCGATAATGCTATACAGTTTACAGGAAACGTACAGGATGTTTGGGGAGCTTCGTGGCCAGCGGAAGTGTTTAACTTCGGAACAGTGTTCCTGCAGCCACTCTGTAGCAATTGTGGTTTTGTGGGGTGTCGCAGTGTCCTGCTGGAATTACTACTACATTAGCAAAGATGTATTTATACGGCTGTAGCACGGATATACGTTTCCATACATGGATTCCATTTCTAAATATCGTCACTCAGTTCCCTAGAAGTTTTTAACGGGAATTTTGGAACGTCCTGTATCTCTCCAGTACCTGTACAGCTGTTTCCAGAATTAGTTCACTCTGCAGAGGAGTGTGCGCCGATATGAAACTTCCTGTCAGATTATAACTGTGTGCTGGACCGTGACTCGACTCGGGAGGTTTGCCTTTCGCGGGCAAGTGCTCTACCATCTGAGCTACCCAAGCAAGACTCACGCCTCGCCCACACAGCTTTACTTCTGCCAGTACCTCGTCTCCTACCTACAGCTGTTGAACCTCATTCGAAATATACGGATGTCTTTCAGGATTTCGGCGTTGTGCAACTTCGCAGAAACATGGCTGAATTATCCTGTATATCGTTATCATTAAAACGAAGCACCTTTCCGTCATTTCAAGCACTACTAAAGTTGCTAGGTGTAGGAAAAAATACTAATATCATACTGAAAATATCGGAGAGAAGCGATAGAATTCCTACAAACAACTTGAAGAAAATCATTTTGGGTACTAGGCTATGTCATTATAAAACAGTGAAACAACCAAAATAACGACATTTCGACCATCGTTTGAACGATCCTCTTCAGAGCGAATAAATGCCACGAAATTTGAAATCAGCAGCAGCAAAATGAAAGTTTGATTTGGAAACAACTTCTATTTCTTCTTTATCTTCGATTAATTTCCCGAATTTCCCGTCCGTTTCGTATGTTGCTGTCTTTATACATTTCTAGAGCTGGCAATTTTACATAGTAACTCAGGCCTGCAAACGTCATCTAACGACGCTACGGAGCACCAAAATACAGGTGCCAGCTCCGGCAAATGTTTGTAAATAGTGTGTGATGCCGTTATTATGTATCTATTTGAGGTAAGGGCCCCAGTACCGGAAACGAATGAGTCGAAAGTTAAAAGGGAAAATCGTTATCACACCTCTGACGGTGGAATACAAGTACTGATATTGTTGTTGCTAACTTTCAAAGGTAGTAGTATGGATCAAAGTAAGAAAAAATGTCCGGTAAACATGGGCCACAAAATGCGTACCTGAGGGGCTATGAGCACTTGTTCAATAGTGGACACATGTTTTATGCTAGCGAAGATGAACAAGTCCTCACAGCTCTTAAGGTATGCATTTTACAGCCCATGTGTACGGCACATTGCTTTCTTCTTTCGGTCCATACTACCACCTCTGAAAGTTTGCTGCCCTACATTTTAGCTACAACACTACCGGAACATACTGTTACACGTAACAGGGATGTATTCTCTTCTAATTTTCCGTTATATGGACGTAACCTCAAATTGATACATTTATCCATCTCCATCGTCATAGAAAATTGGATCTCCCTGTATACACATATTTTACAGACTGCAGCGCCTGTAACTTATATACTCTGTAGCGTCGCTGGATGACGTTTCCAGACATCGATTCCTATGTAAAACTTCATCAGCTAGGTCCCCTCTACAGACTCGATAAGTGTGTGGCATGACGTGTGAAACACTCTGTATGCAAAGTGAATAACATGGAAGCTGGGGCTAGAACCCCCCCCTCTCTCTCTCTCTCTCTCTCTCTCTCTCTCTCTCTCTCTCTCTCTCTCTCACTTCTCAACTATTAGCTTCCTGTTAAGTCTTACAACTGCTGTCTGATTTCTGGCCGAGTTCTAGATAACATGCCGCTCACTGTATTTTATCGGTGGTTGCATCTTAAATTCAAACTGTATGTTCTGGTCAAAACTGTCAGAAGTTATTTTCTACATCTATGGATGTTATAAATAGGGGTTGAATTTCTTCAACCGATCTCTAGCGGCTAGTGTGTTCTCACAAAATCGATTTTCGTCTAGCTCGTCTTCTCTAATGTGTTCCATTCCTCTGTAAATATTTTGGATCAGTATTTTCAGCCAGGACGTATGAAAGTGATGGTTCGGTAGTATTCGCACTTATCACTATTTGCCCTATTTGGTATTTGTGTTATTTTTTCGTTTAGTCTGAAGATTTAGCAGTCACGTCAGCTAGCATAGATGTTGAGGAGTGAAGCAGCAAACGCCGACAGAGTGAGTCCTCGCCGGTGCTGATAGAGCCCTCTGGTAGCGAAGCCCTGCACTATAGACAACTGAGTCTATGAGGGACTAGTAGCGACACCTAGCAGCGAAGTGTTAACTGACTGTGTGAGGGACTGGTAGTGACACCTTGCAGCAAAGTGATGAACCGCAAAATGGCCGCGAAAATTGAGTGACTTAAATGTCTAGTTGCTGTTTACTTCTTCCTTTACACTATTATTACAAAACAGACTATGGCATCACTGCTCGGTTTGTCTGTTACCGTATCATTGTGTATTTCACGCGTTACAAAATAGTTCTGTTCTCGTAACATAAAATGCAAACTACATCTCCAGTGACATTTATGTATGCAGCATGCTACATTCATCATTCCCTCTTTGTAATTTAGTATTACTAAAAGTTTTGTCCGCACTTTTAAGCATTAAAAATGGATATGTGGCTCGGAATTTAATAGTAAAAGAAACAGCCATACTGCCAGACAGTCTCTCTAATTAACAAAAATACGAAATGTAGGTTCAATTTCCTCTGCACAGTGAGGTGTCGGGGCTACTGTTACATTAAATGGTACCAAAATAATCGCACGGTATTGGGGGTTAAAGAATTTTGAACAGCAAGGGGAACTGTAAGTAAGTTTCTTGCAATGCAACGTTAGTGATATAACAGTACAACAATAATAGACGTTTGTCATCCCTTCTCCTTATTTTACAGTTTCGCTCATTACTGATGGCAAACGCCTTGCAGAGAATGTAACATTCTACATCTTCGGCTACGGCCTTTACAATCTCTTTCATTCAACTAGACTTAACTTGTAGAGGTAGTAATATAATTTCTTTTCTGATCCACAAGATACTTTTACAAAACGTAGAGGCAGAGAGGTTGTCATATAACTATTAATCGAAATATTATATGAAATAATGGACGTGTTAGTAAAATCGCCAAGAAATTCCTCTTATTAATGTTAAGTGTTATCTCTTTGATTCAGCATTCAGCTCACATAAAACAACGAGAAATATCGTTTGTCATTAAAAAAAAGAGTTTGTCTCATTAGTGACCTGTGTGAAATCAAACATCTCATTTTGACACTAGAATAATTTGAGAAAAATAGGCCTCTGTTCGTTTCTGAAAATGCAATTAGTGAAAACAATGTATTTTCAAAAGGTATTGTAAACTTTTACGAAACGATTTCATCTATAGAATTTATTTATCACATAGTCAATCATGATACTAAAAAGAACACATTGTTGTCTTGTGTTTTGCTATTGATATAATATTTTGCATTTTCTTATGACTTTGAAATAATTACTGCTTTTTCAGCACTGAGAACGTGTGAAATACAGTATGTAATATATGAATCAGTATTATAATTTTTTTTTCGGATATTGGCTGTTCACTACAAGAAAATGGCAGATGTTTGGGTATTTACCTCAGTAGTATTCAGCACACGAAGGAAAACAAGATATATTTTTTTTTTGCAAGGTTTTTATTTCGTAGTTGTAATCCTACAAATATTAATGATACCATGCAGTTTCTTTTGATAGTGAGGTATATTAAGTACTTTAAAATATATGTAGATGAAGTCTGGTTAAGCAAGTGTGTGATTTAAAATTTAAAATGTTTGCAGCAGCATAATCAGGTTTAGTTTGTAGTGTGGCAGTAAGCTCCACGTGGGATCCGAAGCAAGGACCCCACGGGGGTACCCGGCATGCGCCACATACCAGGGCAGAGGTGGGGACTAGTGTTCGGAAATCTGAAAATTCCAGCGCCGGCCGGGGATAGAACCCCGGCCCGGCTGGGGCGAACAGCCCCAGCCGAGGCGCTGGAACGTTCCAGACACCTTACCACTAGACCACCGGGGACCCCGGCCGTTTCCTGCTCTGAAGTCCAGCTAGTGGTCGTAGGGCACTTTCTGCTGTCCTCCGTGTTTACACCGAGGCAGGTATAACAGGAAGTGTTTACCTGCGTCCGCTGGATGTCCACTTAGTGTACGACTTATTTACCCGGCTGACGTTCGTGTCGCTATAATGTCCTTAGTTGCGATACAATTATTTGCAGGGACCGAAAATCTGCCTATGCAGTTACATGCAGTCGAGTCTCACTATTTGAACCTTTGTAATTCGATCGTGTTGTCAACTTCTATTTATCGAAGAAACCTCATGTGTTCGGTACATTCGAAAAACGGAAGCGACCGTCATAACAGACAGCCCCGTAAACATTTTGCAATGAAGTGTCAGCCGGTACGTAATAATCGATATCTGGAATTGTTTTATCGGTTATTAAGATAATCGTTTCATCCCTATACACTTCGAAAAATTCCCGTATTTTCTCAATAAAGCATAAGCACAGTACATAAATCCGTCGCGAAAATGACATCGAAGAAGTGCAGGTGTTCGACTACCACAGATAAGAAGTGGGTCCTTGAAGGTGCGGAACGGAGAGCAGAACAAAACTAAGATGTAATGTTTCGGCATTCCCTCATACTCGCTGTAGACACTCCAGAAGCAGGAAGATCAATTGGATAACGTGTCATGAGGAGCGAGGAATAAATTCACTCTCAAATAACTACTGTACGAGATGCCTCGCCGCCTCTTGAAGGGTGTTATGGGATTTTGCTGCCGTGGACTTTGCGACCCGTGAGTCAACGCGGTGTTTCTGACCACATACATTTTAGCTGCGGGTCCTCCGACCTTCGAAGGAAGCCGCGACAATGGGGGACGCTCTGCCTGTCGTTTTGTAATAAGAACTCCCCTCCACATTTTATCTAGGCTTAAGACTGTCTGTGCACATAGTGCATAGCCGTGTTTTAAAAAATAGTTATTTTTTTTACCTTTTCCATTCTACAACATTACTTCCTGTCTTATATTACGAACTTTTCGTAGGAATGTCGTAAATTTTAAACGTCTTAAATCCACCGAGTCATTATGTGTTCTTAAAATATCTTTTAACTCTTTTTCAACACATAATTCAGTGTGCGATTTGCAGGGGGGGATTTCCCCCCCTCTGCATCAGACCATCCCCTCCTCTGGTTTTAGTTTATGCATCGCAACCTGGGATGTTTATTTCCCACGCACTGGAGTAAAACTTTACATATAATTTATATTTGTGGAGCCGAACACTGAAAGTTTTTAATAAGTCTTACTATTAATACGTTTCAGTTTTCTATCATCAGAATAAGTACAACTTTTCCCAAATGTGCCTCTACTTTTGGAATTCCCCTCGTATAACTTTACCCGTATGTAGATGATTTTGTAAGTAAGCTTTACCTATAATGTACTTTTAAAGATATAAGAAGGGATGGCTTTTCTGACAGTGCATACGCGTCAATAGTGAGTTTCGGCATTAACATCTATTTATAAATAGCTGTTTAACCATGCGTAACGCCACGGTCAATGCTAATAACATATATAATTCTACAAACCCCCTAAGACACCCCCCACACTGGTAAAAGCACAATTCGCACCCTGACACATAAGTATCTTTTACCTCTTTCACTGAAGAGGCTGACCAACGGATTATTATTTTTTTTTTAATTTCAGGTATTGATTTTATTGCATTCTCCTTTAGCGTATTGATCAGAAATTGTAGGTTCAGATACCTTTGGCTTATTGAGTATCGTTTGCTATGCCAAACTTCGACAGCATTCATGGTCCTGTGCATGGAATTGATGACGGTAGAAAGCTGACCAAAATCACTTGGAAATAAATTCTCTGAACGCAGATAACTTTGATACAGTTGTGTTAGGTATCGAGGTATTACCTAACGCAACTGAAGCCAAGTTAGGAGTGAATTTATTTCGAAATAATTTCGGTCGACTGTCTGTCTTCACCAATTCCACATTTCAGATGGTGTACTAGGATTTTCCACCTATTGACTGACTATATAGTCTACGTATTCATGATCTTTTCGCCACTGGGCATTTGCTACGCTGTTACCATCCGTGCGTCATCATGGCGGTAGGGTGGAAGATGTGCTCTACAACATACTTGCGGCAAGACAATCGAACTACTTCTTCATCCCTGTATCTCTCCACTAATCCCTGTTCTTGTATGTCTTCCAGAGGCATTGCTTGAAATGAAAATTACAACTGGAAATAGATGGCTCGGAGAACACTGTTTCCATAGCTTAATTTGCAGCCATTTCCAAGTCTAGCATTGCAGTATTAAATGACAGCCCAGATATGACAATTCTCGATTCAGAAAAAAATATTTCACAATTATTTTGACTTTCCTCTGGTAAAAAAGCTAGTCTTCCGTGCTTCAGGTATCAACATGCAATGGTGTACAGTTGTCCGAAATGTCCGTCCATAAGAAGAGCTTTATTTTCACACATTTTCTCCCTTTCTTCGTAACTGATCACCCGGATTCATTTGCAAATTTTCAAAAAAACTTCAGTCACTTTCAAAGTCTCTTCGCGCAGCTGAATCCCTGAACTAATGCCACGGTTATGGGACATCCCAGTAGCTTCCCTTACACAGTGCAGTCTTTCTCATAATTCGTCATACTTGCGACGTAATCTAAACGTGTATCTCGCAAATCTTGAAATTGCTCTTTAAACCTTCAGAAAACAGTCACTGTCTCCTCTCCGCAGATTCTTTGCCTGCATTTACGCATTCGTTTCTCAATCTCCACATCTGTTTCGTCAGGTTGGGCGAGAAACTTACTGTTCAGCCCTGATTCTACCATTTACAATTTTTAAACTGCCGCTGCTCCTATTTCGCTCGGAGTTCATGCACAGGCAATTGGTATACATTTTCGGTGCTCCTGGTACCGATTAGCGTCCTTTCCTTTTCCTTTTCCTTTCCTTCTTCTTACTACACGGTCCAGTCACATTAACGTGATCACCGCCTGTGTCCGACGTCAATGTGCAGTAACCACTCACAGACAGCGGGTGGCAGCACTAGCAGTGTAGGGTATGCGTAATGCGGAAACTCAACCACTTATGTGACATCCAAAAGCACGTGATCATTGCCTTTCGGGCCACCAGTGGACGCATTTTCGAAACGGAAAAGTTCGTAAAATGTTGGCGTGTTGCCATATTTAAAGCACTCCGTGCATGGCGCTGTCCAGAACCGACGTTGAGGCCGTTGTGGTGCCCCACGGGCCATACATGACAGGAGTTAAAGTAGGCTGCAGGTAAATAACGTGCAACTGTTCAGCAACTGACCACGCACGTGAACCGAGGGGCTACCGACAGTGTCTCCTCAAACACCATTCGGCGAAAAATGCTGCGTGTGGGTCTCCACAGCAGACGCCTGGTCCACACACCTATGCTGACTGCTGTTTATCGGGGACGAAGGCTGGAATTTCCACGCCAGTTCTGCGACTGGGCTTCCACTGCACCGTGACAAGCGGGCTTTTCCAGTGACAGATAGTCGTTGGCGTGTAGGGCGTGATTCACCTGAAAGTGAACACCCTGCAACAGTCGACGGCAGGGTTAAGACCGGAGGAAGGATCGTTTTGGTCTCAGAAACGTTATCGTGACACTCCCGCCGTGACATCGTCGTTCTGGAGGGGCACAGTGCATGAGCAGAGATATCCGTCGGAACCATTGCCACACCTACATGGAGTTTGTTTTCCCTCGGAACCTACCAGCAGAACAACTGAATCTCTGACACAGCTTGCAGTGTACGTGCGTGGTGTGAAAAGCACCAGGATGAGTTTGCTGTACTCCACCGACCACCAGGCTTCCCGGGCTTAACGGAATCGAGAATATGTGGGACCACCTGGCTCGGGCTGTTCGTGTCCTGGGTCCTCAACCGACAAATGTAGCGCAGCTGACTGAGGCACCGGCGTCGGCATGGCTCAGTACCTCACTGCCTCCTGCACGTTTCTCAGTTGTCCGCGCTTCGCGTTAATTGTATCCTCCTACAGTGACTCGCTGACGACACTCTCCCGTACACGACAGCATCATCAACAGCCGCAGATTGCTGTTCACTCTGCCTGTCACATCATTTATGTCTATAAAGAACAACAGCTGTCTGTTACACTTCCTGGGACATTCCTGACGATACCCTTGTCTCTGATCAACTCTCGCCATCGAGAACGTACTGGTATCTATTATAGTCTTTGAGCCACTCACATATCTGGGAACCTACTCCGTATGCTCATACGAGGCCCTTCGTTAACAGTGTGCAGTGGAGCACCGTGTCATGGGCTTTTCTCAAATCTAGGAGAGTGCAATCTGCCTGGCACCCTTCATCCGTGGTTCGCAGTATATAATGTGCGAAAAGGGCAAGCTGGGTTTCACACGGGCTTTCTAAAACCGTGCTGATTTATGGACATAGGCTTTTCGGTGTCTAGGAAATTTATGTAATCAGATTCAGAATACGTTCTAAAATTCTGCAGAAAATCGATGTCAAGGACACTGGTCTGTAATTTTGCACATCCTTTCTTTTACTCTTCTTGTACACGAGTGTCACCTGCGATTTTTTAAACTGCCTTAGGTTGGTCCCATTACAGGTGTAATGTCTGAAGACACACGATTCTTGTGCAGGAATAGATAGCTAAGATTATGAGTGTCTCCTCGTGTGTGAATTTTGTAAACAGCCTTAAGAAAAGGATACAATACATGAAACTGTAGTTTCACATTAAACTAAATAAATACCGAGCAAGCCAATATTTTCTGCATTTCCGATAATTTTATACGTTTTTTTAATCACTTGTATACACCACCCCATTCTGCCACGTGCATGGGGCAAATGACATACATTTCTATTTTTGAGTGAAAAAATATTGTTCTTTTATTTTATGGCAATGTTCTTGTATTTCTGTGATTAATACATCATAATGTGTTCATATAAAAAATGGTAACTCTCTTACTTATCACTTTTGTACATTTAATCAAAGTTTTCAACTTTGTACCCCATTCTACCCTGGGTTCCCCAGCGTGTCGGATAAGAAAGATAAAAATACAATTGCTACTCGTTTCTTTAACGACAATTTAAGCTGTGCTCTCGGGTTCCTCCCATCGTTTATCACGATATATTACGAAAAGAATCATAGTTAAATTGCTCTAGAAAGGAAGACAATCACAGGTGACATTTAATAAGGCCACTGATATCGTTTTAAACGCAAACTAATGACCGTCATGCTGAACGTCATGGGTCAAATCGGATGGGTGGAATCGAAATATGCCCTTTGCCCACGATCGCTTCTTTCTGTCTAGTTGTGCCATTAATTTCTCTGCACCCTAATCTGATTTCGTATCTCCCCACCAGCTATTCGAACTAATTTTTTTGGAATTCTTCTACACCACCACATTTCGAAAGTTTCTAGTCGTCTCCTGTTTGGGGAACCAGGCATATAACTACTGATTCGCAATATATTTATTCCGAAGAGCAGAATGAAAATAAAATTTTTTCTATTGGTGATTGTACCAGTTTGATTTAAACTTAGTGCAAATATATAAGCATTTTAGTCCAAATCCTTATTTCAAAGTCCTAAATGTTGGTTTAAGTGGCAGCTTGCTATGCAAGACATGCCCACTTGTTTCTCTGTGACAGCTCTTCTTTGAGCTGATAAGCCTAGGGACATCTTTTCCCGTTGCTTTGAGCTTTCACCAATTGACTACATTTTTTCTTTTCTAGTGGTCAGTTGTTTTCTACGGTAATATTGTATCAGGCGTCTTTTTAGTTTCTGAACAAAACAAAGGCCAAGATCTACCCACAAAGTTTTCGAGAGAAGTTCTAGAAGACTTGCAAGAAATAAAATAGTGAATATCATGAAACAAATGTTATGTTTTTGTACGGCACACATACTATTGGAAAGGAACGAAAAGCTTTACGAGCCATGTAAATAATTAAAAAAACTTTACAGAGCGCTGCTTGCAATAAACGGGAGAGAAATCTATGACACATGCAGTGAAAGAAACTATGAATTTAAATGAGTGTGTGTACGTTGTTAAGTGCAATACAACTATAAATTTTCCGTAACTTTTCTAACTAAATGTACCTCTCCTCTCAAACCATTTATCGTAGAACCATGGAATTCTACCGGTCAGTTGTCTTACTGGAGAGCATGAAGAGTCGAGGGGCATGAAATTGAAGCAGTGGTTGGGAAGGGAGTGAGACAGGGTTGTAGTCTATCCCTGATGTTATTCAATCTGTTTACTAAGCAAGCAGTAAAGGAAACAAAAGAAAAATTCGGAGTAGGAATTGAAATACATAGAGAAGCTGATCACCATCACTAGAAATGGAACACAGAGTTATAAACTATTCGGTCACTGCGACATACGAGTTTAAATGTAGAGGTGGTCAATCATTTTCGAGGGAAGTCGCCACAACGCCACCAGGCTCTTCTAGTTTCCTTGTGCTGTGGCTGTCCTTTATTTGAAATCATATTCATACAGTCGACAGAATAACATTGAATGATTTACAAGCTGCAAGGTATAGTTTCCTGTGAGAGGCCGTGCATCAGTCCGTGTTAATGTCTGTTTAGAATCAGACACTGACTTCGAAGTCGCGGCAGAAGGACGAAATGCTCGGCAGTGTGCAAAAGCGTGTTAGAAAACACTGTTTGAACAAGGGTCGGAGGTAGCTTCTCATTCGCTTAGAGTATGGTTGGTCAAACTTTAAAGTGGTCTGTGCAGCGTCTGTATATTTAATATGATCTTGTTCATATAGGCAGCTGCAGTTTGAGGTGTCAGGAATTCTTGGATGGTCGCACTCTGAGTTATTCGGGGAGAGTATTGTGAATTCCGTTTGTCCCCGCTGGAGGTGGATCGCATTGGTGCCTTCGTGACTTTTTCACTGTTTGATGGTAGAGGATAAAGATGATAGGGCGTTGAGGATCTGTTGTATCTAGTTTGTAACGTACAACATTGCGCTCATTTCTGGCGAATGGTCAAAAGAAGGTCCTGTTGCAGTAACTGAGGTCGTCCTGTTTCTATACAGGCTGCAGAAGGTAATGGACATGTCTTTCTCCGACTAAAATTGCAGAGATCAGATGGGTGACGATAAATGCATACTCATCTACGCTTAGAAAGGGAGAATGATTTTTTAATATTATTAAGTGAGTTTTGGCAGGAGTGAATATGGTTTTATATATGCGAGTGTTTAAGATTTGCGAGTGGAAATTGTCAGCGAAGGGTGAATGACGTCAGGTTCGCTGGCTGGGGGAGACACTTTTCACATGTCCTGTTGGAGATGCGAGTGGGGGGGGGGGGGAGGGGGAGGGAGGGATAGAGATCTGCGCTATTCAGGAATCCATTTGTGCACTGTATGTCGTTAGACAATAGCTGGAGAGCAGTTATAGAAAGAGAGAGCCCACTTCAGCATTCTGGTCCCAGGGCTGAGTGGACGGCTGTTTAGATTGACAGTTATGTCGCTTTGACATGCCGCCAGCGGCGCTCGGACGCTCGCTTTGTAAGGCGCTATGCGATTAGTTTGAGCATTTAGTACTTGTCTTGGTCGTTATTGGATTAAGAACTGTAATATTGAAGTTCATGTCCTCAGCGGGACCACTGTGTAATTGAGTGAGAGTGTTTGTGTATTTGAAGATATGTTTCGCGATTGGTGATGTTAAGTTGATGGCGAAATTTAGCTACCACTGTAAAAAATAGCTGTCTGCTGCTGAAAGAAGGAAAGAAAGGGGTGACCTTGCCCCCAGACCTGATGGATGAGTTATTCAACAACTATCACTTGCTCTTGCCTAATGATGTTCGGATATAGGAGACTCTAAACGGCGCTCGAGATTTTTTTATGTGGAAATTTATGCAATCTATAGATAGTGATATTCGACCGCTAGTAACAACAGTTGAGAGCGGAAAAATAGGTCGAAATCGAGTGCTGGCAGAATGTTGGGGCAATGGTAATAATACTTAATTCAAGGTGGAGGTGGTAAATGTGGATCAGGCTTTGAATATTGGTGAGAGTGTCGTATGTGCTTGATGCTTTGTATAAATGTTTGACTCATTAATTGCGTTTGGTATTTCTGGGGGTGTGTAAAATTAATTTTACTGTTGAAAGTGCGAGAAAGACGAGTTGATTGGTGTTTAGATAGAGGCTACGTTTGTACGTAATTCGAAAAGAGGGGATGAGAATGGTAAATTGATTGATGAACATGGTTTGTGGGGTGATACATGAGTGTCAAGATAGTGTTGAGGACGTCTGCGTATGTTGATGGTGGGACGGGTGTGAGGTGAGGTGCTGTGGGAGGTGTAAATTAGATCTCATTAAAAAAAAATGTTGTAAAGTAAGAATAATATTGAGAATGTTTTAGATGGCTGGTTACGCGACGAGGCGAGAGCAGGGATGCGTAGTTACGTTTAGTTAAAGGGTCGTGTAATGACGTGTCAGGAGCAATGCGCAGTGTTCTACAGTGTCATAGGAGGTAAAGACATGTGCTGCTATGATGTGTCTAGCTTATGGAGACTGCGCTTTCGAATTATGCTACGTTGATATTAAGTTGTCTTTCACCCGAGTTCGGTGGTCGCGGCTCGGGATTGAGACGGATCGTGGTCCTGGACAGACGTATGTGTGTTCTGTGACTGCTGACGAGCGCGTTTACCGCGCCAAGTCACGCTTGCGGAAGCCGAACAGGGGCTGTGTGAGGTCTGAGATCAGACGGATGGGTGACTTCACGATCCTGTGGGCAGGGTGCGGAGTGGGGGGGGGGGGGGGGGGGGGGGGTAACTGAGCACGTCTGCTGAGTTATTTTCCGAGCGGATCTACAGGCTCTGCTATGCGTTATTTGGATAGTTTACGAGTACTGAGCGTATCTACACATCTGTTTGAAGAATTATTAGCAGCAGTTTGCTATTGTATGTACTGACATTATGATTGGGTGCGTGTCTGTGGGCTGTGCAACATGGCCCAGGGCACATCTGGGTGGGTGTTTAGTGATAGCGTGATAGATATACTGTATGGTTAAATAAGTTGTTCGAAAAAATAGAGTGTTCTCAATGATTACACACACCTGCAGCGCAAATCAGAGTGATTGGTTTTCCATCACGGTCTCGGTTGCTTGCGAGTAGTAAATGTTTTGCCGGCCGCGTTAATCATGTGTGTCAACGAGCTATGGGCTGTTCTGACAATAGACCTGAAGACAGGTCAAGACCTGAGACGCCGGCGGTAAACATGAGAAGAACAACGCAGCTTTCACATGTCAGAGGAGAGTGCCCTTTCGGATCGGCTGTCACGAGCGAGCGCGGAAGCCAAACTTAGATTACGCTCCAAGCCAGGCCGCGCGCGCGTGCGGTCGGCGGGAGGAGGGATTCCAGAGCCTCCATCCAAGATGTATAGGTGATATGAATTTTCTCGGGTGTTAGGCGCGAATGCGACTGTGACGAAGTCATGTTTGGAGGCGGCCGAGCGGAGACTTTTGGTCTGTTTGGTCCAACCAACCAACCAAC
Organism: Schistocerca cancellata; assembly: GCF_023864275.1. Lineage (NCBI taxonomy): Eukaryota > Metazoa > Arthropoda > Insecta > Orthoptera > Acrididae > Schistocerca > Schistocerca cancellata. The sequence goes on along the minus strand of NW_026046819.1, from coordinate 1,009,372 downwards.
CCAGCAGTCCCTTGTTTCAAATGTGGTCCATTCCGATAGTGTGATATCTCAAAAAAGTCAGAACGATGAAAGGGAAATGGCTAAAAATGTAAAAGGGCAGTCATGTTGGCAATGGTAAAAACAAAATGAGGCAAGTCTGCAAGAGAGCGAACCCAACGCTACGCTGAAGCAGCAGAGGCAAGACCATCTGCGACTTAAAAGGTGCAACCGCTAGAATGTAGAAGTGTGTATGAGGAAAAGGAGACTGTTTTTATCATTTTTTTTAGGATTGGCTATAGTAAAAGGGGAAGAAAACAGGATCTCAGCCAGGGAGGGGAGTCGGGAATCTCCAAACACGGCGTACAGTGGGAGATACCCCAACACTCACCGCCCTGCCCCAACACCAGAGATTAAAAACCTTGAAACTGAGAATACAAACCACTTTCCTTGAGGAAGCCGAGAACCAGGTCGACCATCTGGGAATCGCCAGCCAACATTAAAGGTGAAGTGTGGGGGAGCCTGTACTTAGCACACAGAACCAAAAGAATGGGGCATTCAACCAAAATGTGGGCTACTAACTGGAAGAATCCACAACCACAAAGTGGGGGTGGCTCATCACACAAAAGAAAACCATGGGTCAGCCTGGTATGGCCAATGTGGAGAAGACACAGTGTTGTCGAGTGCATTCGGGAGAGGCCAAAGGAAGAACGCCACGGGCCTGGTGTCACCTTAATCGCATCAAGCATATTAGACAGGGAAGTAGCCTCCCAAGAGTTGGCCCATGATTGTGTGAAGTGGGATTTGATGTGAAGCCGTAAATCCGCTGCAGGAGGGCTTACAGATAACGGGGGTAAGTGACTGCTCCCCCAGCCTGACGATCAGCGAGCTCATTACCCAGGATACCCACATGGCCCGGGACCCAAAGGAAGTCAACGGAACAAGCACCACGGTGAATATCAGCGAGATGGTCATGGATGACAGAGATCAAGGGATGGCGCGAAAAACATCGGTCAATAGCCAGAAGGCCACTCATTGAGTCCGTACATAACAAAACATGGTTGTGTTGGGACTGTTTAATAAAGGTAAGGGCCTGGGAAATTGCCATCAATTCCGCAGTAAACACCCCACATGTGGGTGGCAGCAGATGATTTTCCTTCCAACAGAGGACTTGAAGGCATACCCAACATGATCAGCAGATTTAGAGCCATCAGTGTAAAAAACAACAGCATCCCGAAACTCCCATAAAATTCAGCGGAAAAAGGGACGGAACACCATCGGGGGGGGGGGGGGGGGGGGATGGAATCTTTCGGGCCTCGGCGGAGATCCATCTGAATTAGAGGCCGAGGAACTAACTGAGGGGGGGGGGGCGGAGGGTAGGGAGCGAGGAACACAGGACTAAGAAGCAAGCTGAAAATCACGGCAAAAAGACGCAAGGCGGAGCCCAACCGGTAAACCTGCCTGAGGGCGGGAATCAGGTGGGCGGCGTCCATAGAATAGGAAGGACACCAGAAGCTGGGACCGCCGAATAGAAGGGGGGGGGGGGGTGATCCCAGCTTCAACCAGGAGACTATCAACAGTGCTAGCAGTGCTAGTAGGGAAGGCACCAGTGGCCAAACGGATACTGTGGTGTCACCGCCAGAACCACACTTGCTAGGTAGTAGCCTTTAAATCGGCCGCGGTCCGTTAGTATACGTCGCCACTAACAGAGATTGCAGACCGAGCGCCGCCACACGGCAGGTCTAGAGAGACTTCCTAGCACTCGCCCCAGTTGTACAACCGACTTTGCTAACGATGGTTCACTGACAAAATACGCTCTCATTTGCTGAGACGATAGTTAGCATAGCCTTCAGCTACGTCAATTGCTACGACCTAGCAAGGCGCCATGTTCAGTTACTATTGATATTGTAAATAATGTACAGTCAAGAGCGACGTTCACGATATATGGATTAAAGTTAAGTATTCCACCAGCTACGTCCGTTTTTTTTGCTAAAGTCTAATTTCCTTGACCTGTTCCAGACCTCACGCCAGCCTGCGTGAGCTAAAACGCATGCCTTTCGGACTCCTCTAATATCACTGTGTTGGCTCTCCTGCCAACCCACAACAGATACCACGATGGTGGACTGGATCCAGCACGAGCAGTGTGGAAGGAGCAGCCAAACTATAAAGTTGACAACCATAGTCCAAGCGAGATAGAACTAGAGCATGATAAAGACGGAGGAGAGAGGGGTCCGCAACCCAAGAGGAGTGGGCAAGGAAGCGAAGGACATTGAGTTTAAGGAAACATCCTACCTTCAGAAGTCTGATATTGGGCAGCCAAGTGAGCTTGTTGTCGAAAAGAAGACCTAGGAAACGAAACTGTGGGACCACAGGCAATCGTTGTGCATCGAGATAGAGCTCTGGCTCAGAGTGGATCGTAGTACGGCGACAGAAGTGGACTACCCGCGATTTTAAAGGAGAGAATTGAAACCCGTGTGGGAGGGTCCATGCAGAGGCACGCCGTATAGCTCCCTGGACCTGCCGTTCTGCAGAGGCCATCGAAGAGGAACCAACCCAAATGCAGGAATCACCCACATACAGGGCAGGGGCGACTAAAGGACCAACAGAGGCCCCAAGTCCATCGATAGCAATGAGGAAAAGAAGTACACTCAAGACAGAACCCTGTGGGATGCCCGTCTCCTGGGTCCGAGGAGAACTAAAAGCAGTACCAACTCGAACTCTGAATGACCGATGGATCAGGAACTGGCAGATAAAAATCGGGAGTGGGCCCCAAAATCCCCACTGATGAAGGGTAAGTAAGATGTGATGGCGCCAGGCCGTGTCATAGGCCTTGCGAAGGTCAAAAACAATGCAACCAAATGGCGGCGCTGGGAAAAAGCCTGCCGAACTGCGGATTCCAAGCGAAGTAAATGATCGATTGGAGACCGTCCCTCTCGAAAGCCACACTAGTAAGGGGACAATAAATCCCGAGATTCGAGGACTCAATTGAGCCGACGGGCTACCATCCGTTCAAGTAACTTACAAACAACATTGGTCAAACTAATGGGCCGATAGCTGTCAACAGATAGGGGGTTCTTACCAGGCTTAAGGACAGGAACCACAATGCTATCCCTCCACTGAGAAGGGAAGTCACCCTGGAGCCAGATACGGTTAAACACCTGAAGAAGATGTTGCTGTTGTGGAGCACTGAGATGTTGAAGCAGTTGGTTATGAATTGAATCTGGGCCAGGGGCCGTATCACGAGAAGAAGATAGAGCAGAAAGAAATTCCCATTCAGTAAAAGATTCGTTGTAAGATTCTGACTCACAAGGGGTGAAACAGCGGGCTGAAGCTTCCACCTTATGTTTTTGATGAAGGAAAGCAGCTGGATAGGAGGCTGACGCTGATGCCACTGCAAAATGGGTCGCAAGATGTTCTGCAAGAACTAATGGGTCCATACAAATGCCATCTGGGAGATGAATGCCTGGGAGGGTGGACTGCCGATGGCAACCTTGGAGAGAGCGAAGTGTAGCCCATACTCGTGACAGAGGGACAGTAGAACCAAGGGAAGAAGCAAATCGTTCCCAACATATCCGCTTGCTCTGTTTGATTAAATAACGGGCTTTAGCGCGAAGGCGTTTAAAGGTAGTAAAGCTGCCTACGGATGGGTGCCTCTTAAAGTGTTGCAAAGCTCGACGGCGATCACGGATGGCAGTGGCAATGGCCGTACTCCACCATGGGACTTGCCGGCGACGAAATGGTCCAGATGAGCGCGAGACAGCAAGGCTAGCAGCGCGAACAATCGCGTCAGACACTTCACCGAGGACGTCATCAATACAACCCGACAAAGAGGGAGAAAACACGACATGTGCAGTGTATAGAGGCCAATCAGCGCGTTGGGAAGACCAACGAGGTAACCTGTCCATCGGCGAGCGGGAAGGGAGCGTGATAATCAACGGGAAATTGTCACTATCACAAAGGTCGTCGTGTGGCGACCAGTGTAATGAAGGGAGGAGAGAGGGAGAAGTAAGAGAAAGATCAATGGCAGAAAAGGTACCATGAGCGGCACTGTAATGAGTAGGGGAGCCATCATTAAGAACGCACAGGTCGTGGTCTGCAATAAATTGGTCAATAAGACGACCTCGTCTAGATGGAAAGGCACTGCCCCACAAGGGATGATGAGCATTAAAATCCCCAAGGAGGAGGAAGGGAGGAGGAAGTTGCTGAAGAAGGGCAGTTAAGGCAGCAGGTGTAAGAGTCCTGTCAGGAGGGAGATAAATATTGTACACTGTGACCGCAGAGTCTAAGTGGACCCTAACTGCAACCGCTTCAAATGTAGTGTGAAGAGGAATCCACGTGCTAGCAATGTTCGTACGGACCAACGTACAAACGCCACCAGGAGCCCGCAGTGGTCCGACCTGATTTCGACAGAAAACACGGAACCCACGGAGGGTCGGTGTGTGAGCATCATTCCTGTAGGACCACACAAGCTGCAGAATAAGACGCAATAAGGGATTTCAATACTGGAAGGTGACGGTAGTCCAATTCCATTGGAGAACCACAGAATGATGATTTAAATGGGGGCTGAACACGCTAAAGCCAGTCATACCGCCAGGTCATCACCCGTCACTGACAAGAAGGGTGCTGCATCCATGAACAACAGGTCAGAATCTGGTTGTAAAGCTGGGGATGGGACCTCTGGTGACACCAGAGGCTCTTTGTCCCAGGACGTATGTTTCTTCTTCTTTTCAGGTTGAGATCGAGGAGGGCTGTGTGGCATAAAGTAGCCAGCAAGATCGGGAACAGAAAGAGACCGGGCGACCTGGAGGCCAACAAACTGCGGTTCTCGCAGTCGTCATGTGGCAGCAGACCTGTGTCCTGGAAGGTGCTGGGAAGGGGCAACCCCGGGAGGGGCGCCCTTGACCAGCAGAACCCGAAGGAGTGAGACACTTCTGTGGCTGGGGGGGGGGGGGAGCAGCGCCCAGAGGAGAAGGTGTGGGAGCCGCAGGGGAGGGAGGGAGGAGAGGGGTCCAGGATTGAGGTACGGAAGGGGGAGGAAGGGGTAAAGATGTAACTAAAGCAAAACTAACCTACACAGAGGCTCGTAAGACGAATACACGTCTTCACCCTGTGTCTATGACGTCTAAACGATCAAGGGACTTATACTCCTGTATGTTCTTTTCCTTCTTATATACTGGGCAATCTGGTGAACGTGGAGAATGATTGCCATGGCAACTTACACACATAGGAGGGGGAACACAGGGACTCCCCTCATGGAGTCGACGTCCACAGTCACCACAGAGAGGGGCTTGTGAACCGCGGGAAGACGTGTCCAATATGCAAGCACTTACAACACCTCATAGGAGGTGGGATGCACGGCTTCACATCACATCGATAAACCATAATCTTTACTTTCTCATGGAGGGTATCCCCTTGAAAAGCCAGGATAAAGGCACCAGTATCAATGCAATTGTCCTTAGGACCCTTCTGAACACGCCGAACAATGTTAACACCCCGCCGTCTGAGATTGTCCTGAAGTTCCTCATCAGTCTGAAGGATGAGGTCCCTGTGAAACATCGCACCTTGAACCACATTTAGAGACTGGTGGGGGGTAATGGACACAGGAATTGTGCCAAGATGGGTACAGGCATGAAGGGCCGCAGACTGGGCAGCTTTTTTTTTTGTGGTTTTAGGCTGCACAATTTCAATGGTCATTAGCGCCCTGACTACGTTAAGAATGCACCGCGAGGCTCATGTTTAAAACAACAACTAAAAGGGAAAACACGATAAAAAAACAGACTGACAGGCATAGGATTAAAAAAACAGCATCATCAAATGTCCTTAGTGAGGTTTGTCAAATTGATAAAACGAAGAACACGAGCGGCTGCTCGTGGGTCATCCGCTAAAACGGCATCTATAGTACATGGCAGGTTAAGATCGAGACGCAGTGCGTTAAAATCTGGACAGGACATCAAAACGTGGCGGACCGTCAGCAATTGCCCACATGGGCAGAATGGCGCCGGCGCAGCCGTCAGCAGATGGCGATGGCTGAACCGGCAGTGTCCAATTCTTAACCGGGCCAAAACTACCTCCTCCCGCCGAGAAGGGCGTGAGGAGGACGTCCAAGCCACGGGAAGAGGTTTCAAGGCCCGAAGCTTGTTGGCTGTAAGGGCAGTCCAATCGGCATGCCACAGCGAGAAAATGCGCCGACAAATAACCCTGCTAAAATCTGACGAAGGGACACAACAGGAAGCTGTCCGAGGCTGGAGGACCGCAGCCTTGGCCGCGGCATCTGCAGCTTCGTTCCCAGGGATACCGACATGGCCAGGAACCCACATAAAGCTAACCGGAGAACCGACGTCCATCAGCTGCCGAAGAGAGCGTTGGATCCGGTGCACGAAAGGGTGAACCGGATACGGATCACTGAGGCTCTGGATGGCGCTCAGGGAATCTGAGCAGATGACATAAGGAGAATGTCGGTGGCGGCAGATGTAAAGAACAGCCTGGTAGAGGGCAAAGAGCTCAGCTGTGAAGACCAAACAATGGCCATGGAGCCGGTATTTGAAACTTTGTGCCCCGACAATAAAGGAACACCCGACCCCGTCATTGGTCTTAGAGCCATCTGTATAAATGAAAGTCATATTGATGAACTTCGAACGAAGTTCCACAAAATGGGAGTGGTAGACCGAACCGGGGGTAACCTCTTTTGGGAGCGAGCTGAGGTCAAGGTGAACGCGGACCTGACCTGGAGCCAAGGTGGCGTGTGGCTCTCGCCCACTCGAAAGGTTGCAGGGAGTGAAAAATTAAGGTGTTGAAGGAGGCGACGAAAGCGAACTCCAGGGGCTAGCAGGGCAGAGACATACAACCCGTATTGACGGTCGAGAGAGTCGTCAAAAAGGAACGATAAGACGGGTGGTCGGGCATTGACAGTAGCCGACAGGCATACCGACAAAGCAGTATATCGCGCCGGTAGGTGAGTGGCGATTCGCCAGCGTCAGCATGAAGACTCTCGACGGGACTAGTATAAAATGCTCCGATCGCAAGTCATAAACCCCGATGTTGTATGGAGTTGAGGCGGCGTAAGATGGATGGCCGTGCAGAGGAGTATACGAAGCTCCCATAATCCAGCTTGGAGCGGACGATCGACCGATATAGACGAAGTAGGACGGTTCGATCCGCTCCCCACGACATACCACTGAGAACACGGAGGACATTTAGAGAACGGGTACAACGGGCGGCCAAATATGACACATGTGGAGACCAGCTAAGTTTCCTGTCAAAAGTAAGGCCTAAAAATTTGGTTGTCTCCACGATTGGGAGAGCAACGGGACCCAGTCGTAAGGACGGTGGGAGAAACTCTTTGTAACGCCAGAAGTTAATACAGACCGTCTTCTCGGCAGAAAAACAGAAGCCATTGGCGACACTCCAGGAGTAAAGACGGTAAAGAGAACGCTGAAGACAGCGCTCCAGGACACGTGTACACTGCGCGCTGTAATAGATGGTAAAATCGTCCACGAAAAGGGAGCCTGATACATCAGCTGGGAGGCAATCCATTATTGGATTGATCGCGATGGCGAAGAGAGCGACGCTCAAAACTGAGCCCTGTGGCACCCCATTCTCCTGGCGAAAGGTGTCTGACAGGACAGAACCCACACGTACCCTGAACTGTCGATCCATTAAAAAAGAACGAATAGAAAGAGGGAGGCGACCGCGAAGGCCCCATGTATACATGTTGCGGAGAATGCCCGCCCTCCAACAGGTGTCTTAAGCCTTTTCCAAATCAAAGAACACAGCCGCGGTCGGGCGCTTCCGCAAGAAGTTATTCATAATGAAGGTCGACAATGTAACCAGATGGTCAACAGCAGAGCGGCGCCTACGAAATCCACATTGTACATTGGTTAGTAGGCGTCGAGACTCGAGCAGCCAAACCAATCGAGAGTTAACCATTCGCTCCATCACTTTACAGACACAGCTGGTTAGCGAAATAGGTCGATAACTGGAAGGCAAGTGCTTGTCCTTCCCTGGCTTAGGAATCGGGATAACAATAGACTCGCGCCAGCATGCGGGAACATGTCCCTCAATCCAGATGCGATTGTATGTACGAAGAAGAAAACCTTTACCCGCAGGAGAAAGGTTCTTCAGCATCTGAATATGAATAGAATCAGGCCCTGGAGCGGAGGACCGTGATCGGCCAAGTGCGTTTTCGAGTTCCCGCATGGTGAATGGGACATTGAAACTTTCACGATTCGAGGAGCGGAAGTTAGGTGGCATAGCCTCCTCTGCCTGTTTGCGGGGGAGGAAGGCAGGGTGGTAATGAGCGGAGCTCGAAACCTCTGCGAAAAAGCGGCCGAAGGCATTGGAGACAGCCTCAGGGGCCACAAGGACGTCATTCGCGACCTTCAAGCCAGAAACTGGGGAGTGGACCTTAGTGCCAGATAGCCGGCGCAGGCTACCCCAGACAACAGAAGAAGGAGTAAAACTGTTGAAGGTGCTTGTGAAAGCAGCCCAGCTGGCTTTCTTGCTTTCTTTAAGAATACGACGACACTGAGCACGTAATCGTTTATAATTGATACAATTCGCCACTGTAGGGTGGCGTTTAAATGTGCGTAAAGCACGTCGGCGAGCACGTAAAGCGTCTCTACATGCTGCGGTCCACCAGGGGACCGGTACGCGACGTGGAGAAGAAGTAGAGTGAGGGATGGATTATTCAGCAGCAGCGAGAATGACTTCCGTGAGGTGTGCGACCTGACGATCGCAGCTTGTGAAGGTTTGATCCTGAAAGGTCGCCCTGGAAGAGAAGAGCCCCCAGTCTGCCTTGGAGATGGTCCAACTAGAGGAACACGGAGAGGGGGTATGCCGCAGGAGATGGATAACACACGGGAAGTGGTCGCTCGAATATGTATCAGAAAGGGCATACCACTCAAACCGGCGTGCAAGTTGGGGAGTACATATAGAGAGGTCTAAATGGGAATAGGTGTTAGATGTGTCTGAAAAAAAGTAGGGGCGCCAGTATTGAGGCAGACAAGATTGAGCTGGTTGAAAAAGTCTGCCAACAGGCAGCCCCTCGGGCAGGATGCTGGAGAGCCCCAAAGGGGATGGTGGGCATTGAAGTCTCCAGTTAACAAAAACGGTGCAGGTAGCTGAGCAATAAGGTGCATCATGTCTGCCCTGGTAACGGCAGATGACGATGGAGTGTAAACGGTACAAATGGAAAATGTAAAAGTGGGGAGAGTAATGCGGATGGCAACTGCCTGCAGGCCGGTGTGCAACGTGATGGGATCGTAGTAAATATCATACCGGACCAGCCACATAACCCCTCCATGATCTAGGATACCTACCACAGGGGGTAGGTCAAAACGCACAGAGGTGTAGTGTGCCAAGGCAATTTGATCGCATGGGCGTAGCTTCGTTTCCTGGAGGGCTACGACGAGTGGACGGTGCAAGCGGAGCAGAAACTTCAAGTCCTCTAGGTTGGAGCGAATGCTGCGAATATTCCAGTGAATAAGTGCCATCGTAAGATAAGGAAGATGAAAGAAGGGGTCACCCCGAAGGCCGCTGAGGGCCTGGCTTCGAGCGAGCACTGCCGCCGCTATCAGTAGGCGGACAGTCATCGTCCATTGGGTCTATAGGTTCATCGGCCATCTTGGGAGGATGGCCGGGAGGGGGAGCTTCCTCCGCCGGTGAACGGCCAGATGTTCGGCTACCAGCGGTGCGGCCAGGCGAAACGGATGACGGCCTGGGGCGGCAACCGCTGGGTGGCGCAGGAAAGAAATGCGCCGTGGCGGAGAAGGAGAACTGTGCTTCCTATGAGCCTTCTTGGAAGGACGTTTGGTGGAAGTACCGGTCGAAGGCTGGGAGGTCGATGTACATAGGAAGTCTGCACGGGATGGTTCCTTCGTGAAGGCCCGTGCATCGGACTTCTGGGTCTTCGTCTTAGCAGAAGCTGATGAAGGGGCTGGTGTCTGTGGGGTGATGGGAGGAAGAGGAGACGTCGACCGCGCGATCTTAGCACTGGCCGAACGGACGACCGTTGTGCTGAAGGTCAGATCGCATGTCTGGGTAGCCACCTCCCAGGTAGTCCGAGGAGAGGCGAGGACAGTACTGTATTTCCCCGCTGGGAGCAGCGTGGGCTTCCTACTAGCCAATAGCTTGCGAGCAGCCGAGGTGGACACTTTCTCTTTGACCCGAATTTCTTGGATACAGCGTTCTTCCTTATAGACAGGACAGTCGCGGGAGGATGCGGCATGGTCACCCTGACAGTTCACACAACGAGGAGACGGAGGTGGACAGTCACCCTCATGGGCATCCCTGCCGCAAGTGACACATTTAGCCGCATTGGAACAAGACTGTCGAGTGTGACTGAAACGCTGACACTGGTAGCAGCGCGTAGGTGTCGGGACATAGGGGCGAACAGAAATAACCTCGTAGCCCGCCTTGATGCGCGATGGTAGCTTAACACTATCGAAGGTCAAGAAAAGTGTCCGGGTCGGTACAAGGTCATTGTTGACGTTTTTCATGACCCTATGGACAGCCGTCACTCCCTGCTCAGCGAGGAAAGATTGAATCTCCTCGTCAGTCAATCCATCGAGGGAGCTAGTATAGACTACACCACGAGACGAATTCAAAGTTCGGTGGGCCTCCACCCGGACAGGGAACGTGTACCGGAGTGTGGCCTGAAGCAGTTTTTGTGCCTGAAAGGCGCTCTCAGTTTCTAGTTATAAGGTACCGTTACGCAACCTGGTACAAGATTTGACATATCCGGCTATGGCATCTACGCCCTTCTGGGTAACAAAAGGATTGACAGAGGAAAAATCCTTTCCGTCCTCAGATCGAGAAACGACGAGGAACTGTGGGGCAGGCGGTAGTATTTGTGTCACTGTTGGCTGGTCACGTTTCCGTTTTTGGGTCGAAGTCGAGAGAGATGGAGTAGAATCCATTGCGGAGGAATCCCCCATGATTGCCAGCGTCTCCGATGGCGCGCTCCTTCCTTGTGGGGACCCTCTCAGAGGGCACTCCCGCCTTAGGTGAATGTTTACACCTCAGGTCACACCTCCCGAGAAACAGACGGAGGGACCAATCGGCATGGTCAGAAGGTATCAGCTCAGGCAATCACCCCTCCCCGGGCCTGGCCTTTACCAGGGGGTACGCACGTGCCTTACATGTCTACCCAGGGCGGGGAATTACGCGTTACCCCGTCACCGGCTACGCGTGCGAACGCGTGCGAACGCGTGGGTCGGCCTTCAGGCACGCACAGGGAGGAAGGAAGAAGAGGAAAAAGAAGAGAGAGAGGGAGAAAGAGGACAGACTGTCTCAAACGCCAAGGCGGAGACCAGAGAAGGCAAAGAGAAGAAGGTAATGAGAAGGCAAGGAGAAGAAGGCAATGAGAAGGCAAGGAGAAGAAGGCAATGGGAAGGCAAGGAGAAGTCAAGGGAAAGAGTAAGGAAGACAGTGAGGTGGAGAAGAACAAAGAAAGGAACCAACCAAAGGAAGGAAGGAAGAAACGAGAAGTGAAAAACCAAAAAGACCACAATTATAGGTCGTGGAACCATCCGTCTCAGGACGCAGGCGCTAACTACCCCTGTGAGGGGGATGGACTCCTTTTAGTCGCCTCTTACGACAGGCAGGAATACCTCGGGCCTATTCTAATCCCCGGACCCGCAGGGGGGAGACTGGGCACCTGATGCAGTTTTGATCAGCATCGAACTCGACCGCATCTTGCTCAGGGAGTCCACTTCACCAAACTTGTCTTCAATGTGTTCCACAAAGAATAAAGGTTTGGTATTGGTAAAAGTATCCCCATCAGTCCTGGAGCAAACCTGATTGCGGGGGGGTGGGGGGTGGGAAGGTTTCAACGCTAGCCGATGGGCCTGTCCCTCTTCCCAGGGGGTAGCCATGGAAGGGAAGGCCGAAGGGGGCAAGAGAAGCAGCACTAGAAGAATCAGTTCCACACTATGAGATGGCCGCAGGAGAATGGCCAGAGTTCTGGACCCCTATGAATTTCATTTGCATAGCGTCTGCCCTGATACCACCCACTCCGATCAGGGGCTCTCCTCACAGGCGCCACCCAGGCACAGCAAGGGCCGTCTGGCACGGCTACCATTGCCGGGAGTTCCAATGCTCCAGGATGACGAGCAACCACTCCGAGGCTTGCATGAGGTGGTCACAGCTCAGGTATCGGAAGTGTGATCCCTGTGTGTTCAGGGGGCTCAACCAAAAGTGTACATAGCGACCCCACCACACGGGCTGGCTACTGTGCTGGCTATGCACCCTAGCATCAGACAACAACGTGAAAGAAAAGGTGGAATGTACTAGGAGGGCACACGTCGGAGACACTAGGTAAGGTGCTCTTCCCCAAATGGCTCACAATACGGAAGAGAAATTTAGTAATGGGGGTCAAACCCCAGAGGGGGACCAGGGAGTGCCAAAAGGAGGTGATTATGCAACAAAGCTAAATTGCAAAACCAACATAACCAGGAGGATAGCGGGGCTCAACATAAGCAAGGACACCAGGACAGGGTGAGAGGGAAGGAGCAAGAAGAGGAAAGGCAGGGAAGGGGAAGGAAATGGGGCCCCGAGCTATTGGAGCCTTCCTTCTTTCCAGGGCTGCATGCTCGCCCCCGCACGTATCCACAAAAGAGTTGTGGACCCCTTGGGGGCAGGGTATTGGGTGAGGGTGTTTGGGCGCATCTGTTGGACTATTTTTTTTTTTTTGTGAGCATGGCTGTGCACTGTGCTGTGCTTTATTTAGAGAGTTTAAGAGTAAAGCACACTCCTTCCTTCTTCCATCAGCCTAATGCGGGGTGAGTCGTTTTACCAACAGCCCCCTACGAATTGATGGTGGTGGTATGCCTAGTTTTCAATAATTTTCTTACGTTGGCAGCGACGACGCAAGTGAGCTTTGTTTACTGGCAGATTTCACACTTGGCGCCTGATCCTAGGAGGAAGTGGCGGTCGGGTGGATGAGGTTATTACAAGTGCCGTTTCTTTACGCACAATTTTCTTAGGTTGGTAGCGACGGCGCAAATGAGGTTTTTTTACTGATTGAATTCAAACTCGGCGAGGGTTCCTAGGAAGAGATGGCGGTCTGGTCCTCAAAAAGTAGTTGTGGTAGGTGGCGAACAGTCGGCACCGACAGGTTTGAACGTGCCCAGGAAAACAACTTTCGCGCCAAAAGTGTGGCAGAGTGTTCTTTGTGAAATGGCTGACGGTTGTGTGATTCAGCTCCAATGCAAACAATTTTGGCGGGAAACGTGTGGAGGCGACGAAAACGCGTGGTGAACGGACAATGGACCGCTGTGACGTCAAACTTGGCAAGCTCCAGCGTGTCCAGCGAAATCATGTTTACGATGTGGGAGCGATCGCCAGTCCAGCGGCTAGCGCGGGCCGCTGAAGCACGCCGGCAGTCCACCGCGAGCGGCCGCCTCACGTGACAGGCGTCGGCAGTGGGTCCGCGCGCTGACTGGCGGGGCCAGGGGGTGGCGACGATTTGATCTAATTCAGTTGGAGCGCGGATGTCGTGGCGACTGCACTGCGATATCAAAGAGGTGTACTGGTATGCCGCTGTCATTCATTCGTGTCTGGTCAGCATTTCCAGAAGATAGCAACTGCGATGACCTTGTTTCCCTCGATCAGATCCTGTGTTGTGCAGGATTATTCAAATTGAGGACAAATTAGCAGGTAGGCCGGCTCTTGCGTTGTTCGGCACTCGCAGTGTATATCTCCATCAGCTGGAAGAACGCCCCATTTTCGCATGTTGGTCTCGCAAAGAGGAACGCCCACCCTAAGACGATTGAGCGATCTCAAAATAGGGTAGGGCAAGTTATCAATCACTAGAGGGAACACCAGAATCTCTTTCTGAATTTCAGTTGATGAACTTCAGTTGATGGACTACAGCCTGCTGACCATGCAGTGGGTGTCAGGGATCATAAGTTTGCTTAGCCCACTCTACATAAGTAGCAACAGCCCTTCTAATAGTGAGGGGAGCTGTTTCAACAATCGGGTAGATTTTATCGACTGGAGTTGGCTTCATACCTGGAATCCTGGAAAGATTCTCATTGATTGCAATACCAACATGTTTGGTGTGAGTGGATGCACTCCACACAGATGAAGCATACACTGCTGTGGACACACAGAAAACGAGAGGCTAAATTCTCAGGATGGGACAACTTGCTCCCCAGGTGGTGGATGTGAGCTTCCTGAAGATGTTATTCTGTGAACTAACTTTCAGCCTGGTGTTAATGGCAATGGGATGTCAAGTCATATATCCCTCCCACAAGGCGGTGCTTAAAGTGCTGGGAGTTTGGCCATATGTCTTCCCAGACTGTGGACGCCCATCACATCCCAATACCCCATATGTCCTGCCTCCCATCTCTGTCAACTGCAGGGAACATCATTCACCTTGCTCGCCAGACTACAGGATTCTCCAGAAAGAGAGGAAAATCATAGACTAAAAGACCCTGGACCAACTGACCTACACTGAGGCTAAGAGGAAATTTGAGCGCCTACATCATGTGGCTATGACCACCTTATATGCTGCCACTTTGGGAACAGTTGTCGTCCCATCAGGTCTTCTGTGGCCTCTCAGAACTAGGAGACTACACCTGCTCCCTTGATGGTGGAGTGCACTTCCCTTCCTGTTGATCCCGCACCACCTACTTTGGTAGCAACACCCTCCCAGCCATCGGGGATTTCTGTCCGCAATTCTGAGATGGAGAGGCCTAAGTCTTCCTTGGCTCCTCTCGCTAGGAAGGGGTCCCTTGGGTCATTCCCTTCCCAGGTTTCTACAAGTGGGAAAGATGACACCCGCCAGAGGCTGAAGAACCAAAAGCAGCTGGTTGTTGGGCATCACGGTCATCCTTAGTCCCGGAGACTTAGCCAGTGAAGTCCTCCAAGCCACGGAAACCCAAGTAACAGCGCGAGAAATCGAAAAAGAAGACCCCTAAGACCAAGGAGATTGCGGTGCCACCCACACAACCGCAACCTACAAGCTCTGAGGGTCAGCGAGATCCAGGTCCTCAGTGGACCCCAGAATCTCCACCCCATCCTCAGCCACAGACACAATGGATATAGATTGCTCAGGCAAAAAGTCTGTGGCAGCATGTGACCCTGAGGTGTAAACTGCCTCACTGAATGTTCCATGTCTTCCCAGTGGAACTGAAGTGTGTTTTTTCCACCGCCTGGCTGAGCTACAGCAGCTGTTGAGCTTTACATCTGCTTTCTGCATTGCCCTCCAAAACACCTGTTTCCTGGCAATGTTGACCCCTGCACTCTGCGGCTATAAGGAATATTACAGGTACCGTAGCGACTATAAACGAGTGTCAGGTGTTGAAAGGACACAGTTTCATTACAGACTGTGTTTATGTCCTAAACTCAAACACCTCCCGAAGCTGTGGCTACAAGAATACGGATGGAGGAAATAACTGTGTGCAATGAACATCTTTCTCCAGATGGTGCAATACCCCTGAATGTATTAGCTGCACTGATTGATCAACTCCCTAAACGTTTCCTACTCTTGAGAGATTTTAATATCCATAATCCATTGTGGGATGGCACCATGCTTACTGGCTGAAGCAGACATGTCGAAACTTTACTGTCTCAGTTCGACCTCTGCCTCTTAAATACTTAGGCCGCCCCACATTTCACTGTGGCACAAGGTACATATTCGGCCATTGATCTCTCGGTGTGCAGTCATGGCCTTCTCCCACCTATCCAATGAAGACCACATGACGACCTGTGTGGTTGTGACCACTTCCCCGTCTTGTTGTCACTGCCCGGTCGTCAGGCACATGGGCGCCTGCCCCGATGGGCTTTAAACAGTGACAGCAGAGGTGAAAGCTTCCCACTCCAACTTGTTCAATCTCCCCCATATGTGATCATCGATGAGATGGTTGAGCAGGTGACTACCACAATCGTTTCTGCGGCATAAAACGCGATTCCTTGCTCTTTACGGTGTCCACAGCGAAAGGCAGTCCCTTGGTAGTCGCTAAAGGAATTAAGGAGCGCCGGCGGACTCTGCAGCGGCATAAGCGGCACCCTTCCCCAGAGCGCCTCATAGCCTTTAAATGGCTCCGTGCCCGCGTTCGCCAGCTAATCAAACGACGGAAGCAGGAGTGTTGGTCGAGACACATCTCGACCATTGGTTGCCATACAACACCTTCTCAAGTCTGGGGGAAGGACAAAACTTGTTTTTGGGAACCAGACGCCAACAAGATGTTCCTGGTGTTAACATAAATGGCGTGTTATCTACCGACGCAATCGCGATTGCTGAGCACTATGCTCGAGTCTCTGCGAAAGTCTGGGGGGTAATTCTCCTACACACTCTCAAATGGCGGCTGGAAGTGAAAGTCGTCTAGTTCACTATATGCCACAGTGAATCCTACAACGCCCCATTTACAGATTGGGAGCTCTGCAGTGCCTCTGCACATTGCCCCAACACAGCTCCTGGGCCTGATCGGATCCGCAGCCAGGTGATTAAACATCTCTCATCTGACTACAAGCGACATCTTCTCATCTGAAACCAGATCTGGTGCGATGGCATCTTTCCATCACAATGGCGGGAGAGTACCATCATTCCAGTGCTCAAACCCGGTAAAAACCCACTTGATGTGCATAGCTATCGGCCCATCAGCCTTACCAACGATGTTTGTAAGCTGCAGGAACGTATGGTGTGTCATCAGTTGTGTTAGAGCCAGTGGACCACGTGATTGCACGACCCATGTTAGGGCGGCTTCCACCATGGTCGCTCTACCACTGATAATCTTGTGTCTCTCAAGTTTGCCATCCGAACTGCCTTTCGCAGACGCCCGCACCTGGTTGGTGTCTTTTTCGATTTACGAAAAGCTTATGACGCGACCTGGCGAAATCATATCCTTGCCACATTATACGAGTGAGCTTTCAGAGGCCCACTCCCGATTTTTATCCAAAATTTCCTGTCACTTTGAACCTTCCATGTCCAAATTGGTGCCTCTCATAGTCCTCCTCCCCCTCCCCCCACCCCAATATCCAGGAGAATGGGGTCCCACAGGGCTCTGTATTGAGTGTATACTTTTAGTAGTCAATGGTCTAGCAGCAGCTGTACGGCCGTCTGTCTCATCTTCTCTGTATGCAGACGACCTCTGCGTTTCATACTGCTCCTCTGCTCTTTGTGGATGGCTCCCTGTAGGCGCCGCTCTACCCCACCATTACTAGTCGTGGTTTCCAGTTTTCGGCCGCAATGACGTGTCATGCACTTCTGTTGGCGTTGTACTGTTCTCCGGAACCAGAACTTTACCTTAATGACGACCCACTCACTGTAGTGGAGAAATACCGAATATTAGGACTGGTTTTCGACGCCTGATTCGCTTACGCTCACGACGGTGAGGAATCCAAGTCAGAGTGCTGGCAGCACCTGAATGCCCTATGCTGCCAAAGCAACACCAACTGGGGTGTAGATTTCTTTACACTTCTGCATCTCTGCAGAACCCTTGTTCAATCCCGCCATGACTATGGAAGTCTGGCTTATGGCTCGGCGGCGCCCTCAGTGTTGCGTTTACTGGACCCAGTGCACGACTGTGGCGTTCGCCTAGTGACAGGAGCTTATAGAATGAGTCCGGTGACCAGCGTCCTGATGGAGGCTGGAGTCCCTCCATTGCAGGTTAGGCGTGCCAAACTGCTGGCCATTTAAGTTGCACACGTTCGTAGTTCTCCTGTGCATCCGAATTACCGTCTTCTTTTCGCACCGACAGTAGTCCATTTCCCACATAGGCGGCCCAGGTAAGGGCTTCCAATTACAGTTCGTCCGGTCCCTTGTTTATGAACTGGAATCCTTTCCTTGACCACCTATACTTGAGGTCCACTCTTTTACACCTCCACGGTGTACACCTAGGCCGCAGCTCTGCCTGGATCTTTCACTTGGCCCTAAGGATGCAGTTAACCCCCGTCTCTCCAATGCCACTTCGTTCTATTCTTGACATATACCAAGGCCATGAAGTGGTTTAAACTGACAGCTTGATGGCTGGCGATCCTGTCGATTTTACGTATGTCCATGGAGGACATATTGAACAGCATACCTTGCCTGATGGCTGCAGTGTTTTCACTGTCGAGCTGGTGGCTATACCTCGTGCTCTTGAGCACACCCGTTCATGCCCTGGGGAGTCGTTTCTTCTGTGTATTGACTCCTTGAGCAGCCTACAAGCTATCGGCCAGTGCTAGTCTCGTCATTCGTTGGTAGCGACCATCCAGGAGTCCATATATGCCTTGGAACGGTCCAGTCGTTCAGTGGTGTTTGTCTGTACCGCAGGCCACGTCAAAATCCCAGGCAACGAACTTGCCGACAGGCTGGCCGAACAGTGTACACGGAAACCGCTTATGGAGATCGGCTTCTCTGCAACTGACCTGCGTTCACTACTCCGCCGCGAGGTTTTGCGGCTTTGGGAGACGGAATGGCATAACCTCAGTACGCACAATAAACTGCGTACCATTAAGGAGACTACGAATGTGTGGAAGACCTCCACGCGGGCCTCTTGCAGAGACTTTTCTGTTGTCTCCGCATTGGCCACACTTGGGTGACACACGGCTACCTCCTGCATCGGATAGCTGAAAACGATTTCTAGCCACTGGCTGAATTTACGAGGACCTCAGATTCAGCGCAATTAATCCCCAAAATTATCTAAAAGGATTCATGAAATCTGCAAGGTGATTAATAGTTGCTTGAGGAAATGCTCGTGATAAAGCAGAAGCGAAACGAAAATTAAAATATATTTATGTAAACTTTATGAATTTATGTTCGAATGTAATAATATCCCCTGTAAGTTCAAGAAATTCATTTCAGATTAGAAGGACGACTGCAAATGGCGGCGGCGCGTATTATGTAATAAATTCAGCAACATAGTCATAAGAAATGCAGCACTTAACAGTTGTTAGAACTTGAGAAAAGCTCTTCACTTTGCTCTTCATAGCAGGAGGGGCGACGATAGGTTGAATTTTTGTAACACTTCTAATAATGAACCAAGTGTGTCTATAATTCGGTTTTTAGTTTTTATTTTCGCTACGTATCGGAAATTAAATAAAAATCCAATCTGTCTGTATTTAAGATTATCAGACTTCCTTTCCGATGAGTATTGGAAATAAAATCGAGAAACAGACAGATGAATAACAGTTATTCACAAAAATGTGCATTTTAATTTCTCTGTTTGCCACACGAAACTACTACAGATTCGTTAAAAATGAAAGAAGCACTTCACTTCTTAACCTCTATTGCTATACTGCTCGCACGGCATGTCCCACAGACGTCTGAAGACTCTAAAACTTTCCAGGAACTCTGTCATAAAAATTTCGTCTGCTTCGCACACTGCCGTGTTAGCCACATTCGGAGTGCGCTGAACCCCGCGCGTGGTGACTGAAAAGGAACTGTTGTGGGGCGGCTTGCACGGCAGACTACACGATTTGCACGGCGGATGGGGTCGCGGGCAGGCGGGTGCGGCTGTCTGCTACTCTTAGCCAACCAACCCACCGCAAAGAAAGATCTCTCTTCAGACCAACAAGCCTACAGGCGTACTGTTAGTCGGTCGGTCGGTCAACAAGCTACACGCGCACAATTTATCGGTCGGTCGGTAAACCGGCGCATGTGTAGGGTAGGGTCCTTTACTGCCAGTGAGACACTGATAGTAACTGAATGAGAGAGAGAGAGAGCTCGAAAATCTAGATTTCACAATAGCAGATTCCGATGCCTCATAACAGGCTTCTGACTTCAGCGTTGAAGGATTTCAATACTGTATCTTGCCAGGTATGTAGTATACCGAAGCAACATTACGACAGATCACTGGCGACACACGCTGGGAAGTTACTGGCAATGCTTGAGGAAAGTTCGGTTGAGTGGCTGACCACGATTTCTCGCGGAGGTTTGCTTGTAACCTCAGAATCGCTCCTTCAAACTACTATGAAATTATCGAGTGAGGTAACGCAGTGGTTAGCACACTGGACTCGCATTCGGCAGGTTTACAGCGCAAACCTGCGTCCGGCCATTTAGGTATGGGATTTCCGTGATTTCCCTAAATTGCTTACTGCAAATGTCGGGATGGTTCCTGTGAAAGGGCACGGCCGACTTCCTAGTCCACCCTTCAACAGTACGAGCTTGTGCTCCGTCTCTAATGGCTTCGCTGTCGGCAGCACGTTAAACTCTAACCTCCACCTCTCAGCTACGAAATTTTTTTTGTCCAGATCTATGGAACCACAATTTGTCCACGAAATTGGTGTCACTAAGAACCTGTGCTCCATACTTTGGGAACAACTGTCCATTTTTCATCCGGAAGTAATTAAAATTTGCGCCAGAGCGAAAACATCTATCCAGCTGCGCTGGCTGTCATCGAAGGCCAGGCAAAGGAAACAGAGGCAGCTCAGCGTCGAGAAGCAGAAAATACGGATTTGTCATCGGTTTAGGGTCTCAATGAACAGTATTTGCGTATACAAGGCTCCTACACACACACACACAAATTTATCGGATGACAGAATGACCTAATTGGTCGCAGCCTACACACGTCCGAACCGACTGTACTCGGCGATTATAGTGCCACCCTGTTGTTTGTTTTATCTTCAGTTAATTGCGTCTTTGTTCTACGAGATCTCGCCTGGTTTTTCAGAAAAATAATAACGCGGATTGCTTTGGCTGTTTTAAAGGTGAGAAGGGGAAAAAAAAAAACAGAGAGAAAGCTGTGGGCAAATAAGTGGCCAACGCAAGGGAAGAAATTCACCCATGTTCAGGCTGGGAGCTTATAATTTTCCTGATTATTTAAGAAGGGGTGAATCATGCTTTTCGGGGCCGCTGGACATCATTCTTAAAGGAGAAATAATGCAGTCCTGAGAGAGGTGCTAAACTCCGAGGAGAGACTGTTAGTTGTATTACGATTTCTCGCCACTGGCGGCAGACCTAAGATTCAGTACTGTCATACCGCTGCAATTATTACCTAAAATTATTCCTGAAACGTGCAACGTGATCTATAGTTGACAGAGGTAATAAATCATGATAAAATAAATAAAACAAAACGTTATTAATTTATTTACGGATGCTATACAAAAGATGATCTGCAAATTTCAGAAACTCCTATCATATTTGAACAAGAAAGACTACACATGACGGTGGCTCGCATCATCTAGTAAATACAATGGATACGTAAGAAATGAAACATTTAGCGACTGTTAGAATTGTTCGGTTGGGTTGTTTGGGGGAAGAGACCAAACAGCGAGGTCATCGATCTCATCGGATTAAGGAAGGACGGGGAAGGAAGTCGGCCGTGCCCTTTCAAACGAACCATCCCGGAATATGCCTGGAGCGATTTAGGGAAATCACGGAAAACCTAAATCAGGATGGCCGGACGCGGGATTGAACCGTCGTCCTTCTGAATGCGAGTCCAGTGTGCTAACCACTGCAACAACTCGCTCAGCGTTAGAATTGCAATAAATAAATAAATAAAAATTAAAGATGCCACATTTGGTCTACAGGGAAATTAAAATCTAAAAACATAAATAAAGAAGATCAACAGACTTAATCTCGTGTTGCACATAGAGAAACCATCATGGATTCGTTAAAAAATGAATTAAGTGCTTCATTTCTTGCATCTCTATTGTTATACTCCTCACACGATGTGTCGCGAAAAGATGTACAGTCTTTGAATTTCTCTAAAAACTCTGTCCTTAAAGTTTCGTCCGCCTCGGACGTAGAAATGTACAGGGTTGTTACAAATGATTGAAGCGATTTCACAGCTCTACAATAACTTTATTATTTGAGATATTTTCAAAATGCTTTGCACACACATACAAAAACTCAAAAAGTTTTTTTAGGCATTCACAAATGTTCGATATGTGCCCCTTTAGTGATTCGGCAGACATCAAGCCAATAATCAAGTTCCTCCCACATCCGGCGCAGCATGTCCCCATCAATGAGTTCGAAAGCATCGTTGATGCGAGCTCGCAGTTCTGGCACGTTTCTTGGTAGAGGAGGTTTAAACACTGAATCTTTCACATAACCCCACAGAAAGAAATCTCATGGGGTTAAGTCGGGAGAGTGTGGAGGCCATGACATGAATTGCTGATCATGATCTCCACCACGACCGATCCATCGGTTTTCCAATCTCCTGTTTAAGAAATGCCGAACATCATGATGGAAGTGCGGTGGAGCACCATCCTGTTGAAAGATGAAGTCGGCGCTGTCGGTCTCCAGTTGTGGCACGAGCCAATTTTCCGCGGGCTACGCGTGAAACTAGCCCGCACGCGTTCAACCGTTTCTTCGCTCACTGCAGGCCGACCCGTTGATTTCCCCTTACAGAGGCATCCAGGAGCTTTAAACTGCGCATACCATCGCCGAATGGAGTTAGCAGTTGGTGGATCTTTGTTGAACTTCGTCCTGAAGTGTCGTTGCACTGTTATGACTAACTGATGTGAGTGCATTTCAAGCACGACATACGCTTTCTCGGCTCCTGTCACCATTTTGTCTCACTGCGCTCTCGAGCGCTCTGACCGCAGAAACCTGAAGTGCGGCTTCAGCCGAATAAAACTTTATGAGTTTTTCTACGTATCTGTAGTGTGTCGTGACCATATGTCAATGAATGGAGCTACAGTGAATTTATGAAATCGCTTCAATCATTTGTAATAGCCCTGTATATTACAACAATATTTAATTCCGAGAGCTGTGTCAGAACTAGAGTTTTGGTCATGCGTTTGTCACGATCGCGATACACACAACACAATTTCTTGGGTCAGTTGTCGACTGGTCGGATGCACCCGACAACTCGACAATAAAAATTCGTCGGTCGGTCAGTCAGTCAAAACACCGACACACAGCCAATTTGTCAGACGGATGGTTGGTGGGGTGCCACGAGAGGCGCTGCTATCGAGTCATGTGATCTGCCTGACGGCTGCTACGGATGATACGAACAGCTGAGGGTTATTCGTCTTACTTGGTTAGAATTGAATACATCGAGTATTGTGCACAGAGTTGGCAGGAGTTTGTCTGGAGAGGAGGCGCGAGCGTTGCCTTGAGGAGGCGCGAGCGTTGCCTTGAGGAGAGAGTTTTTGCTTTGGGAGGAGAGTGCCATCAAGATAACAGCCATGGTAAGTGAACTCTGAATTTCTTGTAAATTGTATTTTGCTGAGATGTTAAGTTTTAAGAAAATGACAGTGTTCATATTTTATTTGATGTTCCTATAAACATGTTATGCATGTAAAATGGAAGTCCTATATTTATATATATCTCTCATTAAAACGTCCCTCTGATACAATTTGTACAATAGCATGCTCATTGCGATTATTTTTTTACAGTAAACATCAAAAACAGACTTTTTACATTATTTTGCCTGTTTCGACTCTACACATGGTTGATTTTTTAATCTGCAGTGGCTGCGCTGTTTACTTTCGCATTAGAGGATTTCCTTCAGTCATCTGACTTCATATTTCGTATCCATCCAACTCGAAAAGCTCTGGGTGAAGGGTGTGAGAAGGTAAGTTTAGAAACCCACCAAACGTTGCATAATACGTTTTCAGAATTTTCAGGAAGAGGACAGGTAATTCATATAAAATTCGTTGTCTGTGATAAGGAAATTTACGAGTAGGTCATTGCTTCCCGCAGTGGGAGAAGTTGTCTGTGATAAGTTTCCAGCAGCTGTTTCGACCAATACCGGACGATTCTTGCCTTTAATTTAAGGTGTTTTCTTGTTATTGTTTGGCAAGAATTTCTACTTCTCGTGGTTGGCCCATTAATTTGAGTTTATAGTAGTGATTATTGCGCATGTTAAGTTTGTTCACAGATGCAATGAGTGGCACTATGAGGGACATATTCTTTATGCTTGAAACCCAGATGGCCGGTATTTTCATATCATGAGTCAAAGCAGACATGTGGGATCGCAACCTATTGGTAATCCCGTAAACAGTGCTGTGCAATGAACATTAAAACTATACTGGTACATGTTTACATCCTGTTACTTTAAGCACAAGGTTTTCAATTGTAGTTCAGGGATTATACGCTCTCGTGTTCTATAACTTGCAAGTAATAGGTTGGAGTGAATGTAATGGTTGCTGCTCTAGTAGATCAAAGATACGTTCTAGACGTTCAAGAAAACGGAGGGTGGATGGAAGAGACTGCTAATTTACTTCGATACACAGCTCTCAAGGGTCATGTTCGAAGAGTTCATAGTGAGTAGAAAGATAGTGACAATCAGAAATTTTTTCCTTTCATTGGAACTTTGAAGGAAGGATCTGTCTTAGGAAAAACGTGAACCTAAACAGGAAAAATAAACACCTCACGGTACACCAAATAATATCCTTATAACCTTAGCAATATGGTAGAATGCCTCACATGAAGTGAAAGAAGCCCAGTATTTTGTTCTAATGTTTGAAGAGTCAAAAGGGTTTTCGAAAACTGAGAAAATATAGTCATTCGGTGCTATTTAGGTGGTAACGTATACGAAACGTCCCTAGTCTTCGAACCTGTAAAAACTTGGTCGCCTACATTAAGAAAAAACTACCAACCGTAATTTAAATTTCTGTTGCACAATCACATGACGGAGCTGCACCTACGAGTGGTTTTTATGGTCGTATTCAAGCTGTTTTAAGCAAACAAATCCCACAAGCCACCTACACACACTATCATCGTCCTTTAAAGGATGAGGCTGTTGCCTGTTACGACCTTTGAAACAAACTCATTCCCATCTTTCTCCAGGCCTTCCAATATCTCCCATTTCAGCTTGTAGTTCACAATCGTATGAGGAATTCTGTGACCTGGAATTATGAGGTGTTTGCTCCCAATCTTCACGATATTTTTTTAACTTTTTCATTCATGATGGAAATATTTCTCTTCTAATTCTTCGTTTTCAATCATATCTTATTGTTCAGCTCTTTGTCTTTCTCAGGAACCCCATTTCTTCTTTTTGAATTTTATTTTCTTGTGGTAAACAAACTTTCGTTTGTGTAAGATAACACCAGAACCGCCGTTACTTTATAGAATATCACGACTGTTTGTTTTTGTGCTTTATAAGCCAGTGTTCTGCTAGCGGTGCCACAGAGAGCTTGAAATTTCTGTATTTTATTTTCAATATGAGGGTCCAAATCAAAACTTCCAGCTGATCCTAAATAAGAGTTGAGACACTTGTTCTAAAACTCAATTATCCAAAACAATTTTTGACCTGACTGGAGATTTTCCTCAGAATGCCATTATTTTTTTTGTTAATAGAAATTCTAAAGATGTACTTCCGTTCTGCTGATATATTGATCTTTGTTAGCTGGTACACTGATCTTTGGAGGTCAGTCTGAAATACATTCAGATATTGCTCATTCGTTATGTTAATTCCTTTGTTTACTTTACATTTGCATTTGCGGTAATGTCATTGTAGTATTAAAAAGGATAGGTGACAGTCCACATCCTTATCTAACCCGTTGGTTAATAATTATTTCATCTAATCGATTCCTACCTGTGTTTACTGCATTGCATGTACTATTGTAAAGACTTTTCACTACCTCAGTTAAGTGGTACGTATATCAATATTTGGACATAATCTTCCATAGGCTATCACGGCTCATGCGTCCAAAGGCCTTCTGAAGATCGGTAAGGCCATATGGGTTTGTACATTAAACTCTGTGTTTTTCCTATCATGTTCTTAATTACAACCAGAATGACTGTGCATAAACGACCTAAAACCATTATGTTCCTCAGAAATAATATTTTCTGTAATATTCTGCATGTCATTATTGATCTATCTATATAGTTTGTAGCCAGTGTTTGGAAGACTTACGCCGCGATAGCTCCTACAATCACAGTGTTTCCCTTTCCTGGAGAGAGATCACTTCTGCTATGTACCAATGGTCTTGGGATCTTACATTTCGACCAACATTCATTTGTTAATTGTAAACTCTTATTTAGTGGTAACCCTCCATATTTAATTAGCTCTGCATGTATTCCATCTATTCTTTTTTTTTCCTGTATTTCATGCCTTTCAAAGCGTGTTGTAGTTCGTCCGTAGTAATTGCGTCTACTGATTCATTGTTCATACTTTCTCGAGTGTCATTTTCAGCATTCGGTGTACACCACTGATCTGTATAATTTATCCATTGCTTATAATGTTTAGTGAGGCAGCGTCTTTTTCTTTCTTGTTGAGCGCTTTCATGACCTCGTATGCACATTGCTGTCTGCCATGTACATCGTGTTCTAAGACGCTTATGAATGTAATAGACTGTTGGTGAGATTTGCACAGTAATTGTTGGGCAGCATTCCGCTTCATTCCGTACGTCTGCAAACTTTCTAACGTTTTCATTTGTAGAAACTTCAGACAAGCTATGTATTGTTCTTTAATCACTTCTTTAATTTCTGTGTTCCAAATTGAGTATTTTCCCCATCTGTTTTCTTCCTTCTACCAAATGCTTGTAGGGCTTCTTCAATTATGCCGGTTTTGATATTAAATTCTATATTGATGTCTTTATTGACTGGTAATAAAACAAGCTTCCCTTTGAGACCGTACTGATGAAGTTTCCTAATACTACATTCCGACAGAAGGTGTATTTTGAACAACTCGTGGTGTGGTTTCTTTAGGGGTTTGTCTCTTTCCATTTTGGCAGTAGCCTTATCTTACTGCGTAGAGGGAAGTGGTCACTACCCATGCCTCGTACTCTAAAAACATGTATATCTTACATCAGATTCTTCATTTTATCGTTAATCAGTGTGTAGTCAATCACAGACATTAATCTTCGTGCACTCCACGTAAACTTGTTACTGTCTTTGTCTGCAAAATGTGGTAGTAATTTTAAAATTGTTGGAGACAACTGTGCGTAGTTCATTTCCATTATTATCAAGGATCTTTCCTCCAAATAAGCCTGATATTACTGGTGTAGGTAGATTTCCAGCTCTGCATTAAAATCACCAGCGATGACAACATGGTCTGTCGTGTTGATTTTTATTCACTTTCTGAGGATCATCCTTTCCTCCTCTGGGCTGTAGACAGCTTTTAGATAGTCTCTTGGAATTTGAAATCGGTCATTATTCATAAGGTTGAATTGACGAACCTGCCCTCTCCATTTATCATTGACTGAAATTGCCGCTCCAGCACTGGCTCGTTTTCTTTGTGGGAACCCACTGTAAGCTATCGTGTAGTCCGTCACATCTTTTGTTTCTCTTAGTTTCTCTTGTTACAGTGTATACTTCCCTCTCCTTGCGTACTTAATTTAACTCGTTTCCTGTGTTGGTCAGTCGTCTAACATTCCACATTGCCAAAGACACAACCTGCGCACGTGATGGGGCTGCCGCCTCTTGCTTGATTTTCTGCCGGGGTTGTCTGGCTTGGGAAGCTGGGTGCACAGCGCCTCTAGAGCCCTCTCTATCCTATGTATGAACCATGAGTTGGTATGGTGACATGTAGACGGATCAAGTCGGCTGTAGATATTTGACACTGCAGTACTGTTTTTACGAGTGATTCGGCAGCGCATTTAATTTTGATTAAAAAATGAGAATAAAGACTTCTGAAAGAGACATTAAAAAGGGACACTAAATAGGTCTGTCAGTATGGTTCACGAATGGCTTTGAAGTTGACAGTTTAACTCTGCTGAACATTCAGGCAGAAAATTTGGAACGAGCTGCAGAAGCATCAACATTTAGTGCAGAATTTTTCATTTATGTCTGTTCACTAGTTTTCTAGAAATGTGTAAGTTAATACTAAATTCCATTCAGGGGCTCGACTGTTACATTGTTGCTATAATCTTATTAGTAGGAGTAAATGAGATTATTTTTAACCAAATGTGTGGGTCAGACTCAGGTTTCATTTATGAATTGAAAGGAAATTGTGGGTAGATGTGGCAACAAAGTAGGTGCTGATATTCCCACAGCTTCGTGTTCTTTTCAAGGGTTCCGAAGTTGCCAAAATGTCTTGGGTAATATGTAGGTGAAATGGCGAATAAAAATGACCTTTCAAGATTTCGCTGTCAGTAGGGTGTGTGCGTGGATACTAGAAGGCACGGCAGGGATCACGAGGTGTGTCCACAGTAGCGAGCCCGGACAGCGCCTAGCAGCCCGGGACTGCCACTATGTTCTGTGTTGTAATTGCGTTTCCGAGCGAAAACAAGGTGGCTTGCGTCAATGTGAATTTTTATTACTGACTGGTGATTGAATACAGAGTTACGGCGTAATTATCGGCATGTTGAGGGATTTTTAGAGAATGTTCTTAAGTGAAAAATAATGATTTGCTACGAGCCCTAGAAGCGGTGAGACAAAAAGAAAATAGACAAGTGTTTGAGACTTGCAGATTCGCTTCCAGTTGAAAATACTCTTGTGGGTTGCGATTACGGAAGAGATTTGAAAAAAAACTGTTGACTACTCGTTCTAAATGCAGGTAGAGTGATGCTGTTCCAATTCTAAATCCATCCACTGCTGATTCAGGCCGTAGTAATGAACCTAATAATGAGAGAAATATTCGGGCACGAAAATGGAGCTATCGCAAGGAATTAGAAAATATTTTCCAGGAAAATAGAAGTAAATTAACGACTAAAAAAGAAATTGTTACTAGACAAAACGTTAACGACGAAAACCCACTGCTGTGTGACTGTCAATGCGTGCCTGCGCAAGTAAATAGAAATTATGAAAATAGAAACAAAGGATCTTCAGACAAAAGAATACAGGATATAGCACTGAGTTACGGAAATTAAAACATGTTCAAAAAAGTGATTCAGGGCTCTTTCTGTATCAACAACTGTTTATGGAGGGACAGCATACTAACTGGTCACTTTAAGATATTCCATAGTATGCGAATTTACGTTGCCTATCTTATAAGGCGTTACCTTTTCTCTGATCTTTCCTGGAATGTTTCACAAGGACACGCATTTTCTTCAGAATTAGAGTTATCAACAAGAAAAAAAATGTAATCATAATAAGTGAACTGAGAGGAGACAAACTGAAAAATGAAAGGTTATGTTATAACCTCCATACCACAGATTTGGGGTCTAAGGCTGTGTGAGCCTTTTTTTTTTAAATCTTTATTCATCAAAACAATTATTATACATAATAACCCACCAACTAAAACATTAGTGGGTCCTAAGTACATACAATGTACTGATTACCAAGCAGCATTTACTATTCTTTTATCTACTAAATATTAACTACAGGATGGAGAGCTAGCTACTGTATGGGAAAGCCTACTATTCAACCTACTACTCTACCAAGCAACGTCCTGCAGCGTTAAAAGTGTGCCAGCAAAATACAAACCTCTTTCTTGGCCGTGCCCACTGAGCTAATCCCAGTGGGCGTACCCCTGACACTGGGCTGGCCTTAACTGGAAATTGCTGCAGGTCTTTCGAAATTATCCATAAAAACTATTTTCTACCAATGAATCCTAACTACTAGGCTCAAACAGTGTGCGGTGTCTAATTTGGCTAAGTTCACACCCACCCCCTAATCCAGGACGTGGCGGATTCCAAAGGTCACGGCGATCGTCCAGTCCGCGCCCCGGCGAAGTGGGATGTCGATTCATTGCTCGCCACTCACTCTCTCCCTTCAGTATTCATGCAGGACCTTGGTGGATACCTCGATGCGAATGGGCACGACGTTGCGAACCTGTGTGTGTCTTGTTACGTTGTATCAGGATAATTCCTGTGCAGCGTTTGGTATTCAAAGGATGTTTGCATGGCGCATATTTCACGACAGTGTGTGCACAATTGTTGCAAGAGATAGTCATAATTTATCGTTGACCGGAAGTGTGTCACACTTCTGTATGAATCGTTTGTAGCCAAGCCCCGATGCATGATCAGTAACCCAGTTGTGAACTGGTACAGTCATGTCTTAGTACTGGTACCGCCAGTCCTCGTACCAGCTGCTTCTTTGATGTATTCAAGTGTCTTAATTTGAAACTCCTTTTCGGTTCCTGAAGTACAATATTCGTGTTCCCCAGTCGTTTCGTCTTTAATCTGAAAGATATCCTCAGTGACTTTTCAGAAAAATACAGTCTTCATTTAAAGGAATGTTTATCAGCCATTACTGGGTGCGTTTGACAACTGGATAGAGATTGATAGGTGAGACTTAGCTGGTCGCTCTTGGGTTTCCAGACACACTGTAATCAGGCTACTCTCGCATTGTGTGACACCCTTATACCTGCATTACACCATAAATTTGCCCAAGATCTTTTGCAAAGGTGATGTACGAAGCTGACAAATGAAATCCTTTGAAGTCCAATAAAATTCGTAAACGTTGGATTTGGCATTTGGCGGGAGCTATCCATCGTTCAGGAATGACCAGCAGACTAGTGGAAGTGTTAGGGCTGTGAAAGTGCATTGCAGAATGATAGCACATTGCCTGATCCTTGCATGTCCCTGCGGCAAGTGTACGCATACAGCAGAAACTATAAGAGGCACAACTTTATTTTTATTTTATTTTTTTAATTTCTTGGCTTTCGGAACGTGCACATACAGCCAACCAAACACAGGAAATGTTATTACAGTAGGTTTCGACAGCTCATGGAAGACATTTGAATTCGTGTCCTGGTACGATGTAACACAGGATTGACAAGTATCGGATTCGACATAAAACAAGATTTACGATCAGTACACGAAAACGAGTGAACAGGACGAAAATCGAACACAAGACACACAGTGCTAGTATGCTATAAAAATTCTTCTGCTAACAGAAGAAATAACTCGCCATTGGTACAAATTTGGGATATTGCCAGTCAGTCCACAATAATGACTAACAATGAAATGTTTTTTGTATGTTCTGACAATTGTTTCAAAAGCTTCGGAAAGACAATTAAATGTTTGTACAAGTCTATAAGTTCCGTCTACACAGAACAGAACAGCAGAACAGTTAACAAGAACTAAAGTGTTATTACATCCACACGCATTGATACACCAGTACACAGGCAAGTACACACAGAACGTACAGTGACATGAATTTTGAGACTGAGCATTCCATATCCTGCAGAGTAGCAGATACAGTCAATTGAGCTTTGGTCTTCTGGCATTCTCAGTACATTAAGCATTAATTAGCAACTGGGAGCTATATTCTGATGCTGGCACTGTTGTCTAATTCGTACGGCAGGTTGTATGTTGCTACAGCGTTCGATGTTAACGGACTTCGGAGGCTGACTGGGAACACATGACAGAGCCCGAAGATCACGTCTAAGGAGGTTGATGTGATACGTGCCCAGAGGACATCGTAGAAGTGAGTGGTTGGATGACACTTCTCGAGTCGATGCAAGTGTTTGTTGCACTGCAATGTTTAATTTTCAGCCATACTGTAGTTGTGATACCCTGGAACACACTGAACTGTTGGATGAAGTAACGTGTAGTGATCGCTTTTGATTTTCGATGCCTGTGACCATTACTCTTACCAGTCCAAAGACAATCGATTCGTGAGCATGGGTATCATATCTTTGAGAGAGAGCTAATCATATATATAGTAGCTCCATCAGCTGCATGCCTCGGTACTTGCTTTGCACGGCCGTCTACTTGTTTAATTCCAGGTATCCGAGAGCGGCCTTTCATCGACATCCTCACGATGTTGCTTCCAAAATGTTGGTAAGGAAGCTCCGGTGGGTTCTGTAAGTTTTCCGCCCACGGTAGAAAATCAAGTCACTACCTACAGCTACCCAGTAACTATGTCTACATATGGTGAATGATGGTAAGGAAGCTTTCTGCAGTTTCTTCCATACGTTTTTCGACTAGCGTAGAAAATCAAGGTGGTATGTACAGCAACGTATGAATTACTGGGGCTGTAGTAAATGACTTTGACGACCTTTTGCTAAGCTCTTCCATCCTATATGTACCTTGGTGCAGGGATTGGATGTGCTAACCTTGGATGAGTTGCCACACGTTATTGAAGTACTTTGGTTGTTTGTGTAGTCTACAACTTACTGGAGTCCGGCAGTAATATCTCATCGTTGCACTACATAATGAATATTCTTCCTCCTGAGGCATTACTTTTATTTATAGACATAACCGATACCACGTATAATCTCAAATTTCTCATAGGTTAAAACTGTATCAGCTGTCTCATTACAAGAATTCATTTTATTTTGTATATGTTGTATGTCAGGGTAACATGTATAAAAAAGATTGTGTCACGATTGGTAGTAACAGTTAAAATTGCTCTTTTTGGAAATTATTTGAAATTACAAAATTTGTTGCATACTTAAAATTCGCATTTATTGCACAATCTAACACTAATTATTGATGTCTGGATTAATTTATGAAATGATATTTTAGTGGTGATTCTTCTTTTGCTTCGCCAACTCTTACTTTATGAAGTCTTTGGGATATTGTGGGTACCGCAGAGTATGTAAGGAGTGGTCGGCATGTCTGATGGAAACATGTAAGCGACAATGTATTTATTGGTTTAACATGGGAGTGTGTGTGATTTAGAAGAATGGTATAAAATAAAAGGATGTTCATAGCAAAAGGAAACTGTTCAGTTATTTTCTTTTAACGAACCTAAGAAATCGAAATTTTCAGCTGCAAGAAAGTAGTTTTAGACAGGACAGCTATCTACAACAACCAGATAATCAAGGTAAGTAAAAAATTGCTCTTCTGTAATCTCACTGTTTTCCAAAATTGTACAAAGAATGGAAGCTAATGGTGATGTGTGGGAGGGTGAGATTACAACTACCGGTCGTATCGTAATCTTTCACGCACGTGTTCTGCTTGGAGCTCACTTTACAAGGACATCGTGCTGTCAACGGTCAGGTGATATCCCTGATGGGTTACTGTAAAGTGATTTGTCTGCACAAGATTTTTCGTTGCTAGTTCAACTATTAGTAACTAGATATCTTTCAGGCAGTTTGTTATTGGCTGCGTTTGGATCCAGAGAGCGGGCTTAGTTACAGATGAAGCTGGTAAAGCATTTTTCTTTAGGTTTTGTACTGACAAATTCAGATCATGTTCATGTCAAGTTGTGACTGGATTTAAGAATGTAGATGTGGGGAGGTTCGGCGTGAGCCATTTATCCAGAGGGGAGTGTGAGGGCCTGTTTGAAGTTCTCACTCAGTTCCCCGACGTTTTGGTCAATAAATCGTCCGTCACCAATAGCATCCTTTACAAGAAACGGCTGACCAATTATGTTCCAGTTAGGCAATCCCCGTATCTGCTTTCACTGTGCAAGGCAGGCCTTACGACACATAGTGGACAAAGTGTTTGAGGAGTGAGTAATTAGGCCATCTGCATCTCGTCCTGCCTCGTCCTCGTTAATGTTTCTAGTCCTGAAAGAGTTGTCTGGGTACCGCCTGCTCGTTTTTTATATGCAATTGAATGTGAAGGTTATTTTGCAACCTGTTCCGTTACCGACTTACGCCATTGTATCACCAGGTTTACGAAGACAAAGATTTTTACGGTCTTCAGTCTGAACCAGGCATTTTATCAGATTCTTCCCACTGTAAAGGTTTAACAGAGTTCTATTGGAACTGCACACAGGTGGAGCCGTCGTTTTCCGATTATTGGATAATATCTCGCGAGATCTGAAATTAAGTCTCTTTACGATTATCTGGACGATGGTGTCTACAGCGCTCTCTTCGAACACCAATATCTGGAGTAGGTCTTACTTCGTTTACATGCTGGTGGCCTCATAATTAAGCTGTCTAAAGTAAGTCTACCACATAAGGTAGCTGAAAGGTTCAAATTTGATCAAGGACAGTCTAGATATTTTTGTGTGTTTTCTCCATCTCAGAACAAGAAGATAATTGCTCGGTTTTATAGGCATGCTCAATTTTTCTTAAGGAAGTTCGTGCCCCATTTTGCTCAATTAGCCATTCCCTTGAATGACCTACGTAAGACAGGTGCGGAGTATCGCAACTGTCTGCCTATGATGCTGTGAAGACCGCTTTGGCTAACCCCATTTCTTACAGTGTGCTTTCCAGAAATCTTTCATTGTGCAGACCACCGCATCTTATTCAGGTGTGACTGCTGTGCTTCTACGAGAGGAGTTTGGATTGAGCGTAAATCTAAGAAAGACGAAGGTAATCACAAGTAATAGAAATGAGAACAGGGAGAAACTTAATATGAGGATCGATGGTCACGAAGTAGCTGAAGTTAAGGAATTATGCTACGTAGGCAGCACAGTAACGACTGACGGACTGAGCAAGGACATCAAAAGCTGACTAGCACTGGCAAAAAGGGCGTTCATGGCCAAGAAAAGTCTACTAGTATCAAATATCGGCGTTAATTTGAAGAAGAAATTTCTGAGAAAGTACGTCTCGAGTACAGCATTGTGTGGTAGTGAAACATGGATTGGGGGAAACCGTAACAGAAGAGAATCGAAGCATTTGAGATGAACTTGAGACGAATTTTGAAAATTAGGTTGACTGACAAGGTAAGGAATGAGGTTCTGTGCAGAGTCGGAGAGGAAAGGAATATGTGGAAAACATTGATAAGGAGAAGGGACAGGATGACAGGACATCTGGTAAGAGGGTATGACTTCCATGGTACTAGTGGTATTATAGGAAGCTGTAGAGGTCGAAAACTGTAGAGGAAGACAGAATGGAATACATCCAGCAAATAATAGAGGACGTGGGTTGCAAGTGCTACTCTAGATGAAATCGTGGCGGGCTGCGGCAACCCAGTCAGGACACTGATCAAACACCACAGCGAAAAAAACAAAAAAGCGACATCTGCTTGCCGTTTTCGCGGAGTAGCGAGGTGTGTCTCCGAGCTGTGGGCAGATAGGAACGGACGGCGGTTAGCAGCAGATGTGTCTTCCCTAATATACTACGAAGTCTGGACTGTCTTCGGCCCAAGTTGGCACTGTGTAACGAGGAGGACCGGAGTGGTGTCCCTGCAGGGCCGTGGATCGCCGCAGCTGAGCTCTGGACGTGCAGTGCGGCCTGGCCGCGCCTCCCCTGGGCAGCGGCTACTGCGTTCTGCCGGACGGCGTTCTGTCACCTCGACAGTTGCTGAAGGCCTGTTCTTTCGCGAAGCGGTCGTTGGCGTGTGCGACATGTTTCTGATACATTGTCCCACGTTTTAATCTCCGAGTTTCGCTTCTCTAGTGTGAACTCGTCCCACACCTGGCTGGGTCTGATTTTGAAGATCATCCTACTTAATTTCTTTTTGCGTTTATTTTACTTTGAGAAAATTTTCCTGTTCTCATCCAGCAAGTGTCAAAAGCATACAAACTGACTACTGTAAAACATGAGATCATTTATCTACTGAGAGTAACTGACATTCCATATTTAAAATAATTGTGCCTAGTCAGACACCTACAGTCACGCAAAATAATGTTAAATATTTTATACCACATAACAATTAGGCCTAATTGCCCCTAGGGTGAATAGAAATTGGAAGAAATTTGGCTTACATATTTTCAAAATGTGTCCATAAGCTATAGGACAAAAGTGACCTGACGAATGACTGGGTTTAAAATTCTTTAACCCTAAAATGCGCAGGGGAATCGCTTTCCAGCTACATCACTGTACTTTCAAAGACCCCGTAACAGACCACGAATATCAAAGTTACACGTCACAATGCCCAACAACTTTGTGCAGTAACCACATCCCTCCGAGCTCGATACAGCAGCTAGAATGGGACACCAGCACAGAAGCTCGATATTCAGTTAATCAGAAGCTGCGAGATGTGCAGGCAGAACTGAAGTTAACGACCAACCCCGAACTGGACTTCAAACCGATTACCAGTAAATTTGATGGAATGCTCACTACATTGCAACAGCCTCATCGGCTGCTAAGAATGATACACCTTTATTATTTACTGAAAATGGTAACAGTTTCTTGCACTAAGGAAATGTCAGTTTGATCAATATTACAAACTTTGCACAAAAGCTCATTCATCATTTACCTCGGGTAGCCTTCCACATATTTTAGGGATGATACACATCAGGGAAAGCACAATTTGAAGGTTTGTACAGAATGATTTGAAAGCTAAATATGGACAATCACTGAAAGTAAGGAAATACTGGAAATCGCAAAACATCTGAGATGGGGTGCTCAGATGACGAACCCACAGCAGGAAGTGTAAGACCATTATCTGACGTGTGTTGATTACACACGATGGCACTGTGGTCCCGGTGTCAGATACACCCCATTGTAGGAAGTGGCTTTGCAACCTCCTCTAGCTACGAG
Organism: Schistocerca cancellata; assembly: GCF_023864275.1. Classification (NCBI taxonomy): domain Eukaryota; kingdom Metazoa; phylum Arthropoda; class Insecta; order Orthoptera; family Acrididae; genus Schistocerca; species Schistocerca cancellata. The sequence continues at coordinate 973,364 of NW_026046819.1, read as the reverse complement.
AGGTTGCTGCTTAGCTACGTCAACAACATTTGTTCTCAACTACACAGCTGGAGTTTTTTTACTAGTGGTAAATGGGAGGATTATTTTAATCCAACTACTGACAGACTTTCCATTCAATATAAATATTACTACAGTCCGATGACCTGGTCGATTGTGCATTAAGAATCTAGCTGCTTCCAGGAGAAACAAATTTGAGTTGCATTACTTCACGTAATTGACTTAATATATACAATGCTATCATGATCTGCACATTACGATGCATAATATCATGTTAGAAGTTTAACAACAAAACTAAGGTTTACGGTTACAAACTGTGTGACATTAGGCAGCGTAACTGACAGCACGGAAGTATCTTGACAACTCATCGAGTATGTGATTTTCTCGCTTATGAACATGAAGTTCGTTTGGAAAGTTTATGAAAGGTTTGAAACTAAATTTGACATGCAATTATTATAACAGTAACTAATTTATAAAGTAATCAGACGACTGAAGCTGTTTTGTACATGAGAGTTCGAGTCTTTAAGGCTCAAAGGTTTACTGGCACATTTAGAACCCTTCCATGTTCAGGCACAGCATTTTCTCAAATAAATTAGAGATATATGGAAACATCACGTCGATATTTTGAATAGTCATGTTACTGCATTGGTACCAACGCATGCATAATATTAATTTACAATGAACTTATTTGTTGTGAACAGACAACATCAGTGACTCAACTTTCAGTACAGACAGGAAAAAATCATTTTCTACTATCCGCCCAATGTGTTTCGGAGCTACAGCTCCATCTCAACGACTATGGATACAACGGGCGTTTCATCTGCTTGGGTGTTTTAGACTACCGACACATTTCTAGGTGAACAACACCCTCAAACAGGATACTTACGGTACACCACCTCTCTCCTCTTTCGACCATTCCAACTTATTACCTACGTCTGACGACACAACTTTCGTCTTCTACAATGGTGAGATAAATTTGCACTTATGAATTGAATCTATTTGACGTCTTAATGACAGAATTATATTAGTCACATTTTCACATTTAGCCATATTACAGTCATGTGATGTAATGACTTGACTGATTTTCATTTACATAATTAACAAACTTAAGGAAATAATGTATTACTAGGAGATCCGACACGTAATTTCAGTTTACATATATATTCAACATGAAAATTTAATTGCTATTTTATGTAAGTGATTTAGGTACAGAAGCAGTAAACAATAGTATGAAGTACGTAAGATAGGGGAGGGGAGTGATTTTTGGGGGGGGGGGGGGGGATGTCCCTAACTTCGGAGCCACTGGCCTTTAAACTATCACTGTCCCTCCAGAGCCAACTCTGGAATGTCTCGCTGAAAGGCTTGTAAGTCGTCGGGAATGGATTTCCACTTCTGAGGTGCTGGCCAGCAACTTGCATCTTCCACTGTATATCTTATGAGCTGGGTGCTTTCAGGTCAGGCAGTAGCGATAGTGAAGTGGCTGGAAGGACTGCATTCAGCGGACGCCACCATCATCTTCGTCAAGTGAACGACAGCATGGGGAAGTTCTGGCTTTACCTCTTCTCTTATTCTTGCCGACTGATCTGCGGAACGATCTTCTTCAATGACAAATGATCACAACTCTTCCAGTTGTAGCCACCAACACAGAAGTGATGAGAATCAGTGCAGACGTCCGTGAGGTCAGACACGGAACTTGGAATATGGTGCCATCTGGCGGGCTGTGCTGCAGACACTGTTTTGGGAGGAAGTACACCAGTATCTGATACAGCAATGCTCGACCACAGCGTTCTATCCCCGTCTTCACATTGTCTTCTCTTCGCAACTGCAACCACAAAATTACTTTGCTTGTCAGCGGTCTACGGCATGGTACATAATATCACTGCAGTTTTGAATTATCAGTCTTCTCTGTCTCACTTGCATTTGTTCACTAGCCATCAAGGTCACTTCAGCGCTGTGGACCTATCCAGGATTGTCCCTGTAGTAACTCCAGGAACTTTTGATTGTGTGATTCCAATATGCTCCAATATTTCTACTGGTGATCACACCTCCCAAGATCAGCAACAGTTAACATTTGACATGGTTTACATCCTGAGAAGCAACCTTCTTTATGTTTAAGGTTTCCTTTTCGATCTCATTTACTTCACTACTGATGCAGAGTATAACGTCTCCATCTGCGATTCACATTTTATTCACGAACTAGGGATATTGTGAGTGATCATGCTGACACTACTGTTCTGTTTACACATCTAGTATGGCTTGTTCTGTCTCTTGCTTAGTCTTCACATCCAAAAATTATTTTCAGGCGTTGGACTATGAAGACTTACATGGATCGTTTACCAACTTTATCGCTTAACACCCAGCTTGGAGGGCCAGGCTTTCTCTGATGGGATCGCTCCCAGGAACGTTGGCTTCCTCTCTAACCATGTCCTGAGGCCGCCGCCGCCGCCGCCCCTCCCTCCCCCCCTTCCCCAATCGAAGGCAATAGTGAAAATGAAAGACACCCTCTGGCCTCGCAACCTAATACCATTGGGGTCGAAAAGAACAAGAGTTCACCAAGAGAGGCAGACAGGAAAGGAAACAGAAGATCGTGAAGTAAGTGGAAGTAAAGTCAGACTTCGTGAACAGTGACTAGCTAGACCATTTGCATGAAAGGAACGTTGATGTCCTAAGGTTGTCAATTATTTTAAAGTAATATTTCTAGTCTGACTGCGCTTCTGTAATACTGCTTACAAAGTAATGGTGATTAACAGAAGGTAACTTAAAAGATGCATCTGCACACTGTATATTGTAGAAGTTCCTTATTTAGTAATGCTGCTGATCTATTTGACTTTGAAAGTTTGTGATCGTTACACAACGAGAGCTAAATTGAGTTTACACCTTACCTAAAAATAATTTCTTGAGTTACAATTTTCTTAATGTCAGTTATAGTTGAAATGGCTATGCAAGTTGTTTGATCTGGTCATACAAAGTAAAATATTCGTAACAGTTCAACTGTAAACCAGCTTCTGTATCTACCATTTACCAATTCTAGTAAGTGGAGAATTTTTGTAACAGGCTTTATTACAGTGCTTGTGAGAAATAACACTAATTTAAAAATCTCAGCAACTTTTCACGTAATATTACAGTTTACTTTCAGAGACAGGAATTTCAATTGACTACTTGTAATACAAATTTCAGTTATGATGAACTCTTTGATTGCAAATATTTCAGAGAGTTCTCTGCACTGATAATATGAACACACACAAAAATTCATAAAAGACAATGATAACATAACAGGTATCATTAACTACAATTAAGAAAACCAAGGATTCTGTAACTAGCAGTTCGTTCCTCAAGTAGAAGAGGTAGGCTGGGAGAGGTTAAAAAGGAAGAGGAAGTGAGAGACTGCAATGAGTAGGACCCTCATGTGGTATTGGTGAGGTTACATAAAGATCGAAGGTTAGACAAAATTACTTTTATAGCTATCTCTAAGCTGTAACGTGTTTTATCTTCAAACACCGACATTTGCATATACTGGCGATCAGTACGAAATCAATCAAGTATTGGCTTCGAAAAGTCCGTTACAATGCTGTCTTCTAATCACTTATTACTAGTTTCATTCACTGATCACACTCACAGTAGTATACAAACACCATAAGAGAAAGAAACCCAATATAACAGTAGAAGGAATTGAAGATCCAATGGGATTACGTTGTCATCTTCACATACTTATCAAAAAATATTTATCGCATCAGATATCCTACATTTCTACATATACGAAGAAAAACTGTTACAATAAAAATGTATATAAAAGTGAACATAAGTTTGCAGTTCTGAAGTTATACATTGTCAGGACAAATGGAGAGTATACATGTGCATAGCAATATGGAACTATTTCTGCCAAGTATTATGACTTAAGATCGTATTAATGTATAAAATTAAATTGATTACGTTCAATAAAGGGATTATGTAATTAATCTTCACTCAACTCCCAAAGTGAACTGTATGTTCGAAGTGCACATTCTTCATGAACATAGGAGCCATTCACAAACCCAGAGGTAAGTGAAGGGCACAAAAATAAAATGTAATGGGCTTGATCATTAAATTAAACAAACTAAAACACAGTACAATGAAGTCATGTTAAAGAATATAGTAATATTTTATGTATCCAATATTTCTGATGTATCTACTATTGCCAAGACATTTCAGTAAATGAGTATCAAACAACTTAAGAATCTTAAGCATATGTATGCCAACTAATTGCAAGACAACATGAGAGCTTCCAGATGTAGTCTCATACCTATGAGAGTAGTACTGCACTTTAGACAATAGAGGGGGCAGGGGAGGTCAATAGCAGTAGTCAACCAGCACGCAAAGTAATGCTGAGATTGCTTGTGATTATTCCTTATGCACAATGACTAAACGAACCTATCCACAACTGAACCTAAACAGAACGAAATACACTGAAGGCCAAAGAAACTGGTACACTTTCCAACTATCGAATAGGGCCCCTGCGAGCACGACAGTGCCGCTACAGGACGTGGCGTGGACTCCACTAATGCCTGAAGTCGTGCTGGAGGAAAGTGACACCATGAATCCTGCAGGGCTGCCCATAAATCCGTGGTAGTACGAAAGGGCAGGGATCTCTTCTGAAAAGCACGTTGCAAGGCATCCCAGATATGCTCAATAAGGTTGATGTCTGGGAAGTCTTTTAGTGAGCTGCAGTATGAACTCTGAAGACCGTCCCTGGAGCCACTGTTACCATTCTGGACGTGTTGGTTGTTGTATTTCCCTGGTAGAATTGCTGAAGTCCGTTGGAATGCAGAAGGGACATGAATGGATGCAGGTGATATATCAGGAAGGCTACAAATGTGCCACTTTTCAATCGTATGTAGACGTATCAGAGGTCCCATGTCACTATAGCTGCACATGCCCCATACCATCACAGAACCTCCACCAGCTGTAACAGTCCCCTGCTGTCGTGCAGGGTCCATGGATTCATGAGGTTGTCTCCACACGTCCATTCGCTCGATGCAATTTGATGGTGGTGGTGGTTGTTGGGATGTTTAAGGGGGACTAAACAGCGAAGGTCATCAGTCCCCCATTCCAAAAACAAGCGAGACAAAGTCGCAGAGCAGATAAAACCCCAAGGGGAAGGAGACTGCCCCCCCCCCCCAGGTGCTAAAGAACACAAATTAGGCAACGAACACTACAGAAAAGAAGAGTACGGACGAACACCAGACAGAAAGAAATAGAAGAGAAGAAGATGGCCGGAGACTGGTTGACTGACCACGACAACAAAAAAGGGAAAGAGTCACCCATCTCACGGCACACCAGAACAGCAACAGACACAAGGACAAAAGACACAGAAAGGGAAAGGTGCAGGACCTCCCTAAATCGAACCATAAAACTGACTACCACGGATAAAATTTAAAACGTCATCAGCCATGGAGGCATCGTCAGATAAAACCAAAGCCAAAGTGCCCGGGAGATTAAAAGATTGCCGGAGTGTGCGTAGTCGAGGACACTCCAGCAAAATGTGGCCGACCGTCAGCCGGGACCCACACCGACACAAGGGGGGATCCTCCTGACGCAACAGATGGCCGTGCGTCAGGTATGTATGGCCGATGCGCAGCCGACACAGGACTACCGAGTCCCTGCGAGAAGCCTGCAGGGAGGAACGCCACACATTGGTCGTCCCCTTGACAGCCCGCAGTTTATTCGGGGCTGTCATGCCACGCCACTCAGCAGCCCACACCCCAATCAGCTTACGGCGCAACACCATCTGCTGGTCGCGAGCCGTAAGGCCGACCTCCAAAGCCGGGGCGTCGATCGCCCCTTTGGCCAGCCTGTCTACACGTTCGTTCCCTGGGATGCCAACATGACCGGGCGTCCAAACCAGGACCACCGAACGACCAGAACGGGCAATGGCGGAAACAGTCTCCTGAATGGAGGACACCAGAGGAGAGGAGGGATAGCAGCGGTCGATGGCCTGAAGGCTGCTCAGGGAGTCACTGCAGATGACGACGGACCTACCTGAGCAGAAACGCATATGCTCAAGAGCGCGCAATATGGCCACCAGCTCTGCAGTAAATATACTGCAGCCAGCCGGCAAGGAGCGTTGCTCAACATGAGCAGCATGAGCAAAAGAGTAGGCAGTGCGACCATCAACCAGGGAACCATCAGTGTAGACAGTCTCACAGTCCGAAAATGAGGCGAGGAGAGCAAGAAAACGGCGACGGAGGGCCACAGGCGGAACCGAGTCCTTGGGTCCCTGTGCCAAGTCCAGACGGACGGACGGCCGGGACAAACACCAGGGAGGCGTAGGTGCACGGACCCGGAAGGGAGGCGGAAGAGGGAATGAACCCAATTCCGACAGCAGGGACTGAACGCGGACAGCGACGGAAAGCCCAGACCTAGGTCGCCGTTCGGGCAGATGGAGGGCCATAGCAGGGAAAAGCAGGCGACGATTGGGATGATCTGGCGAGCAATGAACGTGGACAGCATAGTCGACGAGCAGACGATGGCGGCGAATCCGCAGTGGGGGAACCCCGGCCTCCACCAGTATACTATCCACGGGGCTGGTGCGAAAAGCGCCAGTTGCAAGCCGAACCCCACAGTGGTGTATGGGGTCTAACAACTTCAACACTGAGAGGGACGCAGACCCATAGGCCAGGCTCCCATAATCAAGCCGGGACTGCACAAGGGCCCTGTACAACCGCAGCAGCGTGCAGCGATCTGCACCCCAAGACGTGTGGCTAAGGCAGCGGAGGGCGTTGAGGTGCCGCCAGCATTTTTGCTTCAGCTGAGTAACATGAGGAACCCATGTGAGCCACGCATCAAACACGAGTCCCAAGAAGCGGCAAGTGTCCACCACTTCAAGCAGGTGGCCGTCGAGGTAAAGTTCAGGATGAGGGTGGACCGTCCGACGCCTGCAGAAGTGCATAACTCGAGTCTTGGGTGCACAGAACTGAAAACCGTGAGTCAGAGCCCATGATGCTGCCTTGCGAACGGCGACTTGCAGCCTGCGTTCGGCGACTCCCGTAGTCGTGGAGCTAAAAGAGATGCAGAAGTCGTCGGCATACAAAGAAGGAGACACCGACGACCCTACTGCTGCAGCCAGACCATTAATGGCCACTAAAAATAAGGAGACGCTCAACACCGAGCCCTGCGGGACCCCATTTTCCTGTATGTAAGAGGAACTAGAGGTGGCACCGACTTGCACCCGGAAAGAGCGGCGCAATAAAAAGCTTTGAAGAAAAGCCGGGAGCCGACCACGAAGACCCCACTCATGCAATGTGGCGAGGATGTGATGCCTCCATGTGGTGTCATACGCCTTCCGCAGATCGAAAAACACAGCAACGAGATGCTGACGTCGGGCAAAGGCCATACGGACAGCAGATTCCAGCCGCACCAAATTGTCCACTGCAGACCGGCCCCGACGGAAGGCACCCTGGGATGGAGCGGTGGTGGTCGTTGGGATTTTTAAGGGGGACTAAACAGCGAAGGTCATCAGTCCCCCATTCCAAAAACAAGCGAGACAAAGTCGCAGAGCAGATAAAACCCCAAGGGGAAGGAGACTGCCCCCCCCCCCCCAGGTGCTAAAGAACACAAATTAGGCAACGAACACTACAGAAAAGAAGAGTACGGACGAACACCAGACAGAAAGAAATAGAAGAGAAGAAGATGGCCGGAGACTGGTTGACTGACCACGACAACAAAAAAGGGAAAGAGTCAACCATCTCACAGCACACCAGAACAGCAACAGACACAAGGACAAAAGACACAGAAAGGGAAAGGTGCAGGACCTCCCTAAATCGAACCATAAAACTGACTACCACGGATAAAATTTAAAACGTCATCAGCCATGGAGGCATCGTCAGATAAAACCAAAGCCAAAGTGCCCGGGAGATTAAAAGATTGCCGGAGTGTGCGCAGTCGAGGACACTCCAGCAAAATGTGGCCGACCGTCAGCCGGGACCCACAGCGACACAAGGGGGAATCCTCCTGACGCAACAGATGGCCGTGCGTCAGGTATGTATGGCCGATGCGCAGCCGACACAGGACTACCGAGTCCCTGCGAGAAGCCCGCAGGGAGGAACGCCACACATTGGTCGTCCCCTTGACAGCCCGCAGTTTATTCGGGGCTGTCATGCCACGCCACTCAGCAGCCCACACCCCAATCAGCTTACGGCGCAACACCATCTGCTGGTCGCGAGCCGTAAGGCCGACCTCCAAAGCCGGGGCGTCGATCGCCCCTTTGGCCAGCCTGTCTACACGTTCGTTCCCTGGGATGCCAACATGACCGGGCGTCCAAACCAGGACCACCGAACGACCAGAACGGGCAATGGCGGAAACAGTCTCCTGAATGGAGGACACCAGAGGAGAGGAGGGATAGCAGCGGTCGATGGCCTGAAGGCTGCTCAGGGAGTCACTGCAGATGACGACGGACCTACCTGAGCAGAAACGCATATGCTCAAGAGCGCGCAAGATGGCCACCAGCTCTGCAGTAAAAACACTGCAGCCAGCCGGCAAGGAGCGTTGCTCAACATGGGCAGCGTGAGCGAAAGCGTAGGCAGTGCGACCATCAACCAGGGAACCATCAGTGTAGACAGGCTCACAACCCGGAAATGATTCGAGGAGCGCAAGAAAACGGCGACGGAGGGCCACAGGCGGAACCGAGTCCTTAGGTCCCTGTGCCAAATCCAGATGGACGGACGGCCGGGACAAACACCAGGGAGGCGTAGGTGTACAGACCCGGAAGGGAGGCAGAAGAGGGAATGACCCCAGTTCGGACAGCAGGGACTGGACACGGACAGCGACGGAAAGCCCAGACCTAGGTCGCCGTTCGGGCAGATGAAGGACGATGGCAGGGAAAAGCAGGCGACGATTGGGATGATCTGGCGAGCAATGTACGTGGACAGCATAGTCGGCGAGCAGACGATGGCGGCGAATCTGCAGCGGGGGAACCCCAGCCTCCACCAGTAGACTATCCACGGGGCTGGTGCGAAAAGCGCCAGTTGCAAGCCGAACCCCACAGTGGTGTATGGGGTCTAACAACTTCAACACTGAGGGGGACGCAGACCCATAGGCCAGGCTCCCATAATCAAGCCGGGACTGCACAAGGGCCCTGTACAACCGCATCAGCGTGCAGCGATCTGCACCCCAAGACGTGTGGCTAAGGCAGCGGAGGGCGTTGAGGTGCCGCCAGCATTTTTGCTTCAGCTGAGTAACATGAGGAACCCATGTGAGCCACGCATCAAACACGAGTCCCAAGAAGCGGCAAGTGTCCACCACTTCAAGCAGGTGGCCGTCGAGGTAAAGTTCAGGATGAGGGTGGACCGTCTGACGCCTGCAGAAGTGCATAACTCGAGTCTTGGGTGCAGAGAACTGTAAACCGTGAGTCAGAGCCCATGATGCTGCCTTGCGAACGGCGACTTGCAGCCTGTGTTCGGCGACTCCCGTAGTCGTGGAGCTAAATGAGATGCAGAAGTCGTCGACATACAAAGAAGGAGACACCGACGACCCCACTGCTGCAGCTAGACCATTAATGGCCACTAAAAATAAGGAGACGCTCAACACCGAGCCCTGCGGGACCCCATTTTCCTGTATGTAAGAGGAACTAGAGGTGGCACCGACTTGCACCCGGAAAGAGCGGCGCAATAAAAAGCTTTGAAGAAAAGCCGGGAGCCGACCACGAAGACCCCACTCATGCAATGTGGCGAGGATGTGATGCCTCCATGTGGTGTCATACGCCTTCCGCAGATCGAAAAACACAGCAACGAGATGCTGACGTCGGGCAAAGGCCATACGGACAGCAGATTCCAGCCGCACCAAATTGTCCACTGCAGACCGGCCCCAACGGAAGCCACCCTGGGATGGAGCGAGGAGACCGCGCGACTCAAGGACCCAACACAAACGCCGCCCCACCATACGTTCGAGCAATTTGCACAAAACGTTGGTGAGGGTAATGGGACGATAGCTGTCCACCGCCAGTGGGTCCGCACCGGGCTTCAAGATGGGGACAATAACAGCCTCTCGCCATTGCGACGGGAACACACCTTCGCTCCAAATGCGATTAAATATAGCGAGAATGTGTCTCTGGCAGTCCCTGGAGAGATGCTTCAGCATCTGTGCGTGGATGCAGTCCGGTCCTGGTTCTGTATCAGGGCAATCGGCGAGGGCAGCGAGGAATTCCCTCTCGCTGAAAGGAGCATTGTAAGTTTCAGAACGACGCGTGTGGAACGATAATGGCGTCTGCTCGGCCCGCTCCTTGAGAGAGCGAAAGGCGGGGGGATAAGTTGCAGTCGCAGAGCTTGTAGCGAAGTGCGCAGCAAGGTGTTCAGCAATGGCGGCAGCGTCCGTGCACACAGCGTCGTCCGAAGAGATCCCAGGGACACCCGTAGGGGTCTGGTGTCCATAAATCCGCCGTATCCGGGACCACACGAGCGAGGGGGAAACACGGGAGCCCAAGGAGGAAACATACCGCTCCCAGCACTCCTGCTTACGCCGTGCAATAAGACGGCAGGCGAAGGCACGGAGCCTCTTAAAGGCGATGAGGGTCTCCAGAGACGGGTGCCGCCTATGACGCTGGAGAGCCCGCCTACGGTCGCGAATAGCCTCAGCAATCTCCGGCGACCACCAGGGGACAGCCTTCCGCCGAGGGAGGCCAGAAGAACGGGGGATGGAAGCCTCGGCCGCTGAAATGATGGACGTGGTTAAAACACGAACCACCTCGTCAATGTCACCCTGTGGGGGAGACTCAATGGTTACAGCGGAAGTAAAAGCTGGCCAGTCAGCCCTGTGGAGAGCCCAGCGGGGCAAGCGCCCAGAAGAATGACACTGGGGCGGTGACAAATAGATGGGAAAATGGTCACTACCACACAGGTCAGGGTGCACTCTCCAGTGGAGGGATGGGACAAGTCCAGGGCTGCAAATAGAGAGATCGATGGCCGAGAACGAGCCATGGGCCACACTGAAATGCGTGGGAGCACCGGTGTTCAAGAGGCTAAGGTCAAGCTGAGCCAACACATGCTCCACGGCCCGACCGCGAACATCGGAGACAGTCCCACCCCATAGAGGGTTGTGGGCATTGAAATCACCCAGCAGCAAAAAAGGTGGCGGCAGTTCGGCTATCAGAGCAGCCAGGACATGCTGTGCGACAACACCATCAGGTGGAAGGTAAATACTGCAGACGGTGATAGCCTGTGGCGTCCACACCCGAACAGCGACAGCCTCTAAAGCTGTTTGTAGAGGTACAAACTCGCTGTGAAGAGAGTTAAGGACATAGATGCAGACGCCACCAGACACCCTTTCATAAGCTGCTCGGTTCGTAAAATAACCCCGATAGCCACGGAGGGCGGGGGTTCGCATTGCTGGAAACCAAGTTTCCTGCAGAGCAATGCAAAGGAAAGGATGACGGCTGAGAAGTTGGCGGAGCTCAGCTAGATGGTGGAAAAAACCGCTGCAGTTCCACTGGAGGATGGTATTAGCCATGGATGAGAAAGGCGTGAAGGGACTGGGGAGGCAGATTACGCCTCCGGGGCCCCTGCTGCTACTGAGTCACCACCTGGACAACAGCTATCTATTGCATCCGAGGGACTGGCGAGATCCATGTCCTCAGCGGACGCCAGGATCTCCACCTCATCTTCGGACGCAGAGGGAGAAGGCTGCGGTGGGACAGGTGCCACCGCAATTTCAGGATGCTTGGGAGCCTTTTTCTTCGACTGCTTTGCGCGCTGAGCCTTAGGTGGTTCTGGCTGGGAGGGCCTCACTGGGTCAGTCTCTGGGACTGAAGACGACCGTGACGCCCTACGACCAGCGACCGGTGGTTGTTTGACAAACTTGCGGGTGTCCGCTTTGGCACTGGGCAAAGCCTGGGATGGGAGGGCCCCAAGGGACCCCTTCCGAGCGAGTGGAGCCGAAGAAGGCTCACGCTTCTCCGGATGTGAAGGGGGAACAGACGTCCCCGGTGGTTGGAGTGGTGTTGCTCCTGAAGTAGATGGAGCAGGAGCAACAGGGAGTGAAGTGCCCCCTACAACCAAGGGGGCCGGTGAAGGCTGACCGAGCTGAGATAGAACTGGTGCTGCAGCAGCGGCATAACTAGTTGGCATTGGCACAGGATTTAGCCGCTCATATTTCCGCCTTGCCTCGGTGTAGGACAGGCGGTCCAGGGTCTTATATTCCATTATCCTCCTTTCTTTCTGGAAGATCCTACAGTCCGGCGAGCAGGGGGAATGGTGTTCTCCGCAGTTAACACAGATAGGAGGCGGGGTACATGGAGTATCAGGATGCGAAGGACGTCCACAATCCCGACACGTGATGCTGGAAGTACAGCGAGATGACATGTGCCCGAACTTCCAGCATTTAAAACACCGCATCGGAGGAGGGATATATGGCTTCACATCACAACGGTAAACCATCACCTTAACCTTTTCGGGTAAGACATCACCCTCAAAGGCCAAGATGAAGGCACCGGTGGCTACCTGATTATCCCTCGGACCCCGATGGATGCGCCGGACGAAGTGAACACCTTGTCGTTCGAGGTTGGCGCGTAATTCATCGTCGGACTGCAGAAGAAGATCCCTGTGGAATGTAATACCCTGGACCATGTTGAGACTCTTATGCGGCGTGATGTTAACTGAAACATCCCCCAACTTGTCACAATTGAGCAACCTCCGTGACTGGGCAGAGGATGCCGTTTTGATGAGCACAGAACCAGAGCGCATCTTGGACAAGCCCTCCACCTCCCCGAACTTGTCCTCTAAATGCTCCACAAAAAACTGGGGCTTGGTTGACATAAACGATTCCCCATCAACTCGCGTACACACAAGGAACCGAGGTGAATAGTCTCCACTGCCTTCTTTTGCCATACGTTCCTCCCATGGAGTGGCCAGGGAGGGAAAAGATCGTGGATCGTATTTCCTGCCGTTGAGGTTAGACCTCGATCGCTTAGAGACTGCTGGTGGTGGCCCACCAGCGAGAGATGATGTACCACGCTTCATTGCGGGTCATCCGCCCTGATGCCACCTACTCCGACCAAGGGCCCTCCCCACGGGCGCCACCCAGCCACAGCAAAGGCCACCTGGCAGGATGGCCATTGCCGGGAGTCCCGATGCCCCGGGGTGATGGGCATCTACTCCTTGGCATACGTGGGGAGTTAACGGCGCAGGCATCAGTAGAGCGATCCCTGTGTTGTCAGGGGGCTACAACCAAGAGGGTACATGGCGGCCCCACCACAACGGACTGGCTACCGTGCTGGATCTTAGGTGCAAAAAATGGCCAAGGTCGTCGTCGCAGTTAAAAGAAACGCTGCAGAGTGCAGTGTGGTAATCGCCCAAGAGATCGAAAACGAGCGGGACACCATTGCAACGACGAGAAAGACGGCTAAAGGTCTAATTGCACGACGGATACAGTGCACCATGTAAGACGCCCTTCCCCAATTGGCTCGCTCTTCGGAATAATTTAGAAAGATGGAGGTCAAACCCGAGAGGGGACCATCACATAAGGCCGAAACATGTGAGACTCCTTTTAGTCGCCTCTTACGACAGGCAGGAATACCGCGGGCCTATTCTAACCCCCGAACCCGCAGGGGGGTACTCCACTGTGAAATTGATGAATATAAGTGATAACGGTATCAATCAAAAAAAGCACCTAGCAAAAGAAAGAAGTCTTTCCTAATATCTCCAATAGTCAGAATGCTGGGAGTGGTGATGCCCATCCAACAAAATCACACTCAATGGTACAACAAAAATAGCAGTCATTATTGGAGAATCTCCCTGCTGAGAGGGAAGAAACATGTACCACAATTTGTGCAGCACATTGATTATATTTAGTGACCATTGGAATAAAATTTTTAAACATATAAAGCAAATGAAGGAGATACCTAATCAAGAAGATTTATCACATTCTGAACATCCGTTATTTAGTAAGATGTGTGTGGTGTCCCATATGCACAAAAAACACATTCAATGGTGAATCTGCTTTGTGGCCATACAACCAGATGACCCTGCTGTAAAGAACAAACACTTAACCACATTTCACGATTCAAATACATTACTCCACTGTGAAATTGATGAATATAAGTGATAACGGCATCAATCAAAAGAAGCACCTAGCAAAAGAAAGAAGTCTTTCCTAATATCTCCAATAGTCAGAATGCTGGGAGTGGTGATGCCCATCCAAAAAAATCACACTCAATGGTACAACAAAAATAGCAGTCATGATTGGAGAATCTCCCTGCTGAGAGGGAAGAAACATGTACCACAATTTGTGCAGCACATTGACTATATTTAGTGACCATTGGAATAAAATTTTTAAACATATAAAGCAAATGAAGGAGATACCTAATCAAGAAGATTTATCACATTCTGAACATCCGTTATTTAGTAAGATGTATGTGGTGTCCCATATGCACAAAAAACCCATTCAATGGTGAATCTGCTTTGTGGCCATACAACCAGATGACCCTGCTATAAAGAACAAACACTTAACCACATTTCACGATTCAAATACATTACTCCACTGTGAAACTGATGAATATAAGAGATAACGGTATCAATCAAAAGAAGCACCTAGCAAAAGAAAGAAGTCTTTCCTAATATCTCCAATAGTCAGAATGCTGGGAGTGGTGATGCCCATCCAACAAAATCACACTCAATGGTACAACAAAAATAGCAGTCATGATTGGAGAATCTCCCTGCTGAGAGGGAAGAAACATGTACCACAATTTGTGCAGCACATTGACTATATTTAGTGACCATTGGAATAAAATTTTTAAACATATAAAGCAAATGAAGGAGATACCTAATCAAGAAGATTTATCACATTCTGAACATCCGTTATTTAGTAAGATGTATGTGGTGTCCCATATGCACAAAAAACCCATTCAATGGTGAATCTGCTTTGTGGCCATACAACCAGATGACCCTGCTATAAAGAACAAACACTTAACCACATTTCACGATTCAAATACATTACTCCACTGTGAAACTGATGAATATAAGTGATAACGGTAACAATCAGAGGAATCACCTAGCAAAAGAAACAAGTCTTTCCTAATATCTCCAATAGTCAGAATGCTGGGAGTGGTGATGCCCATCCAACAAAATCACACTCAATGGTACAACAAAAATAGCAGTCATGATTGGAGAATCTCCCTGCTGAGAGGGAAGAAACATGTACCACAATTTGTGCAGCACATTGATTATATTTAGTGACCATTGGAATAAAATTTTTAAACATATAAAGCAAATGAAGGAGATACCTAATCAAGAAGATTTATCTCATTCTGAACATCCGTTATTCTGTAAGGTGCATGTGAAGTCCCATATGCACAAAAAACCCATTCAATGGTGAATCTGCTTTGTGGCCATACAAACAGATGACCCTGCTGTAAAGAACAAACACTTAACCACATTTCACGATTCCAATACATAACTTCACTGTGAAATTGATGAATATAAGTGATAACGGTATCAATCAAAAGAAGCACCTAGCAAAAGAAAGAAGTCTTTCCTAATATCTAAAATAGTCAGAATGCTGGGAGTGGTGGTGCCCCTCCAACAAAATCACACTCAATGGTACAACAAAAATAGCAGTCATGATTGGAGAATCTCCCTGCTGAGAGGGAACAAACATGTACCACAATTTGTGCAGCACATTGATTATATTTAGTGACTATTGGAATAAAATTTTTAAACATATAAAGCAAATGAAGGAGATACCTAATCAAGAAGATTTATCTCATTCTGAACATCCTTTATTCAGTAAGGTGCATGTGAAGTCCCATATGCACAAAAAACCCATTCAATGGTGAATCTCCTTTGTGGCCATACAACCAGATGACCATGCTGTAAAGAACAAACACTAAACCACATTTCACGATTCAAATACATTACTCCACTGTGAACTTGGTGAATATAAGTGATAACGGTATCAATCAAAAGAAGCACCTAGCAAAAGAAAGAAGTCTTTCCTAATATCTCCAATAGTCAGGATGCTGGGAGTGGTGGTGCCCATCCAACAAAATCAAACTCAATGGTACAACAAAAATAGCAGTCATGATTGGAGAATCTCCCTGCTGAGAGGGAAGAAACATGTACCACAATTTGTGCAGCAAATTGATTATATTTATTGACCATTGGAATAAAATTTAAAACATATAAAGCAAATGAAGGAGATACCTAATCAAGAAGATTTATCACATTCTGAACATCCATTATTGTGTAAGATGTATATGGTGTCCCATATGCACAAAAAACCCATTCAATGGTGAATCTGCTTTGTGGCCATACAACCAGATGACCCTGCTGTAAAGTACAAACACTTAACCACATTTAACGATTCAAATACATTACTCCACTGTGAAATTGATGAATATAAGTAATAACGGTATCAATCAAAAGAAGCACCTAGCAAAAGAAAAAAAGTCTTTCCTAATATCTCCAATAGTCAGAATCCTGAGAGTGGTGATGCCCATCCAACAAAATCAAACTCAATGGTACAACAAAAATAGCAGTCATGATTGGAGAATCTCCCTGCTGAGAGGGAAGAAACATGTACCACAATTTGTGCAGCACGTTGATTATATTTAGTGACCATTGGAATAAAATTTTTAAACATATAAAGCAAATGAAGGAGATACCTAATCAAGAAGATTTATCACATTCTGAACATCCTTTATTCAGTAAGGTGCATGTGAAGTCCCATATGCACAAAAAACCCATTCAATGGTGAATCTGCTTTGTGGCCATACAACCAGATGACCCTGCTGTAAAGAACAAACACTTAAACACATTTCACGATTCAAATACATTACTCCACTGTGAAATGATGAATATAAGTGATAACGGTATCAATCAAAAGAAGCACCTAGCAAAAGAAAGAAGTCTTTCCTAATATCTAAAGTAGTCAGAATGCTGGGAGTGGTGATGCCCATCCAACAAAATCACACTCAATGGTACAACAAAAATAGCAGTCATGATTAAAGAATCTCCCTGCTGAGAGGGAAAAAACATGTACCACAATTTGTGCAGCACATTGATTATATTTTATGACCATTGGAATAAAATTTTTCAACATATAAAGCAAATGAAGGAGACACCTAATCAAGAAGATTTATCTCATTCTGAACATCCGTTATTCAGTAAGATGTATGTGGTGTCCCATATGCACAAAAAACCCATCCAATGGTGAATCTGCTTTGTGGCCATACAACCAGATGACCCTGCTGTAAAGAACAAACACTTAACCACATTTCACGATTCCAATACATAACTCCACTGTGAAATTGATGAATATAAGTGATAACGGTATCAATCAAAAGAAGCACCTAGCAAAAGAAAGAAGTCTTTCCTAATATCTAAAATAGTCAGAATGCTGGGAGTGGTGGTGCCCCTCCAACAAAATCACACTCAATGGTACAACAAAAATAGCAGTCATGATTGGAGAATCTCCCTGCTGAGAGGGAACAAACATGTACCACAATTTGTGCAGCACATTGATTATATTTAGTGACTATTGGAATAAAATTTTTAAACATATAAAGCAAATGAAGGAGATACCTAATCAAGAAGATTTATCTCATTCTGAACATCCTTTATTCAGTAAGGTGCATGTGAAGTCCCATATGCACAAAAAACCCATTCAATGGTGAATCTGCTTTGTGGCCATACAACCAGATGACCCTGCTGTAAAGAACAAACACTTAACCACATTTAACGATTCAAATACATTACTCCACTGTGAAATTGATGAATATAAGTGATAACGGTATCAATCAAAAGAAGCACCTAGCAAAAGAAAAAAAGTCTTTCCTAATATCTAAAATAGTCAGAATGCTGGGAGTGGTGGTGCCCCTCCAACAAAATCAAACTCAATGGTACAACAAAAATAGCAGTCATGATTGGAGAATCTCCCTGCTGAGAGGGAACAAACATGTACCACAATTTGTGCAGCACATTGATTATATTTAGTGACAATTGGAATAAAATTTTTAAACATATCAAGCAAATGAAGGAGATACCTAATCAAGAAGATTTATCTCATTCTGAAAATCCGTTATTCAGTAAGGTGCATGTGAAGTCCAATATGCACAAAAAAACCCATTCAATGGTGAATCTGCTTTGAGGCCATACAACCAGATGACCTGCTGTAAAGAACAAACACTTAACCACATTTCACGATTCAAATACATTACTCCACTGTGAAATTGATGAATATAAGTGATAACGGTATCAATCAAAAGAAGCACCTTGCAAAAGAAAGAGGTCTTTCCTAATATCTCCAATAGTCAGAATGCTGGGAGTGGTGATGCCCATCCAACAAAATCAAACTCAATGGTACAACAAAAATAGCAGTCATGATTGGAGAATCTCCCTGCTGAGAGGGAAGAAACATGTACCACAATTTGTGCAGCAAATTGATTATATTTATTGACCATTGGAATAAAATTTTTAAACATATAAAGCAAATGAAGGAGATACCTAATCAAGAAGATTTATCACATTCTGAACATCCGTTATTGTGTAAGATGTATGTGAAGTCCCATATGCACAAAAAACCCATTCAATGGTGAATCTCCTTTGTGGCCATACAACCAGATGACCATGCTGTAAAGAACAAACACTAAACCACATTTCACGATTCAAATACATTACTCCACTGTGAAATTGATGAATATAAGTAATAACGGTATCAATCAAAAGAAGCACCTAGCAAAAGAAAAAAAGTCTTTCCTAATATCTCCAATAGTCAGAATGCTGGGAGTGGTGATGCCCATCCAACAAAATCAAACTCAATGGTACAACAAAAATAGCAGTCATGATTGGAGAATCTCCCTGCTGAGAGGGAAGAAACATGTACCACAATTTGTGCAGCACGTTGATTATATTTAGTGACCATTGGAATAAAATTTTTAAACATATAAAGCAAATGAAGGAGATACCTAATCAAGAAGATTTATCACATTCTGAACATCCTTTATTCAGTAAGGTGCATGTGAAGTCCCATATGCACAAAAAACCCATTCAATGGTGAATCTGCTTTGTGGCCATACAACCAGATGACCCTGCTGTAAAGAACAAACACTTAAACACATTTCACGATTCAAATACATTACTCCACTGTGAAATGATGAATATAAGTGATAACGGTATCAATCAAAAGAAGCACCTAGCAAAAGAAAGAAGTCTTTCCTAATATCTAAAGTAGTCAGAATGCTGGGAGTGGTGATGCCCATCCAACAAAATCACACTCAATGGTACAACAAAAATAGCAGTCATGATTAAAGAATCTCCCTGCTGAGAGGGAAAAAACATGTACCACAATTTGTGCAGCACATTGATTATATTTTATGACCATTGGAATAAAATTTTTCAACATATAAAGCAAATGAAGGAGACACCTAATCAAGAAGATTTATCTCATTCTGAACATCCGTTATTCAGTAAGATGTATGTGGTGTCCCATATGCACAAAAAACCCATCCAATGGTGAATCTGCTTTGTGGCCATACAACCAGATGACCCTGCTGTAAAGAACAAACACTTAACCACATTTCACGATTCCAATACATAACTCCACTGTGAAATTGATGAATATAAGTGATAACGGTATCAATCAAAAGAAGCACCTAGCAAAAGAAAGAAGTCTTTCCTAATATCTAAAATAGTCAGAATGCTGGGAGTGGTGGTGCCCCTCCAACAAAATCACACTCAATGGTACAACAAAAATAGCAGTCATGATTGGAGAATCTCCCTGCTGAGAGGGAACAAACATGTACCACAATTTGTGCAGCACATTGATTATATTTAGTGACTATTGGAATAAAATTTTTAAACATATAAAGCAAATGAAGGAGATACCTAATCAAGAAGATTTATCTCATTCTGAACATCCTTTATTCAGTAAGGTGCATGTGAAGTCCCATATGCACAAAAAACCCATTCAATGGTGAAACTGCTTTGTGGCCATACAACCAGATGACCCTGGTGTAAAGAACAAACACTTAACCACATTTAACGATTCAAATACATTACTCCACTGTGAAATTGATGAATATAAGTGATAACGGTATCAATCAAAAGAAGCACCTAGCAAAAGAAAGAAGTCTTTCCTAATATCTAAAGTAGTCAGAATGCTGGGAGTGGTGATGCCCATCCAACAAAATCACACTCAATGGTACAACAAAAATAGCAGTCATGATTAAAGAATCTCCCTGCTGAGAGGGAAAAAACATGTACCACAATTTGTGCAGCACATTGATTATATTTTATGACCATTGGAATAAAATTTTTCAACATATAAAGCAAATGAAGGAGACACCTAATCAAGAAGATTTATCTCATTCTGAACATCCGTTATTCAGTAAGATGTATGTGGTGTCCCATATGCACAAAAAACCCATCCAATGGTGAATCTGCTTTGTGGCCATACAACCAGATGACCCTGCTGTAAAGAACAAACACTTAACCACATTTCACGATTCCAATACATAACTCCACTGTGAAATTGATGAATATAAGTGATAACGGTATCAATCAAAAGAAGCACCTAGCAAAAGAAAGAAGTCTTTCCTAATATCTAAAATAGTCAGAATGCTGGGAGTGGTGGTGCCCCTCCAACAAAATCACACTCAATGGTACAACAAAAATAGCAGTCATGATTGGAGAATCTCCCTGCTGAGAGGGAACAAACATGTACCACAATTTGTGCAGCACATTGATTATATTTAGTGACTATTGGAATAAAATTTTTAAACATATAAAGCAAATGAAGGAGATACCTAATCAAGAAGATTTATCTCATTCTGAACATCCTTTATTCAGTAAGGTGCATGTGAAGTCCCATATGCACAAAAAACCCATTCAATGGTGAATCTGCTTTGTGGCCATACAACCAGATGACCCTGCTGTAAAGAACAAACACTTAACCACATTTAACGATTCAAATACATTACTCCACTGTGAAATTGATGAATATATGTGATAACGGTATCAATCAAAAGAAGCACCTAGCAAAAGAAAAAAAGTCTTTCCTAATATCTAAAATAGTCAGAATGCTGGGAGTGGTGTTGCCCCTCCAACAAAATCAAACTCAATGGTACAACAAAAATAGCAGTCATCATTGGAGAATCTCCCTGCTGAGAGGGAAGAAATATGTACCACAATTTGTGCAGCACATTGATTATATTTAGTGACAATTGGAATAAAATTTTTAAACATATAAAGCAAATGAAGGAGATACCTAATCAAGAAGATTTATCACATTCTGAACATCCGTTATTGTGTAAGATGTATGTGAAGTCCCATATGCACAAAAAACCCATTCAATGGTGAATCTCCTTTGTGGCCATACAACCAGATGACCATGCTGTAAAGAACAAACACTAAACCACATTTCACGATTCAAATACATTACTCCACTGTGAACTTGGTGAATATAAGTGATAACGGTATCAATCAAAAGAAGCACCTAGCAAAAGAAAGAAGTCTTTCCTAATATCTCCAATAGTCAGAATGCTGGGAGTGGTGGTGCCCATCCAACAAAATCACACTCAATGGTACAACAAAAATAGCAGTCATGATTGGAGAATCTCCCTGCTGAGAGGGAACAAACATGTACCACAATTTGTGCAGCACATTGATTATATTTAGTGACTATTGGAATAAAATTTTTAAACATATAAAGCAAATGAAGGAGATACCTAATCAAGAAGATTTTATCTCATTCTGAACATCCTTTATTCAGTAAGGTGCATGTGAAGTCCCATATGCACAAAAAACCCATTCAATGGTGAATCTGCTTTGTGGCCATACAACCAGATGACCCTGCTGTAAAGTACAAACACTTAACCACATTTAACGATTCAAATACATTACTCCACTGTGAAATTGATGAATATAAGTAATAACGGTATCAATCAAAAGAAGCACCTAGCAAAAGAAAAAAAGTCTTTCCTAATATCTCCAATAGTCAGAATGCTGGGAGTGGTGATGCCCATCCAACAAAATCAAACTCAATGGTACAACAAAAATAGCAGTCATGATTGGAGAATCTCCCTGCTGAGAGGGAAGAAACATGTACCACAATTTGTGCAGCACGTTGATTATATTTAGTGACCATTGGAATAAAATTTTTAAACATATAAAGCAAATGAAGGAGATACCTAATCAAGAAGATTTATCACATTCTGAACATCCTTTATTCAGTAAGGTGCATGTGAAGTCCCATATGCACAAAAAACCCATTCAATGGTGAATCTGCTTTGTGGCCATACAACCAGATGACCCTGCTGTAAAGAACAAACACTTAAACACATTTCACGATTCAAATACATTACTCCACTGTGAAATGATGAATATAAGTGATAACGGTATCAATCAAAAGAAGCACCTAGCAAAAGAAAGAAGTCTTTCCTAATATCTAAAGTAGTCAGAATGCTGGGAGTGGTGATGCCCATCCAACAAAATCACACTCAATGGTACAACAAAAATAGCAGTCATGATTAAAGAATCTCCCTGCTGAGAGGGAAAAAACATGTACCACAATTTGTGCAGCACATTGATTATATTTTATGACCATTGGAATAAAATTTTTCAACATATAAAGCAAATGAAGGAGACACCTAATCAAGAAGATTTATCTCATTCTGAACATCCGTTATTCAGTAAGATGTATGTGGTGTCCCATATGCACAAAAAACCCATCCAATGGTGAATCTGCTTTGTGGCCATACAACCAGATGACCCTGCTGTAAAGAACAAACACTTAACCACATTTCACGATTCCAATACATAACTCCACTGTGAAATTGATGAATATAAGTGATAACGGTATCAATCAAAAGAAGCACCTAGCAAAAGAAAGAAGTCTTTCCTAATATCTAAAATAGTCAGAATGCTGGGAGTGGTGGTGCCCCTCCAACAAAATCACACTCAATGGTACAACAAAAATAGCAGTCATGATTGGAGAATCTCCCTGCTGAGAGGGAACAAACATGTACCACAATTTGTGCAGCACATTGATTATATTTAGTGACTATTGGAATAAAATTTTTAAACATATAAAGCAAATGAAGGAGATACCTAATCAAGAAGATTTATCTCATTCTGAACATCCTTTATTCAGTAAGGTGCATGTGAAGTCCCATATGCACAAAAAACCCATTCAATGGTGAATCTGCTTTGTGGCCATACAACCAGATGACCCTGCTGTAAAGAACAAACACTTAACCACATTTAACGATTCAAATACATTACTCCACTGTGAAATTGATGAATATAAGTGATAACGGTATCAATCAAAAGAAGCACCTAGCAAAAGAAAAAAAGTCTTTCCTAATATCTAAAATAGTCAGAATGCTGGGAGTGGTGGTGCCCCTCCAACAAAATCAAACTCAATGGTACAACAAAAATAGCAGTCATGATTGGAGAATCTCCCTGCTGAGAGGGAACAAACATGTACCACAATTTGTGCAGCACATTGATTATATTTAGTGACAATTGGAATAAAATTTTTAAACATATCAAGCAAATGAAGGAGATACCTAATCAAGAAGATTTATCTCATTCTGAAAATCCGTTATTCAGTAAGGTGCATGTGAAGTCCCATATGCACAAAAAAACCCATTCAATGGTGAATCTGCTTTGAGGCCATACAACCAGATGACCTGCTGTAAAGAACAAACACTTAACCACATTTCACGATTCAAATACATTACTCCACTGTGAAATTGATGAATATAAGTGATAACGGTATCAATCAAAAGAAGCACCTTGCAAAAGAAAGAGGTCTTTCCTAATATCTCCAATAGTCAGAATGCTGGGAGTGGTGATGCCCATCCAACAAAATCAAACTCAATGGTACAACAAAAATAGCAGTCATGATTGGAGAATCTCCCTGCTGAGAGGGAAGAAACATGTACCACAATTTGTGCAGCAAATTGATTATATTTATTGACCATTGGAATAAAATTTTTAAACATATAAAGCAAATGAAGGAGATACCTAATCAAGAAGATTTATCACATTCTGAACATCCGTTATTGTGTAAGATGTATGTGAAGTCCCATATGCACAAAAAACCCATTCAATGGTGAATCTCCTTTGTGGCCATACAACCAGATGACCATGCTGTAAAGAACAAACACTAAACCACATTTCACGATTCAAATACATTACTCCACTGTGAAATTGATGAATATAAGTAATAACGGTATCAATCAAAAGAAGCACCTAGCAAAAGAAAAAAAGTCTTTCCTAATATCTCCAATAGTCAGAATGCTGGGAGTGGTGATGCCCATCCAACAAAATCAAACTCAATGGTACAACAAAAATAGCAGTCATGATTGGAGAATCTCCCTGCTGAGAGGGAAGAAACATGTACCACAATTTGTGCAGCACGTTGATTATATTTAGTGACCATTGGAATAAAATTTTTAAACATATAAAGCAAATGAAGGAGATACCTAATCAAGAAGATTTATCACATTCTGAACATCCTTTATTCAGTAAGGTGCATGTGAAGTCCCATATGCACAAAAAACCCATTCAATGGTGAATCTGCTTTGTGGCCATACAACCAGATGACCCTGCTGTAAAGAACAAACACTTAAACACATTTCACGATTCAAATACATTACTCCACTGTGAAATGATGAATATAAGTGATAACGGTATCAATCAAAAGAAGCACCTAGCAAAAGAAAGAAGTCTTTCCTAATATCTAAAGTAGTCAGAATGCTGGGAGTGGTGATGCCCATCCAACAAAATCACACTCAATGGTACATCAAAAATAGCAGTCATGATTAAAGAATCTCCCTGCTGAGAGGGAAAAAACATGTACCACAATTTGTGCAGCACATTGATTATATTTTATGACCATTGGAATAAAATTTTTCAACATATAAAGCAAATGAAGGAGACACCTAATCAAGAAGATTTATCTCATTCTGAACATCCGTTATTCAGTAAGATGTATGTGGTGTCCCATATGCACAAAAAACCCATCCAATGGTGAATCTGCTTTGTGGCCATACAACCAGATGACCCTGCTGTAAAGAACAAACACTTAACCACATTTCACGATTCCAATACATAACTCCACTGTGAAATTGATGAATATAAGTGATAACGGTATCAATCAAAAGAAGCACCTAGCAAAAGAAAGAAGTCTTTCCTAATATCTAAAATAGTCAGAATGCTGGGAGTGGTGG
Source organism: Schistocerca cancellata (assembly GCF_023864275.1). NCBI lineage: Eukaryota > Metazoa > Arthropoda > Insecta > Orthoptera > Acrididae > Schistocerca > Schistocerca cancellata. The sequence continues at coordinate 948,172 of NW_026046819.1, read as the reverse complement.
TGCCCCTCCAACAAAATCACACTCAATGGTACAACAAAAATAGCAGTCATGATTGGAGAATCTCCCTGCTGAGAGGGAACAAACATGTACCACAATTTGTGCAGCACATTGATTATATTTAGTGACTATTGGAATAAAATTTTTAAACATATAAAGCAAATGAAGGAGATACCTAATCAAGAAGATTTATCTCATTCTGAACATCCTTTATTCAGTAAGGTGCATGTGAAGTCCCATATGCACAAAAAACCCATTCAATGGTGAATCTGCTTTGTGGCCATACAACCAGATGACCCTGCTGTAAAGAACAAACACTTAACCACATTTAACGATTCAAATACATTACTCCACTGTGAAATTGATGAATATAAGTGATAACGGTATCAATCAAAAGAAGCACCTAGCAAAAGAAAGAAGTCTTTCCTAATATCTAAAGTAGTCAGAATGCTGGGAGTGGTGATGCCCATCCAACAAAATCACACTCAATGGTACAACAAAAATAGCAGTCATGATTAAAGAATCTCCCTGCTGAGAGGGAAAAAACATGTACCACAATTTGTGCAGCACATTGATTATATTTTATGACCATTGGAATAAAATTTTTCAACATATAAAGCAAATGAAGGAGACACCTAATCAAGAAGATTTATCTCATTCTGAACATCCGTTATTCAGTAAGATGTATGTGGTGTCCCATATGCACAAAAAACCCATCCAATGGTGAATCTGCTTTGTGGCCATACAACCAGATGACCCTGCTGTAAAGAACAAACACTTAACCACATTTCACGATTCCAATACATAACTCCACTGTGAAATTGATGAATATAAGTGATAACGGTATCAATCAAAAGAAGCACCTAGCAAAAGAAAGAAGTCTTTCCTAATATCTAAAATAGTCAGAATGCTGGGAGTGGTGGTGCCCCTCCAACAAAATCACACTCAATGGTACAACAAAAATAGCAGTCATGATTGGAGAATCTCCCTGCTGAGAGGGAACAAACATGTACCACAATTTGTGCAGCACATTGATTATATTTAGTGACTATTGGAATAAAATTTTTAAACATATAAAGCAAATGAAGGAGATACCTAATCAAGAAGATTTATCTCATTCTGAACATCCTTTATTCAGTAAGGTGCATGTGAAGTCCCATATGCACAAAAAACCCATTCAATGGTGAATCTGCTTTGTGGCCATACAACCAGATGACCCTGCTGTAAAGAACAAACACTTAACCACATTTAACGATTCAAATACATTACTCCACTGTGAAATTGATGAATATAAGTGATAACGGTATCAATCAAAAGAAGCACCTAGCAAAAGAAAAAAAGTCTTTCCTAATATCTAAAATAGTCAGAATGCTGGGAGTGGTGTTGCCCCTCCAACAAAATCAAACTCAATGGTACAACAAAAATAGCAGTCATCATTGGAGAATCTCCCTGCTGAGAGGGAAGAAATATGTACCACAATTTGTGCAGCACATTGATTATATTTAGTGACAATTGGAATAAAATTTTTAAACATACAAAGCAAATGAAGGAGATACCTAATCAAGAAGATTTATCTCATTCTGAACATCCTTTATTCAGTAAGGTGCATGTGAAGTCCCATATGCACAAAAAGCCCATTCAATGGTGAATCTGCTTTGTGGCCATACAAACAGATGACCCTGCTGTAAAGAACAAACACTTAACCACATTTCACGATTCCAATACATAACTCCACTGTGAAATTGATGAATATAAGTGATAACGGTATCAATCAAAAGAAGCACCTAGCAAAAGAAAGAAGTCTTTCCTAATATCTAAAATAGTCAGAATGCTGGGAGTGGTGGTACCCCTCCAACAAAATCAAACTCAATGGTACAACAAAAATAGCAGTCATGATTGGAGAATCTCCCTGCTGAGAGGGAACAAACATGTACCACAATTTGTGCAGCACATTGATTATATTTAGTGACAATTGGAATAAAATTTTTAAACATATCAAGCAAATGAAGGAGATACCTAATCAAGAAGATTTATCTCATTCTGAAAATCCGTTATTCAGTAAGGTGCATGTGAAGTCCCATATGCACAAAAAAACCCATTCAATGGTGAATCTGCTTTGAGGCCATACAACCAGATGACCTGCTGTAAAGAACAAACACTTAACCACATTTCACGATTCAAATACATTACTCCACTGTGAAATTGATGAATATAAGTGATAACGGTATCAATCAAAAGAAGCACCTTGCAAAAGAAAGAGGTCTTTCCTAATATCTCCAATAGTCAGAATGCTGGGAGTGGTGATGCCCATCCAACAAAATCAAACTCAATGGTACAACAAAAATAGCAGTCATGATTGGAGAATCTCCCTGCTGAGAGGGAAGAAACATGTACCACAATTTGTGCAGCAAATTGATTATATTTATTGACCATTGGAATAAAATTTTTAAACATATAAAGCAAATGAAGGAGATACCTAATCAAGAAGATTTATCACATTCTGAACATCCGTTATTGTGTAAGATGTATGTGAAGTCCCATATGCACAAAAAACCCATTCAATGGTGAATCTCCTTTGTGGCCATACAACCAGATGACCATGCTGTAAAGAACAAACACTAAACCACATTTCACGATTCAAATACATTACTCCACTGTGAACTTGGTGAATATAAGTGATAACGGTATCAATCAAAAGAAGCACCTAGCAAAAGAAAGAAGTCTTTCCTAATATCTCCAATAGTCAGAATGCTGGGAGTGGTGGTGCCCATCCAACAAAATCACACTCAATGGTACAACAAAAATAGCAGTCATGATTGGAGAATCTCCCTGCTGAGAGGGAACAAACATGTACCACAATTTGTGCAGCACATTGATTATATTTAGTGACTATTGGAATAAAATTTTTAAACATATAAAGCAAATGAAGGAGATACCTAATCAAGAAGATTTTATCTCATTCTGAACATCCTTTATTCAGTAAGGTGCATGTGAAGTCCCATATGCACAAAAAACCCATTCAATGGTGAATCTGCTTTGTGGCCATACAACCAGATGACCCTGCTGTAAAGAACAAACACTTAAACACATTTCACGATTCAAATACATTACTCCACTGTGAAATGATGAATATAAGTGATAACGGTATCAATCAAAAGAAGCACCTAGCAAAAGAAAGAAGTCTTTCCTAATATCTAAAGTAGTCAGAATGCTGGGAGTGGTGATGCCCATCCAACAAAATCACACTCAATGGTACAACAAAAATAGCAGTCATGATTAAAGAATCTCCCTGCTGAGAGGGAAAAAACATGTACCACAATTTGTGCAGCACATTGATTATATTTTATGACCATTGGAATAAAATTTTTCAACATATAAAGCAAATGAAGGAGACACCTAATCAAGAAGATTTATCTCATTCTGAACATCCGTTATTCAGTAAGATGTATGTGGTGTCCCATATGCACAAAAAACCCATCCAATGGTGAATCTGCTTTGTGGCCATACAACCAGATGACCCTGCTGTAAAGAACAAACACTTAACCACATTTAACGATTCAAATACATTACTCCACTGTGAAATTGATGAATATAAGTGATAACGGTATCAATCAAAAGAAGCACCTAGCAAAAGAAAAAAAGTCTTTCCTAATATCTAAAATAGTCAGAATGCTGGGAGTGGTGGTGCCCCTCCAACAAAATCAAACTCAATGGTACAACAAAAATAGCAGTCATGATTGGAGAATCTCCCTGCTGAGAGGGAACAAACATGTACCACAATTTGTGCAGCACATTGATTATATTTAGTGACAATTGGAATAAAATTTTTAAACATATCAAGCAAATGAAGGAGATACCTAATCAAGAAGATTTATCTCATTCTGAAAATCCGTTATTCAGTAAGGTGCATGTGAAGTCCCATATGCACAAAAAAACCCATTCAATGGTGAATCTGCTTTGAGGCCATACAACCAGATGACCTGCTGTAAAGAACAAACACTTAACCACATTTCACGATTCAAATACATTACTCCACTGTGAAATTGATGAATATAAGTGATAACGGTATCAATCAAAAGAAGCACCTTGCAAAAGAAAGAGGTCTTTCCTAATATCTCCAATAGTCAGAATGCTGGGAGTGGTGATGCCCATCCAACAAAATCAAACTCAATGGTACAACAAAAATAGCAGTCATGATTGGAGAATCTCCCTGCTGAGAGGGAAGAAACATGTACCACAATTTGTGCAGCAAATTGATTATATTTATTGACCATTGGAATAAAATTTTTAAACATATAAAGCAAATGAAGGAGATACCTAATCAAGAAGATTTATCACATTCTGAACATCCGTTATTGTGTAAGATGTATGTGAAGTCCCATATGCACAAAAAACCCATTCAATGGTGAATCTCCTTTGTGGCCATACAACCAGATGACCATGCTGTAAAGAACAAACACTAAACCACATTTCACGATTCAAATACATTACTCCACTGTGAAATTGATGAATATAAGTAATAACGGTATCAATCAAAAGAAGCACCTAGCAAAAGAAAAAAAGTCTTTCCTAATATCTCCAATAGTCAGAATGCTGGGAGTGGTGATGCCCATCCAACAAAATCAAACTCAATGGTACAACAAAAATAGCAGTCATGATTGGAGAATCTCCCTGCTGAGAGGGAAGAAACATGTACCACAATTTGTGCAGCACGTTGATTATATTTAGTGACCATTGGAATAAAATTTTTAAACATATAAAGCAAATGAAGGAGATACCTAATCAAGAAGATTTATCACATTCTGAACATCCTTTATTCAGTAAGGTGCATGTGAAGTCCCATATGCACAAAAAACCCATTCAATGGTGAATCTGCTTTGTGGCCATACAACCAGATGACCCTGCTGTAAAGAACAAACACTTAAACACATTTCACGATTCAAATACATTACTCCACTGTGAAATGATGAATATAAGTGATAACGGTATCAATCAAAAGAAGCACCTAGCAAAAGAAAGAAGTCTTTCCTAATATCTAAAGTAGTCAGAATGCTGGGAGTGGTGATGCCCATCCAACAAAATCACACTCAATGGTACATCAAAAATAGCAGTCATGATTAAAGAATCTCCCTGCTGAGAGGGAAAAAACATGTACCACAATTTGTGCAGCACATTGATTATATTTTATGACCATTGGAATAAAATTTTTCAACATATAAAGCAAATGAAGGAGACACCTAATCAAGAAGATTTATCTCATTCTGAACATCCGTTATTCAGTAAGATGTATGTGGTGTCCCATATGCACAAAAAACCCATCCAATGGTGAATCTGCTTTGTGGCCATACAACCAGATGACCCTGCTGTAAAGAACAAACACTTAACCACATTTCACGATTCCAATACATAACTCCACTGTGAAATTGATGAATATAAGTGATAACGGTATCAATCAAAAGAAGCACCTAGCAAAAGAAAGAAGTCTTTCCTAATATCTAAAATAGTCAGAATGCTGGGAGTGGTGGTGCCCCTCCAACAAAATCACACTCAATGGTACAACAAAAATAGCAGTCATGATTGGAGAATCTCCCTGCTGAGAGGGAACAAACATGTACCACAATTTGTGCAGCACATTGATTATATTTAGTGACTATTGGAATAAAATTTTTAAACATATAAAGCAAATGAAGGAGATACCTAATCAAGAAGATTTATCTCATTCTGAACATCCTTTATTCAGTAAGGTGCATGTGAAGTCCCATATGCACAAAAAACCCATTCAATGGTGAATCTGCTTTGTGGCCATACAACCAGATGACCCTGCTGTAAAGAACAAACACTTAACCACATTTAACGATTCAAATACATTACTCCACTGTGAAATTGATGAATATAAGTGATAACGGTATCAATCAAAAGAAGCACCTAGCAAAAGAAAGAAGTCTTTCCTAATATCTAAAGTAGTCAGAATGCTGGGAGTGGTGATGCCCATCCAACAAAATCACACTCAATGGTACAACAAAAATAGCAGTCATGATTAAAGAATCTCCCTGCTGAGAGGGAAAAAACATGTACCACAATTTGTGCAGCACATTGATTATATTTTATGACCATTGGAATAAAATTTTTCAACATATAAAGCAAATGAAGGAGACACCTAATCAAGAAGATTTATCTCATTCTGAACATCCGTTATTCAGTAAGATGTATGTGGTGTCCCATATGCACAAAAAACCCATCCAATGGTGAATCTGCTTTGTGGCCATACAACCAGATGACCCTGCTGTAAAGAACAAACACTTAACCACATTTCACGATTCCAATACATAACTCCACTGTGAAATTGATGAATATAAGTGATAACGGTATCAATCAAAAGAAGCACCTAGCAAAAGAAAGAAGTCTTTCCTAATATCTAAAATAGTCAGAATGCTGGGAGTGGTGGTGCCCCTCCAACAAAATCACACTCAATGGTACAACAAAAATAGCAGTCATGATTGGAGAATCTCCCTGCTGAGAGGGAACAAACATGTACCACAATTTGTGCAGCACATTGATTATATTTAGTGACTATTGGAATAAAATTTTTAAACATATAAAGCAAATGAAGGAGATACCTAATCAAGAAGATTTATCTCATTCTGAACATCCTTTATTCAGTAAGGTGCATGTGAAGTCCCATATGCACAAAAAACCCATTCAATGGTGAATCTGCTTTGTGGCCATACAACCAGATGACCCTGCTGTAAAGAACAAACACTTAACCACATTTAACGATTCAAATACATTACTCCACTGTGAAATTGATGAATATAAGTGATAACGGTATCAATCAAAAGAAGCACCTAGCAAAAGAAAAAAAGTCTTTCCTAATATCTAAAATAGTCAGAATGCTGGGAGTGGTGTTGCCCCTCCAACAAAATCAAACTCAATGGTACAACAAAAATAGCAGTCATCATTGGAGAATCTCCCTGCTGAGAGGGAAGAAATATGTACCACAATTTGTGCAGCACATTGATTATATTTAGTGACAATTGGAATAAAATTTTTAAACATACAAAGCAAATGAAGGAGATACCTAATCAAGAAGATTTATCTCATTCTGAACATCCTTTATTCAGTAAGGTGCATGTGAAGTCCCATATGCACAAAAAGCCCATTCAATGGTGAATCTGCTTTGTGGCCATACAAACAGATGACCCTGCTGTAAAGAACAAACACTTAACCACATTTCACGATTCCAATACATAACTCCACTGTGAAATTGATGAATATAAGTGATAACGGTATCAATCAAAAGAAGCACCTAGCAAAAGAAAGAAGTCTTTCCTAATATCTAAAATAGTCAGAATGCTGGGAGTGGTGGTACCCCTCCAACAAAATCAAACTCAATGGTACAACAAAAATAGCAGTCATGATTGGAGAATCTCCCTGCTGAGAGGGAACAAACATGTACCACAATTTGTGCAGCACATTGATTATATTTAGTGACAATTGGAATAAAATTTTTAAACATATCAAGCAAATGAAGGAGATACCTAATCAAGAAGATTTATCTCATTCTGAAAATCCGTTATTCAGTAAGGTGCATGTGAAGTCCCATATGCACAAAAAAACCCATTCAATGGTGAATCTGCTTTGAGGCCATACAACCAGATGACCTGCTGTAAAGAACAAACACTTAACCACATTTCACGATTCAAATACATTACTCCACTGTGAAATTGATGAATATAAGTGATAACGGTATCAATCAAAAGAAGCACCTTGCAAAAGAAAGAGGTCTTTCCTAATATCTCCAATAGTCAGAATGCTGGGAGTGGTGATGCCCATCCAACAAAATCAAACTCAATGGTACAACAAAAATAGCAGTCATGATTGGAGAATCTCCCTGCTGAGAGGGAAGAAACATGTACCACAATTTGTGCAGCAAATTGATTATATTTATTGACCATTGGAATAAAATTTTTAAACATATAAAGCAAATGAAGGAGATACCTAATCAAGAAGATTTATCACATTCTGAACATCCGTTATTGTGTAAGATGTATGTGAAGTCCCATATGCACAAAAAACCCATTCAATGGTGAATCTCCTTTGTGGCCATACAACCAGATGACCATGCTGTAAAGAACAAACACTAAACCACATTTCACGATTCAAATACATTACTCCACTGTGAACTTGGTGAATATAAGTGATAACGGTATCAATCAAAAGAAGCACCTAGCAAAAGAAAGAAGTCTTTCCTAATATCTCCAATAGTCAGAATGCTGGGAGTGGTGGTGCCCATCCAACAAAATCACACTCAATGGTACAACAAAAATAGCAGTCATGATTGGAGAATCTCCCTGCTGAGAGGGAACAAACATGTACCACAATTTGTGCAGCACATTGATTATATTTAGTGACTATTGGAATAAAATTTTTAAACATATAAAGCAAATGAAGGAGATACCTAATCAAGAAGATTTTATCTCATTCTGAACATCCTTTATTCAGTAAGGTGCATGTGAAGTCCCATATGCACAAAAAACCCATTCAATGGTGAATCTGCTTTGTGGCCATACAACCAGATGACCCTGCTGTAAAGTACAAACACTTAACCACATTTAACGATTCAAATACATTACTCCACTGTGAAATTGATGAATATAAGTAATAACGGTATCAATCAAAAGAAGCACCTAGCAAAAGAAAAAAAGTCTTTCCTAATATCTCCAATAGTCAGAATGCTGGGAGTGGTGATGCCCATCCAACAAAATCAAACTCAATGGTACAACAAAAATAGCAGTCATGATTGGAGAATCTCCCTGCTGAGAGGGAAGAAACATGTACCACAATTTGTGCAGCACGTTGATTATATTTAGTGACCATTGGAATAAAATTTTTAAACATATAAAGCAAATGAAGGAGATACCTAATCAAGAAGATTTATCACATTCTGAACATCCTTTATTCAGTAAGGTGCATGTGAAGTCCCATATGCACAAAAAACCCATTCAATGGTGAATCTGCTTTGTGGCCATACAACCAGATGACCCTGCTGTAAAGAACAAACACTTAAACACATTTCACGATTCAAATACATTACTCCACTGTGAAATGATGAATATAAGTGATAACGGTATCAATCAAAAGAAGCACCTAGCAAAAGAAAGAAGTCTTTCCTAATATCTAAAGTAGTCAGAATGCTGGGAGTGGTGATGCCCATCCAACAAAATCACACTCAATGGTACAACAAAAATAGCAGTCATGATTAAAGAATCTCCCTGCTGAGAGGGAAAAAACATGTACCACAATTTGTGCAGCACATTGATTATATTTTATGACCATTGGAATAAAATTTTTCAACATATAAAGCAAATGAAGGAGACACCTAATCAAGAAGATTTATCTCATTCTGAACATCCGTTATTCAGTAAGATGTATGTGGTGTCCCATATGCACAAAAAACCCATCCAATGGTGAATCTGCTTTGTGGCCATACAACCAGATGACCCTGCTGTAAAGAACAAACACTTAACCACATTTAACGATTCAAATACATTACTCCACTGTGAAATTGATGAATATAAGTGATAACGGTATCAATCAAAAGAAGCACCTAGCAAAAGAAAAAAAGTCTTTCCTAATATCTAAAATAGTCAGAATGCTGGGAGTGGTGGTGCCCCTCCAACAAAATCAAACTCAATGGTACAACAAAAATAGCAGTCATGATTGGAGAATCTCCCTGCTGAGAGGGAACAAACATGTACCACAATTTGTGCAGCACATTGATTATATTTAGTGACAATTGGAATAAAATTTTTAAACATATCAAGCAAATGAAGGAGATACCTAATCAAGAAGATTTATCTCATTCTGAAAATCCGTTATTCAGTAAGGTGCATGTGAAGTCCCATATGCACAAAAAAACCCATTCAATGGTGAATCTGCTTTGAGGCCATACAACCAGATGACCTGCTGTAAAGAACAAACACTTAACCACATTTCACGATTCAAATACATTACTCCACTGTGAAATTGATGAATATAAGTGATAACGGTATCAATCAAAAGAAGCACCTTGCAAAAGAAAGAGGTCTTTCCTAATATCTCCAATAGTCAGAATGCTGGGAGTGGTGATGCCCATCCAACAAAATCAAACTCAATGGTACAACAAAAATAGCAGTCATGATTGGAGAATCTCCCTGCTGAGAGGGAAGAAACATGTACCACAATTTGTGCAGCAAATTGATTATATTTATTGACCATTGGAATAAAATTTTTAAACATATAAAGCAAATGAAGGAGATACCTAATCAAGAAGATTTATCACATTCTGAACATCCGTTATTGTGTAAGATGTATGTGAAGTCCCATATGCACAAAAAACCCATTCAATGGTGAATCTCCTTTGTGGCCATACAACCAGATGACCATGCTGTAAAGAACAAACACTAAACCACATTTCACGATTCAAATACATTACTCCACTGTGAAATTGATGAATATAAGTAATAACGGTATCAATCAAAAGAAGCACCTAGCAAAAGAAAAAAAGTCTTTCCTAATATCTCCAATAGTCAGAATGCTGGGAGTGGTGATGCCCATCCAACAAAATCAAACTCAATGGTACAACAAAAATAGCAGTCATGATTGGAGAATCTCCCTGCTGAGAGGGAAGAAACATGTACCACAATTTGTGCAGCACGTTGATTATATTTAGTGACCATTGGAATAAAATTTTTAAACATATAAAGCAAATGAAGGAGATACCTAATCAAGAAGATTTATCACATTCTGAACATCCTTTATTCAGTAAGGTGCATGTGAAGTCCCATATGCACAAAAAACCCATTCAATGGTGAATCTGCTTTGTGGCCATACAACCAGATGACCCTGCTGTAAAGAACAAACACTTAAACACATTTCACGATTCAAATACATTACTCCACTGTGAAATGATGAATATAAGTGATAACGGTATCAATCAAAAGAAGCACCTAGCAAAAGAAAGAAGTCTTTCCTAATATCTAAAGTAGTCAGAATGCTGGGAGTGGTGATGCCCATCCAACAAAATCACACTCAATGGTACATCAAAAATAGCAGTCATGATTAAAGAATCTCCCTGCTGAGAGGGAAAAAACATGTACCACAATTTGTGCAGCACATTGATTATATTTTATGACCATTGGAATAAAATTTTTCAACATATAAAGCAAATGAAGGAGACACCTAATCAAGAAGATTTATCTCATTCTGAACATCCGTTATTCAGTAAGATGTATGTGGTGTCCCATATGCACAAAAAACCCATCCAATGGTGAATCTGCTTTGTGGCCATACAACCAGATGACCCTGCTGTAAAGAACAAACACTTAACCACATTTCACGATTCCAATACATAACTCCACTGTGAAATTGATGAATATAAGTGATAACGGTATCAATCAAAAGAAGCACCTAGCAAAAGAAAGAAGTCTTTCCTAATATCTAAAATAGTCAGAATGCTGGGAGTGGTGGTGCCCCTCCAACAAAATCACACTCAATGGTACAACAAAAATAGCAGTCATGATTGGAGAATCTCCCTGCTGAGAGGGAACAAACATGTACCACAATTTGTGCAGCACATTGATTATATTTAGTGACTATTGGAATAAAATTTTTAAACATATAAAGCAAATGAAGGAGATACCTAATCAAGAAGATTTATCTCATTCTGAACATCCTTTATTCAGTAAGGTGCATGTGAAGTCCCATATGCACAAAAAACCCATTCAATGGTGAATCTGCTTTGTGGCCATACAACCAGATGACCCTGCTGTAAAGAACAAACACTTAACCACATTTAACGATTCAAATACATTACTCCACTGTGAAATTGATGAATATAAGTGATAACGGTATCAATCAAAAGAAGCACCTAGCAAAAGAAAGAAGTCTTTCCTAATATCTAAAGTAGTCAGAATGCTGGGAGTGGTGATGCCCATCCAACAAAATCACACTCAATGGTACAACAAAAATAGCAGTCATGATTAAAGAATCTCCCTGCTGAGAGGGAAAAAACATGTACCACAATTTGTGCAGCACATTGATTATATTTTATGACCATTGGAATAAAATTTTTCAACATATAAAGCAAATGAAGGAGACACCTAATCAAGAAGATTTATCTCATTCTGAACATCCGTTATTCAGTAAGATGTATGTGGTGTCCCATATGCACAAAAAACCCATCCAATGGTGAATCTGCTTTGTGGCCATACAACCAGATGACCCTGCTGTAAAGAACAAACACTTAACCACATTTCACGATTCCAATACATAACTCCACTGTGAAATTGATGAATATAAGTGATAACGGTATCAATCAAAAGAAGCACCTAGCAAAAGAAAGAAGTCTTTCCTAATATCTAAAATAGTCAGAATGCTGGGAGTGGTGGTGCCCCTCCAACAAAATCACACTCAATGGTACAACAAAAATAGCAGTCATGATTGGAGAATCTCCCTGCTGAGAGGGAACAAACATGTACCACAATTTGTGCAGCACATTGATTATATTTAGTGACTATTGGAATAAAATTTTTAAACATATAAAGCAAATGAAGGAGATACCTAATCAAGAAGATTTATCTCATTCTGAACATCCTTTATTCAGTAAGGTGCATGTGAAGTCCCATATGCACAAAAAACCCATTCAATGGTGAATCTGCTTTGTGGCCATACAACCAGATGACCCTGCTGTAAAGAACAAACACTTAACCACATTTAACGATTCAAATACATTACTCCACTGTGAAATTGATGAATATAAGTGATAACGGTATCAATCAAAAGAAGCACCTAGCAAAAGAAAAAAAGTCTTTCCTAATATCTAAAATAGTCAGAATGCTGGGAGTGGTGTTGCCCCTCCAACAAAATCAAACTCAATGGTACAACAAAAATAGCAGTCATCATTGGAGAATCTCCCTGCTGAGAGGGAAGAAATATGTACCACAATTTGTGCAGCACATTGATTATATTTAGTGACAATTGGAATAAAATTTTTAAACATACAAAGCAAATGAAGGAGATACCTAATCAAGAAGATTTATCTCATTCTGAACATCCTTTATTCAGTAAGGTGCATGTGAAGTCCCATATGCACAAAAAACCCATTCAATGGTGAATCTGCTTTGAGGCCATACAACCAGATGACCTGCTGTAAAGAACAAACACTTAACCACATTTCACGATTCAAATACATTACTCCACTGTGAAATTGATGAATATAAGTGATAACGGTATCAATCAAAAGAAGCACCTTGCAAAAGAAAGAGGTCTTTCCTAATATCTCCAATAGTCAGAATGCTGGGAGTGGTGATGCCCATCCAACAAAATCAAACTCAATGGTACAACAAAAATAGCAGTCATGATTGGAGAATCTCCCTGCTGAGAGGGAAGAAACATGTACCACAATTTGTGCAGCAAATTGATTATATTTATTGACCATTGGAATAAAATTTTTAAACATATAAAGCAAATGAAGGAGATACCTAATCAAGAAGATTTATCACATTCTGAACATCCGTTATTGTGTAAGATGTATGTGAAGTCCCATATGCACAAAAAACCCATTCAATGGTGAATCTCCTTTGTGGCCATACAACCAGATGACCATGCTGTAAAGAACAAACACTAAACCACATTTCACGATTCAAATACATTACTCCACTGTGAACTTGGTGAATATAAGTGATAACGGTATCAATCAAAAGAAGCACCTAGCAAAAGAAAGAAGTCTTTCCTAATATCTCCAATAGTCAGAATGCTGGGAGTGGTGGTGCCCATCCAACAAAATCACACTCAATGGTACAACAAAAATAGCAGTCATGATTGGAGAATCTCCCTGCTGAGAGGGAACAAACATGTACCACAATTTGTGCAGCACATTGATTATATTTAGTGACTATTGGAATAAAATTTTTAAACATATAAAGCAAATGAAGGAGATACCTAATCAAGAAGATTTTATCTCATTCTGAACATCCTTTATTCAGTAAGGTGCATGTGAAGTCCCATATGCACAAAAAACCCATTCAATGGTGAATCTGCTTTGTGGCCATGCAACCAGATGACCCTGCTGTAAAGAACAAACACTTAACCACATTTCACGATTCAAATACATTACTCCACTGTGAAATTGATGAATATAAGTGATAACGGTATCAATCAAAAGAAGCACCTAGCAAAAGAAAAAAAGTCTTTCCTAATATCTAAAATAGTCAGAATGCCGGGAGTGGTGGTGCCCCTCCAACAAAATCAAACTCAATGGTACAACAAAAATAGCAGTCATCATTGGAGAATCTCCCTGCTGAGAGGGAAGAAATATGTACCACAATTTGTGCAGCACATTGATTATATTTAGTGACAATTGGAATAAAATTTTTAAACATATAAAGCAAATGAAGGAGATACCTAATCAAGAAGATTTATCTCATTCTGAACATCCTTTATTCAGTAAGGTGCATGTGAAGTCCCATATGCACAAGAAACCCATTCAATGGTGAATCTGCTTTGTGGCCATACAACCAGATGACCCTGCTGTAAAGAACAAACACTTAACCACATTTAACGATTCAAATACATTACTCCACTGTGAAATTGATGAATATAAGTGATAACGGTATCAATCAAAAGAAGCACCTAGCAAAAGAAAAAAAGTCTTTCCTAATATCTAAAATAGTCAGAATGCTGGGAGTGGTGGTGCCCCTCCAACAAAATCAAACTCAATGGTACAACAAAAATAGCAGTCATGATTGGAGAATCTCCCTGCCGAGAGGGAAGAAATATGTACCACAATTTGTGCAGCACATTGATTATATTTAGTGACAATTGGAATAAAATTTTTAAACATACAAAGCAAACGAAGGAGATACCTAATCAAGAAGATTTATCTCATTCTGAACATCCTTTATTCAGTAAGGTGCATGTGAAGTCCCATATGCACAAAAAGCCCATTCAATGGTGAATCTGCTTTGTGGCCATACAAACAGATGACCCTGCTGTAAAGAACAAACACTTAACCACATTTCACGATTCCAATACATAACTCCACTGTGAAATTGATGAATATAAGTGATAACGGTATCAATCAAAAGAAGCACCTAGCAAAAGAAAGAAGTCTTTCCTAATATCTAAAATAGTCAGAATGCTGGGAGTGGTGGTGCCCATGCAACAAAATCACACTCAATGGTACAACAAAAATAGCAGTCATGATTGGAGAATCTCCCTGCTGAGAGGGAACAAACATGTACCACAATTTGTGCAGCACATTGATTATATTTAGTGACAATTGGAATAAAATTTTTAAACATATAAAGCAAATGAAGGAGATACCTAATCAAGAAGATTTATCTCATTCTGAAAATCCGTTATTCAGTAAGGTGCATGTGAAGTCCCATATGCACAAACAAACCCATTCAATGGTGAATCTGCTTTGAGGCCATACAACCAGATGACCTGCTGTAAAGAACAAACACTTAACCACATTTCACGATTCAAATACATTACTCCACTGTGAAATTGATGAATATAAGTGATAACGGTATCAATCAAAAGAAGCACCTTGCAAAAGAAAGAGGTCTTTCCTAATATCTCCAATAGTCAGAATGCTGGGAGTGGTGATGCCCATCCAACAAAATCAAACTCAATGGTACAACAAAAATAGCAGTCATGATTGGAGAATCTCCCTGCTGAGAGGGAAGAAACATGTAACACAATTTGTGCAGCAAATTGATTATATTTATTGACCATTGGAATAAAATTTTTAAACATATAAAGCAAATGAAGGAGATACCTAATCAAGAAGATTTATCACATTCTGAACATCCGTTATTGTGTAAGATGTATGTGGTGTCCCATATGCACAAAAAACCCATTCAATGGTGAATCTCCTTTGTGGCCATACAACCAGATGACCATGCTGTAAAGAACAAACACTAAACCACATTTCACGATTCAAATACATTACTCCACTGTGAACTTGGTGAATATAAGTGATAACGGTATCAATCAAAAGAAGCACCTAGCAAAAGAAAGAAGTCTTTCCTAATATCTCCAATAGTCAGAATGCTGGGAGTGGTGGTGCCCATCCAACAAAATCACACTCAATGGTACAACAAAAATAGCAGTCATGATTGGAGAATCTCCCTGCTGAGAGGGAACAAACATGTACCACAATTTGTGCAGCACATTGATTATATTTAGTGACCATTGGAATAAAATTTTTAAACATATAAAGCAAATGAAGGAGATACCTAATCATGAAGATCTATCACATTCTGAACATCCGTTATGCAGTAAGGTGCATGTGAAGTCCCATATGCACAAAAAGCCCATTCAATGGTGAATCTGCTTTGTGGCCATACAACCAGATGACCCTGCTGTAAAGAACAAACACTTAACCACATTTCACGATTCAAATACATTACTCCACTGTGAAATTGATGAATATAAGTGATAACGGTATCAATCAAAAGAAGCACGTTGCAAAAGAAATAAGTCTTTCCTAATATCTCCAATAGTCAGAATGCTGGGAGTGGTGATGCCCATCCAACAAAATCACACTCAATGGTACAACAAAAATAGCAGCCATGATTGGAGAATCTCCCTGCTGAGAGGGAAGAAACATGTACCACAATTTGTGCAGCACATTGATTATATTTAGTGACCATTGGAATAAAAATTTTAAACATATAAAGCAAATGAAGGAGATACCTAATCAAGAAGACTTATCACATTCTGAACATCCTTTATTCAGTAAGGTGCATGTGAAGTCCCATATGCACAAAAAACCCATTCAATGGTGAATCTGCTTTGTGGCCATACAACCAGATGACCATGCTGTAAAGTACAAACACTTAACCACATTTAACGATTCAAATACATTACTCCACTGTGAAATTGATGAATATAAGTGATAACGGTATCAATCAAAAAAAGCACCTTGCAAAAGAAAGAGGTCTTTCCTAATATCTCCAATAGTCAGAATGCTGGGAGTGGTGATGCCCATCCAACAAAATCAAACTCAATGGTACAACAAAAATAGCAGTCATGATTGGAGAATCTCCCTGCTGAGAGGGAAGAAACATGTACCACAATTTGTGCAGCACGTTGATTATATTTAGTGACCATTGGAATAAAATTTTTAAACATATAAAGCAAATGAAGGGGATACCTAATCAAGAAGATTTATCTCATTCTGAACATCCGTTATTGTGTAAGGTGCATGTGAAGTCCCATATGCACAAAAAACCCATTCAATGGTGAATCTGCTTTGTGGCCATACAACCAGATGACCCTGCTGTAAAGTACAAACAC
The DNA here is from genome assembly GCF_023864275.1 of Schistocerca cancellata. NCBI lineage: Eukaryota > Metazoa > Arthropoda > Insecta > Orthoptera > Acrididae > Schistocerca > Schistocerca cancellata. The sequence continues at coordinate 930,829 of NW_026046819.1, read as the reverse complement.
TTAACCACATTTAACGATTCAAATACATTACTCCACTGTGAAATTGATGAATATAAGTAATAACGGTATCAATCAAAAGAAGCACCTAGCAAAAGAAAAAAAGTCTTTCCTAATATCTCCAATAGTCAGAATGCTGGGAGTGGTGATGCCCATCCAACAAAATCAAACTCAATGGTACAACAAAAATAGCAGTCATGATTGGAGAATCTCCCTGCTGAGAGGGAAGAAACATGTACCACAATTTGTGCAGCACGTTGATTATATTTAGTGACCATTGGAATAAAATTTTTAAACATATAAAGCAAATGAAGGAGATACCAAATCAAGAAGATTTATCACATTCTGAACATCCTTTATTCAGTAAGGTGCATGTGAAGTCCCATATGCACAAAAAACCCATTCAATGGTGAATCTGCTTTGTGGCCATACAACCAGATGACCCTGCTGTAAAGAACAAACACTTAACCACATTTCACGATTCAAATACATTACTCCACTGTGAAATTGATGAATATACGTGATAACGGTATCAATCAAAAGAAGCACCTAGCAAAAGAAAGAAGTCTTTCCTAATATCTAAAGTAGTCAGAATGCTGGGAGTGGTGATGCCCATCCAACAAAATCACACTCAATGGTACAACAAAAATAGCAGTCATGATTAAAGAATCTCCCTGCTGAGAGGGAAAAAACATGTACCATTACTCCATTGTGAAATTGATGAATAAAAGTGATAACGGTATCAATCAAAAGAAGCACCTAGCAAAAGAAAGAAGTCTTTCCTAATATCTCCAATAGTCAGAATGCTGGGAGTGGTGGTGCCCCTCCAACAAAATCACACTCAATGCTACAACAAAAATAGCAGTCATGATTGGAGAATCTCCCTGCTGAGAGGGAAGAAACATGTACCGAAATTTGTGCAGCACATTGATTATATTTAGTGACAATTGGAATAAAATTTTTAAACATATAAAGCAAATGAAGGCGATACCTAATCAAGAAGATTTATCACATTCTGAACATCCGTTATTCTGTAAGGTGCATGTGAAGTCCCATATGCACAAAAAACCCATTCAATGGTGAATCTGCTTTGTGGCCATACAACCAGATGACCCTGCTGTAAAGTACAAACACTTAACCACATTTAACGATTCAAATACATTACTCCACTGTGAAATTGATGAATATAAGTAATAACGGTATCAATCAAAAGAAGCACCTAGCAAAAGAAAAAAAGTCTTTCCTAATATCTCCAATAGTCAGAATGCTGGGAGTGGTGATGCCCATCCAACAAAATCAAACTCAATGGTACAACAAAAATAGCAGTCATGATTGGAGAATCTCCCTGCTGAGAGAGAAGAAACATGTACCACAATTTGTGCAGCAAATTGATTACTTTTATTGACCATTGGAATAAAATTTTTAAACATATAAAGCAAATGAAGGAGATACCTAATCAAGAAGATTTATCACATTCTGAACATCCGTTATTGTGTAAGATGTATGTGAAGTCCCATATGCACAAAAAACCCATTCAATGGTGAATCTCCTTTGTGGCCATACAACCAGATGACCATGCTGTAAAGAACAAACACTTAACCACATTTCACGATTCAAATACATTACTACACTGTGAACTTGGTGAATATAAGTGATAACGTTATCAATCAAAAGAAGCACCTAGCAAAAGAAAGAAGTCTTTCCTAATATCTCCAATAGTCAGAATGCTGGGAGTGGTGGTGCCCATCCAACAAAATCACACTCAATGGTACAACAAAAATAGCAGTCATGATTGGAGAATCTCCCTGCTGAGAGGGAAGAAACATGTACCACAATTTGTGCAGCACATTGATTATATTTAGTGACCATTGGAATAAAATTTTTAAACATATAAAGCAAATGAAGGAGATACCTAATCATGAAGATCTATCACATTCTGAACATCCGTTATTCAGTAAGGTGCATGTGAAGTCCCATATGCACAAAAAGCCCATTCCATGGTGAATCTGCTTTGTGGCCATACAACCAGATGACCCTGCTGTAAAGAACAAACACTTAACCACATTTCACGATTCAAATACATTACTCCACTGTGAAATTGATGAATATAAGTGATAACGGTATCAATCAAAAGAAGCACCTTGCAAAAGAAAGAAGTCTTTCCTAATATCTCCAATAGTCAGAATGCTGGGAGTGGTGATGCCCATCCAACAAAATCACACTCAATGGTACAACAAAAATAGCAGCCATGATTGGAGAATCTCCCTGCTGAGAGGGAAGAAACATGTACCACAATTTGTGCAGCACATTGATTATATTTAGTGACCATTGGAATAAAATTTTTAAACATATAAAGCAAATGAAGGAGATACCTAATCAAGAAGATTTATCACATTCTGAACATCCTTTATTCAGTAAGGTGCATGTGAAGTCCCATATGCACAAAAAACCCATTCAATGGTGAATCTGCTTTGTTGCCATACAACCAGATGACCCTGCTGTAAAGAACAAACACTTAACCACATTTCACGATTCAAATACATTACTCCACGGTGAAATTGATGAATATAAGTGATAACGGTATCAATCAAAACAAGCACCTAGCAAAAGAAAGAAGTCTTTCCTAATATCTCCAATAGTCAGAATGCTGGGAGTGGTGATGCCCATCCAACAAAATCACACTCAATGGTACAACAAAAATAGCAGTCATGATTAAAGAATCTCCCTGCTGAGAGGGAAAAAACATGTACCACAATTTGTGCAGCACATTGATTATATTTTATGACCATTGGAATAAAATTTTTCAACATATAAAGCAAATGAAGGAGACACCTAATCAAGAAGATTTATCTCATTCTGAACATCCGTTATTCAGTAAGATGTATGTGGTGTCCCATATGCACAAAAAACCCATCCAATGGTGAATCTGCTTTGTGGCCATACAACCAGATGACCCTGCTGTAAAGAACAAACACTTAACCACATTTAACGATTCAAATACATTACTCCATTGTGAAATTGATGAATAAAAGTGATAACGGTATCAATCAAAAGAAGCACCTAGCAAAAGAAAGAAGTCTTTCCTAATATCTCCAATAGTCAGAATGCTGGGAGTGGTGGTGCCCCTCCAACAAAATCACACTCAATGGTACAACAAAAATAGCAGTCATGATTGGAGAATCTCCCTGCTGAGAGGGAAGAAACATGTACCGAAATTTGTGCAGCACATTGATTATATTTAGTGACAATTGGAATAAAATTTTTAAACATATAAAGCAAATGAAGGCGATACCTAATCAAGAAGATTTATCTCATTCTGAACATCCGTTATTCTGTAAGGTGCATGTGAAGTCCCATATGCACAAAAAACCCATTCAATGGTGAATCTGCTTTGTGGCCATACAACCAGATGACCCTGCTGTAAAGTACAAACACTTAACCACATTTAACGATTCAAATACATTACTCCACTGTGAAATTGATGAATATAAGTAATAACGGTATCAATCAAAAGAAGCACCTAGCAAAAGAAAAAAAGTCTTTCCTAATATCTCCAATAGTCAGAATGCTGGGAGTGGTGATGCCCATCCAACAAAATCAAACTCAATGGTACAACAAAAATAGCAGTCATGATTGGAGAATCTCCCTGCTGAGAGAGAAGAAACATGTACCACAATTTGTGCAGCAAATTGATTATTTTTATTGACCATTGGAATAAAATTTTTAAACATATAGCAGTTACTGCAACAACCAGTCAGGATCCAGGTTTCCAGCGCCATAGAGCCGTTGCTGAGAGATGTAGTCTGGACTTCCATTCCACCTCTCATGAAGTTTACAACTGCCCATTTTCTATGTGGGAGCTGGATTCTGCATTGTCTGGCGCTCGTGACACATCCCCTGGCCACGACAGGATCCATTACAGTATGCTGTGGCACCTCACAATGCGCAACAAAGACATCCTCCTCGCACTTTTTAATGCCATTTGGGCGTCGGGTCACTTTCCTGACGCGTGGCGTGAGGCGGTTTTAATCCCTTTTTTAAAACCCGGGAAAGATCGCTCGAGCCTAAGTAGCTACCGTAGCATTGCCCTCACTAGTTGCATAGGGAAGACCTTGGAGCGGATGGTCAACCGCCGCCTTGTCTGGATGTTAGAATCCCGGCAACTCCTTAGTCGCTTTCAGTGTGGGTTCAGGAGGTTTCGTTCCACCTTCGATAACCTTGCCCTCCTGGAGGCGGCTATCCAACAGGCTTTCCTACGCCGTCATCACCTTCTAGGTGTATTTTTCGACATCGAGAAGGCCTACGATACTACTTGGCGGCGTCTCATCCTGGAGCAGCTTCACGAATGGGGTTTTTGTGGTTGTCTTCCTCTTTTTCTTCAGTCTTTCCTCTCGCCACGATATTTTAGATACCGAATTGGTGACGTCCTGTCTGATCGCTTTGAGCAGGAGAATGGTGTCCCTCAGGGTAGCGTTTTAAGTGTGACTCTGTTTGCCATCGCTATTAATAGCATTATGTCCATAGTGAAAAGTCCTGTCCAGTGTTCTTTGTTTGTGGATGATTTCTCTTTGTTCTGCTCTTCTTCAAGCCTTGCAACGACAACCCGTCAGTTGCAACTTACGATTAGGCGTTTGGATGATTGGGCGAAGAAGAGTGGTTTTCAGTTTTCCACCGAGAAGTCTGTATGTGTTCTGTTTAACCGTTCTCGTTCGCTTTTAACCTTTCCTGAGTTGCGCTTGAGGGATACTATTCTTACTTTTAAAGACACGGTGAGATTTCTGGGGCTCATTTTTGACTCGAGGCTCACGTGGTTACCTCATCTTAAAGACCTGAAACGGCGGTCGCTTCAGGCTTTAAGTATTTTAAAATGTCTTAGCCACAGTACATGGGGAGCTGACAGGACTTGTCTGCTCCAGTTTTACAGGGCGTTTGTGCGGTCTCGGCTCGATTATGGGTGCACGGTGTATGGGTCTGCGAGGCCTTCTTACTTAAAAATGTTGGACGTTGTGCACCATGAAGGGCTTCGGTTGGCCACTGGGGCATTCCGAACTAGCCCCATCCCCAGCCTCTGTGCAGAGGCTGGTGAACCGCCACTTCATATGCGGCGACGGCTACTTACAGTGCGCCAGGCGTATAAAACTTTGTCCACACCCTACACCCCTGCATACCATACCGTTGCTCAGCCTCCTCTGGCACGATTGTTTCATAACCGGCAACGTGCGACGCAGCCCTATGGGATTCGCGCACAGGATTGCCTCAGTGCGATGTCTATGGCTGGTCTTCGTGTTTTACGTCGCGGTTGGAGCAGATCTCCACCTTGGCTCCTCCGGAGACCCAAACTTATTTTAGATTTGACTAATTTTAAGAAAGATGGCACACCAGATTTTACGTTCCAATCTCTGTTTTTCAACATTTTAGATGTGCATCACGGTTTCACTGTCGTTTATACTGATGGCTCCAAACAGGAGACTTTCCTTGGCTGTTCTGTGGTGTTCCCTGATCATGTTACCCGGATTCGCCTCCCTGCTGAATATACCGTTTTCGCAGCGGAGCTCCACGCGATCCTGACGGCACTGGAGCAGATGAATCGAGTTCGGGGCGATCGATTTCTTCTCTGCTCCGATTCTCTTAGTGCCTTACAATCACTGCAGAACCTGTACCCGACGGAAGAGATGGTCCAGCTGATACATGACAAACTGTACTCGCTCCAACGGCGGGGTAAAGAGGTATCCTTCTGCTGGGTGCCTGGTCATGTCGGCATATGGGGCAACGAACAGGCTGATCGGGCTGCCAAGGAGGCCTGCAGAGAGCAGGATGTGGTCCAGTGTCCTATCCCCTTGCAGTCAGTCATCGCTGCACTCCACAGGAAGTGCATGGAGTTGTGGGAGGCTGAATGGCTGGCGGTGACGGCCAGTAAACTGCGGTTAGTAAAGTCAACCACTCGGCCGTGGCGTTCCTCCTGCCGGCTGCTCAGGCGGGAAGAGGTGGCGCTCACACGTCTTCGGATCGGGCACTGTCCTCTGACACATAGCTATTTATTACAGCGGGAGGATCCTCCGTTTTGTGATGCTTGTGGTGTGCACATCACTGTCCGGCACATTTTGACAGACTGCGTTTTATACCGTGATGCAAGGGCAGAAGCACAAGTTGATGGGGATCTGCCCTGTGTTTTAGCTAATGATGAGACGTGTGTGTCTAGGGTTTTCAAGTTTTGTGATGTGTCTGGACTCTGGCCTAAGCTTTTAGGCTGGCGGTTTTAGTGTATTGCAGAGTGGCTGACTCCTCCCTTTTTTCCTTGCGGTCAGCCAGCCACTTCCATCTGCTCCATTGTTTTAGCTCCCTCTACCTTTTTCTTCCTGTGTTGTCCATGTTTTACTGCTGACGCCCTGCTTCATCCCACGCTTCGGTGTGGGTGAGCACATATTTTTCAATGATTTTTCCCCGTGTTTTATGTTCCGTTTTATGTTGCGTTAGATGTAAATGTTCTGAGTTTTTTCTTGACACCCGTCTCACTATGATACTGAACGGGCGCTGAAGACCTTGCTGTCGTGCGCCCACAAAACCCTTCTACTACTACTACTACTACTACTACTACTACTGAATAACGGATGTTCAGAATGTGATAAATCTTCTAGATTAGGTATCACCTTCGTTTGCTTTATATGTTTAAAAATTTTATTCCAATGGTCACTAAATATAATCAATGTGCTGCACAAATTGTGGTACATGTTTCTTCCCTCTCAGCAGGGAGATTCTCCAATCATGACTGCTATTTTTGTTGTACCATTGAGTGTGATTTTGTTGGAGGGGCACCACCACTCCCAGCATTCTGACTATTGGAGGTATTAGGAAAGACTTCTTTCTTTTGCTAGGTGCTTCTTTTGATTGATACCGTTATCACTTATATTCATCAATTTCACAGTGGAGTAATGTATTTGAATCGTTAAATGTGGTTAAGTGTTTGTTCTTTACAGCAGGGTCATCTGGTTGTATGGCCACAAAGCAGATTCACCATTGAATGGGTTTTTTGTGCATATGGGACTCCACATACATCTTACTGAATAACGGATGTTCAGAATGTGATAAATCTTCTAGATTAGGTATCACCTTCATTTGCTTTATATGTTTAAAAATTTTATTCCAATGGTCACTAAATATAATCAATGTGCTGCACAAATTGTGGTACATGTTTCTTCCCTCTCAGCAGGGAGATTCTCCAATCATGACTGCTATTTTTGTTGTACCATTGAGTGTGATTTGTTTGGAGGGGCACCACCACTCCCAGCATTCTGACTATTGGAGATATTAGGAAAGACTTCTTTCTTTTGCTAGGTGCTTCTTTTGATTGATACCGTTATCACTTATATTCATCAATTTCACAGTGGAGTAATGTATTGGAATCGTGAAATGTGGTTAAGTGTTTGTTCTTTACAGCAGGGTCATCTGGTTGTATGGCCACAAAGCAGATTCACCATTGAATGGGTTTTTTGTGCATATGGGACACCACATACATCTTACTGAATAACGGATGTTCAGAATGTGATAAATCTTCTAGATCAGGTATCACCTTCATTTGCTTTATATGTTTAAAAATTTTATTCCAATGGTCACTAAATATAATCAATGTGCTGCACAAATTGTGGTACATGTTTCTTCCCTCTCAGCAGGGAGATTCTCCAATCATGACTGCTATTTTTGTTGTACCATTGAGTGTGATTTGTTTGGAGGGGCACCACCACTCCCAGCATTCTGACTATTGGAGATATTAGGAAAGACTTATTTCTTTTGCTAGGTGCTTCTTTTGATTGATACCGTTATCACTTATATTCATCAATTTCACAGTGGAGTAATGTATTGGAATCGTGAAATGTGGTTAAGTGTTTGTTCTTTACAGCAGGGTCATCTGGTTGTATGGCCACAAAGCAGATTCACCATTGAATGGGTTTTTTGTGCATATGGGACACCACATACATCTTACTGAATAACGGATGTTCAGAATGTGATAAATCTTCTAGATTAGGTATCACCTTCATTTGCTTTATATGTTTAAAAATTTTATTCCAATGGTCACTAAATATAATCAATGTGCTGCACAAATTGTGGTACATGTTTCTTCCCTCTCAGCAGGGAGATTCTCCAATCATGACTGCTATTTTTGTTGTACCATTGAGTGTGATTTTGTTGGAGGGGCACCACCACTCCCAGCATTCTGACTATTGGAGGTATTAGGAAAGACTTCTTTCTTTTGCTAGGTGCTTCTTTTGATTGATACCGTTATCACTTATATTCATCAATTTCACAGTGGAGTAATGTATTTGAATCGTGAAATGTGGTTAAGTGTTTGTTCTTTACAACAGGGTCATCTGGTTGTATGGCCACAAAGCAGATTCACCATTGAATGGGTTTTTTGTGCATATGGGACACCACATACATCTTACTGAATAACGGATGTTCAGAATGTGATAAATCTTCTAGATTAGGTATCACCTTCATTTGCTTTATATGTTTAAAAATTTTATTCCAATGGTCACTAAATATAATCAATGTGCTGCACAAATTGTGGTACATGTTTCTTCCCTCTCAGCAGGGAGATTCTCCAATCATGACTGCTATTTTTGTTGTACCATTGAGTGTGATTTGTTTGGAGGGGCACCACCACTCCCAGCATTCTGACTATTGGAGATATTAGGAAAGACTTCTTTCTTTTGCTAGGTGCTTCTTTTGATTGATACCGTTATCACTTATATTCATCAATTTCACAGTGGAGTAATGTATTGGAATCGTGAAATGTGGTTAAGTGTTTGTTCTTTACAGCAGGGTCATCTGGTTGTATGGCCACAAAGCAGATTCACCATTGAATGGGTTTTTTGTGCATATGGGACACCACATACATCTTACTGAATAACGGATGTTCAGAATGTGATAAATCTTCCAGATTAGGTATCACCTTCATTTGCTTTATATGTTTAAAAATTTTATTCCAATGGTCACTAAATATAATCAATGTGCTGCACAAATTGTGGTACATGTTTCTTCCCTCTCAGCAGGGAGATTCTCCAATCATGACTGCTATTTTTGTTGTACCATTGAGTGTGATTTGTTTGGAGGGGCACCACCACTCCCAGCATTCTGACTATTGGAGATATTAGGAAAGACTTCTTTCTTTTGCTAGGTGCTTCTTTTGATTGATACCGTTATCACTTATATTCATCAATTTCACAGTGGAGTAATGTATTGGAATCGTGAAATGTGGTTAAGTGTTTGTTCTTTACAGCAGGGTCATCTGGTTGTATGGCCACAAAGCAGATTCACCATTGAATGGGTTTTTTGTGCATATGGGACACCACATACATCTTACTGAATAACGGATGTTCAGAATGTGATAAATCTTCTAGATTAGGTATCACCTTCATTTGCTTTATATGTTTAAAAATTTTATTCCAATGGTCACTAAATATAATCAATGTGCTGCACAAATTGTGGTACATGTTTCTTCCCTCTCAGCAGGGAGATTCTCCAATCATGACTGCTATTTTTGTTGTACCATTGAGTGTGATTTGTTTGGAGGGGCACCACCACTCCCAGCATTCTGACTATTGGAGATATTAGGAAAGACTTCTTTCTTTTGCTAAGTGCTTCTTTTGATTGATAACGTTATCACTTATATTCATCAATTTCACAGTGGAGTAATGTATTGGAATCGTGAAATGTGGTTAAGTGTTTGTTCTTTACAGCAGGGTCATCTGGTTGTATGGCCACAAAGCAGATTCACCATTGAATGGGTTTTTTGTGCATATGGGACACCACATACATCTTACTGAATAACGGATGTTCAGAATGTGATAAATCTTCTAGATTAGGTATCACCTTCATTTGCTTTATATGTTTAAAAATTTTATTCCAATGGTCACTAAATATAATCAATGTGCTGCACAAATTGTGGTACATGTTTCTTCCCTCTCAGCAGGGAGATTCTCCAATCATGACTGCTATTTTTGTTGTACCATTGAGTGTGATTTGTTTGGAGGGGCACCACCACTCCCAGCATTCTGACTATTGGAGATATTAGGAAAGACTTCTTTCTTTTGCTAGGTGCTTCTTTTGATTGATACCGTTATCACTTATATTCATCAATTTCACAGTGGAGTAATGTATTGGAATCGTGAAATGTGGTTAAGTGTTTGTTCTTTACAGCAGGGTCATCTGGTTGTATGGCCACAAAGCAGATTCACCATTGAATGGGTTTTTGTGCATATGGGACACCACATACATCTTACTGAATAACGGATGTTCAGAATGTGATAAATCTTCTAGATTAGGTATCACCTTCATTTGCTTTATATGTTTAAAAATTTTATTCCAATGGTCACTAAATATAATCAATGTGCTGCACAAATTGTGGTACATGTTTCTTCCCTCTCAGCAGGGAGATTCTCCAATCATGACTGCTATTTTTGTTGTACCATTGAGTGTGATTTTGTTGGAGGGGCACCACCACTCCTAGCATTCTGACTATTGGAGGTATTAGGAAAGACTTCTTTCTTTTGCTAGGTGCTTCTTTTGATTGATACCGTTATCACTTATATTCATCAATTTCACAGTGGAGTAATGTATTTGAATCGTGAAATGTGGTTAAGTGTTTGTTCTTTACAACAGGGTCATCTGGTTGTATGGCCACAAAGCAGATTCACCATTGAATGGGTTTTTTGTGCATATGGGACACCAGATACATCTTACTGAATAACGGATGTTCAGAATGTGATAAATCTTCTAGATTAGGTATCACCTTCATTTGCTTTATATGTTTAAAAATTTTATTCCAATGGTCACTAAATATAATCAATGTGCTGCACAAATTGTGGTACATGTTTCTTCCCTCTCAGCAGGGAGATTCTCCAATCATGACTGCTATTTTTGTTGTACCATTGAGTGTGATTTGTTTGGAGGGGCACCACCACTCCCAGCATTCTGACTATTGGAGATATTAGGAAAGACTTCTTTCTTTTGCTAGGTGCTTCTTTTGATTGATACCGTTATCACTTATATTCATCAATTTCACAGTGGAGTAATGTATTGGAATCGTGAAATGTGGTTAAGTGTTTGTTCTTTACAGCAGGGTCATCTGGTTGTATGGCCACAAAGCAGATTCACCATTGAATGGGTTTTTTGTGCATATGGGACACCACATACATCTTACTGAATAACGGATGTTCAGAATGTGATAAATCTTCTAGATTAGGTATCACCTTCATTTGCTTTATATGTTTAAAAATTTTATTCCAATGGTCACTAAATATAATCAATGTGCTGCACAAATTGTGGTACATATTTCTTCCCTCTCAGCAGGGAGATTCTCCAATCGTGACTGCTATTTTTGTTGTACCATTGAGTGTGATTTTGTTGGAGGGGCACCACCACTCCTAGCATTCTGACTATTGGAGGTATTAGGAAAGACTTCTTTCTTTTGCTAGGTGCTTCTTTTGATTGATACCGTTATCACTTATATTCATCAATTTCACAGTGGAGTAATGTATTTGAATCGTGAAATGTGGTTAAGTGTTTGTTCTTTACAACAGGGTCATCTGGTTGTATGGCCACAAAGCAGATTCACCATTGAATGGGTTTTTTGTGCATATGGGACACCAGATACATCTTACTGAATAACGGATGTTCAGAATGTGATAAATCTTCTAGATTAGGTATCACCTTCATTTTCTTTATATGTTTAAAAATTTTATTCCAATGGTCACTAAATATAATCAATGTGCTGCACAAATTGTGGTACATGTTTCTTCCCTCTCAGCAGGGAGATTCTCCAATCATGACTGCTATTTTTGTTGTACCATTGAGTGTGATTTGTTTGGAGGGGCACCACCACTCCCAGCATTCTGACTATTTTAGATATTAGGAAAGACTTCTTTCTTTTGCTAGGTGCTTCTTTTGATTGATACCGTTATCACTTATATTCATCAATTTCACAGTGGAGTAATGTATTGGAATCGTGAAATGTGGTTAAGTGTTTGTTCTTTACAGCAGGGTCATCTGTTTGTATGGCCACAAAGCAGATTCACCATTGAATGGGTTTTTTGTGCATATGGGACTTCACATGCACCTTACAGCATAACGGATGTTCAGAATGAGATAAATCTTCTTGATTAGGTATCTCCTTCATTTGCTTTATATGTTTAAAAATTTTATTCCAATTGTCACTAAATATAATCAATGTGCTGCACAAATTGTGGTACATGTTTCTTCCCTCTCAGCAGGGAGATTCTCCAATCATGACTGCTATTTTTGTTGTACCATTGAGTGTGATTTTGTTGGATGGGCATCACCACTCCCAGCATTCTGACTATTGGAGATATTAGGAAAGACCTCTTTCTTTTGCAAGGTGCTTCTTTTGATTGATACCGTTATCACTTATATTCATCAATTTCACAGTGGAGTAATGTATTTGAATCGTGAAAAGTGGTTAAGTGTTTGTTCTTTACAGCAGGTCATCTGGTTGTATGGCCTCAAAGCAGATTCACCATTGAATGGGTTTTTTGTGCATATGGGACTTCACATTCACCTTACTGAATAACGGATGTTCAGAATGAGATAAATCTTCTTGATTAGGTATCTCCTTCATTTGCTTTATATGTTTAAAAATTTTATTCCAATGGTCACTAAATATAATCAATGTGCTGCACAAATTGTGGTACATGTTTCTTCCCTCTCAGCAGGGAGATTCTCCAATCATGACTGCTATTTTTGTTGTACCATTGAGTGTGATTTTGTTGGATGGGCACCACCACTCCCAGCATTCTGACTATTGGAGATATTAGGAAAGACTTCTTTCTTTTGCTAGGTGCTTCTTTTGATTGATACCGTTATCACTTATATTCATCAATTTCACAGTGGAGTAATGTATTTGAATCGTGAAATGTGGTTAAGTGTTTGCTCTTTACAGCAGGGTCATCTGGTTGTATGGCCACAAAGCAGATTCACCATTGAATGGGTTTTTTGTGCATATGGGACACCACATACATCTTACTGAATAACGGATGTTCAGAATGTGATAAATCTTCTAGATTAGGTATCACCATCATTTGCTTTATATGTTTAAAAATTTTATTCCAATGGTCACTAAATATAATCAATGTGCTGCACAAATTGTGGTATATGTTTCTTCCCTCTCAGCAGGGAGATTCTCCAATCATGACTGCTATTTTTGTTGTACCATTGAGTGTGATTTTGTTGGATGGGCACCACCACTCCCAGCATTCTGACTATTGGAGATATTAGGAAAGACTTCTTTCTTTTGCTAGGTGCTTCTTTTGATTGATAACGTTATCACTTATATTCACCAAGTTCACAGTGTAGTAATGTATTTGAATCGTGAAATGTGGTTATGTGTTTGTTCTTTACAGCATGGTCATCTGGTTGTATGGCCACAAAGGAGATTCACCATTGAATGGGTTTTTTGTGCATATGGGACTTCACATACATCTTACACAATAACGGATGTTCAGAATGTGATAAATCTTCTTGATTAGGTATCTCCTTCATTTGCTTTATGGCGAAATACGCTGCCATAGTCTGGGCAATGTCTCGCGGATCCGTGTGGAGAGTGCCATTATTCATTACAGCAGCTATGGGGCACCGCCCTCCTCTGCCAGAAATGCTCCTGATGGTCTCCCACACAATGGAACTTTTGGTGGAACGATTAATGGTGTTCAGGAACGTTTGCCATGACCTCTTCTTGCTCTCACGAATAATGCGGCGACATCTTGCCCTCGCCACCCGAAAGGCTGCAAGATTCTCAGCAGTCGGCCGACACTTGAACCGACGCAGAGCCGCACGCCGGGTCCTGATCGCAGAGCGGCATTCGGCACTCCACCAAGGCACAGGTGGCCTCTTCCGGTGGCCTGTGGACTGTGGAATGGATGCTGCAGCGGCGTGGTGGACCGTTTTGGTAATATGATCCACCCACATCTCAACATTCGCACAGTGGTCGAATTGGGCCAACTGGCTATAAAGTGTCCAGTCAGCTCCACTGAGCACCCATCGTGGTGGTCTCCTTTTGGGGCCCACGCCATCGGGTGGTGGTGGTGGTTGTTGGGATGTTTAAGGGGGACTAAACAGCGAAGGTCATCAGTCCCCCATTCCAAAATCAGGCGAGCCGAAAATCTACGGAGCAGGTAAAAACCAAAGGGGGAGGAGACGACCCCCCAGGCGCTAAAAGAACACAAATGGAGCAACAAACATTACAGACAAGAACAGGACAGAGGAACACCAGACAGAAAGAAGCAGAAGAAAGGAAGATGGCCGGAGACTGGTTGACTGACCACGAGAACAAAAAAGGGAAAGAGCCAACCATCTCACGGCACACCAGAACAGCAACAGACACAAGGACAAAAGACACAGAAAAGGAAAGGTGCAGGACCTCCCTAAATCGAACCATAAAACGGACTACCACGGATAAAATTTAAAACGGCATCAGCCATGGAGGCATCGTCAGATAAAACCAAAGCCAAAGTGCCCGGGAGATTAAAAGATTGCCGGAGTGTGCGCAGTTGAGGACACTCCAGCAAAATGTGGCCGACCGTCAGCCGGGACCCACACCGACACAAGGGGGGATCCTCCTGACGCAACAGATGGCCGTGCGTCAGGTATGTATGGCCGATGCGCAGCCGACACAGGACTACCGAGTCCCTGCGAGAAGCCCGCAGGGAGGAACGCCACACATCGGTCGTCCCCTTGACAGCCCGCAGTTTATTCGGGGATGTCATGCCACGCCACTCAGCAGCCCACATCCCAATCAGCTTACGGCGCAACACCATCTGCTGGTCGCGAGTCGTAAGGCCGACCTCCAAAGCCGGGGCGTCGATCGCCCCTTTGGCCAGCCTGTCTACACGTTCGTTCCCTGGGATGCCAACATGACCGGGCGTCCAAACCAGGACCACCGAACGACCAGAACGGGCAATGGCGGAAACAGTCTCCTGAATGGAGGACACCAGAGGAGAGGAGGGATAACAGCGGTCGATGGCCTGAAGGCTGCTCAGGGAGTCACTGCAGATGACGACGGACCTACCTGAGCAGAAACGCATATGCTCAAGAGCGCGCAATACGGCCACCAGCTCTGCAGTAAATATACTGCAGCCAGCCGGCAAGGAGCGTTGCTCAACATGAGCAGCATGAGCAAAAGAGTAGGCAGTGCGACCATCAACCAGGGAACCATCAGTGTAGACAGTCTCACAGTCCGAAAATGAGGCGAGGAGAGCAAGAAAACGGCGACGGAGGGCCACAGGCGGAACCGAGTCCTTGGGTCCCTGTGCCAAGTCCAGACGGACGGACGGCCTGGACAAACACCAGGGAGGCGTAGGTGCACGGACCCGGAAGGGAGGCGGAAGAGGGAATGAACCCGATTCCGACAGCAGGGACTGAACGCGGACAGCGACGGAAAGCCCAGACCTAGGTCGCCGTTCGGGCAGATGGAGGACCATAGCAGGGAAAAGCAGGCGACGATTGGGATGATCTGGCGAGCAATGAACGTGGACAGCATAGTCGACGAGCAGACGATGGCGGCGAATCCGCAGCGGGGGAACCCCGGCCTCCACCAGTAGACTATCCACGGGGCTGGTGCGAAAAGCGCCAGTGGCAAGCCTAACCCCACAGTGGTGTATGGGGTCTAACAACTTCAACACTGAGGGGGACGCAGACCCATAGGCCAGGCTCCCATAATCAAGCCGGGACTGCACAAGGGCTCGGTACAACCGCAGCAGCGTGCAGCGATCTGCACCCCAAGACGTGTGGCTAAGGCAGCGGAGGGCGTTGAGGTGCCGCCAGCATTTTTGCTTCAGCTGAGTAACAGGAGGAACCCATGTGAGCCGGGCATCAAACACGAGTCCCAAGAAGCGGCAAGTGTCCACCACTTCAAGCAGGTGGCCGTCGAGGTAAAGTTCAGGATGAGGGTGGACCGTCCGACGCCTGCAGAAGTGCATAACTCGAGTCTTGGGTGCAGAGAACTGAAAACCGTGAGTCAGAGCCCATGATGCTGCCTTGCGAACGGCGACTTGCAGCCTGCGTTCGGCGACTCCCGTAGTCGTGGAGCTAAATGAGATGCAGAAGTCGTCGGCATACAAAGAAGGAGACACCGACGACCCCACTGCTGCAGCCAGACCATTAATGGCCACTAAAAATAAGGAGACGCTCAACACCGAGCCCTGCGGGACCCCATTTTCCTGTATGTAAGAGGAACTAGAGGTGGCACCGACTTGCACCCGGAAAGAGCGGCGCAATAAAAAGCTTTGAAGAAAAGCCGGGAGCCGACCACGAAGACCCCACTCATGCAATGTGGCGAGGATGTGATGCCTCCATGTGGTGTCATACGCCTTCCGCAGATCGAAAAACACAGCAACGAGATGCTGACGTCGGGCAAAGGCCATACGGACAGCAGATTCCAGCCGCACCAAATTGTCCACTGCAGACCGGCCCCGACGGAAGCCACCCTGGGATGGAGCGAGGAGACCGCGCGACTCAAGGACCCAACACAAACGCCGCCCCACCATACGTTCGAGCAATTTGCACAAAACGTTGGTGAGGGTAATGGGACGATAGCTGTCCACCGCCAGTGGGTCCGCACCGGGCTTCAAGATGGGGACAATAACACCCTCTCGCCATTGCGACGGGAACACGCCTTCACTCCAAATGCGATTAAATATCGCGAGAATGTGTCTCTGGCAGTCCCTGGAGAGATGCTTCAGCATCTGTGCGTGGATGCAGTCCGGTCCTGGTGCTGTATCAGGGCAATCGGCGAGGGCAGCGAGGAATTCCCTCTCGCTGAAAGGAGCATTGTAAGTTTCAGAACGACGCGTGTGGAACGATAATGGCGTCTGCTCGGCCCGCTCCTTGAGAGAGCGAAAGGCGGGGGGATAAGTTGCAGTCGCAGAGCTCGTAGCGAAGTGCGCAGCAAGGTGTTCAGCAATGGCGGCAGCGTCCGTGCACACAGCGCCGTCCAAAGAGATCCCAGGGACACCCGTAGGGGTCTGGTGTCCATAAATCCGCCGAATCCGGGACCACACGAGCGAGGGGGAAACACGGGAGCCCAAGGAGGAAACATACCGCTCCCAGCACTCCTGCTTACGCCGTGCAATAAGACGGCGGGCGAAGGCACGGAGCCTCTTAAAGGCGATGAGGGTCTCCAGAGACGGGTGCCGCCTATGACGCTGGAGAGCCCGCCTACGGTCGCGAATAGCCTCAGCAATCTCCGGCGACCACCAGGGGACAGCCTTCCTCCGAGGGAGGCCAGAAGAATGGGGGATGGAAGCCTCGGCCGCTGAAATGATGGACGTGGTTAAAACACGAACCACCTCGTCAATGTCACCCTGTGGGGGAGACTCAATGGTTGCAGCGGAAGTAAAAGCTGGCCAGTCAGCCCTGTGGAGAGCCCAGCGGGGCAAGCGCCCAGAAGAATGACACTGGGGCAGTGACAAATAGATGGGAAAATGGTCACTACCACACAGGTCAGGGTGCACTCTCCAGTGGAGGGATGGGAGAAGGCCAGGGCTGCAAATAGAGAGATCGATGGCCGAGAACGAGCCATGGGCCACACTGAAATGCGTGGGAGCACCGGTGTTCAAGAGGCTAAGGTCGAGCTGAGCCAACACATGCTCCACGGCCCGACCGCGAACATCGGAGACAGTCCCACCCCATAGAGGGTTGTGGGCATTGAAATCACCCAGCAGCAAAAAAGGTGGCGGCAGTTCGGCTATCAGAGCAGCCAGGACATGCTGTGCGACAACACCATCAGGTGGAAGGTAAATACTGCAGACGGTGATAGCCTGCGGCGTCCACACCCTAACAGCGACAGCCTCTAAAGCTGTTTGTAGAGGTACAAACTCGCTGTGAAGAGAGTTAAGGACATAGATGCAGACGCCACCAGACACCCTTTCATAAGCTGCTCGGTTCTTAAAATAACCCCGATACCCACGGAGGGCGGGGGTTCGCAGTGCTGGAAACCAAGTTTCCTGCAGAGCAATGCAAAGGAAAGGATGACGGCTGAGAAGTTGGCGGAGCTCAGCTAGATGGTGGAAAAAACCGCTGCAGTTCCACTGGAGGATGGTATTAGCCATGGATGGGAAAGGCGTGAAGGGACTGGGGAGGCAGATTACGCCTCCGGGGCCCCTGCTGCTACTGAGTCACCACCTGGACAACAGCTGTCTATTGCATCCGAGGGACTGGCGAGATCCATGTCCTCAGCGGACGCCAGGATCTCCACCTCATCTTCGGACGCAGAGGGAGAAGGTTGCGGTGGGACAGGTGCCACCGCAATTTCAGGATGCTTGGGAGCCTTTTTCTTCGACTGCTTTGCACGCTGAGCCTTAGGTGGTTCTGGCTGGGAGGGCCTCACTGGGTCAGTCTCTGGGACTGAAGACGACCGTGACGCCCTATGACCAGCGACCGGTGGTTGTTTGACAACCTTGCGGGTGTCCGCTTTGGCACTGGGCAAAGCCTGGGATGGGAGGGCCCCAAGGGACCCCTTCCGAGCGAGAGGAGCCGAAGAAGGCTCACACTTCTCCGGCTGTGAAGGGGGAACAGATGTCCCCGGTGGCTGGGGTGGTGTTGCTCCTGAAGAAGATGGAGCAGGAGCAACAGGGAGTGAAGTGCCCCCCACAACCAAGGGGGCCGGTGAATGCTGACCGAGCTGAGATCGAACTGGTGTTGCAGCAGCGGCATAACTAGTTGGCATTGGCACAGGATGTAGCCGCTCAAATTTCCGCCTTGCCTCGGTGTAGGACAGGCGGTCCAGGGTCTTATATTCCATTATCTTCCTTTCTTTCTGGAAGATCCTACAGTCCGGCGAGCAGGGGGAATGGTGTTCTCCGCAGTTAACACAGATAGGAGGCAGGGCACATGGAGTATCAGGATGCGAAGGACGTCCACAATCCCGACACGTGATGCTGGAAGTACAGCGAGATGACATGTGCCCGAACTTCCAGCATTTAAAACACCGCATCGGAGGAGGGATATATGGCTTCACATCACAACGGTAAACCATCACCTTAACCTTTTCGGGTAAGACATCACCCTCAAAGGCCAAGATGAAGGCACCGGTGGCTACCTGATTATCCCTCGGACCCCGATGGACGCGCCGGACGAAGTGAACACCTCGTCGTTCGAGGTTGGCGCGTAATTCATCGTCGGACTGCAGAAGAAGATCCCTGTGGAATATAATACCCTGGACCATGTTCAGACTCTTATGCGGCGTGATGTTAACTGAAACATCCCCCAACTTGTCACAATTGAGCAACCTCCGTGACTGGGCAGAGGATGCCATTTTGATGAGCACAGAACCAGAGCGCATCTTGGACAAGCCCTCCACCTCCCCGAACTTGTCCTCTAAATGCTCCACAAAAAACTGGGGCTTGGTTGACATAAACGATTCCCCATCAACTCGCGTACACACAAGGAACCGGGGTGAATAGTCTCCACTGCCTTCTTTTGCCATACGTTCCTCCCATGGAGTGGCCAGGGAGGGAAATGATCGTGGATCGTATTTCCTGCCGTTGAGGTTAGACCTCGATCGCTTAGAGACTGCTGGTGGTGGCCCACCAGCGAGAGATGATGTACCACGCTTCATTGCGGGTCATCCGCCCTGATGCCACCTACTCCGACCAAGGGCCCTCCCCACGGGCGCCACCCAGCCGCAGCAATAGCCACCTGGCAGGATGGCCATTGCTGGGAGTCCTGATGCCCCAGGGAGATGGGCATCTACTCCTTGGCATACGTGGGGAGTGAACGGCGCAGGCATCAGTAGAGCGATCCCTGTGTTGTCAGGGGGCTACAACCAAGAGGGTACATGGCGGCCCCACCACAACGGGCTGGCTACCGTGCTGGATCTTAGGTGCAAAAATGGCCAAGGTCGTCGTCGCAGTTAAAAGAAACACTGCAGAGTGCAGTGTGGTAATCGCCCAAGAGATCGAAAACGAGCGGGACACCATTGCAACGACGAGAAAGACGGCTAAAGGTCTAATTGCACGACGGATACAGTGCACCATGTAAGACGCCCTTCCCCAATTGGCCCGCTCTTCGGAATAATTTAGAAAGATGGAGGTCAAACCCGAGAGGGGACCATCACATAAGGCCGAAACATGTGAGACTCCTTTTAGTCGCCTCTTACGACAGGCAGGAATACCGCGGGCCTATTCTAACCCCCGAACCCGCAGGGGGGCACGCCATCGGGCAGGTGAATCCAGATTGGGAAATGATCACTGCCGTGCAAGTCAGCGACCACTTCCCAGTGAGCACTGGCGGCAAGAGCCGGAGAGCAAAGCGAGAGATCAATGGCAGAGAACGACCCAGTCGCTGTGGAGAAATGAGTACTCTGTCCTCCATTGAGCAAGTAGGCACAGGATGACAGGAGAAGCCTCTCAATTGCTCTACCCCTGGGGCAGGTAATTGCAGAGCCCCAAAGCACATTGTGGGCATTAAAATCACCACAAATAATGAATGGCTGGGGGAGCTGGGTAAGAACCCCGGGGTCGCCAAGCCCGTACCCAGCAAATGAATGCTGAGCCCCTGGGGGACGTTATTCAGTACGATGTATGTGGTGTCCCATATGCACAAAAAACCCATTCAATGGTGAATCTGCTTTGTGGCCATACAACCAGATGACCCTCCTGTAAAGAACAAACACTTAACCACATTTAACGATTCAAATACATTACTCCACTGTGAAATTGATGAATATAAGTGATAACGGTATCAATCAAAAGAAGCACCTTGCAAAAGAAAGAGGTCTTTCCTAATATCTCCAATAGTCAGAATGCTGGGAGTGGTGATGCCCATCCAACAAAATCAAACTCAATGGTACAACAAAAATAGCAGTCATGATTGGAGAATCTCCTGCTGAGAGGGAAGAAACATGCACCACAATTTGTGCAGCACATTGATTATATTTAGTGACAATTGGAATAAAATTTTTCAACATATAAAGCAAATGAAGGAGACACCTAATCAAGAAGATTTATCTCATTCTGAACATCTGTTATTCAGTAAGATGTATGTGGTGTCCCATATGCACAAAAAACCCATTCAATGGTGAATCTGCTTTGTGGCCATACAAACAGATGACCCTGCTGTAAAGAACAAACACTTAACCACATTTAACGAATCAAATACATTACTCCACTGTGAAATTGATGAATATAAGTGATAACGGTATCAATCAAAAGAAGCACCTTGCAAAAGAAAGAGGTCTTTCCTAATATCTCCAATAGTCAGAATGCTGGGAGTGGTGATGCCCATCCAACAAAATCAAACTCAATGGTACAACAAAAATAGCAGTCATGATTGGAGAATCTCCCTGCTGAGAGGGAAGAAACATGTACCACAATTTGTGCAGCACATTGATTATATTTAGTGACCATTGGAATAAAATTTTTAAACATATAAAGCAAATGAAGGAGATTCCTAATCAAGAAGATTTATCTCATTCTGAACATCCGTTATTCTGTAAGGTGCATGTGAAGTCCCATATGCACAAAAAACCCATTCAATGGTGAATCTGCTTTGTGGCCATACAAACAGATGACCCTGCTGTAAAGAACAAACACTTAACCACATTTCACGATTCCAATACATTACTCCACTGTGAAATTGATGAATATAAGTGATAACGGTATCAATCAAAAGAAGCACCTAGCAAAAGAAAGAAGTCTTTCCTAATATCTCCAATAGTCAGAATGCTGGGAGTGGTGATGCCCATCCAACAAAATCACACTCAATGGTACAACAAAAATAGCAGTCATGATTAAAGAATCTCCCTGCTGAGAGGGAAGAAACATGTACCACAATTTGTGCAGCAGATTGATTATATTTTATGACCATTGGAATAAAATTTTTCAACATATAAAGCAAATGAAGGAGATACCTAATCAAGAAGATTTATCTCATTCTGAACATCCGTTATTCAGTAAGATGTATGTGGTGTCCCATATGCACAAAAAACCCATTCAATGGCGAATCTGCTTTGTGGCCATACAACCAGATGACCCTCCTGTAAAGAACAAACACTTAACCACATTTAACGATTCAAATACATTACTCCACTGTGAAATTGATGAATATAAGTGATAACGGTATCAATCAAAAGAAGCACCTTGCAAAAGAAAGAGGTCTTTCCTAATATCTCCAATAGTCAGAATGCTGGGAGTGGTGATGCCCATCCAACAAAATCAAACTCAATGGTACAACAAAAATAGCAGTCATGATTGGAGAATCTCCCTGCTGAGAGGGAAGAAACATGTACCACAATTTGTGCAGCACATTGATTATATTTAGTGACAATTGGAATAAAATTTTTCAACATATAAAGCAAATGAAGGAGACACCTAATCAAGAAGATTTATCTCATTCTGAACATCCGTTATTCAGTAAGGTGCATGTGAAGTCCCATATGCACAAAAAACCCATTCAATGGTGAATCTGCTTTGTGGCCATACAAACAGATGACCCTCCTGTAAAGAACAAACACTTAACCACATTTCACGATTCCAATACATTACTCCACTGTGAAATTGATGAATATAAGTGATAACGGTATCAATCAAAAGAAGCACCTAGCAAAAGAAAGAAGTCTTTCCTAATATCTCCAATAGTCAGAATGCTGGGAGTGGTGATGCCCATCCAACAAAATCACACTCAATGGTACAACAAAAATAGCAGTCATGATTAAAGAATCTCCCTGCTGAGAGGGAAAAAACATGTACCACAATTTGTGCAGCAGATTGATTATATTTTATGACCATTGGAATAAAATTTTTCAACATATAAAGCAAATGAAGGAGACACCTAATCAAGAAGATTTATCTCATTCTGAACATCCGTTATTCAGTAAGATGTATGTGGTGTCCCATATGCACAAAAAAACCATTCAATGGTGAATCTGCTTTGTGGCCATACAACCAGATGACCCTCCTGTAAAGAACAAACACTTAACCACATTTCACGATTCCAATACATTACTCCACTGTGAAATTGATGAATATAAGTGATAACGGTATCAATCAAAAGAAGCACCTAGCAAAAGAAAGAAGTCTTTCCTAATATCTCCAATAGTCAGAATGCTGGGAGTGGTGGTGCCCCTCCAACAAAATCACACTCAATGGTACAACAAAAATAGCAGTCATGATTGGAGAATCTCCCTGCTGAGAGGGAAGAAACATGTACCACAATTTGTGCAGCACATTGATTATATTTAGTGACCATTGGAATAAAATTTTTAAACATATAACGCAAATGAAGGAGATACCTAATCAAGAAGATTTATCACATTCTGAACATCCTTTATTCAGTAAGGTGCATGTGAAGTCCCATATGCACAAAAAACCCATTCAATGGTGAATCTGCTTTGTGGCCATACAACCAGATGACCCTGCTGTAAGGAACAAACACTTAACCACATTTCACGATTCAAATACATTACTCCACTGTGAAATTGATGAATATAAGTGATAACGGTATCAATCAAAAGAAGCACCTAGCAAAAGAAAAAAAGTCTTTCCTAATATCTCCAATAGCCAGAATGCTGGGAGTGGTGATGCCCATCCAACAAAATCACACTCAATGGTACAACAAAAATAGCAGTCATGATTAAAGAATCTCCCTGCTGAGAGGGAAAAAACATGTACCACAATTTGTGCAGCAGATTGATTATATTTTATGACCGTTGGAATAAAATTTTTCAACATATAAAGCAAATGAAGGAGACACCTAATCAAGAAGATTTATCTCATTCTGAACATCCGTTATTCAGTAAGATGTATGTGGTGTCCCATATGCACAAAAAACCCATTCAATGGTGAATCTGCTTTGTGGCCATACAACCAGATGACCCTCCTGTAAAGAACAAACACTTAACCATATTTAACGATTCAAATACATTACTCCACTGTGAAATTGATGAATATAAGTGATAACGGTATCAATCAAAAGAAGCACCTAGCAAAAGAAAGAAGTCTTTCGTAATATCTCCAATAGTCAGAATGCTGGGAGAGGTGGTGCCCATCCAACAAAATCACACTCAATGGTACAACAAAAATAGCAGTCATGATTGGAGAATCTCCCTGCTGAGAGGGAAGAAACATGTACCACAATTTGTGCAGCACATTGATTATATTTAGTGACCATTGGAATAAAATTTTTAAACATATAAAGCAAATGAAGGAGATACCTAATGAAGAAGATTTATCACATTCTGATCATCCGTTATTCAGTAAGATGTATGTGAAGTCCCATATGCCCAAAAAACCCATTCAATGGTGAATCTGCTTTGTGGCCATACAAACAGATGACCCTGCTGTAAAGAACAAACACTTAACCACATTTCACGATTCCAATACATTACTCCACTGTGAAATTGATGAATATAAGTGATAACGGTATCAATCAAAAGAAGCACCTAGGAAAAGAAAGAAGTCTTTCCTAATATCTCCAATAGTCAGAATGCTGGGAGTGGTGATACCCATCCAACAAAATCACACTCAATGGTACAACAAAAATAGCAGTCATGATTAAAGAATCTCCCTGCTGAGAGGGAAAAAACATGTACCACAATTTGTGCAGCAGATTGATTATATTTTATGACCATTGGAATAAAATTTTTCAACATATAAAGCAAATGAAGGAGACACCTAATCAAGAAGATTTATCTCATTCTGAACATCCGTTATTCAGTAAGATGTATGTGGTGTCCCATATGCACAAAAAACCCATTCAATGGTGAATCTGCTTTGTGGCCATACAAACAGATGACCCTCCTGTAAAGAACAAACACTTAACCACATTTCACGATTCCAATACATTACTCCACTGTGAAATTGATGAATATAAGTGATAACGGTATCAATCAAAAGAAGCACCTAGCAAAAGAAAGAAGTCTTTCCTAATATCTCCAATAGTCAGAATGCTGGGAGTGGTGGTGCCCCTCCAACAAAATCACACTCAATGGTACAACAAAAATAGCAGTCATGATAGGAGAATCTCCCTGCTGAGAGGGAAGAAACATGTACCACAATTTGTGCAGCACATTGATTATATTTAGTGACCACTGGAATAAAATTTTTAAACATATAACGCAAATGAAGGAGATACCTAATCAAGAAGATTTATCACATTCTGAACATCCTTTATTCAGTAAGGTGCATGTGAAGTCCCATATGCACAAAAAAACCATTCAATGGTGAATCTGCTTTGTGGCCATACAACCAGATGACCCTGCTGTAAAGAACAAACACTTAACCACATTTCACGATTCAAATACATTACTCCACTGTGAAATTGATGAATATAAGTGATAACGGTATCAATCAAAAGAAGCACCTAGCAAAAGAAAGAAGTCTTTCCTAATATCTCCAATAGCCAGAATGCTGGGAGTGGTGATGCCCATCCAACAAAATCACACTCAATGGTACAACAAAAATAGCAGTCATGATTAAAGAATCTCCCTGCTGAGAGGGAAAAAACATGTACCACAATTTGTGCAGCAGATTGATTATATTTTATGACCGTTGCACTAAAATTTTTCAACATATAAAACAAATGAAGGAGACACCTAATCAAGAAGATTTATCTCATTCTGAACATCCGTTATTCAGTAAGATGTATGTGGTGTCCCATATGCACAAAAAACCCATTCAATGGTGAATCTGCTTTGTGGCCATACAACCAGATGACCCTCCTGTAAAGAACAAACACTTAACCACATTTAACGATTCAAATACATTACTCCACTGTGAAATTGATGAATATAAGTGATAACGGTATCAATCAAAAGAAGCACCTTGCAAAAGAAAGAGGTCTTTCCTAATATCTCCAATAGTCAGAATGCTGGGAGTGGTGATGCCCATCCAACAAAATCAAACTCAATGGTACAACAAAAATAGCAGTCATGATTGGAGAATCTCCCTGCTGAGAGGGAAGAAACATGTACCACAATTTGTGCAGCACATTGATTATATTTAGTGACCATTGGAATAAAATTTTTAAACACATAAAGCAAATGAAGGAGATACCTAATCAAGAAGATTTATCTCATTCTGAACATCCGTTATTCAGTAAGGCGCATGTGAAGTACCATATGCACAAAAAACCCAATCAATGGTGAATCTGCTTTGTGGCCATACAAACAGATGACCCTGCTGTAAAGAACAAACACTTAACCACATTTCACGATTCCAATACATTACTCCACTGTGAAATTGATGAATATAAGTGATAACGGTATCAATCAAAAGAAGCACTTTGCAAAAGAAACAGGTCTTTCCTAACATCTCCAATAGTCAGAATGCTGGGAGTGGTGATGCCCATCCAACAAAATCACACTCAATGGTACAACAAAAATAGCAGTCATGATTAAAGAATCTCCTGCTGAGAGGGAAAAAACATGTACCACAATTTGTGCAGCAGATTGATTACATTTTATGACCATTGGAATAAAATTTTTCAACATATAAAGCAAATGAAGGAGACACCTAATCAAGAAGATTTATCTCATTCTGAACATCCGTTATTCAGTAAGATGTATGTGGTGTCCCATATGCACAAAAAACCCATTCAATGGTGAATCTGCTTTGTGGCCATACAACCAGATGACCCTCCTGTAAAGAACAAACACTTAACCACATTTAACGATTCAAATACATTACTCCACTGTGAAATTGATGAATATAAGTGATAACGGTATCAATCAAAAGAAGCACCTAGCAAAAGAAAGAAGTCTTACCTAATATCTCCAATAGTCAGAATGCTGGGAGTGGTGGTGCCCCTCCAACAAAATCACACTCAAAGGTACAACAAAAATAGCAGTCATGATTGGAGAATCTCCCTGCTGAGACGGAAGAAACATGTACCACAGTTTGTGCAGCACATTGATTATATTTAGTGACCATTGGAATAAAATTTTTAAACATATAAAGCAAATGAAGGAGATACCTAATCAAGAAGATTTATCACATTCTGAACATCCGTTACTCGGTAAGATGTATGTGGTGTCCCATATGCACAAAAAACCCATTCAATGGTGAATCTGCTTTGTGGCCATACAACCAGATGACCCTGCTGTAAAGAACAAACACTTAACCACATTTCACGATTCAAATACATTACTCCACTGTGAAATTGATGAATATAAGTGATAACGGTATCAATCAAAAGAAGCACCTAGCAAAAGAAAGAAGTCTTTCCTAATATCTCCAATAGTCAGAATGCTGGGAGTGGTGGTGCCCCTCCAACAAAATCACACTCAAAGGTACAACAAAAATAGCAGTCATGATTGGAGAATCTCCCTGCTGAGACGGAAGAAACATGTACCACAGTTTGTGCAGCACATTGATTATATTTAGTGACCATTGGAATAAAATTTTTAAACATATAAAGCAAATGAAGGAGATACCTAATCAAGAAGATTTATCACATTCTGAACATCCGTTACTCAGTAAGATGTATGTGGTGTCCCATATGCACAAAAAACCCATTCAATGGTGAATCTGCATTGTGGCCATACAACCAGATGACCCTGCTGTAAAGAACAAACACTTAACCACATTTCACGATTCAAATACATTACTCCACTGTGAAATTGATGAATATAAGTGATAACGGTATCAATCAAAAGAAGCACCTAGCAAAAGAAAGAAGTCTTTCCTAATATCTCCAATAGTCAGAATGCTGGGAGTGGTGGTGCCCCTCCAACAAAATCACACTCAAAGGTACAACAAAAATAGCAGTCATGATTGGAGAATCTCCCTGCTGAGACGGAAGAAACATGTACCACAGTTTGTGCAGCACATTGATTATATTTAGTGACCATTGGAATAAAATTTTTAAACATATAAAGCAAATGAAGGAGACACCTAATCAAGAAGATTTATCACATTCTGAACATCCGTTATTCAGTAAGATGTATGTGGTGTCCCATATGCACAAAAAACCCATTCAATGGTGAATCTGCTTTGTGGCCATACAACCAGATGACCCTGCTGTAAAGAACAAACACTTAACCACATTTCACGATTCAAATACATTACTCCACTTTGAAATTGATGAATATAAGTGTTAACAGTATCAATCAAAAGAAGTACCTTGCAAAAGAAAGAAGTCTTTCCTAATATCTCCAATAGTCAGAATGCTGGGAGTGGTGATGCCCATCCAACAAAATCACACTCAATGGTACAACAAAAATAGCAGTCATGATTAAAGAATCTCCTGCTGAGAGGGAAAAAACATGTACCACAATTTGTGCAGCAGATTGATTATATTTTATGACCATTGGAATAAAATTTTTCAACATATAAAGCAAATGAAGGAGACACCTAATCAAGAAGATTTATCTCATTCTGAACATCCGTTATTCAGTAAGATGTATGTGGTGTCCCATATGCACAAAAAACCCATTCAATGGTGAATCTGCTTTGTGGCCATACAACCAGATGACCCTCCTGTAAAGAACAAACACTTAACCACATTTAACGATTCAAATACATTACTCCACTGTGAAATTGATGAATATAAGTGATAACGGTATCAATCAAAAGAAGCACCTAGCAAAAGAAAGAAGTCTTTCCTAATATCTCCAATAGTCAGAATGCTGGGAGTGGTGGTGCCCCTCCAACAAAATCACACTCAAAGGTACAACAAAAATAGCAGTCCTGATTGGAGAATCTCCCTGCTGAGACGGAAGAAACATGTACCACAGTTTGTGCAGCACATTGATTATATTTAGTGACCATTGGAATAAAATTTTTAAACATATAAAGCAAATGAAGGAGATACCTAATCAAGAAGATTTATCACATTCTGAACATCCGTTACTCAGTAAGATGTATGTGGTGTCCCATATGCACAAAAAACCCATTCAATGGTGAATCTGCTTTGTGGCCATACAACCAGATGACCCTGCTGTAAAGAACAAACACTTAACCACATTTCACAATTCAAATACATTACTCCACTGTGAAATTGATGAATATAAGTGATAACGGTATCAATCAAAAGAAGCACCTAGCAAAAGAAAGAAGTCTTTCCTAATATCTCCAATAGTCAGAATGCTGGGAGTGGTGGTGCCCCTCCAACAAAATCACACTCAAAGGTACAACAAAAATAGCAGTCATGATTGGAGAATCTCCCTGCTGAGATGGAAGAAACATTTACCACAGTTTGTGCAGCACATTGATTATATTTAGTGACCATTGGAATAAAATTTTTAAACATATAAAGCAAATGAAGGAGATACCTAATCAAGAAGATTTATCTCATTCTGAACATCCGTTATTCAGTAAGGTGCATGTGAAGTCCCATATGCACAAAAAACCCATTCAATGGTGAATCTGCTTTGTGGCCATACAACCAGATGACCCTGCTGTAAAGAACAAACACTTAACCACATTTCACGATTCAAATACATTACTCCACTGTGAAATTGATGAATATAAGTGATAACGGTATCAATCAAAAGAAGCACCTAGCAAAAGAAAGAAGTCTTACCTAATATCTCCAATAGTCAGAATGCTGGGAGTGGTGGTGCCCCTCCAACAAAATCACACTCAAAGGTACAACAAAAATAGCAGTCATGATTGGAGAATCTCCCTGCTGAGACGGAAGAAACATGTACCACAGTTTGTGCAGCACATTGATTATATTTAGTGACCATTGGAATAAAATTTTTAAACATATAAAGCAAATGAAGGAGATACCTAATCAAGAAGATTTATCACATTCTGAACATCCGTTACTCAGTAAGATGTATGTGGTGTCCCATATGCACAAAAAACCCATTCAATGGTGAATCTGCTTTGTGGCCATACAACCAGATGACCCTGCTGTAAAGAACAAACACTTAACCACATTTCACGATTCAAATACATTACTCCACTGTGAAATTGATGAATATAAGTGATAACGGTATCAATCAAAAGAAGCACCTTGCAAAAGAAAGAGGTCTTTCCTAATATCTCCAATAGTCAGAATGCTGGGAGTGGTGATGCCCATCCAACAAAATCAAACTCAATGGTACAACAAAAATAGCAGTCATGATTGGAGAATCTCCCTGGTGAGAGGGAAGAAACATGTACCACAATTTGTGCAGCACATTGATTATATTTAGTGACAATTGGAATAAAATTTTTATACATATAAAGCAAATGAAGGAGACACCTAATCAAGAAGATTTATCTCATTCTGAACATCCGTTATTCAGTAAGGTGCATGTGAAGTCCCATATGCACAAAAAACCCATTCAATGGTGAATCTGCTTTGTGGCCATACAACCAGATGACCCTGCTGTAAAGAACAAACACTTAACCACATTTCACGATTCAAATACATTACTCCACTTTGAAATTGATGAATATAAGTGTTAACAGTATCAATCAAAAGAAGTACCTTGCAAAAGAAAGAAGTCTTTCCTAATATCTCCAATAGTCAGAATGCTGGGAGTGGTGATGCCCATCCAACAAAATCACACTCAATGGTACAACAAAAATAGCAGTCATGATTAAAGAATCTCCTGCTGAGAGGGAAAAAACATGTACCACAATTTGTGCAGCAGATTGATTATATTTTATGACCATTGGATTAAAATTTTTCAACATATAAAGCAAATGAAGGAGACACCTAATCAAGAAGATTTATCTCATTCTGAACATCCGTTATTCAGTAAGATGTATGTGGTGTCCCATATGCACAAAAAACCCATTCAATGGTGAATCTGCTTTGTGGCCATACAACCAGATGACCCTCCTGTAAAGAACAAACACTTAACCACATTTAACGATTCAAATACATTACTCCACTGTGAAATTGATGAATATAAGTGATAACGGTATCAATCAAAAGAAGCACCTAGCAAAAGAAAGAAGTCTTACCTAATATCTCCAATAGTCAGAATGCTGGGAGTGGTGGTGCCCCTCCAACAAAATCACACTCAAAGGTACAACAAAAATAGCAGTCATGATTGGAGAATCTCCCTGCTGAGACGGAAGAAACATGTACCACAGTTTGTGCAGCACATTGATTATATTTAGTGACCATTGGAATAAAATTTTTAAACATATAAAGCAAATGAAGGAGATACCTAATCAAGAAGATTTATCACATTCTGAACATCCGTTACTCAGTAAGATGTATGTGGTGTCCCATATGCACAAAAAACCCATTCAATGGTGAATCTGCTTTGTGGCCATACAACCAGATGACCCTGCTGTAAAGAACAAACACTTAACCACATTTCACGATTCAAATACATTACTCCACTGTGAAATTGATGAATATAAGTGATAACAGTATCAATCAAAAGAAGCACCTAGCAAAAGAAAGAAGTCTTTCCTAATATCTCCAATAGTCAGAATGCTGGGAGTGGTGGTGCCCCTCCAACAAAATCACACTCAAAGGTACAACAAAAATAGCAGTCATGATTGGAGAATCTCCCTGCTGAGATGGAAGAAACATGTACCACAGTTTGTGCAGCACATTGATTATATTTAGTGACCATTGGAATAAAATTTTTAAACATATAAAGCAAATGAAGGAGATACCTAATCAAGAAGATTTATCTCATTCTGAACATCCGTTATTCAGTAAGGTGCATGTGAAGTCCCATATGCACAAAAAACCCATTCAATGGTGAATCTGCTTTGTGGCCATACAACCAGATGACCCTGCTGTAAAGAACAAACACTTAACCACATTTCACGATTCAAATACATTACTCCACTGTGAAATTGATGAATATAAGTGATAACGGTATCAATCAAAAGAAGCACCTAGCAAAAGAAAGAAGTCTTACCTAATATCTCCAATAGTCAGAATGCTGGGAGTGGTGGTGCCCCTCCAACAAAATCACACTCAAAGGTACAACAAAAATAGCAGTCATGATTGGAGAATCTCCCTGCTGAGACGGAAGAAACATGTACCACAGTTTGTGCAGCACATTGATTATATTTAGTGACCATTGGAATAAAATTTTTAAACATATAAAGCGAATGAAGGAGATACCTAATCAAGAAGATTTATCACATTCTGAACATCCGTTACTCAGTAAGATGTATGTGGTGTCCCATATGCACAAAAAACCCATTCAATGGTGAATCTGCTTTGTGGCCATACAACCAGATGACCCTGCTGTAAAGAACAAACACTTAACCACATTTCACGATTCAAATACATTACTCCACTGTGAAATTGATGAACATAAGTGATAACGGTATCAATCAAAAGAAGCACCTAGCAAAAGAAAGAAGTCTTTCCTAATATCTCCAATAGTCAGAATGCTGGGAGTGGTGGTGCCCCTCCAACAAAATCACACTCAAAGGTACAACAAAAATAGCAGTCATGATTGGAGAATCTCCCTGCTGAGACGGAAGAAACATGTACCACAGTTTGTGCAGCACATTGATTATATTTAGTGACCATTGGAATAAAATTTTTAAACATATAAAGCAAATGAAGGAGACACCTAATCAAGAAGATTTATCACATTCTGAACATCCATTATTCAGTAAGATGTATGTGGTGTCCCATATGCACAAAAAACCCATTCAATGGTGAATCTGCTTTGTGGCCATACAACCAGATGACCCTGCTGTAAAGAACAAACACTTAACCACATTTCACGATTCAAATACATTACTCCACTGTGAAATTGATGAATATAAGTGATAACGGTATCAATCAAAAGAAGCACCTAGCAAAAGAAAGAAGTCTTTCCTAATATCTCCAATAGTCAGAATGCTGGGAGTGGTGGTGCCCCTCCAACAAAATCACACTCAAAGGTACAACAAAAATAGCAGTCATGATTG
This sequence comes from Schistocerca cancellata, assembly GCF_023864275.1. Taxonomy (NCBI): domain Eukaryota; kingdom Metazoa; phylum Arthropoda; class Insecta; order Orthoptera; family Acrididae; genus Schistocerca; species Schistocerca cancellata. The sequence continues at coordinate 897,995 of NW_026046819.1, read as the reverse complement.
GAGAATCTCCCTGCTGAGATGGAAGAAACATGTACCACAGTTTGTGCAGCACATTGATTATATTTAGTGACCATTGGAATAAAATTTTTAAACATATAAAGCAAATGAAGGAGATACCTAATCAAGAAGATTTATCACATTCTGAACATCCTTTATTCAGTAAGGTGCATGTGAAGTCCCATATGCACAAAAAACCCATTCAATGGTGAATCTGCTTTGTGGCCATACAACCAGATGACCCTGCTGTAAAGAACAAACACTTAACCACATTTCACGATTCAAATACATTACTCCACTGTGAAATTGATAAATATAAGTGATAACGGTATCAATCAAAAGAAGCACCTAGCAAAAGAAAGAAGTCTTTCCTAATATCTCCAATAGTCAGAATGCTGGGAGTGGTGGTGCCCCTCCAGCAAAATCACACTCAATGGTACAACAAAAATAGCAGTCATGATTGGAGAATCTCCCTGCTGAGACGGAAGAAACATGTACCACAGTTTGTGCAGCACATTGATTATATTTAGTGACCATTGGAATAAAATTTTTAAACATATAAAGCAAATGAAGGAGATACCTAATCAAGAAGATTTATCACATTCTGAACATCCGTTATTCAGTAAGATGTATGTGGTGTCCCATATGCACAAAAAACCCATTCAATGGTGAATCTGCTTTGTGGCCATACAACCAGATGACCCTGCTGTAAAGAACAAACACTTAACCACATTTTACGATTCAAATACATTACTCCACTGTGAAATTGATGAATATAAGTGATAACGGTATCAATCAAAAGAAGCACCTAGCAAAAGAAAGAAGTCTTTCCTAATATCTCCAATAGTCAGAATGCTGGGAGTGGTGGTGCCCCTCCAACAAAATCACACTCAATGGTACAACAAAAATAGGAGTCATGATTGGAGAATCTCCCTGCTGAGAGGGAACAAACATGTACCACAATTTGTGCAGCACATTGATTATATTTAGTGACCATTGGAATAAAATTTTTAAACATATAAAGCAAATGAAGGAGATACCTAATCAAGAAGATTTATCACATTCTGAACATCCTTTATTCAGTAAGGTGCATGTGAAGTCCCATATGCACAAAAAACCCATTCAATGGTGAATCTGCTTTGTGGCCATACAACCAGATGACCCTGCTGTAAAGAACAAACACTTAACCACATTTCACGATTCAAATACATTACTCCACTGTGAAATTGATGAATATAAGTGATAACGGTATCAATCAAAAGAAGCACCTAGCAAAAGAAAGAAGTCTTTCCTAATATCTCCAATAGTCAGAATGCTGGGAGTGGTGGTGCCCCTCCAACAAAATCACACTCAATGGTACAACAAAAATAGCAGTCATGATTGGAGAATCTCCCTGCTGAGACGGAAAAACATGTACCACAGTTTGTGCAGCACATTGATTATATTTAGTGACCATTGGAATAAAATTTTTAAACATATAAAGCAAATGATGGAGATACCTAATCAAGAAGATTTATCACATTCTGAACATCCGTTATTCAGTAAGATGTATGTGGTGTCCCATATGCACAAAAAACCCATTCAATGGTGAATCTGCTTTGTGGCCATACAACCAGATGACCCTGCTGTAAAGAACAAACACTTAACCACATTTCACGATTCAAATACATTACTCCACTGTGAAATTGATGAATATAAGTGATAACGGTATCAATCAAAAGAAGCACCTAGCAAAAGAAAGAAGTCTTACCTAATATCTCCAATAGTCAGAATGCTGGGAGTGGTGGTGCCCCGCCAACAAAATCACACTCAATGGTACAACAAAAATAGGAGTCATGATTGGAGAATCTCCCTGCTGAGAGGGAAGAAACATGTACCACAATTTGTGCAGCACATTGATTATATTTAGTGACCATTGGAATAAAATTTTTAAACATATAAAGCAAATGAAGGAGATACCTAATCAAGAAGATTTATCTCATTCTGAACATCCGTTATTCAGTAAGGTGCATGTGAAGTCCCATATGCACAAAAAACCCATTCAATGGTGAATCTGCTTTGAGGCCATACAACCAGATGACCTGCTGTAAAGAACAAACACTTAACCACATTTAACGATTCAAATACATTACTCCACTGTGAAATTGATGAATATAAGTGATAACGGTATCAATCAAAAGAAGCACCTAGCAAAAGAAAGAAGTCTTTCCTAATATCTCCAATAGTCAGAATGCTGGGAGTGGTGATGCCCATCCAACAAAATCACACTCAATGGTACAACAAAAATAGGAGTCACGATTGGAGAATCTCCCTGCTGAGAGGGAAGAAACATGTACCACAATTTGTGCAGCACATTGATTATATTTAGTGACCATTGGAATAAAATTTTTAAACATATAAAGCAAATGAAGGAGATACCTAATCAAGAAGATTTATCACATTCTGAACATCCTTTATTCAGTAAGGTGCATGTGAAGTCCCATATGCACAAAAAACCCATTCAATGGTGAATCTGCTTTGTGGCCATACAACCAGATGACCCTGCTGTAAAGAACAAACACTTAACCACATTTCACGATTCAAATACATTACTCCACTGTGAAATTGATGAATATAAGTGATAACGGTATCAATCAAAAGAAGCACCTAGCAAAAGAAAGAAGTCTTTCCTAATATCTCCAATAGTCAGAATGCTGGGAGTGGTGGTGCCCCTCCAACAAAATCACACTCAATGGTACAACAAAAATAGCAGTCATGATTGGAGAATCTCCCTGCTGAGAGGGAAGAAACATGTACCACAATTTGTGCAGCACATTGATTATATTTAGTGACCATTGGAATAAAATTTTTAAACATATAAAGCAAATGAAGGAGATACCTAATCAAGAAGATTTATCACATTCTGAACATCCTTTATTCAGTAAGGTGCATGTGAAGTCCCATATGCACAAAAAACCCATTCAATGGTGAATCTGCTTTGTGGCCATACAACCAGATGACCCTGCTGTAAAGAACAAACACTTAACCACATTTCACGATTCAAATACATTACTCCACTGTGAAATTGATGAATATAAGTGATAACGGTATCAATCAAAAGAAGCACCTAGCAAAAGAAAGAAGTCTTTCCTAATATCTCCAATAGTCAGAATGCTGGGAGTGGTGGTGCCCCTCCAACAAAATCACACTCAATGGTACAACAAAAATAGCAGTCATGATTGGAGAATCTCCCTGCTGAGACGGAAGAAACATGTACCACAGTTTGTGCAGCACATTAATTATATTTAGTGACCATTGGAATAAAATTTTTAAACATATAAAGCAAATGAAGGAGATACCTAATCAAGAAGATTTATCACATTCTGAACATCCGTTATTCAGTAAGATGTATGTGGTGTCCCATATGCACAAAAAACCCATTCAATGGTGAATCTGTTTTGTGGCCATACAACCAGATGACCCTGCTGTAAAGAACAAACACTTAACCACATTTCACGATTCCAATACATTACTCCACTGTGAAATTGATGAATATAAGTGATAACGGTATCAATCAAAAGAAGCACCTAGCAAAAGAAAGAAGTCTTTCCTAATATCTCCAATAGTCAGAATGCTGGGAGTGGTGGTGCCCCTCCAACAAAATCACACTCAAAGGTACAACAAAAATAGCAGTCATGATTGGAGAATCTCCCTGCTGAGAGGGAAGAAACATGTACCACAATTTGTGCAGCACATTGATTATATTTAGTGACCATTGGAATAAAATTTTTAAACATATAAAGCAAATGATGGAGATACCTAATCAAGAAGATTTATCACATTCTGAACATCCGTTATTCAGTAAGATGTATGTGGTGTCCCATATGCACAAAAAACCCATTCAATGGTGAATCTGCTTTGTGGCCATACAACCAGATGACCCTGCTGTAAAGAACAAACACTTAACCACATTTCACGATTCAAATACATTACTCCACTGTGAAATTGATGAATATAAGTGATAACGGTATCAATCAAAAGAAGCACCTAGCAAAAGAAAGAAGTCTTACCTAATATCTCCAATAGTCAGAATGCTGGGAGTGGTGGTGCCCCGCCAACAAAATCACACTCAATGGTACAACAAAAATAGGAGTCATGATTGGAGAATCTCCCTGCTGAGAGGGAAGAAACATGTACCACAATTTGTGCAGCACATTGATTATATTTAGTGACCATTGGAATAAAATTTTTAAACATATAAAGCAAATGAAGGAGATACCTAATCAAGAAGATTTATCTCATTCTGAACATCCGTTATTCAGTAAGGTGCATGTGAAGTCCCATATGCACAAAAAACCCATTCAATGGTGAATCTGCTTTGTGGCCATACAACCAGATGACCCTGCTGTAAAGAACAAACACTTAACCACATTTCACGATTCAAATACATTACTCCACTGTGAAATTGATGAATATAAGTGATAACGGTATCAATCAAAAGAAGCACCTAGCAAAAGAAAGAAGTCTTACCTAATATCTCCAATAGTCAGAATGCTGGGAGTGGTGGTGCCCCTCCAACAAAATCACACTCAAAGGTACAACAAAAATAGCAGTCATGATTGGAGAATCTCCCTGCTGAGACGGAAGAAACATGTACCACAGTTTGTGCAGCACATTGATTATATTTAGTGACCATTGGAATAAAATTTTTAAACATATAAAGCAAATGAAGGAGATACCTAATCAAGAAGATTTATCACATTCTGAACATCCGTTACTCAGTAAGATGTATGTGGTGTCCCATATGCACAAAAAACCCATTCAATGGTGAATCTGCTTTGTGGCCATACAACCAGATGACCCTGCTGTAAAGAACAAACACTTAACCACATTTCACGATTCAAATACATTACTCCACTGTGAAATTGATGAATATAAGTGATAACGGTATCAATCAAAAGAAGCACCTTGCAAAAGAAAGAGGTCTTTCCTAATATCTCCAATAGTCAGAATGCTGGGAGTGGTGATGCCCATCCAACAAAATCAAACTCAATGGTACAACAAAAATAGCAGTCATGATTGGAGAATCTCCCTGGTGAGAGGGAAGAAACATGTACCACAATTTGTGCAGCACATTGATTATATTTAGTGACAATTGGAATAAAATTTTTATACATATAAAGCAAATGAAGGAGACACCTAATCAAGAAGATTTATCTCATTCTGAACATCCGTTATTCAGTAAGGTGCATGTGAAGTCCCATATGCACAAAAAACCCATTCAATGGTGAATCTGCTTTGTGGCCATACAACCAGATGACCCTGCTGTAAAGAACAAACACTTAACCACATTTCACGATTCAAATACATTACTCCACTTTGAAATTGATGAATATAAGTGTTAACAGTATCAATCAAAAGAAGTACCTTGCAAAAGAAAGAAGTCTTTCCTAATATCTCCAATAGTCAGAATGCTGGGAGTGGTGATGCCCATCCAACAAAATCACACTCAATGGTACAACAAAAATAGCAGTCATGATTAAAGAATCTCCTGCTGAGAGGGAAAAAACATGTACCACAATTTGTGCAGCAGATTGATTATATTTTATGACCATTGGATTAAAATTTTTCAACATATAAAGCAAATGAAGGAGACACCTAATCAAGAAGATTTATCTCATTCTGAACATCCGTTATTCAGTAAGATGTATGTGGTGTCCCATATGCACAAAAAACCCATTCAATGGTGAATCTGCTTTGTGGCCATACAACCAGATGACCCTCCTGTAAAGAACAAACACTTAACCACATTTAACGATTCAAATACATTACTCCACTGTGAAATTGATGAATATAAGTGATAACGGTATCAATCAAAAGAAGCACCTAGCAAAAGAAAGAAGTCTTACCTAATATCTCCAATAGTCAGAATGCTGGGAGTGGTGGTGCCCCTCCAACAAAATCACACTCAAAGGTACAACAAAAATAGCAGTCATGATTGGAGAATCTCCCTGCTGAGACGGAAGAAACATGTACCACAGTTTGTGCAGCACATTGATTATATTTAGTGACCATTGGAATAAAATTTTTAAACATATAAAGCAAATGAAGGAGATACCTAATCAAGAAGATTTATCACATTCTGAACATCCGTTACTCAGTAAGATGTATGTGGTGTCCCATATGCACAAAAAACCCATTCAATGGTGAATCTGCTTTGTGGCCATACAACCAGATGACCCTGCTGTAAAGAACAAACACTTAACCACATTTCACGATTCAAATACATTACTCCACTGTGAAATTGATGAATATAAGTGATAACAGTATCAATCAAAAGAAGCACCTAGCAAAAGAAAGAAGTCTTTCCTAATATCTCCAATAGTCAGAATGCTGGGAGTGGTGGTGCCCCTCCAACAAAATCACACTCAAAGGTACAACAAAAATAGCAGTCATGATTGGAGAATCTCCCTGCTGAGATGGAAGAAACATGTACCACAGTTTGTGCAGCACATTGATTATATTTAGTGACCATTGGAATAAAATTTTTAAACATATAAAGCAAATGAAGGAGATACCTAATCAAGAAGATTTATCTCATTCTGAACATCCGTTATTCAGTAAGGTGCATGTGAAGTCCCATATGCACAAAAAACCCATTCAATGGTGAATCTGCTTTGTGGCCATACAACCAGATGACCCTGCTGTAAAGAACAAACACTTAACCACATTTCACGATTCAAATACATTACTCCACTGTGAAATTGATGAATATAAGTGATAACGGTATCAATCAAAAGAAGCACCTAGCAAAAGAAAGAAGTCTTACCTAATATCTCCAATAGTCAGAATGCTGGGAGTGGTGGTGCCCCTCCAACAAAATCACACTCAAAGGTACAACAAAAATAGCAGTCATGATTGGAGAATCTCCCTGCTGAGACGGAAGAAACATGTACCACAGTTTGTGCAGCACATTGATTATATTTAGTGACCATTGGAATAAAATTTTTAAACATATAAAGCAAATGAAGGAGATACCTAATCAAGAAGATTTATCACATTCTGAACATCCGTTACTCAGTAAGATGTATGTGGTGTCCCATATGCACAAAAAACCCATTCAATGGTGAATCTGCTTTGTGGCCATACAACCAGATGACCCTGCTGTAAAGAACAAACACTTAACCACATTTCACGATTCAAATACATTACTCCACTGTGAAATTGATGAATATAAGTGATAACGGTATCAATCAAAAGAAGCACCTAGCAAAAGAAAGAAGTCTTTCCTAATATCTCCAATAGTCAGAATGCTGGGAGTGGTGGTGCCCCTCCAACAAAATCACACTCAAAGGTACAACAAAAATAGCAGTCATGATTGGAGAATCTCCCTGCTGAGACGGAAGAAACATGTACCACAGTTTGTGCAGCACATTGATTATATTTAGTGACCATTGGAATAAAATTTTTAAACATATAAAGCAAATGAAGGAGACACCTAATCAAGAAGATTTATCACATTCTGAACATCCATTATTCAGTAAGATGTATGTGGTGTCCCATATGCACAAAAAACCCATTCAATGGTGAATCTGCTTTGTGGCCATACAACCAGATGACCCTGCTGTAAAGAACAAACACTTAACCACATTTCACGATTCAAATACATTACTCCACTGTGAAATTGATGAATATAAGTGATAACGGTATCAATCAAAAGAAGCACCTAGCAAAAGAAAGAAGTCTTTCCTAATATCTCCAATAGTCAGAATGCTGGGAGTGGTGGTGCCCCTCCAACAAAATCACACTCAAAGGTACAACAAAAATAGCAGTCATGATTGGAGAATCTCCCTGCTGAGATGGAAGAAACATGTACCACAGTTTGTGCAGCACATTGATTATATTTAGTGACCATTGGAATAAAATTTTTAAACATATAAAGCAAATGAAGGAGATACCTAATCAAGAAGATTTATCACATTCTGAACATCCTTTATTCAGTAAGGTGCATGTGAAGTCCCATATGCACAAAAAACCCATTCAATGGTGAATCTGCTTTGTGGCCATACAACCAGATGACCCTGCTGTAAAGAACAAACACTTAACCACATTTCACGATTCAAATACATTACTCCACTGTGAAATTGATAAATATAAGTGATAACGGTATCAATCAAAAGAAGCACCTAGCAAAAGAAAGAAGTCTTTCCTAATATCTCCAATAGTCAGAATGCTGGGAGTGGTGGTGCCCCTCCAGCAAAATCACACTCAATGGTACAACAAAAATAGCAGTCATGATTGGAGAATCTCCCTGCTGAGACGGAAGAAACATGTACCACAGTTTGTGCAGCACATTGATTATATTTAGTGACCATTGGAATAAAATTTTTAAACATATAAAGCAAATGAAGGAGATACCTAATCAAGAAGATTTATCACATTCTGAACATCCGTTATTCAGTAAGATGTATGTGGTGTCCCATATGCACAAAAAACCCATTCAATGGTGAATCTGCTTTGTGGCCATACAACCAGATGACCCTGCTGTAAAGAACAAACACTTAACCACATTTTACGATTCAAATACATTACTCCACTGTGAAATTGATGAATATAAGTGATAACGGTATCAATCAAAAGAAGCACCTAGCAAAAGAAAGAAGTCTTTCCTAATATCTCCAATAGTCAGAATGCTGGGAGTGGTGGTGCCCCTCCAACAAAATCACACTCAATGGTACAACAAAAATAGGAGTCATGATTGGAGAATCTCCCTGCTGAGAGGGAACAAACATGTACCACAATTTGTGCAGCACATTGATTATATTTAGTGACCATTGGAATAAAATTTTTAAACATATAAAGCAAATGAAGGAGATACCTAATCAAGAAGATTTATCACATTCTGAACATCCTTTATTCAGTAAGGTGCATGTGAAGTCCCATATGCACAAAAAACCCATTCAATGGTGAATCTGCTTTGTGGCCATACAACCAGATGACCCTGCTGTAAAGAACAAACACTTAACCACATTTCACGATTCAAATACATTACTCCACTGTGAAATTGATGAATATAAGTGATAACGGTATCAATCAAAAGAAGCACCTAGCAAAAGAAAGAAGTCTTTCCTAATATCTCCAATAGTCAGAATGCTGGGAGTGGTGGTGCCCCTCCAACAAAATCACACTCAATGGTACAACAAAAATAGCAGTCATGATTGGAGAATCTCCCTGCTGAGACGGAAAAACATGTACCACAGTTTGTGCAGCACATTGATTATATTTAGTGACCATTGGAATAAAATTTTTAAACATATAAAGCAAATGATGGAGATACCTAATCAAGAAGATTTATCACATTCTGAACATCCGTTATTCAGTAAGATGTATGTGGTGTCCCATATGCACAAAAAACCCATTCAATGGTGAATCTGCTTTGTGGCCATACAACCAGATGACCCTGCTGTAAAGAACAAACACTTAACCACATTTCACGATTCAAATACATTACTCCACTGTGAAATTGATGAATATAAGTGATAACGGTATCAATCAAAAGAAGCACCTAGCAAAAGAAAGAAGTCTTACCTAATATCTCCAATAGTCAGAATGCTGGGAGTGGTGGTGCCCCGCCAACAAAATCACACTCAATGGTACAACAAAAATAGGAGTCATGATTGGAGAATCTCCCTGCTGAGAGGGAAGAAACATGTACCACAATTTGTGCAGCACATTGATTATATTTAGTGACCATTGGAATAAAATTTTTAAACATATAAAGCAAATGAAGGAGATACCTAATCAAGAAGATTTATCTCATTCTGAACATCCGTTATTCAGTAAGGTGCATGTGAAGTCCCATATGCACAAAAAACCCATTCAATGGTGAATCTGCTTTGAGGCCATACAACCAGATGACCTGCTGTAAAGAACAAACACTTAACCACATTTAACGATTCAAATACATTACTCCACTGTGAAATTGATGAATATAAGTGATAACGGTATCAATCAAAAGAAGCACCTAGCAAAAGAAAGAAGTCTTTCCTAATATCTCCAATAGTCAGAATGCTGGGAGTGGTGATGCCCATCCAACAAAATCACACTCAATGGTACAACAAAAATAGGAGTCATGATTGGAGAATCTCCCTGCTGAGAGGGAAGAAACATGTACCACAATTTGTGCAGCACATTGATTATATTTAGTGACCATTGGAATAAAATTTTTAAACATATAAAGCAAATGAAGGAGATACCTAATCAAGAAGATTTATCACATTCTGAACATCCTTTATTCAGTAAGGTGCATGTGAAGTCCCATATGCACAAAAAACCCATTCAATGGTGAATCTGCTTTGTGGCCATACAACCAGATGACCCTGCTGTAAAGAACAAACACTTAACCACATTTCACGATTCAAATACATTACTCCACTGTGAAATTGATGAATATAAGTGATAACGGTATCAATCAAAAGAAGCACCTAGCAAAAGAAAGAAGTCTTTCCTAATATCTCCAATAGTCAGAATGCTGGGAGTGGTGGTGCCCCTCCAACAAAATCACACTCAATGGTACAACAAAAATAGCAGTCATGATTGGAGAATCTCCCTGCTGAGAGGGAAGAAACATGTACCACAATTTGTGCAGCACATTGATTATATTTAGTGACCATTGGAATAAAATTTTTAAACATATAAAGCAAATGAAGGAGATACCTAATCAAGAAGATTTATCACATTCTGAACATCCTTTATTCAGTAAGGTGCATGTGAAGTCCCATATGCACAAAAAACCCATTCAATGGTGAATCTGCTTTGTGGCCATACAACCAGATGACCCTGCTGTAAAGAACAAACACTTAACCACATTTCACGATTCAAATACATTACTCCACTGTGAAATTGATGAATATAAGTGATAACGGTATCAATCAAAAGAAGCACCTAGCAAAAGAAAGAAGTCTTTCCTAATATCTCCAATAGTCAGAATGCTGGGAGTGGTGGTGCCCCTCCAACAAAATCACACTCAATGGTACAACAAAAATAGCAGTCATGATTGGAGAATCTCCCTGCTGAGACGGAAGAAACATGTACCACAGTTTGTGCAGCACATTAATTATATTTAGTGACCATTGGAATAAAATTTTTAAACATATAAAGCAAATGAAGGAGATACCTAATCAAGAAGATTTATCACATTCTGAACATCCGTTATTCAGTAAGATGAATGTGGTGTCCCATATGCACAAAAAACCCATTCAATGGTGAATCTGTTTTGTGGCCATACAACCAGATGACCCTGCTGTAAAGAACAAACACTTAACCACATTTCACGATTCCAATACATTACTCCACTGTGAAATTGATGAATATAAGTGATAACGGTATCAATCAAAAGAAGCACCTAGCAAAAGAAAGAAGTCTTTCCTAATATCTCCAATAGTCAGAATGCTGGGAGTGGTGGTGCCCCTCCAACAAAATCACACTCAAAGGTACAACAAAAATAGCAGTCATGATTGGAGAATCTCCCTGCTGAGAGGGAAGAAACATGTACCACAATTTGTGCAGCACATTGATTATATTTAGTGACCATTGGAATAAAATTTTTAAACATATAAAGCAAATGATGGAGATACCTAATCAAGAAGATTTATCACATTCTGAACATCCGTTATTCAGTAAGATGTATGTGGTGTCCCATATGCACAAAAAACCCATTCAATGGTGAATCTGCTTTGTGGCCATACAACCAGATGACCCTGCTGTAAAGAACAAACACTTAACCACATTTCACGATTCAAATACATTACTCCACTGTGAAATTGATGAATATAAGTGATAACGGTATCAATCAAAAGAAGCACCTAGCAAAAGAAAGAAGTCTTACCTAATATCTCCAATAGTCAGAATGCTGGGAGTGGTGGTGCCCCGCCAACAAAATCACACTCAATGGTACAACAAAAATAGGAGTCATGATTGGAGAATCTCCCTGCTGAGAGGGAAGAAACATGTACCACAATTTGTGCAGCACATTGATTATATTTAGTGACCATTGGAATAAAATTTTTAAACATATAAAGCAAATGAAGGAGATACCTAATCAAGAAGATTTATCTCATTCTGAACATCCGTTATTCAGTAAGGTGCATGTGAAGTCCCATATGCACAAAAAACCCATTCAATGGTGAATCTGCTTTGAGGCCATACAACCAGATGACCTGCTGTAAAGAACAAACACTTAACCACATTTAACGATTCAAATACATTACTCCACTGTGAAATTGATGAATATAAGTGATAACGGTATCAATCAAAAGAAGCACCTAGCAAAAGAAAGAAGTCTTTCCTAATATCTCCAATAGTCAGAATGCTGGGAGTGGTGATGCCCATCCTACAAAATCACACTCAATGGTACAACAAAAATAGCAGTCATGATTGGAGAATCTCCCTGCTGAGAGGGAAGAAACATGTACCACAATTTGTGCAGCACATTGATTATATTTAGTGACCATTGGAATAAAATTTTTAAACATATAAAGCAAATGAAGGAGATACCTAATCAAGAAGATTTATCACATTCTGAACATCCGTTAATCAGTAAGATGTATGTGGTGTCCCATATGCACAAAAAACCCATTCAATGGTGAATCTGCTTTGTGGCCATACAACCAGATGACCCTGCTGTAAAGAACAAACACTTAACCACATTTTACGATTCAAATACATTACTCCACTGTGAAATTGATGAATATAAGTGATAACGGTATCAATCAAAAGAAGCACCTAGCAAAAGAAAGAAGTCTTTCCTAATATCTCCAATAGTCAGAATGCTGGGAGTGGTGGTGCCCCTCCAACAAAATCACACTCAAAGGTACAACAAAAATAGCAGTCATGATTGGAGAATCTCCCTGCTGAGAGGGAAGAAACATGTACCACAATTTGTGCAGCACATTGATTATATTTAGTGACCATTGGAATAAAATTTTTAAACATATAAAGCAAATGAAGGAGATACCTAATCAAGAAGATTTATCACATTCTGAACATCCTTTATTCAGTAAGGTGCATGTGAAGTCCCATATGCACAAAAAACCCATTCAATGGTGAATCTGCTTTGTGGCCATACAACCAGATGACCCTGCTGTAAAGAACAAACACTTAACCACATTTCACGATTCAAATACATTACTCCACTGTGAAATTGATGAATATAAGTGATAACGGTATCAATCAAAAGAAGCACCTAGCAAAAGAAAGAAGTCTTTCCTAATATCTCCAATAGTCAGAATGCTGGGAGTGGTGGTGCCCCTCCAACAAAATCACACTCAATGGTACAACAAAAATAGCAGTCATGATTGGAGAATCTCCCTGCTGAGACGGAAGAAACATGTACCACAGTTTGTGCAGCACATTAATTATATTTAGTGACCATTGGAATAAAATTTTTAAACATATAAAGCAAATGAAGGAGATACCTAATCAAGAAGATTTATCACATTCTGAACATCCGTTATTCAGTAAGATGTATGTGGTGTCCCATATGCACAAAAAACCCATTCAATGGTGAATCTGTTTTGTGGCCATACAACCAGATGACCCTGCTGTAAAGAACAAACACTTAACCACATTTCACGATTCCAATACATTACTCCACTGTGAAATTGATGAATATAAGTGATAACGGTATCAATCAAAAGAAGCACCTAGCAAAAGAAAGAAGTCTTTCCTAATATCTCCAATAGTCAGAATGCTGGGAGTGGTGGTGCCCCTCCAACAAAATCACACTCAAAGGTACAACAAAAATAGCAGTCATGATTGGAGAATCTCCCTGCTGAGAGGGAAGAAACATGTACCACAATTTGTGCAGCACATTGATTATATTTAGTGACCATTGGAATAAAATTTTTAAACATATAAAGCAAATGAAGGAGATACCTAATCAAGAAGATTTATCACATTCTGAACATCCTTTATTCAGTAAGGTGCATGTGAAGTCCCATATGCACAAAAAACCCATTCAATGGTGAATCTGCTTTGTGGCCATACAAACAGATGACCCTGCTGTAAAGAACAAACACTTAACCACATTTCACGATTCAAATACATTACTCCACTGTGAAATTGATGAATATAAGTGATAACGGTATCAATCAAAAGAAGCACCTAGCAAAAGAAAGAAGTCTTTCCTAATATCTCCAATAGTCAGAATGCTGGGAGTGGTGGTGCCCCTCCAACAAAATCACACTCAATGGTACAACAAAAATAGCAGTCATGATTGGAGAATCTCCCTGCTGAGACGGAAGAAACATGTACCACAGTTTGTGCAGCACATTGATTATATTTAGTGACCATTGGAATAAAATTTTTAAACATATAAAGCAAATGAAGGAGATACCTAATCAAGAAGATTTATCACATTCTGAACATCCGTTATTCAGTAAGATGTATGTGGTGTCCCATATGCACAAAAAACCCATTCAATGGTGAATCTGCTTTGTGGCCATACAACCAGATGACCCTGCTGTAAAGAACAAACACTTAACCACATTTCACGATTCAAATACATTACTCCACTGTGAAATTGATGAATATAAGTGATAACGGTATCAATCAAAAGAAGCACCTAGCAAAAGAAAGAAGTCTTACCTAATATCTCCAATAGTCAGAATGCTGGGAGTGGTGGTGCCCCGCCAACAAAATCACACTCAATGGTACAACAAAAATAGCAGTCATGATTGGAGAATCTCCCTGCTGAGAGGGAAGAAACATGTACCACAATTTGTGCAGCACATTGATTATATTTAGTGACCATTGGAATAAAATTTTTAAACATATAAAGCAAATGAAGGAGATACCTAATCAAGAAGATTTATCACATTCTGAACATCCTTTATTCAGTAAGGTGCATGTGAAGTCCCATATGCACAAAAAACCCATTCAATGGTGAATCTGCTTTGTGGCCATACAACCAGATGACCCTGCTGTAAAGAACAAACACTTAACCACATTTCACGATTCAAATACATTACTCCACTGTGAAATTGATGAATATAAGTGATAACGGTATCAATCAAAAGAAGCACCTAGCAAAAGAAAGAAGTCTTTCCTAATATCTCCAATAGTCAGAATGCTGGGAGTGGTGGTGCCCCTCCAACAAAATCACACTCAATGGTACAACAAAAATAGCAGTCATGATTGGAGAATCTCCCTGCTGAGACGGAAGAAACATGTACCACAGTTTGTGCAGCACATTAATTATATTTAGTGACCATTGGAATAAAATTTTTAAACATATAAAGCAAATGAAGGAGATACCTAATCAAGAAGATTTATCACATTCTGAACATCCGTTATTCAGTAAGATGTATGTGGTGTCCCATATGCACTAAAAACCCATTCAATGGTGAATCTGTTTTGTGGCCATACAACCAGATGACCCTGCTGTAAAGAACAAACACTTAACCACATTTAACGATTCAAATACATTACTCCACTGTGAAATTGATGAATATAAGTGATAACGGTATCAATCAAAAGAAGCACCTAGCAAAAGAAAGAAGTCTTTCCTAATATCTCCAATAGTCAGAATGCTGGGAGTGGTGATGCCCATCCTACAAAATCACACTCAATGGTACAACAAAAATAGCAGTCATGATTGGAGAATCTCCCTGCTGAGAGGGAAGAAACATGTACCACAATTTGTGCAGCACATTGATTATATTTAGTGACCATTGGAATAAAATTTTTAAACATATAAAGCAAATGAAGGAGATACCTAATCAAGAAGATTTATCACATTCTGAACATCCGTTAATCAGTAAGATGTATGTGGTGTCCCATATGCACAAAAAACCCATTCAATGGTGAATCTGCTTTGTGGCCATACAACCAGATGACCCTGCTGTAAAGAACAAACACTTAACCACATTTTACGATTCAAATACATTACTCCACTGTGAAATTGATGAATATAAGTGATAACGGTATCAATCAAAAGAAGCACCTAGCAAAAGAAAGAAGTCTTTCCTAATATCTCCAATAGTCAGAATGCTGGGAGTGGTGGTGCCCCTCCAACAAAATCACACTCAAAGGTACAACAAAAATAGCAGTCATGATTGGAGAATCTCCCTGCTGAGAGGGAAGAAACATGTACCACAATTTGTGCAGCACATTGATTATATTTAGTGACCATTGGAATAAAATTTTTAAACATATAAAGCAAATGAAGGAGATACCTAATCAAGAAGATTTATCACATTCTGAACATCCTTTATTCAGTAAGGTGCATGTGAAGTCCCATATGCACAAAAAACCCATTCAATGGTGAATCTGCTTTGTGGCCATACAAACAGATGACCCTGCTGTAAAGAACAAACACTTAACCACATTTCACGATTCAAATACATTACTCCACTGTGAAATTGATGAATATAAGTGATAACGGTATCAATCAAAAGAAGCACCTAGCAAAAGAAAGAAGTCTTTCCTAATATCTCCAATAGTCAGAATGCTGGGAGTGGTGGTGCCCCTCCAACAAAATCACACTCAATGGTACAACAAAAATAGCAGTCATGATTGGAGAATCTCCCTGCTGAGACGGAAGAAACATGTACCACAGTTTGTGCAGCACATTGATTATATTTAGTGACCATTGGAATAAAATTTTTAAACATATAAAGCAAATGAAGGAGATACCTAATCAAGAAGATTTATCACATTCTGAACATCCGTTATTCAGTAAGATGTATGTGGTGTCCCATATGCACAAAAAACCCATTCAATGGTGAATCTGCTTTGTGGCCATACAACCAGATGACCCTGCTGTAAAGAACAAACACTTAACCACATTTCACGATTCAAATACATTACTCCACTGTGAAATTGATGAATATAAGTGATAACGGTATCAATCAAAAGAAGCACCTAGCAAAAGAAAGAAGTCTTACCTAATATCTCCAATAGTCAGAATGCTGGGAGTGGTGGTGCCCCGCCAACAAAATCACACTCAATGGTACAACAAAAATAGCAGTCATGATTGGAGAATCTCCCTGCTGAGAGGGAAGAAACATGTACCACAATTTGTGCAGCACATTGATTATATTTAGTGACCATTGGAATAAAATTTTTAAACATATAAAGCAAATGAAGGAGATACCTAATCAAGAAGATTTATCACATTCTGAACATCCTTTATTCAGTAAGGTGCATGTGAAGTCCCATATGCACAAAAAACCCATTCAATGGTGAATCTGCTTTGTGGCCATACAACCAGATGACCCTGCTGTAAAGAACAAACACTTAACCACATTTCACGATTCAAATACATTACTCCACTGTGAAATTGATGAATATAAGTGATAACGGTATCAATCAAAAGAAGCACCTAGCAAAAGAAAGAAGTCTTTCCTAATATCTCCAATAGTCAGAATGCTGGGAGTGGTGGTGCCCCTCCAACAAAATCACACTCAATGGTACAACAAAAATAGCAGTCATGATTGGAGAATCTCCCTGCTGAGACGGAAGAAACATGTACCACAGTTTGTGCAGCACATTGATTATATTTAGTGACCATTGGAATAAAATTTTTAAACATATAAAGCAAATGAAGGAGATACCTAATCAAGAAGATTTATCACATTCTGAACATCCGTTATTCAGTAAGATGTACGTGGTGTCCCATATGCACAAAAAACCCATTCAATGGCGAATCTGCTTTGAGGCCATACAACCAGATGACCTGCTGTAAAGAACAAACACTTAACCACATTTAACGATTCAAATACATTACTCCACTGTGAAATTGATGAATATAAGTGATAACGGTATCAATCAAAAGAAGCACCTAGCAAAAGAAAGAAGTCTTTCCTAATATCTCCAATAGTCAGAATGCTGGGAGTGGTGATGCCCATCCAACAAAATCACACTCAATGGTACAACAAAAATAGGAGTCATGATTGGAGAATCTCCCTGCTGAGAGGGAAGAAACATGTACCACAATTTGTGCAGCACATTGATTATATTTAGTGACCATTGGAATAAAATTTTTAAACATATAAAGCAAATGAAGGAGATACCTAATCAAGAAGATTTATCACATTCTGAACATCCTTTATTCAGTAAGGTGCATGTGAAGTCCCATATGCACAAAAAACCCATTCAATGGTGAATCTGCTTTGTGGCCATACAACCAGATGACCCTGCTGTAAAGAACAAACACTTAACCACATTTCACGATTCAAATACATTACTCCACTGTGAAATTGATGAATATAAGTGATAACGGTATCAATCAAAAGAAGCACCTAGCAAAGGAAAGAAGTCTTTCCTAATATCTCCAATAGTCAGAATGCTGGGAGTGGTGGTGCCCCTCCAACAAAATCACACTCAATGGTACAACAAAAATAGCAGTCATGATTGGAGAATCTCCCTGCTGAGACGGAAGAAACATGTACCACAGTTTGTGCAGCACATTGATTATATTTAGTGACCATTGGAATAAAATTTTTAAACATATAAAGCAAATGAAGGAGATACCTAATCAAGAAGATTTATAACATTCTGAACATCCGTTATTCAGTAAGATGTATGTGGTGTCCCATATGCACAAAAAACCCATTCAATGGTGAATCTGCTTTGTGGCCATACAACCAGATGACCCTGCTGTAAAGAACAAACACTTAACCACATTTCACGATTCAAATACATTACTCCAATGTGAAATTGATGAATATAAGTGATAACGGTATCAATCAAAAGAAGCAGCTAGCAAAAGAAAGAAGTCTTTCCTAATATCTCCAATAGTCAGAATGCTGGGAGTGGTGGTGCCCCTCCAACAAAATCACACTCAATGGTACAACAAAAATAGCAGTCATGATTGGAGAATCTCCCTGCTGAGACGGAAGAAACATGTACCACAGTTTGTGCAGCACATTGATTATATTTAGTGACCATTGGAATAAAATTTTTAAACATATAAAGCAAATGAAGGAGATACCTAATCAAGAAGATTTATCACATTCTGAACATCCGTTATTCAGTAAGATGTATGTGGTGTCCCATATGCACAAAAAAAACCATTCAATGGTGAATCTGCTTTGTGGCCATACAACCAGATGACCCTGCTGTAAAGAACAAACACTTAACCACATTTCACGATTCAAATACATTACTCCACTGTGAAATTGATGAATATAAGTGATAACGGTATCAATCAAAAGAAGCACCTAGCAAAAGAAAGAAGTCCTACCTAATATCTCCAATAGTCAGAATGCTGGGAGTGGTGGTGCCCATCCAACAAAATCACACTCAATGGTACAACAAAAATAGCAGTCATGATTGGAGAATCTCCCTGTTGAGACGGAAGAAACATGTACCACAGTTTGTGCAGCACATTGATTATATTTAGTGACCATTGGAATAAAATTTTTAAACATATAAAGCAAATGAAGGAGATACCTAATCAAGAAGATTTATCACATTCTGAACATCCGTTATTCAGTAAGATGTATGTGGTGTCCCATATGCACAAAAAACCCATTCAATGGTGAATCTGCTTTGTGGCCATACAACCAGATGACCCTGCTGTAAAGAACAAACACTTAACCACATTTTACGATTCAAATACATTACTCCACTGTGAAATTGATGAATATAAGTAATAACGGTATCAATCAAAAGAAGCACCTAGCAAAAGAAAGAAGTCTTTCCTAATATCTCCAATAGTCAGAATGCTGGGAGTGGTGGTGCCCCTCCAACAAAATCACACTCAATGGTACAACAAAAATAGCAGTCAAGATTGGAGAATCTCCCTGCTGAGACGGAAGAAACATGTACCACAGTTTGTGCAGCACATTGATTATATTTAGTGACCATTGGAATAAAATTTTTAAACATATAAAGCAAATGAAGGAGATACCTAATCAAGAAGATTTATCACATTCTGAACATCCGTTATTCAGTAAGATGTATGTGGTGTCCCATATGCACAAAAAACCCATTCAATGGTGAATCTGCTTTGTGGCCATACAACCAGATGACCCTGCTGTAAAGAACAAACACTTAACCACATTTCACGATTCAAATACATTACTCCACTGTGAAATTGATGAATATAAGTGATAACGGTATCAATCAAAAGAAGCACCTAGCAAAAGAAAGAAGTCTTTCCTAATATCTCCAATAGTCAGAATGCTGGGAGTGGTGGTGCCCCGCCAACAAAATCACACTCAATGGTACAACAAAAATAGCAGTCATGATTGGAGAATCTCCCTGCTGAGACGGAAGAAACATGTACCACAGTTTGTGCAGCACATTGATTATATTTAGTGACCATTGGAATAAAATTTTTAAACATATAAAGCAAATGAAGGAGATACCTAATCAAGAAGATTTATCACATTCTGAACATCCGTTATTCAGTAAGATGTATGTGGTGTCCCATATGCACAAAAAACCCATTCAATGGTGAATCTGCTTTGTGGCCATACAACCAGATGACCCTGCTGTAAAGAACAAACACTTAACCACATTTTACGATTCAAATACATTACTCCACTGTGAAATTGATGAATATAAGTGATAACGGTATCAATCAAAAGAAGCACCTAGCAAAAGAAAGAAGTCTTTCCTAATATCTCCAATAGTCAGAATGCTGGGAGTGGTGGTGCCCCTCCAACAAAATCACACTCAATGGTACAACAAAAATAGGAGTCATGATTGGAGAATCTCCCTGCTGAGAGGGAAGAAACATGTACCACAATTTGTGCAGCACATTGATTATATTTAGTGACCATTGGAATAAAATTTTTAAACATATAAAGCAAATGAAGGAGATACCTAATCAAGAAGATTTATCACATTCTGAACATCCTTTATTCAGTAAGGTGCATGTGAAGTCCCATATGCACAAAAAACCCATTCAATGGTGAATCTGCTTTGTGGCCATACAACCAGATGACCCTGCTGTAAAGAACAAACACTTAACCACATTTCACGATTCAAATACATTACTCCACTGTGAAATTGATGAATATAAGTGATAACGGTATCAATCAAAAGAAGCACCTAGCAAAAGAAAGAAGTCTTTCCTAATATCTCCAATAGTCAGAATGCTGGGAGTGGTGGTGCCCCTCCAACAAAATCACACTCAATGGTACAACAAAAATAGCAGTCATGATTGGAGAATCTCCCTGCTGAGACGGAAGAAACATGTACCACAGTTTGTGCAGCACATTAATTATATTTAGTGACCATTGGAATAAAATTTTTAAACATATAAAGCAAATGAAGGAGATACCTAATCAAGAAGATTTATCACATTCTGAACATCCGTTATTCAGTAAGATGTATGTGGTGTCCCATATGCACAAAAAACCCATTCAATGGTGAATCTGTTTTGTGGCCATACAACCAGATGACCCTGCTGTAAAGAACAAACACTTAACCACATTTCACGATTCCAATACATTACTCCACTGTGAAATTGATGAATATAAGTGATAACGGTATCAATCAAAAGAAGCACCTAGCAAAAGAAAGAAGTCTTTCCTAATATCTCCAATAGTCAGAATGCTGGGAGTGGTGGTGCCCCTCCAACAAAATCACACTCAAAGGTACAACAAAAATAGCAGTCATGATTGGAGAATCTCCCTGCTGAGAGGGAAGAAACATGTACCACAATTTGTGCAGCACATTGATTATATTTAGTGACCATTGGAATAAAATTTTTAAACATATAAAGCAAATGAAGGAGATACCTAATCAAGAAGATTTATCACATTCTGAACATCCTTTATTCAGTAAGGTGCATGTGAAGTCCCATATGCACAAAAAACCCATTCAATGGTGAATCTGCTTTGTGGCCATACAAACAGATGACCCTGCTGTAAAGAACAAACACTTAACCACATTTCACGATTCAAATACATTACTCCACTGTGAAATTGATGAATATAAGTGATAACGGTATCAATCAAAAGAAGCACCTAGCAAAAGAAAGAAGTCTTTCCTAATATCTCCAATAGTCAGAATGCTGGGAGTGGTGGTGCCCCTCCAACAAAATCACACTCAATGGTACAACAAAAATAGCAGTCATGATTGGAGAATCTCCCTGCTGAGACGGAAGAAACATGTACCACAGTTTGTGCAGCACATTGATTATATTTAGTGACCATTGGAATAAAATTTTTAAACATATAAAGCAAATGAAGGAGATACCTAATCAAGAAGATTTATCACATTCTGAACATCCGTTATTCAGTAAGATGTATGTGGTGTCCCATATGCACAAAAAACCCATTCAATGGTGAATCTGCTTTGTGGCCATACAACCAGATGACCCTGCTGTAAAGAACAAACACTTAACCACATTTCACGATTCAAATACATTACTCCACTGTGAAATTGATGAATATAAGTGATAACGGTATCAATCAAAAGAAGCACCTAGCAAAAGAAAGAAGTCTTACCTAATATCTCCAATAGTCAGAATGCTGGGAGTGGTGGTGCCCCGCCAACAAAATCACACTCAATGGTACAACAAAAATAGCAGTCATGATTGGAGAATCTCCCTGCTGAGAGGGAAGAAACATGTACCACAATTTGTGCAGCACATTGATTATATTTAGTGACCATTGGAATAAAATTTTTAAACATATAAAGCAAATGAAGGAGATACCTAATCAAGAAGATTTATCACATTCTGAACATCCTTTATTCAGTAAGGTGCATGTGAAGTCCCATATGCACAAAAAACCCATTCAATGGTGAATCTGCTTTGTGGCCATACAACCAGATGACCCTGCTGTAAAGAACAAACACTTAACCACATTTCACGATTCAAATACATTACTCCACTGTGAAATTGATGAATATAAGTGATAACGGTATCAATCAAAAGAAGCACCTAGCAAAAGAAAGAAGTCTTTCCTAATATCTCCAATAGTCAGAATGCTGGGAGTGGTGGTGCCCCTCCAACAAAATCACACTCAATGGTACAACAAAAATAGCAGTCATGATTGGAGAATCTCCCTGCTGAGACGGAAGAAACATGTACCACAGTTTGTGCAGCACATTAATTATATTTAGTGACCATTGGAATAAAATTTTTAAACATATAAAGCAAATGAAGGAGATACCTAATCAAGAAGATTTATCACATTCTGAACATCCGTTATTCAGTAAGATGTATGTGGTGTCCCATATGCACTAAAAACCCATTCAATGGTGAATCTGTTTTGTGGCCATACAACCAGATGACCCTGCTGTAAAGAACAAACACTTAACCACATTTCACGATTCAAATACATTACTCCACTGTGAAATTGATGAATATAAGTGATAACGGTATCAATCAAAAGAAGCACCTAGCAAAAGAAAGAAGTCTTACCTAATATCTCCAATAGTCAGAATGCTGGGAGTGGTGGTGCCCCGCCAACAAAATCACACTCAATGGTACAACAAAAATAGCAGTCATGATTGGAGAATCTCCCTGCTGAGATGGAAGAAACATGTACCACAGTTTGTGCAGCACATTGATTATATTTAGTGACCATTGGAATAAAATTTTTAAACATATAAAGCAAATGAAGGAGATACCTAATCAAGAAGATTTATCTCATTATGAACATCCGTTATTCAGTAAGGTGCATGTGAAGTCCCATATGCACAAAAAACCCATTCAATGGTGAATCTGCTTTGAGGCCATACAACCAGATGAGCCTGCTGTAAAGAACAAACACTTAACCACATTTAACGATTCAAATACATTACTCCACTGTGAAATTGATGAATATAAGTGATAACGGTATCAATCAAAAGAAGCACCTAGCAAAAGAAAGAAGTCTTTCCTAATATCTCCAATAGTCAGAATGCTGGGAGTGGTGATGCCCATCCAACAAAATCACACTCAATGGTACAACAAAAATAGGAGTCATGATTGGAGAATCTCCCTGCTGAGAGGGAAGAAACATGTACCACAATTTGTGCAGCACATTGATTATATTTAGTGACCATTGGAATAAAATTTTTAAACATATAAAGCAAATGAAGGAGATACCTAATCAAGAAGATTTATCACATTCTGAACATCCGTTATTCAGTAAGATGTATGTGGTGTCCCATATGCACAAAAAACCCATTCAATGGTGAATCTGCTTTGTGGCCATACAACCAGATGACCCTGCTGTAAAGAACAAACACTTAACCACATTTTACGATTCAAATACATTACTCCACTGTGAAATTGATGAATATAAGTGATAACGGTATCAATCAAAAGAAGCACCTAGCAAAAGAAAGAAGTCTTTCCTAATATCTCCAATAGTCAGAATGCTGGGAGTGGTGGTGCCCCTCCAACAAAATCACACTCAATGGTACAACAAAAATAGGAGTCATGATTGGAGAATCTCCCTGCTGAGAGGGAAGAAACATGTACCACAATTTGTGCAGCACATTGATTATATTTAGTGACCATTGGAATAAAATTTTTAAACATATAAAGCAAATGAAGGAGATACCGATTCAAGAAGATTTATCACATTCTGAACATCCTTTATTCAGTAAGGTGCATGTGAAGCCCCATATGCACAAAAAACCCATTCAATGGTGAATCTGCTTTGAGGCCATACAACCAGATGACCTGCCGTAAAGAACAAACACTTAACCACATTTAACGATTCAAATACATTACTCCACTGTGAAATTGATGAATATAAGTGATAACGGTATCAATCAAAAGAAGCACCTAGCAAAAGAAAGAAGTCTTTCCTAATATCTCCAATAGTCAGAATGCTGGGAGTGGTGATGCCCATCCAACAAACGCACACTCAATGGTACAACAAAAATAGGAGTCATGATTGGAGAATCTCCCTGCTGAGAGGGAAGAAACATGTACCACAATTTGTGCAGCACATTGATTATATTTAGTGACCATTGGAATAAAATTTTTAAACATATAAAGCAAATGAAGGAGATACCTAATCAAGAAGATTTATCACATTCTGAACATCCTTTATTCAGTAAGGTGCATGTGAAGTCCCATATGCACAAAAAACCCATTCAATGGTGAATCTGCTTTGTGGCCATACAACCAGATGACCCTGCTGTAAAGAACAAACACTTAACCACATTTCACGATTCAAATACATTACTCCACTGTGAAATTGATGAATATAAGTGATAACGGTATCAATCAAAAGAAGCACCTAGCAAAAGAAAGAAGTCCTACCTAATATCTCCAATAGTCAGAATGCTGGGAGTGGTGGTGCCCATCCAACAAAATCACACTCAATGGTACAACAAAAATAGCAGTCATGATTGGAGAATCTCCCTGTTGAGACGGAAGAAACATGTACCACAGTTTGTGCAGCACATTGATTATATTTAGTGACCATTGGAATAAAATTTTTAAACATATAAAGCAAATGAAGGAGATACCTAATCAAGAAGATTTATCACATTCTGAACATCCGTTATTCAGTAAGATGTATGTGGTGTCCCATATGCACAAAAAACCCATTCAATGGTGAATCTGCTTTGTGGCCATACAACCAGATGACCCTGCTGTAAAGAACAAACACTTAACCACATTTTACGATTCAAATACATTACTCCACTGTGAAATTGATGAATATAAGTAATAACGGTATCAATCAAAAGAAGCACCTAGCAAAAGAAAGAAGTCTTTCCTAATATCTCCAATAGTCAGAATGCTGGGAGTGGTGGTGCCCCTCCAACAAAATCACACTCAATGGTACAACAAAAATAGCAGTCAAGATTGGAGAATCTCCCTGCTGAGACGGAAGAAACATGTACCACAGTTTGTGCAGCACATTGATTATATTTAGTGACCATTGGAATAAAATTTTTAAACATATAAAGCAAATGAAGGAGATACCTAATCAAGAAGATTTATCACATTCTGAACATCCGTTATTCAGTAAGATGTATGTGGTGTCCCATATGCACAAAAAACCCATTCAATGGTGAATCTGCTTTGTGGCCATACAACCAGATGACCCTGCTGTAAAGAACAAACACTTAACCACATTTCACGATTCAAATACATTACTCCACTGTGAAATTGATGAATATAAGTGATAACGGTATCAATCAAAAGAAGCACCTAGCAAAAGAAAGAAGTCTTTCCTAATATCTCCAATAGTCAGAATGCTGGGAGTGGTGGTGCCCCGCCAACAAAATCACACTCAATGGTACAACAAAAATAGCAGTCATGATTGGAGAATCTCCCTGCTGAGACGGAAGAAACATGTACCACAGTTTGTGCAGCACATTGATTATATTTAGTGACCATTGGAATAAAATTTTTAAACATATAAAGCAAATGAAGGAGATACCTAATCAAGAAGATTTATCACATTCTGAACATCCGTTATTCAGTAAGATGTATGTGGTGTCCCATATGCACAAAAAACCCATTCAATGGTGAATCTGCTTTGTGGCCATACAACCAGATGACCCTGCTGTAAAGAACAAACACTTAACCACATTTTACGATTCAAATACATTACTCCACTGTGAAATTGATGAATATAAGTGATAACGGTATCAATCAAAAGAAGCACCTAGCAAAAGAAAGAAGTCTTTCCTAATATCTCCAATAGTCAGAATGCTGGGAGTGGTGGTGCCCCTCCAACAAAATCACACTCAATGGTACAACAAAAATAGGAGTCATGATTGGAGAATCTCCCTGCTGAGAGGGAAGAAACATGTACCACAATTTGTGCAGCACATTGATTATATTTAGTGACCATTGGAATAAAATTTTTAAACATATAAAGCAAATGAAGGAGATACCTAATCAAGAAGATTTATCACATTCTGAACATCCTTTATTCAGTAAGGTGCATGTGAAGTCCCATATGCACAAAAAACCCATTCAATGGTGAATCTGCTTTGTGGCCATACAACCAGATGACCCTGCTGTAAAGAACAAACACTTAACCACATTTCACGATTCAAATACATTACTCCACTGTGAAATTGATGAATATAAGTGATAACGGTATCAATCAAAAGAAGCACCTAGCAAAAGAAAGAAGTCTTTCCTAATATCTCCAATAGTCAGAATGCTGGGAGTGGTGGTGCCCCTCCAACAAAATCACACTCAATGGTACAACAAAAATAGCAGTCATGATTGGAGAATCTCCCTGCTGAGACGGAAGAAACATGTACCACAGTTTGTGCAGCACATTAATTATATTTAGTGACCATTGGAATAAAATTTTTAAACATATAAAGCAAATGAAGGAGATACCTAATCAAGAAGATTTATCACATTCTGAACATCCGTTATTCAGTAAGATGTATGTGGTGTCCCATATGCACAAAAAACCCATTCAATGGTGAATCTGTTTTGTGGCCATACAACCAGATGACCCTGCTGTAAAGAACAAACACTTAACCACATTTCACGATTCCAATACATTACTCCACTGTGAAATTGATGAATATAAGTGATAACGGTATCAATCAAAAGAAGCACCTAGCAAAAGAAAGAAGTCTTTCCTAATATCTCCAATAGTCAGAATGCTGGGAGTGGTGGTGCCCCTCCAACAAAATCACACTCAAAGGTACAACAAAAATAGCAGTCATGATTGGAGAATCTCCCTGCTGAGAGGGAAGAAACATGTACCACAATTTGTGCAGCACATTGATTATATTTAGTGACCATTGGAATAAAATTTTTAAACATATAAAGCAAATGAAGGAGATACCTAATCAAGAAGATTT
This sequence comes from Schistocerca cancellata, assembly GCF_023864275.1. NCBI lineage: Eukaryota > Metazoa > Arthropoda > Insecta > Orthoptera > Acrididae > Schistocerca > Schistocerca cancellata. Next base: position 870,269 of record NW_026046819.1, on the reverse strand, counting down.
ATCACATTCTGAACATCCTTTATTCAGTAAGGTGCATGTGAAGTCCCATATGCACAAAAAACCCATTCAATGGTGAATCTGCTTTGTGGCCATACAAACAGATGACCCTGCTGTAAAGAACAAACACTTAACCACATTTCACGATTCAAATACATTACTCCACTGTGAAATTGATGAATATAAGTGATAACGGTATCAATCAAAAGAAGCACCTAGCAAAAGAAAGAAGTCTTTCCTAATATCTCCAATAGTCAGAATGCTGGGAGTGGTGGTGCCCCTCCAACAAAATCACACTCAATGGTACAACAAAAATAGCAGTCATGATTGGAGAATCTCCCTGCTGAGACGGAAGAAACATGTACCACAGTTTGTGCAGCACATTGATTATATTTAGTGACCATTGGAATAAAATTTTTAAACATATAAAGCAAATGAAGGAGATACCTAATCAAGAAGATTTATCACATTCTGAACATCCGTTATTCAGTAAGATGTATGTGGTGTCCCATATGCACAAAAAACCCATTCAATGGTGAATCTGCTTTGTGGCCATACAACCAGATGACCCTGCTGTAAAGAACAAACACTTAACCACATTTCACGATTCAAATACATTACTCCACTGTGAAATTGATGAATATAAGTGATAACGGTATCAATCAAAAGAAGCACCTAGCAAAAGAAAGAAGTCTTACCTAATATCTCCAATAGTCAGAATGCTGGGAGTGGTGGTGCCCCGCCAACAAAATCACACTCAATGGTACAACAAAAATAGCAGTCATGATTGGAGAATCTCCCTGCTGAGAGGGAAGAAACATGTACCACAATTTGTGCAGCACATTGATTATATTTAGTGACCATTGGAATAAAATTTTTAAACATATAAAGCAAATGAAGGAGATACCTAATCAAGAAGATTTATCACATTCTGAACATCCTTTATTCAGTAAGGTGCATGTGAAGTCCCATATGCACAAAAAACCCATTCAATGGTGAATCTGCTTTGTGGCCATACAACCAGATGACCCTGCTGTAAAGAACAAACACTTAACCACATTTCACGATTCAAATACATTACTCCACTGTGAAATTGATGAATATAAGTGATAACGGTATCAATCAAAAGAAGCACCTAGCAAAAGAAAGAAGTCTTTCCTAATATCTCCAATAGTCAGAATGCTGGGAGTGGTGGTGCCCCTCCAACAAAATCACACTCAATGGTACAACAAAAATAGCAGTCATGATTGGAGAATCTCCCTGCTGAGACGGAAGAAACATGTACCACAGTTTGTGCAGCACATTAATTATATTTAGTGACCATTGGAATAAAATTTTTAAACATATAAAGCAAATGAAGGAGATACCTAATCAAGAAGATTTATCACATTCTGAACATCCGTTATTCAGTAAGATGTATGTGGTGTCCCATATGCACTAAAAACCCATTCAATGGTGAATCTGTTTTGTGGCCATACAACCAGATGACCCTGCTGTAAAGAACAAACACTTAACCACATTTCACGATTCAAATACATTACTCCACTGTGAAATTGATGAATATAAGTGATAACGGTATCAATCAAAAGAAGCACCTAGCAAAAGAAAGAAGTCTTACCTAATATCTCCAATAGTCAGAATGCTGGGAGTGGTGGTGCCCCGCCAACAAAATCACACTCAATGGTACAACAAAAATAGCAGTCATGATTGGAGAATCTCCCTGCTGAGATGGAAGAAACATGTACCACAGTTTGTGCAGCACATTGATTATATTTAGTGACCATTGGAATAAAATTTTTAAACATATAAAGCAAATGAAGGAGATACCTAATCAAGAAGATTTATCTCATTATGAACATCCGTTATTCAGTAAGGTGCATGTGAAGTCCCATATGCACAAAAAACCCATTCAATGGTGAATCTGCTTTGAGGCCATACAACCAGATGAGCCTGCTGTAAAGAACAAACACTTAACCACATTTAACGATTCAAATACATTACTCCACTGTGAAATTGATGAATATAAGTGATAACGGTATCAATCAAAAGAAGCACCTAGCAAAAGAAAGAAGTCTTTCCTAATATCTCCAATAGTCAGAATGCTGGGAGTGGTGATGCCCATCCAACAAAATCACACTCAATGGTACAACAAAAATAGGAGTCATGATTGGAGAATCTCCCTGCTGAGAGGGAAGAAACATGTACCACAATTTGTGCAGCACATTGATTATATTTAGTGACCATTGGAATAAAATTTTTAAACATATAAAGCAAATGAAGGAGATACCTAATCAAGAAGATTTATCACATTCTGAACATCCGTTATTCAGTAAGATGTATGTGGTGTCCCATATGCACAAAAAACCCATTCAATGGTGAATCTGCTTTGTGGCCATACAACCAGATGACCCTGCTGTAAAGAACAAACACTTAACCACATTTTACGATTCAAATACATTACTCCACTGTGAAATTGATGAATATAAGTGATAACGGTATCAATCAAAAGAAGCACCTAGCAAAAGAAAGAAGTCTTTCCTAATATCTCCAATAGTCAGAATGCTGGGAGTGGTGGTGCCCCTCCAACAAAATCACACTCAATGGTACAACAAAAATAGGAGTCATGATTGGAGAATCTCCCTGCTGAGAGGGAAGAAACATGTACCACAATTTGTGCAGCACATTGATTATATTTAGTGACCATTGGAATAAAATTTTTAAACATATAAAGCAAATGAAGGAGATACCGATTCAAGAAGATTTATCACATTCTGAACATCCTTTATTCAGTAAGGTGCATGTGAAGCCCCATATGCACAAAAAACCCATTCAATGGTGAATCTGCTTTGAGGCCATACAACCAGATGACCTGCCGTAAAGAACAAACACTTAACCACATTTAACGATTCAAATACATTACTCCACTGTGAAATTGATGAATATAAGTGATAACGGTATCAATCAAAAGAAGCACCTAGCAAAAGAAAGAAGTCTTTCCTAATATCTCCAATAGTCAGAATGCTGGGAGTGGTGATGCCCATCCAACAAACGCACACTCAATGGTACAACAAAAATAGGAGTCATGATTGGAGAATCTCCCTGCTGAGAGGGAAGAAACATGTACCACAATTTGTGCAGCACATTGATTATATTTAGTGACCATTGGAATAAAATTTTTAAACATATAAAGCAAATGAAGGAGATACCTAATCAAGAAGATTTATCACATTCTGAACATCCTTTATTCAGTAAGGTGCATGTGAAGTCCCATATGCACAAAAAACCCATTCAATGGTGAATCTGCTTTGTGGCCATACAACCAGATGACCCTGCTGTAAAGAACAAACACTTAACCACATTTCACGATTCAAATACATTACTCCACTGTGAAATTGATGAATATAAGTGATAACGGTATCAATCAAAAGAAGCACCTAGCAAAAGAAAGAAGTCTTTCCTAATATCTCCAATAGTCAGAATGCTGGGAGTGGTGGTGCCCCTCCAACAAAATCACACTCAATGGTACAACAAAAATAGCAGTCATGATTGGAGAATCTCCCTGCTGAGACGGAAGAAACATGTACCACAGTTTGTGCAGCACATTGATTATATTTAGTGACCATTGGAATAAAATTTTTAAACATATAAAGCAAATGAAGGAGATACCTAATCAAGAAGATTTATCACATTCTGAACATCCGTTATTCAGTAAGATGTACGTGGTGTCCCATATGCACAAAAAACCCATTCAATGGCGAATCTGCTTTGAGGCCATACAACCAGATGACCTGCTGTAAAGAACAAACACTTAACCACATTTAACGATTCAAATACATTACTCCACTGTGAAATTGATGAATATAAGTGATAACGGTATCAATCAAAAGAAGCACCTAGCAAAAGAAAGAAGTCTTTCCTAATATCTCCAATAGTCAGAATGCTGGGAGTGGTGATGCCCATCCAACAAAATCACACTCAATGGTACAACAAAAATAGGAGTCATGATTGGAGAATCTCCCTGCTGAGAGGGAAGAAACATGTACCACAATTTGTGCAGCACATTGATTATATTTAGTGACCATTGGAATAAAATTTTTAAACATATAAAGCAAATGAAGGAGATACCTAATCAAGAAGATTTATCACATTCTGAACATCCTTTATTCAGTAAGGTGCATGTGAAGTCCCATATGCACAAAAAACCCATTCAATGGTGAATCTGCTTTGTGGCCATACAACCAGATGACCCTGCTGTAAAGAACAAACACTTAACCACATTTCACGATTCAAATACATTACTCCACTGTGAAATTGATGAATATAAGTGATAACGGTATCAATCAAAAGAAGCACCTAGCAAAGGAAAGAAGTCTTTCCTAATATCTCCAATAGTCAGAATGCTGGGAGTGGTGGTGCCCCTCCAACAAAATCACACTCAATGGTACAACAAAAATAGCAGTCATGATTGGAGAATCTCCCTGCTGAGACGGAAGAAACATGTACCACAGTTTGTGCAGCACATTGATTATATTTAGTGACCATTGGAATAAAATTTTTAAACATATAAAGCAAATGAAGGAGATACCTAATCAAGAAGATTTATCACATTCTGAACATCCGTTATTCAGTAAGATGTATGTGGTGTCCCATATGCACAAAAAACCCATTCAATGGTGAATCTGCTTTGTGGCCATACAACCAGATGACCCTGCTGTAAAGAACAAACACTTAACCACATTTCACGATTCAAATACATTACTCCAATGTGAAATTGATGAATATAAGTGATAACGGTATCAATCAAAAGAAGCAGCTAGCAAAAGAAAGAAGTCTTTCCTAATATCTCCAATAGTCAGAATGCTGGGAGTGGTGGTGCCCCTCCAACAAAATCACACTCAATGGTACAACAAAAATAGCAGTCATGATTGGAGAATCTCCCTGCTGAGACGGAAGAAACATGTACCACAGTTTGTGCAGCACATTGATTATATTTAGTGACCATTGGAATAAAATTTTTAAACATATAAAGCAAATGAAGGAGATACCTAATCAAGAAGATTTATCACATTCTGAACATCCGTTATTCAGTAAGATGTATGTGGTGTCCCATATGCACAAAAAAAACCATTCAATGGTGAATCTGCTTTGTGGCCATACAACCAGATGACCCTGCTGTAAAGAACAAACACTTAACCACATTTCACGATTCAAATACATTACTCCACTGTGAAATTGATGAATATAAGTGATAACGGTATCAATCAAAAGAAGCACCTAGCAAAAGAAAGAAGTCCTACCTAATATCTCCAATAGTCAGAATGCTGGGAGTGGTGGTGCCCATCCAACAAAATCACACTCAATGGTACAACAAAAATAGCAGTCATGATTGGAGAATCTCCCTGTTGAGACGGAAGAAACATGTACCACAGTTTGTGCAGCACATTGATTATATTTAGTGACCATTGGAATAAAATTTTTAAACATATAAAGCAAATGAAGGAGATACCTAATCAAGAAGATTTATCACATTCTGAACATCCGTTATTCAGTAAGATGTATGTGGTGTCCCATATGCACAAAAAACCCATTCAATGGTGAATCTGCTTTGTGGCCATACAACCAGATGACCCTGCTGTAAAGAACAAACACTTAACCACATTTTACGATTCAAATACATTACTCCACTGTGAAATTGATGAATATAAGTAATAACGGTATCAATCAAAAGAAGCACCTAGCAAAAGAAAGAAGTCTTTCCTAATATCTCCAATAGTCAGAATGCTGGGAGTGGTGGTGCATCTCCAACAAAATCACACTCAATGGTACAACAAAAATAGCAGTCAAGATTGGAGAATCTCCCTGCTGAGACGGAAGAAACATGTACCACAGTTTGTGCAGCACATTGATTATATTTAGTGACCATTGGAATAAAATTTTTAAACATATAAAGCAAATGAAGGAGATACCTAATCAAGAAGATTTATCACATTCTGAACATCCGTTATTCAGTAAGATGTATGTGGTGTCCCATATGCACAAAAAACCCATTCAATGGTGAATCTGCTTTGTGGCCATACAACCAGATGACCCTGCTGTAAAGAACAAACACTTAACCACATTTCACGATTCAAATACATTACTCCACTGTGAAATTGATGAATATAAGTGATAACGGTATCAATCAAAAGAAGCACCTAGCAAAAGAAAGAAGTCTTTCCTAATATCTCCAATAGTCAGAATGCTGGGAGTGGTGGTGCCCCGCCAACAAAATCACACTCAATGGTACAACAAAAATAGCAGTCATGATTGGAGAATCTCCCTGCTGAGACGGAAGAAACATGTACCACAGTTTGTGCAGCACATTGATTATATTTAGTGACCATTGGAATAAAATTTTTAAACATATAAAGCAAATGAAGGAGATACCTAATCAAGAAGATTTATCACATTCTGAACATCCGTTATTCAGTAAGATGTATGTGGTGTCCCATATGCACAAAAAACCCATTCAATGGTGAATCTGCTTTGTGGCCATACAACCAGATGACCCTGCTGTAAAGAACAAACACTTAACCACATTTTACGATTCAAATACATTACTCCACTGTGAAATTGATGAATATAAGTGATAACGGTATCAATCAAAAGAAGCACCTAGCAAAAGAAAGAAGTCTTTCCTAATATCTCCAATAGTCAGAATGCTGGGAGTGGTGGTGCCCCTCCAACAAAATCACACTCAATGGTACAACAAAAATAGGAGTCATGATTGGAGAATCTCCCTGCTGAGAGGGAAGAAACATGTACCACAATTTGTGCAGCACATTGATTATATTTAGTGACCATTGGAATAAAATTTTTAAACATATAAAGCAAATGAAGGAGATACCTAATCAAGAAGATTTATCACATTCTGAACATCCTTTATTCAGTAAGGTGCATGTGAAGTCCCATATGCACAAAAAACCCATTCAATGGTGAATCTGCTTTGTGGCCATACAACCAGATGACCCTGCTGTAAAGAACAAACACTTAACCACATTTCACGATTCAAATACATTACTCCACTGTGAAATTGATGAATATAAGTGATAACGGTATCAATCAAAAGAAGCACCTAGCAAAAGAAAGAAGTCTTTCCTAATATCTCCAATAGTCAGAATGCTGGGAGTGGTGGTGCCCCTCCAACAAAATCACACTCAATGGTACAACAAAAATAGCAGTCATGATTGGAGAATCTCCCTGCTGAGACGGAGGAAACATGTACCACAGTTTGTGCAGCACATTAATTATATTTAGTGACCATTGGAATAAAATTTTTAAACATATAAAGCAAATGAAGGAGATACCTAATCAAGAAGATTTATCACATTCTGAACATCCGTTATTCAGTAAGATGTATGTGGTGTCCCATATGCACAAAAAACCCATTCAATGGTGAATCTGTTTTGTGGCCATACAACCAGATGACCCTGCTGTAAAGAACAAACACTTAACCACATTTAACGATTCAAATACATTACTCCACTGTGAAATTGATGAATATAAGTGATAACGGTATCAATCAAAAGAAGCACCTAGCAAAAGAAAGAAGTCTTTCCTAATATCTCCAATAGTCAGAATGCTGGGAGTGGTGATGCCCATCCAACAAAATCACACTCAATGGTACAACAAAAATAGGAGTCATGATTGGAGAATCTCCCTGCTGAGAGGGAAGAAACATGTACCACAATTTGTGCAGCACATTGATTATATTTAGTGACCATTGGAATAAAATTTTTAAACATATAAAGCAAATGAAGGAGATACCTAATCAAGAAGATTTATCACATTCTGAACATCCTTTATTCAGTAAGGTGCATGTGAAGTCCCATATGCACAAAAAACCCATTCAATGGTGAATCTGCTTTGTGGCCATACAACCAGATGACCCTGCTGTAAAGAACAAACACTTAACCACATTTCACGATTCAAATACATTACTCCACTGTGAAATTGATGAATATAAGTGATAACGGTATCAATCAAAAGAAGCACCTAGCAAAAGAAAGAAGTCTTTCCTAATATCTCCAATAGTCAGAATGCTGGGAGTGGTGGTGCCCCTCCAACAAAATCACACTCAATGGTACAACAAAAATAGCAGTCATGATTGGAGAATCTCCCTGCTGAGACGGAAGAAACATGTACCACAGTTTGTGCAGCACATTGATTATATTTAGTGACCATTGGAATAAAATTTTTAAACATATAAAGCAAATGAAGGAGATACCTAATCAAGAAGATTTATCACATTCTGAACATCCGTTATTCAGTAAGATGTACGTGGTGTCCCATATGCACAAAAAACCCATTCAATGGCGAATCTGCTTTGAGGCCATACAACCAGATGACCTGCTGTAAAGAACAAACACTTAACCACATTTAACGATTCAAATACATTACTCCACTGTGAAATTGATGAATATAAGTGATAACGGTATCAATCAAAAGAAGCACCTAGCAAAAGAAAGAAGTCTTTCCTAATATCTCCAATAGTCAGAATGCAGGGAGTGGTGATGCCCATCCAACAAAATCACACTCAATGGTACAACAAAAATAGGAGTCATGATTGGAGAATCTCCCTGCTGAGAGGGAAGAAACATGTACCACAATTTGTGCAGCACATTGATTATATTAGTGACCATTGGAATAAAATTTTTAAACATATTAAGCAAATGAAGGAGATACCTAATCAAGAAGATTTATCACATTCTGAACATCCTTTATTCAGTAAGGTGCATGTGAAGTCCCATATGCACAAAAAACCCATTCAATGGTGAATCTGCTTTGTGGCCATACAACCAGATGACCCTGCTGTAAAGAACAAACACTTAACCACATTTCACGATTCAAATACATTACTCCACTGTGAAATTGATGAATATAAGTGATAACGGTATCAATCAAAAGAAGCACCTAGCAAAGGAAAGAAGTCTTTCCTAATATCTCCAATAGTCAGAATGCTGGGAGTGGTGGTGCCCCTCCAACAAAATCACACTCAATGGTATAACAAAAATAGCAGTCATGATTGGAGAATCTCCCTGCTGAGACGGAAGAAACATGTACCACAGTTTGTGCAGCACATTGATTATATTTAGTGACCATTGGAATAAAATTTTTAAACATATAAAGCAAATGAAGGAGATACCTAATCAAGAAGATTTATCACATTCTGAACATCCGTTATTCAGTAAGATGTATGTGGTGTCCCATATGCACAAAAAACCCATTCAATGGTGAATCTGCTTTGTGGCCATACAACCAGATGACCCTGCTGTAAAGAACAAACACTTAACCACATTTCACGATTCAAATACATTACTCCAATGTGAAATTGATGAATATAAGTGATAACGGTATCAAGCAAAAGAAGCAGCTAGCAAAAGAAAGAAGTCTTTCCTAATATCTCCAATAGTCAGAATGCTGGGAGTGGTGGTGCCCCTCCAACAAAATCACACTCAATGGTACAACAAAAATAGCAGTCATGATTGGAGAATCTCCCTGCTGAGACGGAAGAAACATGTACCACAGTTTGTGCAGCACATTGATTATATTTAGTGACCATTGGAATAAAATTTTTAAACATATAAAGCAAATGAAGGAGATACCTAATCAAGAAGATTTATCACATTCTGAACATCCGTTATTCAGTAAGATGTATGTGGTGTCCCATATGCACAAAAAAACCATTCAATGGTGAATCTGCTTTGTGGCCATACAACCAGATGACCCTGCTGTAAAGAACAAACACTTAACCACATTTCACGATTCAAATACATTACTCCACTGTGAAATTGATGAATATAAGTGATAACGCTATCAATCAAAAGAAGCACCTAGCAAAAGAAAGAAGTCCTACCTAATATCTCCAATAGTCAGAATGCTGGGAGTGGTGGTGCCCATCCAACAAAATCACACTCAATGGTACAACAAAAATAGCAGTCATGATTGGAGAATCTCCCTGCTGAGACGGAAGAAACATGTACCACAGTTTGTGCAGCACATTGATTATATTTAGTGACCATTGGAATAAAATTTTTAAACATATAAAGCAAATGAAGGAGATACCTAATCAAGAAGATTTATCACATTCTGAACATCCGTTATTCAGTAAGATGTATGTGGTGTCCCATATGCACAAAAAACCCATTCAATGGTGAATCTGCTTTGTGGCCATACAACCAGATGACCCTGCTGTAAAGAACAAACACTTAACCACATTTTACGATTCAAATACATTACTCCACTGTGAAATTGATGAATATAAGTAATAACGGTATCAATCAAAAGAAGCACCTAGCAAAAGAAAGAAGTCTTTCCTAATATCTCCAATAGTCAGAATGCTGGGAGTGGTGGTGCCCCTCCAACAAAATCACACTCAATGGTACAACAAAAATAGCAGTCAAGATTGGAGAATCTCCCTGCTGAGACGGAAGAAACATGTACCACAGTTTGTGCAGCACATTGATTATATTTAGTGACCATTGGAATAAAATTTTTAAACATATAAAGCAAATGAAGGAGATACCTAATCAAGAAGATTTATCACATTCTGAACATCCGTTATTCAGTAAGATGTATGTGGTGTCCCATATGCACAAAAAACCCATTCAATGGTGAATCTGCTTTGTGGCCATACAACCAGATGACCCTGCTGTAAAGAACAAACACTTAACCACATTTCACGATTCAAATACATTACTCCACTGTGAAATTGATGAATATAAGTGATAACGGTATCAATCAAAAGAAGCACCTAGCAAAAGAAAGAAGTCTTTCCTAATATCTCCAATAGTCAGAATGCTGGGAGTGGTGGTGCCCCGCCAACAAAATCACACTCAATGGTACAACAAAAATAGCAGTCATGATTGGAGAATCTCCCTGCTGAGACGGAAGAAACATGTACCACAGTTTGTGCAGCACATTGATTATATTTAGTGACCATTGGAATAAAATTTTTAAACATATAAAGCAAATGAAGGAGATACCTAATCAAGAAGATTTATCTCATTCTGAACATCCGTTATTCAGTAAGGTGCATGTGAAGTGCCATATGCACAAAAAACCCATTCAATGGTGAATCTGCTTTGAGGCCATACAACCAGATGACCTGCTGTAAAGAACAAACACTTAACCACATTTCACGATTCAAATACATTACTCCACTGTGAAATTGATGAATATAAGTGATAACGCTATCAATCAAAAGAAGCACCTAGCAAAAGAAAGAAGTCTTTCCTAATATCTCCAATAGTCAGAATGCTGGGAGTGGTGATGCCCATCCAACAAAATCACACTCAATGGTACAACAAAAATAGGAGTCATGATTGGAGAATCTCCCTGCTGAGAGGGAAGAAACATGTACCACAATTTGTGCAGCACATTGATTATATTTAGTGACCATTGGAATAAAATTTTTAAACATATAAAGCAAATGAAGGAGATACCTAATCAAGAAGATTTATCACATTCTGAACATCCGTTATTCAGTAAGGTGCATGTGAAGTCCCATATGCACAAAAAACCCATTCAATGGTGAATCTGCTTTGTGGCCATACAACCAGATGACCCTGCTGTAAAGAACAAACACTTAACCACATTTCACGATTCAAATACATTACTCCACTGTGAACTTGGTGAATATAAGTGATAATGGTATCAATCAAAAGAACCACCTAGCAAAAGAAAGAAGTCTTTCCTAATATCTCCAATGGTCAGAATGCTGGGAGTGGTGGTGCCCATCCAACAAAATCACACTCAATGGTACAACAAAAATAGCAGTCATAATTGGAGAATCTCCCTGCTGAGAGGGAACAAACATGTACCACAATTTATGCAGCACATTGATTATATTTAGTGACCATTGGAATTAAATTTTTCAACATATAAAGCAAATGAAGGAGATACCTAATCAAGAAGATTTATCACATTCTGAACATCCGTTATTCAGTAAGGTGCATGTGAAGTCCCATATGCACAAAACACCCATTCAATGGTGAATCTCCTTTGTGGCCATACAACCAGATGACCCTGCTGTAAAGAACAAACACTTAACCACATTTCACGATTCAAATACATTACTCCACTGTGAAATTGATGAATATAAGTGATAATGGTATCAATCAAAAGAAGCACCTAGCAAAAGAAAGAAGTCTTTCCTAATATCTCCAATAGTCAGAATGCTGGGAGTGGTGATGCCCATCCAACAAAATCACACTCAATGGTACAACAAAAATAGCAGTCATGATTGGAGAATCTCCCTGCTGAGAGGGAAGAAACATGTACCACAATTTGTGCAGCACATTGATTATATTTAGTGACCATTGGAATAAAATTTTTAAACATATAAAGCAAATGAAGAAGATACCTAATCAAGAAGATTTATCACATTCTGAACATCCGTTATTCAGTAAGGTGCATGTGAAGTCCCATATAAACAAAAAAACCATTCAATAGTGAATCTGCTTTGTGGCCATACAACCAGATGACCCTGCTGTAAAGAACAAACACTTAACCACATTTCACGATTCAAATACATTACTCCACTGTGAAATTGATGAATATAAGTGATAACAGTATCAATCAAAAGAAGCACCTAGCAAAAGAAAGAAGTCTTTCCTAATATCTCCAATAGTCAGAATGCTGGGAGTGGTGGTGCCCATCCAACAAAATCACACTCAATGGTACAACAAAAATAGCAGTCATGATTGGAGAATATCCCTGCTGAGAGGGAACAAACATGTACCACAATTTGTACAGCACATTGATTATATTTAGTGACCATTCGAATAAAATTTTTAAACATATAAAGCAAATGAAGGAGATACCTAATCAAGAAGATTTATCACATTCTGAGCATCCGTTATTCAGTAAGATGTATACGGTGTCCCATATGCTCAAAAAACCCATTCAATGGTGAATCTGCTTTTTGGCCATACAACCAGATGACCCTGCTGTAAAGAACTAACACTTAGCCACATTTCATGATTCAAATACATTACTCCACTGTGAAATTGATGAATATAAGTAATAACGGTATCAAACAAAAGAAGCACCTAGCAAAAGAAAAAAAGTCTTTCCTAATATCTCCAATAGTCAGAATGCTGGGAGTAGTGGTGCCCATCCAACAAAATCACACTCAATGGTACAACAAAAATAGCAGTCATGATTGGAGAAACTCCCTGCTGAGAAGGAACAAACATGTACCACAATTTGTGCAGCACATTGATTATATTTAGTGACCATTGGAATAAAATTTTTAAACATATAAAGCAAATAAAGGAGATACCTAATCAAGAAGATTTATCTCATTCTGAACATCCGTTATTCAGTAAGGAGCATGTGAAGTCCCACATGCACAAATAACCCATTCAATGGTGAATCTGCTTTATGGCCATACAACTAGATGACCCTGCTGTAAAGTACAAACTCTTAACCAAATTTCACGAATCAAATACATTACTCCACTGTGAAATTGTTGAATATAAGTGATAACGATATCAAGCAAAAGAAGCACCTAGCAAAAGAAAGAAGTCTTTCCTAATATCTCCAATAGTCAGAATGCTGCGAGTGGTGGTGCCCATCCAACAAAATCACACTCAATGGTACAACAAAAATAGCAGTGATGATTGGAGAATCTCCCTGCTGAGAGGGAAGAAACATGTACCACAATTTGTGCAGCACATTGATTATATTTAGTGACCATTGGAATAAAATTTTTAAACATATAAAGCAAATGAAGGAGATACCTAATCAAGAAGATTTATCACATTCTGAACATCCGTTATTCAGTAAGATGTATGTGAAGTCCCATATGCACGAAAAAACCATTCAATGTGAATCTGCTTTGCGGCCATACAACCAGATGACCCTGCTGTAAAGAACAAACACTTAACCACATTTCACGATTCAAATACATTACTCCACTGTGAAATTGATGAATATAAGTGATAACGGTATCAATCAAAAGAAGCACCTAGCAAAAAAAGAAGTCTTTCCTAATATCTCCAATAGTCAGAATGCTGCGAGTGGAGGTGCCTATCCAACAAAATCACACTCTATTGCACAACAAAAATAGCAGTCATGATTGGAGAATCTCCCTGCTGAGACGGAAGAAACATGTACCACAGTTTGTGCAGCACATTGATTATATTTAGTGACCATTGGAATAAAATTTTTAAACATATAAAGCAAATGAAGGAGATACCTAATCAAGAAGATTTATCACATTCTGAACATCCGTTATTCAGTAAGATGTATGTGGTGTCCCATATGCACAAAAAACCCATTCAATGGTGAATCTGCTTTGTGGCCATACAACCAGATGACCCTGCTGTAAAGAACAAACACTTAACCACATTTCACGATTCAAATACATTACTCCACTGTGAAATTGATGAATATAAGTGATAACGGTATCAATCAAAAGAAGCAGCTAGCAAAAGAAAGAAGTCTTTCCTAATATCTCCAATAGTCAGAATGCTGGGAGTGGTGGTGCCCCTCCAACAAAATCACACTCAATGGTACAACAAAAATAGCAGTCATGATTGGAGAATCTCCCTGCTGAGACGGAAGAAACATGTACCACAGTTTGTGCAGCACATTGATTATATTTAGTGACCATTGGAATAAAATTTTTAAACATATAAAGCAAGTGAAGGAGATACCTAATCAAGAAGATTTATCACATTCTGAACATCCGTTATTCAGTAAGATGTATGTGGTGTCCCATATGCACAAAAAACCCATTCAATGGTGAATCTGCTTTGTGGCCATACAACCAGATGACCCTGCTGTAAAGAACAAACACTTAACCACATTTCACGATTCAAATACATTACTCCACTGTGAAATTGATGAATATAAGTGATAACGGTATCAATCAAAAGAAGCACCTAGCAAAAGAAAGAAGTCCTACCTAATATCTCCAATAGTCAGAATGCTGGGAGTGGTGGTGCCCATCCAACAAAATCACACTCAATGGTACAACAAAAATAGCAGTCATGATTGGAGAATCTCCCTGCTGAGACGGAAGAAACATGTACCACAGTTTGTGCAGCACATTGATTATATTTAGTGACCATTGGAATAAAATTTTTAAACATATAAAGCAAATGAAGGAGATACCTAATCAAGAAGATTTATCACATTCTGAACATCCGTTATTCAGTAAGATGTATGTGGTGTCCCATATGCACAAAAAACCCATTCAATGGTGAATCTGCTTTGTGGCCATACAACCAGATGACCCTGCTGTAAAGAACAAACACTTAACCACATTTTACGATTCAAATACATTACTCCACTGTGAAATTGATGAATATAAGTAATAACGGTATCAATCAAAAGAAGCACCTAGCAAAAGAAAGAAGTCTTTCCTAATATCTCCAATAGTCAGAATGCTGGGAGTGGTGGTGCCCCTCCAACAAAATCACACTCAATGGTACAACAAAAATAGCAGTCATGATTGGAGAATCTCCCTGCTGAGACGGAAGAAACATGTACCACAGTTTGTGCAGCACATTGATTATATTTAGTGACCATTGGAATAAAATTTTTAAACATACACTCCTGGAAATGGAAAAAAGAACACATTGACACTGGTGTGTCAGACCCACCATACTTGCTCCGGACACTGCGAGAGGGCTGTACAAGCAATGATCACACGCACGGAACAGCGGACACACCAGGAACCGCGGTGTTGGCCGTCGAATGACGCTAGCTGCGCAGCATTTGTGCACCGCCGCCGTCAGTGTCAGCCAGTTTGCCGTGACATACGGAGCTCCATCGCAGTCTTTAACACTGGTAGCATGCCGCGACAGCGTGCACGTGAACCGTATGTGCAGTTGACGGACTTTGAGCGAGGGCGTATAGTGGGCATGCGGGAGGCCAGGTGGACGTACCGCCGAATTGCTCAACACGTGGGGCGTGAGGTCTCCACAGTACATCGATGTTGTCGCCAGTGGTCGGCGGAAGGTGCACGTGCCCGTCGACCTGGGACCGGACCGCAGCGACGCACGGATGCACGCCAAGACCGTAGGATCCTACGCAGTGCCGTAGGGGACCGCACCGCCACTTCCCAGCAAATTAGGGACACTGTTGCTCCTGGGGTATCGGCGAGGACCATTCGCAACCGTCTCCATGAAGCTGGGCTACGGTCCCGCACACCGTTAGGCCGTCTTCCGCTCACGCCCCAACATCGTGCAGCCCGCCTCCAGTGGTGTCGCGACATGCGTGAATGGAGGGACGAATGGAGACGTGTCGTCTTCAGCGATGAGAGTCGCTTCTGCCTTGGTGCCAATGATGGTCGTATGCGTGTTTGGCGCCGTGCAGGTGAGCGCCACAATCAGGACTGCATACGACCGAGGCACACAGGGCCAACACCCTGCATCATGGTGTGGGGAGCGATCTCCTACACTGGCCGTACACCACTGGTGATCGTCGAGCAGACACTGAATAGTGCACGGTACATCCAAACCGTCATCGAACCCATCGTTCTACCATTCCTAGACCGGCAAGGGAACTTGCTGTTCCAACAGGACAATGCACGTCCGCATGTATCCCGTGCCACCCAACGTGCTCTAGAAGGTGTAAGTCAACTACCCTGGCCAGCAAGATCTCCGGATCTGTCCCCCATTGAGCATGTTTGGGACTGGATGAAGCGTCGTCTCACGTGGTCTGCACGTCCAGCACGAACGCTGGTCCAACTGAGGCGCCAGGTGGAAATGGCATGGCAAGCCGTTCCACAGGACTACATCCAGCATCTCTACGATCGTCTCCATGGGAGAATAGCAGCCTGCATTGCTGCGAAAGGTGGATATACACTGTACTAGTGCCGACATTGTGCATGCTCTGTTGCCTGTGTCTATGTGCCTGTGGTTCTGTCAGTGTGATCATGTGATGTATCTGACCCCAGGAATGTGTCAATAAAGTTTCCCCTTCCTGGGACAATGAATTCACGGTGTTCTTATTTCAATTTCCAGGAGTGTATAAAGCAAATGAAGGAGATACCTAATCAAGAAGATTTATCACATTCTGAACATCCGTTATTCAGTAAGATGTATGTGGTGTCCCATATGCACAAAAAACCCATTCAATGGTGAATCTGCTTTGTGGCCATACAACCAGATGACCCTGCTGTAAAGAACAAACACTTAACCACATTTCACGATTCAAATACATTACTCCACTGTGAAATTGATGAATATAAGTGATAACGGTATCAATCAAAAGAAGCACCTAGCAAAAGAAAGAAGTCTTTCCTAATATCTCCAATAGTCAGAATGCTGGGAGTGGTGGTGCCCCGCCAACAAAATCACACTCAATGGTACAACAAAAATAGCAGTCATGATTGGAGAATCTCCCTGCTGAGACGGAAGAAACATGTACCACAGTTTGTGCAGCACATTGATTATATTTAGTGACCATTGGAATAAAATTTTTAAACATATAAAGCAAATGAAGGAGATACCTAATCAAGAAGATTTATCTCATTCTGAACATCCGTTATTCAGTAAGGTGCATGTGAAGTCCCATATGCACAAAAAACCCATTCAATGGTGAATCTGCTTTGAGGCCATACAACCAGATGACCTGCTGTAAAGAACAAACACTTAACCACATTTCACGATTCAAATACATTACTCCACTGTGAAATTGATGAATATAAGTGATAACGCTATCAATCAAAAGAAGCACCTAGCAAAAGAAAGAAGTCTTTCCTAATATCTCCAATAGTCAGAATGCTGGGAGTGGTGATGCCCATCCAACAAAATCACACTCAATGGTACAACAAAAATAGGAGTCATGATTGGAGAATCTCCCTGCTGAGAGGGAAGAAACATGTACCACAATTTGTGCAGCACATTGATTATATTTAGTGACCATTGGAATAAAATTTTTAAACATATAAAGCAAATGAAGGAGATACCTAATCAAGAAGATTTATCACATTCTGAACATCCGTTATTCAGTAAGGTGCATGTGAAGTCCCATATGCACAAAAAACCCATTCAATGGTGAATCTGCTTTGTGGCCATACAACCAGATGACCCTGCTGTAAAGAACAAACACTTAACCACATTTCACGATTCAAATACATTACTCCACTGTGAAATTGATGAATATAAGTGATAATGGTATCAATCAAAAGAACCACCTAGCAAAAGAAAGAAGTCTTTCCTAATATCTCCAATAGTCAGAATGCTGGGAGTGGTGATGCCCATCCAACAAAATCACACTCAATGGTACAACAAAAATAGCAGTCATGATTGGAGAATCTCCCTGCTGAGAGGGAAGAAACATGTACCACAATTTGTGCAGCACATTGATCATATTTAGTGACCATTGGAATAAAATTTTTAAACATATAAAGCAAATGAAGGAGATACCTAATCAAGAAGATTTATCACATTCTGAACATCCGATATTGTGTAAGATGTATGTGAAGTCCCATATGCACAAAAAACCCATTCAATGGTGAATCTCCTTTGTGGCCATACAACCAGATGACCATGCTGTAAAGAACAAACACTTAACCACATTTCACGATTCAAATACATTACTCCACTGTGAACTTGGTGAATATAAGTGATAACGGTATCAATCAAAAGAAGCACCTAGCAAAAGAAAGAAGTCTTTCCTAATATCTCCAATGGTCAGAATGCTGGGAGTGGTGGTGCCCATCCAACAAAATCACACTCAATGGTACAACAAAAATAGCAGTCATAATTGGAGAATCTCCCTGCTGAGAGGGAACAAACATGTACCACAATTTATGCAGCACATTGATTATATTTAGTGACCATTGGAATTAAATTTTTCAACATATAAAGCAAATGAAGGAGATACCTAATCAAGAAGATTTATCACATTTTGAACATCCGTTATTCAGTAAGGTGCATGTGAAGTCCCATATGCACAAAACACCCATTCAATGGTGAATCTCCTTTGTGGCCATACAACCAGATGACCCTGCTGTAAAGAACAAACACTTAACCACATTTCACGATTCAAATACATTACTCCACTGTGAAATTGATGAATATAAGTGATAATGGTATCAATCAAAAGAAGCACCTAGCAAAAGAAAGAAGTCTTTCCTAATATCTCCAATAGTCAGAATGCTGGGAGTGGTGATGCCCATCCAACAAAATCACACTCAATGGTACAACAAAAATGGCAGTCATGATTGGAGAATCTCCCTGCTGAGAGGGAAGAAACATGTACCACAATTTGTGCAGCACATTGATTATATTTAGTGACCATTGGAATAAAATTTTTAAACATATAAAGCAAATGAAGAAGATACCTAATCAAGAAGATTTATCACATTCTGAACATCCGTTATTCAGTAAGGTGCATGTGAAGTCCCATATAAACAAAAAAACCATTCAATAGTGAATCTGCTTTGTGGCCATACAACCAGATGACCCTGCTGTAAAGAACAAACACTTAACCACATTTCACGATTCAAATACATTACTCCACTGTGAAATTGATGAATATAAGTGATAACAGTATCAATCAAAAGAAGCACCTAGCAAAAGAAAGAAGTCTTTCCTAATATCTCCAATAGTCAGAATGCTGGGAGTGGTGGTGCCCATCCAACAAAATCACACTCAATGGTACAACAAAAATAGCAGTCATGATTGGAGAATATCCCTGCTGAGAGGGAACAAACATGTACCACAATTTGTACAGCACATTGATTATATTTAGTGACCATTCGAATAAAATTTTTAAACATATAAAGCAAATGAAGGAGATACCTAATCAAGAAGATTTATCACATTCTGAGCATCCGTTATTCAGTAAGATGTATACGGTGTCCCATATGCTCAAAAAACCCATTCAATGGTGAATCTGCTTTTTGGCCATACAACCAGATGACCCTGCTGTAAAGAACAAACACTTAGCCACATTTCATGATTCAAATACATTACTCCACTGTGAAATTGATGAATATAAGTGATAACGGTATCAATCAAAAGAAGCACCTAGCAAAAGAACAAAGTCTTTCCTAATATCTCCGATAGTCAGAATGCTGGGAGTAGTGGTGCCCATCCAACAAAATCACACTCAATGGTACAACAAAAATAGCAGTCATGATTGGAGAATCTCCCTGGTGAGAGGGAACAAACATGTACCACAATTTGTGCAGCACATTGATTATATTTAGTGACCATTGGAATAAAATTTTTAAACATATAAAGCACATGAAGAAGATACCTAATCAAGAAGATTCATCACATTCTGAACATCCGTTATTCAGTAAGATGTATGTAGTGTCCCATATGCACAAAAAAACCATTCAATAGTGAATCTGCTTTGTGGCCACACAACCAGATGACCCTGCTGTAAAGTACAAACACTTAACCACATTTCACGAATCAAATACATCAGTCCACTGTGAAATTGATGAATATAAGTGATAACGATATCAATCAAAAGAAGCACCTAGCAAAAGAAAGAAGTCTTTCCTAATATCTCCAATAGTCAGAATGCTGGGAGTAGTGGTGCCCATCCAACAAAATCACACTCAATGGTACAACAAAAATAGCAGTCATGATTGGAGAAACTCCCTGCTGAGAAGGAACAAACATGTACCACAATTTGTGCAGCACATTGATTATATTTAGTGACCATTGGAATAAAATTTTTAAACATATAAAGCAAATAAAGGAGATACCTAATCAAGAAGATTTATCTCATTCTGAACATCCGTTATTCAGTAAGGAGCATGTGAAGTCCCACATGCACAAATAACCCATTCAATGGTGAATCTGCTTTATGGCCATACAACTAGATGACCCTGCTGTAAAGTACAAACTCTTAACCAAATTTCACGAATCAAATACATTACTCCACTGTGAAATTGTTGAATATAAGTGATAACGATATCAAGCAAAAGAAGCACCTAGCAAAAGAAAGAAGTCTTTCCTAATATCTCCAATAGTCAGAATGCTGCGAGTGGTGGTGCCCATCCAACAAAATCACACTCAATGGTACAACAAAAATAGCAGTGATGATTGGAGAATCTCCCTGCTGAGAGGGAAGAAACATGTACCACAATTTGTGCAGCACATTGATTATATTTAGTGACCATTGGAATAAAATTTTTAAACATATAAAGCAAATGAAGGAGATACCTAATCAAGAAGATTTATCACATTCTGAACATCCGTTATTCAGTAAGATGTATGTGAAGTCCCATATGCACGAAAAAACCATTCAATGTGAATCTGCTTTGCGGCCATACAACCAGATGACCCTGCTGTAAAGAACAAACACTTAACCACATTTCACGATTCAAATACATTACTCCACTGTGAAATTGATGAATATAAGTGATAACGGTATCAATCAAAAGAAGCACCTAGCAAAAAAAGAAGTCTTTCCTAATATCTCCAATAGTCAGAATGCTGCGAGTGGAGGTGCCTATCCAACAAAATCACACTCTATTGCACAACAAAAATAGCAGTCACGATTGGAGAATATCCCTGCTGAGAGGGAAGAAACATGTACCACAATTTGTGCAGCACATTGATTATATTTAGTGACCATTGGAATAAAATTTTTAAACATATAAAGCAAATGAAGGAGATACCTAATCAAGAAAATTTATCTCATTCTGAACATCCGTTATTCAGTAAGATGTATGTGAAGTCCCATATGCACAAAAAACCCATTCAATGGTGAATCTGCTTTGTGGCCATATAACCAGATGACCCAGCTGTAAAGAACAAACACTTAACCACATTTCACGATTCAAATACATTACTCCACTGAGAAATTGATGAATATAAGTGATAACGGTATCAATCAAAAGAAGCACCTAGCAAAAGAAAGAAGTCTTTCCTAATATCTCCAATACTCAGAATGCTGGGAGTGGTGGTGCCCATCCAACAAAATCACACTCAATGGTACAACAAAAATAGCAGTCATGATTGGAGGATCTGCCTCCTCAGAGGGAACAAACATGTACCACAATTTGTGCAGCACATTGATTACATTTAGTGACCATTGGAATAACATTTTTAAACATATAAAGCAAATGAAGGAGATACCTAATCAACAAGATTTATCTCATTCTGAACATCTGTTATTGTGTAAGATGTATGTGAAGTCCCATATGCACAAAAAACCCATTCAATGGTGAATCTGCTTTGTGGCCATACATCCAGATGACCCTGCTGTAAAGAACAAACACTTAACGACATTTCACGATTCAAATACATTACTCCACTGTGAAATTGATGAATATAAGTGATAACGGTATCAATCAAAAGAAGCACCTAGCAAAAGAAAGAAGTCTTTCGTAATATCTCCAATAGTCAGAATGCTGGGAGTGGTGGTGCCCATCCAACAAAATCACACACAATGGTACAACAAAAATAGCAGTCATGATTGGAGAATCTCCCTGCTGAGAGGGAAGAAACATGTACCACAATTTGTGCAGCACATTGATTATATTTAGTGACCATTGGAATAAAATTTTTAAACATATAAAGCAAATGAAGGAGATACCTAATGAAGAAGATTTATCACATTCTGAACATCCGTTATTCAGTAAGATGTATGTAAAGTCCCATATGCTCAAAAAAAACCATTCAATGGTGAATCTGCTTTGTGGCCATACAAACAGATGACCCTGCTGTAAAGAACAAACACTTAACCACATTTCACGATTCAAATACATTACTCCACTGTGAAATTGATGAATATAAGTGATAATGGTATGAATCATAAGAAGCACCAAGCAAAAGAAAGAAGTCTTTCCTACTATCTCCAATAGTCAGAATGCTGGGAGTGGTGGTGCCCATCCAACAAAATCACACTCAATGGTACAACAAAAATAGCAGTCATGATTGGAGAATCTCCCTGCTGAGAGGGAACAAACATGTACCACTATTTGTGCAGCACATTGATTATATTTAGTGACCATTGGAAGAAAATTCTTAAACATATCAAGCAAATGAAGGAGATACCTAATCAAGAAGATTTATCTCAGTCTGAACATCCGTTATTCAGTAAGATGTATGTGAAGTCCCATATGCGCAAAAAACCCATTCAATGGTGAATCTGCTTTCTGGCCATACATCCAGATGACCCTGCTGTAGTAAAGAACAAACACTTAACCACATTTCACGATTCAAATACATTACTCCACTGTGAAATTGATGAATATAAGTGATAACGGTATCAATCGAAAGAAGCACCTAGCAAAAGAAAGAAGTCTTTCCTAATATCTCCAATAGTCAGAATGCTGGGAGTGGTGGTGCCCATCCAACAAAATCACACTCAATGGTACAACAAAAATAGCAGTCATGATTGGAGAATGTCCCTGCTGAGACGGAACAAACATGTACCACAATTTGTGCAGCACATTGATTATATTTAGTGACCATTGGAATAAAATTTTTAAACATATAAAGCAAATGAAGGAGATACCCAATGAAGAAGATTTATCTCATTCTGAACATCCGTTATTCAGTAAGATGTATGTAAAGTCCCATATGCTCAAAAAACCCATTCAATGGTGAATCTGCTTTGTGGCCATACATCCAGATGACCCTGCTGTAAAGAACAAACACTTAACCACATTTCACGATTCAAATACATTACTCCACTGTGAAATTGATGAATATAAGTGATAACGGTATCAATCAAAAGAAGCACCTAGCAAAAGAAAGAAGTCTTTCCTAATATCTCCAATAGTTAGAATTCTGGCAGTGGTTGTGCCCATCCAACAAAATCACACTCAATGGTACAATAAAAATAGTATTCATGATTGGAGATTCTCCCTTCTGAGAGGGAAGAAACATGTACCACAATTTGTGCACCACATTGATTATATTTAGTGACCATTGGAGTAAAATTTTTAAACATATAAAGCAAATGAAGGAGATACCTAATCAAGAAGATTTATCTCATTCTGAACATCCGTTATTCAGTAAGATGTATGTGAAGTTCCATATGCACAAAAAAACCATTCAATGGTGAATCTGCTTTGTGGCCATACAACCAGATGACCCTGCTGTAAAGAACAAACACTTAACCACATTTCACGATTCAAATACATTACTCCACTGCGAAATTGATGAATATAAGTGATAACGGTATCAATCAAAACAAGCACCTAGCAAAAGAAAGAAGTCTTTCCTAATATCTCCAATAGTCAGAATGCTGGGAGTGGTGGTGCCCATCCAACAAAATCACACTCAATGGTACAACAAAAATAGCAGTCATGATTGCAGAATCTCCCTGCTGAGAGGGAAGAAACATGTACCACAATTTGTGCAGCACATTGATTATATTTAGTGACCATTGGAATAAAATTTTTAAACATATAAAGCAAATGAAGGAGATACCTAATCAAGAAGATTTATCACATTCTGAACATCCGTTATTCAGTAAGTTGTATGTAAAGTCCCATATGCTCAAAAAAACCCATTCAATGGTGAATCTGCTTTGTGGCCATACAAACAGATGACCCTGCTGTAAAGAACAAACAGTTAACCACATTTCACGATTCAAATACATTACTCCACTGTGAAATTGATGAATATAAGTGATAACGGTATCAATCATAAGAAGCACCAAGCAAAAGAAAGAAGTCTTTCCTAATATCTCCAATAGTCAGAATGCTGGGAGTGGTGGTGTCCATCCAACAAAATCACACTCAATGGTACAACAAAAATAGCAGTCATGATTGGAGAATCTCCCTGCTGAGAGGGAACAAACATGTACCACAATTTGTGCAGCACATTGATTATATTTAGTGACCATTGGAATAAAATTCTTAAACATATCAAGCAAATGAAGGAGATACCTAATCAAGAAGATTTATCTCAGTCTGAACATCCGTTATTCAGTAAGATGTATGTGAAGTCCCATATGCGCAAAAAACCCATTCAATGGTGAATCTGCTTTGTGGCCATACACCCAGATGACCCTGCTGTAAAGAACAAACACTTAACCACATTTCACGATTCAAATACATTACTCCACTGTGAAATTGATGAATATAAGTGATAACGGTATCAATCAAAAGAAGCACCTAGCAAAAAAAGTAGTCTTTCCTAATATCTCCAATAGTCAGAATGCTGCGAGTGGTGGTGCCCATCAAACAAAATCACACTCTATTGCACAACAAAAATAGCAGTCACGATTGGAGAATCTCCCTGCTGAGAGGGAAGAAACATGTACCACAATTTGTGCAGCACATTGATTATATTTAGTGACCATTGGAATAAAATTTTTAAACATATAAAGCAAATGAAGGAGATACCTAATCAAGAAAATTTATCTCATTCTGAACATCCGTTATTCAGTAAGATGTATGTGAAGTCCCATATGCACAAAAAACCCATTCAATGGTGAATCTGCTTTCTGGCCATATTACCAGATGACCCAGCTGTAAAGAACAAACACTTAACCACATTTCACGATTCAAATACATTACTCCACTGAGAAATTGATGAATATAAGTGATATCGGTATCAATCAAAAGAAGCACCTAGCAAAAGAAAGAAGTCTTTCCTAATATCTCCAATACTCAGAATGCTGGGAGTGGTGGTGCCCATCCAACAAAATCACACTCAATGGTACAACAAAAATAGCAGTCATGATTGGAGGATCTGCCTCCTCAGAGGGAACAAACATGTACCACAATTTGTGCAGCACATTGATTACATTTAGTGACCATTGGAATAAAATTTTTAAACATATAAAGCAAATGAAGGAGATACCTAATCAAGAAGATTTATCTCATTCTGAACATCCGTTATCGTGTAAGATGTATGTGAAGTCCCATATGCACAAAAAACCCATTCAATGGTGAATCTGCTTTGTGGCCATACATCCAGATGACCCTGCTGTAAAGAACAAACACTTAACCACATTTCACGATTCAAATACATTACTCCACTGTGAAATTGATGAATATAAGTGATAACGGTATCAATCAAAAGAAGCACCTAGCAAAAGAAAGAAGTCTTTCGTAATATCTCCAATAGTCAGAATGCTGGGAGTGGTGGTGCCCATCCAACAAAATCACACTCAATGGTACAACAAAAATAGCAGTCATGATTGGAGAATCTCCCTGCTGAGAGGGAAGAAACATGTACCACAATTTGTGCAGCACATTGATTATATTTAGTGACCATTGGAATAAAATTTTTAAACATATAAAGCAAATGAAGGAGATACCTAATGAAGAAGATTTATCACATTCTGAACATCCGTTATTCAGTAAGATGTATGTAAAGTCCCATATGCTCAAAAAAAACCATTCAATGGTGAATCTGCTTTGTGGCCATACAAACAGATGACCCTGCTGTAAAGAACAAACACTTAACCACATTTCACGATTCAAATACATTACTCCACCGTGAAATTGATGAATATAAGTGATAATGGTATCAATCATAAGAAGCACCAAGCAAAAGAAAGAAGTCTTTCCTACTATCTCCAATAGTCAGAATGCTGGGAGTGGTGGTGCCCATCCAACAAAATCACACTCAATGGTACAACAAAAATAGCAGTCATGATTGGAGAATCTCCCTGCTGAGAGGGAACAAACATGTACCACTATTTGTGCAGCACATTGATTATATTTAGTGACCATTGGAATAAAATTCTTAAACATATCAAGCAAATGAAGGAGATACCTAATCAAGAAGATTTATCTCAGTCTGAACATCCGTTATTCAGTAAGATGTATGTGAAGTCCCATATGCGCAAAAAACCCATTCAATGGTGAATCTGCTTTGTGGCCATACATCCAGATGACCCTGCTGTAAAGAACAAACACTTAACCACATTTCACGATTCAAATACATTACTCCACTGTGAAATTGATGAATATAAGTAATAACGGTATCAATCAAAAGAAGCACCTAGCAAAAGAAAGAAGTCTTTCCTAATATCTCCAATAGTCAGAATGCTGGGAGTGATGGTGCCCATCCAACAAAATCACACTCAATGGTACAACAAAAATAGCAGTCATGATTGGAGAATGTCCCTGCTGAGACGGAACAAACATGTACCACAATTTGTGCAGCACATTGATTATATTTAGTGACCATTGGAATAAAATTTTTAAACATATAAAGCAAATGAAGGAGATACCTAATGAAGAAGATTTATCTCATTCTGAACATCCGTTATTCAGTAAGATGTATGTAAAGTGCCATATGCTCAAAAAACCCATTCAATGGCGAATCTGCTTTGTGGCCATACATCCAGACGACCATGCTGTAAAGAACAAACACTTAACCACATTTCACGATTCAAATACATTACTCCACTGTGAAATTGATGAATATAAGTGATAACGGTATCAATCAAAAGAAGCACCTAGCAAAAGAAAGAAGTCTTTCCTAATATCTCCAATAGTTAGAATTCTGGGAGTGGTGGTGCCCATCCAACAAAATCACACTCAATGGTACAACAAAAATAGTATTCATGATTGGAGATTCTCCCTGCTGAGAGGGAAGAAACATGTACCACAATTTGTGCACCACATTGATTATATTTAGTGACCATTGGAGTAAAATTTTTAAACATATAAAGCAAATGAAGGAGATACCTAATCAAGAAGATTTATCTCATTCTGAACATCCGTTATTCAGTAAGATGTATGTGAAGTTCCATATGCACAAAAAACCCATTCAATGGTGAATCTGCTTTGTGGCCATACAACCAGATGACCCTGCTGTAAAGAACAAACACTTAACCACATTTCACGATTCAAATGCATTACTCCACTGTGAAATTGATGAATATAAGTGATAACGGTATCAATCAAAAGAAGCACCTAGAAAAAGAAAGAAGTCTTTCCTAATATCTCCAATAGTCAGAATGCTGGGAGTGGTGGTGCCCATCCAACAAAATCACACTCAATGGTACAACAAAAATAGCAGTCATGATTGGAGAATCTCCCTGCTGAGAGGGAAGAAACATGTACCAAAATTTGTGCAGCACATTGATTATATTTAGTGACCATTGGAATAAAATTTTTAAACATATAAAGCAAATGAAGGAGATACCTAATCAAGAAGATTTATCACATTCTGAACATCCGTTATTCAGTAAGATGTATGTAAAGTCCCATATGCTCAAAAAAACCCATTCAATGGTGAATCTGCTTTGTGGCCATACAAACAGATGACCCTGCTGTAAAGAACAAACAGTTAACCACATTTCACGATTCAAATACATTACTCCACTGTGAAATTGATGAATAT
Source organism: Schistocerca cancellata (assembly GCF_023864275.1). Taxonomy (NCBI): domain Eukaryota; kingdom Metazoa; phylum Arthropoda; class Insecta; order Orthoptera; family Acrididae; genus Schistocerca; species Schistocerca cancellata. Next base: position 841,986 of record NW_026046819.1, on the reverse strand, counting down.
AAGTGATAACGGTATCAATCATAAGAAGCACCAAGCAACAGAAAGAAGTCTTTCCTAATATCTCCAATAGTCAGAATGCTGGGAGTGGTGGTGCCCATCCAACAAAATCACACTCAATGGTACAACAAAAATAGCAGTCATGATTGGAGAATCTCCCTGCTGAGAGGGAACAAACATGTACCACAATTTGTGCAGCACATTGATTATATTTAGTGACCATTGGAATAAAATTCTTAAACATATCAAGCAAATGAAGGAGATACCTAATCAAGAAGATTTATCTCAGTCTGAACATCCGTTATTCAGTAAGATGTATGTCAAGTCCCATATGCGCAAAAAACCCATTCAATGGTGAATCTGCTTTGTGGCCATACATCCAGATGACCCTGCTGTAAAGAACAAACACTTAACCACATTTCACGATTCAAATACATTACTCCACTGTGAAATTGATGAATATAAGTGATAACGGTATGAATCAAAAGAAGCACCTAGCAAAAGAAAGAAGTCTTTCCTAATATCTCCAATTGTCAGAATGCTGGGAGTGGTGGTGCCCATCCAACAAAATCACACTCAATGGTACAACAAAAATAGCAGTCATGATTGGAGAATCTCCCTGCTGAGACGGAACAAACATGTACCACAATTTGTGCACCACATTGATTTTATTTAGTGACCATTGGAGTAAAATTTTTAAACATATAAAGCAAATGAGGGAGATACCTAATCAAGAAGATTTATCTCATTCTGAACATCCGTTATTCAGTAAGATGTATATGAAGTCCCATATGCACAAAAAACCCATTCAATGGTGAATCTGCTTTCAGGCCATACAACCAGATGACCCTGCTGTAAAGAACAAACACTTAGCCACATTTCACGATTCAAATACTCTACTCCACTGTCAAATTGAAGAATATAAGTGATAACGGTATCAATCAAAAGAAGCACCTAGCAAAAGAAAGAAGTATTTCCTACTATCTCCAATAGTCAGAATGCTGGGAGTGGTGGTGCCCATCCAACAGAATCAAACTCAATGGTACAACAAAAATAGCAGTCATGATTGGAGAATCTCCCTGCTGAGAGGGAACAAACATGTACCACAATTTGTGCAGCACATTGATTATATTTAGTGACCATTGGAATAAAATTTTTAAACATATAAAGCAAATGAAGGAGATACCTAATGAAGAAGATTTATCTCATTCTGAACATCCGTTATTCAGTAAGATGTATATAAAGTCCCATATGCTCAAAAAACCCATTCAATGGTGAATCTGCTTTTTGGCCATACAAACAGATGACCCTGCTGTAAGGAACAAACAATTAACCACATTTCACGATTCAAATACATTACTCCACTGTGAAATTGATGAATATAAGTGATAACGGTATCAATCAAAAGAAGCACCTAGCAAAAGAAAGAAGTCTTTCCTAATATCTCCAATAGTCTGAATGCTGGGAGTGGTCGTGCCCATCCAACAAAGTCACACTCAATGGTACAACAAAAATAGTAGTCATGATTGGAGAATCTCCCTGCTGAGAGGGAAGAAACATGTACCACAATTTGTGCTGCACATTGATTATATTTAGTGACCATTGGAATAAAATTTTTAAACATATAAAGCAAATGAAGGAGATACCAAATCAAGAAGATTTATCACATTATGAACATCCGTTATTCAGTAAGGTGTATGTGAAGTCCCATATGCACAAAAAAATCATTGAATGGAGAATCTGCTTTTTGGCCATACAAACAGATGACCCTGCTGCAAGGAACAAACAATTAACCACATTTCACGATCAAATACATTACTCCACTGTGAAATTGATGAATATAAGTGATAACGGTATCAATCAAAAGAAGCACCTAACAAAAGAAACAAGTCTTTCCCAATATCTAAAATAGTCAGAATGCTGGGAGTGGTGGTGCCCATCCAACAAAATCACACTCAATGGTACAACAAAAATAGCAGTCATGATTGGAGAATCTCCCTGCTGAGAGGGAAGAAACATGTACCACAATTTGTGCAGCACATTGATTATATTTAGTGACCATTGGAATAAAATTTTTAAACATACAAAGCAAATGAAGGAGATACCTAATCAAGAAGATTTATCTCATTCTAAACATCCGTTATTCAGTAAGATGTATGTGAAGTCCCATATGCACAAAAAACCCATTCAATGGTGAATCTGCTTTGTGGCCATACAACCAGATGACCCTGCTGTAAAGAACAAACACTTAGCCACATTTCATGATACAAATACTTTACTCCACTGTGAAATTGAAGAATATAAGTGATAACGGTATCAATCAAAAGAAGCACCTAGCAAAAAAAAGAAGTCTTTCCTAATATCTCCAATAGTCAGAATGCTGGGAGTGGTGGTGCCCATCCAACAAAATCACACTCAATGGTACAACAAAAATAGCAGTCATGATTGGAGAATCTCCCTGCAGAGAGGGAAGAAACATGTACCACAATTTGTGCAGCACATTGATTATATTTAGTGACCATTGGAATAAAATTTTTAAACATATAAAGCAAATGAGGGAGATACCTAATCAAGAAGATTTATCTCATTCTGAACATCCGTTATTCAGCAAGATGTATATGAAGTCCCATATGCACAAAAAACCCATTCAATGGTGAATCTGCTTTCTGGCCATAGACCCAGATGACCCTGCTGTAAAGAACAAACACTTAACCACATTTCACGATTCAAATACATTACTCCACTGTGAAATTGATGAATATAAGTGATAACGGTATCAATCAAAAGAAGCACCTAGCAAAAGAAAGAAGTCTTTCCTAATATCTCCAATAGTCAGAATGCTGGGAGTGGTGGTGCCCATGCAACAAAATCACACTCAATGGTACAACAAAAATAGCAGTCATGATTGGAGAATCTCCCTGCTGAGAGGGAACAAACATGTACCACAATTTGTGCAGCACATTGATTATATTTAGTGACCATTGGAATAAAATTTTTAAACATATAAAGCAAATGAAGGAGATACCTAATGAAGAAGATTTATCTCATTCTGAACATCCGTTATTCAGTAAGATGTATGTAAAGTGCCATATGCTCAAAAAACCCATTCAATGGCGAATCTGCTTTGTGGCCATACATCCAGACGACCATGCTGTAAAGAACAAACACTTAACCACATTTCACGATTCAAATACATTACTCCACTGTGAAATTGATGAATATAAGTGATAACGGTATCAATCAAAAGAAGCACCTAGCAAAAGAAAGAAGTCTTTCCTAATATCTCCAATAGTTAGAATTCTGGGAGTGGTGGTGCCCATCCAACAAAATCACACTCAATGGTACAACAAAAATAGTATTCATGATTGGAGATTCTCCCTGCTGAGAGGGAAGAAACATGTACCACAATTTGTGCACCACATTGATTATATTTAGTGACCATTGGAGTAAAATTTTTAAACATATAAAGCAAATGAAGGAGATACCTAATCAAGAAGATTTATCTCATTCTGAACATCCGTTATTCAGTAAGATGTATGTGAAGTTCCATATGCACAAAAAACCCATTCAATGGTGAATCTGCTTTGTGGCCATACAACCAGATGACCCTGCTGTAAAGAACAAACACTTAACCACATTTCACGATTCAAATGCATTACTCCACTGTGAAATTGATGAATATAAGTGATAACGGTATCAATCAAAAGAAGCACCTAGAAAAAGAAAGAAGTCTTTCCTAATATCTCCAATAGTCAGAATGCTGGGAGTGGTGGTGCCCATCCAACAAAATCACACTCAATGGTACAACAAAAATAGCAGTCATGATTGGAGAATCTCCCTGCTGAGAGGGAAGAAACATGTACCAAAATTTGTGCAGCACATTGATTATATTTAGTGACCATTGGAATAAAATTTTTAAACATATAAAGCAAATGAAGGAGATACCTAATCAAGAAGATTTATCACATTCTGAACATCCGTTATTCAGTAAGATGTATGTAAAGTCCCATATGCTCAAAAAAACCCATTCAATGGTGAATCTGCTTTGTGGCCATACAAACAGATGACCCTGCTGTAAAGAACAAACAGTTAACCACATTTCACGATTCAAATACATTACTCCACTGTGAAATTGATGAATATAAGTGATAACGGTATCAATCATAAGAAGCACCAAGCAACAGAAAGAAGTCTTTCCTAATATCTCCAATAGTCAGAATGCTGGGAGTGGTGGTGCCCATCCAACAAAATCACACTCAATGGTACAACAAAAATAGCAGTCATGATTGGAGAATCTCCCTGCTGAGAGGGAACAAACATGTACCACAATTTGTGCAGCACATTGATTATATTTAGTGACCATTGGAATAAAATTCTTAAACATATCAAGCAAATGAAGGAGATACCTAATCAAGAAGATTTATCTCAGTCTGAACATCCGTTATTCAGTAAGATGTATGTCAAGTCCCATATGCGCAAAAAACCCATTCAATGGTGAATCTGCTTTGTGGCCATACATCCAGATGACCCTGCTGTAAAGAACAAACACTTAACCACATTTCACGATTCAAATACATTACTCCACTGTGAAATTGATGAATATAAGTGATAACGGTATGAATCAAAAGAAGCACCTAGCAAAAGAAAGAAGTCTTTCCTAATATCTCCAATTGTCAGAATGCTGGGAGTGGTGGTGCCCATCCAACAAAATCACACTCAATGGTACAACAAAAATAGCAGTCATGATTGGAGAATCTCCCTGCTGAGACGGAACAAACATGTACCACAATTTGTGCACCACATTGATTTTATTTAGTGACCATTGGAGTAAAATTTTTAAACATATAAAGCAAATGAGGGAGATACCTAATCAAGAAGATTTATCTCATTCTGAACATCCGTTATTCAGTAAGATGTATATGAAGTCCCATATGCACAAAAAACCCATTCAATGGTGAATCTGCTTTCAGGCCATACAACCAGATGACCCTGCTGTAAAGAACAAACACTTAGCCACATTTCACGATTCAAATACTCTACTCCACTGTCAAATTGAAGAATATAAGTGATAACGGTATCAATCAAAAGAAGCACCTAGCAAAAGAAAGAAGTATTTCCTACTATCTCCAATAGTCAGAATGCTGGGAGTGGTGGTGCCCATCCAACAGAATCAAACTCAATGGTACAACAAAAATAGCAGTCATGATTGGAGAATCTCCCTGCTGAGAGGGAACAAACATGTACCACAATTTGTGCAGCACATTGATTATATTTAGTGACCATTGGAATAAAATTTTTAAACATATAAAGCAAATGAAGGAGATACCTAATGAAGAAGATTTATCTCATTCTGAACATCCGTTATTCAGTAAGATGTATATAAAGTCCCATATGCTCAAAAAACCCATTCAATGGTGAATCTGCTTTTTGGCCATACAAACAGATGACCCTGCTGTAAGGAACAAACAATTAACCACATTTCACGATTCAAATACATTACTCCACTGTGAAATTGATGAATATAAGTGATAACGGTATCAATCAAAAGAAGCACCTAGCAAAAGAAAGAAGTCTTTCCTAATATCTCCAATAGTCTGAATGCTGGGAGTGGTCGTGCCCATCCAACAAAGTCACACTCAATGGTACAACAAAAATAGTAGTCATGATTGGAGAATCTCCCTGCTGAGAGGGAAGAAACATGTACCACAATTTGTGCTGCACATTGATTATATTTAGTGACCATTGGAATAAAATTTTTAAACATATAAAGCAAATGAAGGAGATACCAAATCAAGAAGATTTATCACATTATGAACATCCGTTATTCAGTAAGGTGTATGTGAAGTCCCATATGCACAAAAAAATCATTGAATGGAGAATCTGCTTTTTGGCCATACAAACAGATGACCCTGCTGCAAGGAACAAACAATTAACCACATTTCACGATCAAATACATTACTCCACTGTGAAATTGATGAATATAAGTGATAACGGTATCAATCAAAAGAAGCACCTAACAAAAGAAACAAGTCTTTCCCAATATCTAAAATAGTCAGAATGCTGGGAGTGGTGGTGCCCATCCAACAAAATCACACTCAATGGTACAACAAAAATAGCAGTCATGATTGGAGAATCTCCCTGCTGAGAGGGAAGAAACATGTACCACAATTTGTGCAGCACATTGATTATATTTAGTGACCATTGGAATAAAATTTTTAAACATACAAAGCAAATGAAGGAGATACCTAATCAAGAAGATTTATCTCATTCTAAACATCCGTTATTCAGTAAGATGTATGTGAAGTCCCATATGCACAAAAAACCCATTCAATGGTGAATCTGCTTTGTGGCCATACAACCAGATGACCCTGCTGTAAAGAACAAACACTTAGCCACATTTCATGATACAAATACTTTACTCCACTGTGAAATTGAAGAATATAAGTGATAACGGTATCAATCAAAAGAAGCACCTAGCAAAAAAAAGAAGTCTTTCCTAATATCTCCAATAGTCAGAATGCTGGGAGTGGTGGTGCCCATCCAACAAAATCACACTCAATGGTACAACAAAAATAGCAGTCATGATTGGAGAATCTCCCTGCAGAGAGGGAAGAAACATGTACCACAATTTGTGCAGCACATTGATTATATTTAGTGACCATTGGAATAAAATTTTTAAACATATAAAGCAAATGAGGGAGATACCTAATCAAGAAGATTTATCTCATTCTGAACATCCGTTATTCAGCAAGATGTATATGAAGTCCCATATGCACAAAAAACCCATTCAATGGTGAATCTGCTTTCTGGCCATAGACCCAGATGACCCTGCTGTAAAGAACAAACACTTAACCACATTTCACGATTCAAATACATTACTCCACTGTGAAATTGATGAATATAAGTGATAACGGTATCAATCAAAAGAAGCACCTAGCAAAAGAAAGAAGTCTTTCCTAATATCTCCAATAGTCAGAATGCTGGGAGTGGTGGTGCCCATGCAACAAAATCACACTCAATGGTACAACAAAAATAGCAGTCATGATTGGAGAATCTCCCTGCTGAGAGGGAACAAACATGTACCACAATTTGTGCAGCACATTGATTATATTTAGTGACCATTGGAGTAAAATTTTTAAACATATGAAGCAAATGAAGGAGATACCTAATGAAGAAGATTTATCTCATTCTGAACATCCGTTATTCAGTAAGATGTATGTAAAGTCCCATATGCTCAAAAAACCCATTCAATGGTGAATCTGCTTTGTGGCCATACAAACAGATGACCCTGCTGTAAAGAACAAACACTTAACCACATTTCACGATTCAAATACATTACTCCACTGTGAAATTGATGAATATAAGTAATAACGGTATCAATCATAAGAAGCACCTAGCAAAACAAAGAAGTCTTTCCTAATATCTCCAATAGTCAGAATGCTGGGAGTGGTGGTGCCCATCCAACAAAATCACACTCAATGGTACAACAAAAATAGCAGTCATGATTGGAGTATCTCCCTGCTGAGAGGGAACAAACATGTACCACAATTTGTGCAGCACATTGATTATATTTAGTGACCATTGGAATAAAATTTTTAAACATATAAAGCAAATGAAGGAGATACCTAATCAAGAAGATTTATCTCATTCTGAACATCCGTTATTCAGTAAGATGTATGGGAATTCCCATATGCACAAAAAACCCATTCAATGGTGAATCTGCTTTGTGGCCATACATCCAGATGACCCTGCTGTAAAGAACAAACACTTAACCACATTTCACGATTCAAATACATTACTCCACTGTGAAATTGATGAATATAAGTGATAACGGTATCAATCACAAGAAGCACCTAGCAAAAGAAAGAAGTCTTTCCTAATATCTCCAATAGTCAGAATGCTGGGAGTGGTGGTGCCCATCCAACAAAATCACACTCAATGGTACAACAAAAATAGCAGTCATGATTGGAGAATCTCCCTGCTGAGAGGGAACAAACATGTACCACAATTTGTGCAGCACATTGATTATATTTAGTGACCATTGGAATAAAATTTTTAAACATATAAAGCAAATGAAGGAGATACCTAATCAAGAAGATTTATCTCATTCTGAACATCCGTTATTCAGTAAGATGTATGTGAAGACCCATATGCACAAAAAACCCATTCAATGGTGAATCTGCTTTGTGGCCATACAATCAGATGACCCTGCTGTAAAGAACAAACACTTAGCCACATTTCACGATTCAAATACTTTACTCCACTGTGAAATTGAAGAATATAAGTGATAACGGTATCAATCAAAAGAAGCACCTAGCAAAAGAAAGAAATCTTTCCTAATATCTCCAATAGTCAGAATGCTGGGAGTGGTGGTGCCCATCCAACAAAATCACACTCAATGGTACAACAAAAATAGAAGTCATGATTGGAGTATCTCCCTGCTGAGAGGGAACAAACATGTACCACAATTTGTGCAGCACATTGATTATATTTAGTGACCATTGGAATAAAATTTTTAAACACATAATGCAAATGAGGGAGATACCTAATCAAGAAGATTTATCTCATTCTGAACATCCGTTATTCAGTAAGATGTATATGAAGTCCCATATGCACAAAAAACCCATTCAATGGTGAATCTGCATTCTGCCCATAGACCCAGATGACCCTACTGTAAAGAACAAACACTTAACCACATTTCACGATTCAAATACATTACTCCACTGTGAAATTGATGAATATAAGTGATAACGGTATCAATCAAAAGAAGCACCTAGCAAAAGAAAGAAATCTTTCCTAATATCTCCAATAGTCAGAATGCTGGGAGTGGTGGTGCCCATCCAACAAAATCACACTCGGTGGTACAACAAAAATAGCAGTCATGATTGGAGAATCTCCCTGCTGAGAGGGAACAAACATGTACCACAATTTGTGCAGCACATTGATTATATTTAGTGACCATTGGAATAAAATTTTTAAACATATCAAGCAAATGAAGGAGATACCTAATCAATAAGATTTATCTCATTCTGAACATCCGTTATTCAGTAAGATGTATGTGAAGTCCCATATGCACAAAAAACCCATTCAATGGTGAATCTGCTTTGTGGCCATACATCCAGATGACCCTGCTGTAAAGAACAAACACTTAACCACACTTCACGATTCAAATACATTACTCCACTGTGAAATTGATGAATATAAGTGATAACGGTATCAATCAAAAGAAGCACCTAGCAAAAGACAGAAGTCTTTCCTAATACCTCCAATAGTCAGAATGCTGGGAGTGGTGGTGCCCCTCCAACAAAATCACACTCAATGGTACAACAAAAATAGCAGTCATGATTGGAGAATCTCCCTGCTGAGAGGGAAGAAACATGTACCATAATTTGAGCAGCACATTCATTATATTTAGTGACCACTGGAATAAAATTTTTAAACATATAAAGCAAATGAAGGAGATACCTAATGAAGAAGATTTATCTCATTCTGAACATCCGTTATTCAGTAAGATGTATGTAAAGTCCCATATGCTCAAAAAAACCATTCAATGGTGAATCTGCTTTGTGGCGATACAAACAGATGACCCTGCTGTAAAGAACAAACACTTAACCACATTTCACGATTCAAATACATTACTCCACAGTGAAATTGATGAATATAAGTGATAACGGTATCAATCAAAAGAAGCACCTAGCAAAAGACAGAGGTCTTTCCTAATATCTCCAATAGGCAGAATGCTGGGAGTGGTGGTGCCCATCCAACAAAATCACACTCAATGGTACAACAAAAATAGCAGTCATGATTGGAGAATCTCCCTGCTGAGAGGGAACAAACATGTACCACAATTTGTGCAGCACATTGATTATATTTAGTGACCATTGGAATAAAATTTTTAAACATATAAAGCAAATGAAGGAGATACCTAATAAAGAAGATTTATCTCATTCTGAACATCCGTTATTCAGTAAGATGTATGTGAAGTCCCATATGCACAAAAAACCCATTCAATGGTGAATCTGCTTTGTGGCCATACAATCAGATGACCCTGCTGTAAAGAACAAACACTTAGCCACATTTCACGATTCAAATACTTTACTCCACTGTGAAATTGAAGAATATAAGTGATAACGGTATCAATCAAAAGAAGCACCTAGCAAAAGAAAGAAATCTTTCCTAATATCTCCAATAGTCAGAATGCTGGGAGTGGTGGTGCCCATCCAACAAAATCACACTCAATGGTACAACAAAAATAGCAGTCATGATTGGAGTATCTCCCTGCTGAGAGGGAACAAACATGTACCACAATTTGTGCAGCACATTGATTATATTTAGTGACCATTGGAATAAAATTTTTAAACACATAATGCAAATGAGGGAGATACCTAATCAAGAAGATTTATCTCATTCTGAACATCCGTTATTCAGTAAGATGTATATGAAGTCCCATATGCACAAAAAACCCATTCAATGGTGAATCTGCATTCTGCCCATAGACCCAGATGACCCTACTGTAAAGAACAAACACTTAACCACATTTCACGATTCAAATACATTACTCCACTGTGAAATTGATGAATATAAGTGATAACGGTATCAATCAAAAGAAGCACCTAGCAAAAGAAAGAAATCTTTCCTAATATCTCCAATAGTCAGAATGCTGGGAGTGGTGGTGCCCATCCAACAAAATCACACTCGGTGGTACAACAAAAATAGCAGTCATGATTGGAGAATCTCCCTGCTGAGAGGGAACAAACATGTACCACAATTTGTGCAGCACATTGATTATATTTAGTGACCATTGGAATAAAATTTTTAAACATATCAAGCAAATGAAGGAGATACCTAATCAATAAGATTTATCTCATTCTGAACATCCGTTATTCAGTAAGATGTATGTGAAGTCCCATATGCACAAAAAACCCATTCAATGGTGAATCTGCTTTGTGGCCATACATCCAGATGACCCTGCTGTAAAGAACAAACACTTAACCACACTTCACGATTCAAATACATTACTCCACTGTGAAATTGATGAATATAAGTGATAACGGTATCAATCAAAAGAAGCACCTAGCAAAAGACAGAAGTCTTTCCTAAAACCTCCAATAGTCAGAATGCTGGGAGTGGTGGTGCCCCTCCAACAAAATCACACTCAATGGTACAACAAAAATAGCAGTCATGATTGGAGAATCTCCCTGCTGAGAGGGAAGAAACATGTACCATAATTTGACCAGCACATTGATTATATTTAGTGACCACTGGAATAAAATTTTTAAACATATAAAGCAAATGAAGGAGATACCTAATGAAGGAGATTTATCTCATTCTGAACATCCGTTATTCAGTAAGATGTATGTAAAGTCCCATATGCTCAAAAAAACCATTCAATGGTGAATCTGCTTTGTGGCGATACAAACAGATGACCCTGCTGTAAAGAACAAACACTTAACCACATTTCACGATTCAAATACATTACTCCACAGTGAAATTGATGAATATAAGTGATAACGGTATCAATCAAAAGAAGCACCTAGCAAAAGACAGAAGTCTTTCCTAATATCTCCAATAGGCAGAATGCTGGGAGTGGTGGTGCCCATCCAACAAAATCACACTCAATGGTACAACAAAAATAGCAGTCATGATTGGAGAATCTCCCTGCTGAGAGGGAACAAACATGTACCACAATTTGTGCAGCACATTGATTATATTTAGTGACCATTGGAATAAAATTTTTAAACATATCAAGCAAATGAAGGAGATACCTAATCAATAAGATTTGTCTCATTCTGAACATCCGTTATTCAGTAAGATGTATATGAAGTCCCATATGCACAAAAAACCCATTCAATGGTGAATCTGCTTTGTGGCCATACATCCAGATGACCCTACTGTAAAGAACAAACACTTAACCACATTTCACGATTCAAATACACTACTCCACTGTGAAATTGATGAATATAAGTGATAACGGTATCAATCAAAAGAAGCACCTAGCAAAAGAAACAAGTCTTTCCTAATATCTCCAATAGTCAGAATGCTGGGAGTGGTGGTGCCCATCCAACAAAATCACACTCAATGGTACAACAAAAATAGCAGTCATAATTGGAGAATCTCCCTGCTGAGAGGGAAGAAACATGTACCACAATTTGTGCAGCACATTGATTATTTTTAGTGACCACTGGAATAAATTTTTTAAAAATACAAAGCGAATGAAGGAGATACCTAAACAAGAAGATATATTACATTCTGAACATCTATTATTCAGTAAGGAGGATGTGGTGTCCCATATGCAGAAACAACCCATTCAATGGTGAATCTGCTTTTTGGCCGTACAAACAGATGACCTTGCTGTAAGGAACAAACAATTAACCACATTTCACGATTCAAATACATTACTCCACTGTGAAATTGATGAATATAAGTGATAACGGTATCAATCAAAAGAAGCACCTAGCATAAGAAAGAAGTCTTTCCTAATATCTCCAATAGTCAGAATGCTGGGAGTGGTGGTGCCCATCCAACAAAATCACACTCAATGGTACAACAAAAATAGCAGTCATGATTGGAGAATCTACCTGCTGAGAGGGAAGAAACATGTACCACAATTTGTGCAGCACATTGATTATATTTAGTGACCATTGGAATAAAATTTTTAAACATATCAAGCAAATGAAGGAGATACCTAATCAAGAAGATTTATCTCATTCTGAACATCCGTTATTCAGTAAGATGTATGTGAAGTCCCATATGCACAATAAACCCATTCAATGGTGAATCTGCTTTGTGGCCATACATCCAGATGACCCTACTGTAATGAACAAACACTTAACCACATTTCACGATTCAAATACATTACTCCACTGTGAAATTGATGAATATAAGTGATAACGGTATCAACCAAAAGAAGCACCTAGCAAAAGAAAGAAGTCTTTCCTAATATCTCCAATAGTCAGAATGCTGTGTGTGGTGGTGCCCATCCAACAAAATCACACTCAATGGTACAACAAAAATAGCAGTCATGATTGGAGAATCTCCCTGCTGAGAGGGAACAAACATGTACCACAATTTGTGCAGCACATTGATTATATTTAGTGACCATTGGAATAAAATTTTTAAACATATCAAGCAAATGAAGGAGATACCTTATCAAGAAGATTTATCTCATTCTGAACATCCGTTATCCAGTAAGATGTATGTGAAGTCCCATGTGCACAAATAAACCACTGAATGGAGAATCTGCTTTTTGGCCATACAAACAGATGACCCTGCTGTAAGGAACAAACAATTAACAACATCTCACAATTCAAATACATTACTCCACTGTGAAATTGATGAATATAAGTGATAACGGTATCAATCAAAAGAAGCACCAAGCATAAGAAAGAAGTCTTTCCTAATATCTCCAATAGTCAGAATGCTGGGAGTGGTGGTGCCCATCCAAAAAAATCACACTCAATGGTACAACAAAAATAGCAGTCATGATTGGAGAATCTCCCTGCTGAGAGGGAAGAAACATGTACCACAATTTGTGCAGCACATTGATTATATTTAGTGACCATTGGAATAAAATTTTATACATATAAAGCATATGAAGGAGATACCTAATCAAGAAGATTTATCTCATTCTGATCATCCGTTATTCAGTAAGATGTATGTGAATTGCCATATGCACAAAAAACCCATTCAATGGTGAATCTGCTTTGTGGCCATACAACCAGACGACCCTGCTGTAAAGAACAAACACTTAACCACATTTTACGATTCAAATACATTACTCCACTGTGAAATTGATGAATATAAGTGATAACGGTATCAATCAAAAGAAGCACCTAGCAAATGAAAGATGTCTTTCCTAATATCTCCAATAGTCAGAATGCTGGGAGTGGTGGTGCCCATCCAACAAAATCACACTCAATGGTACAACAAAAATAGCAGCCATGATTGGAGAATCTCCCTGCTGAGAGGGAAGAAACATGTACCACAATTTGTGCAGCACATTGATTATATTTAGTGACCATTGGAATAAAATTTTTAAACATATAAAACAAATGAAGGAGATACCTAATCAAGAAGATTTATCTCATTCTGAACATCCGTTATTCAGTAAGATGTATGTGAAGTCCCATATGCACAAAAAACCCATTCAATGGTGAATCTGCTTTGTGGCCATACAACCAGATGACCCTGCTGTAAAGAACAAACACTAAACCACATTTCACGATTCAAATACATTACTCCACTGTGAAATTGATGAATATAAGTGATAACGGTATCAATCAAAAGAAGCACCTAGCAAAAGAAAGAAGTCTTTCCTGATATCTCCAATAGTCAGAATGCTGGGAGTGGTGGTGCCCATCCAACAAAATCACACTCAATGGTACAACAAAAATAGCAGTCATGATTGGAGAATCTCCCTGCTGAGAGGGAAGAAACATGTACCATAATTTGAGCAGCACATTCATTATATTTAGTGACCACTGGAATAAAATTTTTAAACATATAAAGCAAATGAAGGAGATACCTAATGAAGAAGATTTATCTCATTCTGAACATCCGTTATTCAGTAAGATGTATGTAAAGTCCCATATGCTCAAAAAAACCATTCAATGGTGAATCTGCTTTGTGGCGATACAAACAGATGACCCTGCTGTAAAGAACAAACACTTAACCACATTTCACGATTCAAATACATTACTCCACAGTGAAATTGATGAATATAAGTGATAACGGTATCAATCAAAAGAAGCACCTAGCAAAAGACAGAGGTCTTTCCTAATATCTCCAATAGGCAGAATGCTGGGAGTGGTGGTGCCCATCCAACAAAATCACACTCAATGGTACAACAAAAATAGCAGTCATGATTGGAGAATCTCCCTGCTGAGAGGGAACAAACATGTACCACAATTTGTGCAGCACATTGATTATATTTAGTGACCATTGGAATAAAATTTTTAAACATATAAAGCAAATGAAGGAGATACCTAATAAAGAAGATTTATCTCATTCTGAACATCCGTTATTCAGTAAGATGTATGTGAAGTCCCATATGCACAAAAAACCCATTCAATGGTGAATCTGCTTTGTGGCCATACAATCAGATGACCCTGCTGTAAAGAACAAACACTTAGCCACATTTCACGATTCAAATACTTTACTCCACTGTGAAATTGAAGAATATAAGTGATAACGGTATCAATCAAAAGAAGCACCTAGCAAAAGAAAGAAATCTTTCCTAATATCTCCAATAGTCAGAATGCTGGGAGTGGTGGTGCCCATCCAACAAAATCACACTCAATGGTACAACAAAAATAGCAGTCATGATTGGAGTATCTCCCTGCTGAGAGGGAACAAACATGTACCACAATTTGTGCAGCACATTGATTATATTTAGTGACCATTGGAATAAAATTTTTAAACACATAATGCAAATGAGGGAGATACCTAATCAAGAAGATTTATCTCATTCTGAACATCCGTTATTCAGTAAGATGTATATGAAGTCCCATATGCACAAAAAACCCATTCAATGGTGAATCTGCATTCTGCCCATAGACCCAGATGACCCTACTGTAAAGAACAAACACTTAACCACATTTCACGATTCAAATACATTACTCCACTGTGAAATTGATGAATATAAGTGATAACGGTATCAATCAAAAGAAGCACCTAGCAAAAGAAAGAAATCTTTCCTAATATCTCCAATAGTCAGAATGCTGGGAGTGGTGGTGCCCATCCAACAAAATCACACTCGGTGGTACAACAAAAATAGCAGTCATGATTGGAGAATCTCCCTGCTGAGAGGGAACAAACATGTACCACAATTTGTGCAGCACATTGATTATATTTAGTGACCATTGGAATAAAATTTTTAAACATATCAAGCAAATGAAGGAGATACCTAATCAATAAGATTTATCTCATTCTGAACATCCGTTATTCAGTAAGATGTATGTGAAGTCCCATATGCACAAAAAACCCATTCAATGGTGAATCTGCTTTGTGGCCATACATCCAGATGACCCTGCTGTAAAGAACAAACACTTAACCACACTTCACGATTCAAATACATTACTCCACTGTGAAATTGATGAATATAAGTGATAACGGTATCAATCAAAAGAAGCACCTAGCAAAAGACAGAAGTCTTTCCTAAAACCTCCAATAGTCAGAATGCTGGGAGTGGTGGTGCCCCTCCAACAAAATCACACTCAATGGTACAACAAAAATAGCAGTCATGATTGGAGAATCTCCCTGCTGAGAGGGAAGAAACATGTACCATAATTTGACCAGCACATTGATTATATTTAGTGACCACTGGAATAAAATTTTTAAACATATAAAGCAAATGAAGGAGATACCTAATGAAGGAGATTTATCTCATTCTGAACATCCGTTATTCAGTAAGATGTATGTAAAGTCCCATATGCTCAAAAAAACCATTCAATGGTGAATCTGCTTTGTGGCGATACAAACAGATGACCCTGCTGTAAAGAACAAACACTTAACCACATTTCACGATTCAAATACATTACTCCACAGTGAAATTGATGAATATAAGTGATAACGGTATCAATCAAAAGAAGCACCTAGCAAAAGACAGAAGTCTTTCCTAATATCTCCAATAGGCAGAATGCTGGGAGTGGTGGTGCCCATCCAACAAAATCACACTCAATGGTACAACAAAAATAGCAGTCATGATTGGAGAATCTCCCTGCTGAGAGGGAACAAACATGTACCACAATTTGTGCAGCACATTGATTATATTTAGTGACCATTGGAATAAAATTTTTAAACATATCAAGCAAATGAAGGAGATACCTAATCAATAAGATTTGTCTCATTCTGAACATCCGTTATTCAGTAAGATGTATATGAAGTCCCATATGCACAAAAAACCCATTCAATGGTGAATCTGCTTTGTGGCCATACATCCAGATGACCCTACTGTAAAGAACAAACACTTAACCACATTTCACGATTCAAATACACTACTCCACTGTGAAATTGATGAATATAAGTGATAACGGTATCAATCAAAAGAAGCACCTAGCAAAAGAAACAAGTCTTTCCTAATATCTCCAATAGTCAGAATGCTGGGAGTGGTGGTGCCCATCCAACAAAATCACACTCAATGGTACAACAAAAATAGCAGTCATAATTGGAGAATCTCCCTGCTGAGAGGGAAGAAACATGTACCACAATTTGTGCAGCACATTGATTATTTTTAGTGACCACTGGAATAAATTTTTTAAAAATACAAAGCGAATGAAGGAGATACCTAAACAAGAAGATATATTACATTCTGAACATCTATTATTCAGTAAGGAGGATGTGGTGTCCCATATGCAGAAACAACCCATTCAATGGTGAATCTGCTTTTTGGCCGTACAAACAGATGACCTTGCTGTAAGGAACAAACAATTAACCACATTTCACGATTCAAATACATTACTCCACTGTGAAATTGATGAATATAAGTGATAACGGTATCAATCAAAAGAAGCACCTAGCATAAGAAAGAAGTCTTTCCTAATATCTCCAATAGTCAGAATGCTGGGAGTGGTGGTGCCCATCCAACAAAATCACACTCAATGGTACAACAAAAATAGCAGTCATGATTGGAGAATCTACCTGCTGAGAGGGAAGAAACATGTACCACAATTTGTGCAGCACATTGATTATATTTAGTGACCATTGGAATAAAATTTTTAAACATATCAAGCAAATGAAGGAGATACCTAATCAAGAAGATTTATCTCATTCTGAACATCCGTTATTCAGTAAGATGTATGTGAAGTCCCATATGCACAATAAACCCATTCAATGGTGAATCTGCTTTGTGGCCATACATCCAGATGACCCTACTGTAATGAACAAACACTTAACCACATTTCACGATTCAAATACATTACTCCACTGTGAAATTGATGAATATAAGTGATAACGGTATCAACCAAAAGAAGCACCTAGCAAAAGAAAGAAGTCTTTCCTAATATCTCCAATAGTCAGAATGCTGTGTGTGGTGGTGCCCATCCAACAAAATCACACTCAATGGTACAACAAAAATAGCAGTCATGATTGGAGAATCTCCCTGCTGAGAGGGAACAAACATGTACCACAATTTGTGCAGCACATTGATTATATTTAGTGACCATTGGAATAAAATTTTTAAACATATCAAGCAAATGAAGGAGATACCTTATCAAGAAGATTTATCTCATTCTGAACATCCGTTATCCAGTAAGATGTATGTGAAGTCCCATGTGCACAAATAAACCACTGAATGGAGAATCTGCTTTTTGGCCATACAAACAGATGACCCTGCTGTAAGGAACAAACAATTAACAACATCTCACAATTCAAATACATTACTCCACTGTGAAATTGATGAATATAAGTGATAACGGTATCAATCAAAAGAAGCACCAAGCATAAGAAAGAAGTCTTTCCTAATATCTCCAATAGTCAGAATGCTGGGAGTGGTGGTGCCCATCCAAAAAAATCACACTCAATGGTACAACAAAAATAGCAGTCATGATTGGAGAATCTCCCTGCTGAGAGGGAAGAAACATGTACCACAATTTGTGCAGCACATTGATTATATTTAGTGACCATTGGAATAAAATTTTATACATATAAAGCATATGAAGGAGATACCTAATCAAGAAGATTTATCTCATTCTGATCATCCGTTATTCAGTAAGATGTATGTGAATTGCCATATGCACAAAAAACCCATTCAATGGTGAATCTGCTTTGTGGCCATACAACCAGACGACCCTGCTGTAAAGAACAAACACTTAACCACATTTTACGATTCAAATACATTACTCCACTGTGAAATTGATGAATATAAGTGATAACGGTATCAATCAAAAGAAGCACCTAGCAAATGAAAGATGTCTTTCCTAATATCTCCAATAGTCAGAATGCTGGGAGTGGTGGTGCCCATCCAACAAAATCACACTCAATGGTACAACAAAAATAGCAGCCATGATTGGAGAATCTCCCTGCTGAGAGGGAAGAAACATGTACCACAATTTGTGCAGCACATTGATTATATTTAGTGACCATTGGAATAAAATTTTTAAACATATAAAACAAATGAAGGAGATACCTAATCAAGAAGATTTATCTCATTCTGAACATCCGTTATTCAGTAAGATGTATGTGAAGTCCCATATGCACAAAAAACCCATTCAATGGTGAATCTGCTTTGTGGCCATACAACCAGATGACCCTGCTGTAAAGAACAAACACTAAACCACATTTCACGATTCAAATACATTACTCCACTGTGAAATTGATGAATATAAGTGATAACGGTATCAATCAAAAGAAGCACCTAGCAAAAGAAAGAAGTCTTTCCTGATATCTCCAATAGTCAGAATGCTGGGAGTGGTGGTGCCCATCCAACAAAATCACACTCAATGGTACAACAAAAATAGCAGTCATGATTGGAGAATCTCCCTGCTGAGAGGGAACTAACATGTATCACAATTTGTGGAGCACATTGATTAAATTTAGTGACCACTGGAATAAAATTTTTAAAAATATAAAGCAAATGAAGGAGGTACCTAATCATGAAGATTTATCTCATTCTGAACATCCGTTATTCAGTAAGATGTATGTGAAGTCCCATATTCACAAAAAAACCATTGAATGGAGAATCTGCTTTTTGGCCATACAAACAGATGACCCTGCTGTAAGGAACAGACAATTAACCACATTTCACGATTCAAATACATTACTCCACTGTGAAATTGATGAATATAAGTGATAACGGTATCAATCAAAAGAAGCACCTAGCAAAAGAAAGAAGTCTTTCCTAATATCTCCAATAGTCAGAATGCTGGGAGTGGTGGTGCCCTTCCAACGAAATCACACTCAATGGTACAACAAAAATAGCAGTCATGATTGGAGAATTTCCCTGCTGAGAGGGAAGAAACATGTACCACATTTTGTGCAGCACATTGATTATATTTAGTGACCATTGTAATAAAATTTTGAAACATATCAAGCAAATGAAGGAGATACCTAATCAAGAAGATTTATCTCATTCTGAACATCCGTTATTCTGTAAGATGTATGTGAAGTCCCATATGCACAAAAAACCCATTCAGTGGTGAATCTGCTTTGTGGCCATACAACCAGATAACCCTGCTGAAAGAACAAACACTTAGCCACATTTCACGATTCAAATACTCTACTCCACTGTCAAATTGAAGAATATAAGTGATAACGGTATCAATCAAAAGAAGCACCTAGCAAAAGAAAGAAGTCTTTCCTAATATCTCCAATAGTCAGAATGCTGGGAGTGGTGGTGCCCATCCAACAAAATCACACTCAATGGTACAACAAATATAGCAGTCATGATTGGAGAATCTCCCTGCTGAGAGGGAAGAAACATGTACCACAATTTGTGCACCACATTGATTATATTTAGTGACCATTGGAATAAAATTTTTAAACATATCAAGCAAATGAAGGAGATACATAATCAAGAACAGTTGTCTCATTCTGAACATCCGTTATTCAGTAAGATGTATGTAGTGTCCCATATGCACAAAAAACCCATTCAATGGTGAATCTGCTATGTGGCCGTACAACTAGATGACCCTGCTGTAAAGAACAAACACTTAACCACATTTCACGATTCAAATACATTACTCCACAGTGAAATTGATGAATATAAGTGATAACGGTATCAATCAAAAGAAGCACCTAGCAAAAGACAGAAGTCTTTCCTAATATCTCCAATAGGCAGAATGCTGGGAGTGGTGGTGCCCATCCAACAAAATCACACTCAATGGTACAACAAAAATAGCAGTCATGATTGGAGAATCTCCCTGCTGAGAGGGAACAAACATGTACCACAATTTGTGCAGCACATTGATTATATTTAGTGACCATTGGAATAAAATTTTTAAACATATCAAGCAAATGAAGGAGATACCTAATCAATAAGATTTATCTCATTCTGAACATCCGTTATTCAGTAAGATGTATATGAAGTCCCATATGCACAAAAAACCCATTCAATGGTGAATCTGCTTTGTGGCCATACATCCAGATGACCCTACTGTAAAGAACAAACACTTAACCACATTTCACGATTCAAATACACTACTCCACTGTGAAATTGATGAATATAAGTGATAACGGTATCAATCAAAAGAAGCACCTAGCAAAAGAAACAAGTCTTTCCTAATATCTCCAATAGTCAGAATGCTGGGAGTGGTTGTGCCCATCCAACAAAATCACACTCAATGGTACAACAAAAATAGCAGTCATAATTGGAGAATCTCCCTGCTGAGAGGGAAGAAACATGTACCACAATTTGTGCAGCACATTGATTATTTTTAGTGACCACTGGAATAAATTTTTTAAAAATACAAAGCGAATGAAGGAGATACCTAAACAAGAAGATATATTACATTCTGAACATCTATTATTCAGTAAGGAGGATGTGGTGTCCCATATGCAGAAACAACCCATTCAATGGTGAATCTGCTTTTTGGCCGTACAAACAGATGACCTTGCTGTAAGGAACAAACAATTAACCACATTTCACGATTCAAATACATTACTCCACTGTGAAATTGATGAATATAAGTGATAACGGTATCAATCAAAAGAAGCACCTAGCATAAGAAAGAAGTCTTTCCTAATATCTCCAATAGTCAGAATGCTGGGAGTGGTGGTGCCCATCCAACAAAATCACACTCAATGGTACAACAAAAATAGCAGTCATGATTGGAGAATCTCCCTGCTGAGAGGGAAGAAACATGTACCACAATTTGTGCAGCACATTGATTATATTTAGTGACCATTGGAATAAAATTTTTAAACATATCAAGCAAATGAAGGAGATACCTAATCAAGAAGATTTATCTCAATCTGAACATCCGTTATTCAGTAAGATGTATGTGAAGTCCCATATGCACAATAAACCCATTCAATGGTGAATCTGCTTTGTGGCCATACATCCAGATGACCCTACTGTAATGAACAAACACTTAACCACATTTCACGATTCAAATACATTACTCCACTGTGAAATTGATGAATATAAGTGATAACGGTATCAACCAAAAGAAGCACCTAGCAAAAGAAAGAAGTCTTTCCTAATATCTCCAATAGTCAGAATGCTGTGTGTGGTGGTGCCCATCCAACAAAATCACACTCAATGGTACAACAAAAATAGCAGTCATGATTGGAGAATCTCCCTGCTGAGAGGGAACAAACATGTACCACAATTTGTGCAGCACATTGATTATATTTAGTGACCATTGGAATAAAATTTTTAAACATATCAAGCAAATGAAGGAGATACCTTATCAAGAAGATTTATCTCATTCTGAACATCCGTTATCCAGTAAGATGTATGTGAAGTCCCATGTGCACAAATAAACCATTGAATGGAGAATCTGCTTTTTGGCCACACAAACAGATGACCCTGCTGTAAGGAACAAACAATTAACAACATCTCACAATTCAAATACATTACTCCACTGTGAAATTGATGAATATAAGTGATAACGGTATCAATCAAAAGAAGCACCTAGCATAAGAAAGAAGTCTTTCCTAATATCTCCAATAGTCAGAATGCTGGGAGTGGTGGTGCCCATCCAAAAAAATCACACTCAATGGTACAACAAAAATAGCAGTCATGATTGGAGAATCTCCCTGCTGAGAGGGAAGAAACATGTACCACAATTTGTGCAGCACATTGATTATATTTAGTGACCATTGGAATAAAATTTTATACATATAAAGCATATGAAGGAGATACCTAATCAAGAAGATTTATCTCATTCTGATCATCCGTTATTCAGTAAGATGTATGTGAATTGCCATATGCACAAAAAACCCATTCAATGGTGAATCTGCTTTGTGGCCATACAACCAGACGACCCTGCTGTAAAGAACAAACACTTAACCACATTTTACGATTCAAATACATTACTCCACTGTGAAATTGATGAATATAAGTGATAACGGTATCAATCAAAAGAAGCACCTAGCAAATGAAAGATGTCTTTCCTAATATCTCCAATAGTCAGAAGGCTGGGAGTGGTGGTGCCCATCCAACAAAATCACACTCAATGGTACAACAAAAATAGCAGTCATGATTGGAGAATCTCCCTGCTGAGAGGGAAGAAACATGTACCACAATTTGTGCAGCACATTGATTATATTTAGTGACCATTGGAATAAAATTTTTAAACATATAAAACAAATGAAGGAGATACCTAATCAAGAAGATTTATCTCATTCTGAACATCCGTTATTCAGTAAGATGTATGTGAAGTCCCATATGCACAAAAAACCCATTCAATGGTGAATCTGCTTTGTGGCCATACAACCAGATGACCCTGCTGTAAAGAACAAACACTAAACCACATTTCACGATTCAAATACATAACTCCACTGTGAAATTGATGAATATAAGTGATAACGGTATCAATCAAAAGAAGCACCTAGCAAAAGAAAGAAGTCTTTCCTGATATCTCCAATAGTCAGAATGCTGGGAGTGGTGGTGCCCATCCAACAAAATCACACTCAATGGTACAACAAAAATAGCAGTCATGATTGGAGAATCTCCCTGCTGAGAGGGAAGAAACATGTACCACAATTTGTGCAGCACATTGATTATATTTAGTGACCATTGGAATAAAATTTTTAAACATATAAAGCAAATGAAGGAGATACCTAATCAAGAAGATTTATCACATTCTGAACATCCGTTATTCAGTAAGTTGTATGTAAAGTCCCATATGCTCAAAAAAACCCATTCAATGGTGAATCTGCTTTGTGGCCATACAAACAGATGACCCTGCTGTAAAGAACAAACAGTTAACCACATTTCACGATTCAAATACATTACTCCACTGTGAAATTGATGAATATAAGTGATAACGGTATCAATCATAAGAAGCACCAAGCAAAAGAAAGAAGTCTTTCCTAATATCTCCAATAGTCAGAATGCTGGGAGTGGTGGTGTCCATCCAACAAAATCACACTCAATGGTACAACAAAAATAGCAGTCATGATTGGAGAATCTCCCTGCTGAGAGGGAACAAACATGTACCACAATTTGTGCAGCACATTGATTATATTTAGTGACCATTGGAATAAAATTCTTAAACATATCAAGCAAATGAAGGAGATACCTAATCAAGAAGATTTATCTCAGTCTGAACATCCGTTATTCAGTAAGATGTATGTGAAGTCCCATATGCGCAAAAAACCCATTCAATGGTGAATCTGCTTTGTGGCCATACACCCAGATGACCCTGCTGTAAAGAACAAACACTTAACCACATTTCACGATTCAAATACATTACTCCACTGTGAAATTGATGAATATAAGTGATAACGGTATCAATCAAAAGAAGCACCTAGCAAAAAAAGTAGTCTTTCCTAATATCTCCAATAGTCAGAATGCTGCGAGTGGTGGTGCCCATCAAACAAAATCACACTCTATTGCACAACAAAAATAGCAGTCACGATTGGAGAATCTCCCTGCTGAGAGGGAAGAAACATGTACCACAATTTGTGCAGCACATTGATTATATTTAGTGACCATTGGAATAAAATTTTTAAACATATAAAGCAAATGAAGGAGATACATAATCAAGAACAGTTGTCTCATTCTGAACATCCGTTATTCAGTAAGATGTATGTAGTGTCCCATATGCACAAAAAACCCATTCAATGGTGAATCTGCTATGTGGCCATACAACTAGATGAACCTGCTGTAAAGAACAAACACTTAACCACATTTCATGATTCAAATACATTACTCCACTGTGAAATTGATGAATATAAGTGATAACGGTATCAATCAAAAGAACCACCTAGCAAATGAAAGATGTCTTTCCTAATATCTCCAATAGTCAGAATGCTGGGAGTGGTGGTGCCCATCCATAAAATCACACTCAATGGTACAACAAAAATAGCAGTCTTGATTGGAGAATCTCCTGGCTCAGAGGGAAGAAACATGTACCACATTTTGTGCAGCACATTGATTATATTTAGTGACCATTGGAATAACATTTTTAAACATATAAAGCAAATGAAGGAGATACCTAATCAAGAAGATTTATCTCATTCTGAACATCCGTTATTCAGTAAGAGGTATGTGAAGTCCCATATGCACAAAAAACCCATTCAATGGTGAATCTGCTCTGTGGCCATACAACCAGATAACCCTGCTGTAAAGAACAAACACTTAGCCACATTTCACGATTCAAATACATTACTCCACTGTGAAATTGATGAATATAAGTGATAACGGTATCAATCAAAAGAAGCACCTAGCAAAAGAAACAAGTCTTTCCTAATATCTCCAATAGTCAGAATGCTGGGAGTGGTGGTGCCCATCCAACAAAATCACACTCAATGGTACAACAAAAATAGCAGTCATGTTTGGAGAATTTCCCTGCTGAGAGGGAAGAAACATGTACCACAATTTGTGCAGCACATTGATTATATTTAGTGACCATTGGAATAAAATTTTAAACATATCAAGCAAATGAAGGAGACACCTAATCAAGAAGATTTATCTCATTCTGAACAACCGTTATTCAGTAAGATGTATGTGAGGTCCCATATGCACAAAAAACCCATTCAATGGTGAATCTGCTTTGTGGCCATACATCCAGATGACCCTGCTGTAAAGAACAAACACTTAACCACATTTCACGATTCAAATACATTACTCCACTGTGAAATTGATGGATATAAGTGATAACGGTATCAATCAAAAGAAGCACCTAGCAAAAGAAAGAAGTCTTTCCTAATATCTCCAATAGTCAGAAAGCTGGGAGTGGTGGTGCCCATCCAACAAAATCACACTCAATGGTACAACAAAAATAGCAGTCATGATTGGAGAATCTCCCTGCTGAGAGGGAAGAAACATGTACCACAATTTGTGCAGCACATTGATTATATTTAGTGACCATTGGAATAAAATTTTTAAACATATAAAGCAAATGAAAGAGATACCTAATCAAAAAGATTTATCTCATTCTGAACATCCGTTATTCAGTAAGATGTATGTGAAGTCCCATATGCACAAAAAAACATTGAATTGAGAATCTGCTTTCTGGATATACAAACAGATGACCCTGCTGTAAGGAACAAACAATTAACCACTTTTCACGATTCAAATACATTACTCCACTGTGAAATTGATGAATATAAGTGATAACAGTATCAATCAAAAGAAGCACCTAGCAAAAGAAAGAAGTCTTTCCTAATATCTCCAATAGTCAGAATGCTGGGAGTGGTGGTGCCCATCCAACAAAATCACACTCAATGGTACAACAAATATAGCAGTCATGATTGGAGAATCTCCCTGCTGAGAGGGAAGAAACATGTACCACATTTTGTGCAGTACATTGATTATATTTAGTGACCATTGGAATAAAATTTTTAAACATATAAAGCAAATGAAGGAGATACCTAATGAAGAAGATTTATCTCATTCTAAAACATCCGTTAGTCAGTAAGATGTATGTGAAGTCCCGTATGCACAAAAAAACTATTAAATGGAAAATCTGCTTTTTGGCCATACAAACAGATGACCCTGCTGTAAGGAACAAACAATTAACCACATTTCACGATTCAAATACATTACTCCACTGTGAAATTGATGAATATAAGTGATAACGGTATCAATCAAAAGAAGCACCTAGCAAAAGAAAGAAGTCTTTCCTAATATCTCCAATAGTCAGAATGCTGGGAGTGGTGGTGCCCATCCAACAAAATCACACTCAATGGTACAACAAAAATAGCAGTCATGATTGGAGAATCGCCCTGCTGAGAGGGAAGAAACATCTACCACAATTTGTGCAGCACATTGATTATATTTAGTGACCATTGGAATAAAATTTTTAAACATATAAAACAAATGAAGGAGATACCTAATCAAGAAGATTTATCTCATTCTGAACATCCGTTATTCAGTAAAATGTATGTGAAGTCCCATATGCACAATAAAACCATTGAATGGAGAATCTGCTTTTTGGCCATACAAACAGATGACCCTGCTGTAAGGAACAAACAATTAACCACATTTCACGATTCAAATACATTACTCCGCAGTGAAATTGATGAATATAAGTGATAACGGTATCAATCAAAAGAAGCACCTAACAAAAGAAAGAAGTCTTTACTAATATCTCCAATAGTCAGAATGCTGGGAGTGGTGGTGCCCATCCAACAAAATCACACTCGATGGTACAACAAAAACAGCAGTCATGATTGGAGAATCTCCCTGCTGAGAGGGAAAAAACATGTACCACAATTTGTGCAGCACATTGATTATTTTTAGCGACCACTGGAATAAGACTTTTAAAAATACAAAGCGAATGAAGGAGATACCTTAACAAGAAGATATATTACATTCTGAACATCCATTATTCAGTAAGGAGGATGTGGTGTCCCATATGCACAAACAACCCATTGAATGGAGAATCTGCTTTGTGGCCATACAAGCAGATGTCACTGCTGTAAAGAACAAACATTTAGCCACATTTCACGATTCAAATACATTACTCCACTGTGAAATTGATGAATATAAGTGATAACGGTATCAATCAAAAGAAGCACCTAGGAAAAGAAAGAAGTCTTTCCTAATATCTCCAATAGTCAGAATGCTGGGAGTGGTGGTGCCCATCCAACAAAATCACACTCAGTGGTACAACAAAAATAGCAGTCATGATTGGAGAATCTCCCTGCTGAGAGGGAAGAAACATGTACCACAATTTGTGCAGCACATTGATTATATTTAGTCACCATTGGAACAAAATTTTTAAACATATAAAGCAAATGAAGGAGATACTTAATCTAGAAGATTTAACTCATTCTGAACATTCGTTATTCAGTAAGATGTATGTGAAGTCCCGTATGCACAAAAAAAATATTAAATGGAGAATCTGCTTTTTGGCCATACAAACAGATGACCCTGCTGTAAGGATCAAACAATTAACCACATTTCACGATTGAAATACATTACTCCACTGTGAAATTGATGAATATAACTGATAACGGTATCAATCAAAAGAAGCACCTAGCAAAGGAAAGAAGTCTTTCCTAATATCTCCAATAGTCAGAATGCTGGGAGTGGTGGTACCCATCTAACAAAATCACTCTCAATGGTACAACAAAAATAGCAGTCATGATTGGAGAATCTCCCTGCTGAGAGGGAAGAAACATGTACCACAATTTGTGCAGCACATTGATTATATTTAGTGACCATTGGAATAAAATTTTTAAACATATAAAGCAAATGAAGGAGATTCCTAATCAAGAAGATTTATCTCATTCTGAACATCCGTTATTCAGTAAGATGTATGTGAAGTCCCATATACACAAAAAACCCATTCAATGGTGAATCTGCTTTGTGGCCATACATCCAGATGACCCTGCTGTAAAGAACAAACACTTAACCACATTTCACGATTCAAATACACTACTCCACTGTGAAATTGATGAATATAAGTGATAACGGTATCAATCAAAAGAAGCACCTAGCAAAAGAAAGAAGTCTTTCCTAATATATCCAATAGTCAGAATGCTGGGAGTGGTGGTGCCCATCCAACAAAATCACACTCAATGGTACAACAAAAATAGCAGTCATGATTGGAGAATCTCCCTGCTGAGAGGGAACAAACATGTTCCACAATTTGTGCAGCACATTGATTATATTTAGTGACCATTGGAATAAAATTTTTAAACATATAAAGCAAATGAAGGAGATACCTAATCACGTAGATTTATCTCATTCTGAACATCTGTTATTCAGTAAGATGTATGTGAAGTCCCATATGCACAAAAAACCCATTCAATGGTGAATCTGCTTTGTGGCCATACATCCAGATGACCCTGCTGTAAAGAACAAACACTTAACCACATTTCACGATTCAAATACATTACTCCACTTTGAAACTGATGAATATAAGTGATAACGGTATCAATCAAAAGAAGCACCTAGCAAAAGAAAGAAGTCTTAGCTAATGTCTCCAAAAGTCAGAATGCTGGGAGTGGTGGTGCCCATCCAACAAAATCACACTAAATGGTACAACAAAAATAGCAGTCATGATTGGAGAATCTCCCTGCTGAGGGGGAAGAAACATGTACCACAATTTGTGCAGCACATTGATTATATTTAGTGACCATTGGAATAAAATTTTTAAACATATAAAGCAAATGAAGGAGATTCCTAATCAAGAAGATTTATCTCATTCTGAACATCCGTTATTCAGTAAGATGTATGTGAAGTCCCCTATGCACAAAAAAACCATTCAATGGTGAATCTGCTTTGTTCTGCTTTGTGGCCATACAACCAGATGAGCCTGCTGTAAAGAACAGACACTTAACCACATTTCAGGATTCAAATACATTACTCCACTGTGAAATTGATGAATATAAGTGATAACGGTATCAATCAAAAGAAGCACCTAGCAAAAGAAAGAAGTCTTTCCTAATATCTCCAATAGTCAGAATGCTGGGAGTGGTGGTGCCCATCCAACAAAATCACACTCGATGGTACAACAAAAACAGCAGTCATGATTGGAGAATCTCCCTGCTGAGAGGGAACAAACATGTACCACAATTTTGGCAGCACTTTGATTATTTTTAGTGACCATTGGAATAAGATTTTTAAAAACATAAACCAAATGAAGGAGATACCTAAACAAGACGATTTATCACATTCTGAATATCCATTATTCAGTAAGGTGTATGTGGTGTCCCATATGCACAAAAATACCATTCAATGGAGAATCTGCTTTTTGGCCATACAAACAGATGACCCTGCTGTAAGGAACAAACAATTAACCACATTTCACGATTCAAATACATTACTCCACTGTGAAATTGAAGAATATAAGTGATAACGGTATCAATCAAGAGAAGCACCTAGCAACTGGAAGAAGTATTTCCTAATAACTCCAATAGTCAGAATGCTGGGAGTGGTGGTTCCCATCCAACAAAATCACACTCGATGGTAGAACAAACATAGCGGTCAGCAAACGGAATCTCCCTCCTGAGAGGGAACAAACATGTACCACAATTTGTGCAGCACATTGATTATTTTTAGTGACCACTGGAATAAGATTTTTAAAAATACAAACCCAATGAAGGAGATACCTAAACAAGAAGATATATTACATTCTGAACATCCGTTATTCAGTAAGATGTATGTGAAGTCCCGTATGCACAAAAAAACTATTAAATGGAGAATCTGCTTTTTGGCCATACAAACAGATGACCCTGCTGTAAGGAACAAACAATTAACCACATTTCACGATTCAAATACATTACTCCACTGTGAAATTGATGAATATAAGTGATAACGGTATCAATCAAAAGGAGCACCTAGCAAAAGAAAGAAGTCTTTCCTAATATCTCCAATAGTCAGAATGCTGGGAGTGGTGGTTTCCATCCAACAAAATCACACTCAATGGTACAACAAAAATAGCAGTCATGATTGGAGAATCGCCCTGCTGAGTGGGAAGAAACATGTACCACAATTTGTGCAGCACATTGATTATATTTAGTGACCATTGGAATAAAATTTTTAAACATATAAAGGAAATGAAGGAGATACCTAATCAAGAAGATTTATCTCATTCTGAACATCCGTTATTCAGTAAGATGTATGTGAAGTCCCATATGCACAAAAATACCATTGAATGGAGAATCTGCTTTTTGGCCATACAAACAGATGACCCTGCTGTAAGGAACAAACATTAAACCACATTTCACGATTCAAATACATTACTTCACTGTGAAATTAATGAATATAAGTGATAACGGTATCAATCAAAAGAAGCGCCTAGCAACTGGAAGAAGTATTTCCTAATAACTCCAATAGTCAGAATGCTGGGAGTGGTGGTTCCCATCCAACAAAATCAAACTCGATGGTACAACAAACATAGCGGTCATCAAACGGCATCTCCCTGCTGAGAGGGAACAAACATGTACCACAATTTGTGCAGCACATTGATTATTTTTAGCAACCACTGGAATAAGACTTTTAAAAATACAAAGCGAATGAAGGAGATACCTTAACAAGAAGATATATTACATTCTGAACATCCATTATTCAGTAAGGAGGATGTGGTTTCCCATATTCACAAACAACCCATTGAATGGAGAATCTGCTTTGTGGCCATACAAGCAGATGTCCCTGCTGTAAAGAACAAACATTTGGCCACATTTCATGATTCAAATACATTACTCCACTGTGAAATTGATGAATATAAGTGATAACGGTATCAATCAAAAGAAGCACCTAGCAAAAGAAAGAAGTCTTTCCTAATATCTCCAATAGTCAGAATGCTGGGAGTGGTGGTGCCCATCCAACAAAATCACACTCGATGGTACAACAAAAACAGCAGTCATGATTGGAGAATCTCCCTGCTGAGAGGGAAGAAACATGTACCACAATTTGTGCAGCACATTGATTATGTTTAGTGACCATTGGAATAAAATTTTTAAACATATAAAGCAAATGAAGGAGATACTTAATCAAGAAGATTTATCTCATTCTGAACATCCGTTATTCAGTAAGGTGCATGTGAAGTCCCATATGCACAAAAAACCCATTCAATGGTGAATCTGCTTTGTGGCCATACATCCAGATGACCCTGCTGTAAAGAACAAACACTTAACCACATTTCACGATTCAAATACATTACTCCACTGTGAAATTGATGAATATAAGTGATAACGGTATCAATCAAAAGAAGCACCTAGCATAAGAAAGAAGTCTTTCCTAATATCTCCAATAGTCAGAATGCTGGGAGTGGTGGTGCCCATCCAACAAAATCACACTCAATGGTACAACAAAAATAGCAGTCATGATTGGAGAATCTCCCTGCTGAGAGGGAACAAACATGTACCACAATTTGTGCAGCACATTGATTATATTTAGTGACCATTGGAATAAAATTTTTAAACATATAAAGCAAATAAAGGAGATTCCTAATCAAGAAGATTTATCTCATTCTGAACATCTGTTATTCAGTAAGATGTATGTGAAGTCCCATATGCACAAAAAAACCATTCAATGGTGAATCTGCTTTGTTCTGCTTTGTGGCCATACAACCAGATGAGCCTGCTGTAAAGAACAGACACTTAACCACATTTCAGGATTCAAATACATTACTCCACTGTGAAATTGATGAATATAAGTGATAACGGTATCAATCAAAAGAAGCACCTAGCAAAAGAAAGAAGTCTTTCCTAATATCTCCAATAGTCAGAATGCTGGGAGTGGTGGTGCCCATCCAACAAAATCACACTCGATGGTACAACAAAAACAGCAGTCATGATTGGAGAATCTCCCTGCTGAGAGGGAACAAACATGTACCACAATTTGTGCAGCACATTGATTATATTTAGTGACCATTGGAAAAAAATTTTTAAACATATACAGCAAATGAAGGAGATACCTAATCAAGAAGATTTATCTCATTCTGAACATCCGTTATTCAGTAAGATGTATGTGAAGTCCCATATGCACAAAAAACCCATTCAATGGTGAATCTGCTTTGTGGCCATACATCCAGATGACCCTGCTGTAAAGAACAAACACTTAACCACATTTCACGATTCAAATACATTACCCCACTGTGAAATTGATGAATATAAGTGATAACGTTATCAATCAAAAGAAGCACCTAGCAAAAGAAAGAAGTCTTTCCTAATATCTCCAATAGTCAGAATGCTGGGAGTGGTGGTGCCCATCCAACAAAATCACACTCAATGGTACAACAAAAATAGCAGTCATGATTGGAGAATCTCCCTGCTGAGACGGAAGAAACATGTACCACAATTTTTGCAGCACATTGATTACATTTAGTGACCATTGGAATAAAATTTTTAAACATATAAAGCAAATGAAGGAAATACCTAATCAAGAAGATTTATCTCATTCTGAACATCTGTTATTCAGTAAGATGTATGTGAAGTCCCATATGCACAAAATACCCATTCAATGGTGAATCTGCTTTGTGGCCATACATCCAGATGACCCTGCTGTAAAGAACAAACACTTAACCACATTTCACGATTCAAATACATTACCCCACTGTGAAATTGATGAATATAAGTGATAACGTTATCAATCAAAAGAAGCACCTAGCAAAAGAAAGAAGTCTTTCCTAATATCTCCAATAGTCAGAATACTGGGAGTGGTGGTGCCCATCCAACAAAATCACACTCAATGGTACAACAAAAATAGCAGTCATGATTGGAGAATCTCCCTGCTGAGGGGGAAGAAACATGTACCACAATTTGTGCAGCACATTGATTATATTTAGTGACCATTGGAATAAAATTTTTAAACATATAAAGCAAATGAAGGAAATACCTAATCAAGAAGATTTATCTCATTCTGAACATCTGTTATTCAGTAAGATGTATGTGAAGTCCCATATGCACAAAATACCCATTCAATGGTGAATCTGCTTTGTGGCCATACATCCAGATGACCCTGCTGTAAAGAACAAACACTTAACCACATTTCACGATTCAAATACATTACCCCACTATGAAATTGATGAATATAAGTGATAACGTTATCAATCAAAAGAAGCACCTAGCAAAAGAAAGAAGTCTTTCCTAATATCTCCAATAGTCAGAATACTGGGTGTGGTGGTGCCCATCCAACAAAATCACACTCAATGGTACAACAAAAATAGCAGTCATGATTGGAGAATCTCCCTGCTGAGACGGAACAAACATGTACCACAATTTGTGCACCACATTGATTATATTTAGTGACCATTGGAATAAAATTTTTAAACATATAAAGCAAATGAAGGAGATACCTAATCAAGAAGATTTATCTCATTCTGAACATCCGTTATTCAGTAAGATGTATGTGAAGTCCCATATGCACAAAAAACCCATTCAATGGTGAATCTGCTTTGTGGCCATACATCCAGATGACCCTGCTGTAAAGAACAAACACTTAACCACATTTCACGATTCAAATACATTACTCCACTGTGAAATTGATGAATATAAGTGATAACGGTATCAATCAAAAGAAGCACCTAGCATAAGAAAGAAGTCTTTCCTAATATCTCCAATAGTCAGAATACTGGGAGTGGTGGTGCCCATCCAACAAAATCACACTCAATGGTACAACAAAAATAGCAGTCATGATTGGAGAATCTCCCTGCTGAGGGGGAAGAAACATGTACCACAATTTGTGCAGCACATTGATTATATTTTGTGACCATTGGAATAAAATTTTTAAACATATAAAGCAAATGAAGGAGATACCTAATGAAGAAGATTTATCTCATTCTGAACATCCGTTATTTAGTAAGATGTATGTGAAGTCCCATATGCACAAAAAACCCATTCAATGGTGAATCTGCTTTGTGGCCTTACATCCAGATGACCCTGCTGTAAAGAACAAACACTTAACCACATTTCACGATTCAAATACATTACTCCACTGTGAAATTGATGAATATAAGTGATAACGGTATCAATCAAAAGAAGCACCTAGCAAAAGAAAGAAGTCTTTCCTAATATCTCCAATAGTCAGAATGCTGGGTGTGGTGTTGCCCATCCAACAAAATCACACTCAATGGTACAACAAAAATAGCAGTCATGATTGGAGAATCTCCCTGCTGAGAGGGAAGAAACATGTACCACAATTTGTGCAGCACATTGATTATATTTAGTGACCATTGGAATAAGATTTTTAAAAACATAAACCAAATGAAGGAGATACCTAAACAAGAAGATTTATCACATTCTGAATATCCATTATTCAGTAAGGTGTATGTGGTGTCCCATATGCACAAAAATACCATTGAATGGAGAATCTGCTTTTTGGCCATACAAACAGATGGCCCTGCTGTAAGGAACAAGCATTAAACCACATTTCACGATTCAAATACATTACTCCACTGTGAAATTGATGAATATAAGTGATAACGGTATCAATCAAAAGAAGCGCCTAGCAACTGGAAGAAGTATTTCCTAATAACTCCAATAGTCAGAATGCTGGGAGTGGTGGTTCCCATCCAACAAAATCACACTCGATGGTAGAACAAACATAGCGGTCATCAAACGGAATCTCCCTGCTGAGAGGGAACAAACATGTACCACAATTTGTACAGCACATTGATTATTTTTAGCGACCACTGGAATAAGACATTTAAAAATACAAAGCGAATGAAGGAGATACCTTAACAACAAGATATATTACATTCGGAACATCCATTATTCAGTAAGGAGGATGTGGTTTCCCATATGCACAAAAAAACTATTAAATGGAAAATCTGCTTTTTGGCCATACAAACAGATGACCCTGCTGTAAGGAACAAACAATTAACCACATTTCACGATTCAAATACATTACTCCACTCTGAAATTGATGAATATAAGTGATAACGGTATCAATCAAAAGAAGCACCTAGCAAAAGAAAGAAGTCTTTCCTAATATCTCCAATAGTCAGAATGCTGGGAGTGGTGGTGCCCATCCAACAAAATCACACTCAATGGTACAACAAAAATAGCAGTCATGATTGGAGAATCGCCCTGCTGAGAGGGAAGAAACATCTACCACAATTTGTGCAGCACATTGATTATATTTAGTGACCATTGGAATAAAATTTTTAAACATATAAAACAAATGAAGGAGATACCTAATCAAGAAGATTTATCTCATTCTGAACATCCGTTATTCAGTAAAATGTATGTGAAGTCCCATATGCACAATAAAACCATTGAATGGAGAATCTGCTTTTTGGCCATACAAACAGATGACCCTGCTGTAAGGAACAAACAATTAACCACATTTCACGATTCAAATACATTACTCCGCAGTGAAATTGATGAATATAAGTGATAACGGTATCAATCAAAAGAAGCACCTAACAAAAGAAAGAAGTCTTTACTAATATCTCCAATAGTCAGAATGCTGGGAGTGGTGGTGCCCATCCAACAAAATCACACTCGATGGTACAACAAAAACAGCAGTCATGATTGGAGAATCTCCCTGCTGAGAGGGAAAAAACATGTACCACAATTTGTGCAGCACATTGATTATTTTTAGCGACCACTGGAATAAGACTTTTAAAAATACAAAGCGAATGAAGGAGATACCTTAACAAGAAGATATATTACATTCTGAACATCCATTATTCAGTAAGGAGGATGTGGTGTCCCATATGCACAAACAACCCATTGAATGGAGAATCTGCTTTGTGGCCATACAAGCAGATGTCACTGCTGTAAAGAACAAACATTTAGCCACATTTCACGATTCAAATACATTACTCCACTGTGAAATTGATGAATATAAGTGATAACGGTATCAATCAAAAGAAGCACCTAGGAAAAGAAAGAAGTCTTTCCTAATATCTCCAATAGTCAGAATGCTGGGAGTGGTGGTGCCCATCCAACAAAATCACACTCAGTGGTACAACAAAAATAGCAGTCATGATTGGAGAATCTCCCTGCTGAGAGGGAAGAAACATGTACCACAATTTGTGCAGCACATTGATTATATTTAGTCACCATTGGAACAAAATTTTTAAACATATAAAGCAAATGAAGGAGATACTTAATCTAGAAGATTTAACTCATTCTGAACATTCGTTATTCAGTAAGATGTATGTGAAGTCCCGTATGCACAAAAAAAATATTAAATGGAGAATCTGCTTTTTGGCCATACAAACAGATGACCCTGCTGTAAGGATCAAACAATTAACCACATTTCACGATTGAAATACATTACTCCACTGTGAAATTGATGAATATAACTGATAACGGTATCAATCAAAAGAAGCACCTAGCAAAGGAAAGAAGTCTTTCCTAATATCTCCAATAGTCAGAATGCTGGGAGTGGTGGTACCCATCTAACAAAATCACTCTCAATGGTACAACAAAAATAGCAGTCATGATTGGAGAATCTCCCTGCTGAGAGGGAAGAAACATGTACCACAATTTGTGCAGCACATTGATTATATTTAGTGACCATTGGAATAAAATTTTTAAACATATAAAGCAAATGAAGGAGATTCCTAATCAAGAAGATTTATCTCATTCTGAACATCCGTTATTCAGTAAGATGTATGTGAAGTCCCATATACACAAAAAACCCATTCAATGGTGAATCTGCTTTGTGGCCATACATCCAGATGACCCTGCTGTAAAGAACAAACACTTAACCACATTTCACGATTCAAATACACTACTCCACTGTGAAATTGATGAATATAAGTGATAACGGTATCAATCAAAAGAAGCACCTAGCAAAAGAAAGAAGTCTTTCCTAATATATCCAATAGTCAGAATGCTGGGAGTGGTGGTGCCCATCCAACAAAATCACACTCAATGGTACAACAAAAATAGCAGTCATGATTGGAGAATCTCCCTGCTGAGAGGGAACAAACATGTTCCACAATTTGTGCAGCACATTGATTATATTTAGTGACCATTGGAATAAGATTTTTAAACATATAAAGCAAATGAAGGAGATACCTAATCACGTAGATTTATCTCATTCTGAACATCTGTTATTCAGTAAGATGTATGTGAAGTCCCATATGCACAAAAAACCCATTCAATGGTGAATCTGCTTTGTGGCCATACATCCAGATGACCCTGCTGTAAAGAACAAACACTTAACCACATTTCACGATTCAAATACATTACTCCACTTTGAAACTGATGAATATAAGTGATAACGGTATCAATCAAAAGAAGCACCTAGCAAAAGAAAGAAGTCTTAGCTAATGTCTCCAATAGTCAGAATGCTGGGAGTGGTGGTGCCCATCCAACAAAATCACACTAAATGGTACAACAAAAATAGCAGTCATGATTGGAGAATCTCCCTGCTGAGGGGGAAGAAACATGTACCACAATTTGTGCAGCACATTGATTATATTTAGTGACCATTGGAATAAAATTTTTAAACATATAAAGCAAATGAAGGAGATTCCTAATCAAGAAGATTTATCTCATTCTGAACATCCGTTATTCAGTAAGATGTATGTGAAGTCCCCTATGCACAAAAAAACCATTCAATGGTGAATCTGCTTTGTTCTGCTTTGTGGCCATACAACCAGATGAGCCTGCTGTAAAGAACAGACACTTAACCACATTTCAGGATTCAAATACATTACTCCACTGTGAAATTGATGAATATAAGTGATAACGGTATCAATCAAAAGAAGCACCTAGCAAAAGAAAGAAGTCTTTCCTAATATCTCCAATAGTCAGAATGCTGGGAGTGGTGGTGCCCATCCAACAAAATCACACTCGATGGTACAACAAAAACAGCAGTCATGATTGGAGAATCTCCCTGCTGAGAGGGAACAAACATGTACCACAATTTTGGCAGCACTTTGATTATTTTTAGTGACCATTGGAATAAGATTTTTAAAAACATAAACCAAATGAAGGAGATACCTAAACAAGACGATTTATCACATTCTGAATATCCATTATTCAGTAAGGTGTATGTGGTGTCCCATATGCACAAAAATACCATTCAATGGAGAATCTGCTTTTTGGCCATACAAACAGATGACCCTGCTGTAAGGAACAAACAATTAACCACATTTCACGATTCAAATACATTACTCCACTGTGAAATTGAAGAATATAAGTGATAACGGTATCAATCAAGAGAAGCACCTAGCAACTGGAAGAAGTATTTCCTAATAACTCCAATAGTCAGAATGCTGGGAGTGGTGGTTCCCATCCAACAAAATCACACTCGATGGTAGAACAAACATAGCGGTCAGCAAACGGAATCTCCCTCCTGAGAGGGAACAAACATGTACCACAATTTGTGCAGCACATTGATTATTTTTAGTGACCACTGGAATAAGATTTTTAAAAATACAAACCCAATGAAGGAGATACCTAAACAAGAAGATATATTACATTCTGAACATCCGTTATTCAGTAAGATGTATGTGAAGTCCCGTATGCACAAAAAAACTATTAAATGGAGAATCTGCTTTTTGGCCATACAAACAGATGACCCTGCTGTAAGGAACAAACAATTAACCACATTTCACGATTCAAATACATTACTCCACTGTGAAATTGATGAATATAAGTGATAACGGTATCAATCAAAAGGAGCACCTAGCAAAAGAAAGAAGTCTTTCCTAATATCTCCAATAGTCAGAATGCTGGGAGTGGTGGTTTCCATCCAACAAAATCACACTCAATGGTACAACAAAAATAGCAGTCATGATTGGAGAATCGCCCTGCTGAGTGGGAAGAAACATGTACCACAATTTGTGCAGCACATTGATTATATTTAGTGACCATTGGAATAAAATTTTTAAACATATAAAGGAAATGAAGGAGATACCTAATCAAGAAGATTTATCTCATTCTGAACATCCGTTATTCAGTAAGATGTATGTGAAGTCCCATATGCACAAAAATACCATTGAATGGAGAATCTGCTTTTTGGCCATACAAACAGATGACCCTGCTGTAAGGAACAAACATTAAACCACATTTCACGATTCAAATACATTACTTCACTGTGAAATTAATGAATATAAGTGATAACGGTATCAATCAAAAGAAGCGCCTAGCAACTGGAAGAAGTATTTCCTAATAACTCCAATAGTCAGAATGCTGGGAGTGGTGGTTCCCATCCAACAAAATCAAACTCGATGGTACAACAAACATAGCGGTCATCAAACGGCATCTCCCTGCTGAGAGGGAACAAACATGTACCACAATTTGTGCAGCACATTGATTATTTTTAGCAACCACTGGAATAAGACTTTTAAAAATACAAAGCGAATGAAGGAGATACCTTAACAAGAAGATATATTACATTCTGAACATCCATTATTCAGTAAGGAGGATGTGGTTTCCCATATTCACAAACAACCCATTGAATGGAGAATCTGCTTTGTGGCCATACAAGCAGATGTCCCTGCTGTAAAGAACAAACATTTGGCCACATTTCATGATTCAAATACATTACTCCACTGTGAAATTGATGAATATAAGTGATAACGGTATCAATCAAAAGAAGCACCTAGCAAAAGAAAGAAGTCTTTCCTAATATCTCCAATAGTCAGAATGCTGGGAGTGGTGGTGCCCATCCAACAAAATCACACTCGATGGTACAACAAAAACAGCAGTCATGATTGGAGAATCTCCCTGCTGAGAGGGAAGAAACATGTACCACAATTTGTGCAGCACATTGATTATGTTTAGTGACCATTGGAATAAAATTTTTAAACATATAAAGCAAATGAAGGAGATACTTAATCAAGAAGATTTATCTCATTCTGAACATCCGTTATTCAGTAAGGTGCATGTGAAGTCCCATATGCACAAAAAACCCATTCAATGGTGAATCTGCTTTGTGGCCATACATCCAGATGACCCTGCTGTAAAGAACAAACACTTAACCACATTTCACGATTCAAATACATTACTCCACTGTGAAATTGATGAATATAAGTGATAACGGTATCAATCAAAAGAAGCACCTAGCATAAGAAAGAAGTCTTTCCTAATATCTCCAATAGTCAGAATGCTGGGAGTGGTGGTGCCCATCCAACAAAATCACACTCAATGGTACAACAAAAATAGCAGTCATGATTGGAGAATCTCCCTGCTGAGAGGGAACAAACATGTACCACAATTTGTGCAGCACATTGATTATATTTAGTGACCATTGGAATAAAATTTTTAAACATATAAAGCAAATAAAGGAGATTCCTAATCAAGAAGATTTATCTCATTCTGAACATCTGTTATTCAGTAAGATGTATGTGAAGTCCCATATGCACAAAAAAACCATTCAATGGTGAATCTGCTTTGTTCTGCTTTGTGGCCATACAACCAGATGAGCCTGCTGTAAAGAACAGACACTTAACCACATTTCAGGATTCAAATACATTACTCCACTGTGAAATTGATGAATATAAGTGATAACGGTATCAATCAAAAGAAGCACCTAGCAAAAGAAAGAAGTCTTTCCTAATATCTCCAATAGTCAGAATGCTGGGAGTGGTGGTGCCCATCCAACAAAATCACACTCGATGGTACAACAAAAACAGCAGTCATGATTGGAGAATCTCCCTGCTGAGAGGGAACAAACATGTACCACAATTTGTGCAGCACATTGATTATATTTAGTGACCATTGGAAAAAAATTTTTAAACATATACAGCAAATGAAGGAGATACCTAATCAAGAAGATTTATCTCATTCTGAACATCCGTTATTCAGTAAGATGTATGTGAAGTCCCATATGCACAAAAAACCCATTCAATGGTGAATCTGCTTTGTGGCCATACATCCAGATGACCCTGCTGTAAGGAACAAACATTAAACCACATTTCACGATTCAAATACATTACTCCACTATGAAATTGATGAATATAAGTGATAACGGTATCAATCAAAAGAAGCACCAAGCAAAAGAAAGAAGTCTTTCCTAATAACTCCAATAATCAGAATGCTGGGAATGGTGGTGCCCATCCAACAAAATCACACTCAATGGTACAACAAAAATATCAGTCATGATTGGAGAATCTCCCTGCTGAGAGGGAACAAACATGTACCACAATTTGTGCAGCACATTGATTATATTTAGTGACCATTGGAATAAAATTTTTAAACATATAAAGCAAATGAAGGAGATACCTAATCAAGAAGATTTATCTCATTCTGATCATCCGTTATTCAGTAAGATGTATGTGAAGTCCCATATGCACAAAAAACCCATTCAATGGTGAATCTGCTTTGTGGCCATACATCCAGATGACCCTGCTGTAAAGAACAAACACTTAACCACATTTCACGATTCAAATACATTACCCCACTGTGAAATTGATGAATATAAGTGATAACGTTATCAATCAAAAGAAGCACCTAGCAAAAGAAAGAAGTCTTTCCTAATATCTCCAATAGTCAGAATGCTGGGAGTGGTGGTGCCCATCCAACAAAATCACACTCAATGGTACAACAAAAATAGCAGTCATGATTGGAGAATCTCCCTGCTGAGACGGAAGAAACATGTACCACAATTTTTGCAGCACATTGATTACATTTAGTGACCATTGGAATAAAATTTTTAAACATATAAAGCAAATGAAGGAAATACCTAATCAAGAAGATTTATCTCATTCTGAACATCTGTTATTCAGTAAGATGTATGTGAAGTCCCATATGCACAAAATACCCATTCAATGGTGAATCTGCTTTGTGGCCATACATCCAGATGACCCTGCTGTAAAGAACAAACACTTAACCACATTTCACGATTCAAATACATTACCCCACTGTGAAATTGATGAATATAAGTGATAACGTTATCAATCAAAAGAAGCACCTAGCAAAAGAAAGAAGTCTTTCCTAATATCTCCAATAGTCAGAATACTGGGAGTGGTGGTGCCCATCCAACAAAATCACACTCAATGGTACAACAAAAATAGCAGTCATGATTGGAGAATCTCCCTGCTGAGGGGGAAGAAACATGTACCACAATTTGTGCAGCACATTGATTATATTTAGTGACCATTGGAATAAAATTTTTAAACATATAAAGCAAATGAAGGAAATACCTAATCAAGAAGATTTATCTCATTCTGAACATCTGTTATTCAGTAAGATGTATGTGAAGTCCCATATGCACAAAATACCCATTCAATGGTGAATCTGCTTTGTGGCCATACATCCAGATGACCCTGCTGTAAAGAACAAACACTTAACCACATTTCACGATTCAAATACATTACCCCACTATGAAATTGATGAATATAAGTGATAACGTTATCAATCAAAAGAAGCACCTAGCAAAAGAAAGAAGTCTTTCCTAATATCTCCAATAGTCAGAATACTGGGTGTGGTGGTGCCCATCCAACAAAATCACACTCAATGGTACAACAAAAATAGCAGTCATGATTGGAGAATCTCCCTGCTGAGACGGAACAAACATGTACCACAATTTGTGCACCACATTGATTATATTTAGTGACCATTGGAATAAAATTTTTAAACATATAAAGCAAATGAAGGAGATACCTAATCAAGAAGATTTATCTCATTCTGAACATCCGTTATTCAGTAAGATGTATGTGAAGTCCCATATGCACAAAATACCCATTCAATGGTGAATCTGCTTTGTGGCCATACATCCAGATGACCCTGCTGTAAAGAACAAACACTTAACCACATTTCACGATTCAAATACATTACCCCACTATGAAATTGATGAATATAAGTGATAACGTTATCAATCAAAAGAAGCACCTAGCAAAAGAAAGAAGTCTTTCCTAATATCTCCAATAGTCAGAATACTGGGTGTGGTGGTGCCCATCCAACAAAATCACACTCAATGGTACAACAAAAATAGCAGTCATGATTGGAGAATCTCCCTGCTGAGACGGAACAAACATGTACCACAATTTGTGCACCACATTGATTATATTTAGTGACCATTGGAATAAAATTTTTAAACATATAAAGCAAATGAAGGAGATACCTAATCAAGAAGATTTATCTCATTCTGAACATCCGTTATTCAGTAAGATGTATGTGAAGTCCCATATGCACAAAAAACCCATTCAATGGTGAATCTGCTTTGTGGCCATACATCCAGATGACCCTGCTGTAAAGAACAAACACTTAACCACATTTCACGATTCAAATACATTACTCCACTGTGAAATTGATGAATATAAGTGATAACGGTATCAATCAAAAGAAGCACCTAGCATAAGAAAGAAGTCTTTCCTAATATCTCCAATAGTCAGAATACTGGGAGTGGTGGTGCCCATCCAACAAAATCACACTCAATGGTACAACAAAAATAGCAGTCATGATTGGAGAATCTCCCTGCTGAGGGGGAAGAAACATGTACCACAATTTGTGCAGCACATTGATTATATTTTGTGACCATTGGAATAAAATTTTTAAACATATAAAGCAAATGAAGGAGATACCTAATGAAGAAGATTTATCTCATTCTGAACATCCGTTATTTAGTAAGATGTATGTGAAGTCCCATATGCACAAAAAACCCATTCAATGGTGAATCTGCTTTGTGGCCTTACATCCAGATGACCCTGCTGTAAAGAACAAACACTTAACCACATTTCACGATTCAAATACATTACTCCACTGTGAAATTGATGAATATAAGTGATAACGGTATCAATCAAAAGAAGCACCTAGCAAAAGAAAGAAGTCTTTCCTAATATCTCCAATAGTCAGAATGCTGGGTGTGGTGTTGCCCATCCAACAAAATCACACTCAATGGTACAACAAAAATAGCAGTCATGATTGGAGAATCTCCCTGCTGAGAGGGAAGAAACATGTACCACAATTTGTGCAGCACATTGATTATATTTAGTGACCATTGGAATAAGATTTTTAAAAACATAAACCAAATGAAGGAGATACCTAAACAAGAAGATTTATCACATTCTGAATATCCATTATTCAGTAAGGTGTATGTGGTGTCCCATATGCACAAAAATACCATTGAATGGAGAATCTGCTTTTTGGC
This sequence comes from Schistocerca cancellata, assembly GCF_023864275.1. Taxonomy (NCBI): domain Eukaryota; kingdom Metazoa; phylum Arthropoda; class Insecta; order Orthoptera; family Acrididae; genus Schistocerca; species Schistocerca cancellata. The sequence goes on along the minus strand of NW_026046819.1, from coordinate 797,429 downwards.
CATACAAACAGATGGCCCTGCTGTAAGGAACAAGCATTAAACCACATTTCACGATTCAAATACATTACTCCACTGTGAAATTGATGAATATAAGTGATAACGGTATCAATCAAAAGAAGCGCCTAGCAACTGGAAGAAGTATTTCCTAATAACTCCAATAGTCAGAATGCTGGGAGTGGTGGTTCCCATCCAACAAAATCACACTCGATGGTAGAACAAACATAGCGGTCATCAAACGGAATCTCCCTGCTGAGAGGGAACAAACATGTACCACAATTTGTACAGCACATTGATTATTTTTAGCGACCACTGGAATAAGACATTTAAAAATACAAAGCGAATGAAGGAGATACCTTAACAACAAGATATATTACATTCGGAACATCCATTATTCAGTAAGGAGGATGTGGTTTCCCATATGCACAAACAACCCATTGAATGGAGAATCTGCTTTGTGGCCATACAAGCAGATGTCCCTGCTGTAAAGAACAAACAATTAACCACATTTCACGATTCAAATACATTACTCCACTCTGAAATTGATGAATATAAGTGATAACGGTATCAATCAAAAGAAGCACCTAGCAAAAGAAAGAAGTCTTTCCTAATATCTCCAATAGTCAGAATGCTGGGAGTGGTGGTGCCCATCCAACAAAATCACACTCAATGGTACAACAAAAATAGCAGTCATGATTGGAGAATCTCCCTGCTGAGAGGGAACAAACATGTACCACAATTTGTGCAGCACATTGATTATATTTAGTCACCATTGGAACAAAATTTTTAAACATATAAAGCAAATGAAGGAGACACTTAATCTAGAAGATTTAACTCATTCTGAACATTCGTTATTCAGTAAGATGTATGTGAAGTCCCGTATGCACAAAAAAACTATTAAATGGAAAATCTGCTTTTTGGCCATACAAACAGATGACCCTGCTGTAAGGAACAAACAATTAACCACATTTCACGATTCAAATACATTACTCCACTCTGAAATTGATGAATATAAGTGATAACGGTATCAATCAAAAGAAGCACCTAGCAAAAGAAAGAAGTCTTTCCTAATATCTCCAATAGTCAGAATGCTGGGAGTGGTGGTGCCCATCCAACAAAATCACACTCAATGGTACAACAAAAATAGCAGTCATGATTGGAGAATCGCCCTGCTGAGAGGGAAGAAACATCTACCACAATTTGTGCAGCACATTGATTATATTTAGTGACCATTGGAATAAAATTTTTAAACATATAAAACAAATGAAGGAGATACCTAATCAAGAAGATTTATCTCATTCTGAACATCCGTTATTCAGTAAAATGTATGTGAAGTCCCATATGCACAAAAAAACCATTGAATGGAGAATCTGCTTTTTGGCCATACAAACAGATGACCCTGCTGTAAGGAACAAACAATTAACCACATTTCACGATTCAAATACATTACTCCGCAGTGAAATTGATGAATATAAGTGATAACGGTATCAATCAAAAGAAGCACCTAGCAAAGGAAAGAAGTCTTTCCTAATATCTCCAATAGTCAGAATGCTGGGAGTGGTGGTGCCCATCCAACAAAATCACACTCAATGGTACAACAAAAATAGCAGTCATGATTGGAGAATCTCCCTGCTGAGAGGGAACAAACATGTACCACAATTTGTGCAGCACATTGATTATATTTAATGACCATTGGAATAAAATTTTTAAACATATAAAGCAAATGAAGGAGATACCTAATCAAGAAGATTTATCTCATTCTGAACATCCGTTATTCAGTAAGGTGTATGTGGTGTCCCATATGCACAAAAATACCATTGAATGGAGAATCTGCTTTTTGGCCATACAAACAGATGACCCTGCTGTAAGGAACAAACATTAAACCACATTTCACGATTCAAATACATTACTCCACTGTGAAATTGATGAATATAAGTGATAACGGTATCAATCAAAAGAAGCACCTAGCAAAAGAAAGAAGTCTTTCCTAATATCTCCAATAGTCAGAATGCTGGGAGTGGTGGTGCCCATCCAACAAAATCACACTCAATGGTACAACAAAAATAGCAGTCATGATTGGAGAATCGCCCTGCTGAGAGGGAAGAAACATCTACCACAATTTGTGCAGCACATTGATTATATTTAGTGACCATTGGAATAAAATTTCTAAACATATAAAACAAATGAAGGAGATACCTAATCAAGAAGATTTATCTCATTCTGAACATCCGTTATTCAGTAAAATGTATGTGAAGTCCCATATGCACAATAAAACCATTGCATGGAGAATCTGCTTTTTGGCCATACAAACAGATGACCCTGCTGTAAGGAACAAACAATTAACCACATTTCACGATTCAAATACATTACTCCGCAGTGAAATTGATGAATATAAGTGATAACGGTATCAATCAAAAGAAGCACCTAACAAAAGAAAGAAGTCTTTACTAATATCTCCAATAGTCAGAATGCTGGGAGTGGTGGTGCCCATCCAACAAAATCACACTCGATGGTACAACAAAAACAGCAGTCATGATTGGAGAATCTCCCTGCTGAGAGGGAAGAAACATGTACCACAATTTGTGCAGCACATTGATTATTTTTAGCGACCACTGGAATAAGACTTTTAAAAATACAAAGCGAATGAAGGAGATACCTTAACAAGAAGATACATTACATTCTGAACATCCATTATTCAGTAAGGAGGATGTGGTGTCCCATATGCACAAACAACCCATTGAATGGAGAATCTGCTTTGTGGCCATACAAGCAGATGTCCCTGCTGTAAAGAACAAACATTTAGCCACATTTCACGATTCAAATACATTCCTCCACTGTGAAATTGATGAATATAAGTGATAACGGTATCAATCAAAAGAAGCACCTAGGAAAAGAAAGAAGTCTTTCCTAATATCTCCAATAGTCAGAATGCTGGGAGTGGTGGTGCCCATCCATCAAAATCACACTCAGTGGTACAACAAAAATAGCAGTCATGATTGGAGAATCTCCCTGCTGAGAGGGAAGAAACATGTACCACAATTTGTGCAGCACATTGATTATATTTAGTCACCATTGGAACAAAATTTTTAAACATATAAAGCAAATGAAGGAGATACTTAATCTAGAAGATTTAACTCATTCTGAACATTCGTTATTCAGTAAGATGTATGTGAAGTCCCGTATGCACAAAAAAAATATTAAATGGAGAATCTGCTTTTTGGCCATACAAACAGATGACCCTGCTGTAAGGATCAAACAATTAACCACATTTCACGATTGAAATACATTACTCCACTGTGAAATTGATGAATATAACTGATAACGGTATCAATCAAAAGAAGCACCTAGCAAAGGAAAGAAGTCTTTCCTAACATCTCCAATAGTCAGAATGCTGGGAGTGGTGGTACCCATCTAACAAAATCACTCTCAATGGTACAACAAAAATAGCAGTCATGATTGGAGAATCTCCCTGCTGAGAGGGAAGAAACATGTACCACAATTTGTGCAGCACATTGATTATATTTAGTGACCATTGGAATAATATTTTTAAACATATAAAGCAAATGAAGGAGATTCCTAATCAAGAAGATTTATCTCATTCTGAACATCCGTTATTCAGTAAGATGTATGTGAAGTCCCATATACACAAAAAACCCATTCAATGGTGAATCTGCTTTGTGGCCATACATCCAGATGACCCTGCTGTAAAGAACAAACACTTAACCACATTTCACGATTCAAATACACTACTCCACTGTGAAATTGATGAATATAAGTGATAACGGTATCAATCAAAAGAAGCACCTAGCAAAAGAAAGAAGTCTTTCCTAATATATCCAATAGTCAGAATGCTGGGAGTGGTGGTGCCCATCCAACAAAATCACACTCAATGGTACAACAAAAATAGCAGTCATGATTGGAGAATCTCCCTGCTGAGAGGGAACAAACATGTTCCACAATTTGTGCAGCACATTGATTATATTTAGTGACCATTGGAATAAAATTTTTAAACATATAAAGCAAATGAAGAAGATACCTAATCACGTAGATTTATCTCATTCTGAACATCTGTTATTCAGTAAGATGTATGTGAAGTCCCATATGCACAAAAAACCCATTCAATGGTGAATCTGCTTTGTGGCCATACATCCAGATGACCCTGCAGTAAAGAACAAACACTTAACCACATTTCACGATTCAAATACATTACTCCACTTTGAAACTGATGAATATAAGTGATAACGGTATCAATCAAAAGAAGCACCTAGCAAAAGAAAGAAGTCTTAGCTAATATCTCCAATAGTCAGAATGCTGGGAGTGGTGGTGCCCATCCAACAAAATCACACTCAATGGTACAACAAAAATAGCAGTCATGATTGGAGAATCTCCCTGCAGAGGGGGAAGAAACATGTACCACAATTTGTGCAGCACATTGATTATATTTAGTGACCATTGGAATAAAATTTTTAAACATATAAAGCAAATGAAGGAGATTCCTAATCAAGAAGATTTATCTCATTCTGAACATCCGTTATTCAGTAAGATGTATGTGAAGTCCCCTATGCACAAAAAAACCATTCAATGGTGAATCTGCTTAGTTCTGCTTTGTGGCCATACAACCAGATGAGCCTGCTGTAAAGAACAGACACTTAACCACATTTCAGGATTCAAATACATTACTCCACTGTGAAATTGATGAATATAAGTGATAACGGTATCAATCAAAAGAAGCACCTAGCAAAAGAAAGAAGTCTTTCCTAATATCTCCAATAGTCAGAATGCTGGGAGTGGTGGTGCCCATCCAACAAAATCACACTCGATGGTACAACAAAAACAGCAGTCATGATTGGAGAATCTCCCTGCTGAGAGGGAACAAACATGTACCACAATTTGTGCAGCACTTTGATTATTTTTAGTGACCATTGGAATAAGATTTTTAAAAACATAAACCAAATGAAGGAGATACCTAAACAAGAAGATTTATCACATTCTGAATATCCATTATTCAGTAAGGTGTATGTGGTGTCCCATATGCACAAAAATACCATTGAATGGAGAATCTGCTTTTTGGCCATACAAACAGATGACCCTGCTGTAAGGAACAAACATTAAACCACATTCCACGATTCAAATACATTACTCCACTGTGAAATTGATGAATATAAGTGATAACGGTATCAATCAAGAGAAGCACCTAGCAACTGGAAGAAGTATTTCCTAATAACTCCAATAGTCAGAATGCTGGGAGTGGTGGTTCCCATCCAACAAAATCACACTCGATGGTAGAACAAACATAGCGGTCAGCAAACGGAATCTCCCTCCTGAGAGGGCACAAACATGTACCACAATTTGTGCAGCACATTGATTATTTTTAGTGACCACTGGAATAAGATTTTTAAAAATACAAACCCAATGAAGGGATACCTAAACAAGAAGATATATTACATTCTGAACATCCGTTATTCAGTAAGATGTATGTGAAGTCCCGTATGCACAAAAAAAAACCATTAAATGGAGAATCTGCTTTTTGGCCATACAAACAGATGATCCTGCTGTAAGGAACAAACAATTAACCACATTTCACGATTCAAATACATTACTCCACTGTGAAATTGATGAATATAAGTGATAACGGTATCAATCAAAAGAAGCACCTAGCAAAAGAAAGAAGTCTTTCCTAATTTCTCCAATAGTCAGAATGCTGGGAGTGGTGGTGCCCATCCAACAAAATCACACTCAATGGTACAACAAAAATAGCAGTCATGATTGGAGAATCTCCCTGCTGAGAGGGAAGAAACATGTACCACAATTTGTGCAGGACATTGATTATATTTAGTCACCATTGGAACAAAATTTTTAAACATATAAAGCAAATGAAGGAGATACTTAATCTAGAAGATTTAACTCATTCTGAACATTCGTTATTCAGTAAGATGTATGTGAAGTCCCGTATGCACAAAAAAACTATTAAATGGAGAATCTGCTTTTTGGCCATACAAACAGATGACCCTGCTGTAAGGAACAAACAATTAACCACATTTCACGATTCAAATACATTACTCCACTGTGAAATTGATGAATATAAGTGATAACGGTATCAATCAAAAGGAGCACCTAGCAAAAGAAAGAAGTCTTTCCTAATATCTCCAATAGTCAGAATGCTGGGAGTGGTGGTTTCCATCCAACAAAATCACACTCAATGGTACAACAAACATAGCGGTCATCAAACGGCATCTCCCTGCTGAGAGGGAAGAAACATGTACCACAATTTGTGCAGCACATTGATTATTTTTAGTAACCACTGGAATAAGACTTTTAAAAATACAAAGCGAATGAAGGAGATACCTTAACAAGAAGATATATTACATTCTGAATATCCATTATTCAGTAAGGAGGATGTGGTTTCCCATATTCACAAACAACCCATTATATGGAGAATCTGCTTTGTGGCCATACAAGCAGATGTCCCTGCTGTAAAGAACAAACATTTGGCCACATTTCATGATTCAAATACATTACTCCACTGTGAAATTGATGAATATAAGTGATAACGGTATCAATCAAAAGAAGCACCTAGCAAAAGAAAGAAGTCTTTCCTAATATCTCCAATAGTCAGAATGCTGGGAGTGGTGGTGCCCACCCAACAAAATCACACTCAATGGTACAACAAAAATAGCAGTCATGATTGGAGAATCTCCCTGCTGAGAGGGAAGAAACATGTACCACAATTTGTGCAGCACATTGATTATGTTTAGTGACCATTGGAATAAAATTTTTAAACATATAAAGCAAATGAAGGAGATACTTAATCAAGAAGATTTATCTCATTCTGAACATCCGTTATTCAGTAAGATGTATGTGAAGTCCCATATGCACAAAAAACCCATTCAATGGTGAATCTGCTTTGTGGCCATACATCCAGATGACCCTGCTGTAAAGAACAAACACTTAACCACATTTCACGATTCAAATACATTACTCCACTGTGAAATTGATGAATATAAGTGATAACGGTATCAATCAGAAGAAGCACCTAGCAAAAGAAAGAAGTCTTTCCTAATATCTCCAATAGTCAGAATGCTGGGAGTGGTGGTGCCCATCCAACAAAATCACACTCAATGGTACAACAAAAATAGCAGTCATGATTGGAGAATCTCCCTGCTGAGAGGGAACAAACATGTACCACAATTTGTGCAGCACATTGATTATTTTTAGCAACCACTGGAATAAGACTTTTAAAAATACAAAGCGAATGAAGGAGATACCTTAACAAGAAGATATATTACATTCTGAACATCCATTATTCAGTAAGGAGGATGTGGTTTCCCATATTCACAAACAACCCATTGAATGGAGAATCTGCTTTGTGGCCATACAAGCAGATGTCCCTGCTGTAAAGAACAAACATTTGGCCACATTTCATGATTCAAATACATTACTCCACTGTGAAATTGATGAATATAAGTGATAACGGTATCAATCAAAAGAAGCACCTAGCAAAAGAAAGAAGTCTTTCCTAATATCTCCAATAGTCAGAATGCTGGGAGTGGTGGTGCCCACCCAACAAAATCACACTCAATGGTACAACAAAAATAGCAGTCATCATTGGAGAATCTCCCTGCTGAGAGGGAAGAAACATGTACCACAATTTGTGCAGCACATTGATTATGTTTAGTGACCATTGGAATAAAATTTTTAAACATATAAAGCAAATGAAGGAGATACTTAATCAAGAAGATTTATCTCATTCTGAACATCCGTTATTCAGTAAGATGTATGTGAAGTCCCATATGCACAAAAAACCCATTCAATGGTGAATCTGCTTTGTGGCCATACATCCAGATGACCCTGCTGTAAAGAACAAACACTTAACCACATTTCACGATTCAAATACATTACTCCACTGTGAAATTGATGAATATAAGTGATAACGGTATCAATCAGAAGAAGCACCTAGCAAAAGAAAGAAGTCTTTCCTAATATCTCCAATAGTCAGAATGCTGGGAGTGGTGGTGCCCATCCAACAAAATCACACTCAATGGTACAACAAAAATAGCAGTCATGATTGGAGAATCTCCCTGCTGAGAGGGAACAAACATGTACCACAATTTGTGCAGCACATTGATTATATTTAGTGACCATTGGAATAAAATTTTTAAACATATAAAGCAAATAAAGGAGATTCCTAATCAAGAAGATTTATCTCATTCTGAACATCTGTTATTCAGTAAGATGTATGTGAAGTCCCATATGCACAAAAAAACCATTCAATGGTGAATCTGCTTTGTTCTGCTTTGTGGCCATACAACCAGATGAGCCTGCTGTAAAGAACAGACACTTAACCACATTTCAGGATTCAAATACATTACTCCACTGTGAAATTGATGAATATAAGTGATAACGGTATCAATCAAAATAAGCACCTAGCAAAAGAAAGAAGTCTTTCCTAATATCTCCAATAGTCAGAATGCTGGGAGTGGTGGTGCCCATCCAACAAAATCACACTCGATGGTACAACAAAAACAGCAGTCATGATTGGAGAATCTCCCTGCTGAGAGGGAACAAACATGTACCACAATTTGTGCAGCACATTGATTATATTTAGTGACCATTGGAATAAAATTTTTAAACATATAAAGCAAATGAAGGAGATACTTAATCAAGAAGATTTATCTCATTCTGAACATCCGTTATTCAGTAAGATGTATGTGAAGTCCCATATGCACAAAAAACCCATTCAATGGTGAATCTGCTTTGTGGCCATATATCCAGATGACCCTGCTGTAAAGAACAAACACTTAACCACATTTCACGATTCAAATACATTACTCCACTGTGAAATTGATGAATATAAGTGATAACGGTATCAATCAAAAGAAGCACCTAGCAAAAGAAAGAAGTCTTTCCTAATATATCCAATAGTCAGAATGCTGGGAGTGGTGGTACCCATCCAACAAAATCACACTCGATGGTACAACAAAAACAGCAGTCATGATTGGAGAATCTCCCTGCTGAGAGGGAACAAACATGTACCACAATTTGTGCAGCACTTTGATTATTTTTAGTGACCATTGGAATAACATTTTTAAAAACATTAACAAAATGAAGGAGATACCTAAACAAGAAGATTTATCACATTCTGAATATCCATTATTCAGTAAGGTGTATGTGGTGTCCCATATGCACAAAAATACCATTGAATGGAGAATCTGCTTTTTAGCCATACATACAGATGACCCTGCTGTAAGGAACAAACATTAAACCACATTTTACGATTCAAATACATTACTCCACTGTGAAATTGATGAATATAAGTGATAACGGTATCAATCAAAAGAAGCACCTAGCAACTGGAAGAAGTATTTCCTAATAACTCCAATAGTCAGAATGCTGGGAGTGGTGGTTCCCATCCAACAAAATCACACTCGATGGTAGAACAAACATAGCGGTCAGCAAACGGAATCTCCCTGCTGAGAGGGAACAAACATATACCACAATTTGTGCAGCACATTGATTATTTTTAGTGACCACTGGAATAAGATTTTTAAAAATACAAAGCCAATGAAGGAGATACCTAAACAAGAAGATATATTACATTCTGAACATCCGTTATTCAGTAAGATGTATGTGAAGTCCCGTATGCACAAAAAAACCATTAAATGGAGAATCTGCTTTTTGGCCATACAAACAGATGACCCTGCTGTAAGGAACAAACAATTAACCACATTTCAGGATTCAAATACATTACTCCACTGTGAAATTGATGAATATAAGTGATAACGGTAACAATCAAAAGAAGCACCAAGCAAAAGAAAGAAGTCTTTCCTAATAACTCCAATAGTCAGAATGCTGGGAATGGTGGTGCCCATCCAACAAAATCACACTCAATGGTACAACAAAAATATCAGTCATGATTGGAGAATCTCCCTGCTGAGAGGGAACAAACATGTACCACAATTTGTGCAGCACATTGATTATATTTAGTGACCATTGGAATAAAATTTTTAAACATATAAAGCAAATGAAGGAGATACCTAATCAAGAAGATTTATCTCATTCTGAACATCCGTTATTCAGTAAGATGTATGTGAAGTCCCATATGCACAAAAAACCCATTCAATGGTGAATCTGCTTTGTGGCCATACATCCAGATGACCCTGCTGTAAAGAACAAACACTTAACCACATTTCACGATTCAAATACATTACCCCACTGTGAAATTGATGAATATAAGTGATAACGTTATCAATCAAAAGAAGCACCTAGCAAAAGAAAGAAGTCTTTCCTAATATCTCCAATAGTCAGAATACTGGGTGTGGTGGTGCCCATCCAACAAAATCACACTCAATGGTACAACAAAAATAGCAGTCATGATTGGAGAATCTCCCTGCTGAGACGGAACAAACATGTACCACAATTTGTGCAGCACATTGATTATATTTAGTGACCATTGGAATAAAATTTTTAAACATATAAAGCAAATGAAGGAGATACCTAATCAAGAAGATTTATCTCATTCTGAACATCCGTTATTCAGTAAGATGTATGTGAAGTCCCATATGCACAAAAAACCCATTCAATGGTGAATCTGCTTTGTTCTGCTTTGTGGCCATACAACCAGATGAGCCTGCTGTAAAGAACAGACACTTAACCACATTTCAGGATTCAAATACATTACTCCACTGTGAAATTGATGAATATAAGTGATAACGGTATCAATCAAAATAAGCACCTAGCAAAAGAAAGAAGTCTTTCCTAATATCTCCAATAGTCAGAATGCTGGGAGTGGTGGTGCCCATCCAACAAAATCACACTCGATGGTACAACAAAAACAGCAGTCATGATTGGAGAATCTCCCTGCTGAGAGGGAACAAACATGTACCACAATTTGTGCAGCACATTGATTATATTTAGTGACCATTGGAATAAAATTTTTAAACATATAAAGCAAATGAAGGAGATACTTAATCAAGAAGATTTATCTCATTCTGAACATCCGTTATTCAGTAAGATGTATGTGAAGTCCCATATGCACAAAAAACCCATTCAATGGTGAATCTGCTTTGTGGCCATATATCCAGATGACCCTGCTGTAAAGAACAAACACTTAACCACATTTCACGATTCAAATACATTACTCCACTGTGAAATTGATGAATATAAGTGATAACGGTATCAATCAAAAGAAGCACCTAGCAAAAGAAAGAAGTCTTTCCTAATATATCCAATAGTCAGAATGCTGGGAGTGGTGGTACCCATCCAACAAAATCACACTCGATGGTACAACAAAAACAGCAGTCATGATTGGAGAATCTCCCTGCTGAGAGGGAACAAACATGTACCACAATTTGTGCAGCACTTTGATTATTTTTAGTGACCATTGGAATAACATTTTTAAAAACATTAACAAAATGAAGGAGATACCTAAACAAGAAGATTTATCACATTCTGAATATCCATTATTCAGTAAGGTGTATGTGGTGTCCCATATGCACAAAAATACCATTGAATGGAGAATCTGCTTTTTAGCCATACATACAGATGACCCTGCTGTAAGGAACAAACATTAAACCACATTTCACGATTCAAATACATTACTCCACTGTGAAATTGATGAATATAAGTGATAACGGTATCAATCAAAAGAAGCACCTAGCAACTGGAAGAAGTATTTCCTAATAACTCCAATAGTCAGAATGCTGGGAGTGGTGGTTCCCATCCAACAAAATCACACTCGATGGTAGAACAAACACAGCGGTCAGCAAACGGAATCTCCCTGCTGAGAGGGAACAAACATATACCACAATTTGTGCAGCACATTGATTATTTTTAGTGACCACTGGAATAAGATTTTTAAAAATACAAAGCCAATGAAGGAGATACCTAAACAAGAAGATATATTACATTCTGAACATCCGTTATTCAGTAAGATGTATGTGAAGTCCCGTATGCACAAAAAAACCATTAAATGGAGAATCTGCTTTTTGGCCATACAAACAGATGACCCTGCTGTAAGGAACAAACAATTAACCACATTTCAGGATTCAAATACATTACTCCACTGTGAAATTGATGAATATAAGTGATAACGGTAACAATCAAAAGAAGCACCAAGCAAAAGAAAGAAGTCTTTCCTAATAACTCCAATAGTCAGAATGCTGGGAATGGTGGTGCCCATCCAACAAAATCACACTCAATGGTACAACAAAAATATCAGTCATGATTGGAGAATCTCCCTGCTGAGAGGGAACAAACATGTACCACAATTTGTGCAGCACATTGATTATATTTAGTGACCATTGGAATAAAATTTTTAAACATATAAAGCAAATGAAGGAGATACCTAATCAAGAAGATTTATCTCATTCTGAACATCCGTTATTCAGTAAGATGTATGTGAAGTCCCATATGCACAAAAAACCCATTCAATGGTGAATCTGCTTTGTGGCCATACATCCAGATGACCCTGCTGTAAAGAACAAACACTTAACCACATTTCACGATTCAAATACATTACCCCACTGTGAAATTGATGAATATAAGTGATAACGTTATCAATCAAAAGAAGCACCTAGCAAAAGAAAGAAGTCTTTCCTAATATCTCCAATAGTCAGAATACTGGGGGTGGTGGTGCCCATCCAACAAAATCACACTCAATGGTACAACAAAAATAGCAGTCATGATTGGAGAATCTCCCTGCTGAGACGGAACAAACATGTACCACGATTTGTGCAGCACATTGATTATATTTAGTGACCATTGGAATAAAATTTTTAAACATATAAAGCAAATGAAGGAAATACCTAATCAAGAAGATTTATCTCATTCTGAACATCTGTTATTCAGTAAGATGTATGTGAAGTCCCATATGCACAAAATACCCATTCAATGGTGAATCTGCTTTGTGGCCATACATCCAGATGACCCTGCTGCAAAGAACAAACACTTAACCACATTTCACGATTCAAATACATTACTCCACTGTGAAATTGATGAATATAAGTGATAACGTTATCAATCAAAAGAAGCACCTAGCAAAAGAAAGAAGTCTTTCCTAATATCTCCAATAGTCAGAATACTGGGGGTGGTGGTGCCCATCCAACAAAATCACACTCAATGGTACAACAAAAATAGCAGTCATGATTGGAGAATCTCCCTGCTGAGACGGAACAAACATGTACCACAATTTGTGCAGCACATTGATTATATTTAGTGACCATTGGAATAAAATTTTTAAACATATAAAGCAAATGAAGGAAATACCTAATCAAGAAGATTTATCTCATTCTGAACATCTGTTATTCAGTAAGATGTATGTGAAGTCCCATATGCACAAAATACCCATTCAATGGTGAATCTGCTTTGTGGCCATACATCCAGATGACCCTGCTGTAAAGAACAAACACTTAACCACATTTCACGATTCAAATACATTACCCCACTGTGAAATTGATGAATATAAGTGATAACGTTATCAATCAAAAGAAGCACCTAGCAAAAGAAAGAAGTCTTAGCTAATATCTCCAATAGTCAGAATACTGGGTGTGGTGGTGCCCATCCAACAAAATCACACTCAATGGTACAACAAAAATAGCAGTCATGATTGGAGAATCTCCCTGCTGAGGGGGAACAAACATGTACCACAATTTGTGCAGCACATTGATTATATTTAGTGACCATTGGAATAAAATTTTTAAACATATAAAACAAGAGAAGGAGATACCTAATCAAGAAGATTTATCTCATTCTGAACATCCGTTATTCAGTAAGATGTATGTGAAGTCCCATATGCACAAAAAACCCATTCAATGGTGAATCTGCTTTGTGGCCATACATCCAGATGACCCTGCTGCAAAGAACAAACACTTAACCACATTTCACGATTCAAATACATTACTCCACTGTGAAATTGATGAATATAAGTGATAACGTTATCAATCAAAAGAAGCACCTAGCAAAAGAAAGAAGTCTTTCCTAATATCTCCAATAGTCAGAATACTGGGGGTGGTGGTGCCCATCCAACAAAATCACACTCAATGGTACAACAAAAATAGCAGTCATGATTGGAGAATCTCCCTGCTGAGACGGAACAAACATGTACCACAATTTGTGCAGCACATTGATTATATTTAGTGACCATTGGAATAAAATTTTTAAACATATAAAACAAGAGAAGGAGATACCTAATCAAGAAGATTTATCTCATTCTGAACATCTGTTATTCAGTAAGATGTATGTGAAGTCCCATATGCACAAAATACCCATTCAATGGTGAATCTGCTTTGTGGCCATACATCCAGATGACCCTGCTGCAAAGAACAAACACTTAACCACATTTCACGATTCAAATACATTACTCCACTGTGAAATTGATGAATATAAGTGATAACGTTATCAATCAAAAGAAGCACCTAGCAAAAGAAAGAAGTCTTTCCTAATATCTCCAATAGTCAGAATACTGGGGGTGGTGGTGCCCATCCAACAAAATCACACTCAATGGTACAACAAAAATAGCAGTCATGATTGGAGAATCTCCCTGCTGAGACGGAACAAACATGTACCACAATTTGTGCAGCACATTGATTATATTTAGTGACCATTGGAATAAAATTTTTAAACATATAAAACAAGAGAAGGAGATACCTAATCAAGAAGATTTATCTCATTCTGAACATCTGTTATTCAGTAAGATGTATGTGAAGTCCCATATGCACAAAATACCCATTCAATGGTGAATCTGCTTTTTGGCCATACAAACAGATGACCCTGCTGTAAGGAACAAACAATTAACCACATTTTAGGATTCAAATACATTACTCCACTGTGAAATTGATGAATATAAGTGATAACGGTAACAATCAAAAGAAGCACCAAGCAAAAGAAAGAAGTCTTTCCTAATATCTCCAATAGTCAGAATACTGGGAGTGGTGGTGCCCATCCAACAAAATCACACTCAATGGTACAACAAAAATAGCAGTCATGATTGGAGAATCTCCCTGCTGAGACGGAACAAACATGTACCACAATTTGTGCAGCACATTGATTATATTTAGTGACCATTGGAATAAAATTTTTAAACATATAAAGCAAATGAAGGAAATACCTAATCAAGAAGATTTATCTCATTCTGAACATCTGTTATTCAGTAAGATGTATGTGAAGTCCCATATGCACAAAATACCCATTCAATGGTGAATCTGCTTTGTGGCCATACATCCAGATGACCCTGCTGCAAAGAACAAACACTTAACCACATTTCACGATTCAAATACATTACTCCACTGTGAAATTGATGAATATAAGTGATAACGTTATCAATCAAAAGAAGCACCTAGCAAAAGAAAGAAGTCTTTCCTAATATCTCCAATAGTCAGAATACTGGGTGTGGTGGTGCCCATCCAACAAAATCACACTCAATGGTACAACAAAAATAGCAGTCATGATTGGAGAATCTCCCTGCTGAGACGGAACAAACATGTACCACAATTTGTGCAGCACATTGATTATATTTAGTGACCATTGGAATAAAATTTTTAAACATATAAAACAAGAGAAGGAGATACCTAATCAAGAAGATTTATCTCATTCTGAACATCCGTTATTCAGTAAGATGTATGTGAAGTCCCATATGCACAAAAAACCCATTCAATGGTGAATCTGCTTTTTGGCCATACAAACAGATGACCCTGCTGTAAGGAACAAACAATTAACCACATTTTAGGATTCAAATACATTACTCCACTGTGAAATTGATGAATATAAGTGATAACGGTAACAATCAAAAGAAGCACCAAGCAAAAGAAAGAAGTCTTTCCTAATATCTCCAATAGTCAGAATACTGGGAGTGGTGGTGCCCATCCAACAAAATCACACTCAATGGTACAACAAAAATAGCAGTCATGATTGGAGAATCTCCCTGCTGAGACGGAACAAACATGTACCACAATTTGTGCAGCACATTGATTATATTTAGTGACCATTGGAATAAAATTTTTAAACATATAAAGCAAATGAAGGAAATACCTAATCAAGAAGATTTATCTCATTCTGAACATCTGTTATTCAGTAAGATGTATGTGAAGTCCCATATGCACAAAATACCCATTCAATGGTGAATCTGCTTTGTGGCCATACATCCAGATGACCCTGCTGCAAAGAACAAACACTTAACCACATTTCACGATTCAAATACATTACTCCACTGTGAAATTGATGAATATAAGTGATAACGTTATCAATCAAAAGAAGCACCTAGCAAAAGAAAGAAGTCTTTCCTAATATCTCCAATAGTCAGAATACTGGGTGTGGTGGTGCCCATCCAACAAAATCACACTCAATGGTACAACAAAAATAGCAGTCATGATTGGAGAATCTCCCTGCTGAGACGGAACAAACATGTACCACAATTTGTGCAGCACATTGATTATATTTAGTGACCATTGGAATAAAATTTTTAAACATATAAAACAAGAGAAGGAGATACCTAATCAAGAAGATTTATCTCATTCTGAACATCCGTTATTCAGTAAGATGTATGTGAAGTCCCATATGCACAAAATACCCATTCAATGGTGAATCTGCTTTTTGGCCATACAAACAGATGACCCTGCTGTAAGGAACAAACAATTAACCACATTTTAGGATTCAAATACATTACTCCACTGTGAAATTGATGAATATAAGTGATAACGGTAACAATCAAAAGAAGCACCAAGCAAAAGAAAGAAGTCTTTCCTAATATCTCCAATAGTCAGAATACTGGGAGTGGTGGTGCCCATCCAACAAAATCACACTCAATGGTACAACAAAAATAGCAGTCATGATTGGAGAATCTCCCTGCTGAGACGGAACAAACATGTACCACAATTTGTGCAGCACATTGATTATATTTAGTGACCATTGGAATAAAATTTTTAAACATATAAAGCAAATGAAGGAAATACCTAATCAAGAAGATTTATCTCATTCTGAACATCTGTTATTCAGTAAGATGTATGTGAAGTCCCATATGCACAAAATACCCATTCAATGGTGAATCTGCTTTGTGGCCATACATCCAGATGACCCTGCTGCAAAGAACAAACACTTAACCACATTTCACGATTCAAATACATTACTCCACTGTGAAATTGATGAATATAAGTGATAACGTTATCAATCAAAAGAAGCACCTAGCAAAAGAAAGAAGTCTTTCCTAATATCTCCAATAGTCAGAATACTGGGAGTGGTGGTGCCCATCCAACAAAATCACACTCAATGGTACAACAAAAATAGCAGTCATGATTGGAGAATCTCCCTGCTGAGACGGAACAAACATGTACCACAATTTGTGCAGCACATTGATTATATTTAGTGACCATTGGAATAAAATTTTTAAACATATAAAACAAGAGAAGGAGATACCTAATCAAGAAGATTTATCTCATTCTGAACATCCGTTATTCAGTAAGATGTATGTGAAGTCCCATATGCACAAAAAACCCATTCAATGGTGAATCTGCTTTGTGGCCATACATCCAGATGACCCTGCTGTAAAGAACAAACACTTAACCACATTTCACGATTCAAATACATTACCCCACTGTGAAATTGATGAATATAAGTGATAACGTTATCAATCAAAAGAAGCACCTAGCAAAAGAAAGAAGTCTTTCCTAATATCTCCAATAGTCAGAATACTGGGTGTGGTGGTGCCCATCCAACAAAATCACACTCAATGGTACAACAAAAATAGCAGTCATGATTGGAGAATCTCCCTGCTGAGACGGAACAAACATGTACCACAATTTGTGCAGCACATTGATTATATTTAGTGACCATTGGAATAAAATTTTTAAACATATAAAGCAAATGAAGGAGATACCTAATCAAGAAGATTTATCTCATTCTGAACATCCGTTATTCAGTAAGATGTATGTGAAGTCCCATATGCACAAAAAACCCATTCAATGGTGAATCTGCTTTGTGGCCATACATCCAGATGACCCTGCTGTAAAGAACAAACACTTAACCACATTTCACGATTCAAATACATTACCCCACTGTGAAATTGATGAATATAAGTGATAACGTTATCAATCAAAAGAAGCACCTAGCAAAAGAAAGAAGTCTTTCCTAATATCTCCAATAGTCAGAATACTGGGTGTGGTGGTGCCCTTCCAACAAAATCACACTCAATGGTACAACAAAAATAGCAGTCATGATTGGAGAATCTCCCTGCTGAGACGGAACAAACATGTACCACAATTTGTGCAGCACATTGATTATATTTAGTGACCATTGGAATAAAATTTTTAAACATATAAAACAAGAGAAGGAGATACCTAATCAAGAAGATTTATCTCATTCTGAACATCCGTTATTCAGTAAGATGTATGTGAAGTCCCATATGCACAAAAAACCCATTCAATGGTGAATCTGCTTTGTGGCCATACATCCAGATGACCCTGCTGTAAAGAACAAACACTTAACCACATTTCACGATTCAAATACATTACCCCACTGTGAAATTGATGAATATAAGTGATAACGTTATCAATCAAAAGAAGCACCTAGCAAAAGAAAGAAGTCTTTCCTAATATCTCCAATAGTCAGAATACTGGGTGTGGTGGTGCCCTTCCAACAAAATCACACTCAATGGTACAACAAAAATAGCAGTCATGATTGGAGAATCTCCCTGCTGAGACGGAACAAACATGTACCACAATTTGTGCAGCACATTGATTATATTTAGTGACCATTGGAATAAAATTTTTAAACATATAAAACAAGAGAAGGAGATACCTAATCAAGAAGATTTATCTCATTCTGAACATCCGTTATTCAGTAAGATGTATGTGAAGTCCCATATGCACAAAAAACCCATTCAATGGTGAATCTGCTTTGTGGCCATACATCCAGATGACCCTGCTGTAAAGAACAAACACTTAACCACATTTCACGATTCAAATACATTACCCCACTGTGAAATTGATGAATATAAGTGATAACGTTATCAATCAAAAGAAGCACCTAGCAAAAGAAAGAAGTCTTTCCTAATATCTCCAATAGTCAGAATACTGGGTGTGGTGGTGCCCATCCAACAAAATCACACTCAATGGTACAACAAAAATAGCAGTCATGATTGGAGAATCTCCCTGCTGAGACGGAACAAACATGTACCACAATTTGTGCAGCACATTGATTATATTTAGTGACCATTGGAATAAAATTTTTAAACATATAAAGCAAATGAAGGAGATACCTAATCAAGAAGATTTATCTCATTCTGAACATCCGTTATTCAGTAAGATGTATGTGAAGTCCCATATGCACAAAAAACCCATTCAATGGTGAATCTGCTTTGTGGCCATACATCCAGATGACCCTGCTGTAAAGAACAAACACTTAACCACATTTCACGATTCAAATACATTACCCCACTGTGAAATTGATGAATATAAGTGATAACGTTATCAATCAAAAGAAGCACCTAGCAAAAGAAAGAAGTCTTTCCTAATATCTCCAATAGTCAGAATACTGGGTGTGGTGGTGCCCTTCCAACAAAATCACACTCAATGGTACAACAAAAATAGCAGTCATGATTGGAGAATCTCCCTGCTGAGACGGAACAAACATGTACCACAATTTGTGCAGCACATTGATTATATTTAGTGACCATTGGAATAAAATTTTTAAACATATAAAACAAGAGAAGGAGATACCTAATCAAGAAGATTTATCTCATTCTGAACATCCGTTATTCAGTAAGATGTATGTGAAGTCCCATATGCACAAAATACCCATTCAATGGTGAATCTGCTTTTTGGCCATACAAACAGATGACCCTGCTGTAAGGAACAAACAATTAACCACATTTTAGGATTCAAATACATTACTCCACTGTGAAATTGATGAATATAAGTGATAACGGTAACAATCAAAAGAAGCACCAAGCAAAAGAAAGAAGTCTTTCCTAATATCTCCAATAGTCAGAATACTGGGAGTGGTGGTGCCCATCCAACAAAATCACACTCAATGGTACAACAAAAATAGCAGTCATGATTGGAGAATCTCCCTGCTGAGACGGAACAAACATGTACCACAATTTGTGCAGCACATTGATTATATTTAGTGACCATTGGAATAAAATTTTTAAACATATAAAGCAAATGAAGGAAATACCTAATCAAGAAGATTTATCTCATTCTGAACATCTGTTATTCAGTAAGATGTATGTGAAGTCCCATATGCACAAAATACCCATTCAATGGTGAATCTGCTTTGTGGCCATACATCCAGATGACCCTGCTGCAAAGAACAAACACTTAACCACATTTCACGATTCAAATACATTACTCCACTGTGAAATTGATGAATATAAGTGATAACGTTATCAATCAAAAGAAGCACCTAGCAAAAGAAAGAAGTCTTTCCTAATATCTCCAATAGTCAGAATACTGGGTGTGGTGGTGCCCATCCAACAAAATCACACTCAATGGTACAACAAAAATAGCAGTCATGATTGGAGAATCTCCCTGCTGAGACGGAACAAACATGTACCACAATTTGTGCAGCACATTGATTATATTTAGTGACCATTGGAATAAAATTTTTAAACATATAAAACAAGAGAAGGAGATACCTAATCAAGAAGATTTATCTCATTCTGAACATCCGTTATTCAGTAAGATGTATGTGAAGTCCCATATGCACAAAAAACCCATTCAATGGTGAATCTGCTTTGTGGCCATACATCCAGATGACCCTGCTGTAAAGAACAAACACTTAACCACATTTCACGATTCAAATACATTACCCCACTGTGAAATTGATGAATATAAGTGATAACGTTATCAATCAAAAGAAGCACCTAGCAAAAGAAAGAAGTCTTTCCTAATATCTCCAATAGTCAGAATACTGGGTGTGGTGGTGCCCATCCAACAAAATCACACTCAATGGTACAACAAAAATAGCAGTCATGATTGGAGAATCTCCCTGCTGAGACGGAACAAACATGTACCACAATTTGTGCAGCACATTGATTATATTTAGTGACCATTGGAATAAAATTTTTAAACATATAAAACAAGAGAAGGAGATACCTAATCAAGAAGATTTATCTCATTCTGAACATCCGTTATTCAGTAAGATGTATGTGAAGTCCCATATGCACAAAAAACCCATTCAATGGTGAATCTGCTTTGTGGCCATACATCCAGATGACCCTGCTGTAAAGAACAAACACTTAACCACATTTCACGATTCAAATACATTACCCCACTGTGAAATTGATGAATATAAGTGATAACGTTATCAATCAAAAGAAGCACCTAGCAAAAGAAAGAAGTCTTTCCTAATATCTCCAATAGTCAGAATACTGGGTGTGGTGGTGCCCATCCAACAAAATCACACTCAATGGTACAACAAAAATAGCAGTCATGATTGGAGAATCTCCCTGCTGAGACGGAACAAACATGTACCACAATTTGTGCAGCACATTGATTATATTTAGTGACCATTGGAATAAAATTTTTAAACATATAAAGCAAATGAAGGAGATACCTAATCAAGAAGATTTATCTCATTCTGAACATCCGTTATTCAGTAAGATGTATGTGAAGTCCCATATGCACAAAAAACCCATTCAATGGTGAATCTGCTTTGTGGCCATACATCCAGATGACCCTGCTGTAAAGAACAAACACTTAACCACATTTCACGATTCAAATACATTACCCCACTGTGAAATTGATGAATATAAGTGATAACGTTATCAATCAAAAGAAGCACCTAGCAAAAGAAAGAAGTCTTTCCTAATATCTCCAATAGTCAGAATACTGGGTGTGGTGGTGCCCATCCAACAAAATCACACTCAATGGTACAACAAAAATAGCAGTCATGATTGGAGAATCTCCCTGCTGAGACGGAACAAACATGTACCACAATTTGTACAGCACATTGATTATATTTAGTGACCATTGGAATAAAATTTTTAAACATATAAAACAAGAGAAGGAGATACCCAATCAAGAAGATTTATCTCATTCTGAACATCCTTTATTCAGTAAGATGTATGTGAAGTCCCATATGCACAAAAAACCCATTCAATGGTGAATCTGCTTTGTGGCCATACAACCAGATGACCCTGCTGTAAGGAACAAACACTTAACCACTTTTCACGATTCAAATACATTACTCCACTGTGAAATTGATGAATATAAGTGATAACAGTATCAATCAAAAGAAGCACCTAGCAAAGGAAAGAAGTCTTTCCTAATATCTCCAATAGTCAGAATGCTGGGAGTGGTGGTGCCCATCCAACAAAATCACACTCAATGGTACAACAAAATTGTAGTCATGATTGGAGAATCTCCCTGCTGAGAGGGAAGAAACATGTACAACAATTTGTGCAGCACATTGATTATATTTAGTGACCATTGGAATAAAATTTTTAAACATATAAAGCAAATGAAGGAGATACCTAATCAAGAAGATTTATCTCATTCTGAACATCTGTTATTCAGTAAGATGTATGTGAAGTCCTATATGCACAAAAAACCCATTCAATGGTGAATCTGCTTTGTGGCCATACATCCAGATGACCCTGCTGTAAAGAAGAAACACTTAACCACATTTCACGATTCAAATACATTACTCCACTGTGAAACTGATGAATATAAGTGATAACGGTATCAATCAAAAGAATCACCCAGCAAAAGAAAGAAGTCTTTCCTAATATCTCCAATAGTCAGAATGCTGGGAGTGGTGGTGCCCATCCAACAAAATCACACTCGATGGTACAACAAAAACAGCAGTCATGATTGGAGAATCTCCCTGCTGAGAGGGAACAAACATGTACCACAATTTGTGCAGCACTTTGATTATTTTTAGTGACCATTGGAATAAGATTTTTAAAAATATAAACCAAATGAAGGAGATACCTAAACAAGAAGATTTATCACATTCTGAATATCCATTAGTCTGTAAGGTGTATGTGGTGTCCCATATGCACAAAAATACCATTGAATGGAGAATCTGCTTTTTGGCCATACAAACAGATGACCCTGCTGTAAGGAACAAACATTAAACCACATTTCACGATTCAAATACATTACTCCACTGTGAAATTGATGAATATAAGTGATAACGGTATCAATCAAAAGGAGCACCTAGCAAAAGAAAGAAGTCTTTCCTAATATCTCCAATAGTCAGAATGCTGGGAGTGGTGGTGCCCATCCAACAAAATCACACTCAATGGTACAACAAAAATAGCAGTCATGATTGGAGAATCGCCCTGCTGAGAGGGAAGAAACATGTACCACAATTTGTGCAGCACATTGATTATATATAGTGACCATTGGAATAAAATTTTTAAACATATAAAGGAAATGAAGGAGATACCTAATCAAGAACATTTATCTCAATCTGAACATCCGTTATTCAGTAAGATGTATGTGAAGTCCCATATGCACAAAAATACCATTGAATGGAGAATCTGCTTTTTAGCCATACAAACAGATGACCCTGCTGTAAGGAACAAACATTAAACCACATTTCACGATTCAAATACATTACTTCACTGTGAAATTGATGAATATAAGTGATAACGGTATCAATCAAAAGAAGCGCCTAGCAACTGGAAGAAGTATTTCCTAATAACTCCAATAGTCAGAATGCTGGTAGTGGTGGTTCCCATCCAACAAAATCACACTCGATGGTACAACAAACATAGCGCTCATCAAACGGAATCTCCCTGCTGAGAGGGAACAAACATGTACCACAATTTGTGCAGCACATTGATTATTTTTAGCAACCACTGGAATAAGACTTTTAAAAATACAAAGCGAATGAAGGAGATACCTTAACAAGAAGATATATTACATTCTGAACATCCATTATTCAGTAAGGAGGATGTGGTTTCTCATATGCAAAAACAACCCATTGAATGGAGAATCTGCTTTGTGGCCATACAAGCAGATGTCCCTGCTGTAAAGAACAAACATTTAGCCACATTTCACGATTCAAATACATTACTCCACTGTGAAATTGATGAATATAAGTGATAACGGTATCAATCAAAAGAAGCACCTAGCAAAAGAAAGAAGTCTTTCCTAATATCTCCAATAGTCAGAATGCTGGGAGTTGTGGTGCCCATCCAACAAAATCACACTCAATGGTACAACAAAAATAGCAGTCATGATTGGAGAATCTCCCTGCTGAGAGGGAAGAAACATGTACCACAATTTGTGTAGCACATTGATTATATTTAGTCACCATTGGAACAAAATTTTTAAACATATAAAGCAAATGAAGGAGATACTTAATCTAGAAGATTTAACTCATTCTGAACATCCGTTATTCTGTAAGGTGCATGTGAAGTCCCGTATGCACAAAAAAACTACTAATGGAGAATCTGCTTTTTGGCCATACAAACAGATGACCCTGCTGTAAGGAACAAACAATTAACCACATTTCACGATTGAAATACATTACTCCACTGTGAAATTGATGAATATAACTGATAACGGTATCAATCAAAAGAAGCACCTAGCAAAGGAAAGAAGTCTTTCCTAATATCTCCAATAGTCAGAATGCTGGGAGTGGTGGTACCCATCTAACAAAATCACTCTCAATGGTACAACAAAAATAGCAGTCATGATTGGAGAATCTCCCTGCTGAGAGGGAACAAACATGTACCACAATTTGTGCAGCACATTGATTATTTTTAGTGACCATTGGAATAAAATTTTTAAACATATAAAGCAAATGAAGGAGATACCTAATCAAGAAGATTTATCTCATTCTGAACATCTGTTATTCAGTAAGATGTATGTGAAGTCCCATATGCACAAAAAACCCATTCAATGGTGAATCTGCTTTGTGGCCATACATCCAGATGACCCTGCTGTAAAGAACAAACACTTAACCACATTTCACGATTCAAATACATTACTCCACTGTGAAACTGATGAATATAAGTGATAACGGTATCAATCAAAAGAAGCACCTAGCAAAAGAAAGAAGTCTTTCCTAATATCTCCAATAGTCAGAATGCTGGGAGTGGTGGTGCCCATCCAACAAAATCACACTCGATGGTACAACAAAAACAGCAGTCATGATTGGAGAATCTCCCTGCTGAGAGGGAACAAACATGTACCACAATTTGTGCAGCACTTTGATTATTTCTAGTGACCATTGGAATAAGATTTTTAAAAATATAAACCAAATGAAGGAGATACCTAAACAAGAAGATTTATCACATTCTGAATATCCATTAGTCTGTAAGGTGTATGTGGTGTCCCATATGCACAAAAATACCATTGAATGGAGAATCTGCTTTTTGGCCATACAAACAGATGATCCTGCTGTAAGGAACAAACATTAAACCACATTTCACGATTCAAATACATTACTCCACTGTGAAATTGATGAATATAAGTGATAACGGTATCAATCAAAAGAAGCGCCTAGCAACTGGAAGAAGTATTTCCTAATAACTCCAATAATCAGAATGCTGGGAGTGGTGGTTCCCATCCAACAAAATCACACTCGATGGTAGAACAAACATAGCGGTCATCAAACGGAATCTCCCTGCTGAGAGGGAACAAACATGTACCACAATTTGTACAGCACATTGATTATTTTTAGCGACCACTGGAATAAGACATTTAAAAATACAAAGCGAATGAAGGAGATACCTTAACAAGAAGATATATTACATTCGGAACATCCATTATTCAGTAAGGAGGATGTGGTTTCCCATATGCACAAACAACCCATTGAATGGAGAATCTGCTTTGTGGCCATACAAGCAGATGTCCCTGCTGTAAAGAACAAACATTTAGCCACATTTCACGATTCAAATACATTACTCCACTGTGAAATTGATGAATATAATTGATAACGGTATCAATCAAAAGAAGCACCTAGCAAAAGAAAGAAGTCTTTCCTAATATCTCCAATAGTCAGAATGCTGGGAGTGGTGGTGCCCATCCAACAAAATCACACTCAATGGTACAACAAAAATAGCAGTCATGATTGGAGAATCTCCCTGCTGAGAGGGAGGAAACATGTACCACAATTTGTGCAGCACATTGATTATATTTAGTCACCATTGGAACAAAATTTTTAAACATATAAAGCAAATGAAGGAGATACTTAATCTAGAAGATTTAACTCATTCTGAACATTCGTTATTCAGTAAGATTTATGTGAAGTCCCGTATGCACAAAAAAACTATTAAATGGAAAATCTGCTTTTTGGCCATACAAACAGATGACCCTGCTGTAAGGAACAAACAATTAACCACATTTCACGATTCAAATACATTACTCCACTGTGAAATTGATGAATATAAGTGATAACGGTATCAATCAAAAGGAGCACCTAGCAAAAGAAAGAAGTCATTCCTAATATCTCCAATAGTCAGAATGCTGGGAGTGGTGGTGCCCATCCAACAAAATCACACTCAATGGTACAACAAAAATAGCAGTCATGATTGGAGAATCTCCCTGCTGAGAGGGAACAAACATGTACCACAATTTGTGCAGCACTTTGATTATTTTTAGTGACCATTGGAATAAGATTTTTAAAAATATAAACCAAATGAAGGAGATACCTAAACAAGAAGATTTATCACATTCTGAATATCCATTAGTCTGTAAGGTGTATGTGGTGTCCCATATGCACAAAAATACCATTGAATGGAGAATCTGCTTTTTGGCCATACAAACAGATGACCCTGCTGTAAGGAACAAACATTAAACCACATTTCACGATTCAAATACATTACTCCACTGTGAAATTGATGAATATAAGTGATAACGGTATCAATCAAAAGGAGCACCTAGCAAAAGAAAGAAGTCTTTCCTAATATCTCCAATAGTCAGAATGCTGGGAGTGGTGGTGCCCATCCAACAAAATCACACTCAATGGTACAACAAAAATAGCAGTCATGATTGGAGAATCGCCCTGCTGAGAGGGAAGAAACATGTACCACAATTTGTGCAGCACATTGATTATATATAGTGACCATTGGAATAAAATTTTTAAACATATAAAGGAAATGAAGGAGATACCTAATCAAGAAAATTTATCTCAATCTGAACATCCGTTATTCAGTAAGATGTATGTGAAGTCCCATATGCACAAAAATACCATTGAATGGAGAATCTGCTTTTTAGCCATACAAACAAATGACCCGGCTGTAAGGAACAAACATTAAACCACATTTCACGATTCAAATACATTACTTCACTGTGAAATTGATGAATATAAGTGATAACGGTATCAATCAAAAGAAGCGCCTAGCAACTGGAAGAAGTATTTCCTAATAACTCCAATAGTCAGAATGCTGGTAGTGGTGGTTCCCATCCAACAAAATCACACTCGATGGTACAACAAACATAGCGCTCATCAAACGGAATCTCCCTGCTGAGAGGGAACAAACATGTACCACAATTTGTGCAGCACATTGATTATTTTTAGCAACCACTGGAATAAGACTTTTAAAAATACAAAGCGAATGAAGGAGATACCTTAACAAGAAGATATATTACATTCTGAACATCCATTATTCAGTAAGGAGGATGTGGTTTCTCATATGCAAAAACAACCCATTGAATGGAGAATCTGCTTTGTGGCCATACAAGCAGATGTCCCTGCTGTAAAGAACAAACATTTAGCCACATTTCACGATTCAAATACATTACTCCACTGTGAAATTGATGAATATAAGTGATAACGGTATCAATCAAAAGAAGCACCTAGCAAAAGAAAGAAGTCTTTCCTAATATCTCCAATAGTCAGAATGCTGGGAGTTGTGGTGCCCATCCAACAAAATCACACTCAATGGTACAACAAAAATAGCAGTCATGATTGGAGAATCTCCCTGCTGAGAGGGAAGAAACATGTACCACAATTTGTGTAGCACATTGATTATATTTAGTCACCATTGGAACAAAATTTTTAAACATATAAAGCAAATGAAGGAGATACTTAATCTAGAAGATTTAACTCATTCTGAACATCCGTTATTCTGTAAGGTGCATGTGAAGTCCCGTATGCACAAAAAAACTACTAATGGAGAATCTGCTTTTTGGCCATACAAACAGATGACCCTGCTGTAAGGAACAAACAATTAACCACATTTCACGATTGAAATACATTACTCCACTGTGAAATTGATGAATATAAGTGATAACGGTATCAATCAAAAGAAGCGCCTAGCAACTGGAAGAAGTATTTCCTAATAACTCCAATAATCAGAATGCTGGGAGTGGTGGTTCCCATCCAACAAAATCACACTCGATGGTAGAACAAACATAGCGGTCATCAAACGGAATCTCCCTGCTGAGAGGGAACAAACATGTACCACAATTTGTACAGCACATTGATTATTTTTAGCGACCACTGGAATAAGACATTTAAAATTACAAAGCGAATGAAGGAGATACCTTAACAAGAAGATATATTACATTCGGAACATCCATTATTCAGTAAGGAGGATGTGGTTTCCCATATGCACAAACAACCCATTGAATGGAGAATCTGCTTTGTGGCCATACAAGCAGATGTCCCTGCTGTAAAGAACAAACATTTAGCCACATTTCACGATTCAAATACATTACTCCACTGTGAAATTGATGAATATAATTGATAACGGTATCAATCAAAAGAAGCACCTAGCAAAAGAAAGAAGTCTTTCCTAATATCTCCAATAGTCAGAATGCTGGGAGTGGTGGTGCCCATCCAACAAAATCACACTCAATGGTACAACAAAAATAGCAGTCATGATTGGAGAATCTCCCTGCTGAGAGGGAAGAAACATGTACCACAATTTGTGCAGCACATTGATTATATTTAGTCACCATTGGAACAAAATTTTTAAACATATAAAGCAAATGAAGGAGATACTTAATCTAGAAGATTTAACTCATTCTGAACATTCGTTATTCAGTAAGATTTATGTGAAGTCCCGTATGCACAAAAAAACTATTAAATGGAAAATCTGCTTTTTGGCCATACAAACAGATGACCCTGCTGTAAGGAACAAACAATTAACCACATTTCACGATTCAAATACATTACTCCACTGTGAAATTGATGAATATAAGTGATAACGGTATCAATCAAAAGAAGCACCTAGCAAAAGAAAGAAGTCTTTCCTAATATCTCCAATAGTCAGAATGCTGGGAGTGGTGGTGCCCATCCAACAAAATCACACTCAATGGTACAACAAAAATAGCAGTCATGATTGGAGAATCGCCCTGCTGAGAGGGAAGAAACATGTACCACAATTTGTGCAGCACATTGATTATATTTAGTGACCATTGGAATAAAATTTTTAAACATATAAAGGAAATGAAGGAGATACCTAATCAAGAAGATTTATCTCATTCTGAACATCCGTTATTCAGTAAGATGTATGTGAAGTC
Source organism: Schistocerca cancellata (assembly GCF_023864275.1). Classification (NCBI taxonomy): domain Eukaryota; kingdom Metazoa; phylum Arthropoda; class Insecta; order Orthoptera; family Acrididae; genus Schistocerca; species Schistocerca cancellata. Next base: position 768,015 of record NW_026046819.1, on the reverse strand, counting down.
CCATATGCACAAAAATACCATTGAATGGAGAATCTGCTTTTTGGCCATACAAACAGATGACCCTGCTGTAAGGAACAAACATTAAACCACATTTCACGATTCAAATACATTACTCCACTGTGAAATTGATGAATATAAGTGATAACGGTATCAATCAAAAGAAGCGCCTAGCAACTGGAAGAAGTATTTCCTAATAACTCCAATAGTCAGAATGCTGGGAGTGGTGGTTCCCATCCAACAAAATCACACTCGATGGTAGAACAAACATAGCGGTCATCAAACGGAATCTCCCTGCTGAGAGGGAACAAACATGTACCACAATTTGTGCAGCACATTGATTATTTTTAGCGACCACTGGAATAAGACTTTTAAAAATACAAAGCGAATGAAGGAGATACCTTAACAAGAAGATATATTACATTCTGAACATCCATTATTCAGTAAGGAGGATGTGGTTTCCCATATGCACAAACAACCCATTGAATGGAGAATCTGCTTTGTGGCCATACAAGCAGATGTTCCTGCTGTAAAGAACAAACATTTAGCCACATTTCACGATTCAAATACATTACTCCACTGTGAAATTGATGAATATAAGTGATAACGGTATCAATCAAAAGAAGCACCTAGCAAAAGAAACAAGTCTTTCCTAATATCTCCAATAGTCAGAATGCTGGGAGTGGTGGTGCCCACCCAACAAAATCACACTCAATGGTACAACAAAAATAGCAGTCATGATTGGAGAATCTCCCTGCTGAGAGGGAAGAAACATGTACCACAATTTGTGCAGCACATTGATTATATTTAGTGACCATTGGAATAAAATTTTTAAACATATAAAGCAAATGAAGGAGATACTTAATCAAAAAGATTTATCTCATTCTGAACATCCGTTATTCAGTAAGATGTATGTGAAGTCCCATATGCACAAAAAACCCATTCAATGGTGAATCTGCTTTGTGGCCATACATCCAGATGACCCTGCTGTAAAGAACAAACACTTAACCACATTTCACGATTCAAATACATTACTCCACTGTGAAATTGATGAATATAAGTGATAACGGTATCAATCAAAAGAAGCACCTAGCAAAAGAAAGAAGTCTTGCCTAATATATCCAATAGTCAGAATGCTGGGAGTGGTGGTGCCCCTCCAACAAAATCACACTCAATGGTACAACAAAAATAGCAGTCATGATTGGAGAATCTCCCTGCTGAGAGGGAACAAACATGTACCACAATTTGTGCAGCACATTGATTATATTTAGTGACCATTGGAATAAAATTTTTAAACATATAAAGCAAATAAAGGAGATTCCTAATCAAGAAGATTTATCTCATTCTGAACATCCGTTATTCAGTAAGATGTGTGTGAAGTCCCATATGCACAAAAAAACCATTCAATGGTGAATCTGCTTTGTTCTGCTTTGTGGCCATACAACCAGATGAGCCTGCTGTAAAGAACAGACACTTAACCACATTTCAGGATTCAAATACATTACTCCACTGTGAAATTGATGAATATAAGTGATAACGGTATCAATCAAAAGAAGCACCTAGCAAAAGAAACAAGTCTTTCCTAATATCTCCAATAGTCAGAATGCTGGGAGTGGTGGTGCCCATCCAACAAAATCACACTCGATGGTACAACAAAAACAGCTGTCATGATTGGAGAATCTCCCTGCTGAGAGGGAACAAACATGTACCACAATTTGTGCAGCACATTGATTATATTTAATGACTATTGGAATAAAATTTTTAAACATATAAAGCAAATGAAGGAGATACTTAATCAAGAAGATTTATCTCATTCTGAACATCCGTTATTCAGTAAGATGTATGTGAAGTCCCATATGCACAAAAAACCCATTCAATGGTGAATCTGCTTTGTGGCCATACATCCAGATGACCCTGCTGTAAAGAACAAACACTTAACCACATTTCACGATTCAAATACATTACTCCACTGTGAAATTGATGAATATAAGTGATAACGGTATCAATCAAAAGAAGCACCTAACAAAAGAAAGAAGTCTTTCCTAATATATCCAATAGTCAGAATGCTGGGAGTGGTGGTGCCCATCCAACAAAATCACACTCGATGGTACAACAAAAACAGCAGTCATGATTGGAGAATCTCCCTGCTGAGAGGGAACAAACATGTACCACAATTTGTGCAGCACTTTGATTATTTTTAGTGACCATTGGAATAAGATTTTTAAAAACATAAACAAAATGAAGGAGATACCTAAACAAGAAGATTTATCACATTCTGAATATCCATTATTCAGTAAGGTGTATGTGGTGTCCCATATGCACAAAAATACCATTGAATGGAGAATCTGCTTTTTAGCCATACAAACAGATGACCCTGCTGTAAGGAACAAACATTAAACCACATTTCACGATTCAAATACATTACTCCACTGTGAAATTGATGAATATAAGTGATAACGGTATCAATCAAAAGAAGCACCTAGCAACTGGAAGAAGTATTTCCTAATAACTCCAATAGTCAGAATGCTGGGAGTGGTGGTTCCCATCCAACAAAATCACACTCGATGGTAGAACAAACATAGTGGTCAGCAAACGGAATCTCCCTGCTGAGAGGGAACAAACATATACCACAATCTGTGCAGCACATTGATTATTTTTAGTGACCACTGGAATAAGATTTTTAAAAATACAAAGCCAATGAAGGAGATACCTAAACAAGAAGATATATTACATTCTGAACATCCGTTATTCAGTAAGATGTATGTGAAGTCCCGTATGCACAAAAAAACCATTAAATGGAGAATCTGCTTTTTGGCCATACAAACAGATGACCCTGCTGTAAGGAACAAACAATTAACCACATTTCAGGATTCAAATACATTACTCCACTGTGAAATTGATGAATATAAGTGATAACGGTATCAATCAAAAGAAGCACCAAGCAAAAGAAAGAAGTCTTTCCTAATAACTCCAATAGTCAGAATGCTGGGAATGGTGGTGCCCATCCAACATAATCACACTCAATGGTACAACAAAAATATCAGTCATGATTGGAGAATCTCCCTGCTGAGAGGGAACAAACATGTACCACAATTTGTGCAGCACATTGATTATATTTAGTGACCATTGGAATAAAATTTTTAAACATATAAAGCAAATGAAGGAGATACCTAATCAAGAAGATTTATCTCATTCTGAACATCTGTTATTCAGTAAGATGTATGTGAAGTCCCATATGCACAAAATACCCATTCAATGGTGAATCTGCTTTGTGGCCATACATCCAGATGACCCTGCTGTAAAGAACAAACACTTAACCACATTTCACGATTCAAATACATTACTCCACTTTGAAACTGATGAATATAAGTGATAACGGTATCAATCAAAAGAAGCACCTAGCAAAAGAAAGAAGTCTTTCCTAATATCTCCAATAGTCAGAATGCTGGGAGTGGTGGTGCCCATTCAACAAAATCACACTCAATGGTACAACAAAAATAGCAGTCATGATTGGAGAATCTCCCTGCTGAGAGGGAACAAACATGTACCACAATTTGTGCAGCACATTGATTATATTTAGTGACCATTGGAATAAAATTTTTAAACATATAAAGCAAATGAAGGAGATTCCTAATCAAGAAGATTTATCTCATTCTGAACATCCGTTATTCAGTAAGATGTATGTGAAGTCCCATATGCACAAAAAACCCATTCAATGGTGAATCTGCTTTGTGGCCATACAACCAGATGACCCTGCTGTAAAGAACAGACACTTAACCAGATTTCACGATTCAAATACATTACTCCACTGTGAAATTGATGACTATAAGTGATAACGGTATCAATCAAAAGAAGCACCTAACAAAAGAAAGAAGTCTTTCCTAATATCTCCAATAGTCAGAATGCTGGGAGTGGTGGTGCCCATCCAACAAAATCACACTCGATGGTACAACAAAAACAGCAGTCATGATTGGAGAATCTCCCTGCTGAGAGGGAACAAACATGTACCACAATTTGTGCAGCACTTCGATTATTTTTAGTGACCATTGGAATAAGATTTTTAAAAATATAAACCAAATGAAGGAGATACCTAAACAAGAAGATTTATCAAATTCTGAATATCCATTATTCTGTAAGGTGTATGTGGTGTCCCATATGCACAAAAATACCATTGAATGGAGAATCTGCTTTTTGGCCATACAAACAGGTGACCCTGCTGTAAGGAACAAACATTAAACCACATTTCACGATTCAAATACATTACTCCACTGTGAAATTGATGAATATAAGTGATAACGGTAACAATCAAAAGAAGCACCTAGCAAAAGAAAGAAGTCTTTCCTAATATCTCCAATAGTCAGAATGCTGGGAGTGGTGGTGCCCATCCAACAAAATCACACTCAATGGTACTACAAAAATAGCAGTCATGATTGGAGAATCTCCCTGCTGAGAGGGAACAAACATGTACCACAATTTGTGCAGCACATTGATTATATTTAGTGACCATTGGAACAAAATTTTTAAACATATAAAGCAAATGAAGGAGATACCTAATCAAGAAGATTTATCTCATTCTGAACATCCTTTATTCAGTAAGATGTATGTGAAGTCCCATATGCACAAAAAACCCATTCAATGGTGAATCTGCTTTGTGGCCATACAACCAGATGACCCTGCTGTGAAGAAGAAACACTTAACCACATTTCACGATTCAAATACATTACTCCACTGTGAAACTGCTGAATATAAGTGATAACGGTATCAATCAAAAGAAGCACCTAGCAAAAGAAAGAAGTCTTTCCTAATATCTCCAATAGTCAGAATGCTGGGAGTGGTGGTGCCCATCCAACAAAATCACACTCGATGGTACAACAAAAACAGCAGTCATGATTGGAGAATCTCCCTGCTGAGAGGGAACAAACATGTACCACAATTTGTGCAGCACTTTGATTATTTTTAGTGACCATTGGAATAAGATTTTTAAAAATATAAACCAAATGAAGGAGATACCTAAACAAGAAGATTTATCACATTCTGAATATCCATTAGTCTGTAAGGTGTATGTGGTGTCCCATATGCACAAAAATACCATTGAATGGAGAATCTGCTTTTTGGCCATACAAACAGATGACCCTGCTGTAAGGAACAAACATTAAACCACATTTCACGATTCAAATACATTACTCCACTGTGAAATTGATGAATATAAGTGATAACGGTATCAATCAAAAGAAGCGCCTAGCAACTGGAAGAAGTATTTCCTAATAACTCCAATAGTCAGAATGCTGGGAGTGGTGGTTCCCATCCAACAAAATCACACTCGATGGTAGAACAAACATAGCGGTCATCAAACGGAATCTCCCTGCTGAGAGGGAACAAACATGTACCACAAGTTGTGCAGCACATTGATTATTTTTAGTGACCACTGGAATAAGATTTTTAAAAATACAAACCCAATGAAGGAGATACCTAAACAAGAAGATATATTACATTCTGAACATCCGTTATTCAGTAAGATGTATGTGAAGTCCCGTATGCACAAAAAAAACCATTAAATGGAGAATCTGCTTTTTGGCCATACAAACAGATGATCCTGCTGTAAGGAACAAACAATTAACCACATTTCACGATTCAAATACATTACTCCACTGTGAAATTGATGAATATAAGTGATAACGGTATCAATCAAAAGAAGCACCTAGCAAAAGAAAGAAGTCTTTCCTAATTTCTCCAATAGTCAGAATGCTGGGAGTGGTGGTGCCCATCCAACAAAATCACACTCAATCGTACAACAAAAATAGCAGTCATGATTGGAGAATCTCCCTGCTGAGAGGGAACAAACATGTACCACAATTTGTGCAGCACATTGATTATATTTAGTGACCATTGGAATAAAATTTTTAAACATATAAAGCAAATGAAGGAGATACCTAATCATGAAGATCTATCACATTCTGAACATCCGTTATTCAGTAAGGTGCATGTGAAGTCCCATATGCACAAAAAGCCCATTCAATGGTGAATCTGCTTTGTGGCCATACAACCAGATGACCCTGCTGTAAAGAACAAACACTTAACCACATTTCACGATTCAAATACATTACTCCACTGTGAAATTGATGAATATAAGTGATAACGGTATCAATCAAAAGAAGCACCTAGCAAAAGAAAGAAGTCTTTCCTAATATCTCCAATAGTCAGAATGCTGGGAGTGGTGGTGCCCATCCAACAAAATCACACTCAATGGTACAACAAAAATAGCAGTCATGATTGGAGAATCGCCCTGCTGAGAGGGAAGAAACATGTACCACAAATTGTGCAGCACATTGATTATATTTAGTGACCATTGGAATAAAAATTTTAAACATATAAAGGAAATGAAGGAGATACCTAATCAAGAACATTTATCACATTCTGAACATCCGTTATTCAGTAAGATGTATGTGAAGTCCCATATGCACAAAAATACCATTGAATGGAGAATCTGCTTTTTGGCCATACAAACAGATGACCCTGCTGTAAGGAACAAACATTAAACCACATTTCACGATTCAAATACATTACTCCACTGTGAAATTGATGAATATAAGTGATAACAGTATCAATCAAAAGAAGCGCCTAGCAACTGGAAGAAGTATTTCCTAATAACTCCAATAGTCAGAATGCTGGGAGTGGTGGTTCCCATCCAACAAAATCACACTCGATGTTAGAACAAACATAGCGCTCATCAAACGGAATCTCCCTGCTGAGAGGGAACAAACATGTACCACAATTTGTGCAGCACATTGATTATTTTTAGTGACCACTGGAATAAGACTTTTAAAAATACAAAGCGAATGAAGGAGATACCTTAACAAGAAGATATATTACATTCTGAACATCCATTATTCAGTAAGGAGGATGTGGTTTCCCATATGCACAAACAACCCATTGAATGGAGAATCTGCTTTGTGGCCATACAAGCAGATGTCCCTGCTGTAAAGAACAAACATTTAGCCACATTTCACGATTCAAATACATTACTCCACTGTGAAATTGATGAATATAAGTGATAACGGTATCAATCAAAAGAAGCACCTAGCAAAAGAAAGAAGTCTTTCCTAATATCTCCAATAGTCAGAATGCTGGGAGTGGTGGTGCCCATCCAACAAAATCACACTCAATGGTACAACAAAAATAGCAGTCATGATTGGAGAATCTCCCTGCTGAGAAAGAAGAAACATGTACCACAATTTGTGCAGCACATTGATTATATTTAGTGACCATTGGAATAAAATTTTTAAACATATAAAGCAAATGAAGGAGATACTTAATCAAGAAGATTTATCTCATTCTGAACATCCGTTATTCAGTAAGATGTATGTGAAGTCCCATATGCACAAAAAACCCATTCAATGGTGAATCTGCTTTGTGGCCATACATCCAGATGACCCTGCTGTAAAGAACAAACACTTAACCACATTTCACGATTCAAATACATTACTCCACTTTGAAACTGATGAATATAAGTGATAACGGTATCAATCAAAAGAAGCACCTAGCAAAAGAAAGAAGTCTTAGCTAATATCTCCAATAGTCAGAATGCTGGGAGTGGTGGTGCCCATCCAACGAAATCACACTCAATGGTACAACAAAAATAGCAGTCATGATTGGAGAATCTCCCTGCTGAGGGGGAAGAAACATGTACCACAATTTGTGCAGCACATTGATTATATTTAGTGACCATTGGAATAAAATTTTTAAACATATAAAGCAAATAAAGGAGATTCCTAATCAAGAAGATTTATCTCATTCTGAACATCCGTTATTCAGTAAGATGTATGTGAAGTCCCATATGCACAAAAAACCCATTCAATGGTGAATCTGCTTTGTGGCCATACATCCAGATGACCCTGCTGTAAAGAACAAACACTTAACCACATTTCACGATTCAAATACATTACTCCACTTTGAAACTGATGAATATAAGTGATAACGGTATCAATCAAAAGAAGCACCTAGCAAAAGAAAGAAGTCTTTCCTAATATCTCCAATAGTCAGAATGCTGGGAGTGGTGGTGCCCATCCAACAAAATCACACTCGATGGTACAACAAAAACAGCAGTCATGATTGGAGAATCTCCCTGCTGAGAGGGAACAAACATGTACCACAATTTGTGTAGCACTTTGATTATTTTTAGTGACCATTGGAATAAGATTTTTAAAAATATAAACCAAATGAAGGAGATACCTAAACAAGAAGATTTATCACATTCTGAATATCCATTAGTCTGTAAGGTGTATGTGGTGTCCCATATGCACAAAAATACCATTGAATGGAGAATCTGCTTTTTGGCCATACAAACAGATGACCCTGCTGTAAGGAACAAACATTAAACCACATTTCACGATTCAAATACATTACTCCACTGTGAAATTGATGAATATAAGTGATAACGGTATCAATCATAAGAAGCGCCTAGCAACTGGAAGAAGTATTTCCTAATATCTCCAATAGTCAGAATGCTGGGAGTGGTGGTGCCCATCCAACAAAATCACACTCGATGGTACAACAAAAACAGCAGTCATGATTGGAGAATCTCCCTGCTGAGAGGGAAGAAACATGTACCACAATTTGTGCAGCACATTGATTATTTTTAGCGACCACTGGAATAAGACTTTTAAAAATACAAAGCGAATGAAGGAGATACCTTAACAAGAAGATATATTACATTCTGAACATCCATTATTCAGTACGGAGGAAGTGGTGTCCCATATGCAGAAGCAACCCATTCAATGGTGAATCTGCATTTTGGCCGTACAAACAGATGACCCTGCTGTAAGGAACAAACAATTAACCACATTTCACGATTCAAATACATTACTCCACTGTGAAATTGATGAATATAAGTGATAATGATATCAATCAAAAGAAGCATCTAGCAAAAGAAAGAAATCATTCCTAATATCTCCAACAGTCAGAATGCTGGGAGTGGTGGTGCCCATCCAACAAAATCACACTCAATGGTACAATAAAAATAGCAGTCATGATTGGAGGATCTCCCTGCTGAGAGGGAACAAATATGTACCACAATTTGTGCAGCACATTGATTATATTTAGTGACCATTGGAATAAAATTTTTAAACATATCAAGCAAATGAAGGAGATACCTAATCAAGAAGATTTATTTCATTCTGAACATCCGTTATTCAGTAAAATGTATGTGAAGTCCCATATGCACAAAAAACCCATTCAATGGTGAATCTGCTTTGTGGCCATACATCCAGATGACCCTGCTGTAAAGAACAAACACTTAACCACATTTCACGATTCAAATACATTACTCCACTGTGAAATTGATGAATATAAGTGATAAGGGTATCAATCAAAAGAAGCGCCTAGCAAAAGAAAGAAGTCTTTCCTAATATCTCCAATAGTCAGAATGCTGGGAGTGGTGGTGCCCATCCAACAAAATCACACTCAATGGTACAACAAAAATAGCAGTCATGATTGGAGAATCTCCCTGCTGAGAGGGAAGAAACATGTACCACAATTTGTGCAGCACATTGATTATATTTAGTGACCATTGGAATAAAATTTTTAAACATATAAAGCAAATGAAGGAGATACCTAATCAAGAAGATTTATCACATTCTGAACATCCGTTATTCAGTAAGGTGTATGTGGTGTCCCATATGCACAAAAAACCCATTCAATGGTGAATCTGCTTTTTGGCCGTACAAACAGATGACCCTGCTGTAAGGAACAAACAATTAACCACATTTCACGATTCAGATACATTACTCCACTGTGAAATTGATGAATATAAGTGATAACGGTATCAATCAAAAGAAGCACCTAGGAAAAGAAAGAAGTCTTTCCTAATATCTCCAATAGTCAAAAAGCTGGGAGTGGTGGTGCCCATCCAACAAAATCACACTCAATGGTACAACAAAAATAGCAGTCATGATTGGAGAATCTCCCTGCTGAGAGGGAACAAACATGTACCACAATTTGTGCAGCACATTAATTATATTTAGTGACCATTGGAATAAAATTTTTAAACGTATAAAGCAAATGAAGGAGAGACCAAATCAATAAGATTTATCACATTCTGACCATCCGTTATTCAGTAAGGTGTATGTGGTGACCCATATGCACAAAAAAACCATTGAATGGAGAATCTGATTTTTGGCCATACAAACAGATGACCCTGCTGTAAGGAACAAACAATTAACCACATTTCATGATTCAAATACATTACTCCACTGTGAAATTGATGAATATAAGTGATAACGGTATCAATCAAAAGAAGCACCAAGCAAAAGAAAGAAGTCTTTCCTAATATCTCCAACAGTCAGAATGCTGGGAGTGGTGGTGCCCATCCAACAAAATCACACTCAATGGTACAACCAAAATAGCAGTCATGATTGGAGAATCTCCCTGTTGAGAGGGAACAAACATGTTCCACAATTTGTGCAGCACATTGATTATATTTAGTGACCATTGGAACAAAATTTTTAAACATATAAAGCAAATGAAGGAGATACCTAATCTAGAATATTTATCTCATTCTGAACATCCGTTATTCAGTAAGATGTATGTGAAGTCCCATATGCACAAAAAACCCATTCAATGGTGAATCTGCTTTGTGGCCATACATCCAGATGACCCTGCTGTAAAGAACAAACACTTAACCACATTTCACGATTCAAATACATTACTCCACTGTGAAATTGATGAATATAAGTGATAAGGGTATCAATCAAAAGAAGCGCCTAGCAAAAGAAAGAAGTCTTTCCTAATATCTCCAATAGTCAGAATGCTGGGAGTGGTGGTGCCCATCCAACAAAATCACACTCAATGGTACAACAAAAATAGCAGTCATGATTGGAGAATCTCCCTGCTGAGAGGGAAGAAACATGTACCACAATTTGTGCAGCACATTGATTATATTTAGTGACCATTGGAATAAAATTTTTAAACATATAAAGCAAATGAAGGAGATACCTAATCAAGAAGATTTATCACATTCTGAACATCCGTTATTCAGTAAGGTGTATGTGGTGTCCCATATGCACAAAAAACCCATTCAATGGTGAATCTGCTTTTTGGCCGTACAAACAGATGACCCTGCTGTAAGGAACAAACAATTAACCACATTTCACGATTCAGATACATTACTCCACTGTGAAATTGATGAATATAAGTGATAACGGTATCAATCAAAAGAAGCACCTAGCAAAAGAAAGAAGTCTTTCCTAATATCTCCAATAGTCAAAAAGCTGGGAGTGGTGGTGCCCATCCAACAAAATCACACTCAATGGTACAACAAAAATAGCAGTCATGATTGGAGAATCTCCCTGCTGAGAGGGAACAAACATGTACCACAATTTGTGCAGCACATTGATTATATTTAGTGACCATTGGAACAAAATTTTTAAACATATAAAGCAAATGAAGGAGATACCTAATCTAGAATATTTATCTCATTCTGAACATCCGTTATTCAGTAAGATGTATGTGAAGTCCCATATGCACAAAAAAACCATTCAATGGTGAATCTGCCTTGTGGCCATACAACCAGATGACCCTGCTGTAAAGAACAAACACTTAACCACATTTCACGATTCAAATACATTACTCCACTGTGAAATTGTTGAATATAAGTGATAACAGTATCAATCAAAAGAAGCACCTAGCAAAAGAAAGAAATCTATCCTAATATCTCCAACAGTCAGAATGCTGGGAGTGGTGGTGCCCATCCAACAAAATCACACTCAATGGTACAACAAAAATAGCAGTCATGATTGGAGGATCTCCCTCCTGAGAGGGAAGAAACATGTACCACAATTTGTGCAGCACATTGATTACATTTAGTGACCATTGGAATAAAATTTTTAAACATAGAAAGCAAATGAAGGAGATACCTAATCAAGAAGATTTATCTCATTCTGAACATCCGTTAACCAGTAAGATGTATGTGAAGTCCCATATGCACAAAAAACCCATTCAATGGTGAATCTGCTTTGTGGCCATACATCCAGATGACCCTGCTGTAAAGAACAATCACTTAGCCACATTTCACGATTCAAATACATTACTCCACTGTGAAATTGATGAATATAAGTGATAAGGGTATGAATCAAAAGAAGCGCCTAGCAAAAGAAAGAAGTCTTTCCTAATATCTCCAATAATCAGAATGCTGGGAGTGGTGGTGCCCATCCAACAAAATCACACTCAATGGTACAACAAAAATAGCAGTCATGATTGGAGAATCTCCCTGCTGAGAGGGAAGAAACATGTACCACAATTTGTGCAGCACATTGATTATATTTAGTGACCATTGGAATAAAATTTTTAAACATATAAAGCAAATGAAGGAGATTCCTAATCAAGAAGATTTATCTCATTCTGAACATCCGTTATTCAATAAGATGTATGTGAAGTCCCGTATGCACAAAAAACCCATTCAATGGTGAATCTGCTTTGTGGCCTTACATCCAGATGACCCTGCTGTAAAGAACAAACACCTAACCACATTTCACGATTCAAATACATTACTCCACTGTGAAACTGATGAATATAAGTGATAACGGTATCAATTAAAAGAAGCACCTAGCAAAAGAAAGAAGTCTTTCCTAATATCTCCAATAGTCAAAATGCTGGGAGTGGTGGTGCCCATCCAACAAAATCACACTGAATGGTACAACAAAAATAGCAGTCATGATTGGAGAATCTACCTCCTGAGAGGGAACAAACATGTACCACAATTTGTGCAGCACATTAATTATATTTAGTGACCATTGGAATAAAATTTTTAAACGTATAAAGCAAATGAAGGAGATACCTAATCAAGAAGATTTATCACATTCTGAACATACGTTATTCAGTAAGGTGTATGTGGTGTCCCATATGCACAAAAAAACCATTGAATGGAGAATCTGATTTTTGGCCATACAAACAGATGACCCTGCTGTAAGGAACAAACAATTAACCACATTTCATGATTCAAATACATTACTCCACTGTGAAATTGATGAATATAAGTGATAACGGTATCAATCAAAAGAAGCACCTAGCAAAAGAAAGAAGTCTTTCCTAATATCTCCAATAGTCAGAATGCTGGGAGTGGTGGTGCCCATCCAACAAAATCACACTCAATGGTACAACAAAAATAGCAGTCATGATTGGAGAATCTCCCTGCTGAGAGGGAAGAAACATGTACCACAATTTGTGCAGCACTTTGATTATTTTTAGTGACCATTGGAATTAGATTTTTAAAAATATAAACCAAATGAAGGAGATACCTAAACAAGAAGATTTATCACATTCTGAAAATCCATTATTCAGTAAGGTGTATGTGGTGTCCCATATGCACAAAAATACCATTGAATGGAGAATCTGCTTTTTGGCCATACAATCAGATGACCCTGCTGTAAGGAACAAACATTAAACCACATTTCATGATTCAAATACATTACTCCACTGTGAAATTGAAGAATATAAGTGATAACGGTATCAATCAAAAGAAGCACCTAGCAACTGGAAGAAGTCTTTCCTAATAACTCCAATAGTCAGAATGCTGGGAGTGGTGGTTCCGATGCAACAAAATCACACTCGATGGTAGAACAAACATAGCGGTCATGAAACGGAATCTCCCTGCTGAGAGGGAACAAACATGAACCACAATTTGTGCAGCACTTTGATTATTTTTAGTGACCACTGGAATAAGATTTTTAAAAATACAAAGCGAATGAAGGAGATACCTAAACAAGAAGATATATTACATTCTGAACATCCATTATTCAGTAAGTAGGATGTGGTGTCCCATATGCACAAACAACCCATTGAATGGAGAATCTGCTTTGTGGACATACAAGCAGATGTCCCTGCTGTAAAGAACAAACACTTAACCACATTTCACGATTCAAATACATTACTCCACTGTGAAATTGATGAATATAAGTGATAACGGTATCAATCAAAAGAAGCACCTAGCAAAAGAAAGAAGTCTTTCCTAATATCTCCAATATTCAGAATGCTGGGAGTGGTGGTGCCCATCCAACAAAATCACACTCGATGGTAGAACATACATAGCAGTCATCAAATGGAATCTCCCTGCTGAGAGGGAAGAAACATGTACCACAATTTGTGCAGCACATTGATTATTTTTAGTGACCACTGGAATAAGATTTTTAAAAATACAAAGCGAATGAAGGAGATACCTAAACAAGAAGATATATTACATTCTGAACATCCATTATTCAGTAAGGAGGATGTGGTGTCCCATATGCAGAAACAACCCATTCAATGGTGAATCTGCTTTTTGGCCGTACAAACAGATGACCTTGCTGTAAGGAACAAACAATTAACAACATTTCACGATTCAAATACATTACTCCACTGTGAAATTGATGAATATAAGTGATAATGGTATCAATCAAAAGAAGCACCTAGCAAAAGAAAGAAGTCTTTCCTAATATCTCCAATAGTCAGAATGCTGGGAGTGGTGGTGCCCATCCAACAAAATCACCCTCAATGGTACAACAAAAATAGCAGTCATGATTGGAGAATCTCCCTGCTGAGAGGGAACAAACATGTACCACAATTTGTGCAGCACATTGATTATATTTAGTGACCATTGGAATAAAATTTTTAACCATGTAAAGCAAATGAAGGAGATACCTAACCAAGAAGATTTATCTCATTCTGAACATCCGTTATTCAGTAAGATGTATGTGAAGTCCCATATGCACAAAAAACCCATTCAATGGTGAATCTGCTTTGTGGCCAAACAACCAGATGACCCTGCTGTAAAGAACAAACACTTAACCACATTTCACGATTCAAATACATTACTCCACTGTGAAATTGATGAATATAAGTGATAACGGTATCAATCAAAAGAAGCACCTAGCAAAAGAAAGAAGTCTTTCCTAATATCTCCAATAGTCAGAATGCTGGGAGTGGTGGTGCCCATCCAACAAAATCACACTCAATGGTACAACAAAAATAGCAGTCATGATTGGAGAATCTCCCTGCTGAGAGGGAAGAAACATGTACCACAATTTGTGCAGCACATTGATTATATTTAGTGACCATTGGAATAAAAAATTTTACATATAAAACAAATGAAGAAGACACCTAATCAAGAAGATTTATCTCATTCTGAACATCCGTTATTCAGTAAGATGTATGTGAAGTCCCATATGCACAAAAAACCCATTCAATGGTGAATCTGCTTTTTGGCCGTACAAATAGATGACCCTGCTGTAAGGAACAAACAATTAACCACATTTCACGATACAGATACATTACTCCACTGTGAAATTGATGAATATAAGTGATAACGGTATCAATAAAAAGAAGCACCTAGGAAAAGAAAGAAGTCTTTCCTAATATCTCCAATAGTCAAAATGCTGGGGGTGGTGGTGCCCATCCAACAAAATCACACTCAATGGTACAACAAAAATAGCAGTCATGATTGGAGAATCTCCCTGCTGAGAGGGAACAAACATGTACCACAATTTGTGCAGCACATTAATTATATTTAGTGACCATTGGAATAAAATTTTTAAACGTATAAAGCAAATGAAGGAGAGACCAAATCAAGAAGATTTATCACATTCTGAACATCCGTTATTCAGTAAGGTGTATGTGGTGACCCATATGCACAAAAAAACCATTGAATGGAGAATCTGATTTTTGGCCATACAAACAGATGACCCTGCTGTAAGGAACAAACAATTAACCACATTTCATGATTCAAATACATTACTCCACTGTGAAATTGATGAATATAAGTGAAAACGGTATCAATCAAAAGAAGCACCTAGCAAAAGAAAGAAGTCTTTCCTAATATCTCCAATAGTCAGAATGCTGGGAGTGGTGGTGCCCATCCAACAAAATCACACTCAATGGTACAACAAAAATAGCAGTCATGATTGGAGAATCTCCCTGCTGAGAGGGAATAAACATGTACCACAATTTGTGCAGCACATTGATTATATTTAGTGACCATTGGAATAAAATTTTTTAACATATAAAGCAAATGAAGGAGATACCTAATCAAGAAGATTTATCTCATTCTGAACATCCGTTATTCAGTAAGATGTATGTGGTGTCCCATATGCACAAAAAACCCATTCAATGGTGAATCTGCTTTGTGGCCATACAACCAGATGACCCTGCTGTAAAGAACAGACACTTAACCACATTTCACGATTCAAATACATTACTCCACTGTGAAATAGATGTATGTAAGTGATAACGGTATCAATCAAAAGAAGCACCTAGCAAAAAAAAAGAAGTCTTTCCTAATATCTCCAATAGTCAGAATGCTGGGAGTGGTGGTGCCCATTCAACAAAATCACACTCGATGGTACAACAAAAATAGCAGTCATGATTGGAGAATCTCCCTGCTGAGAGGGAAGAAACATGTACCACAATTTGTGCAGCACTTTGATTATTTTTAGTGACCATTGGAATAAGATTTTTAAAAATATAAACCAAATGAAGGAGATACCTAAACAAGAAGATTTATCACATTCTGAATATCCATTATTCAGTAAGGTGTATGTGGTGTCCCATATGCACAAAAATACCATTGAATGGAGAATCTGCTTTTTGGCCATACAATCACATGACCCTGCTGTAAGGAACAAACATTAAACCACATTTCATGATTCAAATACATTACTCCACTGTGAAATTGAAGAATATAAGTGATAACGGTATCAATCAAAAGAAGCACCTAGCAACTGGAAGAAGTCTTTCCTAATAACTCCAATAGTCAGAATGCTGGGAGTGGTGGTTCCGATGCAACAAAATCACACTCGATGGTAGAACAAACATAGCGGTCATGAAACGGAATCTCCCTGCTGAGAGGGAACTAACATGAACCACAATTTGTGCAGCACTTTGATTATTTTTAGTGACCACTGGAATAAGATTTTTAAAAATACAAAGCGAATGAAGGAGATACCTAAACAAGAAGATATATTACATTCTGAACATCCATTATTCAGTAAGGAGGATGTGGTGTCCCATATCCACAAACAACCCATTGAATGGAGAATCTGCTTTGTGGCCATACAAGCAGATGTCCCTGCTGTAAAGAACAAACACTTAACCACATTTCACGATTCAAATACATTACTCCATTGTGAAATTGATGAATATAAGTGATAACGGTATCAATCAAAAGAAGCACCTAGCAAAAGAAAGAAGTCTTTCCTAATATCTCCAATAGTCAGAATGCTGGGAGTGGTGGTGCCCATCCAACAATATCACACTCAATGGTACAACAAAAATAGCAGTCATGATTGGAGAATCTCCCTGCTGAGAGGGAAGAAACATGTACCACAATTTGTGCAGCACATTGATTATATTTAGTGACCATTGGAATTAAATTTTTAAACATATAAAGCAAATGAAGGAGATACCTAACCAAGAAGACTTGCTCATTCTGAACATCCGTTATTCAGTAAGATGTATGTGAAGTCCCTTATGCACAAAAAAACCATTCAATGGTGAATCTGCTTTGTGGCCATACAACCAGATGACCCTGCTGTAAAGAACAAACACTTAACCACATTTCACGATTCAAATACATTACTCCACTGTGAAATTGATGAATATAAGTGATAACAGTATCAATCAAAAGAAGCACCTAGCAAAAGAAAGAAATCTTTCCTAATATCACCAACAGTCAGAATGCTGGGAGTGGTGGTGCCCATCCAACAAAATCACACTCAATGGTACAACAAAAATAGCAGTCATGATTGGAGGATCTCCCTGCTGAGAGGGAACAAACATTTACCACAATTTGTGCAGCACATTGATTATATTTAGTGACCATTGGAATAAAATTTTTAAACATATAAAGCAAATGAAGGAGATACCTAATCAAGAAGATTTATCTCATTCTGAACATCCGTTATTCAGTAAGATGTATGTGAAGTCCCATATGCACAAAAACCCATTCAATGGTGAATCTGCTTTGTGGCCATACATCCAGATGACCCTGCTGTAAAGAACAAACACTTAACCACATTTCACGATTCAAATACATTACTCCACTGTGAAATTGATGAATATAAGTGATAAGGGTATCAATGAAAAAAAAACGCCTAGCAAAAGAAAGAAGTCTTTCCTAATATCTCCAATAGTCAGAATGCTGGAGTGGTGGTGCCCATCCAACAAAATCACACTCAATGGTACAACAAAAATAGCACTCATGATTGGAGAATCTCCCTGCTGAGAGGGAACAAACATGTACCACAATTTGTGCAGCACATTGATTATATTTAGTGACCATTGGAATAAAATTTTTAAACATATAAAGCAAATGAAGGAGATTCCTAATCAAGAAAATTTATCTCATTCTGAACATCCGTTATTCAATAAGATGTATGTGAAGTCCCATATGCACAAAAAACCCATTCAATGGTGAATCTGCTTTGTGGCCTTACATCCAGATGACCCTAGTGTAAAGAACAAACATCTAACCACATTTCACGATTCAAATACATTACTCCACTGTGAAACTGATGAATATAAAAGATAACGGTATCAATCAAAAGAAGCACCTAGCAAAAGAAAGAAGTCTTTCCTAATATCTCCAATAATCAGAATGCTGGGAGTGGTGGTGCCCATCCAACAAAATCACACTCAATAGTACAACAACAATAGCAGTCATGATTGGAGAATCTCCCTGCTGAGAGGGAAGAAACATGTACCACAATTTGTGCAGGACATTGATTATATTTAGTGACCATTGGAATAAAATTTTTAAACATATAAAGCAAATGAAGGAGAGACCAAATCAAGAAGATTTATCACATTCTGAACATCCGTTATTCAGTAAGGTGTATGTGGTGTCCCATATGCACAAAATTACCATTGAATGGAGAATCTGATTTTTGGCCATACAAACAGATGACCCTTCTGTAAGGAACAAACAATTAACCACATTTCATGATTCAAATACATTACTCCACTGTGAAATTGATGAATATAAGTGATACCGGTATTAATCAAAAGAAGCACCTAGCAAAAGAAACAAGTCTTTCCTAATATCTCCAATAGTCAGAATGCTGGGAGTGGTTGTGCCCATCCAACAAAACCACACTCAATGGTACAACAAAAATAGCAGTCATGATTGGACGATCTCCCTGCTGAGAGGGAAGAAACATGTACAACAATTTGTGCAGCACATTGATTATATTTAGTGACCATTGGAATAAAATTTTTAAACATATAAAACAAATGAAGGAGATACCTAATCAAGAAGATTTATCTCATTCTGAACATCCATTATTCAGTAAGATGTATGTGAAGTCCCAAATGCACAAAAAACCCATTCAATGGTGAATCTGCTTTGTGGCCATACATCCAGATGACCCTGCTGTAAAGAACAAACACTTAACCACATTTCACGATTCAAATACATTACTCCACTTTGAAATTGATGAATATAAGTGATAAGGGTATCAATCAAAAGAAGCGCCTAGCAAAAGAAAGAAGTCTTTCCTAATATCTCCAATAGTCAAAATGCTGGGAGTGGTGGTGCCCATCCAACAATATCACACTCAATGGTACAACAAAAATAGCAGTCATGATTGGAGAATCTCCCTGCTGAGAGGGAACAAACATGTACCACAATTTGTGCAGCACATTGATTATATTTAGTGACCATTGGAATAAAATTTTTAAACATATAAAGCAAATGAAGGAGATACCTAATCAAGAAGATTTATCTCATTCTGAACATCCGTTATTCAGGAAGATGTATGTGAAGTCCCATATGCACAAAAAACCCATTCAATGGTGAATCTGCTTTGTGGCCATACATCCAGATGACCCTGCTGTAAAGAACAAACACCTAACCACATTTCACGATTCAAATACATTACTCCACTGTGAAACTGATGAATATAAGTGATAACGGTATCAATCAAAAGAAGCACCTAGGAAAAGAAAGAAGTCTTTCCTAATATCTCCAATAGTCAGAATGCTGGGAGTGGTGGCGCCCATCCAACAAAATCACACTCAATGGTACAACAAAAATAGCAGTCATGATTGGAGAATCTCCCTGCTGAGAGGGAACAAACAT
The DNA here is from genome assembly GCF_023864275.1 of Schistocerca cancellata. NCBI lineage: Eukaryota > Metazoa > Arthropoda > Insecta > Orthoptera > Acrididae > Schistocerca > Schistocerca cancellata. The sequence goes on along the minus strand of NW_026046819.1, from coordinate 747,920 downwards.
GTACCACAATTTGTGCAGCACATTGATTATATTTAATGACCATTGGAATAAAAATTTTAAACACATATAATAAATGAAGGAGACACCTAATCAAGAAGATTTATCTCATTCTGAACATCCGTTATTCAGTAAGATGTATGTGAAGTCCCATATGCACAAAAAACCCATTCAATGGTGAATCTGCTTTGTGGCCATACAACCAGATGACCCTTCTGTAAAGAACACACACTTAACCACATTTCACGATTCAAATACATTACTCCACTGTGAAATTGATGAATATAAGTGACAACGGTAACAATCAAAGGAATCACCTAGCAAAAGAAACAAGTCTTTCCTAATATCTCCAATAGTCAGAATGCTGGGAGTGGTGGTGCCCATCCAACAAAATCACACTGAATGGTACAACAAAAATAGCAGTCATGATTGGAGAATCTACCTCCTGAGAGGGAACAAACATGTACCACAATTTGTGCAGCACATTAATTATATTTAGTGACCATTGGAATAAAATTTTTAAACGCATAAAGCAAATGAAGGAGAGACCAAATCAAGAAGATTTATCTCATTCTGAACATCCGTTATTCAGTAAGATGTATGTGAAGTCCCATATGCACAAAAAACCCATTCAATGGTGAATCTGCTTTGTGGCCATACATCCAGATGACCCTGCTGTAAAGAACAAACACTTAGCCACATTTCACGATTCAAATACATTACTCCACTGTGAAATTGATGAATATAAGTGATAACGGTATCAATCAAAAGAAGCACCCAGCAACTGGAAGAAGTCTTTCCTAATAACTCCAATAGTCAGAATGCTGGGAGTGGTGGTTCCCATGCAACAAAATCACACTCGATGGTAGAACAAACATAGCGGTCATCAAACGGAATCTCCCTGCTGAGAGGGAACAAACATGTACCACAATTTGTGCAGCACATTGATTAATTTTAGTGACCACTGGAATAAGATTTTTAAAAATACAAAGCGAATGAAGGAGATACCTAAACAAGAAGATATATTACATTCTGAACATCCATTATTCAGTAAGGAGGATGTGGTGTCCCATATGCACAAACAACCCATTGAATGGAGAATCTGTTTTGTGGCCATACAAGCAGATGTCCCTGCTGTAATGAACAAACATTTAACCACATTTCACGATTCAAATACATTACTCCTCTATGAAACTGATGAATATAAGTGATAACGGTATCAATCAAAGGAAGCACCTAGCAAAAGAAAGAAGTCTTTCCTAATATCTCCAATAGTCAGAATGCTGGGAGTGGTGGTGCCCATCCAACAAAATCACACTCAATGGTACAACAAAAATAGCAGTCATGATTGGAGGATCTCCCTGCTGAGAGGGAACAAACATGTACCACAATTTGTGCAGCACATTGATTATATTTAGTGACCATTGGAATAAAATTTTTAAACATATCAAGCAAATGAAGGAGATACCAAATCAAGAAGATTTATCACATTCTGAACATCCATTATTCAGTAAGGTGTATGTGGTGTCCCATATGCACGAAAAATCCATTGAATGGAGAATCTGCTTTTTGGCCATACTAACAGATGACCCTGCTGTAAGGAACAAACAATTAACCACATTTCACGATTCAAATACATTACTCCACTGTGAAATTGATGAATATAAGTGATAACGGTATCAATCAAAAGAAGCACTTAGCAAAAGAAAGAAGTCTTTCCTAATATCTCCAATAGTTAGAATGCTGGGAGTGGTGGTGCCCATCCTACAAAATCACACTCAATGGTACAACAAATATAGCAGTCATGATTGGAGAATCTCACTGCTGAGAGGGAAGAAACATCTACCACAATTTGTGCACCACATTGATTATATTTATTGACCATTGGAATAAAATTTTTAAACATATAAAGCAAATGAAGGATATACCTAATCAAGAAGATTTATCTCATTCTGAACATCCCTTATTCAGTAAGATGTATGTGAAGTCCCATATGCACAACAAAAACCGTTGAATGAAGAATCTGCTTTTTGGCCATACATCCAGATGACCCTGCTGTAAAGAACAAACACCTAACCACATTTCACGATTCAAATACATTACTCCACTGTGAAACTGTTGAATATAAGTGATAACGGTATCAATCAAAAGAAGCACCTAGCAAAAGAAAGAAGTCTTTCCTAATATCTCCAATAGTCAGAATGCTGGGAGTGGTGGTGCCCATCCAACAAAATCACACTCAATGGTACAACAAAAATAGCAGTCATGATTGGAGAATCTCCCTGCTGAGAGGGAAGAAACATGTACCACAATTTGTGCAACACATTGATTATGTTTAGTGACCATTGGAATAAAATTTTTAAACATATAAAGCAAATGAAGGTGATTCCTAATCAAGAAGATTTATCTCATTCTGAACATCCGTTATTCAGTAAGATGTATGTGAAGTCCCATATGCACAAACAACCCATTCAATGGTGAATCTGCTTTGTGGCCATACAACCAGATGACCCTCCTGTAAAGAACAGACACTTAACCACATTTCACGATTCAAATACATTTCTCCACTGTGAAATTGAAGAATATAAGTGATAACAGTATCAATCAAAAGAAGCACCTAGCAACTGGAAGAAGTCTTTCCTAATAACTCCAATAGTCAGAATGCTGGGAGTGGTGGTTCCGATGCAACAAAATCACACTCGATGGTAGAACAAACATAGCGGTCATGAAACGGAATCTCATTGCTGAGAGGGAACAAACATGAACCACAATTTGTGCAGCACTTTGATTATTTTTAGTGACCACTGGAATAAGATTTTTAAAAATACAAAGCGAATGAAGGAGATACCTAAACAAGAAGATATATTACATTCTGAACATCCATTATTCAGTAAGGAGGATGTGGTGTCCCATATGCACAAACAACCCATTGAATGGAGAATCTGCTTTGTGGCCATACAAGCAGATGTCCCTGCTGTAAAGAACAAACACTTAACCACATTTCACGATTCAAATACATTACTCCATTGTGAAATTGATGAATATAAGTGATAACGGTATCAATCAAAAGAAGCACCTAGCAAAAGAAAGAAGTCTTTCCTAATATCTCCAATAGTCAGATTGCTGGGAGTGGTGGTGCCCATCCAACAATATCACACTCAATGGTAGAACAAACATAGCGGTCATCAAAGAGAATCTCCCTGCTGAGAGGGAACAAACATGTACCACAATTTGTGCAGCACTTTGATTATTTTTAGTGACCACTGGAATAAGATTTTTAAAAATAGAAAGCGAATGAAGGAGATACCTAAACAAGAAGATATATTACATTCTGAACATCCATTATTCAGTAAGGTGTATATGGTGTCCCATATACACAAACAACCCATTGAATGGAGAATCTGCTTTGTGGCCATACAAGCAGATGACCCTTCTGTAAAGAACAAACACTTAACCCCATTTCACGATTCAAATACATTACTCCTCTGTGAAATTGATGAATATAAGTGATAACGGTATCAATCAAAAGAAGCACCTAGCAAAAGAAAGAAGTCTTTCCTAATAACTCCAATAGTCATAATGCTGGGAGTGGTGGTTCCCATCCAACAAAATCACATTTGATGGTAGAACAAACATAGCGGTCATCAAACGGAATCTCCCTGCTGAGAGGGAACAAACATGTACCACAATTTGTGAGCACTTTGATTATATTTAGTGACCATTGGAAAAATATTTTTAAAAATATAAACCATAGGAAGGAGATACTTAAACAAGAAGATTTATCACATTCTGAACATCCATTATTCACTAAGGTGCATGTGGTGTCAAATATGCACAAAGATACCATTGAATGGAGTATCTGCTTTTGGGCCATACAAACAGATGACCCTGCTGTAAGGAACAAACACTTAACCACATTTCACGATTCAAATACATTACTCCACTGTGAAATTGATGAATATAAGTGATAACGGTATCAATCAAAAGAAGCACCTAGCAACAGAAAGAAGTCTTCCCTAATAACTCCAATAGTCAGAATGCTGGGAGTGGTGGTTCCCATCCAACAAAATCACACTCGATGGTAGAACACAAATAGCGGTCATCAAACGGAATCTCCCTGCTGAGAGGGAACAAACATGTACCACAATTAGTGCAGCACTTTGAATATTTTTAGTGACCACTGGAATAAGATTTTTAAAAATACAAAGGGAATGAAGGAGATACCTAAACAAGAAGATATATTACATTCCGAACATCCATTATTCAGTAAGGAGGATGTGGTGTCCCACATGCACAAGAAACCCATTGAATAGAGAATCTGCTTTGTGCCCATACAAGCAGATGACCCTGCTGTAAAGAACAAACACTTAACCACATTACACGATTCAAATACATTACTCCACTGTGAAATTGATGATATAAGTGATAATAGTATCAATCAAAAGAAGCACCTAGCAACAGAAAGAAGTCTTCCCTAATAACTCCAATAGTCAGAATGCTGGGAGTGGTGGTTCCCATCCAACAAAATCACACTCGATGGTAGAACAAACATAGCGGTCATCAAACGGAATCTCCATGCTGAGAGGGAACAAACATGTACCACAATTTGTGCAGCACATTGATTATATTTAGTGACCATTGGAATAAAATTTTTAAACATATAAAGGAAATGAAGGAGATACCTAATCAAGAAGATTTATCTCATTCTGAACATCTGTTATTCAGTAAGATGTATGTGAAGTCCCATATGCACAAAAATACCATTGAAAGGAGAATCTGCTTTTTGGGCACACAAATAGATGACCCTGCTGTAAGGAACAAACATTTAACCACATTTCACGATTCAAATACATTACTCCTCTGTGAAATTGATGCATATAAGTGATAACTGTAACAATCAAAAGAAGCACCTAGCAAAAGAAAGAAATCTTTCCTAATAACTCCAATAGTGAGAATGCTGGGAGTGGTGGTTCCCAACCAACAAAATCACATTCGATGGTAGAACTAACATAGCGGTCATCAAACGGAATCTCCCGGCTGAGAGGGAACAAACATGTACCACAATTTGTGAAGCACTTTGATTTTTTTTTTAGTGACCACTGGAATCAGACTTTTAAAAATATAAACCACATGAAGGAGATAACTAAACAAGAAGATTTATCACATTCTGAATATCCATTATTCAGTAAGGTGTATGTGGTGTCCCATATGCACAAAAATACCATTGAATGGAGAATCTGCTTTGTGGCCATACAAGCAGATGACCCTTCTGTAAAGAACAAACACTTAACCACATTTCACGATTCAGATACATTACTCCACTGTGAAATTGATGAATATAAGTGATAACGGTATTAATCAAAAGAAGCACCTAGCAACAGAAAGAAGTCTTTCCTAATAACTCCAATAGTCAGAATGCTGGGAGTGGTGGTTCCCATCCAACAAAATCACACTCGATGGTAGAACAAACATAGCGGTCATCAAACGGAATCTCCCTGCTGAGAGGGATCAAACATGTACCACAATTTGTGCAGCACTTTGATTATATTTAGTGACGATTGGAATAAGATTTTTAAAAATATAAACCATAGGAAGGAGATACTTAAACAAGAAGATTTATCACATTCTGAACATCCGTTATTCACTAAGGTGTATGTGGTGTCAAATATGCACAAAAATACCATTGAATGGAGTATCTGCTTTTTGGCCATACAAACAGATGACCCTGCTGTAAGGAACAAACACTTAACCACATTTCACGATTCAAATACATTACTCCTCTGTGAAATTGATGAATACACGTGATAACGGTATCAATCAAAAGAAGCACCTAGCACCAGAAAGAAGTCTTTCCTAATAACTCCAATAGTCAGAATGCTGGGAGTGGTGGTTCCCATCCAACAAAATCACACTCGATGGTAGAACAAACATAGCGGTCATCATACGGAATCTCCCTGCAGAGAGGGAACAAACATGTACCACAATTTGAGCAGCACTTTGATTATTTTTAGTGACCACTGGAATAAGATTTTTAAAAATACAAAGCGAATGAAGGAGATACCTAAACAAGAAGATTTATCACATTCTGAATATCCATTATTCAGTAAGGTGTATGTGGTGTCCCATATGCACAAAAATACCATTGAATGGAGAATCTGCTTTGTGGCCATACAAGCAGATGACCCTTCTGTAAAGAACAAACACTTAACCACATTTCACGATTCAAATACATTACTCCACTGAGAAATTGATGAATATAAGTGATAACGGTATCAATCAAAAGAAGCACCTAGCAACAGAATGAAGTCATTCCTAATAACTCCAATAGTCAGAATGCTGGAAGTGGTGGTTCCCATCCAACAAAATCACACTCGATGGTAGAAGAAACATAGCGGTCATCAAACGGAATCTTCCTGCTGAGAGGGAACAAACATGTACCACAATTTGTGCAGCACTTTGATTATATTTAGTGACCATTGGAATAAGATTTTTAAAAATATAAACCATAGGAAGGAGATACTTAAACAAGAATATTTATCACATTCTGAACATCCGTTATTCACTAAGGTGTATGTGGTGTCAAATATGCACAAAAATACCATTGAATGGAGTATCTGCTTTTTGGCCATACAAACAGATGACCCTGCTGTAAGGAACAAACACTTAACCACATTTCACGATTCAAATACATTACTCCACTGTGAAATTGATGAATATAAGTGATAACGGTATCAATCAAAAGAAGCACATAGCAACAGAAAGAAGTCTCTCCTAATAACTCCAATAGTCAGAATGCTGGGAGTGGTGGTTCCCATCCAACAAAATCACACTCGATGGTAGAACAAACATAGCTGTCATCAAACGGAATCTCCCTGCTGAGACGGAACAAACATGTACCACAATTTGTGCAGCACTTTGATTATATTTAGTGACCATTGGAATAAGATTTTTAAAAATATAAACCATAGGAAGGAGATACTTAAACAAGAATATTTATCACATTCAGAACATCCGTTATTCACTAAGGTGTATGTGGTGTCAAATATGCACAAAAATACCATTGAATGGAGTATCTGCTTTTTGGCCATACAAACAGATGACCCTGCTGTAAGGAACAAACACTTAACCACATTTCACGATTCAAATACATTACTCCACTGTGAAATTGATGAATATAAGTGATAACGGTATCAATCAAAAGAAGCACATAGCAACAGAAAGAAGTCTTTCCTTATAACTCCAATAGTCAGAATGCTGGGAGTGGTGGTGCCCATCCAACAAAATCACACTCAATGGTACAACAAAAATAGCAGTCATGACTGGAGAATCTCCCTGCTGAGAGGGAAGAAACATGTTCCACAATTTGTGCAGCACATTGATTATATTTAGTGACCATTGGAATAAAATTTTTAAACATATAAAGCAAATGAAGGAGATACCTAATCAAGAAGATTTATCTCATTCTGAACATCCGTTATTCAGTAAGATGTATGTGAAGTCCCATATGCACAAAAAACCCATTCAATGGTGAATCTGCTTTGTGGCCATACATCCAGATGACCCTGCTGTAAAGAACAAACACCTAACCACATTTCACGATTCAAATACATTACTCCACTGTGAAACTGATGAATATAAGTGAAAACGGTATCAATCAAAAGAAGCACCTAGCAAAAGAAAGAAGTCTTTCCTAATATCTCCAATAGTCAGAATGCTGGGAGTGGTCGTGCCCATCCAACAAAATCACACTCAACGGTACAACAAAAAAAGCAGTCATGATTGGAGAATCTCCCTGCTGAGAGGGAAGAAACATGTACCACAATTTGTGCAACACATTGATTATATTTAGTGACCATTGGAATAAAATTTTTAAACATATCAAGCAAATGAAGGAGATTCCTAATCAAGAAGATTTATCTCATTCTGAACATCCGTTATTCAGTAAGATGTATGTGGTGTCCCATATGCACAAAAAACCCATTCAATGGTGAATCTGCTTTGTGGCCATACAACCAGATGACCCTGCTGTAAGGAACAAACATTAAACCACATTTCACGATTCAAATACATTACTGCACTGTGAAATTGATGAATATAAGTGATAACGGTATCAATCAAAAGAAGCACCTAGCAACTGGAAGAAGTCTTTCCTAATAACTCCAATAGTCAGAATGCTGGGAGTGGTGGTTCCCATCCAACAAAATCACACTCGATGGTAGAACAAACATAGCGGTCATCATACGGAATCTCCCTGCAGAGAGGAACAAACATGTACCACAATTTGTGCAGCACTTTCATTATTATCAGTGACCACTGGAATAAGATTTTTAAAAATACAAAGCGAATGAAGGAGATACCTAAACAAGAAGATTTATCACATTCTGAATATCCATTATTCAGTAAGGTGTATGTGGTGTCCCATATGCACAAAAATACCATTGAATGGAGAATCTGCTTTGTGGCCATACAAGCAGATGACCCTTCTGTAAAGAACAAACACTTAACCACATTTCACGATTCAAATACATTACTCCACTGAGAAATTGATGAATATAAGTGATAACGGTATCAATCAAAAGAAGCACCTAGCAACAGAATGAAGTCTTTCCTAATAACTCCAATAGTCAGAATGCTGGAAGTGGTGGTTCCCATCCAACAAAATCACACTCGATGGTAGAACAAACATAGCAGTCATCAAACGGAATCTTCCTGCTGAGAGGGAACAAACATGTACCACAATTTGTGCAGCACTTTGATTATATTTAGTGACCATTGGAATAAGATTTTTAAAAATATAAACCATAGGAAGGAGATACTTAAACAAGAATATTTATCACATTCTGAACATCCGTTATTCACTAAGGTGTATGTGGTGACAAATATGCACAAAAATACCATTGAATGGAGTATCTGCTTTTTGGCCATACAAACAGATGACCCTGCTGTAAGGAACAAACACTTAACCACATTTCACGATTCAAGTACATTACTCCACTGTGAAATTGATGAATATAAGTGATACCGGTATCAATCAAAAGAAGCACCTAGCAACTGGAAGAAGTCTTTCCTAATAACTCCAATAGTCAGAATGCTGGGAGTGGTGGTTCCCATGCAACAAAATCACACTCGATGGTAGAAGAAACATAGCGGTCATCAAACGGAATCTCCCTGCTGAGAGGGAACAAACATGTACCACAATTTGTGCAGCACTTTGATTATATTTAGTGACCATTGAAATAAGATTTTTAAAAATATAAACCATAGGAAGGAGATACTTAAACAAGAATATTTATCACATTCTGAACATCCGTTATTCACTAAGGTGTATGTGGTGTCAAATATGCACAAAAATACCATTGAATGGAGTATCTGCTTTTTGGCCATACAAACAGATGACCCTGCTGTAAGGAACAAACACTTAACCACATTTCACGATTCAAATACATTACTCCACTGTGAAATTGATGAATATAAGTGATAACGGTATCAATCAAAAGAAGCACATAGCAACAGAAAGAAGTCTTTCCTAATAACTCCAATAGTCAGAATGCTGGGAGTGGTGGTGCCCATCCAACAAAATCACACTCAATGGTACAACAAAAATAGCAGTCATGACTGGAGAATCTCCCTGCTGAGAGGGAAGAAACATGTACCACAATTTGTGCAGCACATTGATTATATTTAGTGACCATTGGAATAAAATTTTTAAACATATAAAGCAAATGAAGGAGATACCTAATCAAGAAGATTTATCTCATTCTGAACATCCGTTATTCAGTAAGATGTATGTGAAGTCCCATATGCACAAAAAACCCATTCAATGGTGAATCTGCTTTGTGGCCATACATCCAGATGACCCTGCTGTAAAGAACAAACACCTAACCACATTTCACGATTCAAATACATTACTCCACTGTGAAACTGATGAATATAAGTGATAACGGTATCAATCAAAAGAAGCACCTAGCAAAAGAAAGAAGTCTTTCCTAATATCTCCAATAGTCAGAATGCTGGGAGTGGTCGTGCCCATCCAACAAAATCACACTCAATGGTACAACAAAAAAAGCAGTCATGATTGGTGAATCTCCCTGCTGAGAGGGAAGAAACATGTACCACAATTTGTGCAACACATTGATTATATTTAGTGACCATTGGAATAAAATTTTTAAACATATCAAGCAAATGAAGGAGATTCCTAATCAAGAAGATTTATCTCATTCTGAACATCCGTTATTCAGTAAGATGTATGTGGTGTCCCATATGCACAAAAAACCCATTCAATGGTGAATCTGCTTTGTGGCCATACAACCAGATGACCCTGCTGTAAGGAACAAACATTAAACCACATTTCACGATTCAAATACATTACTGCACTGTGAAATTGATGAATATAAGTGATAACGGTATCAATCAAAAGAAGCACCTAGCAACTGGAAGAAGTCTTTCCTAATAACTCCAATAGTCAGAATGCTGGGAGTGGTGGTTCCGATGCAACAAAATCACACTCGATGGTAGAACAAACATAGCGGTCATGAAACGGAATCTCCCTGCTGAGAGGGAACAAACATGAACCACAATTTGTGCAGCACTTTGATTATTTTTAGTGACCACTGGAATAAGATTTTTAAAAATACAAAGCGAATGAAGGAGATACCTAAACAAGAAGATATATTACATTCTGAACATCCATTATTCAGTAAGGAGGATTTGGTGTCCCATATGCACAAACAACCCATTGAATGGAGAATCTGCTTTGTGGCCATACAAGCAGATGTCCCTGCTGTAAAGAACAAACACTTAACCACATTTCACGATTCAAATACATTACTCCATTGTGAAATTGATGAATATAAGTGATAACGGTATCAATCAAAAGAAGCACCTAGCAAAAGAAAGAAGTCTTTCCTAATATCTCCAATAGTCAGATTGCTGGGAGTGGTGGTGCCCATCCAACAATATCACACTCAATGGTAGAACAAACATAGCGGTCATCAAAGAGAATCTCCCTGCTGAGAGGGAACAAACATGTACCACAATTTGTGCAGCACTTTGATTATTTTTAGTGACCACTGGAATAAGATTTTTAAAAATAGAAAGCGAATGAAGGAGATACCTAAACAAGAAGATATATTACATTCTGAACATCCATTATTCAGTAAGGTGTATATGGTGTCCCATATGCACAAACAACCCATTGAATGGAGAATCTGCTTTGTGGCCATACAAGCAGATGACCCTTCTGTAAAGAACAAACACTTAACCCCATTTCACGATTCAAATACATTACTCCTCTGTGAAATTGATGAATATAAGTGATAACGGTATCAATCAAAAGAAGCACCTAGCAAAAGAAAGAAGTCTTTCCTAATAACTCCAATAGTCATAATGCTGGGAGTGGTGGTTCCCATCCAACAAAATCACATTTGATGGTAGAACAAACATAGCGGTCATCAAACGGAATCTCCCTGCTGAGAGGGAACAAACATGTACCACAATTTGTGCAGCACTTTGATTATATTTAGTGACCATTGGAAAAATATTTTTAAAAATATAAACCATAGGAAGGAGATACTTAAACAAGAAGATTTATCACATTCTGAACATCCATTATTCACTAAGGTGCATGTGGTGTCAAATATGCACAAAAATACCATTGAATGGAGTATCTGCTTTTGGGCCATACAAACAGATGACCCTGCTGTAAGGAACAAACACTTAACCACATTTCACGATTCAAATACATTACTCCACTGTGAAATTGATGAATATAAGTGATAACGGTATCAATCAAAAGAAGCACCTAGCAACAGAAAGAAGTCTTCCCTAATAACTCCAATAGTCAGAATGCTGGGAGTGGTGGTTCCCATCCAACAAAATCACACTCGATGGTAGAACACAAATAGCGGTCATCAAACGGAATCTCCCTGCTGAGAGGGAACAAACATGTACCACAATTAGTGCAGCACTTTGAATATTTTTAGTGCCCACTGGAATAAGATTTTTAAAAATACAAAGGGAATGAAGGAGATACCTAAACAAGAAGATATATTACATTCCGAACATCCATTATTCAGTAAGGAGGATGTGGTGTCCCACATGCACAAGAAACCCATTGAATAGAGAATCTGCTTTGTGCCCATACAAGCAGATGACCCTGCTGTAAAGAACAAACACTTAACCACATTACACGATTCAAATACATTACTCCACTGTGAAATTGATGATATAAGTGATAATAGTATCAATCAAAAGAAGCACCTAGCAACAGAAAGAAGTCTTCCCTAATAACTCCAATAGTCAGAATGCTGGGAGTGGTGGTTCCCATCCAACAAAATCACACTCGATGGTAGAACAAACATAGCGGTCATCAAACGGAATCTCCATGCTGAGAGGGAACAAACATGTACCACAATTTGTGCAGCACATTGATTATATTTAGTGACCATTGGAATAAAATTTTTAAACATATAAAGGAAATGAAGGAGATACCTAATCAAGAAGATTTATCTCATTCTGAACATCTGTTATTCAGTAAGATGTATGTGAAGTCCCATATGCACAAAAATACCATTGAAAGGAGAATCTGCTTTTTGGGCACACAAATAGATGACCCTGCTGTAAGGAACAAACATTTAACCACATTTCACGATTCAAATACATTACTCCTCTGTGAAATTGATGCATATAAGTGATAACTGTAACAATCAAAAGAAGCACCTAGCAAAAGAAAGAAATCTTTCCTAATAACTCCAATAGTCAGAATGCTGGGAGTGGTGGTTCCCAACCAACAAAATCACATTCGATGGTAGAACTAACATAGCGGTCATCAAACGGAATCTCCCGGCTGAGAGGGAACAAACATGTACCACAATTTGTGAAGCACTTTGATTTTTTTTTTAGTGACCACTGGAATCAGACTTTTAAAAATATAAACCACATGAAGGAGATAACTAAACAAGAAGATTTATCACATTCTGAATATCCATTATTCAGTAAGGTGTATGTGGTGTCCCATATGCACAAAAATACCATTGAATGGAGAATCTGCTTTGTGGCCATACAAGCAGATGACCCTTCTGTAAAGAACAAACACTTAACCACATTTCACGATTCAGATACATTACTCCACTGTGAAATTGATGAATATAAGTGATAACGGTATTAATCAAAAGAAGCACCTAGCAACAGAAAGAAGTCTTTCCTAATAACTCCAATAGTCAGAATGCTGGGAGTGGTGGTTCCCATCCAACAAAATCACACTCGATGGTAGAACCAACATAGCGGTCATCAAACGGAATCTCCCTGCTGAGAGGGATCAAACATGTACCACAATTTGTGCAGCACTTTGATTATATTTAGTGACGATTGGAATAAGATTTTTAAAAATATAAACCATAGGAAGGAGATACTTAAACAAGAAGATTTATCACATTCTGAACATCCGTTATTCACTAAGGTGTATGTGGTGTCAAATATGCACAAAAATACCATTGAATGGAGTATCTGCTTTTTGGCCATACAAACAGATGACCCTGCTGTAAGGAACAAACACTTAACCACATTTCACGATTCAAATACATTACTCCTCTGTGAAATTGATGAATACACGTGATAACGGTATCAATCAAAAGAAGCACCTAGCACCAGAAAGAAGTCTTTCCTAATAACTCCAATAGTCAGAATGCTGGGAGTGGTGGTTCCCATCCAACAAAATCACACTCGATGGTAGAACAAACATAGCGGTCATCATACGGAATCTCCCTGCAGAGAGGGAACAAACATGTACCACAATTTGAGCAGCACTTTGATTATTTTTAGTGACCACTGGAATAAGATTTTTAAAAATACAAAGCGAATGAAGGAGATACCTAAACAAGAAGATTTATCACATTCTGAATATCCATTATTCAGTAAGGTGTATGTGGTGTCCCATATGCACAAAAATACCATTGAATGGAGAATCTGCTTTGTGGCCATACAAGCAGATGACCCTTCTGTAAAGAACAAACACTTAACCACATTTCACGATTCAAATACATTACTCCACTGAGAAATTGATGAATATAAGTGATAACGGTATCAATCAAAAGAAGCACCTAGCAACAGAATGAAGTCTTTCCTAATAACTCCAATAGTCAGAATGCTGGAAGTGGTGGTTCCCATCCAACAAAATCACACTCGATGGTAGAAGAAACATAGCGGTCATCAAACGGAATCTTCCTGCTGAGAGGGAACAAACATGTACCACAATTTGTGCAGCACTTTGATTATATTTAGTGACCATTGGAATAAGATTTTTAAAAATATAAACCATAGGAAGGAGATACTTAAACAAGAATATTTATCACATTCTGAACATCCGTTATTCACTAAGGTGTATGTGGTGTCAAATATGCACAAAAATACCATTGAATGGAGTATCTGCTTTTTGGCCATACAAACAGATGACCCTGCTGTAAGGAACAAACACTTAACCACATTTCACGATTCAAATACATTACTCCACTGTGAAATTGATGAATATAAGTGATAACGGTATCAATCAAAAGAAGCACATAGCAACAGAAAGAAGTCTCTCCTAATAACTCCAATAGTCAGAATGCTGGGAGTGGTGGTTCCCATCCAACAAAATCACACTCGATGGTAGAACAAACATAGCAGTCATCAAACGGAATCTCCCTGCTGAGACGGAACAAACATGTACCACAATTTGTGCAGCACTTTGATTATATTTAGTGACCATTGGAATAAGATTTTTAAAAATATAAACCATAGGAAGGAGATACTTAAACAAGAATATTTATCACATTCAGAACATCCGTTATTCACTAAGGTGTATGTGGTGTCAAATATGCACAAAAATACCATTGAATGGAGTATCTGCTTTTTGGCCATACAAACAGATGACCCTGCTGTAAGGAACAAACACTTAACCACATTTCACGATTCAAATACATTACTCCACTGTGAAATTGATGAATATAAGTGATAACGGTATCAATCAAAAGAAGCACATAGCAACAGAAAGAAGTCTTTCCTAATAACTCCAATAGTCAGAATGCTGGGAGTGGTGGTGCCCATCCAACAAAATCACACTCAATAGTACAACAAAAATAGCAGTCATGACTGGAGAATCTCCCTGCTGAGAGGGAAGAAACATGTACCACAATTTGTGCAGCACATTGATTATATTTAGTGACCATTGGAATAAAATTTTTAAACATATAAAGCAAATGAAGGAGATACCTAATCAAGAAGATTTATCTCATTCTGAACATCCGTTATTCAGTAAGATGTATGTGAAGTCCCATATGCACAAAAAACCCATTCAATGGTGAATCTGCTTTGTGGCCATACATCCAGATGACCCTGCTGTAAAGAACAAACACCTAACCACATTTCACGATTCAAATACATTACTCCACTGTGAAACTGATGAATATAAGTGATAACGGTATCAATCAAAAGAAGCACCTAGCAAAAGAAAGAAGTCTTTCCTAATATCTCCAATAGTCAGAATGCTGGGAGTGGTCGTGCCCATCCAACAAAATCACACTCAATGGTACAACAAAAAAAGCAGTCATGATTGGAGAATCTCCCTGCTGAGAGGGAAGAAACATGTACCACAATTTGTGCAACACATTGATTATATTTAGTGACCATTGGAATAAAATTTTTAAACATATCAAGCAAATGAAGGAGATTCCTAATCAAGAAGATTTATCTCATTCTGAACATCCGTTATTCAGTAAGATGTATGTGGTGTCCCATATGCACAAAAAACCCATTCAATGGTGAATCTGCTTTGTGGCCATACAACCAGATGACCCTGCTGTAAGGAACAAACATTAAACCACATTTCACGATTCAAATACATTACTGCACTGTGAAATTGATGAATATAAGTGATAACGGTATCAATCAAAAGAAGCACCTAGCAACTGGAAGAAGTCTTTCCTAATAACTCCAATAGTCAGAATGCTGGGAGTGGTGGTTCCCATGCAACAAAGACAAACTCGATGGTAGAACAAACATTGCGGTCATCAAACGGAATCTCCCTGCTGAGAGGGAACAAACATGTACCACAATTTGTGCAGCACATTGATTATTTTTAGTGACCACTGGAATAAGATTTCTAAAAATACAAAGCGAATGAAGGAGATACCTAAACAAGAAGATATATTACATTCCGATCATCCATTATTCAGTAAGGTGTATGTGGTGTCCCATATGCACAAAAATACCATTGAATGGAGAATCTGCTTTTTGGCCATACAAACAGATGACCCTGCTGTAAAGAACAAACACTTAACCACATTTCACGATTCAAATACATTACTCCACTGTGAAATTGATGAATATAAGTGATAACGGTATCAATCAAAGGAAGCACCTAGCAAAAGAAAGAAGTCTTTCCTAATATCTCCAATAGTCAGAATGCTGGGAGTGGTCGTGCCCATCCAACAAAATCACACTCAATGGTACAACAAAAATAGCAGTCATGATTGGAGGATCTCCCTGCTGAGAGGGAACAAACATGTACCACAATTTGTGCAGCACATTGATTATATTTAGTGACCATTGGAATAAAATTTTTAAACATATCAAGCAAATGAAGGAGATACCAAATCAAGAAGATTTATCACATTCTGAACATCCATTATTCAGTAAGGTGTATGTGGTGTCCCATATGCACGAAAAATCCATTGAATGGAGAATCTGCTTTTTGGCCATACTAACAGATGACCCTGCTGTAAGGAACAAACAATTAACCACATTTCACGATTCAAATACATTACTCCACTGTGAAATTGATGAATATAAGTGATAACGGTATCAATCAAAAGAAGCACCTAGCAAAAGAAAGAAGTCTTTCCTAATATCTCCAATAGTCAGAATGCTGGGAGTGGTCGTGCCCATCCAACAAAATCACACTCAATGGTACAACAAAAATAGCAGTCATGATTGGAGAATCTCCCTGCTGAGAGGGAACAAACATGTACCACAATTTGTGCAGCACTTTGATTATTATCAGTGACCACTGGAATAATATTTTAAAAAATATAAACCAAATGAAGGAGATACCTAAACAAGAAGATTTATCACATTCTGAATATCCATTATTCAGTAAGGTGTATCTGGTGTCCCATATGCACAAAAATACCATTGAATGGAGAATCTGCTTTTTGGCCATACAAACAGATGACCCTGCTGTAAGGAACAAACATTAAACCACATTTCACGATTCAAGTACATTACTCCACTGTGAAATTGATGAATATAAGTGATACCGGTATCAATCAAAAGAAGCACCTAGCAACTGGAAGAAGTCTTTCCTAATAACTCCAATAGTCAGAATGCTGGGAGTGGTGGTTCCCATGCAACAAAATCACACTCGATGGTAGAACAAACATAGCGGTCATCAAACGGAATCTCCCTGCTGAGAGGGACAAACATGTACCACATTTTGTGCAGCACATTGATTATTTTTAGTGACCACTGGAATAAGATTTTTAAAAATACAAAGCGAATGAAGGAGATACCTAAACAAGAAGATATATTACATTCTGAACATCCATTATTCAGTAAGGAGGATGTGGTGACCCATATGCACAAACAACCCATTGAATGGAGAACCTGCTTTGTGGCCATACAAGCTGATGTCCCTGCTGTAATGAACAAACACTTAACCACATTTCACGATTCAAATACATTACTCCACTATGAAATTGATGATATAAGTGATAATAGTATCAATCAAAAGAAGCACCTAGCAACAGAAAGAAGTCATTCCTAATAACTCCAATAGCCAGAATGCTGGGAGTGGTGGTTCCCATCCAACAAAATCACACTCAATGGTAGAACAAACATAGCGGTCATCAAACAGAATCTCCCTGCTGAGAGGGAACAAACATGTACCACAATTAGTGCAGCACTTTGATTATTTTTTGTGACCACTGGAATAAGATTTTTAAAAATAGAAAGCGAATGAAGGAGATACCTAAACAAGAAGATATATTACATTCTGAACATCCATTATTCAGTAAGGTGTATATGGTGTCCCATATGCACAAACAACCCATTGAATGGAGAATCTGCTTTGTGGCCATACAAGCAGATGACCCTTCTGTAAAGAACAAACACTTAACCACATTTCACGATTCAAATACATTACTCCACTGTGAAATTGATGAATATAAGTGATAACGGTATCAATCAAAAGAAGCACCTAGCAAAAGAAAGAAGTCTTTCCTAATAACTCCAATAGTCATAATGCTGGGAGTGGTGGTTCCCATCCGACAAAATCACACTTGATGGTAGAACAAACATAGCGGTCATCAAACGGAATCTCCCTGCTGAGAGGGAACAAACATGTACCACAATTTGTGCAGCACTTTGATTATATTTAGTGACCATTGGAAAAATATTTTTAAAAATATAAACCATAGGAAGGATATACTTAAACAAGAAGATTTATCACATTCTGAACATCCGTTATTCACTAAGGTGTATGTGGTGTCAAATATGCACAAAAATACCATTGAATGGAGAATCTGCTTTTTGGCCATACAAGCAGATGACCCTGCTGTAAAGAACAAACACTTAACCACATTACACGATTCAAATACATTACTCCACTGTGAAATTGATGAATATAAGTGATAACGGTATCAATCAAAAGAAGCACCTAGCAAAAGAAAGAAGTCTTTCCTAATAACTCGAATAGTCAGAATGCTGGGAGTGGTGGTTCCCATCCAACAAAATCACACTTGATGGTAGAACAAACATAGCGGTCATCAAACGGAATCTCCCTGCTGAGAGGGAACAAACATGTACCACAATTTGTGCAGCACTTTGATAATTTTTAGTGACCACTGGAATAAGATTTTTAAAAATACAAAGAGAATGAAGGAGATACCTAAACAAGAAGATATATTACATTCCAAACATCCATTATTCAGTAAGGTGTATGTGGTGTCCCATATGCATAAAAATACCATTGAATGGAGAATCTGCTTTTTGGCCATACAAACAGATGACCCTGCTGTAAGGAACAAACATTTAACCACATTTCACGATTCAAATACATTACTCCTCTGTGAAATTGATGAATATAAGTGATAACGGTATCAATCAAAAGAAGCACCTAGCAAAAGAAAGAAGTCTTTCCTAATAACTCCAATAGTCAGAATGCTGGAAGTGGTGGTTCCCATCTAACAAAATCACACTAGATGGTAGAACAAACATAGCGGTCATCAAAAGGAATCTCCCTGCTGAGAGGGAACAAACATGTACCACAATTTGTGCAGCACTTTGATTATTTTTAGTGACCATTGCAATAAGATTTTTAAAAATTTAAACCAAATGAAGGATATACCTAAACATAAAAGATTTATCACATTCTGAATATCCATTATTCAGTAAGGTGTATGTGGTGTCCCATATTCACAAAAATACCATTGAATGGAGAATCTGCTTTTTGGCCATACAAACAGATGACCCTGCTGTAAGGAACAAACATTTAACCACAATTCACGATTCAAATACATTACTCCTCTGTGAAATTGATGCATATAAGTGATAACTGTAACAATCAAAAGAAGCACCTAGCAAAAGAAAGAAATCTTTCCTAATAACTCCAATAGTCAGAATGCTGGGAGTGGTGGTTCCCAACCAACAAAATCACATTCGATGGTAGAACTAACATAGCGGTCATCAAACGGAATCTCCCTGCTGAGAGGGAACAAACATGTACCACAATTTGTGAAGCACTTTGATTATTTTTAGTGACCACTAGAATAAGATTTTTAAAAATATAAACCACATGAAGGAGATACCTAAACAAGAAGATTTATCACATTCTGAATATCCATTATTCAGTAAGGTGTATGTGGTGTCCCATACGCACAAAAATACCATTGAATGGAGAATCTGCTTTTTGGCCATACAAACAGATGACCCTGCTCTAAGGAACAAACATTTAACCACATTTCACGATTCAAATACATTACTCCACTGTGAAATTGATGAATATAAGTGATAACGGTATCAATCAAAAGAAGCACCTAGCAAGAGAAAGAAGTCTTTCCTAATAACTCCAATAGTCAGAATGCTGGGAGTGGTGGTTCCCATCCAACAAAATCACACTCGATGGTAGAACAAACATAGCGGTCATCAAACGGAATCTCCATGCTGAGAGGGAACAAACATGTACCACAATTTGTGCAGCACTTTGATTATTTTTAGTGACCACTGGAATAAGATTTTTAAAAATATAAACCAAATGAAGGAGATACCTAAACAAGAAGATTTATCACATTCTGAATATCCATTATTCAGTAAGGTGTATGTGGTGTCCCATATGCATAAAAATACCATTGAATGGAGAATCTGCTTTTTGGCCATAGAAACAGATGTCCCTGCTGTACGGAACAAACATTTAACCACATTTCACGATTAAAATACATTACTCCTCTGTGAAATTGATGAATACACGTGATAACGGTATCAATCAAAAGAAGCACCTAGCAAAAGAAAGAAGTCTTTCCCTATAACTCCAATAGTCAGAATGCTGGGAGTGGTGGTTCCCATCCAACAAAATCACACTCGATTGTAGAACAAACATAGCGGTCATCAAACGGAATCTCCCTGCTGAGAGGGAACAAACATGTACCACAATTTGTGCAGCACTTTGATAATTTTTAGTGACCACCGGAATAAGATTTTTAAAAATACAAAGCGAATGAAGGAGATACCTAAACAAGAAGATATATTACATTCTGAACATCCATTATTCAGTAAGGTGTATGTGGTGTCCCATATGCACAAAAATACCATTGAATGGAGAATCTGCTTTTTGGCCATACAAACAGATGACCCTGCTGTAAGGAACAAACATTTAACCACATTTCACGATTCAAATACATCACTCCACTGTGAAATTGATAAATATAAGTGATAACGGTATCAATCAAAAGAAGCACCTACCAACAGAAAGAAGTCTTTCCTAATAACTCCAATAGTCAGAATGCTGGGAGTGGTGGTTCCCATCCAACAAAATCACACTCGATGGTAGAACAAACATAGCGGTCATCAAACGGAATCTCCCTGCTGAGAGGGAACAAACACTTACCACAATTTGTGCAGCACTTTGATTAATTTTAGTGACCACTGGAATAAGATTTTTAAAAATATAAACCAAATGAAGGAGTTACCTAAACAAGTAGATATATTACATTCCGAACATCCATTATTCAGTAAGGTGTATGTGGTGTCCCATACGCACAAAAATACCATTGAATGGAGAATCTGCTTTTTGGCCATACAAACAGATGACCCTGCTCTAAGGAACAAACATTTAACCACATTTCACGATTCAAATACATTACTCCACTGTGAAATTGATGTATATAAGTGATAACGGTATCAATCAAAAGAAGCACCTAGCAAGAGAAAGAAGTCTTTCCTAATAACTCCAATAGTCAGAATGCTGGGAGTGGTGGTTCCCATCCAACAAAATCACACTCGATGGTAGAACAAACATAGCGGTCATCAAACGGAATCTCCATGCTGAGAGGGAACAAACATGTACAACAATTTGTGCAGCACTTTGATTATTTTTAGTGACCACTGGAATAAGATTTTTAAAAATATAAACCAAATGAAGGAGATACCTAAACAAGAAGATTTATCACATTCTGAATATCCATTATTCAGTAAGGTGTATGTGGTGTCCCATATGCATAAAAATACCATTGAATGGAGAATCTGCTTTTTGGCCATAGAAACAGATGTCCCTGCTGTACGGAACAAACATTTAACCACATTTCACGATTAAAATACATTACTCCACTGTGAAATTGATGAATATAAGTGATAACGGTATCAATCAAAAGAAGCACCTAGCAAGAGAAAGAAGTCTTTCCTAATAACTCCAATAGTCAGAATGCTGGGAGTGGTGGTTCCCATCCAACAAAATCACACTCGATGGTAGAACAAACATAGCGGTCATCAAACGGAATCTCCATGCTGAGAGGGAACAAACATGTACCACAATTTGTGCAGCACTTTGATTATTTTTAGTGACCACTGGAATAAGATTTTTAAAAATATAAACCAAATGAAGGAGATACCTAAACAAGAAGATTTATCACATTCTGAATATCCATTATTCAGTAAGGTGTATGTGGTGTCCCATATGCATAAAAATACCATTGAATGGAGAATCTGCTTTTTGGGCACACAAACAGATGACCCTGCTGTAAGGAACAAACATTTAACCACATTTCACGATTAAAATACATTACTCCTCTGTGAAATTGATGAATACACGTGATAACGGTATCAATCAAAAGAAGCACCTAGCAAAAGAAAGAAGTCTTTCCTAATAACTCCAATAGTCAGAATGCTGGGAGTGGTGGTTCCCATCCAACAAAATCACACTCGATTGTAGAACAAACATAGCGGTCGTCAAACGGAATCTCCCTGCTGAGAGGGAACAAACATGTACCACAATTTGTGCAGCACTTTGATAATTTTTAGTGACCACCGGAATAAGATTTTTAAAAATACAAAGCGAATGAAGGAGATACCTAAACAAGAAGATATATTACATTCTGAACATCCATTATTCAGTAAGGTGTATGTGGTGTCCCATATGCACAAAAATACCATTGAATGGAGAATCTGCTTTTTGGCCATACAAACAGATGACCCTTCTGTAAGGAACAAACATTTAACCACATTTCACGATTCAAATACATCACTCCACTGTGAAATTGATAAATATAAGTGATAACGGTATCAATCAAAAGAAGCACCTACCAACAGAAAGAAGTCTTTCCTAATAACTCCAATAGTCAGAATGCTGGGAGTGGTGGTTCCCATCCAACAAAATCACACTCGATGGTAGAACAAACATAGCGGTCATCATACGGAATCTCCCTGCAGAGAGGGAACAAACATGTACCACAATTTGTGCAGCACTTTGATTATTATCAGTGACCACTGGAATAAGATTTTTAAAAATACAAAGCGAATGAAGGAGATACCTAAACAAGAAGATTTATCACATTCTGAATATCCATTATTCAGTAAGGTGTATGTGGTGTCCCATATGCACAAAAATACCATTGAATGGAGAATCTGCTTTGTGGCCATACAAGCAGATGACCCTTCTGTAAAGAACAAACACTTAACCACATTACACGATTCAAATACATTACTCCACTGTGAAATTGATGAATATAAGTGATAACGGTATCAATCAAAAGAAGCACCTAACAACAGAAAGAAGTCTTTCCTAATAACTCCAATAGTCAGAATGCTGGGAGTGGTGGTTCCCATCCAACAAAATCACACTCGATGGTAGAACAAACATAGCGGTCATCAAACGGAATCTCCCTGCTGAGAGGGATCAAACATGTACCACAATTTGTGCAGCACTTTGATTAATTTTAGTGACCACTGGAATAAGATTTTTAAAAATATAAACCATAGGAAGGAGATACTTAAACAAGAAGATTTATCACATTCCGAACATCCATTATTCATTAAGGAGGATGTGGTGTCCCATATGCACAAAAAACCGATTGAATAGAGAATCTGCTTTATGGACATACAACCAGATGACCCTGCTGTAAAGAACAAACACTTAACCACATTACACGATTCAAATACATTACTCCACTGTGAAATTGATGAATATAAGTGATAACGGTATCAATCAAAAGAAGCACCTAGCAAAAGAAAGAAGTCTTTCCTAATAACTCCAATAGTCAGAATGCTGGGAGTGGTGGTTCCCATCCAACAAAATCACACTTGATGGTAGAACAAACATAGCGGTCATCAAACGGAATCTCCCTGCTGAGAGGGAACAAACATGTACCACAATTTGTGCAGCACTTTGATAATTTTTAGTGACCACTGGAATAAGATTTTTAAAAATACAAAGCGAATGAAGGAGATACCTAAACAAGAAGATATATTACATTCCAAACATCCATTATTCAGTAAGGTGTATGTGGTGTCCCATATGCACAAAAATACCATTGAATGGAGAATCTGCTTTTTGGCCATACAAACAGATGACCCTGCTGTAAGGAACAAACATTTAACCACATTTCTCGATTCAAATACATTACTCCACTGTGAAACTGATGAATATAAGTGAAAACGGTATCAATCAAAAGAAGCACCTAGCAAAAGAAATTAGTCTTTCCTAATAACTCCAATAGTCAGAATGCTGGAAGTGGTGGTTCCCATCTAACAAAATCACACTTGATGGTAGAACAAACATAGCGGTCATCAAAAGGAATCTCCCTGCTGAGAGGGAACAAACATGTACCACAATTTGTGCAGCACTTTGATTATTTTTAGTGACCATTGCAATAAGATTTTTAAAAATTTAAACCAAATGAAGGATATACCTAAACAAGAAAGATTTATCACATTCTGAATATACATTATTCAGTAAGGTGTACGTGGTGTCCCATATTCACAAAAATACCATTGAATGGAGAATCTGCTTTTTGGCCATACAAACAGATGACCCTGCTGTAAGGAACAAACATTTAACCACATTTCTCGATTCAAATACATTACTCCTCTGTGAAATTGATGAATATAAGTGATAACGGTATCAATCAAAAGAAGCACCTAGCAAAAGAAAGAAGTCTTTCCTGATATATCCAATAGTCAGAATGCTGGGAGTGGTGGTTCCCATCCAACAAAATCACACTCGATGGTAGAACAAACATAGCGGTCATCAAACGGAATCTCCCTGCTGAGAGGGAACAAACATGTACCACAATTTGTGCAGCACTTTGATAATTTTTAGTGACCACTGGAATAAGATTTTTAAAAACACTAGCGAATGAAGGAGATACCTAAACAAGAAGATATATTACATTCCAAACATCCATTATTCAGTAAGGTGTATGTGGTGTCCCATATGCACAAAAATACCATTGAATGGAGAATCTGCTTTGTGGCCATACAAGCAGATGACCCTTCTGTAAAGAACAAACACTTAACCACATTTCACGATTCAAATACATTACTCCACTGTGAAATTGATGAATATAAGTGATAACGGTATCAATCAAAAGAAGCACCTAGCAACAGAAAGAAGTCTTTCCTAATAACTCCAATAGTCAGAATGCTGGGAGTGGTGGTTCCCATCCAACAAAATCACACTAGATGGTAGAACAAACATAGCGGTCATCAAACGGAATCTCCCTGCTGAGAGGGATCAAACATGTACCATAATTTGCGCAGCACTTTGATTATATTTAGTGACCATTGGAATAAGATTTTTAAAAATATAAACCATAGGAAGGAGATACTTAAACAAGAAGATTTATCACATTCTGAACATCCGTTATTCAGTAAGGTGTATGTGGTGTCAAATATGCACAAAAATACCATTGAATGGAGAATCTGCTTTTTGGCCATACAAACAGATGACCCTGCTGTAAGGAACAAACATTTAACCACATTTCACGATTCAAATACATCACTCCACTGTGAAATTGATGAATATAAGTGTTAACGGTATCAATCAAAAGAAGCACCTACCAACAGAAAGAAGTCTTTCCTAATAACTCCAATAGTCAGAATGCTGGGAGTGGTGGTTCCCATCCAACAAAATCACACTCGATGGTAGAACAAACATAGCGGTCATCATACGGAATCTCCCTGCAGAGAGGGAACAAACATGTACCACAATTTGTGCAGCACTTTGATTAATTTTAGTGACCACTGGAATAAGATTTTTAAAAATATAAACCAAATGAAGGAGTTACCTAAACAAGTAGATATATTACATTCCGAACATCCATTATTCAGTAAGGTGTATGTGGTGTCCCATATGCACAAAAATACCATTGAATGGAGAATCTGCTTTTTGGCATACAAACAGATGACCCTGCTCTAAGGAACAAACATTTAACCACATTTCACGATTCAAATACATTACTCCACTGTGAAATTGATGAATATAAGTGATAACGGTATCAATCAAAAGAAGCACCTAGCAACAGAAAGAAGTCTTTCCTAATAACTCCAATAGTCAGAATGCTGGGAGTGGTGGTTCCCATCCAACAAAATCACACTCGATGGTAGAACAAACATAGCGGTCATCAAACGGAATCTCCCTGCTGAGAGGGAACAAACATGTACCACAATTTGTGCAGCACTCTGATTATTTTCAGTGACCACTGGAATAAGATTTTTAAAAATATAAACCAAATGAAGGAGATACCTAAACAAGAAGATTTATCACATTCTGAATATCCATTATTCAGTAAGGTGTATGTGGTGTCCCATATGCATAAAAATACCATTGAATGGAGAATCTGCTTTTTGGCCATACAAACAGATGTCCCTGCTGTAAGAAACATACTTTTAACCACATTTCACGATTCAAATACATTACTCCTCTGTGAAATTGATGAATACACGTGATAACGGTATCAATCAAAAGAAGCACCTAGCAAAAGAAAGAAGTCTTTCCTAATAACTCCAATAGTCAGAATGCTGGGAGTGGTGGTTCCCATCCAACAAAATCACACTCGATGGTAGAACAAACATAGCGGTCATCAAACGGAATCTCCCTGCTGAGAGGGAACAAACATGTACCACAATTAGTGCAGCACTTTGATTATTTTTAGTGACCACTGGAATAAGATTTTTAAAAATAGAAAACGAATGAAGGAGATACCTAAACAAGAAGAAATATTACATTCTGAACATTCATTATTCAGTAAGGTGTATGTGGTGTCCCATATGCACAAAAATACCATTGAATGGAGAATCTGCTTTGTGGCGATACAAGCAGATGACCCTTCTGTAAAGAACAAACACTTAACCACATTTCACGATTCAAATACATCACTCCACTGTGAAATTGATGAATATAAGTGATAACGGTATCAATCAAAAGAAGCACCTACCAACAGAAAGAAGTCTTTCCCAATAACTCCAATAGTCAGAATGCTGGGAGTGGTGGTTCCCATCCAACAAAATCACACTCGATGGTAGAACAAACATAGCGGTCATCATACGGAATCTCCCTGCAGAGAGGGAACAAACATGTACCACAATTTGTGCAGCACTTTGATTAATTTTAGTGACCACTGGAATAAGATTTTTAAAAATATAAACCATAGGAAGGAGATACTTAAACAAGAAGATTTATCACATTCCGAACATCCATTATTCATTAAGGAGGATGTGGTGTCCCATATGCACAAAAAACCGATTGAATAGAGAATCTGCTTTATGGCCATACAAGCAGATGACCCTGCTGTAAAGAACAAACACTTAACCACATTACACGATTCAAATACATTACTCCACTGTGAAATTGATGAATATAAGTGATAACGGTATCAATCAAAAGAAGCACCTAGCAAAAGAAAGAAGTCTTTCCTAATAACTCCAATAGTCAGAATGCTGGGAGTGGTGGTTCCCATCTAACAAAATCACACTTGATGGTAGAACAAACATAGCGGTCATCAAACGGAATCTCCCTGCTGAGAGGGAACAAACATGTACCACAATTTGTGCAGCACTTTGATAATTTTTAGTGACCACTGGAATAAGATTTTTAAAAACACTAGCGAATGAAGGAGATACCTAAACAAGAAGATATATTACATTCCAAACATCCATTATTCAGTAAGGTGTATGTGGTGTCCCATATGCACAAAAATACCATTGAATGGAGAATCTGCTTTTTGGCCATACAAACAGATGACCCTGCTGTAAGGAACAAACATTTAACCACATTTCTCGATTCAAATACATTACTCCTCTGTGAAATTGATGAATATAAGTGATAACGGTATCAATCAAAAGAAGCACCTAGCAAAAGAAATTAGTCTTTCCTAATAACTCCAATAGTCAGAATGCTGGAAGTGGTGGTTCCCATCTAACAAAATCACACTTGATGGTAGAACAAACATAGCGGTCATCAAAAGGAATCTCCCTGCTGAGAGGGAACAAACATGTACCACAATTTGTGCAGCACTTTGATTATTTTTAGTGACCATTGCAATAAGATTTTTAAAAATTTAAACCAAATGAAGGATATACCTAAACAAGAAAGATTTATCACATTCTGAATATACATTATTCAGTAAGGTGTACGTGGTGTCCCATATTCACAAAAATACCATTGAATGGAGAATCTGCTTTTTGGCCATACAAACAGATGACCCTGCTCTAAGGAACAAACATTTAACCACATTTCTCGATTCAAATACATTACTCCTCTGTGAAATTGATGAATATAAGTGATAACGGTATCAATCAAAAGAAGCACCTAGCAAAAGAAAGAAGTCTTTCCTGATAACTCCAATAGTCAGAATGCTGGGAGTGGTGGTTCCCATCCAACAAAATCACACTCGATGGTAGAACAAACATAGCGGTCATCAAACGGAATCTCCCTGCTGAGAGGGAACAAACACTTACCACAATTTGTGCAGCACTTTGATTAATTTTAGTGACCACTGGAACAAGATTTTTAAAAATATAAACCAAATGAAGGAGTTACCTAAACAAGTAGATATATTACATTCCGAACATCCATTATTCAGTAAGGTGTAAGTGGTGTCCCATACGCACAAAAATACCATTTAATGGAGAATCTGCTTTTTGGGCACACAAACAGATGACCCTGCTGTAAGGAACAAACATTTAACCACATTTCACGATTCAAATACATTACTCCTCTGTGAAATTGATGCATATAAGTGATAACTGTAACAATCAAAAGAAGCACCTAGCAAAAGAAAGAAATCTTTCCTAATAACTCCAATAGTCAGAATGCTGGGAGTGGTGGTTCCCAACCAACAAAATCACATTCGATGGTAGAACTAACATAGCGGTCATCAAACGGAATCTCCCTGCTGAGAGGGAACAAACATGTACCACAATTTGTGAAGCACTTTGATTATTTTTAGTGACCACTGGAATAAGATTTTTAAAAATATAAACCACATGAAGGAGATACCTAAACAAGAAGATTTATCACATTCTGAATATCCATTATTCAGTAAGGTGTATGTGGTGTCCCATATGCACAAAAATACCATTGAATGGAGAATCTGCTTTTTGGCCATACAAACAGATGACCCTGCTCTAAGGAACAAACATTTAACCACATTTCACAATTCAAATACATCACTCCACTGTGAAATTGATAAATATAAGTGATAACGGTATCAATCAAAAGAAGCACCTACCAACAGAAAGAAGTCTTTCCTAATAACTCCAATAGTCAGAATGCTGGGAGTGGTGGTTCCCATCCAACAAAATCACACTCGATGGTAGAACAAACATAGCGGTCATCATACGGAATCCCCTGCAGAGAGGGAACAAACATGTACCACAATTTGTGCAGCACTTTGATTATTATCAGTGACCACTGGAATAAGATTTTTAAAAATACAAAGCGAATGAAGGAGATACCTAAACAAGAAGATTTATCACATTCTGAATATCCATTATTCAGTAAGGTGTATGTGGTGTCCCATATGCACAAAAATACCATTGAATGGAGAATCTGCTTTGTGGCCATACAAGCAGATGACCCTTCTGTAAAGAACAAACACTTAACCACATTTCACGATTCAAATACATTACTCCACTGTGAAATTGATGAATATAAGTGATAACGGTATCAATCAAAAGAAGCACCTAGCAACAGAAAGAAGTCTTTCCTAATAACTCCAATAGTCAGAATGCTGGGAGTGGTGGTTCCCATCCAACAAAATCACACTCGATGGTAGAACAAACATAGCGGTCATCAAACGGAATCTCCCTGCTGAGAGGGATCAAACATGTACCATAATTTGCGCAGCACTTTGATTATATTTAGTGACCATTGGAATAAGATTTTTAAAAATATAAACCATAGGAAGGAGATACTTAAACAAGAAGATTTATCACATTCTGAACATCCGTTATTCAGTAAGGTGTATGTGGTGTCAAATATGCACAAAAATACCATTGAATGGAGAATCTGCTTTTTGGCCATACAAACAGATGACCCTGCTGTAAGGAACAAACATTTAACCACATTTCACGATTCAAATACATCTCTCCACTGTGAAATTGATGAATATAAGTGATAACGGTATCAATCAAAAGAAGCACCTACCAACAGAAAGAAGTCTTTCCTAATAACTCCAATAGTCAGAATGCTGGGAGTGGTGGTTCCCATCCAACAAAATCACACTCGATGGTAGAACAAACATAGCGGTCATCATACGGAATCTCCCTGCAGAGAGGGAACAAACATGTACCACAATTTGTGCAGCACTTTGATTAATTTTAGTGACCACTGGAATAAGATTTTTAAAAATATAAACCAAATGAAGGAGTTACCTAAACAAGTAGATATATTACATTCCGAACATCCATTATTCAGTAAGGTGTATGTGGTGTCCCATATGCACAAAAATACCATTGAATGGAGAATCTGCTTTTTGGCATACAAACAGATGACCCTGCTCTAAGGAACAAACACTTAACAACATTTCACGATTCAAATACATTACTCCACTGTGAAATTGATGAATATAAGTGATAACGGTATCAATCAAAAGAAGCACCTAGCAACAGAAAGAAGTCTTTCCTAATAACTCCAATAGTCAGAATGCTGGGAGTGGTGGTTCCCATCCAACAAAATCACACTCGATGGTAGAACAAACATAGCGGTCATCAAACGGAATCTCCCTGCTGAGAGGGAACAAACATGTACCACAATTTGTGCAGCACTCTGATTATTTTCAGTGACCACTGGAATAAGATTTTTAAAAATATAAACCAAATGAAGGAGATACCTAAACAAGAAGATTTATCACATTCTGAATATCCATTATTCAGTAAGGTGTATGTGGTGTCCCATATGCATAAAAATACCATTGAATGGAGAATCTGCTTTTTGGCCATACAAACAGATGTCCCTGCTGTAAGAAACATACATTTAACCACATTTCACGATTCAAATACATTACTCCTCTGTGAAATTGATGAATACACGTGATAACGGTATCAATCAAAAGAAGCACCTAGCAAAAGAAAGAAGTCTTTTCTAATAACTCCAATAGTCAGAATGCTGGGAGTGGTGGTTCCCATCCAACAAAATCACACTCGATGGTAGAACAAACATAGCGGTCATCATACGGAATCTCCCTGCAGAGAGGGAACAAACATGTACCACAATTTGTGCAGCACTTTGATTAATTTTAGTGACCACTGGAATAAGATTTTTAAAAATATAAACCAAATGAAGGAGTTACCTAAACAAGAAGAAATATTACATTCTGAACATTCATTATTCAGTAAGGTGTATGTGGTGTCCCATATGCACAAAAATACCATTGAATGGAGAATCTGCTTTGTGGCCATACAAGCAGATGACCCTTCTGTAAAGAACAAACACTTAACCACATTTCACGATTCAAATACATCACTCCACTGTGAAATTGATGAATATAAGTGATAACGGTATCAATCAAAAGAAGCACCTACCAACAGAAAGATGTCTTTCCTAATAACTCCAATAGTCAGAATGCTGGGAGTGGTGGTTCCCATCCAACAAAATCACACTCGATGGTAGAACAAACATAGCGGTCATCATACGGAATCTCCCTGCAGAGAGGGAACAAACATGTACCACAATTTGTGCAGCACTTTGATTAATTTTAGTGACCACTGGAATAAGATTTTTAAAAATATAAACCAAATGAAGGAGTTACCTAAACAAGTAGATATATTACATTCCGAACATCCATTATTCAGTAAGGTGTATGTGGTGTCCCATATGCACAAAAATACCATTGAATGGAGAATCTGCTTTTTGGCATACAAACAGATGACCCTGCTCTAAGGAACAAACATTTAACCACATTTCACGATTCAAATACATTACTCCACTGTGAAATTGATGAATATAAGTGATAACGGTATCAATCAAAAGAAGCACCTAGCAACAGAAAGAAGTCTTTCCTAATAACTCCAATAGTCAGAATGCTGGGAGTGGTGGTTCCCATCCAACAAAATCACACTCGATGGTAGAACAAACATAGCGGTCATCAAACGGAATCTCCCTGCTGAGAGGGAACAAACATGTACCACAATTTGTGCAGCACTTTGATTATTTTCAGTGACCACTGGAATAAGATTTTTAAAAATATAAACCAAATGAAGGAGATACCTAAACAAGAAGATTTATCACATTCTGAATATCCATTATTCAGTAAGGTGTATGTGGTGTCCCATATGCATAAAAATACCATTGAATGGAGAATCTGCTTTTTGGCCATACAAACAGATGTCCCTGCTGTAAGAAACAAACATTTAACCACATTTCACGATTCAAATACATTACTCCTCTGTGAAATTGATGCATACACGTGATAACGGTATCAATCAAAAGAAGCACCTAGCAAAAGAAAGAAGTCTTTCCTAATAACTCCAATAGTCAGAATGCTGGGAGTGGTGGTTCCCATCCAACAAAATCACACTCGATTGTAGAACAAACATAGCGGTCATCAAACGGAATCTCCCTGCTGAGAGGGAACAAACATGTACCACAATTTGTGCAGCACTTTGATAATTTTTAGTGACCACTGGAATAAGATTTTTAAAAATACAAAGCGAATGAAGGAGATACCTAAACAAGAAGATATATTACATTCTGAACATCCATTATTCAGCAAGGTGTATGTGGTGTCCCATATGCACAAAAATACCATTGAATGGAGAATCTGCTTTTTGGCCATACAAACAGATGACCCTGCTGTAAGGAACAAACATTTAACCACATTTCACGATTCAAATACATCACTCCACTGTGAAATTGATAAATATAAGTGATAACGGTATCAATCAAAAGAAGCACCTACCAACAGAAAGAAGTCTTTCCTAATAACTCCAATAGTCAGAATGCTGGGAGTGGTGGTTCCCATCCAACAAAATCACACTCGATGGTAGAACAAACATAGCGGTCATCATATGGAATCTCCCTGCAGAGAGGGAACAAACATGTACCACAATTTGTGCAGCACTTTGATTATTTTTAGTGACCACTGAAATAAGATTTTTAAAAATACAAAACGAATGAAGGAGATACTTTAACAACAAGATATATTACATTCTGAACATCCAATATTCAGTAAGGTGTATGTGGTGTCCCATATGCACAAAAATACCATTGAATGGAGAATCTGCTTTTTGGCCATACAAACAGATGACCCTGCTGTAAGGAACAAACATTTAACCACATTTCTCGATTCAAATACATTACTCCTCTGTGAAATTGATGAATATAAGTGATAACGGTATCAATCAAAAGAAGCACCTAGCAAAAGAAAGAAGTCTTTCCTGATAACTCCAATAGTCATAATGCTGGGAGTGGTGGTTCCCATCCAACAAAATCACACTCGATGGTAGAACAAATATAGCGGTCATCAAACGAAATCTCCCTGCTGAGAGGGAACAAACACGTACCACAATTTGTGCAGCACTTTGATTATTTTTAGTGACCACTGGAATAAGATTTTTAAAAATATAAACCAAATGAAGGAGATACCTAAACAAGTAGATATATTACATTCCGAACATCCATTATTCAGTAAGGTGTATGTGGTGTCCCATATGCACAAAAATACCATTGAATGGATAATCTGCTTTTTGGGCATACAAACAGATGACCCTGCTGTAAGGAACAAACATTTAACCACATTTCACGATTCAAATACATTACTCCTCTGTGAAATTGATGCATATAAGTAATAACTGTAACAATCAAAAGAAGCACCTAGCAAAAGAAAGAAATCTTTCCTAATAACTCCAATAGTCAGAATGCTGGGAGTGGTGGTTCCCAACCAACAAAATCACATTCGATGGTAGAACTAACATAGCGGTCATCAAACTGAATCTTCCTGCTCAGAGGGAACAAACATGTACCACAATTTGTGAAGCACTTTGATAATTTTTAGTGACCACTGGAATAAGATTTTTAAAAATACAAAGCGAATGAAGGAGATACCTAAACAATAAGATATATTACATTCTGAACATCCATTATTCAGCAAGGTGTATGTGGTGTCCCATATGCACAAAAATACCATTGAATGGAGAATCTGCTTTTTGGCCATACAAACAGATAACCCTGCTGTAAGGAACAAACATTTAACCACATTTCACGATTCAAATACATCACTCCACTGTGAAATTGATAAATATAAGTGATAACGGTATCAATCAAAAGAAGCACCTACCAACAGAAAGAAGTCTTTCCTAATAACTCCAATAGTCAGAATGCTGGGAGTGGTGGTTCCCATCCAACAAAATCACACTCGATGGTAGAACAAACATAGCGGTCATCATACGGAATCTCCGTGCAGAGAGGGAACAAACATGATAATTTTTAGTGACCACTGGAATAAGATTTTTAAAAATACAAAGCGAATGAAGGAAATACTTTAACAAGAAGATATATTACATTCTGAACATCCATTATTCAGTAAGGTGTATGTGGTGTCCCATATGCATAAAAATACCATTGAATGGAGAATCTGCTTTTTGGGCATACAAACAGATGACCCTGCTGTAAGGAACAAACATTTAACCACATTTCACGATTCAAATACATTACTCCTCTGTGAAATTGATGCATATAAGTAATAACTGTAACAATCAAAAGAAGCACCTAGCAAAAGAAAGAAATCTTTCCTAATAACTCCAATAGTCAGAATGCTGGGAGTGGTGGTTCCCAACCAACAAAATCACATTCGATGGTAGAACTAACATAGTGGTCATCAAACTGAATCTTCCTGCTCAGAGGGAACAAACATTTACCACAATTTGTGAAGCACTTTCATTATTTTTAGTGACCACTGGAATAAGAATTTAAAAATATAAACCAAATGAAGGAGTTACCTAAACAAGTAGATATATTACATTCCAAACATCCATTATTCAGTAAGGTGTATGTGGTGTCCCATATGCACAAAAATACCATTGAATGGAGAATCTGCTTTTTGGCCATACAAACAGATGACCCTGCTGTAAGGAACAAACATTTAACCACATTTCACGATTCAAATACATCACTCCACTGTGAAATTGATGCATATAAGTGATAACGGTATCAATCAAAAGAAGCACCTACCAACAGAAAGAAGTCTTTCCTAATAACTCCAATAGTCAGAATGCTGGGAGTGGTGGTTCCCATCCAACAAAATCACACTCGATGGTAGAACAAACATAGCGGTCATCAAACGGAATCTCCCTGCTGAGAGGGAACAAACACTTACCACAATTTGTGCAGCACTTTGATTAATTTTAGTGACCACTGGAATAAGATTTTTAAAAATATAAACCAAATGAAGGAGTTACCTAAACAAGTAGATATATTACATTCCGAACATCCATTATTCAGTAAGGTGTATGTGGTGTCCCATATGCACAAAAATACCATTGAATGGAGAATCTGCTTTTTGGGCACACAAACAGATGACCCTGCTGTAAGGAACAAACATTTAACCACATTTCACGATTCAAATACATTACTCCTCTGTGAAATTGATGCATATAAGTGATAACTGTAACAATCAAAAGAAGCACCTAGCAAAAGAAAGAAATCTTTCCTAATAACTCCAATAGTCAGAATGCTGGGAGTGGTGGTTCCCAACCAACAAAATCACATTCGATGGTAGAACTAACATAGCGGTCATCAAACTGAATCTTCCTGCTCAGAGGGAACAAACATGTACCACAGTTTGTGAAGCACTTTGATTATTTTTAGTGACCACTGGAATAAGATTTTTAAAAATATAAACCACATGAAGGAGATACCTAAACAAGAAGATTTATCACATTCTGAATATCCATTATTCAGTAAGGTGTATGTGGTGTCCCATATGCACAAAAATACCATTGAATGGAGAATCTGCTTTTTGGCATACAAACAGATGACCCTGCTCTAAGGAACAAACATTTAACCACATTTCACGATTCTAATACATTACTCCACTGTGAAATTGATGAATATAAGTGATAACGGTATCAATCAAAAGAAGCACCTAGCAACAGAAAGAAGTCTTTCCTAGTAACTCCAATAGTCAGAATGCTGGGAGTGGTGGTTCCCATCCAACAAAATCACACTCGATGGTAGAACAAACATAGCGGTCATCAAACGGAATCTCCCTGCTGAGAGGGAACAAACATGTACCACAATTTGTGCAGCACTCTGATTATTTTCAGTGACCACTGGAATAAGATTTTTAAAAATATAAACCAAATGAAGGAGATACCTAAACAAGAAGATTTATCACATTCTGAATATCCATTATTCAGTAGGGTGTATGTGGTGTCCCATATGCATAAAATTACCATTGAATGGAGAATCTGCTTTTTGGCCATACAAACAGATGTCCCTGCTGTAAGAAACAAACATTTAACCACATTTCACGATTCAAATACATTACTCCTCTGTGAAATTGATGAATACACGTGATAACGGTATCAATCAAAAGAAGCACCTAGCAAAAGAAAGAAGTCTTTCCTAATAACTCCAATAGTCAGAATGCTGGGAGTGGTGGTTCCCATCCAACAAAATCACACTCGATTGTAGAACAAACATAGCGGTCATCAATCGGAATCTCCCTGCTGAGAGGGAACAAACATGTACCACAATTTGTGCAGCACTTTGATAATTTTTAGTGACCACTGGAATAAGATATTTAAAAATACAAAGCGAATGAAGGAGATACCTAAACAAGAAGATATATTACATTCTGAACATCCATTATTCAGCAAGGTGTATGTGGTGTCCCATATGCACAAAAATACCATTGAATGGAGAATCTGCTTTTTGGTCATACAAACAGATGACCCTGCTGTAAGGAACAAACATTTAACCACATTTCACGATTCAAATACATCACTCCACTGTGAAATTGATAAATATAAGTGATAACGGTATCAATCAAAAGAAGCACCTACCAACAGAAAGAAGTCTTTCCTAATAACTCCAATAGTCAGAATGCTGGGAGTGGTGGTTCCCATCCAACAAAATCACACTCGATGGTAGAACAAACATAGCGGTCATCATACGGAATCTCCCTGCAGAGAGGGAACAAACATGTACCACAATTTGTGCAGCACTTTGATTATTTTTAGTGACCACTGGAATAAGATTTTTAAAAATACAAAGCGAATGAAGGAGATACTTTAACAAGAAGATATATTACATTCTGAACATCCATTACTCAGTAACGTGTATGTGGTGTCCCATATGCACAAAAATACCATTGAATGGAGAATCTGCTTTTTGGCCATACAAACAGATGACCCTGCTGTAAGGAACAAACATTTAACCACATTTCTCGATTCAAATACATTACTCCTCTGTGAAATTGATGAATATAAGTGATAACGGTATCAATCAAAAGAAGCACCTAGCAAAAGAAAGAAGTCTTTTCTGATAACTCCAATAGTCATAATGCTGGGAGTGGTGGTTCGCATCCAACAAAATCACACTCGATGGTAGAACAAATATAGCGGTCATCAAACGAAATCTCCCTGCTGAGAGGGAACAAACACGTACCACAATTTGTGCAGCACTTTGATTATTTTTAGTGACCACTGGAATAAGATTTTTAAAAACATAAACCAAATGAAGGAGATACCTAAACAAGTAGATATATTACATTCCGAACATCCATTATGCAGTAAGGTGTATGTGGTGTCCCATATGCACAAAAATACCATTGAATGGAGAGTCTGCTTTTTGGGCATACAAACAGATGACCCTGCTGTAAGGAACAAACATTTAACCACATTTCACGATTCAAATACAATACCCCTCTGTGAAATTGATGCATATAAGTAATAACTGTAACAATCAAAAGAAGCACCTAGCAAAAGAAAGAAATCTTTCCTAATAACTCCAATAGTCAGAATGCTGGGAGTGGTGGTACCCAACCAACAAAATCACACTCGATGGTAGAACTAACATAGCGGTCATCAAACGGAATCTCCCTGCTGAGAGGGAACAAACATGTACCACAATTTGTGAAGCACTTTGCTTATTTTTAGTAACCACTGGAATAAGATTTTTAAAAATATAAACCACATGAAGGAGATACCTAAACAAGAAGATTTATCACATTCTGAATATCCATTATTCAGTAAGGTGTATGTGGTGTCCCATATGCACAAAAATACCATTGAATGGAGAATCTGCTTTTTCGCCATACAAACAGATGACCCTGCTCTAAGGAACAAACATTAAACCACATTTCAAGATTCAAATACATTGCTCCACTGTGAAATTGATGAATATAAGTGATAACGGTATCAATCAAAAGAAGCACCTAGCAAAAGAAAGAAGTCTTTCCTAATAACTCCAATAGTCAAAATGCTGGGAGTGGTGGTTCCCATCCAACAAAATCACACTCGATGGTAGAACAAACATAGCGGTCATCAAACGGAATCTCCCTGTTGAGAGGGAACAAACATGTACCACAATTTGTGCAGCACTTTGATTATTTTTAGTGACCACTGGAATAAGATGTTTAAAAATAAAAACCAAATGAAGGAGATACCTAAACAAGAAGATTTATCACATTCTGAATATCCATTATTCAGTAAGGTGTATGTGGTGTCCCATATGCATAAAAATACCATTGAATGGAGAATCTGCTTTTTGGCCATACAAACAGATGTCCATGCTGTAAGGAACAAACATTTAACCACATTTCACGATTCAAATACATTACTCCTCTGTGAAATTGATGAATACACGTGATAACGGTATCAATCAAAAGAAGCACCTACCAAAAGAAAGAAGTCTTTCCTAATAACTCCAATAGTCAGAATGCTGGGAGTGGTGGTTCCCATCCAACAAAATCACACTCGATGGTAGAACAAGGATAGCGGTCATCCAACGGAATCTCCCTGCTGAGAGGGAACAAACATGTACCACAATTTGTGCAGCACTTTGATTATTTTTAGTGACCACAGGAATAAGATTTTTAAAAATATACACCAAATGAATGGGATACCTCAACAAGAAGATTTATCACATTCTGAATATCCATTATTCAGTAATGTGTATGTGGTGTCCCATATGCACAAAATTACCATTGAATGGAGAATCTGCTTTTTGGCCATACAAACAGATGACCCTGCTGTAAGGAACAAACATTTAACCAAATTTCACGATTCAAATAAATTACTCCACTGTGAAATTGATGAATATAAGTGATAACGGTATCAATCAAAAGAAGCACCTAGCAACAGAAAGATGTCTTTCCTAATAACTCCAATAGTTAGAATG
The DNA here is from genome assembly GCF_023864275.1 of Schistocerca cancellata. Lineage (NCBI taxonomy): Eukaryota > Metazoa > Arthropoda > Insecta > Orthoptera > Acrididae > Schistocerca > Schistocerca cancellata. The sequence goes on along the minus strand of NW_026046819.1, from coordinate 708,562 downwards.
CTGGGAGTGGTGGTTCCCATCAAACAAAATCACACTCAATGGTAGAACAAACATAAGCGGTCATCAAACACAATCTCCCTGCTGAGAGGGAACAAACATGTACCACAATTTGTGCAGCACTTTGATAATTTTTAGTGACCACTGGAATAAGATTTTTAAAAATACAAAGCGAATGAAGGAGATACCTAAACAAGAAGATATATTACATTCTGAACATCCATTATTCAGTAAGGTGTATGTGGTGTCCCATATGCACAAAAATACCATTGAATGGAGAATCTGCTTTGTGGCCATACAAGCAGATGACCCTGCTGTAAAGAACAAACATTTAACCACATTTCACGATTCAAATACATTACTCCACTGTGGAGAAAAAATATACCTAAAAACAAAGATGATGTGACTTACCACATCATCTTTGTATTTAGGTATATTTTTCCTTCATGGAATGTTTCCTTCTATTACTCCACTGTGAAATTGATGAATATAAGTGATAACGGCATCAATCAAAAGAAGCACCTAGCAACAGAAAGAAGTCTTTCCTAATAACTCCAATAGTCAGAATGCTGGGAGTGGTGGTTCCCATCCAACAAAATCACACTCCATGGTAGAACAAACATAGCGGTCATCAAACGGAATCTCCCTGCTGAGAGGGAACAAACATGTCCCACAATTTGTGCAGCACTTTGATTATATTTAGTGACCATTGGAATAAGATTTTTAAAAATATAAACCATAGGAAGGAGATACTTAAACAAGAATATTTATCACATTCTGAACATCCGTTATTCACTAAGGTGTATGTGGTGTCAAATATGCACAAAAATACCATTCAATGGAGTATCTGCTTTTTGGCCATACAAACAGATGACCCTGCTGTAAGGAACAAACACTTAACCACATCTCACGATTCAAATACATTACTCCACTGTGAAATTGATGAATATAAGTGATAACGGTATCAATCAAAAGAAGCACATAGCAACAGAAAGAAGTCTTTCCTAATAACTCCAATAGTCAGAATGCTGGGAGTGGTCGTTCCCATCCAACAAAATCACACTCGATGGTAGAACAAACACAGCGGTCATCATATGGAATCTCCCTGCTGAGTGGGAAGAAACATGTACCACAATTTGTGCAGCACTTTGATAATTTTTAGTGACCACTGGAATAAGATTTTTAAAAATACAAAGCGAATGAAGGAGATACCTAAACAAGAAGATATATTACATTCCAAACATCCATTATTCAGTAAGGTGTATGTGGTGTCCCATATGCACAAAAATACCATTGAATGGAGAATCTGCTTTGTGGCCATACAAGCAGATGACCCCGCTGTAAAGAACAAACACTTAACCACATTTCACGATTCAAATACATTACTCCTCTGTGAAATTGATGAATATAAGTGATAACGATATCAATCAAAAGAAGCACCTAGCAAAAGAAAGAAGTCTTTCCTAATAACTCCAATAGTCAGAATGCTGGAAGTGGTGGTTCCCATCTAACAAAATCACACTTGATGGTAGAACAAACATAGCGGTCATCAAAAGGAATCTCCCTGCTGAGAGGGAACAAACATGTACCACAATTTGTGCAGCACTTTGATTATTTTTAGTGACCATTGCAATAAGATTTTTAAAAATTTAAACCAAATGAAGGATATACCTAAACAAGAAAGATTTATCACATTCTGAATATCCATTAGTCAGTAGGGTGTATGTGGTGTCCCATATTCACAAAAATACCATTGAATGGAGAATCTGCTTTTTGGCCATACAAACAGATGACCCTGCTGTAAGAAACAAACATTTAACCACATTTCTCGATTCAAATACATTACCCCTCTGTGAAATTGATGAATATAAGTGATAACGGTATCAATCAAAAGAAGCACCTAGCAAAAGAAAGAAGTCTTTCCTGATAACTCCAATAGTCAGAATGCTGGGAGTGGTGGATCCCATCCAACAAAATCACACTCGATGGTAGAACAAACATAGCGGTCATCAAACGGAATCTCCCTGCTGAGAGGGAACAAACACTTACCACAATTTGTGCAGCACTTTGATTAATTTTAGTGACCACTGGAATAAGATTTTTAAAAATATAAACCAAATGAAAGAGTTACCTAAACAAGTAGATATATTACATTCCGAACATCCATTATTCAGTAAGGTGTAAGTGGTGTCCCATATGCACAAAAATACCATTGAATGGAGAATCTGCTTTTTGGGCACACAAACAGATGACCCTGCTGTAAGGAACAAACATTTAACCACATTTCACGATTCAAATACATTACTCCTCTGTGAAATTGATGCATATAAGTGATATCTGTAACAATCAAAAGAAGCACCTAGCAAAAGAAAGAAATCTTTCCTAATAACTCCAATAGTCAGAATGCTGGGAGTGGTGGTTCCCAACCAACAAAATCACATTCGATGGTAGAACTAACATAGCGGTCATCAAACGGAATCTCCCTGCTGAGAGGGAACAAACATGTACCACAATTTGTGAAGCACTTTGATTATTTTTAGTGACCACTGGAATAAGATTTTTAAAAATATAAACCACATGAAGGAGATACCTAAACAAGAAGATTTATCACATTCTGAATATCCATTATTCAGTAAGGTGTATGTGGTGTCCCATATGCACAAAAATACCATTGAATGGAGAATCTGCTTTTTGGCCATACAAACAGTTGACCCTGCTCTAAGGAACAAACATTTAACCACATTTCACGATTCAAATACATTACTCCACTGTGAAATTGATGAATATAAGTGATAACGGTATCAATCAAAAGAAGCACCTAGCAACAGAAAGAAGTCTTTCCTAATAACTCCAATAGTCAGAATGCTGGGTGTGGTGGTTCCCATCCAACAAAATCACACTCGATGGTAGAACAAACATAGCGGTCATCAAACGGAATCTCCATGCTGAGAGGGAACAAACATGTACCACAATTTGTGCAGCACTTTGATTATTTTTAGTGACCACTGGAATAAGATTTTTAAAAATATAAACCAAATGAAGGAGATACCTAAACAAGAAGATTTATCACATTCTGAATATCCATTATTAAGTAAGGTGTATGTGGTGTCCCATATGCATAAAAATACCATTGAATGGAGAATCTGCTTTTTGGCCATACAAACAGATGTCCCTGCTGTAAGGAACAAACATTTAACCACATTTCACGATTCAAATACATTACTCCTCTGTGAAATTGATGAATACACGTGATAACCGTATCAATCAAAAGAAGCACCTAGCAAAAGAAAGAAGTCTTTCCTAATTACTCCAATAGTCAGAATGCTGGGAGTGGTGGTTCCCATCCAACATAATCACACTCGATTGTAGAACAAACATAGCGGTCATCAAACGGAATCTCCCTGCTGAGAGGGAACAAACATGTACCACAATTTGTGCAGCACTTTGATAATTTTTAGTGACCACTGGAATAAGATTTTTAAAAATACAAAGCGAATGAAGGAGATACCTAAACAAGAAGATATATTACATTCTGAACATCCATTATTCAGTAAGGTGTATGTGGTGTCCCATATGCACAAAAATACCATTGAATGGAGAATCTGCTTTTTGGCCATACAAACAGATGACCCTGCTGTAAGGAACAAACATTTAACCACATTTCACGATTCAAATACATCACTCCACTGTGAAATTGATAAATATAAGTGATAACGGTATCAATCAAAAGAAGCACCTACCAACAGAAAGAAGTCTTTCCTAATAACTCCAATAGTCAGAATGCTGGGAGTGGTGGTTCCTATCCAACAAAATCACACTCGATGGTAGAACAAACATAGCGGTCATCATACGGAATCTCCCTGCAGAGAGGGAACAAACATGTACCACAATTTGTGCAGCACTTTGATTATTATCAGTGACCACTGGAATAAGATTTTTAAAAATACAAAGCGAATGAAGGAGATACCTAAACAAGAAGATTTATCACATTCTGAACATCCATTATTCAGTAAGGTGTATGTGGTATCCCATATGCACAAAAATACCATTGAATGGAGAATCTGCTTTTTGGCCATACAAACAGATGACCCTGCTGTAAGGAACAAACACTTAACCACATTTCACGATTCAAATACATTACTCCACTGTGAAATTGATGAATATAAGTGATAACGGTATCAATCAAAAGAAGCACCTAGCAACAGAAAGAAGTCTTTCCTAATAACTCCAATAGTCAGAATGCTGGGAGTGGTGGTTCCCATCCAACAAAATCACACTCGATGGTAGAACAAACATAGCGGTCATCAAACGGAATCTCCCTGCTGAGAGGGATCAAACATGTACCACAATTTGTGCAGCACTTTGATTATATTTAGTGACCATTGGAATAAAATTTTTAAAAATATAAACCATAGGAAGGAGATACTTAAACAAGAAGATTTATCACATTCTGAACATCCGTTATTCACTAAGGTGTATGTGGTGTCAAATATGCACAAAAATACCATTGAATGGAGTATCTGCTTTTTGGCCATACAAACAGATGACCCTGCTGTAAGGAACAAACACTTAACCACATTTCACGATTCAAATACATTACTCCTCTGTGAAATTGATGAATACACGTGATAACGGTATCAATCAAAAGAAGCACCTAGCAGCAGAAGGAAGTCTTTCCTAATAACTCCAATAGTCAGAATGCTGGGAGTGGTGGTTCCCATCCAACAAAATCACACTCGATGGTAGAACAAACATAGCGGTCATCATACGGCATCTCCCTGCAGAGAGGGAACAAACATGTACCACAATTTGAGCAGCACTTTGATTATTTTTAGTGACCACTGGAATAAGATTTTTAAAAATACAAAGCGAATGAAGGAGATACTTTAACAAGAAGATATATTACATTCCGAACATCCATTATTCAGTAAGGAGGATGTGGTGTCCCATATGCACAAAAATACCATTGAATGGAGAATCTGCTTTGTGGCCATACAACCGGGTGACCCCGTTGTAAGGAACAAACACTTAACCACATTTCACGATTCAAATACATTACTCCACTGTGAAATTGATGAATATAAGTGATAACGGTATCAATCAAAAGAAGCACCTAGCAGCAGAAAGAAGTCTTTCCTAATAACTCCAATAGTCAGAATGCTGGGAGTGGTGGTTCCCATCCAACAAAATCACACTCGATGGTAGAACAAACATAGCGGTCATCATACGGCATCTCCCTGCAGAGAGGGAACAAACATGTACCACAATTTGAGCAGCACTTTGATTATTTTTAGTGACCACTGGAATAAGATTTTTAAAAATACAAAGCGAATGAAGGAGTTACTTTAACAAGAAGATATATTACATTCCGAACATCCATTATTCAGTAAGGAGGATGTGGTGCCCCATATGCACAAAAATACCATTGAATGGAGAATCTGCTTTGTGGCCATACAACCGGGTGACCCCGTTGTAAGGAACAAACACTTAACCACATTTCACGATTCAAATACATTACTCCACTGTGAAATTGATGAATATAAGTGATAACGGTATCAATCAAAAGAAGCACCTAGCAGCAGAAAGAAGTCTTTCCTAATAACTCCAATAGTCAGAATGCTGGGAGTGGTGGTTCCCATCCAACAAAATCATACTCGATGGTAGAACAAACATAGCGGTCATCATACCGCATCTCCCTGCAGAGAGGGAACAAACATGTACCACAATTTGAGCAGCACTTTGATTATTTTTAGTGACCACTGGAATAAGATTTTTAAAAATACAAAGCGAATGAAGTTGATACTTTAACAAGAAGATATATTACATTCCGAACATCCATTATTCAGTAAGGAGGATGTGGTGTCCCATATGCACAAAAATACCATTGAATGGAGAATCTGCTTTGTGGCCATACAACCGGGTGACCCCGTTGTAAGGAACAAACACTTAACCACATTTCACGATTCAAATACATTACTCCACTGTGAAATTGATGAATATAAGTGATAACGGTATCAATCAAAAGAATCACCTAGCAGCAGAAAGAAGTCTTTCCTAATAACTCCAATAGTCAGAATGCTGGGAGTGGTGGTTCCCATCCAACAAAATCACACTCGATGGTAGAACAAACATAGCGGTCATCATACGGCATCTCCCTGCAGAGAGGGAACAAACATGTACCACAATTTGAGCAGCACTTTGATTATTTTTAGTGACCACTGGAATAAGATTTTTAAAAATACAAAGCGAATGAAGGAGATACTTTAACAACAAGATATATTACATTCCGAACATCCATTATTCAGTAAGGAGGATGTGGTGTCCCATATGCACAAAAATACCATTGAATGGAGAATCTGCTTTTTGGCCATACAAACAGATGTCCCTGCTGTAAGGAACAAACATTTAACCACATTTCACGATTCAAATACATTACTCCGCTGTGAAATTGATGAATACACGTGATAACGGTATCAATCAAAAGAAGCACCTAGCAAAAGAAAGAAGTCTTTACTAATAACTCCAATAGTCAGAATGCAGGGAGTGGTGGTTCCCATCCAACAAAATCACACTCGATTGTAGAACAAACATAGCGGTCATCAAACGGAATCTCCCTGCTGAGAGGGAACAAACATGTACCACAATTTGTGCAGCACTTTGATAATTTTTAGTGACCACTGGAATAAGATTTTTAAAAATACAAAGCGAATGAAGGAGATACCTAAACAAGAAGATATATTACATTCCAAACATCCATTATTCAGTAAGGTGTATGTGGTGTCCCATATGCAGAAAAATACCATTGAATGGAGAACCTGCTTTTTGGCCATACAAACAGATGACCCTGCTGTAAGGAACAAACATTTAACCACATTTCACGATTCAAATACATTACTCCTCTGTGAAATTGATGAATATAAGTGATAACGGTATCAATCAAAAGAAACACCTAGCAAAAGAAAGAAGTATTTCCAAATAACTCCATTAGTCAGAATGCTGGGAGTGGTGGTTCCCATCCAATAAAATCACACTCGATGGTAGAACAAACATAGCGGTCATCAAACGGAATCTCCCTGCTGAGAGGGAACAAACATGTACCACAATTTGTGCAGCACTTTGATTATTTTTAGTGACCACTGGAATAAGATTTTTAAAAATAGAAAGCGAATGAAGGAGATACCTAAACAAGAAGATATATTACATTCTGAACATCCATTATTCAGTAAGGTGTATGTGGTGTCCCATATGCACAAAAATACCATTGAATGGAGAATCTGCTTTGTGGCCATACAAGCAGATGACCCTTCTGTGAAGAACAAACACTTAACCACATTTCACGATTCAAATACATTACTCCACTGTGAAATTGATGAATATAAGTGATAACGGTATCATTCAAAAGAAGCACCTAGCAAAAGAAAGAAGTCTTTCCTAATAACTCCAATAGTCATAATGCTGGGAGTGGTGGTTCCCATCCAACAAAATCACACTTGATGGTAGAACAAACATAGCGGTCATCAAACGGACTCTCCCTGCTGAGAGGGAACAAACATGTACCACAATTTGTGCAGCACTTTGAATATTTTTAGTGACCACTGGAATAAGATTTTTAAAAATACAAAGGGAATGAAGGAGATACCTAAACAAGAAGATATATTACATTCCGAACATCCATTATTCAGTAAGGAGGATGTGGTGTGCCATATGCACAAAAAAAACCATAGAATGGAGAATCTGCTTTGTGGCCATTCAAGCAGATGACCCTTCTGTAAAGAACAAACACTTAACCACATTTCACGATTCAAATACATTACTCCACTGTGAAATTGATGAATGTAAGTGATAACGGTATCAATCAAAAGAAGCACCTAGCAACAGAAAGAAGTCTTTCCTAATAACTCCAATAGTCAGAATGCTGGGAGTGGTGGTTCCCATCCAGCAAAATCACACTCGATGGTAGAACAAACATAGCGGTCATCAAACGGAATCTCCCTGCTGAGAGGGAACAAACATGTACCACAATTTGTGCAGCACTTTGATTATTTTTAGTGACCACTGGAATAAGATTTTTAAAAATATAAACCACACGAAGGAGATACCTAAACAAGAGGATTTATCACATTCTGAATATCCATTATTCAGTAAGGTGTATGTGGTGTCCCATACGCACAAAAATACCATTGAATGGAGAATCTGCTATGTGGCCATACAACCGGGTGACCCCGTTGTAAGGAACAAACACTTAACCACATTTCACGATTCAAATACATTACTCCACTGTGAAATTGATGAATATAAGTGATAACGGTATCAATCAAAAGAAGCACCTAGCAAAAGAAAGAAGTCTTTCCTGATAACTCCAATAGTCAGAATGCTGGGAGTGGTGGTTCCCATCCAACAAAATCACACTCGATGGTAGAACAAACATAGCGGTCATCAAACGGAATCTCCCTGCTGAGAGGGAACAAACACTTACCACAATTTGTGCAGCACTTTGATTAATTTTAGTGACCACTGGAATAAGATTTTTAAAAATATAAACCAAATGAAGGAGTTACCTAAACAAGTAGATATATTACATTCCGAACATCCATTATTCAGTAAGGAGTATGTGGTGTCCCATATGCAGAAAAATACCATTGAATGGAGAACCTGCTTTTTGGCCATACAAACAGATGACCCTGCTGTAAGGAACAAACATTTAACCACATTTCACGATTCAAATACATTACTCCTCTGTGAAATTGATGAATATAAGTGATAACGGTATCAATCAAAAGAAGCACCTAGCAGCAGAAAGAAGTCTTTCCTAATAACTCCAATAGTCAGAATGCTGGGAGTGGTGGTTCCCATCCAACAAAATCACACTCGATGGTAGAACAAACATAGCGGTCATCATACGGCATCTCCCTGCAGAGAGGGAACAAACATGTACCACAATTTGAGCAGCACTTTGATTATTTTTAGTGACCACTGGAATAAGATTTTTAAAAATACAAAGCGAATGAAGGAGATACTTTAACAAGAAGATATATTACATTCCGAACATCCATTACTCAGTAAGGAGGATGTGGTGTCCCATATGCACAAAAATACCATTGAATGGAGAATCTGCTTTGTGGCCATACAACCGGGTGACCCCGTTGTAAGGAACAAACATTAAACCACATTTCACGATTCAAATACATTACTCCACTGTGAAATTGATGAATATAAGTGATAACGGTATCAATCAAAAGAAGCACCTAGCAGCAGAAAGAAGTCTTTCCTAATAACTCCAATAGTCAGAATGCTGGGAGTGGTGGTTCCCATCCAACAAAATCACACTCGATGGTAGAACAAACATAGCGGTCATCATACGGCATCTCCCTGCAGAGAGGGAACAAACATGTACCACAATTTGAGCAGCACTTTGATTATTTTTAGTGACCACTGGAATAAGATTTTTAAAAATACAAAGCGAATGAAGGAGATACTTTAACAAGAAGATATATTACATTCCGAACATCCATTATTCAGTAAGGAGGATGTGGTGTCCCATATGCACAAAAATACCATTGAATGGAGAATCTGCCTTGTGGCCATACAACCGGGTGACCCCGTTGTAAGGAACAAACACTTAACCACATTTCACGATTCAAATACATTACTCCACTGTGAAATTGATGAATATAAGTGATAACGGTATCAATCAAAAGAAGCACCTAGCAACAGAAAGAAGTCTTTCCTAATAACTCCAATAGTCAGAATGCTGGGAGTGGTGGTTCCCATCCAACAAAATCACACTCGATGGTAGAAGAAACATAGCGGTCATCAAACGGAATCTCCCTGCTGAGAGGGAACAAACATGTACCACAATTTGTGCAGCACTTTGATTATATTTAGTGACCATTGGAACGAGATTTTTAAAAATATAAACCATAGGAAGGAGATACTTAAACAAGAATATTTATCACATTCTGAACATCCGCTATTCACTAAGGTGTATGTGGTGTCAAATATGCACAAAAATACCATTGAATGGAGTATCTGCTATTTGGCCATACAAACAGATGACCCTGCTGTAAGGAACAAACATTTACCCACATTTCACGATTCAAATACATTACTCCTCTGTGAAATTGATGAATATAAGTGATAACGGTATCAATCAAAAGAAACACCTAGCAAAAGAAAGAAGTATTTCCTAATAACTCCAATAGTCAGAATGCTGGGAGTGGTGGTTCCCATCCAACAAAATCACACTCGATGGTAGAACAAACATAGCGGTCATCAAACGGAATCTCCCTGCTGAGAGGGAACAAACATGTACCACAAGTAGTGCAGCACTTTGTTTATTTTTAGTGACCACTGGAATAAGATTTTTAAAAATAGAAAGCGAATGAAGGAGATACCTAAACAAGAAGATATATTACATTCTGAACATCCATTATTCAGTAAGGTGTATGTGGTGTCCCATATGCACAAAAATACCATTGAATGGAGAATCTGCTTTGTGGCCATACAAGCAGATGACCCTTCTGTAAAGAACAAACACTTAACCACATTTCAGGATTCAAATACATTACTCCACTGTGAAATTGATGAATATAAGTGATAACGGTATCAATCAAAAGAAGCACCTAGCAAAAGAAAGAAGTCTTTCCTAATGACTCCAATAGTCATAATGCTGGGAGTGGTGGTTCCCATCCAACAAAATCACACTTGATGGTAGAACAAACATAGCGGTCATCAAACGGAATCTCCCTGCTGAGAGGGAACAAACATGTACCACAATTTGTGCAGCACTTTGAATATTTTTAGTGACCACTGGAATAAGATTTTTAAAAATACAAAGGGAATGAAGGAGATACCTAAACAAGAAGATATATTACATTCCGAACATCCATTATTCAGTAAGGAGGATGTGGTGTGCCATATGCACAAAAAAAAACCATAGAATGGTGAATCTGCTTTGTGGCCATTCAAGCAGATGACCCTTCTGTAAAGAACAAACACTTAACCACATTTCACGATTCAAATACATTACTCCACTGTGAAATTGATGAATATAAGTGATAACGGTATCAATCAAAAGAAGCACCTAGCAACAGAAAGAAGTCTTTCCTAATAACTCCAATAGTCAGAATGCTGGGAGTGGTGGTTCCCATCCAACAAAATCACACTCGATGGTAGAACAAACATAGCGGTCATCAAACGGAATCTCCCTGCTGAGAGGGAACAAACATGTACCACAATTTGTGCAGCACTCTGATTATTTTTAGTGACCACTGGAATAAGATTTTTAAAAATATAAACCAAATGAAGGAGATACCTAAACAAGAAGATTTATCACATTCTGAATATCCATTATTCAGTAAGGTGTATGTGGTGTCCCATATGCATAAAAATACCATTGAATGGAGAATCTGCTTTTTGGCCATACAAACAGATGTCCCTGCTGTAAGAAACAAACATTTAACCACATTTCACGATTCAAATACATTACTCCTCTGTGAAATTGATGAATACACGTGATAACGGTATCAATCAAAAGAAGCACCTAGCAAAAGAAAGAAGTCTTTCCTAATAACTCCAATAGTCAGAATGCTGGGAGTGGTGGTTCCCATCCAACAAAATCACACTCGATTGTAGAACAAACATAGCGGTCATCAAACGGAATCTCCCTGCTGAGAGGGAACAAACATGTACCACAATTTGTGCAGCACTTTGATAATTTTTAGTGACCACTGGAATAAGATTTTTAAAAATACAAAGCGAATGAAGGAGATACCTAAACAAGAAGATATATTACATTCTGAACATCCATTATTCAGCAAGGTGTATGTGGTGTCCCATATGCACAAAAATACCATTTATTGGAGAATCTGCTTTTTGGCCATACAAACAGATGACCCTGCTGTAAGGAACAAACATTTAACCACATTTCACGATTCAAATACATCACTCCACTGTGAAATTGATAAATATAAGTGATAACGGTATCAATCAAAAGAAGCACCTACCAACAGAAAGAAGTCTTTCCTAATAACTCCAATAGTCAGAATGCTGGGAGTGGTGGTTCCCATCCAACAAAATCACACTCGATGGTAGAACAAACATAGCGGTCATCAAACGGAATCTCCCTGCTGAGAGGGAACAAACATGTACCACAATTTGTGCAGCACTCTGATTATTTTTAGTGACCACTGGAATAAGATTTTTAAAAATATAAACCAAATGAAGGAGATACCTAAACAAGAAGATTTATCACATTCTGAATATCCATTATTCAGTAAGGTGTATGTGGTGTCCCATATGCATAAAAATACCATTGAATGGAGAATCTGCTTTTTGGCCATACAAACAGATGTCCCTGCTGTAAGAAACAAACATTTAACCACATTTCACGATTCAAATACATTACTCCTCTGTGAAATTGATGAATACACGTGATAACGGTATCAATCAAAAGAATCACCTAGCAAAAGAAAGAAGTCTTTCCTAATAACTCCAATAGTCAGAATGCTGGGAGTGGTGGTTCCCATCCAACAAAATCACACTCGATTGTAGAACAAACATAGCGGTCATCAAACGGAATCTCCCTGCTGAGAGGGAACAAACATGTACCACAATTTGTGCAGCACTTTGATAATTTTTAGTGACCACTGGAATAAGATTTTTAAAAATACAAAGCGAATGAAGGAGATACCTAAACAAGAAGATATATTACATTCTGAACATCCATTATTCAGCAAGGTGTATGTGGTGTCCCATATGCACAAAAATACCATTTATTGGAGAATCTGCTTTTTGGCCATACAAACAGATGACCCTGCTGTAAGGAACAAACATTTAACCACATTTCACGATTCAAATACATCACCCCACTGTGAAATTGATAAATATAAGTGATAACGGTATCAATCAAAAGAAGCACCTACCAACAGAAAGAAGTCTTTCCTAATAACTCCAATAGTCAGAATGCTGGGAGTGGTGGTTCCCATCCAACAAAATCACACTCGATGGTAGAACAAACATAGCGGTCATCATACGGAATCTCCCTGCAGAGAGGGAACAAACATGTACCACAGTTTGTGCAGCACTTTGATTATTTTTAGTGACCACTGGAATAAGATTTTTAAAAATACAAAACGAATGAAGGAGATACTTTAACAAGAAGATATATTACATTCTGAACATCCATTATTCAGTAAGCTGTATGTGGTGTCCCATATGAACAAAAATACCATTGAATGGAGAATCTGCTTTTTGGCCATACAAACAGATGACCCTGCTGTAAGGAACAAACATTTAACCACATTTCTCGATTCAAATACATTACTCCTCTGTGAAATTGATGAATATAAGTGATAACGGTATCAATCAAAAGAAGCACCTAGCAAAAGAAAGAAGTCTTTCCTGATAACTCCAATAGTCTTAATGCTGGGAGTGGTGGTTCAAATCCAACAAAATCACACTCGATGGTAGAACAAATATAGCGGTCATCAAACGAAATCAACCTGCTGAGAGGGAACAAACACGTACCACAATTTGTGCAGCACTTTGATTATTTTTAGTGACCACTGGAATAAGATTTTTAAAAATATAAACCAAATGAAGGAGATACCTAAACAAGTAGATATTTTACATTCCGAACATCCATTATTCGGTAAGGTGTATGTGGTGTCCCATATGCACAAAAATACCATTGAATGGAGAATCTGCTTTTTGGGCATACAAACAGATGACCCTGCTGTAAGGAACAAACATTTAACCACATTTCACGATTCAAATACATTACTCCTCTGTGAAATGGATGCATATAAGTAATAACTGTAACAATCAAAAGAAGTACCTAGCAAAAGAAAGAAATCTTTCCTAATAACTCCAATAGTCAGAATGCTGGGAGTGGTGGTTCCCAACCAACAAAATCACACTCGATGGTAGAACTAACATAGCGGTCATCAAACGGAATCTCCCTGCTGAGAGGGAACAAACATGTACCACAATTTGTGAAGCACTTTGCTTATTTTTAGTGACCACTGGAATAAGATTTTTAATAATATAAACCACATGAAGGAGATACCTAAACAAGAAGATTTATCACATTCTGAATATCCATTATTCAGTAAGGTGTATGTGGTGTCCCATATGCACAAAAATACCATTGAATGGAGAATCTGCTTTGTGGCCATACAAACACATGACCCTGCTGTAAGGAACAAACATTTAACCAAATTTCACGATTCAAATACATTACTCCCCTGTGAAATTTATGAATATAAGTGATAACGGTATCAATCAAAAGAAGCACCTAGCAACAGAAAGAAGTCTTTCCTAATAACTCCAATAGTTAGAATGCTGGGAGTGGTGGTTCCCATCAAACAAAATCACACTCGATTGTAGAACAAACATAGCGGTCATCAAACGGAATCTCCCTGCTGAGAGGGAACAAACATGTACCACAATTTGTGCAGCACTTTGATAATTTTTAGTGACCACTGGAATAAGATTTTTAAAAATACAAAGCGAATGAAGGAGATACATAAACAAGAAGATATATTACATTCTGAACATCCATTATTCAGCAAGGTGTATGTGGTGTCCCATATGCACAAAAATACCACTGAATGGAGAATCTGCTTTTTGGCCATACAAACAGATGACCCTGCTGTAAGGAACAAACATATAACCACATTTCTCGATTCAAATACATCACTCCACTGTGAAATTGATAAATATAAGTGATAACGGTATCAATCAAAAGAAGCACCTACCAACAGAAAGAAGTCTTTCCTAATAACTCCAATAGTCAGAGTGCTGGGAGTGGTGGTTCCCATCCAACAAAATCACACTCGATGGTAGAACAAACATAGCGGTCATCATACGGAATCTCCCTGCAGAGAGGGAACAAACATGTACCACAGTTTGTGCAGCACTTTGATTATTTTTAGTGACCACTGGAATAAGATTTTTAAAAATACAAAGCGAATGAAGGAGATACTTTAACAAGAAGATATATTACATTCTGAACATCCATTGTTCAGTAAGCTGTATGTGGTGTCCCATATGAACAAAAATACCATTGAATGGAGAATCTGCTTTTTGGCCATACAAACAGATGACCCTGCTGTAAGGAACAAACATTTAACCACATTTCTCAATTCAAATACATTACTCCTCTGTGAAATTGATGAATATAAGTGATAACGGTATCAATCAAAAGAAGCACCTAGCAAAAGTAAGAAGTCTTTCCTGATAACTCCAATAGTCATAATGCTGGGAGTGGTGGTTCAAATCCAACAAAATCACACTCGATGGTAGAACAAATATAGCGGTCATCAAACGAAATCAACCTGCTGAGAGGGAACAAACACGTACCACAATTTGTGCAGCACTTTGATTATTTTTAGTGACCACTGGAATAAGATTTTTAAAAATATAAACCAAATGAAGGAGATACCTAAACAAGTAGATATATTACATTCCGAACATCCATTATTCAGTAAGGTGTATGTGGTGTCCCATATGCACAAAAATACCATTGAATGGAGAATCTGCTTTTTGGGCATACAAACAGATGACCCTGCTCTAAGGAACAAACATTTAACCACATTTCAAGATTCAAATACATTGCTCCACTGCGAAATTGATGAATATAAGTGATAACGGTATCAATCAAAAGAAGCACCTAGCAACAGAAAGAAGTCTTTCCTAATAGCTACAATAGTTAGAATGCTGGGAGTGGTGGTTCCCATCAAACAAAATCACACTCAATAGTAGAACAAACATAGCGGTCATCAAACACAATCTCCCTGCTGAGAGGGAACAAACATGTACCACAATTTGTGCAGCACTTTGATAATTTTTAGTGACCACTGGAATAAGATTTTTAAAAATACAAAGCGAATGAAGGAGATACCTAAACAAGAAGATATATTACATTCTGAACATCCATTATTCAGTAAGGTGTATGTGGTGTCCCATATGCACAAAAATACCATTGAATGGAGAATCTGCTTTTTGGGCATACAAACAGATGACCCTGCTGTAAGGAACAAACATTTAACCACATTTCACGATTCAAATACATTACTCCTCTGTGAAATTGATGCATATAAGTAATAACTGTAACAATCAAAAGAAGCACCTAGCAAAAGAAAGAAATCTTTCCTAATAACTCCAATAGTCAGAATGCTGGGAGTGGTGGTTCCCAACCAACAAAATCACACTCGATGGTAGAACTAACATAGCGGTCATCAAACGGAATCTCCCTGCTGAGAGGGAACAAACATGTACCACAATTTGTGAAGCACTTTGCTTATTTTTAGTGACCACTGGAATAAGATTTTTAAAAATATAAACCACATGAAGGGGATACCTAAACAAGAAGATTTATCACATTCTGAATATCCATTATTCAGTAAGGTGTATGTGGTGTCCCATATGCACAAAAATACCATTGAATGGAGAATCTGCTTTGTGGCCATACAAACAGATGACCCTGCTCTAAGGAACAAACATTTAACCACATTTCAAGATTCAAATACATTGCTCCACTGTGAAATTGATGAATATAAGTGATAACGGTATCAATCAAAAGAAGCACCTAGCAACAGAAAGAAGTCTTTCCTAATAACTCCAATAGTCAGAATGCTGGGAGTGGTGGTTCCCATCCAACAAAATCACACTCGATGATAGAACAAACACAGTGGTCATCATACGGAATCTCCCTGCAGAGAGGGAACAAACATGTACCACAATTTGTGCAGCACTTTGATTATTTTTAGTGACCACTGGAATAAGATTTTTAAAAATGTAACCAAATGAAGGAGATACCTAAACAAGAAGATTTATCACATTCTGAATATCCATTATTCAGTAAGGTGTATGTGGTGTCCCATATGCATAAAAATACCATTGAATGGAGAATCTGCTTTTTGGCCATACAAACAGATGTCCCTGCTGTAAGGAACAAACATTTAACCACATTTCACGATTCAAATACATTACTCCTCTGTGAAATTGATGAATACACGTGATAACGGTATCAATCAAAAGAAGCACCTAGCAAAAGAAAGAAGTATTTCCTAATAACTCCAATAGTCAGAATGCTGGGAGTGGTGGTTCCCATCCAACAAAATCACACTCGATTGTAGAACAAACATAGCGGTCATCAAACGGAATCTCCCTGCTGAGTGGGAGAAACATGTACCACAATTTGTGCAGCACTTTGATAATTTTTAGTGACCACTGGAATAAGATTTTTAAAAATACAAAGCGAATGAAGGAGATACCTAAACAAGAAGATATATTACATTCCAAACATCCATTATTCAGTAAGGTGTATGTGGTGTCCCATATGCACAAAAATACCATTGAATGGAGAATCTGCTTTTTGGCCATACAAACAGATGACCCTGCTGTAAGGAACAAACATTTAACCACATTTCACGATTCAAATACATTACTCCTCTGTGAAATTGATGAATATAAGTGATAACGGTATCAATCAAAAGAAGCACATAGCAACAGAAAGAAGTCTTTCCTAATAACTCCAATAGTCACAATGCTGGGAGTGGTGGTTCCCATCCAACAAAATCACACTTGATGGTAGAACAAACATAGCGGTCATCAAAAGGAATCTCCCTGCTGAGAGGGAACAAACATGTACCACAATTTGTGCAGCACTTTGATTATTTTTAGTGACCATTGCAATAAGATTTTTAAAAATTTAAACCAAATGAAGGATATACCTAAACAAGAAAGATTTATCACATTCTGAATATCCATTATTCAGTATGGTGTATGTGGTGTCCCATATTCACAAAAATACCATTGAATGGAGAATCTGCTTTTTGGCCATACAAACAGATGACCCTGCTGTAAGGAACAAACATTTAACCACATTTCTCGATTCAAATACATTACTCCTCTGTGAAATTGATGAATATAAGTGATAACGGTATCAATCAAAAGAAGCACCTAGGAAAAAAAAGAAGTCTTTCCTAATAACTCCAATAGTCATAATGCTGGGAGTGGTGGTTCCCATCCAACAAAATCGCACTTGATGGTAGAACAAACATAGCGGTCATCAAAAGGAATCACCCTGCTGAGAGGGAACAAACATGTACCACAATTTGTGCAGCACTTTGATTATTTTTAGTGACCATTGCAATAAGATTTTTAAAAATTTAAACCAAATGAAGGATATACCTAAACAAGAAAGATTTATCACATTCTGAATATCCATTATTCAGTATGGTGTATGTGGTGTCCCATATTCACAAAAATACCATTGAATGGAGAATCTGCTTTTTGGCCATACAAACAGATGACCCTGCTGTAAGGAACAAACATTTAACCACATTTCTCGATTCAAATACATTACTCCTCTGTGAAATTCATGAATATAAGTGATAACGGTATCAATCAAAAGAAGCACCTAGCAAAAGAAAGAAGTCTTTCCTAATAACTCCAATAGTCAGAATGCTGGAAGTGGTGGTTCCCATCCAACAAAATCACACTCCATGGTAGAACAAACATAGCGGTCATCAAAAGGAATCTCCCTGCTGAGAGGGAACAAACATGTCCCACAATTTGTGCAGCACTTTGATTATATTTAGTGACCATTGGAATAAGATTTTTAAAAATATAAACCATATGAAGGAGATACTTAAACAAGAATATTTATTACATTCTGAACATCCGTTATCCACTAAGGTGTATGTGGTGTCAAATATGCACAAAAATACCATTGAATGGAGTATCTGCTTTTTGGCCATACAAACAGATGACCCTGCTGTAAGGAACAAACACTTAACCACATCTCACGATTCAAATACATTACTCCACTGTGAAATTGATGAATATAAGTGATAACGGTATCAATCAAAAGAAGCACATAGCAACAGAAAGAAGTCTTTCCTAATAACTCCAATAGTCTGAATGCTGGGAGTGGTGGTTCCCATCCAACAAAATCACACTCGATGGTAGAACAAACACAGCGGTCATCATACGGAATCTCCCTGCAGAGAGGGAACAAACATGTACCACAATTTGTGCAGCACTATGATTATTTTTAGTGACCACTGGAATAAGTTTTTTAAAAATACAAAGGGAATGAAGGAGATACCTAAACAAGAAGATATATTACATTCCGAACATCTATTATTCATTAAGGAGGATGTGGTGTCCCATATGCACAAAAAACCGATTGAATAGAGAATCTGCTTTGTGGCCATACAAGCAGATGAACCTGCTGTAAAGAACAAACACTTAACCACATTACACGATTCAAATGCATTACTCCACTGTGAAATTGATGAATATAAGTGATAACGGTATCAATCAAAAGAAGCACCTAGCAAAAGAAAGAAGTCTTTCCTAATAACTCCAATAGTCAGAATGCTGGAAGTGGTGGTTCCCATCCAACAAAATCACACTTGATGGTAGAACAAACATAGCGGTCATCAAACGGAATCTCCCTGTTGAGAGGGAACAAACATGTACCACAATTTGTGCAGCACTTTGATTATTTTTAGTGACCATTGCAATAAGATTTTTAAAAATTTAAACCATATGAAGGATATACCTAAACAAGAAAGATTTATCACATTCTGAATATCCATTATTCAGTAAGGTGTATGTGGTGTCCCATATTCACAAAAATACCATTGAATGGAGAATCTGCTTTTTGGCCATACAAACAGATGACCGTGCTGTAAGGAACAAACATTTAACCACATTTCTCGATTCAAATACATTACTCCTCTGTGAAATTGATGAATATAACTGAAAACGGTATCAATCAAAAGAAGCACCTAGCAAAAGAAAGAAGTCTTTCCTGATAACTCCAATAGTCAGAATGCTGGGAGTGGTGGTTCCCAACCAACAAAATCACACTCGATGGTAGAACTAACATAGCGGTCATCAAACGGAATCTCCCTGCTGAGAGGGAACAAACATGTACCACAATTTGTGAAGCACTTTGATTATTTTTAGTGACCACTGGAATAAGATTTTTAAAAATATAAACCACATGAAGGAGATACCTAAACAAGAAGATTTATCACATTCTGAATATCCATTATTCAGTAAGGTGTATGTGGTGTCCCATATGCACAAAAATACCATTGAATGGAGAATCTGCTTTTTGGCCATACAAACAGATGACCCTGCTCTAAGGAACAAACATTTAGCCACATTTCACAATTCAAATACATTACTCCACTGTGAAATTGATGAATATAAGTGAAAACGGTATCAATCAAAAGAAGCACCTACCAACAGAAAGAAGTCTTTCCTAATAACTCCAATAGTCAGAATGCTGGGAGTGGTGGTTCCCATCCAACAAAATCACACTCGATGGTAGAACAAACATAGCGGTCATCAAACGGAATATCCCTGCTGAGAGGGAACAAACATGTACCACAATTTGTGCAGCACTTTGATTATTTTTAGTGACCACTGGAATAAGATTTTTAAAAATATAAACCAAATGAATGAGATACCTAAACAAGAAGATTTATCACATTCTGAATATCCATTATTCAGTAATGTGTATGTGGTGTCCCATATGCACAAAAATACCACTGAATGGAGAATCTGCTTTTTGGCCATACAAACAGATGACCCTGCTGTAAGGAACAAACATTTAACCAAATTTCACGATTCAAATACATTACTCCACTGTGAAATTGATGAATATAAGTGATAATGGTATCAATCAAAAGAAGCACCTAGCAACAGAAAGAAGTCTTTCCTAATAACTCCAATAGTTAGAATGCTGGGAGTGGTGGTTGCCATCAAACAAAATTACACTCAATGGTAGAACAAACATAGCGGTCATCAAACGCAATCTCCCTGCTGAGAGGGAACAAACATGTACCACAATTTGTGCAGCACTTTGATTATTTTTAGTGACCACTGGTATAAGATTTTAAAAAATACAAAGCAAATGGAGGAGATACCTAAACAAGAAGATATATTTCATTCCGAACATCCATTATTCAGTAAGGAGGATGTGGTGTCCCACATGCACAAAAAACCTATTGAATGGAGAATCTGCTTTGTGGCCATACAAACGGGTGACCCCGTTGTAAGGAACAAACACTTAACCACATTTCACGATTCAAATACATTACTCCACTGTGAAATTGATGAATATAAGTGATAATGGTATCAAACAAAATAAGCACCTAGCAACAGAAAGAAGTCTTTCCTAATAACTCCAATAGTCAGAATGCTGGGAGTGGTGGTTCCCATCCAACAAAATCACACGCGATGGTAGAAAAAACATAGCGGTCATCAAACAGAATCTCCCTGCTGAGAGGGAACAAACATGTACCACAATTTGTGCAGCACATTGATTATTTTTAGTGACCACTGGAATAAGGTTTTTAAAAATACAAAGCGAATGAAGGAGATACCTAAACAAGAAGATATATTACATTCCAAACAACTGTTATTCAGTAAGGTGCATGTGGTGTCCCATATGCACAAAAATACCATTGAATGGAAAATCTGCTTTTTGGCCATACAAACAGATGACCCTGCTGTAAGGAACAAACATTTAACCACATTTCACAATTCAAATACATTACTCCACTGTGAAATTGATGAATATAAGTGATAACGGTATCAAACAAAATAAGCACCTAGCAAAAGAAAGAAGTCTTTCTTAACATCTCCAATAGTCAAAATGCTGGAAGTGGTGTTTTCCATCCAACAATATCACACTCGATGGTAGCAAAACATAGCAGTCATCAAACGTAATCTCCCTGCTCAGAGGGAACAAACATGTACTACAATTGGTGCAGCACATTGATTATTTTTAGTGACCATTGGAATAGGATATTTAAAAATACAAAGCAAATGAAGGAGATACCTAAACAAGAAGATTTATCAAATTCTGAACATCCGTTATTCAGTAAGGTGTATGTGGTATCCCATATGCACAAAAATAGCATTGAATGGAGAATCTGCTTTTTGGCCATACAAACAGATGAATCTGCTGTAAGGAACAAACATTCAACCACATTTCACGATTCAAATACATTACTCCTCTGTGAAATTGATGAATATAAGCAATAACGATATCAATCAAAAGAAGCACCTAGCAAAAGAAAAAAGGCTTTCCTAATATCTCCAATACTCAGAATGCTGGAAATGGTGGTGCCCATCCAACAAAATCACACTCAATGGTGGAACAACGATACCAGTCATGAAAGGAGAATCTACCTGCCGAGAGGGATGAAACATGTACCACAATTTGTGCAGCACATTGATTATTTTTTGTGACCATTGGAATAAGATTTTTTAACATACAAAGCGAATGAAGGAGATACCTAAACAAATAGATATATTACATTACGAACATCCATTATTCAGTAAGGAGAATGTGGTGTATCATATGCACAAAAATCCCATTGAATGGAGAATCTACTTTGTGGCCATACAACCAGATGACCCTGCTGTAAAGAACAAACACTTATCCACATTTCACGATTCAAATACATTACTCCACTGTGAAATTGATGAATAAAAGTGATAACGGTATCAATCAAAGGATGTACAAAGCAAAAGAAAGAAGCCTTTCCTAATAACTCCAATAGTCAGAATGCTATGAGTGGTGGTTCCCATCCAACAAAATCACACTCGATGGTAGAACAAACATAGCAGTCATCAAACGGAATCTCCCTGCTCAGAGGGAACAAACATGTACCACAATTTGTGCAGCACATTGATTATTTTTAGTGACCATTCCAATAGGATTTTTAAAAATATAAAACAATGAAGGAGATACCTAAACAAGAAGATTTATCACATTCTGAACAACCATTATTCACTAAGGTGTATGTGGAGTTCCATATGTACAAAAAACCCATTGAATGGAGAATCTGCTAGGTGCCCATACAACCAGATGACCCTGCTGTAAAGAACAAACACTTAACCACATTTCATGATTCAAACACATTACTCCTCTGTGAAATTGATGAATATAAGTGATAACGGTATCAATCAAAAGAAGCACCTAGCAAAAGAAAGAAGTCTTTCCTAATAACTCCAATAGTCATAATGCTGGGAGTGGTGGTTCCCATCCAACAAAATCACACTTGATGGTAGAACAAACATAGCGGTCATCAAACGGAATCTCCCTGCTGAGAGGGAACAAACATGTACCACAATTTGTGCAGCACTTTGAATATTTTTAGTGACCACTGGAATAAGATTTTTAAAAATACAAAGGGAATGAAGGAGATACGTAAACAAGAAGATATATTACATTCCGAACATCCATTATTCAGTAAGGAGGATGTGGTGTGCCATATGCACAAAAAAAACCATAGAATGAAGAATCTGCTTTGTGGCCATTCAAACAGATGACCCTTCTGTAAAGAACAAACACTTAACCACATTTCACGATTCAAATACATTACTCCACTGTGAAATTGATGAATATAAGTGATAACGGTATCAATCAAAAGAAGCACCTAGCAACAGAAAGAAGTCTTTCCTAATAACTCCAATAGTCAGAATGCTGGGAGTGGTGGTTCCCATCCAACAAAATCACACTCGATGGTAGAACAAACATAGCGGTCATCATACGGAATCTCCCTGCTGAGAGGGAACAAACATGTACCACAATTTGTGCAGCACTTTGATTATTTTTAGTGACCACAGGAATAAGATTTTTAAAAATATACACCAAATGAATGGGATACCTAAACAAGAAGATTTATCACATTCTGAACATCCGTTATTCACTAAGGTGTATATGGTGTCAAATATGCACAAAAATACCATTGAATGGACTATCTGCTTTTTGGCCATACAAACAGATGACCCTGCTGTAAGGAACAAACACTTAACCACATTTCACGATTCAAATACATTACTCCACCGTGAAATTGATGAATATAAGTGATAACGGTATCAATCAAAAGAAGCACATAGCAACAGAAAGAAGTCTTTCCTAATAACTCCAATAGTCAGAATGCTGGGAGTGGTGGTTCCCATCCAACAAAATCACACTCGATGGTAGAACAAAGATAGCGGTCATCAAACGGAATCTCCCTGCTGAGAGGGAACAAACATGTACCACAATTTGTGCAGCACTTTGATAATTTTTAGTGACCACTGGAATAAGATTTTTAAAAATACAAAGCGAATGAAGGAGATACCTAAACAAGAATATATATTACATTCCAAACATTCATTATTCAGTAAGGTGTATGTGGTGTCCCATATGCACAAAAATACCATTGAATGGAGTATCTGCTTTTTGGCCATACAAACAGATGACCCTGCTGTAAGGAACAAACATTTAACCACATTTCACGATTCAAATACTTTACTCCTCTGTGAAATTGATGAATATAAGTGATAACGGTATCAATCAAAAGAAGCACCTAGCAAAAGAAAGAAGTCTTTCCTAATAACTCCAATAGTCAGAATGCTGGGAGTGGTGGTTCCCAACCAACAAAATCACATTCGATGGTAGAACTAACATAGCGGTCATCAAACGGAATCTTCCTGCTGAGAGGGAACAAACATGTACCACAATTTGTGCAGCACTTTGATTATTTTTAGTGACCACTGGAATAAGATTTTTAAAAATATAAACCACATGAAGGAGATACCTAAACAAGAGGATTTATCACATTATGAATATCCATTGTTCAGTAAGGTGTATGTGGTGTCCCATATGCACAAAAATACCATTGAATGGAGAATCTGCTATGTGGCCATACAACCGGGTGACCCCGTTGTAAGGAACAAACACTTAACCACATTTCACGATTCAAATACATTACTCCACTGTGAAATTGATGAATATAAGTGATAACGGTATCAATCAAAAGAAGCACCTAGCAAAAGAAAGAAGTCTTTCCTGATAACTCCAATAGTCAGAATGCTGGGAGTGGTGGTTCCCATCCAACAAAATCACACTCGATGGTAGAACAAACATAGCGGTCATCAAACGGAATCTCCCTGCTGAGAGGGAACAAACACTTACCACAATTTGTGCAGCACTTTGATTAATTTTAGTGACCACTGGAATAAGATTTTTAAAAATATAAACCAAATGAAGGAGTTACCTAAACAAGTAGATATATTATATTCCGAACATCCATTATTCAGTAAGGAGTATGTGGTGTCCCATATGCAGAAAAATACCATTGAATGGAGAACCTGCTTTTTGGCCATACAAACAGATGACCCTGCTGTAAGGAACAAACATTTAACCACATTTCACGATTCAAATACATTACTCCTCTGTGAAATTGATGAATATAAGTGATAACGGTATCAATCAAAAGAAGCACATAGCAGCAGAAAGAAGTCTTTCCTAATAACTCCAATAGTCAGAATGCTGGGAGTGGTGGTTCCCATCCAACAAAATCACACTCGATGGTAGAACAAACATAGCGGTCATCAAACGGAATCTCCCTGCTGAGAGGGAACAAACATGTACCACAATTTGAGCAGCACTTTGATTATTTTTAGTGACCACTGGAATAAGATTTTTAAAAATACAAAGCGAATGAAGGAGATACTTTAACAAGAAGATATATTACATTCCGAACATCCATTATTCAGTAAGGAGGATGTGGTGTCCCATATGCACAAAAATACCATTGAATGGAGAATCTGCTTTGTGGCCATACACCCGGGTGACCCCGTTGTAAGGTACAAACATTAAACCACATTTCACGATTCAAATACATTACTCCACTGTGAAATTGATGAATATAAGTGATAACGCTATCAATCAAAAGAAGCACCTAGCAGCAGAAAGAAGTCTTTCCTAATAACTCCAATAGTCAGAATGCTGGGAGTGGTGGTTCCCATCCAACAAAATCACACTCGATGGTAGAACAAACATAGCGGTCATCAAACGGAATCTCCCTGCTGAGAGGGAACAAACATGTACCACAATTTGAGCAGCACTTTGATTATTTTTAGTGACCACAGGAATAAGATTTTTAAAAATACAAAGCGAATGAAGGAGATACTTTAACAAGAAGATATATTACATTCCGAACATCCATTATTCAGTAAGGAGGATGTGGTGTCCCATATGCACAAAAATACCATTGAATGGAGAATCTGCTTTGTGGCCATACACCCGGGTGACCCCGTTGTAAGGAACAAACATTAAACCACATTTCACGATTCAAATACATTACTCCACTGTGAAATTGATGAATATAAGTGATAACGGTATCAATCAAAAGAAGCACCTAGCAGCAGAAAGAAGTCTTTCCTAATAACTCCAATAGTCAGAATACTGGGAGTGGTGGTTCCCATCCAACAAAATCACACTCGATGGTAGAACAAACATAGCGGTCATCATACGGCATCTCCCTGCAGAGAGGGAACAAACATGTACCACAATTTGAGCAGCACTATGATTATTTTTAGTGACCACTGGCATAAGATTTTTAAAAATACAAAGCGAATGAAGGAGATACTTTAACAAGAAGATATATTACATTCCGAACATCCATTATTCAGTATGGAGGATGTGGTGTCCCATAAGCACAAAAATACCATTGAATGGAGAATCTGCTTTGTGGCCATACAACCGGGTGACCCCGTTGTAAGGAACAAATACTTAACCACATTTCACGATTCAAATACATTACTCCACTGTGAAATTGATGAATATAAGTGATAACGGTATCAATCAAAAGAAGCACCTAGCAGCAGAAAGAAGTCTTTCCTAATAACTCCAATAGTCAGAATGCTGGGAGTGGTGGTTCCCATCCAACAAAATCACACTCGATGGTAGAACAAACATAGCGATCATCATACGGCATCTCCCTGCAGAGAGGGATCAAACATGTACCACAATTTGAGCAGCACTTTGATTACTTTTAGTGACCACAGGAATAAGATTTTTAAAAATACAAAGCGAATGAAGGAGATACTTTAACAAGAAGATATATTACATTCCGAACATCCATTATTCAGTAAGGAGGATGTGGTGTCCCATATGCACAAAAATACCATTGAATGGAGAATCTGCTATGTGTCCATACAACCGGGTGACCCCGTTGTAAGGAACAAACACTTAACCACATTTCACGATTCAAATACATTACTCCACTGTGAAATTGATGAATATAAGTGATAACGGTATCAATCAAAAGAAGCACCTAGCAACAGAAAGAAGTCTTTCCTAATAACTCCAATAGTCAGAATGCTGGGAGTGGTGGTTCCCATCCAACAAAATCACACTCGATGGTAGAACAAACATAGCGGTCATCAAACGGAATCTCCCTGCTGAGAGGGAACAAACATGTACCACAATTTGTGCAGCACTTTGATTATATTTAGTGACCATTGGAATAAGATTTTTAAAAATATAAACCATAGGAAGGAGATACTTAAACAAGAATATTTATCACATTCTGAACATCCGCTATTCACTAAGGTGTATGTGGTGTCAAATATGCACAAAAATACCATTGAATGGAGTATCTGCTTTTAGGCCATACAAACAGATGACCCTGCTGTAAGGAACAAACACTTAACCACATTTCACGATTCAAATACATTACTCCACTGTGAAATTGATGAATATAAGTGATAACGGTATCAATCAAAAGAAGCACATAGCAACAGAAAGAAGTCTTTCCTAATAACTCCAATAGTCAGAATGCTGGGAGTGGTGGTACCCATCCAACAAAATCACACTCGATGGTAGAACAAACATAACGGTCATCATACGGAATCTCCCTGCAGAGAGGGAACAAACATGTCCCACAATTTGTGCAGCACTTTGATTATTTTTAGTGACCACTGGAATAAGATTTTTAAAAATACAAAGGGAATGAAGGAGATACCTAAACAAGAAGATATATTACATTCCGAACATCCATTATTCATTAAGGAGGATGTGGTGTGCCATATGCACAAAAAACCGATTGAATAGAGAATCTGCTTTGTGACCATACAAGCAGATGACCCTGCTGTAAAGAACAAACACTTAACCACATTTCACGATTCAAATACATTACTCCACTGTGAAATTGATGAATATAAGTGATAACGGTATCAATCAAAAGAAGCACCTAGCAAAAGAAAGAAGTCTTTCCTAATATCTCCAATAGTCAGAATGCTGGGAGTGGTGGTTCCCATCCAACAAAATCACACTCGATGGTAGAACAAACATAGCGGTCATCAAACGGAATCTCCCTGTTGAGAGGGAACAAACATGTACCACAATTTGTGCAGCACTTTGATTATTTTTAGTGACCACTGGAATAAGATTTTTAAAAATATAAACCAAATGAAGGAGATACCTAAACAAGAAGATTTATCACATTCTGAATATCCATTATTCAGTAAGGTGTATGTGGTGTCCCATATGCATAAAAATACCATTGAATGGAGAATCTGCTTTTTGGCCATACAAACAGATGTCCCTGCTGTAAGGAACAAACATTTAACCACATTTCACGATTCAAATACATTACTCCTCTGTGAAATTGATGAATACACGTGATAACGGTATCAATCAAAAGAAGCACCTAGCAAAAGAAAGAAGTATTTCCTAATAACTCCAATAGTCAGAATGCTGGGAGTGGTGGTTCCCATCCAACAAAATCACACTCGATTGTAGAACAAACATAGCGGTCATCAAACTGAATCTCCCTGCTGAGAGGGAAGAAACATGTACCACAATTTGTGCAGCACTTTGATAATTTTTAGTGACCACTGGAATAAGATTTTTAAAAATACAAAGCGAATGAAGGAGATACCTAAACAAGAAGATATATTACATTCCAAACATCCATTATTCAGTAAGGTGTATGTGGTGTCCCATATGCACAAAAATACCATTGAATGGAGAATCTGCTTTTTGGCCATACAAACAGATGACCCTGCTGTAAGGAACAAACATTTAACCACATTTCTCGATTCAAATACATTACTCCTCTGTGAAATTGATGAATATAAGTGAAAACGGTATCAATCAAAAGAAGCACCTAGCAAAAGAAAGAAGTCTTTCCTAATAACTCCAATAGTCAGAATGCTGGGAGTGGTGGTTCCCATCCAACAAAATCACACTCGATTGTAGAACAAACATAGCGGTCATCAAACGGAATCTCCCTGCTGAGAGGGAAGAAACATGTACCACAATTTGTGCAGCACTTTGATAATTTTTAGTGACCACTGGAATAAGATTTTTAAAAATACAAAGCGAATGAAGGAGATACCTAAACAAGAAGATATATTACATTCCAAACATCCATTATTCAGTAAGGTGTATGTGGTGTCCCATATGCACAAAAATACCATTGAATGGAGAATCTGCTTTTTGGCCATACAAACAGATGACCCTGCTGTAAGGAACAAACATTTAACCACATTTCTCGATTCAAATACATTACTCCTCTGTGAAATTGATGAATACACGTGATAACGGTATCAATCAAAAGAAGCACCTAGCAAAAGAAAGAAGTCTTTCCTGATAACTCCAATAGTCAGAATGCTGGGAGTGGTGGTTCCCAACCAACAAAATCACACTCGATGGTAGAACTAACATAGCGGTCATCAAACGGAATCTCCCTGTTGAGAGGAAACAAACATGTACCACAATTTGTGAAGCACTTTGATTATTTTTAGTGACCACTGGAATAAGGTTTTTAAAAATATAAACCACATGAAGGAGATACCTAAACAAGAAGATTTATCACATTCTGAATATCCATTATTCAGTAAGGTGTATGTGGTGTCCCATATGCACAAAAATACCATTGAATGGAGAATCTGCTTTTTGGCCATACAAACAGATGACCCTGCTCTAAGGAACAAACATTTAACCACATTTCACAATTCAAATACATTACTCCACTGTGAAATTGATGAATATAAGTGATAACGGTATCAATCAAAAGAAGCACCTAGCAACAGAAAGAAGTCTTTCCTAATAACTCCAATAGTCAGAATGCTGGGAGTGGTGGTTCCCATCCAACAAAATCACACTCGATGGTAGAACAAACATAGCGGTCATCAAACGGAATCTCCCTGCTGAGAGGGAACAAACATGTACCACAATTTGTGCAGCACTTTGATTATTTTTAGTGACCACTGGAATAAGATTTTTAAAAATATAAACCAAATGAATGAGATACCTAAACAAGAAGATTTATCACATTCTGAATATCCATTATTCAGTAATGTGTATGTGGTGTCCCATATGCACAAAAATACCACTGAATGGAGAATCTGCTTTTTGGCCATACAAACAGATGACCCTGCTGTAAGGAACAAACATTTAACCAAATTTCACGATTCAAATACATTACTCCACTGTGAAATTGATGAATATAAGTGATAATGGTATCAATCAAAAGAAGCACCTAGCAACAGAAAGAAGTCTTTCCTAATAACTCCAATAGTTAGAATGCTGGGAGTGGTGGTTGCCATCAAACAAAATTACACTCAATGGTAGAACAAACATAGCGGTCATCAAACGCAATCTCCCTGCTGAGAGGGAACAAACATGTACCACAATTTGTGCAGCACTTTGATTATTTTTAGTGACCATTGGAATAGGATATTTAAAAATACAAAGCAAATGAAGGAGATACCTAAACAAGAAGATTTATCAAATTCTGAACATCCGTTATTCAGTAAGGTGTATGTGGTATCCCATATGCACAAAAATAGCATTGAATGGAGAATCTACTTTGTGGCCATACAACCAGATGACCCTGCTGTAAAGAACAAACACTTATCCACATTTCACGATTCAAATACATTACTCCACTGTGAAATTGATGAATATAAGTGATAACGGTATCAATCAAAGGATGTACAAAGCAAAAGAAAGAAGTCTTTCCTAATAACTCCAATAGTCAGAATGCTGGGAGTGGTGGTTCCCATCCAACAAAATCACACTCAATGGTGGAACAACGATACCAGTCATGTAAGGAGAATCTCCCTGCTGAGAGGGAACAAACATGTACCGCAATTTGTGCAGCACATTGATTACTTTTAGTGACCACTGCAGTAAGATTTATAAAAATACAAAGCGAATGTAGGAGATACCTAAACAAGAAGATTTTTTACATTCTGAACATTTATTATTCAGTAAGGAGGATGTTGTGTCCCATATGCACAAAAAACTCACTGAATGGAGAATCTGCTTTGTGGCCATACAACCAGATGCCCCTGCTGTAAAGAACAAACACTTAACCACATTTCACGATTCAAATATATTACTCCACAGTGATTATAATAGAAGGAAACATTCCATGAAGGAAAAATATACCTAAAAACAAAGATGATGTGACTTACCAAATGAAAGTGCTGGCAGGTCGACAGACACACAAACGAACACAAACATACACACAAAATTCAAGCTTTCGCAACAAATTGTTGCCTCATCAGGAAAGAGGGAAGGAGAGGGAAAGACGAAAGGATGTGGGTTTTAAGGGAGAGGGTAAGGAGTCATTCCAGTCCCGGGTTTCCGCTCCCGGGACTGGAATGACTCCTTACCCTCTCCCTTAAAACCCACATCCTTTCGTCTTTCCCTCTCCTTCCCTCTTTCCTGATGAGGCAACAATTTGTTGCGAAAGCTTGAATTTTGTGTGTATGTTTGTGTTCGTTTGTGTGTCTGTCGACCTGCCAGCACTTTCATTTGGTAAGTCACATCATCTTTGTTTTTACTCCACAGTGAAATTGATGAATATAAGTGATAATGGTATCAATCAAAAATGCATCTAGCAAAAGAAAGAAGGCTTTCCTAATATCTCCAATAGTCAGAATGCTAGGAGTGGAGATGAAGGAGATACCTAATCAAGAACATTTATCACATTGCGAACATCCGTTATTCAGTAAGGTGCATGTGAAGTCCCATATGCACAAAAAACACATTGAATGGCGAATCTGGTTTGTGGCCATACAATCTGGTGACCCCGTTGTAAAGAACAATCACTTAACGACATTTCAAGATTTAAATTCATTACTCCACTGTGAAATTGATGAATATAAGTGATAACGGTATCAATCAAAAGAAGCACCTAGCAAAAGAAAGAAGTCTTTCCTAATAACTCCAATAGTCAGAATGCTAGGAGTGGTGGTTCCCATCCTACAAAATCAAACTCGATGGTAGAACAAACATAGCAGTCTTCAAAGGGAATCTCCCTGCTGAGAGGGAACAAACATGTACCACAATTTGTGCAGCACATTGATTATTTTTAATGACCATTAGAATAAGATTTTTAAAAATATAAAGCAAATGAAGGAGATACCTAAACAAGAAGATTTATCACATTCTGAACATCCGTTACTCAGTAAGGTGTATGTGGTGTCTCATATGCACAAAAATACCATTGAATGGAATCTGCTTTTTGGCCATACAAACAGATGACCCTGCTTTAAGGAACAAACATTTAACCACATTTCATGATTCAAATACATTACTCCTCTGTGAAATTGATGAATATAAGTGATAACAGTTTCAATCAAAAGAAGCACCTAGCAAAAGAAATACGTCTTTCCTAATAACTCCAATAGTCAGAATGCTGGCAGTGTTGGTGCCCATCCAACAAAATCACATTCAATGGTAGAACAACGATACCAGTCATGAAAGGAGAATCTCCCTGCCGAGAGGGATGAAACATGTACCTCAATTTGTGCAGCACATTTATTATTTTTAGTGACCATTGGAATAAAATTTTTAAAAATACAAAGCGAATGAAGGATATACCTAAACAAAAAGATATATTACATTCCGAACATCCATTGTTCAGTAAGGAGAATGTGGTGTCCCATACGCACAATAAACCCATTGAATGGAGAATTTGCTTTGTGGCCATACAACCAGATGACCCTGCTGTAAAGAACAAACACTTATCCACATTTCACGATTCAAATACATTACTCCACTGTGAAATTGATGAATATAAGTGATAACGGTATCAATCAAAAGAAGCACCTAGCAAAAGAAAGAAGTCTTTGCTAATAACTCCAATAGTCAGAATGCTGGGAGTGGTGGTTCCCATTGACCATAATGACACTCGATGGTATAACAAACATAGCAGTCATCAAACGGAATCTCCCTGCTGAGAGGGAAGAAACATGTACCACAATTTGTGCAGCACATTGATTATTTTTAGTGACCATTGGAATAATATTTTTAAACGTATAAAGCAAATGAAGGAGATACCTAAACAAGAAGATTTTTCACATTCCGAACATCCGTTATTCAGTAAGGTGCATGTGAAGTCCCATATGCACAAAAACCCATTGAATGGAAAATCTGCTTTGTGGCCATACAACCAGGTGACCCTGCACTAAACAACAAATATTTAACCATATATTGCAATTTAAATAAATTATTCCACTGTGAATATGATGAATTAAACTGATAAGAATTTCAATAAAAAGAAGCACCTACTTCTCAACCATCAACAGCCTTTTCCTCAGAATCCTTCAATACCTCAACACATGACTCAACTTCCCTACCATCAACCACTTCAACATTATCAAACATTATCTCCCACATCATCAACACAATCTCCTTCCTTCCATTCTACAACTCTATTATTCAGTACTTTTTTCTAATTCTCAGTCACAGAAGCCTCCACGTAATTCAGATCACAATTTACTACAATTTTATCACAATACATTAATTCCATAATTATCATAGGTATCATTAGTATTATTGACATAGCAACAGCCCCCCATATCAGATATCATTTTCTTTCTCCATAAACAAATTCTTCGTTACATCCCCACTGATTCCTAATACTAATGTGTCTACAATTATCTTTGCTTGTCCCCCTATCACTTATTTGGTGCCAAAATTGATTATCAAATGCTCTCTTACAACATCCGGAGCCCTACTTGTATAATCACCTATCTTCTTCCGTAATTAGTATCTATCTGCCTACTTTGGTTTCTAATAACCTGTTTTTTGAAGTTATATCTGTTCGTCCCAAACTGACAGGCCCTCATCGGGATGGCTCATAGTTTAACCGCCCTTGCAAAATCCCATCTTGTCCTCTCTCTGAATTTTCCCATTGTCTATTCCCGTTTCAGCCATAATTATTTCTTGCCTTGTTCTCATTTCGTCTCCATTTGCCCTTGTCTTGAGTATTGGAATTTCCCTGACAGTTATGTCGATTTTGCTGATAATTTTGATTGTTCCTATTATAATTACTTCGATAATTTCCATTCTTTCATTCCATACGAAAATTGTCACTACAATTCATAATCAAGTCAACCGGGTGTAATTTTCCGACCCCTGGAAAATTACGCACAACACCTGGCCAAAATCTGTTAAATGAAGTCGCCACCGATTTCATGACTAAATTGTCCCGAATCTCAGTTGTTGCTTTAATCGTACTACCTCATGCTCATTGTCTTTAATTACAGCGTTACAACACTACATCATTCCCAACAGTCTTTACTTTTTCCACAACATTGTTTTCAAGCATTGACAATTTGCCACAGAAATTTTTCATATGCAACTCAATTCCGGTAATCATTTCCCCCCTATTTAATTTTCCTTTCATTTGCAAATTTTTCGAAATTTTTCGCGGTTTCTTCCGCTTCCCGTTTGATCGTTAGTTTGACTTTATTGAGCGTATCTTCTATGTCGACACCCTATCCTCAATCTTATTTGCACGTTCTTCTAAATTGATTTTCATTAATTCCATGTCAGATCTGATACCTTCACTTACTTTTTATAATTTCTGAGCCACTTGGCTATTTTCTTTCAAAAGTTTTTCTTCTACACATTTTGAATTTTCTAACAATTCGAGACACTTTATTTTCAATCACGTTCTTCAATTCAGAATTTTGTTTTAAAAGTAATCGGAACATCGTGGATGTATCTAATTCTTCAACGACATTTTTTGATTATGTATTCTCCATTCCTGTACTGGTACTAAGCTCGCCACTTGGCAATTTTCTTTCAAAAGTTTTTCTTCTACACGTTTTGCATTGTCTAACAATTCGAGACACTTTATTTTCAATTACGTTCTTCAATTCAGAATTTTGTTTTAAAGGTAATCGCAACATCGTGGATGTATCTAATTCTTCAACGACATTTTTTGATAACGTGTTCTCCATTCCTGTACTGGTACTAAGCTCGCCACTTGCATTCGAATTTGCCTACCCCCCCCCCTCCCCCGACAAGATTGTTTGTAATATCCTCCGTTATCGCCATTTTAAAGCAAGAGATTTTTAAACTTATTAACCCACAAAATACGTCTAAAACAGTCAACAATATGAACAAATCA
This sequence comes from Schistocerca cancellata, assembly GCF_023864275.1. Lineage (NCBI taxonomy): Eukaryota > Metazoa > Arthropoda > Insecta > Orthoptera > Acrididae > Schistocerca > Schistocerca cancellata. The sequence goes on along the minus strand of NW_026046819.1, from coordinate 673,310 downwards.
ATATATGCACTTATCTTGTTTTCCGCGTGGTCTTGCGTCCGCCGTAAAGTGTAGGCCTTATTTTGTTGTTGCTTAATTGTTTCCGTACTTTAATATATGTTATTTGCCTTCTTCATTGAATTCCTTTTCCTCTTCCTCTTTATTGGCCGATTTACTGTTACTGTACCTATTGTTATCTGTGAATATAGAACAAGTATCAGTTCGAACAATGCAATTTGAATCCCGGACAGAGTGTTCCCATATGTATTGTACCTCTCTCGTCCGGGGAACAAATATTAAATATCATCAATTATTTTATATCAAATTATGACACGTGTTTAAAAACCTGTGAGGTCTTCCTGGTTTCAATAGTGGACCACAAGTCCCCGTCAGTCTGTTCACTCTATTAACAGAGCATAAGATAAATATTTGACAAAGAGAAGGTAACTTCACAGTACGAACATGAAATAATTTAATTACCTCACCATGAACACTCGTTGTCTAGGGGTAACTTCTGGATTTGATGTAATTGTTACTACAATGGGTCCTTGGGTTTGTAGTATGCTACATGACTGATACTGTTTATAACGTAACTGTTTCTGCCTCAACAATCCACGACCTTTCATAGTACGCAGGTGTGCCAACATGAATTGAGCATACATATTTTTTACATCACACTTACACACTTATGGAAACAGTACGAAAATTGAATAGTTCTCAAACAGTTCTGCAGCAATACATAATATTATTGTCCTGAAAATTATTAGTTTTTATAATAGAGCGATAATATTTCTGTCTATGTTCACGTAATTAAAGTTCACTGTAATTTTATATATAATTGTTCTTTCATGTCGATTCACAGCAACGCGTAGCTCGCCAGTGGATTGTATCGATAGTTTCAGCAGTCCATTACATTACAACTATGTGGCACATTTGCGCAAAAAACACATTGAATGGAGAATAATTTTTGTACTAACTCAATCACATAAAACCTGCTGTAAGGAACAAAAACTTTACTACATTTCGCAACCCAAATAAATCATTCAACTGCGAACTTGAGATATATATCAGATTAGAATAAAATTTAAAATAAGGACACACCAAAAGAAGGAAGGCTTTCTAATACCTCCCATAGACCGTATGCTGCATGTGGTGGTTCCTTTCCACCAGATTCCCAGTTGATGGAAAAATAAACATATCACCCGTACAATGGAATCTCCCTGCTGTGAGAAAATAAAGATTTACTACATATTGCAATGTACATTGATTGTTCTTTGTGACCATTTTGATATAATATGTAAATATATAAAGTAAATGAAGGAAATTCTTACAAAAAGTATATTTATTACAATTCGAAGATCTGTTAGTTGGTAGGTGCACTTTGAGGGTCATTTGCAACCAAAACACATTGAATGGAGAGTAACCTTTGTAGCCACACAACCACATCACCCTGCTGTAAAGAAAAAAACTTTACTACGTTTTGCAATTCAAATAAACTATTCAACTGTGAACTTGAGAAATATATCTGATAAGAATAAAATGTAAAAAAAAGGGCAAACGAAAAGGATGAAGGCTTTCTAGTATCTCACATATTCAGTACGCAGCAAGTGTTGGTTACCTTCCACCAGATTTCAGGATTTATGCTAGCTTCCTACTTCTGCAGAGTAGATATGGATGGAGTAGGAGTTGCCACATTCATTAAAAACTGCCATAAATTCAAGAATAATGACATTAATAAATTCTATTTAGAGCAGCATCTAGAAGCATGTGCAACAGACGTAGAGTTCCATAACAGATCCTATATAATAGTGACTATTTACCAAGCACCCGCAGGAAATTATAATCTATTCATATCAACAAAGTTAATTAAGGCATGTTCTTGTGAGTTTAGTACAATTCGAAATTAGTTGTGTAACCAGTCTATTATAACTGGGACATTTCCTGATTGGCTAAAAGATGTAGATTTTAAGCCTCTATTCAAGAGTGGGGATAAAGAGATACCATCAAACTACAGACTGATTTCACTTTTGCCAGCATTCTCAAAAATTTTAGAAAAAGTAATGTATAGGCAGCTTCTCAACCATCTGACCACAAATAACATATAATCAAGAACACACTTTGGATTTCTGAAGGGTTCTGAAATCGAGAAGGCTATTTACACCTACAGTGAAAATGTACTTAATTCATTAAATAGCAAATTATGAGTTGCAGGTATTTTCTGTGATTTGTCAAAGGCTACTGCCTCTCTGTATATTTACTCTTTAATGAAATTTGTCGTAAATAATTTATCTCTTTTTTCCAACAAACAGCTCAGTTCATACATAAAATACCAAAAACAAAAATGATCTGCACAAAGTCTTAAAATCACTTACTTTAGTACAAAAAGGGGTCCACTACTCAGGAACACTCATGTTCAATAATTTGCCAGCAAAAATAAAAAATTTAGTTACAAATAAGGATCAGTTTAAAACGAGCCTGAAAGATTTACTAGTGGCCAACTCTTTCAACTCCATTGACAAATTTTTTAAAAGAAACAAATGATGTTTTGTATATGCTCACACTATTAGTATTGTTATTTCAGCTTTAAATAAAATAAAAAAATATAAAAAATATTTGACATGATCCACATCCATGAGGATCTCCTCAGCATGGATCTATGGATCGAAAAACTAATCTAATCTAAGATTCCCATTTGATGGGAGAATAAACATTGCATCCGTACAATGGAATCTCCCTGCTGTAAGGAAATAAAGCTTTACTACATATTGAAATGTACTTTGATTGTTCCTAGTAAATCATTTTGATATGGTTTGTAAATATATAGAGTAAATGAAGGACATACTAGTCCCCCCCCCCCCATGAACCATGGACCTAGCTGTTAGTGGGGAGGCCTGCATGCCTCAGTGATACAGATAGGTGTAGGTGCAACCACAACGGAAGGGTATATGTTGAGAGGCCAGACATACGTGTGGTTCCTGAAGAGGGGCAGCAGACTTTTCAGTAGTTGCAGGGGCAACAGTCTGGATGATTGACTGATCTGGCCTTGTAACATTAACCAAAACGGCCTTGCTGTTCTGGTACTGCAAACGGGTGAAAGCAAGGGGAAACTACAGCCATAATTTTTCCTGAGGGCATGCAGCTGTACTGTATGGTTCAATGATGATGGCGTCCTCCTGGGTAAAATATTCCAGAGGTAAAATAGTCCCCCATTTGGATGTCTAAATGGGGACTACTCAAGAGGACGTCATTATCAGGAGAAAGAAAACTGGCGTTCTACAGATCGGAACGTGGAATGTCAGATCCCTTAACCAGGCAGATAGTTTAGAAAATTTAAAGAGGGAAATGGATAGGTTAGAGTTAGATACAGTGGGAATCAGTGAAGTTCGGTGGCAGGAGGAACAAGACTTTTGGTCAGGTGAATACAGGTTTGTAAATACAAAATCAAATAGTGGTAATGCAGGAGTAGGTTTAATAATGAATAAAAAAATAGGAATGCGGGTAAGCTACTACAAACAGCATAGTGAATGCATTATTGTGGCCAAGATAGACACGAACCCCATGCCTACTACGGTAGTACAAGTTCATATGCCAACTAGCTCTGCAGATGATGAAGAAATTGATGAAATCTATAATGAGATAAAAGATATTATTCACGTAGTGAAGAGACGAAAATTTAATAGTCATGGATGACTGGAATTCGACAGTAGGGAAAGGGAGAGAAGGAAACATAGTGGGTGAATATGGATTGGGGGTGAGAAATGAAAGAGGAAGCCGTCTGGTAGAATTTTGCACAGAGCATAACTTAATCATAGCTAACACTTGGTTCAAGAATCATAAAAGAAGGTTGTATACATGGAAGAAGCCTGGAGATACTGACAGGTTTCAGATGGGTTATATAATGGTAAGGCAGAGATTTAGGAACCAGGTTTTAAATTGTAAGACATTTCCAGGGGCAGATGTGGACTCTGACCACAATCTATTAGTTATGAACTGTAGATTAAAACTGAAGAAACTGCAAAAAGGTGGGAATTTAAGGAGATGGGACCTGGATAAACTGACTAAACCAGAGGTTGTACAGTTTCAGGGAGAGCATAAGGGAACAATTGACAGGAATGGGGGAAAGAAATACAGTAGATGAAGAATGGGTAGCTCTGATGGATGAAGTAGTGAAAGCAGCAGAGGATCAAGTAGGTAAAAAGATGATGGCTAGTAGAAATCCTTGGGTAACAAAAGCGATACTGAATTTAATTGATGAAAGAAGAAAGTAAGTGAAGCAGGCAAAAAGGAATAGAAACGTCTCAAAAATGAGATCGACAGGAAGTGCAAAATGGCTAAGCAGGGATGGCTAGAGGGCAAATGTAAGGATGTAGAGGCTTGTATCACTAGGGGTAAGATAGATACTGGCTACAGGAAAATGAAAGAGACCTTTGGAGAAAAGAGAGCCACTTGTATGAATATCAAGAGCTCAGATGGAAACCCAGTCTTAAGCAAAGAAGGGAAAGCAGAAAGGTGGAAGTATATAGAGGGTCTATACAAGGGCGATATACTTGAGGACAATATTATGGAAATGGAAGAGGGTAAAAATCGTAGAGGGAGACCAAGAGATAAATACACTAAGCAGATTCAGAAGAATGTAGGTTGCAGTAGGTACTGGGAGATGAAGAAGCTTGCACAGGATAGAGTAGCATGGTGAGCTGTATCAAACCAGTCTCAGGACTGAAGACCACAACAAGAACAACAACAATACAACAACTTAAAAAAAGTATATTTATTAAGATCAGAAGATCTGTTATTTGCTAAGGTGCACATTGTGTCTCACTTTCATCAAAAACACATTGAATGGAGAGTAATCTTTGTAGCCACACAACAACATCAACCTGCTGTATAGAACAAAACTTACTACATTTTGCAATTACAATACACTAGTAAACTGTGAACTTAAGAAATATATCTGATAAGAATAAAATTTAAAAAAAGGACATACCAAAAGAAAGAAGGCTAGCTAGTATCTCCCACACTCATTATGCTGGTTCTGGTGGTTCCCTTCCACCAGATTCGCAGTAGATCAGGAAATAAACATTGCATCTGTACAATGGAAGCTCGCTGCTGTGAGAAAATCAAGATTTACTACATACTGTAGTGTACATTAATCCTTCTTAGTGATCCTTTTATATGTATAACAAATACATAAAGTAAATTAAGAACATCTAAAAAAGTATATTTATTAAGATCAGAAATCTGTAACTTTGTAAGGAGCATGTTATGTCTCAATTGTACTAAACAACCACATCACATTGCTGTAAAGAAAAAAAAAACTTTACTACAATTGGTAATTCGAAAAAACTAGTAAACTGTGAATTTGAGAGATATATCAGAAAAGAATTGAATTTTAAAGAAGGATATACCAAAAGAAAGAAGGGTAGCTAGTATCTCCCACACCCATTATGCTGGTTGTGGTGTTTCCCTTCCACCAGGTTGCAAGTCGGTGGGAAAATGAACATTGCACCCGTAGAATGGAATCTCCCTACTGTGAGGAAATAAAGATTTACTACATATTGTAATATACATTGATTGTCCTTAACGACAATTGTGATATGATTTATAATTATATAAAGTAAATGAATATACCTAAAAACAAAGATGATGTGACTTACCAAATGAAAGTGCTGGCAGGTCGACAGGCACACAAACAAACACAAACACACACACAAAATTCAAGCTTTCGCAACAAACTGTTGCCTCATCAGAAAAGAGGGAAGGAGATGGAAAGACGAAAGGATGTGGGTTTTAAGGGAGAGGGTAAGGAGTCATTCCAGTCCCGGGAGCGGAAAGACTTACCTTAGGGGAAAAAAAAGGATGGGTATACACTCGCACACACACACACATATCCATCCACACATATACAGACACAAGCAGACATATATTGTTTTTAGGTATATTTTTCCTTCGTGGAATGTTTCCTTCTATTATAACCATATCATTAATTTGAACCCAACAATTACGTTTGTTATTGTCGCCTTCGCATTTCGAAATCTTTCCTGTCGTCTTATTTCTCTTTTTTCTCTTTATTTTCTCTTTCTGTTTTTACCAGTAGTTTCACTTTGTATTCACCTTCCCCTTTTACCGGGTCTTTAAATATGTCTGCTTGTGTCTGTATATGTGTGGATGGATATGTGTGTGTGTGCGAGTGTATACCCGTCCTTTTTCCCCCTAAGGTAAGTCTTTCCGCTCCCAGGACTGGAATGACTCCTTACCCTCTCCCTTAAAACCCACATCCTTTCGTCTTTCCCTCTCCTTCCCTCTATCCTGATGAGGCAACAGTTTGTTGCGAAAGCTTGAATTTTGTGTGTGTGTTTGTGTTCGTTTGTGTGCCTGTCGACCTGCCAGCACTTTCATTTGGTAAGTCACATCATCTTTGTTTTTAGGTATAAAGTAAATGAATGACATACCTAAAATGTATATTTATTAAGATCCGAAGGTCTGTAAGATGGTAAGGTGCACACCATGTCTCACTTGCATTAAACATTATTGAATGGAGAACAATATTTGTAGCAAAACAAGCACATCACCCGGCTATAAAGAAGTAAAACATTACAACATTTTGCAGTTCGATGAACTATTCAACTGTGAACTTTAAAAATATATCTGACAAGAATAAAATTTAATAGAAGGACATACCAAAAGAAAGAAGGCTTTCTAGTATCTCCCATAGTCAGTATGCTGCATATTTTGGTTCCCTTCCACCAGATTTCCAGACGATGGGAAAATAAACATTGCACCAGTACAGTGGAATCTCTCTGTTGTGGGGAAAGTAAGATTTACTACATTTTGTAATGTACATTGACTGTTCTTAGTGACCATTCTGACATGATTTTTAAACATATAAAGTAAATGAAAGACATACCTAAAAATGTACTTATTAAGATCCTAGAATCTGTTAGTTGGTAAGGTGCACATTATGTCTTATTTGAACCAAAAACACATTGAATGGTGAATAAACTCTATTGCCATACAACATGATAACCCTACTGTAAAGAACAAAACCTTCCCACATTTCACAATTCAAATAAAATATTCCACTGTGAACTTGATGAATATAACTGATATGATTATAATTCAAAAGAAGGACATACCAAAAAAAGAAGACTTTCCCAGTATCTCCCGTGTTCAGTATGCTGGATGTGGTGGTTCCCTTTCACCAAAATCTCATTCTATGGTATAATAAACATTGCACCCATGCAATGTAATCTTGCTTCTGTGAGGATAGATAGATTTACTACAGCATGTCAAGCAAATAAATTTTTCTTTGTGAACATACTGATACGACTTATAACAATACGTATAAAGCAATGGAAGGACATACCTAATTAAGAAGATTTACAAGTTCAGAATATCTGTTGGTTAATATTGTACATGTGGTGTTTCATTATAAAGATATACCAATAGAAAGAAGATTTTCCTAATCATTCCCATAGGCATTATGCTGGATTTGGTGGTTCCTTTCCACCAAAAACCCAGTTGATAGAAAAAGAATATTGCAGACATACAATGTAATTTCCCTGCTTCAAGGAGAGAAATATTTTCTTCTTAGTGAACATTGAGATATGAATATGTAAAATATAATGCAAAGGAAGGACATTCCTAAACAAAGCATATTTATGCGATTGCAGTCTTTCTTGGCGTATTCCACTGATGCATTCTTCTTGCGTTATCAGCCGAGTGGTGGCGTTGTCTTGTCGCAATGTTTCAATGAGTTTCATACCCATCATTTTCTGGTGAAGTGTCAGGGTGCTTTATTCTGTATATCTATATGTCGAGAAAGCCACATGTGGACTCCCGCTGAGATCAGCCGAGGAAGTGAGGAGGGAGACCAGCAGGGTACTCGAGAAAGCAAGAATGCCTAAGAACAACATTACAGCAGAAGAGCACAAAGCACTGATGAACCTACGCGATGTCAAGGGTATAGCGGTCTTAGCACCAGACAAAAGGAATGCGACATTCCTACGGAAGTCAGAAGATTACTGGTAGAAGATCTACATCTTACTACAAGATCCAGCATACAAAGAAGTGGGGAAAGACACAACTGCTTCTGTTACAGGCAAGACCATCGATCTTCTCAATAGCTGTGGACTTGACAGAAACACCATCAGGAAGCTTTACCCTCGGGCACCGGCTCCACCACAACAGTATGCCCTCCGAAAGATCCGTAAGGAGAATGTCCCACTACATCCTATATTGAACACCATAAATTCTCTGATGTATGGTGTAGCCAAGCACCTAGCACACCTGTTAAAACCACTCGTGGGTCATTGCCCTCCCCATGTCAAGAACTCGGCCGAATTTGTTAAGGTACGCCAAGGGTTACGCCTGGATGAGAAGGATCTACTAGCTGGCTTTGATGTCACTTCTGTTTTCACCCGTGTGCCTCTGGATGATTCCTTAGCTCTACTCGAAGATCACTTCGATGAGGACACACTCAGACTCTTTTATCTTGTGTTAACCACAATGTACTTCAAATGTAGTGGGAAATTCTATCAACAAACAGATGGTGTTGCCATGAGTTCCCCCCCTATCCCCAGGTATGCCAACTTGTGCATGGAGCACTTCGAAAATGTGGCATTGAACACCATCTGCCATAAACCAAAGGTGTTCTACAGATATGTAGATGACACTTTTGTAGTGTGGCCCCATTGCAAGAAAAAACTATAGGAGTTCCTACACCATCTCAGTGACGTAAATGATAGCATCAAATTTAGCATGGAAGTAGAAGAGAATGGCTGCCTTCCCTTCTTGGATATTTTGATTAGGAAAAATCCGGACAGTACATTGGGACATTCGGTCTACAGGAAGAAGATGCACATGGACTTATATCTCAATGCTTGGAGTTGCCACCATCCAGCAAAATGTAACACAGTAATTAACACCTTAGTTCAAAGAACCTGGTCGATCTGCGACAGCGAGAGTTTGCCGCGTGAGTTAGCACATCTGCGAGAAACCTTCTTTAAGAGCTACACTGAGACACAAATAAGATACGCCTTGCGTGCAGACAAGAGGCGGGAGGAGAAACAAGAAGAAGATGAAGCAAAACGTGTGGCGTTTCTGCCGTTTGCTGGACTGCCAACAGCCAAGATCATAAAAATATTAAAGAAGCACGAACTAACGACCGTCTTTCGTGCACCAAAAAAGTCAAAGATATTCTTGGCTCAACCAAAGACCAGCTGGGGTTGCAGACACTGCGCATTTACAGTATTGAGTGCGAATGTGGGATGGAATATATCGGGTAGATACAATGATACAATGATACATCAGAAATGTATGACTAGGACAGACAAACAAGTCTGCGGTAGCAAAACATAGCATTATCAAGGGACACACCTTCGAAGAAGCTGTGCAGCACCAACAGTTTCTGGGACTCGATCTTCAAAGAGGCAGTGGACATACGTCTGCACAACAATTTAGTAAACAGGGGTAGCGGTTTTCAGCTCAGTGCAGCTTGGAATCCCACAATTGACAAAATACATCAGGAACACTCTGATCTGAAGGCAGTGGCATCTGCAGACAGATTGGATAGCCACCTGGTGTAGATACTGGGCGGCGCCGCAGCCCCTGCCCCCACTAATACCCACGCGGTACTCCCTGCCGGAAGAACGTGATTGGCCGGCCTGCAGTAGTGGATGACAGCCAAGCAGCTATATAGATATGCAGAACACAGCATCGCGTCACTTCGCCAGAAGATTATGGGTATGAAACTCATTGAAACGTTGCGACAAGATGATGCCACCACTCGGCTGATAACCAGAGAAGAATTCATCAAGGCTTGTTTATCAAGCTCTGATAATCTGTTAGTTAGTAAGGTGAATGTGGTATGTCATTACCACCACAAAACCCATTCAAGAGAGAATAATCAACTTAGCCACACAACCACATCACCCTGCTGTAATGTAAAAAATTTTGAACATTTCACAAATCAAATACATTTTTCCACTGTGGACTGGAAGAATGTAACTGATAAGAATGTCAAGCAAAAGAAGAACATACCAGAAGAAAGAAGATTTTCCAGTTATCTCCAGTAGTCAGTATGATGGATGTGGTGGTTCCCTTCACCAAAACACAGTCGATGGGAAAATAAACATTGCACCCATACAATGGAATCTCCCTGCTGTGAGGAAAGAATCATTTACTATGTTTTGTATTGCAAATACATTGTTCTTGGTGTACATAGGGATATGACTATCAAAAATACAATACAAAGTAAGGACATACCTAAACAAAGCCGATTTATCAAATTTAAAAAATCTGTTAGTATGGTACATGTGGTGTCTCATTTCCACTGAAAACCTGTTGAAGTGAGAATAAACATTGTAGCCAAACAACAACATTACCCAGCTGTAAAGGATAAAATATTTACAAAATTTCAAAGAACAAATAAATTATTCTACTGTGAACTTGATGAATATAACTGATAAGAATGTAAGTAAATGAGAACATACCAGAAGAAAGAAGATTTTCCCAGTCTCTCCAGTAGTCAGTATGCTGGATGTGATGGTTCCCTTACACCAAACACCCAGTGGATGTGAAAATAAACATTGCCACCTGTTGTAAACGCAACAGGAATGCCATGGGTTACCGCTAATGAAAATGTGGTGGTATCGACTGGAGCGGCTGCAAACAAACAGGAATGGAATGGAAGGACAATCGAGATGACAGACAACCAAGCAAGGTACCAAGATCAACAACAAAGTATTAAGGAACAGGGTCATAAGAGATAACCTCACGAAATCAAACTATGCCCCCTCGTAAACGGGAAGCAAGCACACACAATGTAAACACGATGTCTGTAAGCGAGATGTCAACTGACTCAATGCAAACACTAGACTGCCTCACTGAGTGAGAGACAGGGTATTTTTCTATTGGCCAGTGGGCCACATGCTCCACAGTGGCGCCCCCACATTAGACTCAGGGCCAGGAGCACGCGCAGCCACAGCATTTGGGGTGATTGCTCCAGAGACCTCTAGTGGTCATCAAGTTCCATGCGGTCTCCTGTGGATTTGAAACACGTGGAGCTTGGTACCAGATCCTTCCCCCCTGAAACTTGTGCATTGGGGTGAAAATGCCCCAGTCTGTGCTGCGGTGTTTGGCAGATGGGAGAAGACCCAGGCTTGTCAACTGCCATTGTCGGGGAGGAAGGGACATCCGAGGTGTCCATGTCGGCCAAGCCAGAGGGCAGGGTGTTACAAGGAGCTTCCGATCCACCTCAGGATGGGGAGGGTTGGCGGTAGGCTTGCGGGGATGTAGCAACCGAGGGCAGTGGCAACGACTCGATGACCATGTCTGTACCCGAAGGAGGTAGTGTAGGAGGAGATGGCAGCGGTAGTCCCACAGGGGTACATGGATGGAGCTGGTTATGATGGTGGGGCTAGAATCCTTTCGACATGTGCACTGACATCACACACTGACCATGGGCCGTGACGACCATGGCAAGAGCACAGTCCACCTCGCTTCCTTACATGCGGGCCCACAAGGCCATGCTGGGGGCGTAACGCTGAGATGGCTAGGAGTGGGGTGGGAAGTTGACAGCTTCAGCAAATGGAGCAGGGTCTGCAGCTGTCGCCTATGGAGGAGCTCTGTCAGACTATGTCCGTCAATTGGTGTGGTGGGATATGTGCTCAAGAACAGGGTGAGGGCTGATGTGGTTAGAGATGTTTCCACTACCTTTGTCAACTGTTGTTTAAATGTGCAGACAAACCTCCCCACTGCGCCATCGGAGGAAGGGTGGAAAGGTAGGCTACGGATATGTTTGATATCGTTGACCTGACAGAAGTCGTGGAAGGAGAATGTCGTGGATTGGGGGCCATTATCGGAGACCAACATGTGACGCAGGCCCTCAATGGCGAGAACCTAGGTGAGGGCCGTGAGCATGGCCCCTATGGTCATGGCTGCCATGCGGATGACATATGGGTATTTGGAGTAGTCATCAACGATAAGTAACCACATGGACCCCAAAAATGGGACCACAAAACCGAGATGGATGCTATCCCAGGGCCGGCGAGGCACAGGCTAGGGTGGGAATGACTGAGGGGGGGCTTGCCTGGTGACAGGCACACACAGTGCACCCGCAAACCAGGCGTTCAATATCGCCATCAATTTCAGGCCAATACACATGCTGGCGAGCCAAAACTTTCATGCGGGACATACCACAGTGCCCAGGGTGTAACAAACTGAGCACACGATGTCGAAAATCTGGAGGGATGACCACCCGATGGGCATCCAACTCCGTGGCCAACAGAAGGACACCATCAACCACGGATAGACAGTGGGACAGGTGGTGCCAGGGGATGAAGTCAGTCCACAACCGACGAGTAATATTGGAGGGCTAAAGATGGATCACGTAGCAGAGAACCTGCCGCAAGATAGAGTCTCGGTGCAGAGCCGTGGAAATGTGAGCAGCCATAAGAGGCAGACCGTACAGCGAATCCTGGCGGGCGGAATCAATGTGAAAGCAGAGGACCTCCTGTTGGTCAAATGCAGGATTGGAGCCTGATGGGAGACGTGACAAAGTGTCTGCATTAGCACAGTGAGCGGTGGGCTTATAGCGAATGGTGTAAGTATAATTCTGTAAAAATAATGCCCAGCAGTGGAGACGTTGAGCCATCCTCTCTGGAAAGTGAGAGTGGGGTCCAAAAAGGGTAACTAAGAGTTAATGGTCTTGCCCCAAAGAGATAGATGTGAAGTATCTGGACTGCAAACATTATCGCCAGGGCCTCCTTTTCAATCTGGGAGTAGTTCTGTTGTGCTGTTCTTAACGTCTTTGATGCATAAGTGATGGGCTGTTCTGAGCCATTGGTATTCCGATGTGTGAGGACTGCCTCAATGACGTAGGACGACGCATAAGCCACCACAACCGAGGTGCGATCCAGAGAGAAGGGAGTAAGTCAAGGGGCGGACTTCAGCATCACCTTTAAATGGAGAAAAGCCTGGTCACAGGCAGGAGTCCAATCAAAAGGTACCCCTTTGTGATGCAAGTGATTGAAGGGTTGAGCAACAGAGGCAGCTTGGGGCAAGAACTTTAAGTAATAAGTAACCTTTCCCAAAAAGACCTGGAGTTCAGATAAGTCCTTGGGATGAGGAAGGGCCTCAATGGCCATGACATTGCAATCCGAAGGGTGAATGCCATCTTTGCTAAGCCAGTGGCCTAAGTATTCCACTTCTAGTTGAAAAAAAAAAACAACACTTGTCCAGGTGACAGCGTAAACCCACAGATTGCAGAGCGTGAAATAAGGTACTGAGGTTGTGCAAATGTTCCTGGTGGGAACGCCCGGTGACCGATACGTCATCTAGATAATTAACGCAGGCTGGGATAGGCTGCGGCATAAGCTGCTACGGGAACCATTTTCAAAATAGCTGGCACCGAAGAGACACCAAATGGAAGGCGCTTGTACTTGTATAAGCCAAAAGGTGTGTTGATAACCGAGATGTTCAAGGAATTGGAATCCAAAGGTAACTGGTGGTATGCGTCAGCCAGGTCGATCTTAGAAAAGTACTCATCCCCACAAGTTTGGCGAGAAAGTCTTCCTGTCGGGAAATGGGGTAAGTGTCTACTAAGGACTGAGCATTGACAGTAGCACTGAAGTCCCAAAACAGCTGAAGGGACCCATCGGGTTTCCGTACGACCACCAATGGTGTCGCCCGAGCACTGTATGTCACAGACTCGAGGACGCCAGCAGCCTAGAGCCGATGAAGTTCCTGCACGACTGCTGGCTGTGAGGCCACCAGAATGGGTCTGGCCTGGAAAAAGGCAAGGCTGCACATCCGGCCGAAGTGTGACGTGTGCCTCAAAACGTGAAGCACAACCGAGATATGTCACAAACAATGATGCAAAAGCCGAGCACAGATCGTCCATGTCCTGAAAAGGAACAGCCGTGGAAATGACCATAACTTCATCGGAAATTGAAAAGCCAGACTGTCGAAATGCATCTAGTCCAAAAATATTTGAAGCCGACGGATGGTCGACAATAAATAGGGTAAGGAGCCAGGGAACATGTTCGTAGGTGGACTGTCCGCAAAGGGGAATGGAACCATCGCCACAGGCAACCAAACACCAAGAGGGCGGCAACAATGCAGGAGAGTCCAAGCGACTACACAATGCAATATTTATCCGGGAGATGGTGGCCCCAGTGCCGACCTGAAAACTGACATCCTCAGTAAAAAGGCGGAGCGTGAGGAGTAGCCTCCTTGCTGATGGGTCCTCCAGCGGGACGACTGATGGCAGAGCATGTACTGTATCCTGAGGCCCATTAGGGGAAGAGCAGGGGTGAGTCGAACGAGTATGACAAGCGTATCACATGTGGTCCTCCTTCTCACACAGCATGCACGTTTTCCAGCAATGGGGGCAATCAGCTTGAGCATGTGCGGTAAAGCACTGTGGGCAAGATGGAAGCTGGCCACACAACCAGCTCTGATGCCATAGAGACATCAGACAAAGAGGAGTCCCAATGGCACTGGCCTCTGTCGGCTGGGCCACATCGACATTGCAAGGGTGGAGATGCGTCGATCGCCGCCACTTGCAGCTGAGCCTTGAGACACTCATTAGCCACCTGAGCAATTTCAGATGAGTGGGCAATTCGGAGAATCTCTTCCAATGAAGAATTATTGAGTTTCAACGCCTCAGTGTGGACCTCAGTATCGGGAGCCAGCTGAACCACCACATCCCGGATCAGGGAGTCCACATAGGAAGCCTTACATTGCTGATTGGTGCATTTAAAATCACTGGCACTGGCACTGGTGGAACTCCTTCTGAGGGGCGACCACATAGTAGCACTGTGAATAATAGTTTGTCAGCAAAAGGCATATCTCCTGGAAAGGGAGAGCTACAGGATCAGACAAGGGTACCAACTTGCAGAGAAGAAAGAATGTGTCTGGGGTGGCCCAAGACAAAAACAATGGCCACCGCAGTGGGTCATCCGTGATTTGAAAAGCCGTGAAATGATGTTTCAGCCAATGTAAGTATGTTTTACAGTCTTCTTTAGCGTCATTAAAAGTTGGGAATGACAGCGGATGTGGGGAAAGCATCGGACACCCGAGGACTTGGAAGCTGTTGTGGTAAAGTGTCCCGGGCATCAATTGTATCCATTAGCAACCACATCGACTTTTGTAGTTTGTCTAACTGGAGGCTGCTGCTGCTGCACGAGCTGCTGCTGTTGTTGTTGCAACAG
Organism: Schistocerca cancellata; assembly: GCF_023864275.1. Lineage (NCBI taxonomy): Eukaryota > Metazoa > Arthropoda > Insecta > Orthoptera > Acrididae > Schistocerca > Schistocerca cancellata. Next base: position 658,119 of record NW_026046819.1, on the reverse strand, counting down.
ACAGACCAACTTAGCCTCCATGGGAACAACTATTACCGTTTACCTTGTCACCAAAATGTAACCACGGCAGGAACGGTCGGGGGATTGCCACTAACGAAAATGCGGCCGGCGAACAAACAAGTCAGACGAATGGGAATGGAAGGACAAGCACGATGACAGACAACCGAGACGTTCTATATCTTTGTTATTCAAGTCAGCACACACTCTACGAAAAGGAAAAAAACGACACAACTTCAAGGAATGATCCAAATAAGACGGAAATCGGCAAATGTGATGTACACGTGCAGATAAATAAATGATTACACTTTCAGAAAAAAATGAATAATTTATTCAAGAGAAAGAGGCGGCCGGTGTGGCCGAGCGGTTCTAGGAGCTACAGTCTGGAACAGCGCGAACGCTACGGTCGCAGGTTCGAATCCTGCCTCGGGCATGGACGTGTGTGATGACCTTAGGTTAGTTAGGTTTAAGTAGTTTTAAGTTCGAGGGGACTGATGACCTCAGATGTTAAGTTCCATAGTGCACAGATCCATCTGAACCAACAACACGGTGGTCAATCTCTGGCACTTGTGCAAGCAGATATTTGGCTTGGCACTGATTAGTTGTTGGATGTCCTCGTGAGGGACGACGTGCCAAATTCAGTCCAATGGGCGATCTAGTCAAAGTCCTGAGCTGGTTAGAGGGTCCTGTCCGTAATGCTCCGAACGTCATCAACTGGAGAGAGATCCAGCGACCTTTCTGGCCAAGGTAGGGTTTAGCAAGCACGAAGACGAGCAGCAGTAACTCTCGTGGTGTGCGGGCGGGCGTAACGAAGGGCGTTCGAAAAGTCCGTGCAAAAATAAAAACTATTGACGTGTTTGGGGTAAATTTTTTTTCTACATAGTCTCCTTTTAGACTTATATAATTCGTCTGACGCTGTTCGAATTTGTTGATCCCCTCCGAATAATAGGAAGTCTCCAAGTTTGCAAAATAGGTATTAGTTGTCGCAATCACCTCTTCGTTTGAATAAAATCTTTGTCCTGCCAGCCATTTCTTCAGACTGGGAAACAAATAGTACTCTGAGGGAGCCAAGTCTGGAGAACAGGGGGGATGTAAAAGAGTCGGAATCCTATTTCCATTAATTTCGCGACCACAACTGCTGAGGTGTGTGCTGTTGCATTGTCGTGTTGGAAAAGGACTTTTTTGCGGTTCACGTGCTAAGCTTCAATCGTTCAATTATAATTTTTACTTTTTTCTCTCAGCTCAGTACACCTTCCTCCTTTTTTCATGCTCGATCTGTGTTCAGTTTTTGACGGGATATCCACTGGGCCATCATACCACTAAATCCGAGCGCGCTAGCTGTGTGTTTTGGTTTGAAGAATCAAAGTCGGCGACACAGTTCAAAATAATTTCCGTACCAAGTACGCTAGAGATCTTCCTAGTAGGCCTACAGTTTATGAGTGGCATAAATGTTTTGTAGAAACGGGGTGCTGAGTAAGACATGGGAAATCATCAGGTCGTCCAAGCACATCTGACGACGTCATTGAGCGAGTGAGACAACTTTCTGTCAACAGCCTTACGGAATTGACCCAGCGTGCATCTCGCGAACTGCAAACCCCACATATGACCATTTGGCGAGTGTTGAGAAACCGTTTGTATTTGAAACCGTGCAGATTGACGATTGTACAAGCAATAAAGCACACTGATAAAAATGCTCGCAAGAACATCTTTGCGGATATGTTAAATTGATTACGTGAGGATGAAAATTTCTTCGACAAAATCGTCTTTCCTGACGAGTCGACTTTTCACTTCAGTGGCAAGGTTGACACACTTAACTGTAGGATTTGGGGCAGTGAAAATCAACGTCAAATATTGCATCGTGTTCGTGATAGCCCTAAACTGAACACTTCTTGTGTATTGAGCAAGAACAAAGGGTACGGCCCCTTTTTCCGTGAGAGAGCCGTCAATGGGACAGCGTAGCTAGATATGTTGCAATTTTTGATACCACAGCTCGAAATGTTTACTTCATACAAGACGGTGCACCAGCCCATTACCGGGCTGACATCTGGGATTTTCTCAGTGGCCACTTACCAGATCAATTGATTGGCCGCGATGCACCAGTTGCATGGTCCGCGCATTTCCCAAACCTGACACCGCTCGATTTTCTTATGGGGATTCATCGAGGATATTGTGCTTTGTACCTCCTGTGGCAGCTTCTCTACCAGAACTTGAGGAAGAACTTATGCCGCCACTAAGCAAGTTACACTTGCAACGCTACAAGGAGTTTGAGAAGAAATTGACTCCGATGGAATGTGTGCAGGATAAGCAACGGAAGCCACATACAACATCTTTAATCTAAGGTAAAAAAAACTTGATGTGTTTCCCTACAAAATAACATTAAACCCAGGTCTATATCTTCTTTCAATAAATGTATATGAATTTTTAAAGTTATAAAGTGCTTTATGAAACACCCTGTATATGAACGGTTGCGAAAAGCTGTATCAATGCTCACCGGCTACACTGACCCCCATTTCTTCATAAAATCTGGAAGCTCTTAGGGTAAATGCCCCACCACAATATCACGCTCCTTGGTTTCAATATTCCAATTTGTAAAATGGACGTTGAGGATTTTAGAACATTTAAGAGTGTTATCGACCTCTCTATCACACCTAAAACTGGTGTTCATCGTAACAATGTACTTTTAAGAAATTTTGAAATGATAAAATCTTCAATGGGTTTCCGTGAACATTGTTTAAAGCAACGTATTCTTGATTGGAGTAGTGGGAGGCCACCATTTTCTTCAAGTCACATCGAGGGAGACCACAATTTGCTATTTGTCCACAGTGTGTAGATGCCTCGCAAATTCTAGTGCCCAATAGGTGGAAGGCAAATACCAACCTTGAAACACGAACTCTTAACAAACTACTATATCAAACTTGAAACACATAGACTTATCAAAACTACTACAACTCATGCCTAAAGTGAACAGACAGTTTCGTCTGAGCCTCAAGCCAGAGAACGTGCTTAATGAAAATGATGACAATGAGGAATGTGAAGTGTTGGGGCAGGTCACAACTATATGTGTGGTGCATTAAGTGTCTGTTACTTATGTCCTGATGCTAGTTTTACGTTAATTACAAACTATACTACAATTAAAATAAACTATTGTCTCTAGCCTATATACAAAAATTTTGTAAATTAACAATAAGAATAACAATAATAATAATAATAATAATAAATATTACATGGTTTTTATAGGAAGGATGTTAAAAAAACAAGTCAAACCTATGAGACTGGTGGTTAATAAATATTACATGGCTTTTATAGGAAAGATGTTAAAAAAAATTCAAACCTATGAGACTGGTGGTTTCCCTGCAAATTTGATTTTCACAAGTATCTGTATTTCCGTAAACTTAATATATGTGCTTTGGACCCTTCCGGCTCTCAGTGTCTGAATTATTATTACAGCTTACGCTAGGAAGTGAAAGAACACATACTATCTTAAAAGTTCACTGCAGCATCACGCATAGTAAACTCGTAATATTGTGGAATAGCGGCAGGTCTTAATAAGAAGTATTGAATCTTAAGAGGGTGGAGTTTTGAACGGAGGGGTGGAGTTTTGAACGGGCACAAACTAAAATCTAACACAAGAACTGCAAAATAAAATAAATAGCAACTCAAATGTAACGTAAGCAGGACATTATCGGGAAATAAGAAGAAAGCAACACAGAATTTCTAAGAGAAAGGTAACGAAAAAATAACAAATCTTGGAATCGATAACCTAAGGCGCGGCAGTCATGGACTGTGCGGCTGGTCCCGGCGGAAGTTCGAGTCCTCCCCCAGGGCATGGGTGTGTGTGTTTGTCCATAGGGTAATTTAGGTTAAGTAGTGTGTAAGCTTAGGGATTGATGACCTTAGCAGTTAAGTCCCATAAGATTTCACACACATTTGAACATCTGAACAATCGATAACCAGAAGTGGGCTGTATACGTCAGTTCTACTTGTCGATTCGAAGGTCGGCTATTAATCGCTTTTTTGCATTAGTACAGGAAGCGATACCATACAGGTAAATCCTAAAGGAATTTGGGAGCCACCCCTAATGAAAATGACATAATAATGGAACGAGCAGTCACCAATTTGAGCGCCGCCCAGAGTGGCCGTGCGGTTCTAGGCGTTTCAGTCTGGAACCGCGTGACCGCTACGGTCGCAGGTTCGAATCCTGCCTCGGGCATGGATGTGTGTGATGTCCCTAGGTTAGTTAGGTTTAAGTAGTTCTAAGTTCTAGGGGACTGATGACCACAGATGTTAAGTACCATAGTGCTCAGAGCCATTTGAACCATTTTGAACCAATTTGAGCGGTACCACGCATGAAAATTCTAAAAGAGTTCACAGCTATACGATTTCTGTTTTCATGTTACTCTCTGTACTACTGTTGTTGCAGGTGTGTACTGCACATTCTTTGAGAATTGCCATGTATGGTATCACTCTAATTTTTGATTCCACGTACCGTTATTTTCATGATTTTTATTGGCTGTTGGTTATTTCGTCAAACGTTTAATTTTTTCGTATCACTCGTTATGCTACTGGAAGAACGGGAAACATAAGTAACGTTGTAATCGACAATGTGAGTTGACCTACGGTATATAGACACAAACTATAATTGACGTATATAACTGTCCTCTTAGGTAGCTGCCTAATCTCATCCTCAGCAGTGATGGCACATTGGGAGAAAAGCAACCAAATGTTTGTGAGAAGCAGGATTATATACATCGATAATTGCAGATAGTCTCAGCTGTGCTCTTAAGTTTCTGGCCAACCCCACCTTTGTAAATGGTGCCATATTCGGAAAAAATTGTCATATATAATCCATTAAATTTCGGGCATGCAGCCGCGCAAATAAAATTTCTTCTACTGATATTTCGGCCGCGTATCGTCCGGCCATCTTCAGAGCGAGTCACAAGACTGATGACAAGGTGCCATATATATTTATGAGAACTAAGATTATAAACAAGATTGCTGCTTGATTCGCGAGCAGCAACTTAAGCTGTGCACTTAGGTTCTTGCCTACCCCACAACCTGGGAAATCGCGATATATTTCTAATAAACAGCATAGTTTACGGCAGTTACTAAGGCAACCACAGATGAAATTTAATAAGAAGCCACTTCCATCCTTCGCATCGTAAACTCACGGGGTCCTTCACTCGGGATGTCATTGGTCGAAGCTGACTGGTGGAATCGGACGCTAGATTTGACTCAAAATAGAGCTGAATGCCTGATATTTATTTAAAATACGTTAGAAAGATATTATTTAATACGACAGGGGCATGGAAAACGTGTGTTTCACGGCAGCATCGCGATGTACTAAGCTTGTCGAGCGTTATCTACGCGAGCGAATACAGTAAGCAGTTGGCATGTGCATCTCCGTAGGAACACGTATAATTTGTAGTATTTCGATCTTACTCTAGTTGCAAGATTAATGAGGTTAATGGTTCTCCAACACAAACTGCTTTAGACGAACTGTGATAAACGGTCTCGACGACGGATTTGGAAAATTAAAGTACCTCGAATATAACGGCGGGTCTAGTTTAGCAGGGGATACAACCCGTCGGCTTTGACCAATGACGTCAGAATTCGCCAGAGAGCATGTACTACAAAGATGAAAGAGCTGAGAAGAATGTTCAGAAACAAAGGAATGCGAGAGAGAAAAACTGTACTTCACATATATAAGGGCCAGTAGTATTTTCACGTTAACGATATCGGGTATTTATATCTTAGTATTTCTCCGCAAAATACAATGGAAAGAAATGAATGGAATATATTACTAGCAAAGAGTATATCACGTTACATGTACGAGTATGTCAGTTGTATCTACTTTCGAACTATATTGCTTAAGTGCAGTACGGGATACAAGTTTAGCGTACGTCGATTTCTTAGTTTTAAGTAGCATTGCTGTCCTGTTGTTCACTTGAACTATGTATCACCTGTTTCACTAAACCGTAAATGAAACACCCGATACAAATTAAAAGCTCATTCGAAGTGTGTTGCCTAAGTACAGTACGGAAAACGAGTGTGTCGTAAGTCGATTTCTTCGTTTTCACTAGCATTACTGTTGTGGTCTTCACTTGAACGATGTATCCTCCGCTTCAGTAAACCCTAAATGAAACACGGCATACAAAGTTTTGTTGTGTCGGGGGTTTCGCAAGTACACATTCGAAAATGTCGTACTGATACTAGAGCTGGAAAACGAAACAAGATCGACAGCTGTCAAATTTCTGTTACGTACTTCACAACACGAAAATACACATATTGGTGGAATAAAACAGTGAAATATGGCAAAATAGTGAAATACAGTGAAAGAAGCAAATGGAAAAGTGAACTTACCACACGGAAATGTCGAGGAATAACGGAAGCTCGCCTAAACACAGTTAACGAAAATCACATACCCACACTCACAACAAACACGACATTACGAAACCTCTCCCTCCCTCTCTTCCTCACACACACACACACACACACACACACACACACACACACACATTCACCAACCCCCCTTCCCTCCATCCCCCTCTCTAAAATTAACTGAGATGTTTGGGACGGTACATTTTGCCAACGTGTTTAGTAAAACATTTAAACAGGCAATATGTCCGCGGAATACTTTGTCTCCACGAATACTCATCTAGGTGGCTTTCAAGAGTCGAAATCTGGCGTTTCCCTTTCCCTGTAAGAGATTTTACCGCTGACCAGTACCCCTCTATGCTGTTAGTGCAGGCGCCTGGCGATAGAGATCTAAATTCAATGTTGTGGTTTACTACTAGATGTTGATAACCCCTATCCCCTAAATCCCTATATGAAGAAAACCCGTCTGAAATAACAATAGAACCCTCTGCAACCTGATCTTCAATTAACCTAACCAAAACTTCCTTACTTCTTTTTGGTACTACTCTGAACACTACATCGTCACAACGCTGACCTGAAACTGCTGCCCCCTACACCCATAATCCCACTGGAGGTTCCCTCCTATTGTACTTCCTTTTCCCAAAATGCGATTCGTCAATTTCTACCATAACACCCCCCCCCCTCCCCCCAACGGCCCACTATGTCTCACATATTCCCCCCCAAAATCTACAGTTAAAAGAAACCGTTGCGGTGGAATACTCTCTATGATAAATAATTTTCTACAGCGTCGTGGTGCAGTGGTAAGCGCTCGGGTTCGTAATCCGAATGTCGCCGGATCGAATCTCGCGGCATGCAACCTTTTTTTTTTTTTAGTGTTTGTTTTTTGTAACTCAAATGTGTATGTATACACACACACACACACACACACACACACACACACACACACACACACACACACACACATATATATATATATATATATATATATATATATATATATATATGTGTGTGTGTGTGTGTGTGTGTGTGTGTGTGTGTATACATACACATTTGAATTACAAAAAACAAACACTAAAAAAAAATATATATATATATATATATATAACTCCGCTGTACCGGTCCCAAGCCCGGGGCCTCATTATGCAAGTGATGAGGAAGGAGGAGGGGGAGGAGTAACAACCTCGTTTAAAAAACCAGAGTTCACCTGGCCCGGGTGATAGTACTCTGTCAGGGCCCCTTTGCTAGGGTTACAGCGAAGACCTCAACGGTAGTGAAGGCGGAGAGAACGAATCTCGGTACGGTGGAACTAGCGGAAGAGGCACATAATACAATAAATCCACCTTGCGTCTGACTTGTAACAAGCGGCACTGTGGTCGGCGTCTGTTCACCAGAGGTGCGGCCGTAATACAAATTCTGGAACTAACCACTCCAGTCTTAACCACTGAGCTTTTCTGAGCTCAACCCTTTGATTCTAAGTACTATTATGGAGCGTTTTAGTAATTACAAAATTACCCCAGGTGGTAACAAATCCTCCGCCATCAGTGGCGCAACTAGTCTATCGGATTCTGGGGAGACTAGGCTGAAACGCTATATCCCAAACCAGAGGAAATCGAAGTCTTTTGACCGACTCATGCCCAAGGTCGAAACATTTTTTGGAACTATGAATATTAACTCTCTCTTGACACCAGGAAAACTCTATAAATTAGGAGACACACTAAAAGAACAAAATATCAAAATTTTAGCCCTGCAAGAAACAAGGTTGCCTGATGAGAATACCATGGATTTTGGAAACTACCGATTGTTTAAAAGTAAAACAGACAAAAGAATTCTTAAAAACACTCCGCATCTGGGTGTTGCATTCGCAATTTCGCAAGACATTCTTGGCTCCGTAATCGAAGTAAATCCAGTAAACAACAGACTAATGACAATTTCCATGAAATGTGCAAATAAAATGTACTGTTTAATTAACGCACACATGCCTATCAACCAGGAGAATAAAACAAATCCAGAAAAAGTAAATAAGTCATGGGAAGTGTTAGAGAATACAGTCTCCAAAATTCCTCAAAATTATGTAAAGATTTTAATGGGTGATTTTAATGCACAGTTAGGGAAAGAGAGAAAATTTAGAAAAACGGTTGGTGAATTCCCTGCACATAAATGGACCAATCAAAATGGAAAGAGGCTGGTAGAATTTTGCAGAAATTTCAATCTCAAAATTATGTCAAGTCATTTTAAGAAAAAACCTTCAAAACAAAAGACATGGCGATCACCTAACAAGGACATAGGTGAATTCCAAATTGACCATATTGCAATCTCGTATCCATGTCACAAAGAAATTTTAAATGTTCAAGTTCGTAAAGGCGCCAATATTGACTCAGACCATTACTTAACCCGTGTGAAACTAAAGCTAAAACCCCAAAATTTCAACAAAAGGACACCATTAATCCCCAAATTTGACACCAGTAAAATCCAACCATCATTATTAGCAGACGAATTTGACAAAACAAGTGCACAAAATTGGGAACAACTCAAACACAAGATTATCAAAACAGCTCAAGATCAAATTCCTTTACGAAAACACAAGAAACATGCTTGGTGGAATGAAAACTGTGATCATGCAATCAAAGCCAGACAAGAGACATTTAAAGCATGGAATAGCAACAAGACAGAAGACACATATGATACATTCCTGACAACTAGAAAAGACACTTCAAAACTAATTAGACAAACAAAAAGACAATATGAGAATAGTCAACTCTTAGAAATTGAAGAAGATTTTCAGAAATACAATACCAGAAATTTTTATAAAACTTTTAAAACCAAAATAAAGGGGTACCAACCCCAGAATCTTTGCTTCAAGAAGGAAAATGGACAGTTGGCTCTTAACAACCAAGAAAATTGCAAAGAACTTTCTAAATATTTTAAGAATCTTCTAAATTGCCCCGAGCCCACAGAAATATTTCCACCAAAAATTCCCCAACAATGCAATCCAGTTTCACTTGCACCAAATGAAGAGGAAATCATTAAAGAAATTCATAGGTTGAAAAACAACAAAGCATCTGGTGAAGATGGAATTGTTGCAGAACTTTTAAAGGCAGCTGGTCCAAAAACCGTTAAAGAAATTACTTCAATCATGCAAAACATTTGGCAAACTGAAAAAATTCCTGATGAATGGAAAACCGCCTTGATTCACCCACTTCATAAGAAGGGAGACAAAACTGATGTTAATAATTACAGAGGAATTTCTCTGCTTCCAGTCACATACAAAATCCTCTCTCAATGTCTTCTGAACCGAGCACAACAACAACTTGAATGGAAAATTGGCGAATATCAAGCAGGTTTCAGGCCAAATAGATCTTGCCCAGAACAGATTTTAGTCCTCAAACTAATTCTCAGACATCAAAAAATTTACAATAAAAAACTAGTTTGTACCTTTGTAGATTTTAGAAAGGCTTATGACTCAGTGGATCGTGAATCTCTTTTCCAAATTGTGAAAGAACAAGGCCTGGATCCTAAAACCACGGCAATTATCAGAGACACGCTAACTGGTACAAAATCAAAAGTAAAGTTCAGAGGAGAAATTTCAGAACCCTTTGAAATAAAAACAGGCGTGAGGCAAGGTGATGGACTCTCTCCGTTGCTATTTAACTGCGTTCTAGAAAAAGTAATACAAGAGTGGCGCGAACGAAAATTGCGAGTTCAAAATTGACCAACCAGTGAAATTAGGACGAACAAATATTCGAATAGACTGTTTGGCCTTTGCAGACGACTTGGTTATTCTAACGCAGGACATCCAAATTGCTCAGAAACAAATAGAAATTCTTAAAGAAACAGCAGAAAGAGTAGGTCTCCAAATCTCATTTGAAAAAACACAGTATATGACTAGCAACAAACTGGCACCCAAACTTTTGGAAACTAAGTATGGAAAAATCAAAAGAGTTTCGCAATTCAAATATTTAGGTGAAACAATCTCAGAGACTGGTCTAGAAAAAATTGGAAATGAAATTCGTTGTCAAAAGATGGAGACAGCTTTTAGACTTACAAAAGACATCTACAACAAAAAATGTCTCTCGAGGTACTCTAAATTGAGACATTACAACACGGTCATAAAACCAGAGTGCCTTTATGGGGCTGAAACGCTAATTTTAAACAGAAAAAAGGACATTCAAGAAATCCAAAAAAGAGAAAGAAAAGTAATCAGAAAAATTCTAGGTCCAAAATATACTGAAGAAGGAACATACAGGCTAAGAGCAAATAGTGAAATTCAACAATACACCAGCATATATTCGGATATGAAAAAACGCAGATTAAAATTTTATGGGCATATTAAAAGAATGGATGCTACCAGACTAACTAAACAAGTAGTGGAATTCTACGAAAATCGAAGTAAAGCTAAATCTGAGACAATAAAATGGATTGCTGCTATAAAAGAGGACATGAAAGAGGCAGATATAAAACAAGATGAAATTCAAGACAGAAAATTATTTAGGCAAAAAATTCATGACTGGGTAGTTGGTCAAGCTGAAAAACCAAAGAAAACTGGAACCACATGGTCTGATGAAAGGAAAAGAGCTCATTCCGAGAGAATGAAAACAATTTGGGCAGAGAGAAAGTCTAAAAGAAAATAACTGAATGCCCCGTGATTGTACTTCGCGTGGTCCAGTAGGGCCCAAACGTGAATAATAATAATAATAATAATAATAATAATATATATATATATATATATATATAAATTCCCGGAAATCAGTTTCAACAATTATGCATATAATAAGTTGTCGAGAGTCGTTTGTCGTGGAAAAACTGGCGACTTCGAACATCATTATGTTTTCCGCAAACAAAGTTGTATTTCACAAATGTTACTAATTGTCTTCACAATGTTAACCACGTATAGTTAACGGAAGACGTAGAAACGATATTCCGAAACGAATACGTATAGCGTAAGTCAAACGTTCGAATTGGAATAGAGACCCCACGAACACAAATTTGCTGTGGCAGGTATGAAATATAAACTCCGTTACTCGGTCGTTACACTTGAAGGACACATGTTGAATGGGCCGAAACGAACTGCCGCATAACAGCGTAGTAACCTGCTAACTTCGAAAGAAGGTAGATGCGGTCCCTAGCGCAACTTATAACATCGTTAAAAATCAGTGCGGACGTGCGAGCTTTGGTACAGCCTGTTAAACAAACGGAAAAATGGAGGCGGTACAATTGGAGAGCGATCCGCCTTCACCAACATGCATAAGCAATTCATTAATAGTTTATATATATATATATATATATATATATATATATATATATATATAAATTTCAAAAAACTAATAATAAAAAATATTGCATGGCGCGAGATTCGATCCGGCGATCTTCGGATTACGAACCCGAGCGCTTACCGCTGCGCCACGACGGTATAGAAAATTATTAATCGTAGAGAGTATTTCACCGCAACGGTTTGTTTTAACTGTCGATTTTCTCGACAACGGCTGAGAAGTGCATCTTGGTGCTTTGCCACATTACACCTCTGGCCATGGGCTTTTATTATGCGCAGTATGAATCGAATCTGAATTTCACAATTGGCGGCTTCCCCTTGTTAGATTTCTCGAACCACGTTCCCCTCGTAATAGATCGCCATAACCGGTCTCTGCTGCAGCGCCATACGAATAACTCGTGAGTACGGCGACCTGATACACTGGTGAGGCGCATATGTTCGCCGCACTCACGACATCGGACGTATTCAGCAATGAGACCACACATTTGCATGAAGCAAATTGTGGTCAACATGTCTTCGCCCATGGCTTCTCTTAAATCGTCAAGATTCATTGGGATAGACAAATCCATACCTATAAAAGAAAATAAGACAATAAAAATTGTTCTACAGTAAAAAACTAATACTCCAAATTACCTCGATATCACTACGAAAACTATTAAGTACCGTCTGAATAAGAAGCAAACAATTAACTTAATTAAATCACACGATTAATAATTTAACGAATACCAAGCGATCGCTTTTAGATTCACATTCAATTATTTTAATGATAGCGCTTATTGGAACACAGAACTGTTTTATTCTCTACGTCTCGAAGTGAAGACATTACTATCTATGACTAAGGTATGATGTCATTGGTCAAAGCCGACGGGTTGTATCACCACCACCTAAAGAGAAGGCCGCGGCGCGCTCTTGTGACGTCACGTGGATCGTGAATCTCTTTTCCAAATTGTGAAAGAACAAGGCCTGGATCCTAAAACCACGGCAATTATCAGAGACACGCTAACTGGTACAAAATCAAAAGTAAAGTTCAGAGGAGAAATTTCAGAACCCTTTGAAATAAAAACAGGCGTGAGGCAAGGTGATGGACTCTCTCCGTTGCTATTTAACTGCGTTCTAGAAAAAGTAATACAAGAGTGGCGCGAACGAAAATTGCGAGTTCAAAATTGACCAACCAGTGAAATTAGGACGAACAAATATTCGAATAGACTGTTTGGCCTTTGCAGACGACTTGGTTATTCTAACGCAGGACATCCAAATTGCTCAGAAACAAATAGAAATTCTTAAAGAAACAGCAGAAAGAGTAGGTCTCCAAATCTCATTTGAAAAAACACAGTATATGACTAGCAACAAACTGGCACCCAAACTTTTGGAAACTAAGTATGGAAAAATCAAAAGAGTTTCGCAATTCAAATATTTAGGTGAAACAATCTCAGAGACTGGTCTAGAAAAAATTGGAAATGAAATTCGTTGTCAAAAGATGGAGACAGCTTTTAGACTTACAAAAGACATCTACAACAAAAAATGTCTCTCGAGGTACTCTAAATTGAGACATTACAACACGGTCATAAAACCAGAGTGCCTTTATGGGGCTGAAACGCTAATTTTAAACAGAAAAAAGGACATTCAAGAAATCCAAAAAAGAGAAAGAAAAGTAATCAGAAAAATTCTAGGTCCAAAATATACTGAAGAAGGAACATACAGGCTAAGAGCAAATAGTGAAATTCAACAATACACCAGCATATATTCGGATATGAAAAAACGCAGATTAAAATTTTATGGGCATATTAAAAGAATGGATGCTACCAGACTAACTAAACAAGTAGTGGAATTCTACGAAAATCGAAGTAAAGCTAAATCTGAGACAATAAAATGGATTGCTGCTATAAAAGAGGACATGAAAGAGGCAGATATAAAACAAGATGAAATTCAAGACAGAAAATTATTTAGGCAAAAAATTCATGACTGGGTAGTTGGTCAAGCTGAAAAACCAAAGAAAACTGGAACCACATGGTCTGATGAAAGGAAAAGAGCTCATTCCGAGAGAATGAAAACAATTTGGGCAGAGAGAAAGTCTAAAAGAAAATAACTGAATGCCCCGTGATTGTACTTCGCGTGGTCCAGTAGGGCCCAAACGTGAATAATAATAATAATAATATATATATATATATATATATATATATATATATATATATATATATATAATTCCCGGAAATCAGTTTCAACAATTATGCATATAATAAGTTGTCGAGAGTCGTTTGTCGTGGAAAAACTGGCGACTTCGAACATCATTATGTTTTCCGCAAACAAAGTTGTATTTCACAAATGTTACTAATTGTCTTCACAATGTTAACCACGTATAGTTAACGGAAGACGTAGAAACGATATTCCGAAACGAATACGTATAGCGTAAGTCAAACGTTCGAATTGGAATAGAGACCCCACGAACACAAATTTGCTGTGGCAGGTATGAAATATAAACTCCGTTACTCGGTCGTTACACTTGAAGGACACATGTTGAATGGGCCGAAACGAACTGCCGCATAACAGCGTAGTAACCTGCTAACTTCGAAAGAAGGTAGATGCGGTCCCTAGCGCAACTTATAACATCGTTAAAAATCAGTGCGGACGTGCGAGCTTTGGTACAGCCTGTTAAACAAACGGAAAAATGGAGGCGGTACAATTGGAGAGCGATCCGCCTTCACCAACATGCATAAGCAATTCATTAATAGTTTATATATATATATATATATATATATATATATATATATATATATAAATTTCAAAAAACTAATAATAAAAAATATTGCATGGCGCGAGATTCGATCCGGCGATCTTCGGATTACGAACCCGAGCGCTTACCGCTGCGCCACGACGGTATAGAAAATTATTAATCGTAGAGAGTATTTCACCGCAACGGTTTGTTTTAACTGTCGATTTTCTCGACAACGGCTGAGAAGTGCATCTTGGTGCTTTGCCACATTACACCTCTGGCCATGGGCTTTTATTATGCGCAGTATGAATCGAATCTGAATTTCACAATTGGCGGCTTCCCCTTGTTAGATTTCTCGAACCACGTTCCCCTCGTAATAGATCGCCATAACCGGTCTCTGCTGCAGCGCCATACGAATAACTCGTGAGTACGGCGACCTGATACACTGGTGAGGCGCATATGTTCGCCGCACTCACGACATCGGACGTATTCAGCAATGAGACCACACATTTGCATGAAGCAAATTGTGGTCAACATGTCTTCGCCCATGGCTTCTCTTAAATCGTCAAGATTCATTGGGATAGACAAATCCATACCTATAAAAGAAAATAAGACAATAAAAATTGTTCTACAGTAAAAAACTAATACTCCAAATTACCTCGATATCACTACGAAAACTATTAAGTACCGTCTGAATAAGAAGCAAACAATTAACTTAATTAAATCACACGATTAATAATTTAACGAATACCAAGCGATCGCTTTTAGATTCACATTCAATTATTTTAATGATAGCGCTTATTGGAACACAGAACTGTTTTATTCTCTACGTCTCGAAGTGAAGACATTACTATCTATGACTAAGGTATGATGTCATTGGTCAAAGCCGACGGGTTGTATCACCACCACCTAAAGAGAAGGCCGCGGCGCGCTCTTGTGACGTCACGCAAAGCGGGCCAGGGTTGGCTTGGCGCTGCGCTTAAAGAATCGAGACGCACGGCCTGCAAATCTTTGTCAAACTGTTTTACAGAACCTATTCCGTAAAAAATAATTAATTTCTGAAATACTTTTAGCTTTATATGGCAGCTTCATGATGAAGTGCCAATCATTTCGATAATGGTCATAACTATTGTGGTAGTTCACAGATGAGTATCAAATTTGAGAACGTTGCCATCAAAAATAGGGGTCGCTATGAATTTGTGTTTGATGCATATTACACATTCTATTGCTGAGTATGAAATACAGATGAGGTTTTGAAATTTTCGTAAAACTTTGGATCAATATCTGCTTCCAATCTCGAAAAAATTGAGCATCTTCAGCAACTTCAGTTCCGATCGCAACGCGCGGGAATGAAATATTCATAACGCCTGTCATATCTCGTAAACCGCTGGAGATAACGAAACGAGATCTTGGCAAATGATACCACGCAAAGAGGAGAGTACTTTGCCGAATGGTTAAAATAAGTAACTTTATCAATCGCGATATAGCAGAAAATATAGTTTATAATTCTTTTTTACCGGTAATGTAATTGCATAAGACTTATCAACAGCCAGTGAAAACGTACGAGTGCGAGATGTAAATAATATTGCGATATACAAGGTACATTTGTGAAAAATGCACTATGATAAAGTGCATTCTTTCTGGACCAGACAACTATTATTTACACTCACTTGAAAAATTCTGCACTAATACAGTGTATAATATTAAATTCCTCTGCCTTCAGTATCCTAAATAAATATTGTGTAGCTGTTTATAGAGCTCCCTCAGGAAAGCTGAGTACATTCCCCAAGCAAACAATCACTTTTAACTCACCTCACAAAAACAATTATACGTTGTTATTGTAATGTAAATTTTCTTTCCTGTAAAAATATGGCAGATTTTGAGCATAAGTCAACAGTGTAAATCTACAAACCTTCAGCAGACATTTGCAGCAGTTGGAATGAGACAATGTGTCAAACTAAAAACGTCAATAATAAATTTAACCTATTTCTAGATTAATTTGTTCCATTGTTTGACACATCGAAAAATAACACAGATATGCTTCATACAGAGAGATCGCTTTTTAAACATGAAAACAGCAGTTTCAACATTCGTTAGCACTCATGCTAACTAATGCGAGAGTGAAAAACAACACCCACTCACAAATAGAGAATAAAACGTATCGGTAATGCGTAACAAAATACGAACTGCAGAGAAATTTAAACACGAATAAAAAGTAACACGAGCCACAAATTTATATTTCGTTTTCAAAATCAAAATAAAGCCACTTGATAACGAATACTAGGCCTACTTACTGTGAACTTTAGCTCACAATTTTAGTCTAATGTATCCAAAATGCAAGATATTCCACCAGAAAAAATAACAATTGTACTAGGTATATAGTTTTTACATACCTTCGTGTGCTCAGTGGGTTGGAAATTGTCCCGATGAATCGCTGAAAGACATTTTCAACGCAGATTCGCATCTTTCGGAAAGGAAAACAACATTACTTTCGGTCGAGTTCCGTAATTCCCACGACACCTTGGCACACAGCACTTGTAAACCATGTTCACAGCAGCTTCACTACACGTAAACACTGTAATCGCTAGTTTTAAGCACGAATATAGCACTCGATCCAACAAACGTGTAGATAAACAAACGCTTCGAAAGACAACATGGTGGCCCGCTTGGAGTGACGTCACGACCTGCTATGAATTTCGCGCCGCGGCCTTGTCTCTAGGTGGTGGTGGTTGTATCCCCTGCTTCACTAGACCCATAACGGCTGTGTTGAAGATCTCCATATTCATTCAATATATGTGATGTGAGAATTAATGTTACGCGTCCGCAGAAAGATGCAATCGATTTAACGCCTTTGTGTTAGCTGCCAGGGAATGTCGGAAATCAGATGCTAATTAATGACTCACCAGAGACCGCTATGGTCGCCCGTGCCCCTCCCTACTGCATTTCACGATTTCTTGAGATTTTGCTGAATGCGGACAGCGCCATTCACGTTGCTCTCCATTCGACTCGACTCAGACTGTTGCTAAGAAACGACACGGGACGTCGAAGACCCCCCCCCCCCCCCCTGTATTGTTGAAAAATGCGTCATGTCACCATTGGCGTTGTTTACTCTATGAGGATGATATGAGCAGAACTATGGTCGTATAATTAAACGATCTGTACACCGATGCAAGCTGTTCGAGATTCTGAAAAAAGTAGGGGTAAGCTATAGGGAGAGACGGGTCGTATACAATATGTACAACAACCAAGACGGAATAATAAGAGTGGACGATCGAGAACGAAGTGCTCGCATTAAGAGGGGTGTAAGACAAGGCTGTAGCCTTTCGCCCCTACTCTTCAATCTGTACATCGAGGAAGCAATGATGGAAATAAAAGAAAGGTTCAGGAGTGGAATTAAAATACAAGGTGAAAGGATATCAATGATACGATTCGCTGATGACATTGCTATCCTGAGTGAAAGTGATGAAGAACTACATGATCTGCTGAACGGAATGAACAGTCTAATGAGTACACAGTATGGTTTGAGAGTAAATCGGAGAAAGACGAAGGTAATGAGAAGTAGTAGAAATCAGGATTGATGGTCACGAAGTCAATGAAGTTAAGGAATTCTGCTACCTAGGCAGTAAAATAACCAATGACGGACGGAGCAAGGAGGACATCAAAAGCAGACTCGCTACGGCAAAAAAGGCATTTCTGGCCAAGAGAAGTCTACTAATATCAAATACCGGCCTTAATTTGAGGAAGAAATTTCTGAGGATGTACGTCTGGAGTACAGCATTGTACGGTAGTGAAACATGGACTGTGGGAAAACCGGAACAGAAGAGAATCGAAGCATTTGAGATGTGGTGCTATAGACGAATGTTGAAAATTAGGTGGACTGATCCGAGGTAAGGAATGTGGAGGTTCTACGCAGAATCGGAGAGGAAAGGAATATGTGGAAAACACTGATAAGCAGAAGGGACAGGATGATAGGACGTGTGCTAAGACATGAGGGAATGACTTCCATGGTACTAGAGGGAGCTGTAGGGGGCAAAAACTGTAGAGGAAGACAGAGATTGGAATACGTCAAGCAAATAATTGAGGACGTAGGTTGCAAGTGCTACTCTGAGATGAAGAGGTTAGCACAGGAAAGGAATTCGTGGCGGACCGCATCAAACCAGTCAGTAGACTGATGAAAAAAAAAACCACTGATAATAGTAGTAGCGTAAATGGTTAAATGGTTTGTGTCGTCCGGGACAGTTCGGCCGAGAACAACACCGCCACAGCGGCAGTACCTCATCTAATACAATGAAGAGCCAAAGAAACTGGTACACCTGCACAGCATGATGCAGGGCCTCCGCGAGCACGCAGAAGTGGCGCAACACGAAGTGGCGTGGACTCGACTAATGTGTGAAGTAGTGCTGGACGCAATTGACACCGTGAATCCTGCACGGCTGTCCCTAAGTTCGTGAAAGTACGAGTCTGTTGAAATCTCTTCTGGACAGAACGATGCAAGGCTTCCCAGACATACTCAATATTGTCATGTCTGGGGAGTTTAGTGGTCAGAGGAAGTGTTTTGACTCAGAAGAGTGCGCCTGGAGCCACTTTGTTGCAATTCTGGACGTGTGAGGTGTTGCAATGTCCTGCTGGAATTGCCCAAGTCCGTCATAATGCACAATGGACACGAATGGGTGTGCTGGTGATCACTCAGGACGCTTACGTAAGTATCAGCTCTCAGAGTCGTATCTAGAGGTATCAGGGTGTAACGCTACTGCCCTCATTGGTGTACGTTAGCTCTTTAAAGCCTGTACTGTAATAAGTTCACGGGCTTCACCTTATAAACAAGGATTTTAGTACATAAGTTGACCGCGTGTACCTAATTGGAAGCAATTCGGACTTGTATCCAGTCAGTAACTACAGTGATGCGTCAAGCAAATGTAAAGTATAACTACTCGTTCGCATGGACAAGAAGTACACACAGTAGATACTACCAATGATTAATAATTCGGTCGCCAGCCTACTTAGGCATTGAGTGAGTTTTTTCCTTGTACAAGTGGGTGCATGTACAAGCATAACAACACGTAGTAATGTTGCGTTTTATGGCAAAGTTTGGAACCGGAAAAATACAATGAACTAAAGTTTTCTCCTTTTGTAATAAGTTGGACGAGCTATAAATACACAACACCACACAGCAATGATTACTACTAACTGCATTTTGTATATTGATCAGACTGAAATCGGGCATAGATTACCCTAGAATTAGCAATTTTGAAAGCACACATACAATGTCACTATTAAAATTGGAAAAACACTAATACACTTAGGTTTAATATAGAACTTAACTTTGCTGTTCAAATCTGATCAGTACCCTTCAAGATTTGAAAGAACAGACAAGAAAAAAGGGGGGTCCCTGCAACTGTTATGGTCGTTATACTGAAACTATTAAGTACTGAAGGTAAATTAACACTCAGAATTATCAATCTATGGATAACTACTCTTTTGTCTTAATTCTGAGTTATTTAACTGTCATTATTTCTGTCTCAAATTAATTAAATAACATCGCTAACTCACTTCAAAAAAAAAAACTCTCTTCCAATTTAGTCATACTTTTGTTCTTTATCAACATTTGCAATAACACACAGAACTTTAAACTTCTTTATAGCATAGATTTGTCTGCTGATAATTCTCGTTAACACTAACTTTAAACTTTCAATTCGGGATACTCGGGTTGCACAATATGTGGTAAGGACCCTGTCTAGGTAAGTGATCAGGATAAGTAATGCCTGAGGCAATTCTGGTAAAAGTCACGTTATTATTGAACAGTTAGAAACAGTTTCGACACTGGTCCACACAGATACAATTCTAAAGATGAAATAAATGTTTGACCTGTGCACGTCGGTGCGGCGGATGGCGGGCAGCGAGATACCGAGGAGCACAGCACACATACAAGCACGGCTAAGGCTCTCACTGCATCGGCACTTTCCTTCTTCTTAGTGTCGTACTTTCCAATTTTGTACCTAAGAATATAGCCATGCCATGTAGTCGTCGGAATCGGCACATCCGAAGCTCAATGGAATCCACTTTTCCTGGATAGCCTCCTCGATATGGTACGAGTTCCTCTGACCTATGCCCAACTCCGACTGTTATACTGAGCCCGTTGTGCCGAACCGCGCCAGTGTGCGTTTTCCCGCGCTCGCCTGCCTCCACCTTTTCCTGCTCCCCTACAGGTAGGGTATTCACCACAGGTTTTCTACTACACATATATTAATACCTTTCCTACGTATGGACCAGGCGTATAAATACAATTTTCACATCTTACATTAGTTTTAACATTAAATACACTTCCCTTTGATTACCACATTACTTGAAATCTAACATAATAATAATATTTATTTCAAAAGTTGCTTATAGTTTCTTTAACATGACACGAAAAGAAAAAGAAATTCAAAACATTGCTTACATTAATCTCTCGAAATTCAGAAAGAAAAAAATATATAATATATACAGTTGTTGTTGTTACACATGCCCCTGTTTCCAAAAAAATTTCTTAAGTCTAAATTTTATGGGAACACTAAATCTTACCATTATACAGTGGTTCCGAATCTTTACTTAAATGTCCAAAAAGATTTACACTGCATATTTCCTTTTACTCACTGTATATAGGTTTACACTTTTTTAACATATCAAGAATAATTACTTGTCATTTACTCAAGTGCCTTGCACAGTCCAACTTCCCATCATAACATTATTAAAATAGTAATTTAATCATTTTTTCTAAATTTCTCAAAGAAATAATTTCAGATTATGGAATACAAACATTTAACTACAAAAACAAATGCATATTTTGTATACACTATAAGATAATTTGTCGCTGCTTGCTTTGAATAGCAGTCCATTTCCTTACTTACTAAACAAAACACACACATATATTCAGAAAATTAACTACACATATTTGCTGCCTATTATGCGGATTTGGGCAGTCCTTTTCACTTCATATTGTCACATCTCCTGGATCACATTTACAATTTTCCATCGACTATTTATCTGCCCTCATTGGTATTTGGCAGTCCTTCGTTTTATGGTTCATACACTGCCCATTTTCATTTTGACAGTCCCATCTTTTATCTGGCTGATAGCATTTATCCTTTCTTTTCAATCCTTTTCTCCATACATTTTTACAGTTACAGTACACTTGGTAATCTGAAACTCACATAACTACATTAGCACACTTTCAAGGGTATACAGACATTTACAAAGATTAGTTACATTTAGAATAACTTGGGTTCAGCATAAGATACAGCACAATTACTCGTTCCTAGGAACATACAGTTTCAGGTCCACATTATTTCTTACACCTAAAGGTCTTTTGGATTTTGGGTAGATCAGGTAGTAAGCATTATCGTGTGGAATATTCTGTATTATATATGGTCCATTATAAATATATTTAAATTTGGAAATTTCATGGTTTAGTTCACTAGATTTTTCGTGGGTTTTTAAAAGAACATAATCTCCAATTTTAAATTTTGAAACTTTTAGATCTTTATCGTGTCTTCTAGATCTAGATTCAGCTTTTTGCTTTGGCCTTTTTATCACCAATTCTTTCTTTTGATCCAATCCCAAACTTGTACAAGGTGGAAACTCTAGTTTTTCTTCAATTAAACTTTTACTACTTCTACCGAACAAAATTTCTTCCGGTGGGAATCCTGTAGTTTCATGATGTAATGTGTTCATGACATTCTCAAATTCCGATATAAATCTTCCCCAGGCTCTAATTCAACAAAACAATAATTCACTTTCAGATAACACTGAGTTACAGTAATAACAAAGTCATGCATAATAATAATAATATATACAAATACAGCACCCTGCCCCCAGTCTCTTTATTAACAAGGCAGTCTTTTATGGTTCATAAAACAGTCACATAAGTCTGGTGGCTGTTTAGGCCTCTGGAGTTCAAAGTCTTTGCTTACTTGAACTCTTCGCAAAATAAACACTTAGTCGTCAGGTGATTCTTTCTTTCTTTGTTCGGTCTCAACGTCTGGATTTTGTTTTGAAACTTCTTCATCATTAGGTACAATATCGCAATTAACTGCATTCCCTTTATTTTCACTGATTTTCTCATACCCTCTTTCAGTAAAAGTATATTCACTTTCTTTTACACCTGAAAATTCATCTACACTAGAGTCATCACTACTCTCTTCCTCACCATCAGATTCACTTAAGTACGCTACTTTTGCACAATAGGGAAAGTTAGTATATTCATTTTCGTCTGTATTTGCGTACCTTTCATCATCTGAACTACCGTCGGAATCCGACCATTCTGGATCGCTTTCAGGTTCTAACATAAAAGCTTTTCTGAGACAGGCACTAAGTTCTTCCTCTGTATTGTCGTCAGGCTTAGATTTTAATTCAATCTCCTCTTTTGGCAAATGGCCTCATCATCAGCTTTATTTACATCTACTGTGACTTCATATTCAGTGTAATCCTCGTGGACTTTAATTACTTTCAGGTAATCATCTACCCCTTCTCCACGGTGCCTCTCGGTAGCAGCTTGTACTATTGGCGGATTGTTAGCAGAAGTTATTTCTTTGTCAAAGCTGAGGATTTCATCCTCCAAATCCTTCCTGTCATTAACCTTCCTCCTATCGGCAGCACGCGTACTTTGCGCGGCGCTATTTATTCTCCCCTCTTCAAATTTGGGCCACGTCACTTTATTGACGTCCCTACTATCTCTCCTTCCACCAACTAATTTCCTCGCCTCATACTCCTTCTTAAAATCCTCCCACTCACCTTGCTTTAGGCCCTTGTACAGATCGTCGATCTGCACACGCCAATCAGTTACTTCTGCTAATTCATTATCGCCTTTTACCTCATTGCAAACACTGCTAACCGCACCTTTCTGTGTACTCACAGTCTCATTTATTGTTTCCTTTGCCACGGAATTATCACTCGTAAATTTTTCCTCAGCTCTTACGGCTATGTTCGTACCTACTGCTGCAGTATTGCTAACGGCTTCTCTCTGAACAGATGTTCTGCTAGGCTGGGCCGTTGCCCTCTGATGCTCCACTCGCCTGTTAACATGTAGCGCTCTGTGCGGCAGAGATGACTCATTCTGGCTCGCACCTGACGCTTGTTTCGCCACAACACGTTGCGTCGTTCCATGTCTGTCCCTAGCCTGTCTCATTACACTACAGTTGGTCCGGTATTTTTTCTTAAATCGGGGCCAGTATGTATTGTCCGCTTCCGTTTGGCCCGCAACGTTCGCGGAAATTAGTTTCCCGCGTCGTTATTATTTTGCGCGGTATACCCTCTACCGCGACCTGGATAATTTCCTCTGCCTCTTCCTCTGCCTCTTCCTCTCTGTATTACATTGACGCGAAATCCATCGCCGTCATTTCTTTCGTCATTGTGTCGGTTATTATGGTTACCAAAGTTTTGATAATTGGCACGACTTGCGCGCCAATGGTCTTCGTCTTCGACCCTTTCTAAAAATGCTTGGAAGCTACGATGATTGCTTCCTACATACCTCTTTGAATCCTCCGGAAGCTTTTTATATAGCTCCCAGATAATTTCTGATTCTGATCTTCTACCCCTTAAATGCGTCAATTTCCTGTACCAATACTCGCAGAAATCTTTCAAAGAATTCCTGCCCCTGTTATCATGCTGTTTGGCCATGATAAACTCGCACCATAAATGGTCCTGCTTTTGTTCAGACCAATATTCTTCCGTAAATCTTTGCCTGAATTCTTCGAACGTCATTCGTTCAGTATTTAAATTGATTCCCCAGCGCTTAGCGTCACCTGCTAAGGCGCTAATTACTACATTTATCTTTTCCTGATCAGACAAGTGCTCAGGAAATACTCTCTCGCAATTTTTGATGAAATCTAACGGATGCCACCCGTTATGTTTCTTGGCTGGATCGAAGCTTTCCTCACCTTCTAATAGCTTCGTAATTGGTGTGCCATTACAGACAACACCAGGCCTATCTTTAATTTTACTCTCCAAATCGAAAATTTTGCCTTGAATTTTCGTACAATTTTGAACACATCCGGTTACTTTTTTACCTAAATCCCTTTCAGCGTCTAAAACTACCTTTTTCAACTGTGATATTCCATGTTGACATTCGTTTACGATCTCAGTTTTAAGACCGAAAACTTTTTCGTCTACCTTAGTTTCAACCAGAGGTTCTACTTTCTCTTGGATGTTGATAATTTCAACATTGAATCTACTATTAATGTTACCAATTTCCTCCTGCATAGTATCCATATTTTTGTTAATGGTATCAATTTCAAATTTCATATTGTTTACCACAGCACTTAAATTACCCATTTTTTGTTCTACCTGTTCTATTTGTTTACTAATTTTAATTCCCTGTCCTTCAACCTGTGCTTTAATCTGATCACTTTGAGTTTTGAGCTGCTGATTAACGTGTGTTTTAAGCTGCTCGTTCTGTGTTTTGAGTTGCTCGTCAACGTGTGTTTTTAGCTGATGGCTCTGTGTTTTAAGCTGCTCTGCAACGTGTGTTTTAAGCTGATTAACCTGATTGCCGACTTGTTTTTGAAGTTGCTCATTCTGTGTTTTGAGCTGATGGCCCTGCGTTTTGAGCTGCTCAGTCTGTCCTGCAATTTGTTTGGTTAATTGTTCAAATAAGTCGTTCGTACTTAACATTTTTATACTGTTTTGTTCTACAGGATCGATGTGTTCCGATTCTACTTCAGAAGTTTCTTTCGGTTCTTTCTGTATCTGTGGTGAATCAAACATGTCAGTGGATTTGTTCACGTACCCACTATCATCTACAAAGTCACCCTCTTCTTCCTGTTTTGTCCCTTGCTGTGTTCGAGATGATCTCGATATTTCAATCTGTTCGTTGACGTGTTCATGGTATTGTATGTACGCCAATTGTCTTCCGCTAACGCCATCTGTTATCTGGCCGCGTAAACTCCGGCTATTGCCAGCCGCATTCTCCATTTCGCTCAGCACGTCTCCCGTGTCCACGTTCCTGTCCATATTGAATTCCAACTATACCACACTACTATACTTGATGCACACTGCAATTTACTTTGCTAAATATTTTTGCTATTCGTGCCACTGAACATCCACTGTTCGGTATTTACCTTAATTTATGACCGACAACAACTGGATATCCTGTCACCGGGAAGCCACTTGTAACGCTACTTCGGGCGTACGTTAGCTCTTTAAAGCCTGTACTGTAATAAGTTCACGGGCTTCACCTTATAAACAAGGATTTTAGTACATAAGTTGACCGCGTGTACCTAATTGGAAGCAATTCGGACTTATATCCAGTCAGTAACTACAGTGATGCGTCAAGCAAATGTAAAGTATAACTACTCGTTCGCATGGACAAGAAGTACACACAGTAGATACTACCAATGATTAATAATTCGGTCGCCAGCCTACTTAGGCATTGAGTGAGTTTTTTCCTTGTACAAGTGGGTGCATGTACAAGCATAACAACACGTAGTAATGTTGCGTTTTATGGCAAAGTTTGGAACCGGAAAAATACAATGAACTAAAGTTTTCTCCTTTTGTAATAAGTTGGACGAGCTATAAATACACAACACCACACAGCAATGATTACTACTAACTGCATTTTGTATATTGATCAGACTGAAATCGGGCATAGATTACCCTAGAATTAGCAATTTTGAAAGCACACATACAATGTCACTATTAAAATTGGAAAAACACTAATACACTTAGGTTTAATATAGAACTTAACTTTGCTGTTCAAATCTGATCAGTACCCTTCAAGATTTGAAAGAACAGACAAGAAAAAAGGGGGGTCCCTGCAACTGTTATGGTCGTTATACTGAAACTATTAAGTACTGAAGGTAAATTAACACTCAAAATTATCAATCTATGGATAACTACTCCTTTGTCTTAATTCTGAGTTATTTAACTGTCATTATTTCTGTCTCAAATTAATTAAATAACATCGCTAACTCACTTAAAAAAAAAAAAAAACTCTCTTCCAATTTAGTCATACTTTTGTTCTTTATCAACATTTGCAATAACACACAGAACTTTAAACTTCTTTATAGCATAGATTTGTCTGCTGATAATTCTCGTTAACACTAACTTTAAACTTTCAATTCGGGATACTCGGGTTGCACAATATGTGGTAAGGACCCTGTCTAGGTAAGTGATCAGGATAAGTAATGCCTGAGGCAATTCTGGTAAAAGTCACGTTATTATTGAACAGTTAGAAACAGTTTCGACACTGGTCCACACAGATACAATTCTAAAGATGAAATAAATGTTTGACCTGTGCACGTCGGTGCGGCGGATGGCGGGCAGCGAGATACCGAGGAGCACAGCACACATACAAGCACGGCTAAGGCTCTCACTGCATCGGCACTTTCCTTCTTCTTAGTGTCGTACTTTCCAATTTTGTACCTAAGAATATAGCCATGCCATGTAGTCGTCGGAATCGGCACATCCGAAGCTCAATGGAATCCACTTTTCCTGGATAGCCTCCTCGATATGGTACGAGTTCCTCTGACCTATGCCCAACTCCGACTGTTATACTGAGCCCATTGTGCCGAACCGCGCCAGTGTGCGTTTTCCCGCGCTCGCCTGCCTCCACCTTTTCCTGCTCCCCTACAGGTAGGGTATTCACCACAGGTTTTCTACTACACATATATTAATACCTTTCCTACGTATGGACCAGGCGTATAAATACAATTTTCACATCTTACATTAGTTTTAACATTAAATACACTTCCCTTTGATTACCACATTACTTGAAATCTAACATAATAATAATATTTATTTCAAAAGTTGCTTATAGTTTCTTTAACATGACACGAAAAGAAAAAGAAATTCAAAACATTGCTTACATTAATCTCTCGAAATTCAGAAAGAAAAAAATATATAATATATA
The DNA here is from genome assembly GCF_023864275.1 of Schistocerca cancellata. Lineage (NCBI taxonomy): Eukaryota > Metazoa > Arthropoda > Insecta > Orthoptera > Acrididae > Schistocerca > Schistocerca cancellata. The sequence continues at coordinate 630,888 of NW_026046819.1, read as the reverse complement.
CAGTTGTTGTTGTTACACATGCCCCTGTTTCCAAAAAAATTTCTTAAGTCTAAATTTTATGGGAACACTAAATCTTACCATTATACAGTGGTTCCGAATCTTTACTTAAATGTCCAAAAAGGTTTACACTGCATATTTCCTTTTACTCACTGTATATAGGTTTACACTTTTTTAACATATCAAGAATAATTACTTGTCATTTACTCAAGTGCCTTGCACAGTCCAACTTCCCATCATAACATTATTAAAATAGTAATTTAATCATTTTTTCTAAATTTCTCAAAGAAATAATTTCAGATTATGGAATACAAACATTTAACTACAAAAACAAATGCATATTTCGTATACACTATAAGATAATTTGTCGCTGCTTGCTTTGAATAGCAGTCCATTTCCTTACTTACTAAACAAAACACACACATATATTCAGAAAATTAACTACACATATTTGCTGCCTATTATGCGGATTTGGGCAGTCCTTTTCACTTCATATTGTCACATCTCCTGGATCACATTTACAATTTTCCATCGACTATTTATCTGCCCTCATTGGTATTTGGCAGTCCTTCGTTTTATGGTTCATACACTGCCCATTTTCATTTTGACAGTCCCATCTTTTATCTGGCTGATAGCATTTATCCTTTCTTTTCAATCCTTTTCTCCATACATTTTTACAGTTACAGTACACTTGGTAATCTGAAACTCACATAACTACATTAGCACACTTTCAAGGGTATACAGACATTTACAAAGATTAGTTACATTTAGAATAACTTGGGTTCAGCATAAGATACAGCACAATTACTCGTTCCTAGGAACATACAGTTTCAGGTCCACATTATTTCTTACACCTAAAGGTCTTTTGGATTTTGGGTAGATCAGGTAGTAAGCATTATCGTGTGGAATATTCTGTATTATATATGGTCCATTATAAATATATTTAAATTTGGAAATTTCATGGTTTAGTTCACTAGATTTTTCGTGGGTTTTTAAAAGAACATAATCTCCAATTTTAAATTTTGAAACTTTTAGATCTTTATCGTGTCTTCTAGATCTAGATTCAGCTTTTTGCTTTGGCCTTTTTATCACCAATTCTTTCTTTTGATCCAATCCCAAACTTGTACAAGGTGGAAACTCTAGTTTTTCTTCAATTAAACTTTTACTACTTCTACCGAACAAAATTTCTTCCGGTGGGAATCCTGTAGTTTCATGATGTAATGCGTTCATGACATTCTCAAATTCCGATATAAATCTTCCCCAGGCTCTAATTCAACAAAACAATAATTCACTTTCAGATAACACTGAGTTACAGTAATAACAAAGTCATGCATAATAATAATAATATATACAAATACAGCACCCTGCCCCCAGTCTCTTTATTAACAAGGCAGTCTTTTATGGTTCATAAAACAGTCACATAAGTCTGGTGGCTGTTTAGGCCTCTGGAGTTCAAAGTCTTTGCTTACTTGAACTCTTCGCAAAATAAACACTTAGTCGTCAAGTGATTCTTTCTTTCTTTGTTCGGTCTCAACGTCTGGATTTTGTTTTGAAACTTCTTCATCATTAGGTACAATATCGCAATTAACTGCATTCCCTTTATTTTCACTGATTTTCTCATACCCTCTTTCAGTAAAAGTATATTCACTTTCTTTTACACCTGAAAATTCATCTACACTAGAGTCATCACTACTCTCTTCCTCACCATCAGATTCACTTAAGTACGCTACTTTTGCACAATAGGGAAAGTTAGTATATTCATTTTCGTCTGTATTTGCGTACCTTTCATCATCTGAACTACCGTCGGAATCCGACCATTCTGGATCGCTTTCAGGTTCTAACATAAAAGCTTTTCTGAGACAGGCACTAAGTTCTTCCTCTGTATTGTCGTCAGGCTTAGATTTTAATTCAATCTCCTCTTTTGGCAAATGGCCTCATCATCAGCTTTATTTACATCTACTGTGACTTCATATTCAGTGTAATCCTCGTGGACTTTAATTACTTTCAGGTAATCATCTACCCCTTCTCCACGGTGCCTCTCGGTAGCAGCTTGTACTATTGGCGGATTGTTAGCAGAAGTTATTTCTTTGTCAAAGCTGAGGATTTCATCCTCCAAATCCTTCCTGTCATTAACCTTCCTCCTATCGGCAGCACGCGTACTTTGCGCGGCGCTATTTATTCTCCCCTCTTCAAATTTGGGCCACGTCACTTTATTGACGTCCCTACTATCTCTCCTTCCACCAACTAATTTCCTCGCCTCATACTCCTTCTTAAAATCCTCCCACTCACCTTGCTTTAGGCCCTTGTACAGATCGTCGATCTGCACACGCCAATCAGTTACTTCTGCTACTTCATTATCGCCTTTTACCTCATTGCAAACACTGCTAACCGCACCTTTCTGTGTACTCACAGTCTCATTTATTGTTTCCTTTGCCACGGAATTATCACTCGTAAATTTTTCCTCAGCTCTTACGGCTATGTTCATACCTACTGCTGCAGTATTGCTAACGGCTTCTCTCTGAACAGATGTTCTGCTAGGCTGGGCCGTTGCCCTCTGATGCTCCACTCGCCTGTTAACATGTAGCGCTCTGTGCGGCAGAGATGACTCATTCTGGCTCGCACCTGACGCTTGTTTCGCCACAACACGTTGCGTCGTTCCATGTCTGTCCCTAGCCTGTCTCATTACACTACAGTTGGTCCGGTATTTTTTCTTAAATCGGGGCCAGTATGTATTGTCCGCTTCCGTTTGGCCCGCAACGTTCGCGGAAATTAGTTTCCCGCGTCGTTATTATTTTGCGCGGTATACCCTCTACCGCGACCTGGATAATTTCCTCTGCCTCTTCCTCTGCCTCTTCCTCTCTGTATTACATTGACGCGAAATCCATCGCCGTCATTTCTTTCGTCATTGTGTCGGTTATTATGGTTACCAAAGTTTTGATAATTGGCACGACTTGCGCGCCAATGGTCTTCGTCTTCGACCCTTTCTAAAAATGCTTGGAAGCTACGATGATTGCTTCCTACATACCTCTTTGAATCCTCCGGAAGCTTTTTATATAGCTCCCAGATAATTTCTGATTCTGATCTTCTACCCCTTAAATGCGTCAATTTCCTGTACCAATACTCGCAGAAATCTTTCAAAGAATTCCTGCCCCTGTTATCATGCTGTTTGGCCATGATAAACTCGCACCATAAATGGTCCTGCTTTTGTTCAGACCAATATTCTTCCGTAAATCTTTGCCTGAATTCTTCGAACGTCATTCGTTCAGTATTTAAATTGATTCCCCAGCGCTTAGCGTCACCTGCTAAGGCGCTAATTACTACATTTATCTTTTCCTGATCAGACAAGTGCTCAGGAAATACTCTCTCGCAATTTTTGATGAAATCTAACGGATGCCACCCGTTATGTTTCTTGGCTGGATCGAAGCTTTCCTCACCTTCTAATAGCTTCGTAATTGGTGTGCCATTACAGACAACACCAGGCCTATCTTTAATTTTACTCTCCAAATCGAAAATTTGGCCTTGAATTTTCGTACAATTTTGAACACATCCGGTTACTTTTTTACCTAAATCCCTTTCAGCGTCTAAAACTACCTTTTTCAACTGTGATATTCCATGTTGACATTCGTTTACGATCTCAGTTTTAAGACCGAAAACTTTTTCGTCTACCTTAGTTTCAACCAGAGGTTCTACTTTCTCTTGGATGTTGATAATTTCAACATTGAATCTACTATTAATGTTACCAATTTCCTCCTGCATAGTATCCATATTTTTGTTAATGGTATCAATTTCAAATTTCATATTGTTTACCACAGCACTTAAATTACCCATTTTTTGTTCTACCTGTTCTATTTGTTTACTAATTTTAATTCCCTGTCCTTCAACCTGTGCTTTAATCTGATCACTTTGAGTTTTGAGCTGCTGATTAACGTGTGTTTTAAGCTGCTCGTTCTGTGTTTTGAGTTGCTCGTCAACGTGTGTTTTTAGCTGATGGCTCTGTGTTTTAAGCTGCTCTGCAACGTGTGTTTTAAGCTGATTAACCTGATTGCCGACTTGTTTTTGAAGTTGCTCATTCTGTGTTTTGAGCTGATGGCCCTGCGTTTTGAGCTGCTCAGTCTGTCCTGCAATTTGTTTGGTTAATTGTTCAAATAAGTCGTTCGTACTTAACATTTTTATACTGTTTTGTTCTACAGGATCGATGTGTTCCGATTCTACTTCAGAAGTTTCTTTCGGTTCTTTCTGTATCTGTGGTGAATCAAACATGTCAGTGGATTCGTTCACGTACCCACTATCATCTACAAAGTCACCCTCTTCTTCCTGTTTTGTCCCTTGCTGTGTTCGAGATGATCTCGATATTTCAATCTGTTCGTTGACGTGTTCATGGTATTGTATGTACGCCAATTGTCTTCCGCTAACGCCATCTGTTATCTGGCCGCGTAAACTCCGGCTATTGCCAGCCGCATTCTCCATTTCGCTCGGCACGTCTACCGTGTCCACGTTCCTGTCCATATTGAATTCCAACTATACCACACTACTATACTTGATGCACACTGCAATTTACTTTGCTAAATATTTTTGCTATTCGTGCCACTGAACATCCACTGTTCGGTATTTACCTTAATTTATGACCGACAACAACTGGATATCCTGTCACCGGGAAGCCACTTGTAACGCTACTTCGGGCGTACGTTAGCTCTTTAAAGCCTGTACTGTAATAAGTTCACGGGCTTCACCTTATAAACAAGGATTTTAGTACATAAGTTGACCGCGTGTACCTAATTGGAAGCAATTCGGACTTATATCCAGTCAGTAACTACAGTGATGCGTCAAGCAAATGTAAAGTATAACTACTCGTTCGCATGGACAAGAAGTACACACAGTAGATACTACCAATGATTAATAATTCGGTCGCCAGCCTACTTAGGCATTGAGTGAGTTTTTTCCTTGTACAAGTGGGTGCATGTACAAGCATAACAACACGTAGTAATGTTGCGTTTTATGGCAAAGTTTGGAACCGGAAAAATACAATGAACTAAAGTTTTCTCCTTTTGTAATAAGTTGGACGAGCTATAAATACACAACACCACACAGCAATGATTACTACTAACTGCATTTTGTATATTTATCAGACTGAAATCGGGCATAGATTACCCCAGAATTAGCAATTTTGAAAGCACACATACAATGTCACTATTAAAATTGGAAAAACACTAATACACTTAGGTTTAATATAGAACTTAACTTTGCTGTTCAAATCTGATCAGTACCCTTCAAGATTTGAAAGAACAGACAAGAAAAAAGGGGGGGGGGGCCCTGAAACTGTTATGGTCGTTATACTGAAACTATTAAGTACTGAAGGTAAATTAACACTCAGAATTATCAATCTATGGATAACTACTCCTTTGTCTTAATTCTGAGTTATTTAACTGTCATTATTTCTGTCTCAAATTAATCAAATAACATCGCTAACTCACTTAAAAAAAACTCTCTTCCAATTTAGTCATACTTTTGTTCTTTATCAACATTTGCAATAACACACAGAACTTTAAACTTCTTTATAGCATAGATTTGTCTGCTGATAATTCTCGTTAACACTAACTTTAAACTTTCAATTCGGGATACTCGGGTTGCACAATATGTGGTAAGGACCCTGTCTAGGTCAGTGATCAGGATAAGTAATGGCTGAGGCAATTCTGGTAAAAGTCACGTTATTATTGAACAGTTAGAAACAGTTTCGACACTGGTCCACACAGATACAATTCTAAAGATGAATTAAATGTTTGACCTGTGCACGTCGGTGGGGCGGATGGCGGGCAGCGAGTTAGCGAGAAGCACAGCACACATACAAGCACGTGCGGCTAAGGCTCTCACTGCATCGGCACTTTCCTTCTTCTTAGCGTCGTACTTTCCAATTTTGTGCCTAAGAATATAGCCATGCCATGTAGTCGTCGGAATTGGCACATCCGAGGCTCAATGGAATCCACTTTTCCTGGATAGCCTCCTCGATATGGTACGAGTTCCTCTGACCTATGCCCAACTCCGACTGTTATACTGAGCCCGTTGTGCCGAACCGCGCCAGTGTGCGTTTTCCCGCGCTCGCCTGCCTCCACCTTTTCCCGCTCCCCTACAGGTAGGGTATTCACCACAGGTTTTCTACTACACATATATTAATACCTTTCCTACGTATGGACCAAGCGTATAAATACAATTTTCACATCTTACATTAGTTTTAACATTAAATACACTTCCCTTTGATTACCACATTACTTGAAATCTAACATAAATAATAATATTCATTTCGAAAGTTGCTCACAGTTTCTTTAACATGACACGAAAAGAAAAAGAAATTCAAAACATTGCTTACATTAATTTATCAACATTCAGAAAGAAAAAAAAATTTATCATATGTACGGTTGTTGTTGTTACAGGTAGACTTAATCTACAGGACAGCTTGCGCTACTTCTATAAAGATGTTTTGCTCCTTTTTCTTTTACGCTTGGTAATTGACATGTTGCAAAGATTCTGCTCACTGGGTAGGAACAGTGATCAAGTAAGACTGACCTTGGGGTTTTACTAAAATGGAATGATGAAATAATGTTGTGCGGAGAAGTATTCCAAATTTGTACCGCACTGTTTGTAATGGAACTTTCATAAGCCTGTGTCCTTATTGATTGGACACGATATTTTCCTTTTCGTGGACGATGGAGGAAATGAGCGATTTAATAGAGCTGAAGTGGGAATTTCACGCGCGCCCGTTTAGTAAAAGTGTGATTTGCGAACTAGAAACATCCCTCAACTGCCGCTGGAGTGCGTTGCGATCGCGTATACCACGTCGGGGCCCACGTACCGTGTGCACGAGTCGCATCGTTGCTGAGCGTTCAGCAGCGCGTCGGACTCGGCACGCTCAACGTGACGTTCGACAGCACGGTCCGTGTGGCGACGGCGCTACGGGGCAGCTCTGTGCTGTGTCGGGCCTGCAGGGTATGTTCGTGCGTACGAGGTCGTCGGAACTCACGAGCCTTGAAGTTGCGAGGGCAGTTCAATAAGTAATGCAACACATTTTTTTTCTGAAACAGGGGTTGTTTTATTCAGCATTGAAATACACCACGTTATTGCCCAATCTTTTAGCTACACAACACTATTTTTCAACGTAATCTCCATTCAATGCTACGGCCTTACGCCACCTTGAAATGAGAGCCTGTATGCCTGCACGGTACCATTCCACTGGTCGACGTCGGAGCCAACGTCGTACTGCATCAATAACTTCTTCATCATCCGCGTAGTGCCTCCCACGGATTGCGTCCTTCATTGGGCCAAACATGTGGAAATCCGACGGTGCGAGATCGGGGCTGTAGGGTGCATGAAGAAGAACAGTCCACTGAAGTTTTGTGAGCTCCTCTCGGGTGCGAAGACTTGTGTGAGGTCTTGCGTTGTCACGAAGAAGGAGAAGTTCGTTCAGATTTTTGTGCCTACGAACACGCTGAAGTCGTTTCTTCGATTTCTGAAGAGTAGCACAATACACTTCAGAGTTGATCGTTTGACCGTGGGGAAGGACATCGAACAGAATAACCCCTTCAACGTCCCAGAAGACTGTAACCGTGATTTTACCGGCTGAGGGTATGGCTTTAAACTTTTTCTCGGTAGGGGAGTGGGTGTGGCGCCACTCCATCGATTGCCGATTTGTTTCAGGTTCGAAGTGATGAACCCATGTTTCATCGCCTGTAACAATCTTTGACAAGAAATTGTCACCCTCAGCCACATGACGAGCAAGCAATTCCGCACAGATGGTTCTCCTTTGCTCTTTACGGTGTTCGGTTAGACAACGAGGGACCCAGCGGGAACAAACCTTTGAATATCCCAACTGGTGAACAATTGTGACAGCACTACCAACAGAGATGTCAAGTCGAGCACTGAGTTGTTTGACGGTGATCCGTCGATCATCTCGAACGAGTGTGTTCGCACGCTCCGCCATTGCAGGAGTCACAGCTGTGCACGGCCGGCCCGCACGCGGGAGATCAGACAGTCTCGCTCGACCTTGCGGCGATGATGACACACGCTTTTCCCAACGACTCACCGTGCTTTTGTCCACTGCCAGATCACCGTAGACATTCTGCAAGCGCCTACGAATATCTGAGATGCCCTGGTTTTCCACCAAAAGAAACTCGATCACTGCCCGTTGTTTGCAACGCACGTGCGTTACAGACGCCATTTTAACAGCGCTGCCACCTGTCGGAAGTCAATGAAACTATACGAGACGAAGCGGGAATGTTTGAAAATATTCCACAAGAAATTTTACGGTTTTTTTCAACCAAAATTGGCCGAGAAAAAAAATGTGTTGCATCACTTATTGAACTGCCCTCGTATACTGGCGGTGGCCCGGCTGGGACACCCGACGTACCGCAGGGCGCGTTCGCAGCACATGGCCGAGCTCCGGGAGCGGACTCGGTCTGCGCCACGCTGTCCCTGCCCCAGGTGTGGCACCCGTGGCCGACGGGTGGCGGCGGCCGCTGCAGGCGCCTGCGTCGACTGGGGTGCAATACGCGGGTGCGGCGAGCAGAGGTCCGGCGGCGGCGTTTCTCTGAGTTGTCACCTGTTTCAGGTGGGTATAACACTCCTGTCTGCTACTGTTATACCATAACCTCAAAACTGGAGGCAATTTGCAAAACAGAATTGTTTTGTTGGATTAATAATCGTATAAAGCAACAGAGCAGTGTTACCCTCTGAGAGGAATTTTGCTAGGTTGACCGTGTTGTTCCTAACGGAGGTGGCTTGTCGGAAATGAAAGTCAGAATTACGTAAATATTTGAATAGTAACAAACAAAATTTTGCCTAGCTATACTGTTTATAGAATAAGGGAAACGGTCGCCAGCCTAATTAGGCAAGAGAAAGATTAACGTTCTCGTTTAAGAAAGTAGGTATAAGTAACTATAACGGACAAACACAACCTAGACTTAGCCACACGCGAGTGCAATGAACTCTGACACACACATACGTTTTAAGATTGAAGCTAGCAGTTAGAGCAGCAGAACTATTTGCAAAATTATAAGAGATACCAAAACACGCTATTACTTTCAGGCTTTAAAGAAATTATGGTTTTTTATAATTAGCAGTCTTCCCATTACTTGATACTCAGCATTAATACAATAGAAAAACTGTGGATCTTGTTATATTATTAATATGCACTTCCTATACACAAGAGAGACATACACTTAACAAACATGTGTATATAATGTTTCACAACTGCAGTTTTCCACTTTTACTACAGCGAAACACAATGTTGACAAAATTTCAAGAAACTGACTCACCTTTTTGAATTTACTACAGATATCAAGGTGATCATTTGCTAAGCAAAACTTTAGAAGCCTCAGTCTTAAGAACTTTTAATTTTGCACTTGGCAACAGCACTTTAATAAGCAGTTTTAATAGGAAAATTATTTTCAGCAAACAACATTTACTTTAACTGACTCTCTTGCCACATTAACTTTAACTTTCTTTTTACTAAGTTCAAGAGGCATTGATTAGCACAACATCGGTCATAAATGTTCTTTCAGTAGTGACACTCGGTAATTACTTCAGTTCAAACGGAAAGGAACCTGAGAGGTGTTATGATAAGGAGAAAAATCAAGGTAGGTACATAAATTCAGATATAAATTACCTTATATTTGAGCACAATAACACATCCATTAGGCTGATCCTTCACTGTACATCATTATAGTATTACGTTACAGTGATTGCGCGATGTGGTGGCAACTGCACGTTGGTAGGTGGATTCGCAGACAGAATTGCTGGACTCTGCCATTTCTTGGTGGCGACGACAGATACCAATTCCAGAATAGTTCCAGCTATTTATCCATCCATCCGAGGCATTGGAAAGCGGGAGGAAAAGCCTCTCTCGGAACCAGCACGATATGCAACATTTACATGACAGTGCACAGTTTGGTAGCTAATCCCCGACTCGTAGCTCGTCTCCGACTGACTATCAGTTCCACCTTTCCTACATAGGCCAACCACAATTTGCGCGCACTACACAGTTCTGTTCCCGAGGGGAACCACTACACCATTTACATACAAACTAACTAAGAACCCTAAGTGAGGATCAGCAATTTACATAACAGCAACCAAATACATTAAATAAAACAAAACATTTATACATATTGACATCTCTACAAAAAATTATTCACACAAAATTACAATCATATACAGTAAGTTTTGTTCCCTCCAAATGAGACAATGAATATAAATTGCAGATACGCTACTTTGCATTGAACCAAAACATGACGTCAAAGTTTGTACAAAGAAAGGAGTATACAATTTTGTGTTATCTATTCAATCAAAAACATTTACAGGTTCTTAACGATGTAATATTAAATGAAACAAAAGCAAAATAAATCAGTAGTGCATAAGGGCTATGGTGTTACGTGGGGAGAGAGGAACTGCGGACACTTTGACGGCGACCCGCAGACTGAACTTGTGGACTGCGGTCAGTGCGACAGCGCGGCGAGTGTGTAAAAGGTCTACCACTCTGCGTGGTGTCTGTCTGTTCTGTATCGTGTCTCCCTGCCACTTCCGCGCAACGACGCTCTGAGCGTGTTTTTTAGGGAACTGACTAGTTTGAACCTGGGACCTGTTGCTGGTAAGGAGACGCCAGACCACACATGACATGTAGAGTTCAGAAGAGTTCAGTGAGACTAACGATGATATAACCAAATACTTAATGATTTCAGCGTCAGCTCCAACGTACTCCCTGTAAAAGAATCTTAATACTAACTAAATTTAGTGGAAGGGGTTCGAGGCTTTCCTCTTTTTAGTTAGCTGGTAAAATAACGTCGAAAAAGCAGATAAGTTTACCATTGGAAACTTTATTCTACTCACAAAACATTGTTTATAAATTGCACTATTGATAAAAGGAAATGTTTTAATACAGGATGGTAAAAACCAACTGTGTTCAACAAAAATGTGAACGAATATTCCCTGAATGGGTTTCCAAGTTCTACAATAGATCGAAGGATGACCTATGCCATTTCACATCTATAATCTAGGTTTAAATTAAGTTTCACAAAAGAGAAAACTCTCAAAATGGTCTAGAGTGACCCTCAATTATCTTTAATTACTTATCTAACTTGTCGTCCACGTTTCACTTCCATACATGGCTACACTCCATACAAATACTTTCAGAAACGACTTCCTGACACTTAAATCTATACTCGATGTTAACAAATTTCTCTTCTTCAGAAACTCTTTCCTTGCCATTGCCAGTCTACATTTTATATCCTCTCTACTTCGACCATCATCAGTTATTTTGCTCCCCAAATAGCAAAACTCCTTTACTACTTTAAGTGTCTCATTTCCTAATCTAATTCACTCAGCATCATCCGATTTAATTCGACTACATTCCATTATCCTCGTTTTGCTTTTGTTGATGTCCATCTTATACACTCCTTTCAAGATACTGTCCATTCCGTTCAACTGCTCTTCCAAGTCCTTTGCTGTCTCTGACAGAATTACAATGTCATCGGCGAACCTCAAAGTTTTTAGTTCTTCTCCTTGGATTTTAATACCTACTCCGAATTTTTCTTTTCTTTCCTTTACTGCTTGCTCAATATACAGATTGAATAGCATCGGGGAGAGGCTATAACCTTGTCTTACTCCCTTCCCAACCACTGCTTCCCTTTCATGCCCCTCGACTCTCATAACTGTCATCTGGTTTCTGTACAAATTGTAAATAGCCGTTCGCTCCCTGTATTTTATCCCTGCCACCTTCAGAATTTGAAAGATAGTATTCCACTCAACATTGTCAAAAGCTTTCTCTAAGTTTACAAATGCTAGAAACGTAGGTTTGCCTTTCCTTAATCTAGCTTCTAAGATAAGCCGTAGGGTCAGTATTGCCTCACGTGTTCCAATACTTCTACGGAATCCAAACTGATCTTCCCCAAGGTCGGCTTCTACTGATTTTGCCACTCGTCTGTAAAGAATTCGCAATAGTATTTTCCAGCCATGACTTATTAAACAGATAGTTCGGTAATTTTCACATCTGTCAACACCTGCGTTCTTTGGGATTGGGATTATTATATTCTTCTTGAAGTCTGAGGGTATTTCGCCTGTCTCATACATCTTGCTCACCAGATGGTAGAGTTTTTTCAGGACTGGCTCTCCCAAGGCCGTCAGTAGTTCTAATGGAATGTTGTCTACTCCCGGGGCCTTGTTTCGCCTCAAATCTTTCAGTGCTCTGTCGAACTCTTCAAGCAGTATCATATCTCCCATTGCATCTTCATCTACATCCTCTTCATTTCCATAATATTGTCCTCAAGTACATCGCCCACCCTCTATATACTCCTTCCACCTTTCTGCTTTCCCTTCTTTGCTTAGAACTGGGTTTCCACCTGAGCTCTTGATATTCATACAAGTGGTTTTCTTTTCTCCACAGGTCTCTTTAATTTTCCTGTAGGCAGTATCTATCTTACCCCTCTTGAGATAAGCCTCTACATCCTTATATTTGTCCTCTAGCCATCCCTGCTTAGCCATTTTGCACTTCCTGTCGATCTCATTTTTGAGACGTTTGTATTCCTTTTTGCCTGCTTCACTTACTGCATTTTTGTATTTTCTCCTTTCATCAAGTAAATTCAGTATCTCTTCTGTTACCCAAGGACTTCTACTAGCCCTCGTCTTTTTACCTACTTGATCCTCTGCTGCCTTCACTATTTCATTCCTCAAAGCTACCCATTCTTCTTCTACTGTATTTCTTTCCCCCATTCCTGTCAATTGTTCCCTTATGCCCTCCCTGAATCTCTGTACAACCTCTGGTTCTTTCAGTTTATCCAGGTCCCATCTTCTTAAATTCCCACCTTTTTGCAGTTTCTTCAGTTTTAATCTACAGATCATAACCAATAGATAGTGGTCAGAGTCCACATATGCCCCTGGAAATGTCTTACAATTTAAAACCTGGTTCCTAAATCTCTGTCTTACCATTATATAATCTATCTGAAACCTTTTAGAATCTCCAGGGTTCTTCCATGTATACAACCTTCTTTCATGATTCTTGAACCAAGTTAGCTATGATTAAGTTACGCTCTGCACAAAATTCTACCAGGCGGCTTCCTCTTTCATTTCTTACCCCCAGTCCATATTCACTTACTACGTTTCCTTCTCTCCCTTTTCCTACTACCGAATTCCAGTCACCCATGACTATTAAATTTTCGTCTCCCTTCACTATCTGAATAATATCTTTTATTTCATCATACATTTCTTCAATTTTTTCGTCATCTGCAGAGCTAGTTGGCATATAAACTTGTACTACTGTAGTAGGCGTAGGCTTTGTGTCTATCTTGACCACAATAATGCGTTCACTATGCTGTTTGTAGTGGATTACCCACATTCCTATTTTTTTTATTCATTATTAAACCTACTCCTGCATTACCCCTATTTGACTTTGTATTTATAACCCTGTATTCGCCTGACCAAAAGTCTTGTTCCTCCTGCCACCGAACTTCACTAATTCCCACTATATCTAACTTTAACCTATCCATTTCCCTTTTTAAATTCTCTAACTTACCTGCCCGATTAAGGGATCTGACATTCCACGCTCCGATCCGTAGAACGCCAGTTTTGTTTCTCCTGATAACGATAACGAGAAGACACGATTAGAGTATATTAGTCAGAGGACCGCCTTCTGCCGTCTTAGTGTTTGAAAGAGTTTGTTTGTGGCTGGAGTTCTTCCATCATCGCAGACGAATACGAGAACCGTCACTTTGACATCCCGAATGCAGCAGATACGGTGACATCGCAAATTGCTTCGGCTAATTAGGGCTATAAAAGCTAAACATCTGTGATCACGTTAGTTTACTTCTACTGGGCTTCCACACCACCGTTGATCATCTTTGAAAGTAGTGTCTTCTAGTGTTTGGTACATAGATGATGTCAGTAATTTCGTGTTACTAAAATTAGATCGCGCAGTCATAATAAGTGGCAGAGTTTAGCGATTGATTAGTAATTTCACTTAGGAAATGTGAACTTTGTAACATAAAGTTTTTTTTAATGTACAATAAATACATAAGCGGGATCAACGTTTATCATTTGGTGGTACCGGTTGCCCTAATCATTCATTTATCTTTAGGTTGTAATTCATATGTTCAAGTCCATTAAGAGATCCTAAGATCTGCATCAAGTGGTAGTCACACAGGGCCAAATCTTCATTTTAGCGTTTATTATTTTCCGTTGCTCACGTTTATTTTTACACCCGCCTCGAGTAGCATCTCGGACAGGTTTAGAAGCGGGCACAGCTGTAGTAAGTCGGCAGACCTTGACTTAGTCTTATGATGCCAGCAATGTATTTTAGTAATATTAGCTGGAAATTATTCACATCGAACTTGAGTTGATTCCTTTTATTTTCTTTTTTAAGGAGACATTGTACATGAAATTTGTTGAAATTTTACATTTTCTGTTTTCTATTCCATAATGTACTTTGGACTTTCTGAACATTTTGCTTTATAATACATTGAAATCAGACAATTGTGAAATCTTCCAATTTCGCGGCAACCGATATGCTGCCACAGTTGAGCAGTCATATCTTGGGAACTACACAGTCTAGAAGGCTCTGAATTTCTTTGTTTTGTGCCTACTGCATCGTCTCAGAAGTTGGCATTACGAATAAACAAATCAGTCCTTTGTTTCTGATACTAGTTTTCGTTGAAAGTAGTGTGACTATGAACTATTTTTGTAGTAAGATAACTTATATTGATTTTTTATACGTAAATTAAATGGCTAGAGAATATGAAGATGAAAAGAAGATGAAAAGAGCTGTGTGGAGCACTTTCTTTCATCGAATATCAACCGATGAAAAGCCATATCATGCTTTGTGTCCACCTCCACCAAAGACTTGTGAAAGGTGGCTACACTGAGTCACAGCGCCAATGATTCCGCCGCCTCCACTGGGGCAGTTGTAGTTCAGACGTTGTCGTGAGCAGTGCTTGTTGAGAGGATGTCGAGAGCTGTACTAGTTGAGAGCATGTCGTGTGCAGTTGTTCTTCTGCTGGCCAAGAGAGTGGATACTGTTCAGTTGGTGTAATGTATACATGGAAGATGTTGCAATGATCACAGTGTATTTTTTGTCAATATATATGGAGTTAACAAAATTTTTTTATTTCAAATTTCCTAAATAACAATGCCTCTTGGTCAAAGGTTCAGTCAACAAAGCATCTGGCTCGTGTTCATGTATTAGACTTGTAATTCTGGTTTCTATGTGCAATTATAGTATTTCTGGTTTTTCAATTAGTTCATTGTAAATGGTGTTTAAAATATCTCGTCGTATTGAGGAAGAACAGTGCCAGATACGTGTACGTTGAATCACACTTCTACACACAGAACAGTTACACTGGTGCTTTGTTGTTTCGTAGCTTTTATAGTTGCTGGAGACTTAATTAATCAATTGTGTTAACGGAAATTTCCTTTCATTCTTTATTGTTATTTTATGCAGTCAGATTACGTACTAATACTACTCAGGGTCAAGCGGTTATGAGACTTCGTAACCGGATACACGGCTACTAAAATTATGTTTTCATTTTATAATTAAGCCGCCATGTACTTGGTGTAAATATAGGCAATATGAATTTTCTTTCACCTTGCATGAACTTACACATAAACTTTCTCTTACTTTGGCATTAATGAAAGCAATCAAACCCATTTACAGAGATTTGGCAAATCCTGAGCTACTAAAGTTTACATGGGAAGACCCAGAGTGTGAATGAGCCCTTCAGTAATGTTATGAAAGGCTTGAAGGGTCTGGAGAAGTTAGTGGTAAGATTTGGACAGGACACAGCTAAAGGACTGCGGCAACTGGGTGAGCTTCGTGTACGTGAAGCAGAGTTAGCTGCTCAGCAAATGACAAAAGAAGCAAGAAAGAAAAGCAGGAGGCAAGGCACTGGCCTGTTGTGACACTGAAGAAGACGCAGGCCGTGGGCCAGGGCAGTTCTAGTGCATAAAAGATGCACAAATGTAAGTCTGTGTAAGAATTTGTGATAAAAAAGTTTTAAACCTCAATATCTCTGAACTACATTTTCTGCAATACTTAAACCTAACTAACGATAGGACATCATATACCTCCATGCCCGAGGCAGGATTCGATCCTGCGACCGTAACGGTCGTGTGGTTCCGAACTGAAGTGCCTAGAACCGCTCTAACACTGCGGCCGGCTGCAATAAAAGACCCGTTCTCTGTAAAAGTACTGATGGTAGAGACATGAAATTTTCACAGCATGCCTTGTGTGACATTCAACACATATGGAACTAGAATACTTATAATATCCTAAGTAGTTTTGTTTCAGTGTTCATTTATTTTCAAAATTCTGCCAAAACATTCAGTGTTTGAAGAAAAAGATAACATGGCCCACAATTCAATTTTAGTAATAATTCTAGTTCAGTGTATCTAGAAAGGTGCATCCAATAATTATGGACAATTGTAAGTTGGTGTCTTAAAAAATTTCCAAGATAATGGGTCATACAATTCGATAATTTAACATTGGCGGCATGGGACATAAAATGTCCCCTTAAGCTCATTCTTATTTTCAGTTTTCCGTTTTATTTCTACATTAATATTACAAATGGTTGCTATTAACATAATTTATTAATAAAAACAAAATATAAGTCGCTGTATGTCAGCATGTTTCCGATAACAAGTCAAAATCCGTAGCAACAAATTCAAATAGGAAAAAATAAAGTAATTTTGCTTTCATCGTTTTTCATGCCACAAAACGAAGTTTCTAAGACGCGAAGAAGAGAGAGACGATCCGTGACAGATGACGCTACTGCCATCTGACGCGAATAATGGAAACCTGAAGGAGAGAAACAATGTACTGTCGACAAGAGTGACATTTGTGAGTGAGTGAAAATGCTTAAATAGGAAGAGCGATTTTTTCAACATGAGCTGCATCAGTTTCATTACAATTAATGAAAGAGGTTCGCTAGTTTAGATACATAACAATAGGATTGTTTTTAATCTGTAGAATTCTCTTCTGGAATAATGATGCAGAGATTTTATGCAAAATCGCCGTATTTATTTCCAGATACGGGTTTAGGACCACTATTCTTGTGACTGCCCTTCTAAATCTTTTATTTTTGGTTTTCCTCACGAAGGACATGAGGTAAACATGTCCTTTGTGATATAACTATTACAATACTTCACATCTGCTACAACATTTCAAGTGATGTATAATGTACATGAATATGTAAAAGCTTCTGAATCACTACAGTTAAATACTACTGACGTTAGTTGTTACATTATGGTAAATGTCTCTTCCCCATCTTTTTATTTTTCATTTTTTTTTACTTTTTTTATTTTTCCTTGCTCGAGTATTAAACGCCTAGCTATGCGGCTTTCGGAGAATAAAGTACTGCTCGCTGTCACGGCAAGTCGGAGCGGCCCGCTGGGAAGTCTACGCTTTGCCCTGTCGCACCAACAGCAAGCTGCCAAAAACTCTACTCGCTGAAAGCTGTAACTGACATCTTCTACAAATAGCTGGCTACAACCCGGATAGCGAAAATACAAACGTCTAATAACTTACACTGTATTCTACAATACAACCACTAACAGAAAAATCCTGTTAACGTCCATCCACAGAATATCTGTATCATTATTCCAGGAAACTCCAGGACGGTTCTTCGTCAGCCACTCTCAAAACGTACAGATTAACAATAATCGTATTGTTACGTATGTAACTAAATGCGTCCCTTTCATTAACTGTAGTTACCAAACTGATGCAGCTCACGTTAAAACCCCCCTCGTCCCGTTTAAGTGTATTCACTCACTGACAGATGTCACTTTTGTCGACAGTACACGGTTTCTTTGTTTCAAGTTCTCATTATTCACACCAGATGGGAATAGCGTCATCTGCCACGGATTGTTTCCTTCTTCCTCACGTACTACGAAGTTTGCTTTGTGGCACGAAAAGCGAAGAAAACAAAATTAACTGGTAATACCTCTTTGCCTACACGGTTTAAAAACTTTTTAACTAAACTACATTTTATTAGTGTGCTAATAAAATTTACTGCGAATTTGAGCAGTCAAAAACGTGCAACTTAAAAAAAAGTAATTCACTCATCCCCAGAATGTTACATTTGTCTTCCCAGATACAGATTTTTTTCGGATAACAATAGATTGAATATCCTGAATTACTGTACTGCAATCTGGAAACAAATGCAGTGAACTGCTTTTAATTACTGGCATCACTATACACACAGTGAAGTATCGCGTGGCAGCAGTCTCAGAAGCAGTGTTAGTTTGAGTGCAGATCGAGTGCGAAGAGCTTCGTGTGTCGGACCTGTGGCTAAGTATATCCGCATATGTCGTCACAGTCGAAATTTGTAGCTGTAGTGACGTTGGTGCCAGGGTAGAGACAGCAAAAAAAGCGGCATTCTGAAAAGGAATAAAGTGAATTAGTTGTAATTAGTGACACAAACGTAGATACTCTGAAATGTCGTACATCAATACAGGCACTCGTTCGCTAGCATACGCAGTCTACAGCTACACGTGTACTTGGCAAGCCATCCTACGGTGCATGGCGGAGGGCACCTTGTACCAGTTATCCGTTCATCATAAGAATAAACCTGTTGTAAACAAACACAAAGGCGTAGCACACGTGCACTGGTGTTGTTACGCTCTTGGAAGTAGGTCCTACGTATGCATTAGATATACAGGGTGATTCAAAAAGAATACCACAACTTTAGGAATTTAAAACTCTGCAACGACAAAAGGCAGAGCTAAGCGATATCTGTCGGCGAATTAAGGGAGCTATAAAGTTTCATTTAGTTGTACATTTGTTCGCTTGAGGCGCTGTTGACTAGGCGTCAGCGTCAGTTGATGCTAAGATGGCGACCGCTCAACAGAAAGCTTTTTGTGTTATTGAGTACGGCAGAAGTGAATCGACGACAGTTGTTCAGCGTGCATTTCGAACGAAGTATGGTGTTAAAGCTCCTGATAGGTGGTGTATTAAACGTTGGTATAAACAGTTTACAGACAATGGGTGTTTGTGCAAAGGGAAAAGTTCTTGACGGCCGAGAACGAGTGATGAAAATTGGCTGTTCCCTCAGCTCGAACAAGAAGCACAACAATTCATATTTCAGCAGGATGGAGCGCCACCACATTGGCACTTATCTGTCCGTAACTACCTGAACGTCAACTACCCGAGGCGATGGGTCGGCCGCCAGGCAGCCCGTGACAGAGCACTTCATCACTGGTCTCCAAGAAGCCCTGATCTTACCCCCTGCGATTTTTTCTTACGGGGGTATGTTAAGGATATGGTGTTTCGGCCACCTCTCCCAGCCACCATTGATGATTTGAAACGAGAAATAACAGCAGCTATCCAAACTGTTACGCCTGATATGCTACAGAGAGTGTGGAACGAGTTGGAGTATCGGGTTGATATTGCTCGAGTGTCTGGAGGGGGCCATATTGAACATCTCTGAACTTGTTTTTGAGTGAAAAAAAAACCTTTTTAAATACTCTTTGTAATGATGTATAACAGAAGGTTATATTATGTTTCTTTCATTACATACACATTTTTAAAGTTGTGGTATTCTTTTTGAATCACCCTGTATTATTACTAAGTTACATTAAGTGAAACCTGAAGATATTCAAATGTATTAACAGCCAGCAACGCTTTTCTTAATCACGCTTTAGCTGCGTAGTTTTTATTTCAAAAATCGTGCACAGTCACAGTCTGTGCATTGTTGTGCTCTGATTGTTGCGCTGTACGAAAATGGCCGCGAGGCTGCTTCCTGTTCCGCAGTGAAACCCGCGCGCGGAACACCGTGCCGAGAAACAGGCTGCTCTCAATGTTTTTCACAAGTTTACGGAGGTAATCAGCTTTGAAGTTTTCCCAGTGTCATATGTAATACAGTTGATACGCAGATACCCACTGAACGTGTAGCGCAGGCGGCGGTAGCGTAGCAGGTTGTGAGCCAAGCACGGTAGTTCAGATCTCCGGAGTGTACGGTTTATTTTCTCGTTCAGATTCAAGTACCTAAATACTTAATCTCGTTATTATAACACTCTTCATAATTTTTATGAATAATGCGCGTCTTCTTGTTTCTAATTACATATTGGACGCGAAATTCTTGTTTCCATTTCAAATACAAAGTCTTAATAATCGATGTTTCACGAAAGACTGTTCATAAAAGTTGTTTAAATTAAGAAAACATAATTTAATTTTTTGAAGCAAAAACGAAAAACCAAATCCTCTTTATTTGGACTATGTCCATCATTTTATAGCACAGTATCACAGAAACATGAAAAATAATCATTTTCTCAACATCGAGCACATCAGACAAATGCTACATTTTTGCATTTGCTACTGCACCGTTATTACAATATGTACCCAACAGGACTGAACCGTAGCCGAGCTGCGGGCTTAGGCCTGAGAAGTAACGAGACTGTTTAAGCTGTCAGACGTGCCGGAACTGACGCACGGCACTGCCCAAACTCTGGCGGGATACAGAGCGAACGACTCGTCACAAAAGAAGAAGAGAAGATGCTGCGCCCGGTTGGCCTCGTGGATTCTGTTGTCGACTGGCTCCTTATCGACGTAGCAGGCGACACTTCCAGAACTGAAGTGTATTTCTCGGATTCGGATACGGAACGAACTAACGGATTACCGGACGACTGACTGTACGTAATACGTTCAGTGGCTTCAATATTTAACCATACAGTGAAATCCTTCAATACTCTCTTACGTTACATACAGCTTACACAGAAGAATTACCCTGCGGTTAAGTCAGGAAATTTCATCATTCTTGTTTTTAATTACAGTACTGGGTTATCTAAAAACGATAACGTGTGTCGGTATCGTCTACATCTACATCTACATCTACATCCATACTCCGCAAGCCACCTGACGGTGTGTGGCGGAGGGTACCTTCAGTACCTCTATCGGTTCTCCCTTCTATTCCAGTCTCGTATTGTTCGTGGAAAGAAGGATTGTCGGTATGCCTCTGTGTGGGCTCTAATCTCTCTGATTTTATCCTCATGGTCTCTTCGCGAGATATACGTAGGAGGGAGCAATATACTGCTTGACTCTTCGGTGAAGGTATGTTCTCGAAACTTTGACAAAAGCCCGTACCGAGCTACTGAGCGTCTCTCCTGCAGAGTCTTCCACTGGAGTTTATCTATCATCTCCGTAACGCTTTCGCGATTACTAAATGATCCTGTAACGAAGCGCGCTGCTCTCCGTTGGATCTTCTCTATGTCTTGTATCAACCCTATCTGGTACGGATCCCACACTGCTGAGCAGTATTCAAGCAGTGGGCGAACAAGCGTACTGTAACCTACTTCCTTTGTTTTCGGATTGCATTTCCTTAGGATTCTTCCAATGAATCTCAGTCTGGCATCTGCTTTACCGACAATCAACATTATATGATCATTCCATTTTAAATCATTCCTAATGCGTACTCGCAGATAATTTATGGTATTAACTGCTTCCAGTTGCTGACCTGCTATTTTGTAGCTAAATGATAAAGGATCTATCTTTCTGTGTATTCGCAGCACATTACACTTGTCTACATTGAGATTCAGTTGCCATTCCCTGCACCATGCGTCAATTCGCTGCAGATCCTCCTGCATTTCAGTACAATTTTCCATTGTTACAACCTCTCGATACACCACAGCATCATCTGCAAAAAGCCTCAGTGAACTTCCGATGTCATCCACCAGGTCATTTATGTATATTGTGAATAGCAACGGTCCTATGACACTCCCCTGCGGCACACCTGAAATTACTCTTACTTCGGAAGACTTCTCTCCATTGAGAATAACATGCTGCGTCCTGTTATCTAGGAACTCCTCAATCCAATCACACAATTGGTCTGATAGTCCATATGCTCTTACTTTGTTCAATAAACGACTGTGGGGAACTGTATCGAACGCCTTGCGGAAGTCAAGAAACACGGCATCTACCTGTGAACCCGTGTCTATGGCCCTCTGAGGCTCGTGGACGAATAGCGCGAGCTGGGTTTCACATGACCGTCTTTTTCGAAACCCATGCTGATTCCTACAGAGTAGATTTCTAGTCTCCAGAAAAGTCATTATACTCGAACACAATACGTGTTCCAAAATTCTACAACTGATCGACGTCTATTCGTCTAAGTAGCGTATTGTGGGAGATTTCCAGTGTATTGTTTAATTCTGCTTAATAATTAAATGGCATTCGGACCTGTATTGCTCCCCTGCTCGTCTCTTTTTACGTGCGAACTGCAGGCCGGCTATAGCAGCTGTACCCCCTCCATGTGGAACACGACCACACCGTAACACCACCACTTCCGAATTTTACTGTCGCCACTACACACGCTGGCAGATGACGTTCACCGGGCATTCGCCATGCCCTCACCCTGCCATCGGATCGCCACGTTGTGTACCGTGATTCGTCACACCACACAACGTTTTCCCGCTGTCCAATCGTCCAATGTTTACGCTCCTTACACCGAGCGAGGAGTCTCTTGGCATTTACTGGCGTGATGTGTGGCTTATGAGCAGCCACTCCACCACGAAATTCAAGTTTTCTCACCTGCCGCCTAACTGCCACAGTACTTGCAATGGATCCTGATGCAGTTTGGAATTCCTGCGTGACGGTCTGGACAGATATGTCTGTCTATTACACATTACGACCCTCTTCAACAGTCGGCGGTCTCTGTCAGTCGACAGACGAGGTCGGCCTGTATGCCTTTCTGCCGTAAGCCTCCCTTCACGTTTCCACTTCACTGTCACATCTGAAACAGTGGACCTAGGGATGTTTAGGAGTGTAGAAATCTCGCGTACAGACGTATGTCGCAAGTGGCACCCAGTCACCTGACCTGCGGAACGCCCCATTCTGCTCTCTCGCGATGTCTGATGACTACTGAGGTCGCCGATATGGAGTACCTGGCAGTAGCTGGCAGCACGATGCACCTGATGTGAAAAACGTACGTTTTTGGGGGTGTCCGGATACTTTTGATCACATAGTGTACATCTGAGGCTTTTGACTAGCGTTTGGTGAACTCTAAATCGGCTGAGCCATTTCGTTTTAGCTCCTGCAGTTCCGTGCTGCAGGACTCCTGCGTGTCGGTTTCGGTGTGCACCAGGACTGCAAACAAAAAAGGAAATTAATTAAGTCATTTTACTTTTGCTCGACAGCAATCGAAACCTCTATGGCTATCGCTCTATATGCGAGTTAGTCTACGCAAGTGAGTTGTGATTCAGAAATGGCTCTTACCATTAATTGTGTAAGCACTAAACTTCTGCAAATAATGATAATTACTCTAAACTGAAAATTTATAATCAATATCTTTACTCAAATGACCCGCCCGGATAGGCAAAAGCGCTAATGCGCCGCTCCCTGTACTCGGGTAGGCGCGCCGGCCCCAGATCGAATCCGCCCGGAGGAATACCGACGTCGGCTGGTGTGCCGGCCAGCCTGCATGTGGTTTTTAGGCGGTTTTCCACATCCCGCTAGGTGAATACTGGGCTGGTCCCCACCTTCCACCTCACACTATTTCACGATTTACACTAGACGCAGACAGCTGGTGTTCACCAATTCCATCCCAGGGGGGTACGGGGTAGCTGCAGGAAGGGCAGGGCACACCCACCCACACCCCCACCCACCCCTTCGACCTGACCCTGCCAAATCCCATTCTAAGCTCGCCGACCTTGCGCAACCGCGCGATAAGGTACTGGCAAAAGAAGAAGAGGAAGATGCTTACTCAAATATTTTTGGAACTGATAATGAATATTTTGCTCTGTGCGGACCCCTGTGAGTCCTAAACGTTGCAATCACTGTGTGTCGAGTTGAAAAACTTTCGAAACGGGACTGCAGCGATATGCCAGGTGCGGCGTGAGAGGCAGGGCTGCAGAACTGACAACATTTATCAGCCTTCTGTCCCTGCAGTGGACACCACACTGCCTACGCACGGGAAACTTTTCACTGCACTTCGTACGATCGGAAACCGCGTCCACACCTAGTGATGTTACGCACCCTTCCCTGTTCCTCACTAGTGTGGCCTGGTTTATTAGACACACACTGCCGGAATCTCGCCTCGAGACCCATTCCCTGTCTCAAAATCAAGCCGGTCCTCTCCTGTTTGAATTTTCCTTCCCATTCCGCTACGAAATGCTGTCTCGAATAGTACTGCAGCACGTAAGATTGGACCGACCGTGTGATGATATTCACAGTTACTTGATCTCGCTTTCCCCAAATGCATAATAATTTCAGTCTTTCCTAAATTTAATGCAACTTCGTGAGATTCATAAATTTCTTATATGAACTTGTACAGTTCTCGCTTCTCTTCTGGGCCCTAAACATACGAGGATTCCCCCGGAGTTTCGTCATTACGTGAATACTGGTACCTTGTGAATTCGAGGAAAACATTTTGTAATTCAAAGCTAAGGGTTGAATCTCCTTAATCATCTTCTTGCACCCTTTCTTCTCTTTCAATTCGTCTAATTTTTTATCAGCACCTATCAAGTTTTTGCACATCTTCTTTCTACCTACACGAATTAGTTTTACATTCATTTCACAATTACCTATTCCACCTCTAATGACTGTGTTCCTTCTTCTGTTTTCCCCCGAGGTCATTCACCTGTTTCAGTTCCATATTCACCCATGTCAAGTATTCTCCATTCATTCCTCGTCATCCTTTCCAAACTTGCGTTTAACTTCGTACATCAGTGATCTGTATTTTTTCTTTTCGTTATAAATATTTTTACAGTAAATGTTGCTTCTTTTGGAAATATGAGCGTGTCACTATTCACCACTGCATCTCTTTTGCGTTTTTCAATCCTAGATCCGTTTTCTGTCACATTTACTACCACAACTTTGACGTCACTCTATCGATTTTCGACGCCGACAACCTCTCGAATGTTTTATAAAGTGTTCCCCGTAGGGCGACTGAGGTTTCGGCGCCTTCAGCACGGCCAGAAGGGGCTCCGAGCTCTGTGAAACCACAGCGCCACCTGAGTTTCAGGTGGCGTCTCATTAGTACCACTCTATGGCGGTGCCAACACCTGAATGTCTCAGTCAGTTCTTAACTCGATCCCCAAACCTTTGTTCTATGAAGGTATTCTGAATCTCGTTACATTTGTGACTCCCTGCCCTCTTCCACTTGAATTTCTTTTTCAAGCAGTCACTGAAAAGGCGACTTTGCGCTAAATACAGAAATCTGTTGAGATCTTTCGTTCCTGTGTGTGCAATGTTTACACAACTTAGGGGGATGCAGCAGGGCGACCACCAAAGCGGCTGCCGGCGGCCTCACCCGCTTGCACACACCCCTGTAACCTGTTCCAACGGAAATCTGTCAGCAATTACCCCGCCGCCTCACTTGTTCCGTTGACCAGTAGCGAACTACCTGCTGTTAGCTTCTCTTCTCCACCATCTCCTATCACTGCAGTCCAGACCCTCTCTATGAATAAATTCTTCCCGATCTATGAGACATGTTTTATAAGCTCGCGAATATTATCATACACATCTTCGAAACCACTGCTTTGTGTACCTGTGGAAGGCACGCATACCTCCTGTACGATCACATTTACTCCCTGACGTGTGCGCCTTGCACGGCTCGTGTTGGTGCCCCTTACCAGACGCTGTGGCTGTCTGTCTTCCTCTCCGGCTGTCCCCCAGTCCTCGACTGACCTCCGTACGATGCCACGCTGCACACACACATTCTCAGAGGGCACCTGCCTCTACTCGAGGCCCAACAGGCTCCTCTTACCGAACGCTCTTCTGTTGCTGTACTCCACTCCGTACGTCTTCCTCGCTTTGTTGTCGTACGTCATTATCGTTCCTAGGCACCACAACTCTTCCACTTCATCCAAAATCTGGATGTTAAGTTTATCAGCGGCTTTGTGTGTGGATACTGAGGCCATATCGTACGATTTCAGTTTACAGGTCTTTTAGTTCTTCTTCAGACGGGGCACGAGTGTAGCAAATCTGCTAACTGTGTCGGTCGATGTCAGATGATTACAACACAGAGCTAGTGGTACCGTGCGAAACGAATTCAGGGGCGCGTGCGAAAATATTCTTCCGTGCAGTGCACGTTTATTCAACTGCTGTTACAACAAACCAACCCACTGGGTAACTGAAGTTTGCGATCCCGTCTTCTTTTTGGTAACGTTTCATCAGATTTCCGGCTACAAACTGTCAGATTCATGTTTCTCACACAATTACGCAACACACTCCTGAATTTACGAAATTTTACATCTTTCCGAACTTGTCCATAATGTAATAACATGTTTGCATATTTTCGTGTGAAAATGTTGTGCTACAAAAATTATTTATCCTACAAACTTCGCTTTATAATCACCTAGATTCAAGATAGCTTAAATACCTATGCAAAACGGATAATGTTTTTTATACGTTTTTCTGTATGTCACTCACAACGAATGCCACTTGTATATGATTATTTCCAAACTTAAATTACGTGATATCTAACAAAACTTTATTGCTCACTAAACAAAGAATAATTTTTTTTTCCAAAGTCATAGTTCACTACCTCAGAAATAACGTGATGTAAAATGTAAATACAAACAAACCGTGTGACGTGACATATTTTAAAAACAATTGAATCTTAATTTTCATAAGCATCTAAATAATTTCTTGTTTCTATAATATTTCTGAGAACTTTTCAGTTATAAGAAATATAATTTCATCTAAATTTGTCCCTGTTCTTAAAGATGGAAACAGTATCATTTACCAATTTGATTCACAACTTATAGATGCTTCTGGAAGTAAAAGTGTATTACAGATACCTTAGGATTGTAACCAAGGCGCGCACTGCAGTTGGAAATCTCCTAGTGAGCATTTGGTGTGTGTGTGTGTGTGTGTGTGTGTGTGTGTGTGTGTGTGTGTGTGTGTGTGAGTGTGTGTGTGTGTGTCAGTCAGACTGACTGTACACTGTGCAAACAAGCCGTTTCCTGCTACCGCGAGAAAGTGCAAACAAGCCGTTTGCTGCTACCGCGAGAAATCGTATTGTGTAAATTTTTACATTTTGCTCGTCTGTGTTAAAATTGTGTGTGTTTTCTGACGTGAGCTACGACGCTCGTTAGCCACTTTGTGATGAGAAAACTTAAAAATCAAAGACGTCAAAGTGATACTTGAGCTCTCGGTATCACTGAGCTGAAAACCCGGATGATACGAATCTTAATCAAGATTTCTATTAGAGGCCGAATCCTAGACACTGATACCATATACAAGTATAATATCGTCTATTGTAACCTCAGAATACACGTAGCAAAAATGGTGCCGTTCATTAGAAATGCTTGACTGGAGTATTAACAGCATATCTAAGAAACACATTATAGCTGCGGATCCTTAACCAGGTTCTAAGAAATAAAAGAGTGGAATACTACTGACTGTACTTTTCAGGAGCGTACTAGTACATAATAATACTTTTCGACCAGGACCATGGACGCAAGTAAGATACTGGAAACAATTTTGGAGGAAAAATATTTTCGTTGATCAAATTTTCTCAGAAATATCACTCTTAATTGAAAATGAAAAAGTAGACAGAAATTCTCGGCGCTGAAGTCTGGAACAAAAGCGGAGATAAGCAGAACGCCACGATTTAGTTAGATAAGCAGGCAGGCGGGGGTGTGAGGTGTGAGACAAATTACGGACAAAAAATGGCTCTGAGCACTATGGGACTTAACTTCTGAGGTCATCGGTCCCCTACAACTTAGAACTACTTAAACCTAACTAACCTAAGGACATCACACATATCCATGCTCGAGGCAGGATTCGAACCTGCGACCGTGGCGGTCGCGCGGTTCCAGACTGCTGCGCCTAGAACCGCTCGGCCCCCCTGGCCGGCAATTACGGACACATTGCGGGATCCCAAACTTGGTATCTTCACTGAAATAGACTTATTTTCAAACACGCGAAGGCTTTTATTTGGGGGGAGGTCATCAGCCTTCTGACTGCTTTCATGTGGCCCGCCACGAATCCCCCCCCCCACCCCCCCCGTGACAACCTCTTCATCTTGGCGCAGCACTTGCAGTCTACGTCATCAGTTATTTGCTGGACGTATTCCAATCTCCGTCTTCCTCTACAGTTTTTGCCCTCTACAGCTTCCTCTAGTACCATGGAAGTCATTCTCTCACGTCTTAATAAATGTCCTACCATCCTGTTCCTTCTCCTTGTCAACGTTTTCCATATATTCTTTTCCGATTCTGCGCAGGTTCTCCTTGTTCCTTACCTTATCAGTCCACCTAATTTTCAACATTCGTCTGTAGCACCACATCTCAAATGCTTCGATTCTCTTCTGTTCCGGTTTTCCCACAGTCCATGTTTCACTACCATACAATGCTGTACTCCAGACGTACATCCTCAGAAATTTCTTCCTCAAATTAAGGCCGGTATTTGATATTAGTAGACTTCTCTTGGCCAGAAATGCCTTTTTTGCCGTAGCGAGTCTGCTTTTGATGTCCTCCTTGCTCCGTCCGTCATTGGTTATTTTACTGCCTAGGTAGCAGAATTCCTTAACTTCATTGACTTCGTGGCCATCAATCCTGATGTTAAGTTTCTCGCTGTTCTCATTTCTACTACTTCTCATTACCTTCGTTTTTCTCCGATTTACTCTCAAACCATACTGTGTACTCATTAGACTGTTCATTCCGTTCAGCAGATCATTTAATTCTTCACTTTCACTCAGGATAGCAATGTCATCAGCGAATCGTATCATTGATATCCTTTCACCTTGCATTTTAATTCCACTCCTGAACCTTTCTTTTATTTCCATCATTCCTTCCTCGATGTACAGATTGAAGAGTAGGGGCGAAAGGCTACAGCCTTGTCTTACACCCTTCTTAATACGAGCACTTCGTTCTTGATCGTCCACTCTTATTATTCCCTCTTGGCTGTTGTACATATTGTATATGGCCCGTCTCTCCCTATAGCTTACCCCTACTTTTTTCTAGAATTTCGAACGTCTTGCACCATTTTTCACTGTCGAACGCTTTTCCCAGGTCGACAATCCTATGAACGTGTCTCGATTTTTCTTTAGTCTCGCTTCCATTATTAACCGCAACATCAGAATTGCCACTGTTGTGCGTTTACTTTTCGTAAAGCCACACTGATCGTCGTCCAACGGATCCTCATTTGTTTTCCTTTCTTCTGTGTATTATCCTTGTAGGTAACTTGGACGCACGAGCTGTTAAGCTGACTGTGCTGTAATTTTCGCGCTTGTCAGCTCTTGCCGTCTTCCGAGTCGTGTGGATGATGCTCTTCCGAAAGTCAGGTGGCATCTCGCCAGAACCCTACATTCTACACATCAGCGCGAATGGTCGTTTTGTTGCCACTTCCGCTCCAATGATTTTAGAAATTCTTGATGATCTATCCATTCTGCCCTATTTGACCGTAAGTCCTCCAAAGCTCTTTTAAATTCTGATTCTAATGCTGGATCCCCTGTCTCTTCTAAATCGACTCCTGTTTCTTCTTCTATCGCAACAGACAAATGGTCCCCTCATAGAGGCTTTCAATGTATTCTTTCCACCAGTCCGCTCTCTCCTCTGCATTTAACACTGGAATTCCCGTTGCACTCTTAATGTTACCACCCTCGCTTTTAATGTCACCGAAGGTTGTTTTGACTTTCCTGTGTGCTGAGTCTGTCCTTCCGACAATAATTTCTTTTTGCTGCAGCCATTTCGTCTTAGCTTCCCTGCACTTCCTATTTATTTCATTCCTCAGCGACTTGTATTTCTGTATTCGTGAGTTTCCCGGAACATTTTTGTACTTCCTACTTCCATCGATAAACTGATCTCTTCTGTCATCCGTGGTTTCTTCGCAGTTACCTTCTTTGTACCTACATTTTCCTTCCCAACTTCTGTGATGGCCCTTTCTAGATATGTCAATTTCTCTTAAACTGTACTGCCTACTGAGCTATTCCTTGTATCTATAGCCTTAGAGAACTTCAAGCGAATGTCGTCATTGCTTGGTACTTCCGTATCCCACTTCTTTGCGCATTGAATCTCCCTGACTAACCTTTTAAGCTTCAATCTACTCTGCATCGCTACTATATTGTGATCTGAGTCTAAATCTGCTCCCGGGTACGCCTTACAATCCAGTATCTGATTTCGGAATCTCTGTCTGACCATGATGTAATCTAACTGAAATCTTCGCGTACCATCCGGCCTTTTCCAAGTATATCTCCTCCTCTTGTGATTTTTGAACAGAGTATTGGCTATTACTAGCTGAAATTTATTACATAACTCAATAACTGTTTCTCCTCTCTCATTGCTTGTCCCAAGCCCATA
Organism: Schistocerca cancellata; assembly: GCF_023864275.1. NCBI lineage: Eukaryota > Metazoa > Arthropoda > Insecta > Orthoptera > Acrididae > Schistocerca > Schistocerca cancellata. The sequence continues at coordinate 600,639 of NW_026046819.1, read as the reverse complement.
TTCTCCTGTAACCTTTTCTTCTACTCCTTCCCCTACAACTGGATTCCAGTCGCCCGTGACTATTAGATTTTCGTCCCCCTTTACATACCGCATTACCCTTTCAATATCCTCCTACACTTTCTCTCTCTGTTCACCTTCAGCTTACGACGCCGGCATGTATACCTGGACTATAGTTGTCGGTGTTGGTCTGCTGTCGATTCTGATAAGAACGACCCTGTCACTGAACTGTTCGCAGAGACACACCCTCTGCCCTACCTTCCTATTCGTAACGAATCCTACTCGTGTTATACCACTTTCTGCTGCTGTTGATATTACCCTATACTCATCTGACCAGAAATTCTTGTCTTCTTTCCACTTCACTTCACTGACCCCTATTATATCTAGAGTGAGCCTTTGCATTTCCCTTTTCAGGGTTACAGTTGATAATGACAAATTAAAATCGGAAGTCAGAACTGAAAGAGTTCCAACGTGAAAATAGCAATCAGATTGGACTTTTTAAAGTCGAAACAAGTAGACCGGTTAATACGAGGATCGTTGAATAAGCAATGCCCCACATTTTTTGTAAAGAGCCACCAATATACGTAGACAAACGTCCTTGTTGGTGCTTCACATCTGATGTTTGTTCTGTCCGCCGGCGAAGTTTCGAGCCGTGCTGACAGATGGCAGAGCCGCAACACATCGTCAAAATGGCGTCTACTTACTACTCACGTTTCGAGCAGCGTGCTGTCATTGAATTCTTGTGTGCAGAGAAAGAAACCGCGGCGAACGTGCATAAACGTCTGTGTTCAGTGTATGGCGATGCTGCAGTTGATACGAGTTCAGTTGATCGATGAGTAAAGACAGTCACAGCCTCGGGAAGTGCAGAACCAGAGCTCCACGGTCAGCGACGCCCGCGTCGCCTTGCCGCAGCCACTGCTGCAGACGCGCATCACAACTCGACAACTGGCTCTGCAGTTGCCTGTCGGCTTTGGAAGTGCGTCTGCAGTGATAGACACTCTCGCGTGTTCAAAGAGGTGCTCACGATGGGTTCCACGAATGCTCACATCGGACCACAAGATTCTGAGGCACACCATTTCGTCTGAATTGTCGGAGCGTTTTGACACCGACGGAGAGGCCTTTCTGTGACGGGTCGTTACGGGGGTCGAAAGCTGGGACCACCACTTTGGCCGGAAACGAAAAGGCAGTCCACGGAGCGGCACCGTCATCATTCACAGCAAAAGAAGAAATTCGAGACGTCCCCCTCTGACGGAAAAGTCACGGTGGCAGTGTTCTGGGATTCTGGTGGCCTCATTCTCGTGGATGTGACGCCGAGAGGGTCAGAGACATACGTGAAGACTCTGGATAAACTCGAGAACCGTCCCCGACGTGTCCGATCGGGCGAGAATCCAGCAGAAATCTTGCTCCGACACTATAATGCACGCCCACACACACGGAAACACGTCGCCGAATTGGGCTGGACATCGCTGCCCCATCCACCCTACAGACCAGAAGTGGCAGCCTCGGACTTGCACCTCTTTGGGCCGCTTAAGGATTCTGTACGGGGAACACAGTCTGAAGACAACGTGGCTTCGCCTACAGGGCGAGAACGTTTACCAGCAGGGAATAACACGTGGTCTTCCACAATGTTGGCTCACGGCCATAGAACGTAATGGAGACCACGTAGAAAAACAAGACGTCGACAAGACATGTTGATGTATATTGTCAACAAATTCTGACTGTTAGAAATAAATATGTTCTGACAGCAAAAATGTGGGGCATTATTTTTTGAAACACCCTCGTATGTACTTTACAAAGCCCTAGATGGTGATACTCTATTCGTACGAGAGTAAGTCAATTATTATCCGCAAAGTAGTTACAAGAATTTAATTTTTCGACATAGTCTCCTTGCGTTTCAACGCATTCGGTCCACCGTTGTAAAAGCTTCCCGACGCCCTCATAAAGGAAGCTTCTCGGTTGAGCTGGGAGCCTGGAATGCGCCGCTTGTTCCACTGCTACGTCCGAGGCAAATCGGCGTCCCCTTAATGCCTGTTTGAGTGGACCAAACAAGCGATAAGTCAGAAGGGGGAAGATCGGCACTATGCGGAGGGTGATCCAGTACTTCAAATTTGGGTTTCTGGAGCGTTTCACCAGTGTGGGCAGCAGTATGCGGACGGGCATTGTCGTGCAACAACACAAACACCTTCCGACAGCAGTCCTCGGCGTTTGCTTCGAATTGCAGGCTTTAGCCTGGCAGTAAGCATCTCACTGTAACGTGCACTGTTTACTGTTGTGCCCCTTTCGCCATAATGTCACAGTACTGGACCTCGTGCGTCCCAAACAACCGTAAGCATCAGTTTTCCTGCGGACCGTTGGGTCTCGAAGTTTTTCTGTCACGGCGAATTTGGATGTTTGCATTACACACACTGCCGTTTATTCTCCGGCTCGTAATGATGGACCCATGTTTCGTCACGAGTATTAATCCTGTCTAAGAAGTTGTCCCCTTCGTTGCCACAGCGATCCAAATGTTTTTTGCAGGTGTCCCAGCGTGTTTGTTTATGCAAGTGTGTGCGTTGTTTTGGGACCCATCCTGCACAAACTTTATGAAACCCAAGCCTGTTCTGGATCATTTCGTTGGCAGAACCGTGACTAATTTGCAGACGATGTGCCACTTCGTCAGTAGTTAATCGTCTGTGTAAGAGAATCATCTCACGCGAACGCTCAACGGTTTGTTCATTTGCGGCGGCAGGTGGTCGTCCGGCTCCTTCGTCGTGCGTAACACTTGTGCGACCATTTCAGAATTTTTAAATCCATTCGTAGGCACTCCGTTGTGGCAAAACAGTATTCCCGTACTGTACGGGAAGTGTTCGATGAATTCCGGCCCCTGACACGCCTTCGCAGCACAAGAATCGGATCACTGAACGTCGCTCTTCTCTGGTGCGAATAGACTGCGGGGCCGCCACGATTCACAGCACGGCAGCGAGAACCAAACTAACCCAGCAGGTCGGAAATTGCAAAGGTATAACAAGAAATAAACAAAGCGTGCGCCATCAACGTAAAATGACAGTAGTAGCAAAATAAACAAAAATATCACTAAACAGCGGATAATAATTGACTTACCCTCGTATAACGTCTCGTTTCGGAACATTAAAACACACTTTGCAAAAATAGTAATGTTCACTAGAACTGCACGAATAAAATATTAGTAATGTGCTGTAGTGTCCCTTTCGCAATATTCACCACTATGGAGGTGAAACATAAATAAAAATGACTGTGTGTGACTCAAAATGAACTGCAGACATCGATTTATCTGCGAAAGGTAATAACACTAACAGTAAAAATATACAATATAGATCGATAGATGCAGGAAGGACACTATTTTTGTTGTATGAGATTATAATGTGTAAGTAATTAAAAGAAGTATTATTATCTTTGTAAGAGTATAAAACACAATGCAATGCTCATTCTTCAGTCTAGTCTGTTTTGTTCTGTTCGTTCTGGTGTTAGCTGGAATAAGGTACGCAAGCTATTGTGCTGCGCTAGCATTTGTTTCTGTCGTAACGTAATTGCAAATATTTAATGGTGTAAACTGTGTCCTAGTAAGAATATATTAGTATGAAGTGATCTCCGTGTGTTATTTCGAGAACCTACGCCCCGTTTATCTTACGAAAAGAATATTTAATGAAAATTATTTAGCACGTTTCCAGCTGCTGCGGAGCGAGTAACAGTGATCTCTGACTGTTAACAATTAGCCGCCATTACGCGGTACATTTAAAAATATTTTTTCACAGCACAGTGTCTGATAGCCGGAGCGGAAGAAATTATGTGAAAATATTCAATGAGATTAATTGAAGGAATCCTGTGAATAATTTTATTAAAGCTCGTCTATTTTCTGTGACGGTAATAATTTCAGATGAGTGAACTGGAGCTGAGTAATACTACGCTATTCCATTTACAGTAATTTGTAGGGAGCCTGGCGCTCGATAAAACCAGATATAATACGTAATTGGCAACCTACGAAATTCATTATTTTGGCTATTACATCTCTTTTGTATTTTTTTGAAAGCTAAACGTAAAAACTAACTTCACTAAAAATTAGTAACAGATCACGGTAAATGAAAAGACAAACAGATTTAGTAGGAAAATGTTTCCTCTAAAAATATATTAGTTGCACATTTATTTAAGAGATATAATAGTGCGCAAAGGAGACGTGAGGCGGCAGAGGGGAGAGCGGCGAGCACTCACCGGACTCGGGGTTGACGCACTTGTGGTTGTAGTAGTGGCAGAGGTTGTCGAAGCCGACCAGCTCGCCGTCGCACTTGGCCAGGATCTCGAACTTCCAGTCGTCGCACTCCCTCTGGCAGTCCGGCGGCTCGGGCGACGTGTCGTTGCCCTCCGTGCGGTTCCCCGTCGCCGCCTCCGTCGCCGCCTCCGCGGCTGCCGCCTCCGTCGCCGCCTCCGACGAATCCGGTGGAGCGTCGTCGCTCGCGTCTGGAGGCGGAGGGCCTTGATTCGACGCCGCCCTGTCCTCCGCCGGCGGGCCGTCTGCTGGAGCCTCGTCTGCTGGAGCGTCGTCTGGAGGCGGGTCCTGCGGCGCCGCCACCGCTTCTGGAACGCGGAGCACCAGCGGCAGCAGAGCTGGAACCGACAGCGGCGTCCGTCCCACCGTGAGGCGTCGCCGGCGTAGAGAGGCGGGGGGCGGGAGAGAGCAGAGGCGGGAGAGAGCGGAGGCGGGAGAGAGCGGAGGCGGGAGAGAGAGGAGGCTGGAGATAGCGGACAGGGGAGAGAGCGGAGGCGCGAGAGAGCGGAGGCGGGAGAGAGCGGAGGCGGGAGAGCGGAGGCGGGAGAGAGCGGAGGCGGGAGAGAGCGGAGGAGGGAGAGAGCGGAGGCGGGAGAGAGCGGAGGCGGGACAGAGCGGAGGCGGGAGAAAGCGGAGGCGGGAAAGAGCGGACGCGGGAGAGAGCGGAGGCGCAAGAGAGCGGAGGCGGGAGAGAGCGGAGGCGGGAGAGAGCAGAGGCGGGAGAGAGCGGAGGCGGGAGAGGACGGAAGCGGGAGAGAGCGGAGGCGGGACAGAGCGGAGGCGGGACAGAGCGGAGGCGGGACAGAGCGAAGGCGGGACAGAGCGGAGGCGGGACAGAGCGGAGGCGAGAGAGAGCGGAGGCGGGAGAGAGCAGAGGCGGGACAGAGCGAAGGCGGGAGAAAGCGGAGGCGGGAGAGAGAGGACGCGGGAGAGAGCGGAGGCGGGAGAGAGCGGAGGCGGGAGAGAGTGGAGGCGGGACAGAGCGGAGGCGGGAGAAAGCGGAGGCGGGAGAGAGCGGAGGCGGGAGAGAGTGGAGGCGGGAGAGAGCAGAGGCGGGAGAAAGTGGAGGCGGGAGAGAGCGGATGTGGGAGAGAGCGGAGGCGGGACAGAGCGGAGGTGGGAGAGAGCGGAGGCAGGAGAGAGCGGACACGGGAGAGAGCGGAGGCGCGAGAGAGAGGAGGCGGGAGAGAGCGGAGGCGGGAGAGAGCGGAGGCTGGAACGCAGAATCAAGAGCGAGAAATGACGTCGGCAGGTGGGACGCAGGTGGCGGCGGAACAAACCGGCGGTGAAAGGGACGGGTTGCTCCGAAAGTTCTGTGCCATTGGAAATCTGCCAAAGTAGCCACACATGTTGTAAGACAATTTTAAGCAGCGCGGCGGTAAAGACGGCGCAACAAATATTCTAAAACGTGTAGAGAATTTTGATAAGGACGAGCTGTGGCTCCAGAATGGTGGGACGAATGTATCTTTGGTGCAAAGTTGTGCGAGCAGAAGACAGGCTGAGGTGGTTCCCAACTTGCTGGGGGTGGAATGTTTGGTTTTAGAAATGGTTTAACAACTGAAAATGCTACATTCTCTTTTCTTTGTGAGGTTTTGGCCGGATTAAATAAAAGGTTGCGACACTAGGTGTTTTCTTTGATTTAACGAAGGCTTTTGACTGTGTTGACCACAAAATATTACTGCACAACTTGGACCATTATCGAATAAGGGGAGTAGCTTACAATTGGTTCGCCTCTTACTTTAAGAACAGAAAGCAAAAGGCAATTCTCCGCAATATTGAGAGTGGTAGTGATGTTCAGTCCCAATGGGGCACTGTTAAGTGGGGCGTTCCCCAAGGGTCGGTGCTGGGGCCACTGCTGTTTCTTATTTACATAAATTATATGCCTTCTGGTATTACACGTGATTCAAAAATATTTCTGTTTGCTGCTGACACCAGCTTGGTAGTGAAGGATCTTGTGTGTAATATTGAAACATTATCAAATAATGTAGTTCATGAAATAAGTTCGTGGCTTGTGGAAAATAATTTGATGCTAAATCAGAGTAAGACTCAGTTTTTACAGTTTCTAACTCACAATACAACAAGAACCGATATTTTGATCAGACAGAATGGGCATATTGTAAGCGAGAAGGAACAGTTCAAGTTCCTAGGCGTTCGGATAAATAGTAAGCTGTTGTGGAAAGCCCGTGTTCAGGATCTTGTTCAGAAACTAAATGCTGCTTTATTTACCATTAGAACAGTACCTGAAATAAGTGACAGTTGAACACGAAAAGTAGTCTACTTCGCATATTTTCATACGCTTATGTCATATGGCAGTATTTTTTTGGGTAATTCTTCTGATTCAAAAAGGGTATTTTTGGCTCAAAAACGGGCTGTTCGAGCTATATGTGGTGTAAGTTCGAGAACCTTTTGCGACCCCTATTCAATAGTCTGGGAATTCTGACATTGCCCTCACAGTATGTATTTTCTTTATCTCGTTTGTAGTTAGCAATATTAGCCTATTCCGAAGAGTTGGCAGCTTTCTCTCAGTTAATGCTAGGCAGAAATCAAATCTGTATGTGGAATGCACTTCCTTGACTCTTGTGCAGAAAGGAGTGCAGTATTCTGCTGCATCCATTTTCAATAAGCCACCACAAGAACTCAAAAATCTTAGCACTAGCCCAAACACTTTAAACTGAAGAGTTTCCTCATGGCTCACTCCTTCTATTCTGTCGAGGAGCTCCTAGAAGAGCTGAAAAATTAAGCAAATTCCAGTGTTACATTGTTGATTTTCTTTATTTAAACTTACGAATTGTCGCCTGATTACGTTTCTTATATTTCATTTTATCTGATTCTATTATCGTGTTATAATTTCATGTATTGACTCGCTCCATGACCACGGAGACTTCTCCTTAATTTGGTCCCACGGAACAGTAAATAAATAAATAAATTCTGATGAGGCGCCGCCGGCCGGTAGCGACAACTATAGTGCTGGAGCTGGAGGGAACGCACGTGGCTTTGTGTTGCAGAAGAGGGCGGAGCCGTGTGTGGAGGCAGCGAAGCTGCAGGCTCGTCTGCCGCAGTCGAATTTTTTTGCTGTAACGATGTAACTGCGTGAAGATACGGGGTTCGGAACTTTAATAGTGGCAATTTACAGCTCGTACAAAATAGATACGTGTTTCAAAGTTTTAGTGACCTTCGAAATAGTCACCAGCGTTGTGTATATCCCGTCGCCAGCGATGTAGAAGTCGTAGGATACTTACTGTTAGCAGTGCCAGTTGTGTTGACAATTCGAAAGGCACGGTCTGTTGCCCGACGAATTTGTAGCAGTTCTGAAGCGAATGCCGTGCAGTGCTTCCTTCGCTTAAGAAATCGAGTTGCACTCTCGAGGGCTCAAGTCAGGGGAGTGCAGTAGGTGGTATAGCACTTAGCAGCCCCATCAGTCACTCAAACCAATAACAGCTTGGACTGTACGTGCTTGAGCATTGTCCGGCAAAACGATGGTCAGGTCCTGCAGAAAGTGTCATCACTTCTGTCTCTATGTTGTTCATTTTTGGAACACGACCTACGACCAGGTTAGAGGCACAGGGATAAAATGCAGGGAGCGAAAGGCTGATTACAATTTGTAGAGAAATCAGAAGGCAGTTATGAGAGGAGGGGCACGAAAGGGAAGCAGCGGTTGAGAATGGAGTGAGACAGGCTACTAGCCTATCCGCAATGTTATTCAATCTGCATACTGAGCAAGCAGTAAAGGAAACAAAAGGAAAATCTGGAGTAGCGCCAAAAATGCATGAAAGAGAAACAAAAACTTTGAGGTTTGCAAACGACATTGTAATTCTGTCAGAGACAGCAAAGCACCTGGAAGAGCAGTTGAACGGAATGGACAGCGTCTTGAAACGAGGGTATATGACGGAAACCAACAAAAGCAAAACGAGGATAATGGAATGTAGTCGAATTAAATCAGGTGAGACTGAAGGAATTAGATTAGGATACGACACGCTTCAAGTAGTAAAGGAGTTTTGATATTTGGGAAGAAAAATAACTGATGATGGTCGAACTAAAGAGGATATAAAATGTATGCTGGCTATGGCAAGGAAAGCATTTCTCAAGAAGAGAAATTAGGTTTGGTAACATCGAGTGTAGATTTAAGTATGAGGTATTCCTTTCTGAAAGTATTTGTATGGAGTGTAGCCATGTATGGAAGTGAAACATGGACGATAAATAGTTTGGACAAGAAGCGAATAGAAGCTTTCGAAATGTGGTGCTACAGAAGGATGTTGAACATTAGATGGGTAGATCACATAACTAATGGGGAGGTACTGAATAGAACTGGTGAGAAGAGTTGATAGGGATTACCAATTGGAGGGCAGCGCGGAGGGTGAAGATCGTAGAGGGAGACCAAAAGATGAATAACTGGGCAGATTCAGAAGGTTGCAGTAGGTACTGGGAGATGAAGAAGCTTGCACAGGATAGAGTAGCATGGAGAGCTGCATCAAACCAGTCTCAGGACTGAGTACCAGCGTACAGAGAAAAAAAAAAGAAGGGCGAAGGGGGGGGGGGGGGGGAATGAACCAGTGTGATTTTACAAATCTCACAGAGTGTGGGGGAGTGATTTCGGCGAAGGCAATGAACTTTCGCGAATATCACATTACATTTTCGTGAGAATACAATATCCCGACGTACTGCGTGCAAAAGCCAGCACTCCGAAGTTGAGTGGGAAATGATCTGCTGACTATAAGCAAAGAGCGTTTCTTATCCCCTGTTTGTTACAAGCAGGTAGGCGTATGTAACGCCACTCTGTCACGCTCATGTTTTCTCCGTACAGGCAGAAGTCGGCAGCGATCCGCGACCCCGACTTTTCGAAGCGACCCGCACGGTGACGTGGGTTCGGGTCCCAGGCGCCCCACACTGCAACCGTTCACCCTCGTAAGCGGTCGTCGGCAAGTAATTGATAAAAAATAAAAAATAAAAAAAAGAAGTTCGAGTTTTGTGTGACGATCAACAGCGTTAAAAAAGCTCATCAACAGCCCGGTAGCGTGGTGTAAAGGATAGGATGACAGCTTACTTGCGCAGGAGGTTCTGGGTTCGATCCTCGTCAGCTGTATCTGTTGCAAAGGCGACCGGAACAGTCGCGGGTTTGAAGTGACGGAAAGCTCGGCGGGAGCGAACGACGACACAAGGGGACAGGAAGGACACGACCGACGCAGGACAGGACCAACAACGACGAGACCGAGGCGACAGGGGAACGAGAAAGCCCAACAACCGCGTCGGCTCGTACACAGAACAAGAAAGTAAACAAGCTGTCCGAGGCGAGCCGAAGTCTCCGGAGATTAGACTCGCTGGCAGGGCGCACAGAGCAGATACCTCTGGAGTGAGCATTCACATGCGCAGAACAGATTTTGCGTTGTGAACATACAGGGTGTTTCAAAAATGACCGGTATATTTGAAACGGCAATACAAACTAAACGAGCAGCGATAGAACTACACCGTTTGTTGCAATGTGCTTGGGACAACAGTACATTTTCAGGCAGACAAACTTTCGAAATTACAGTAGTTACAATTGTCAACAACAGATGGCGCTGCGGTCTGGGAAACACTATAGTACTATATTTTCCACATATCCACCATGCGTAGCAATAATATGGCGTAGTCTCTGAATGAAATTACCCGAAACCTTTGACAACGTGTCTGGCGGAATGGCTTCACATGCAGATGAGATGTACTGCTTCAGCTGTTCAATTCTTTCTGGATTCTGGCGGTACACCTGGTCTTTCGAGTGTCCCCACAGAAAGAAGTCACAGGCGTTCGTGTCTGGCGAATAGGGAGGCCAATCCACGCCGCCTCCTGTATGTTTCGGATAGCCCAAAGCAATGACACGATCATCGAAATATTCATTCAGGAAATTAAAGACGTCGGCCGTGCGATGTGGCCGGGCACCATCTTGCATAAACCACGAGGTGTTCGCAGTGTCGTCTAAGGCAGTTTGTACCGCCACAAATTCACGAAGAATGTCCAGATAGCGTGATGCAGTAATCGTTTCGGATCTGAAAAATGGGCCAATGATTCCTTTGGAAGAAATGGCGGCCCAGACCAGTACTTTTTGAGGATGCAGGGACGATGGGACTGCAACATGGGGCTTTTCAGTCCCCATATGCGCCAGTTCTGTTTATTGACGAAGCCGTCCACGTAAAAATAATCTTCGTCAGTAAACCAAATGCTGCCCACATGCATATCGCCGTCATCAATCCTGTGCACTATATCGTTAGCGAATGTCTCTCGTGCAGCAACGGTAGCAGTGCTGAGGGGTTGCCGCGTTTGAATTTTGTACGGATAGAGGTGTAAACTCTGGCGCACGAGACGATACGTGGACGTTGGCGTCAATTGGACCGCAGCTGCAACATGGCGAACGGAAACCCGAGGCCACTGTCGGATCACCTGCTGCACTACCTGCGCGTTGCCCTCTGTGGTTGCCGTACGCGGTCGCCCTACCTTTCCGGCACGTTCGTCCGTCACGTTCCCAGTCCGTTGAAATTTTTCAAACAGATCCTTTATTGTATCGCTTTTCGGTCCTTTGGTTACATTAAACCTCTGTTGAAAACTTCGTCTTGTTGCAACAACACTGTGTTCTAGGCGGTGGAATTCCAACACCAGAAAAATCCTCTGTTCTAAGGAATAAACCATGTTGTCTACAGCACACTTGCACGTTGTGAACAGCACACGCTTACAGCAGAAAGACGACGTACAGAATGGCGCACCCACAGACTGCGTTGTCTTCTATATCTTTCTCATCACTTGCAGCGCCATCTGTTGTTGAAAATTGTAACTACTGTAATTTCGAAAGTTTGTCCGCCTGAAAATGTACTGTTGTCCCAAGCATATTGCAACAAACGGTGTATTTCTATCGCTGCTCGTTTAGTTTTTATTGCCGTTTCAAATATACCGGTCATTTTTGAAACACCCTGTACATTGCCGGCCTGGTCACGTGTTCTCGGGACGTCTTGTGCTTGTCCGTATAGCGCCCTGTATATTTCGAATGTCACTGCAGCCCTAGTACAGACGGATTCTTTTCGTACGTGTCGTGGATTATTTATGTATGTTGCGCCGATATTTTAACAGTATCCATTTGATACCGGGAATAAACCAGCTACGTAACTTTAAAGGGCAAGTGATACTGCATTCTGCTTGTTTGCGATAGGTGTCACAGTTCAGATGCACTCGGTTTTTGGTACTTTTTGGTATGATACGACACTTTATAGTATTACAGGGCCTGACGTACATTTTGGCAGTGATAGTCTTGCAAAACGCCTGGACAGTACGCTAGTACTTTTGCAACTGTCCGGAAACCACCGAATTTGCCACACATTAGCGATCACATACATCCCTGCTAATTCGTCCTTTTTTTCTGCTATTAATGGTTACTTATTTTCTCGTTTTTGCGACCTAAAACACAATTTTTCTTACTGGTGACACTTTGAAGTACTTATTTAACGCATTTTACGTACTTGCTCCCAGTTTATTAAATAAATAGCAGACTGAGTAAGAAGGGGGGAAAAAGGCGATCGGAGAGTAAATGTACTGTAAAGCAAATACAGTTGGTCATGTAACAGCCAACCCATATAACACCATTAAGGGAAGTGGAAAGTGACACAAATGAAAGAGTTTGGGGACATGTTTACTAATATTTTACGCTTCTTAATCAAATGGTGAAGAAAGTAAATTGAAGGCAAAATACACCAAAGAGGATGAATGTTTACCTTTATTAGCTACACTATTGTGTTTTTTATTTGATTTGTGCAGAAAACGTATTTAAGCTGAATGCAGAAATTGGTAGTAGCTACTGTGGAAAATTAAAAATAGTTGGTATAGCATCTAACTTCAGCCACACACGTCCAAATTTTTCTCTTTCCAAACATTCCTCTTCAAAGTGTTTTGAACATACTTCGGAATATTTTGTGCGCACAAAATTACTCTCCTTATTTTCTGGAGCCACATCTTTACTCGTTGTTCATCCTTCGGGAAACTACAATATAAATCACACATAATCATTCTCCATGTCCTAGACACACTTAACATGGTCTCCTACTGAAACTTTATAGTAAACAAAAAGGTTTGGACACACATATTATACGAAGACAATTACAGACTCCCACTCTATTGAATTCATCTGTCTCCCGTCTTTCAAATCTATACACAATAATCGACAAGTCACTGATAAATGCATGGAAGATAGTATTTGCTGAACAACTAACCATTCCCTTTCCTCTTCCACTAGCAGCTTTACGAGAGGAAGCGAGTGTTTGTAAGCTTTTGTACGAGCCGTAATATCTATTATATAGTCATAAAATCGTAGAAAAATAGGTCTACAGAATCAAGCCTTATTTATTATGCGTCTCGAGTTTTTTTTACTATCCCTCGTTTCACATATTTTTCTTTGCATCCGTAGCAACAGCAGTAATTCACCATCGCTATTACACTATCAACAAACGGTGAAAACACAACAAAAACTATTGATATTATAAACTTCAAACTCTGCGGAAAGCACACACGCACAGCGAAGTCCCGAAAACACGTGACAATCCTGGTTTAATGTTGACGACATGCGCAGCACGCAATGCTCACTCCAGAGATATTTACTCTGGCAGGGCTTTTTTTTTTCCTTTATTGATTTTCAGTTCCCCCCGAAGGGGGCGGACTGGCAGCAGCTTGGTACGCTGCTCTACAGCCTACAGACTTCCATTTTAAAAACGGAAGAAAACAAGAAAAACAGGCGATAAAATGGTGACGTCAAGTGTAAAATGGCGGAAAAATGCGGAAAGTCAAAACAGAAAGCAAAAGGGGTTTGCGACGTCAATAAAAGACACAGGAATCAGACAAATAACATAGTACACACACAATGAAAAAACACGGCGAAAGTCTGGTTTCTGTTCGCAAGAGATAAAAGGCACATGCAGTGACAGTATGATGGCCGTTCGCAACACTTCCCAAAAAACACAACACAGAACACTCACTGTAAAACACGCACTGCAGAACACTCACTGTAGTAGAACACTGCACGAAAGTGGCGGCACAAGGATGACACTCCCGAGCCAAAGGCAGATGGGGGGACCCGGAGGAGGGGGAAGAAGAAGGAGGGAGGAAGGGGAAAAAACGAAGAAGGGGGGGGGAACCAAGGAGGGAGAGGACGAATAAAGGGGGAGAAGGGCAGACGCGAGAGGGAATAAGAGGCGGCAGAGGAGGGAAATGTAAAAGGACTCGGGGGAGAGAAGGGGGCAAAGAGAGAGGAGGTGGGGAAGAAAGAGAATGGAAGGGGGGGAGAGGGAGCCCAGGAAAAGGACAGAGGAAAGGAGGGGGAGTGAGGATCAGAGTTGATAGGAGGGATAAATGGAGGGAGAGAGGGCATCATCCGGGAGGGGGAGGTGATGGAAGCCACCTTGGGAAAGGAGATGTAGGGTGTAGAGATGGAGGGTAGGGGGGACACAACAGTGAAGACGTGGCAGGGGGTGGGGATGGGAGAGGAGAGGAGCAACCAGGGGGTGAGGGGGATCAAGGTTGCGGGAGGTGTAGAGGATGCGGATATGTTCGAGGAATAGGAGCAGATGGGGGAAAGGGATGAGGTCATAGAGGATCCTCGTGGGGGACGGGAGGCGTATAAGGAAGGCGAGGCGGAGTGCATGCTCAAGGATCTGGAGGGACTTACAGAACTTGGGGGGGGGGGCAGAAATCCAGGCAGGACTGGCATAACAGAGGATGGGACGGATTAAGGATTTGTAGGCGTGGAGGATGGTTGAGGGGTGCAACCCCATGTCTGGCGAGAGAGGAGTTTGAGGAGTCGGAGGCGGTTGTGGGCTTTGGATTGGATGGAGTGGAGATGAGGGACCCAGGATTGGATGGAGTGGAGATGAGGGACCCGGGTGAGGTGACGGTCAATGGTGAGGTCAAGGTAGGTGAGGGTGGGGGTGAGGCGGACAGGACGTGCGCAGACAGTAAGGGAGAAATCCAGGAGCCGGAAGGAGCGAGCGGTACGACCTGCGATGATTGCCCGGGTCTCGGAAGGATTGAGTTTCAGGAGCCACTGGTTACACCGTGCAGCAAATATGTCAAGGTGATTCTGGAGAAGGCGTTGGGAGCGTTGGAGGGTAGTAGCGAGGGCGAGGAATGCGGTGTCAGCAGCATATTGCACTGGAGGGGTGGGGGGGGGGTTGGGGCATATCCGCCGTGTACAGGAGGTAGAGGAGAGGGGAGAGGACAGAGCCCTGGGGCACACCCGCAGAGGGGTAGAAGGTGTGGGAAGTGGCGTTATGGACGGTGACACAGGAGGGGTCTGGCAGGGCGATAAGCAGGCGCCGCCATTGGCCGCTGGAACCACGTGTTGCAGTTCGGCGCCCTCACACTAAATGCGGGCTTAACGGCGCGACGGCGCAGAGACCTCCAGGGGTCTTCGACGTTCGCGGCGTCTGGCGAGGACTCAAATTCGGAGGCGCGCCGTACCAGAGTATCATTTGTTATTTTATTTTTAAATGACTCTGATTGTTAGTTTTATTCGATTAATTCGTTTAAATGTAATTTTTTATTTCTATTCGTTTGTCACATTTTAATCACCGCACGAAGTTTTCGATTTGTTTCATTTTTTTCTTCGTATCATTCTTTTCCCAATCGGAAATTTTGTGAATATGAATTTGATTATATTTATCTATTATAATAGTCAGTTACTTGAAAATCAGTTAAAAAACAAAAGACGAAATAATCTGTTTCTGTTAGTGTAATGATGTAAGAAATGTTTTCTTGTTACCAGTTCTGCAATTTTCTTTTCTTTTTTTTTCTTTTTCTTTTTTTGCACGATAATCGTTATACAAACATTTGAAACACAGACTAAAAATCTGTTACATTATGTACAAAATAACGAAGGTGAAAATTGAAGTCAAAGATGGGTTTAAAAGTAAAACTAAATGAGAAATAGATACGACGAACGTAAGAATGTGGACACTGATAAAATAAAAGAAATTACGAGTAAATCGTAATTAACACACAAAATTAACTGAAATCTCGTGAACAAAGATTTCAGGTGGGGAAAGAATGACAGGAGGAAAAGTGACAGCAAATGGAGAAGTCGATATTACGATAAAAATTTTGTGACAAAGGAATGGAATTAAAAATTACATTTAAATCAAAAAGCTTTTTTGCCACTACAACACTGAAGCCATAGTCACAGTACATTTTTTTTTTTTGAAGAAAGTGTTACATTACCGGTTTCGACGAACTACCTCGTCATTTTCAAATGTTGAAACGTCAGTTGGAGAATATATAAAGAGAATTATGACCGCATATCTGAGAAAAATTACGAGAAATAATGAGGCCAGGTATCTGAGGCGACCATGGCACAACCGAGTCACTACAAGTTGAGGCTACGGTTGCCCAGACGTTCGCTGCATGTCGCAATGTAGAACAGATAGAAACTGCACCGTGGTGAAGTTTGCCAAGAGTTCTTGCGATGTGTCGTGCTGTGACGCATCGGTGGCGTGGACGAGAAGTGCGCCAGTCCTACGTGAAAGTACGCTGTGTTCTGAGGTTCTTTTCTCGGAACATAGTGAAACTGTGTGCTGTATTGCTTCCGGAAACTTGCTGTGCTCGACACACTTGCGACTTGTGAATTTATATCAGCCATGCGATCGTTGAGTCACAGCAGGACACATAGCAGGAATTCTTGGCAAATTTCACCACGGTGTAGTTTTTATCTACCCTACATTGGGACATGCAGCGAACGCCTGGGCAACCGTAGGCACAACTTGTAGTGACTCGGTTGCTGGCGTCATTATTTCTCGCAATTTTTGCCAGATGTATGGTCATAATTCCCATTATATATATTCTCCAACTGATGTTTTTACATTTGAAAACGGCGACGTAGTTCGATGAAAGTGGTAATGTAAACCGTTCTTTTTAAAGGAAAAAATTTATGTAGTGTGACTATAGTTTCAGCATTGTACTGTCAAGTAAACATTTAAATTGTATTTTAGTCACAGTCATGTCAGAATAGAGAAACATTTAAATGAATTAATTGAATAAAAATGATGACCAGTGTCATGTCGATAAAGATTTCAAAATAAAGAAATACTTAGTAACCGTTATGAGATTCGAACCCACAACCAGATGCATGGGAAGCTGTGCATTACCCCAGGCAAACATGTTACATAATGCAACTTATTTAGCGCTATTAAGTATGACAGAAAATTCGTATTTTTTTCCGTCAGTTACTCGGAAACGGTGTGGTTGCACCACCCAGCGTGCAGACAGTTTGAGGAAGCGCGCGCCACCGCTGGGGCCCTCCTTCTCCCCGTAGGCTAAACACGTGCCTGGCGGGCTGACCGCGCCGTCTGGCCACCTTGCCGCGGTTCGGCGGCTCCCCTCGTCTCTTTTTTCTTTTTTCTTTTTTTTTGTGGGTTTAGGGCGCACAACTTCAACGGTCATTAGCGCCCAGACTACGTTAGGAATGCACCGCGAGTCACAAGTTTAAAACAGCAACGAAACGGAAAACACGATAAAACACAGACTAACAGGCATAGGATTAAAAAACAGCATCATCAAATGTCCTTAGTGAGGTTTGTCAAATTGATAAAACGAAGAACACGAGCAGCTGCTCGGGGGTCATCCGCTAAAGTGGCATCGAAAGTACTTGGCAGGTTAAGATCTAGACGCAGTGTGTTAAAATCAGGACAGGACAGTAAAATGTGTCGAACCGTCAGCAAGTGCCCACATGGGCAGAACGGCGCCTGCGCAGCCGTCAGCAGATGGCGATGGCTGAACCGGCAGTGTCCAATTCTTAACCGGGCCAAAACTACCTCCTCCCGCCGAGAAGGGCGTGAGGAGGACGTCCAAGCCACGGGAAGAGGTTTTAAGGCCCGAAGCTTGTTGTCTGTAAGTGCAGCCCAATCGGCATGCCATAGCGACACAACGCGCCGACAAATGACCCTGCTAAAATCGGACGAAGGGACACAACAAGAAGCTGTCCGAGGCTGGAGGACCGCAGCCTTGGCCGCGGCATCTGCAGCTTCGTTCCCAGGGATACCGACACGGCCAGGAACCCACATAAAGCTAACCGGAGAACCGACGTCCACCAGCTGCCGAAGAGAGCGTCGGATCCGGTGCACGAAAGGGTGAACCGGATACGGATCACTGAGGCTCTGGATAGCGCTCAGGGAATCGGAGTAGATGACATAAGCAGAATGTCGGTGGCGGCGGATGTAAAGAACAGCCTGGTAGAGGGCAAAGAGCTCGGCTGTGAAGACCGAACAATGGCCATGGAGCCGGTATTTGAAACTTTGTGCCCCGACAATAAAAGAACACCCGACCCCATCATTGGTCTTAGAGCCATCTGTGTAAATGAAGGTCATATTAATGAACTGCGAACGAAGTTCGACAAAACGGGAGTGGTAGACTGAACCGGGGGTAACCTCCTTCGGGAGCGAGCAGAGGTCAAGGTGGACGCGAACCTGAGCCTGGACCCAAGGTGGCGTGTGGCTCTCGCCCCCTCGTCTCCCCCCCCCCGCCACCCGTCGGTGGTTCGAGTCCTCCCTCGGGGGCACGGGTGTGTGTGGGTGTTGTCCTTAACGTGTTAGTTCAAGTTAGGTTAGAAGAATGCCGCCGCAGCCGCGGTTTTTCTCCAGCAGCAGTAGTTTGTACATTATGACGCGGTACCGCACCCAGAAAACTTTTATGTCCAGTGGCTGTGGCCGCGGCAGCCTACGCAGTCGGTAGTGTGTACTGTCTGCCTCTTGAGCCGCTACCACCACGGCACAACGCGCCCCCAGGGGGTACGGCCTCCAGACATGAAGGGTGGCTGCGAATACAAGAAATAAGCAGTCGCGGGCAGCCGGTGGGGGGCAGACGATGGCGTGACGAACCATCCCTGTTTCTTCTCCTCTTACTATCAAGTCTGTTCATCAAGAATCAGTAACAGTAATGTGCATGGGTCACTTTGAAGTAAAATATTCCGTAGGTTCCCATTCGGATCTCCGGGCGGAACCTACTTCGAAGAGATTCAGGCCGAAAGGAACTTTCAGGTTGGGAACATGGAACGTTGAATGTTTGAACAGGCCAGAAACGTTCCAGACATTATTAGACAAATTAGACAGATACGATGTAGACATTACAGCTATTCAGGAAACTCGGTGGCAGGGGGAGGGTAGCATAAAGAGGGGTAACTATACATTTTTCTACGGAGGTGCGGAAGCTCACAGTTTCGGAACAGGTTTCGCAGTACAGAGAAAAGTGCTTCACGCAATCAGAGATATAAGGTTCATTAGTGACCGACTATTAGTTATAGTGTTGTCCGGCAGGTGGAATAGACTAGCAGTAATTAACGTACACGCACCAACTGAGGACACTGAAGAGTTTGCTAAAGACGGCTTTTATGAAGAACTAGATCAACTGTGGGATGAGTTCTCCTCGTACGATACAAAATTAATCGTAGGTGATTTTAAAGCGAAGATAGGGAAGGAGGAAGGATTCCGGCTTACAATTGGGAAAGAAAGTTTGATAACATTTCGAATGATAATGCCGCAAGGGTGGTTAATTTTGCTGTTTCAGAAGACGTGATTGTTGAGAGCACATATTTCAAAAGGAAGGACATTCATAAAGCAACTTGGGTCCCTCCGGATGGACACACCCGAAACCAAATTGCTCATGTTCTTGTAGATCGGAGATGGCACACTAGTATAGAAAATGTTAGGACTTTCAGGGGAGCAGACTGCGATTCTGATCATTTTCTTGTAGTTGCCAAAGTTCACCAACAGCTATCTACAGCAACATCAAGGTGTCACAATGCAGACCTTTTTAGGTTCGACACTGACAAGCTAAATGATGAAAAATTTAGAAGTTACATGCTAGAAATTTCAAATAGGTTTGATGCTCTCAGGACACACGAAGATCAAGACGAGGATGTAAATACACAGTGGATCGCTGTGAGGAATAATATCAAATAGGTACAATTAAGAAGAACAGGAGAAAACCGTGGTTTGATGACAAATGCAAGAAATTGGTAGAGGAAAGGAGAAAAGCGCGATTAGATTGGGATAGAATGGGAGACAGAAAACGAGAGGAGTTCTTGAACTTGAGATGGGAAGTTGGTCGTAGGCTACGGGCAAAGAAGAGGGATTATTTGAACAATCAAATGGAAACAAACAGTAAAACGAAAAACATTTGCGAACTTTAGCTAGACATAAATGGGTATAGGAAGGGCTTCAAGGCTAGGACAAATGCACTTCGAGGGGATGCCGGGGGAACACTGACAAACCCCAGTGCTATGTTAAGTAAATGGAGGGCGTATTTTGAGCATCTATTAAATGTACACCAGGAAGCAGGAAACGAGCAGGCGTACGAAATACACACAGCAGGACCCCAGATACCTGAACCAATGTTAAAGGAAGTAAGAGGTGCAATCAACAAATTGAAAAACCATAAAGCACCAGGATCAGATTGCACCCTTGCGTGAAATTTTGGAAAAGAAATGGGAATACGATAAACGAGTTCATAATCTTTTCATAGATTTTAGAAAAGCATATGATTCAGTATTGCAATCACAATTGTACAGAATTATTTTAGAACTTGGAATACCAAAGAAGTATGTTAGACTTATAGGAGAGAGTTTGAAAAACATAAAAGGTAGAGTACACGTTGGGAAATTGGAGTCAGAAGAATTTGTAATAAAGAACGAACTTGAGCAGGGAGATGCCTGTCTCCGCTACTTTTTAATTTAGTCCTAGAATATATTGTACGAATGGCAGCAGATAAGTCAGAGGGTGTGGAGTTAAATGGAAATATTAAGATATTAGGGTAAATGGAAGGAAATAGCCCAAGACAGGGTCAGATGCCGAAAATACGTTGCTGCGGTAATGGTCCGCTACGACCAGTGAGTAAGTAAGTAAATAGTGTCCAAGTCCGGGGGGAGGGGCGGGGGGGACGGCGTCAGCCGTTTGGTCCCTCGGGAAGTCGCCACCACCGCCTGCGACAACAGCTGCCGGGGGCGGTGGTTGCGAAGTTCAGACTCACCCGCCGCCAGCAGAAGCCGCCGCAGCGCGCCGCCCCCGCTCGCCGCCCCCGCCGCCGCCATGTCGGATCTCGCTCGGCCTGACGGACTGCGTCCGCTCCCAGCTGCCCGGCGCGTCGCCGCCCCTTTATACTCAGCGACGCCATAAGCGGCTTTTACTGCTCACGGTTTCCCGCCTTTTATCGTGTATTGTGCTTCACATCCCCTGTGCTTACACTCGCTACTGCCCCCCCAACTTCCTGCCACAAAATCGCATTAAAACGACTGCCACAAATTCTCCAAGTTCGTACGAGTCGTAAACGAGGTACGCCGTATTCACGAACAATGTGCACATTTAACTGTTCGTAAGTGTTTCCTCTCGAGAACGGCTTTGTACGGTAGCACTTCGCAAAGGGGCACCAACATGTTCCTTTGTGTACGGCGCGGCCTGTAGCTAAAAATACCTCCCACTGTAGAGGATTACCGCATACGCTTCCAGCGGCCTCAGTTTCGGAGTCACAGTTTTAACTGCCTGGACCGCCAGGTGTCGGCGTCACGCCATTGACAAGTGACGGTGGAAACGTTTCCAGCAGCGCTGCAGATCCCTCACTGGAGGACCAGCTGGAAGCTGCGGCTCCACGAGAAGTCGCAGCTCCTGCGAAGCGTCTGCCGGCCGCCGTCAGGACTGGCGGCATTCCTGCGGTCCACCGTAAGAATGACGCGGCGCTGGTGGCGCCGCCTCTCGCGTAACTGATGTTTGCTTTTGTTCTTTCTTTCGATTACCTTATAGTTAAAGAAGAACAAGTACACCACTAACAAGCCCATTTATTGGTTTTCGTTTCGGCGGTAGAATTTGTCACGTGGTTCAGCAACAAAGTTAGGAAACTACTGCAAATTTAAACGCAGCCAAAACCTCTCAGACAAACAGAAGCTAAACGATGTCAAAGTTACCGTATGGACGGCTATGCGTGAAGCGTTCAGTGAATTCGAAAGTCAAATTCTATATACCGACTTGACAGAAAATCCTAGCAAGTTCTGGTCTTACGTTAAATCAGTAAGTGGCTCGAAACAGCATATCCAGACACTCCGGGATGATGATGGCATTGAAACAGAGGATGACGCGCGTAAAGCTGAAATACTAAACACCTTCTTCCAAAACTGTTTCACAGAGGAAGACCGCACTGCAGTTCCTTCTCTAAATCCTCGTACGAACGAAAAAATGGCTGACATCGAAATAAGTGACCAAAGAATAGAAATGCAACTGGAATCACTCGACAGAGGAAAGTCCACTGGACCTGACGGGATACCAATTCGATTCTACACGGAGTACGCGAAAGACCTTGCCCCCCTTCTAACAGCCGTGTACCGCAAGTCTCTAGAGGAACGGAAGGTTCCAAATGATTGGAAAAGAGCACAGGTAGTCCCAGTCTTCAAGAAGGGTCGTCGAGCAGATGCGCAAAACTGTAGGCCTATATCTCTGAGATCGATCTGTTGTAGAATTTTAGAACACGTTTTTTTGCTCGCGTATCATGTCGTTTCTGGAAACGCAGAATCTACTCTGTAGGAATCAACACGGATTCCGGAAACATCGATCGTGTGAGACCCAACTAGCTTTATTTGTTCCTGAGACCCAGAAAATATTAGATACACGCCCCGAGGTAGATGCCATTTTCCTTGACTTCCGGAAGGCGTTCTATACAGTTCCGCACTGTCGCCTGCTAAACAAAGTAAGAGCCTACGGAATATCAGACCAGCTGTGTGGCTGGATTGAAGAGTTTTTAGCAAACAGAATACAGCATGTTGTTCTCAATGGAGAGACGTCTACAGACGTTAAAGTAACCTCTGGCGTGCCACAGGCGAGTGTTATGGGAACATTGCTTTTCACAATATATATAAATGATCTAGTAGATAGTGTCGGAAGTTCCATGCGGCTTTTCGCGGATGATGCTGTAGTATACAGAGAAGTTGCAGCATTAGAAAATTGTAGCGAAATGCAGGAAGGTCTGCAGCGGATAGGCACTTGGTGCAGGTAGCGGCAACTGACCCTTAGCATAGACAAATGTAACGTACAGCGAATACATAGAAAGAAGGATCCTTTATTGTATGGTTATGTGAGAGCGGAACAAACATTGGTAGCAGTTACTTCTGTAAAATATCTGGGAGTATGCGTGCGGAAGGATTTGAAGTGGGATGATCATATAAAAGTAATTGTTGATAAGGCGGGTACCAGGTTCAGATTCATTGGGAGAGTCCTTAGAAAATGTAGTCCATCAACAAAGCAGGTGGCTTACACAACACTCGTTCGACCTATACTTGAGTATTGCTCATCAGTGTGGGATCCGTACCAGATCGGGTTGACGGTGGAGATAGAGAAGATCCAAAGAAGAGCGGCGCGTTTCGTCACAGGGTTATTTGGTAAGCGTGATGGCGTTACGGAGATGTTTAGCAAACTCGAGTGGCAGACTCTGCAAGAGAGGCGCTCTGGATCGCGGTGTAGCTTGCTGTCCAGGTTTCGAGAGGGTGCGTTTCTCGAGGAGGTGTCGAACATGTTGCTTCCGCCTACTTGTAGCTCCCGAGATCACGAACGTAAAATTAGAGACATTCGAGAGCGCACGGAGGCTTTCCGGCAGTCGCTCTTCCCGCGAACCATACGCTACTGGAACAGGGAGGTAATGACAGTGACACCTAAAGTGCCCCCCGCCACATACCGTTGGGTGGCTTGCGGAATATAAATGTAGATGTAGATGTAGATGCATCCAGCAGCACACTCTACACACCACCCTAAGCTGTGTCCGTCGCGATAGCTGAGTGGCCAGCGTGACGGGTTGCCGTCCTACGGGCCCGGGTTCGGTTCCCGGCTGGGTCGAGGACTTTCTCCCCTCAGGGAGTGCGTGTCTTGTTGCCTCCCTCATCATTTCGTTCCGTTCCGGCGCGCAGGTCGCCCGATGAGGCGAAGGCGGCCGCACCTCCAGGCCAATGACACCAAACGCTGATTTCCAATTACCTTAATCTGTGTGCTATTCGTCTCACTATCTCACGAGCAAATAGAACGGAAGGGGTACACTGCATCCCCCCGAAGTACGTAAAATCTTTGGGGAAACGCCCGTCTCGCAGCTCCGGCGTTCCGAGTGATAACAGGTGCGCGGCTCAGGGAAAGTCGAAAGAGATCCGCGGGATTTGTCGAGTCGGAAAATCCGTTCGGCATTGCAAGGCATTCGAAAGCTACACAGAAGACGGGTAGTAGCCCAACATGCTGGCGAACCTGCGGCAGAACAAAATGCTTAGTTTTCGAGAGTTCCTTTGAGCTATAAAAATACGAGCGTAAGTCAATTATTATCCGCAATTTAGTTATATTTTTGTATCTTTCGGTAGTACTGTCGTTTTAGGTTGATGACACACGCTTTGTTTTTTTGTTGTTATCCCTTTGCAATTTTCAACCTGCTAGGTTAGTTTCGTTCTCGCTGTCGTGCTGTTAATCGTGGCGGCTCCGCTGTCTATTTGCACCAAAGAAGAGCAACATTCCGTGATCCGTTTTTTTTGTGGTGGGAAGGCGTATCAAGGGCCGAAATTCAACGAAGACATTAGGTACAGTACGGGAATACTGTTTTGCCACAACTGAGTGTCTACGAATGGGTTTAAAAATTCCGAAATGGTCGCACAAGTGTTACGCACGACGAAGGGGCCGCACGACCGCCTACCGCCACAAATGAACAAACCGTTGAGCGTTCGCCTGAGATGATTCTCTTACACAGACGATTAACTATTGACCAAGTGGCACAGTGTCTGCAAATTAGTCACGGTTCTGCCGACGAAATGATCCACAGCAGGCTTGAGTTTCATAAAGTTTGTGCAAGATAGGTCCCAAAACAACGCACACACTTGCATAAACAAATTCGCTTGGACATGTGCAAAAAAACATTTGGATCGCTGTGGCAACGAAGGGGACAACTTCTTAGACAGGATCACTACTGGTGACCAAACATGGATCCGTCATTACGAGCCGGAGAATAAACGGCAGTGTATCGAATGCAAACATCTAAATTCGCCGTGCCAGAGAAAGTTCGAGACCCAACGGTCCGCAGGAAAACTGACGCTTACCACTTTGTGGGACGCACAAATTCCACTACTGCGACATTATGGGGAAAGGGGCACAATACTGCTGCCCACACTGCTGAATCGAAACGGGGAATTATATTTCACTCAGAAAAATTAGTCGTAAAAAGACACAAATGCGAAATGGGCACAACACAACCGACAGATCCAGAATGCGTGATAACTCGGAAACCCCAAGCCCACAAACAGGCGAAACACAGATACACAATGGCAAATCTACATAGGAACAACGTACACTGCATACTGAGACATACACACAAAAATTACCTCACAGAGCGGCAAACATGATAGGGAGACAGGGCCTCCGTGTGACCGCTAACGCTGTGGAAACCATCCCCACGCAGTTAAGCCAACCAACAATCCAGGGGCGTAAGTCTCAGGGGCCAGGAGCGTCAAAGTCGCACATAGGCAAGACAAACAGGAACCTTGTGGCGTGATACAAAGGACACAGCACGTGCTGAATTACATCACTCCACGTTTGTAAACGAAACAGCATAACCACCGTCCTACCAACTTAAAACAAGATATGAAAATCATTAAGGCGAAGAAGCACAACAAATCCCTCACACCAGTGCAGCAAGACTGTCGTATCCAGAAACGCACTGCAGAAGACTAAGACGTTGAAACGTCCCCTTAGAAAAATTTATACAAGACTATGCTTAAACTGCCACACAATATTTTTAGCGCAACGCAATCTGACTTTCAATAATCCCTACAAAACAATGGCCCTGACTAACATTAACCTATACCTTTCACAAACCACTTACCTCACAAAAATCTTCTTTACTCGAACTACTGCAATACAGCGAGCGCCACTACTGCCAGCTAAATAAAAGATTCAAACTACGGAAGGCACTAACTACTGATGGGCATAGTTAGCAAATGGAAGATTTTGATAGAGAAAAAACAATGTATTTACCTTAATAGTCATCAAAAGTCAAATATATGTAGCAGTTCATGACATCCAGTTTTACAAATTTCAAAACTCCGCCATCTCTCTCCCCACATCCACCACTGCTGGCGGCTCACCTCCAACTGCGCAACGCTACGCGCTGTTCACATCCAGCTGCCCAACACTACAATGGCAGACAACAATGAAAACCAGCCACAGACTGCACACAGCACAGCCAGTGATTTTCATACAGAGCGCTACGTGGCGTTACCATTAAAAAAACCTAAACAGCCTACTTAACAACGTGATAAACGACCAGACATATAGTACATAAATATTTCTTACTGTATCATTCGCAGTCACACACGCACAAAATATAGATTGAAAACAAAAACTGATCGTACTCGAACAAATAGCAAGTCACTCTCCAGAATGAGATTTTCACTCTGCAGCGAAGTGTGCGCTGATATGAAACTTCCCGGCAGATTAAAACTGTGTGCCGGACCGAGACTCGAACTCGCGACCTTTGCTTTTCGCGGGCAAGTGCTCTACCCGAGTTCGAGTCTCGGTCCGGCACACAGTTTCAATCTGCCAGGAAGTTTCAAGAAGTCACTCTGCCTCTCTCTCTCTGTCTCTCTCTCTCTCTCTCTCTCTCTCTCACACACACACACACACACACACACACACACACACAGAGGACCAGATCACTGATAACACAAACGCACGTTTAACTGTTGGTAACAACATTCAACAGTTGGCAGCACCGTCCATAGTTCACACCACCCAGGACATAACATCAAGTAAACAAATGTTCACACCGTAGTGCTGTGAAAAGGGAATTTCTCATGGCAAAAGCAGAGAAAGACTGAGAATAAAACAGGAGAAAGAACTCATCTAGACAAGCGTCTGAGAAACCTGTAAGTAGAATTTCGTGCTCTGAGCACTATCATAGATAAGCAGAAATACCAGACTCCTTTATAACATCAGTACATTCAAATAGTGTCCAAAATGTAAAGCAAATAAGTGTAAACACAAATATGTATATATATTACCGGACACTGAGGATGCCTTGCAAATAATAAAGGCAAAAATCGCATGGCAAAAAAATTTGTTTCGGTCTTTTTTGTGTGTAGATGAGTACAACGTAATAAGTGTTAACATATTTTTACTCGCAACTGAGAGAGCCAGGACAACAAGTAGTTATAAAGATGTTAGTCGTAGGTGGCTCACACATACCCTAAACGGTCTTTGTGTTTCTCGTGAACTGCATACACGGATAACCTCCTCTTAGGTAGAAACATTCGCAACTGAGCATTATAGCAGAAGTTAAAAATACCGCTTCAGTCGTAAATTACTTTATTTTCACACGACCGGTTTCGGACTGTTGTAAGTCCATTTTCAGGTGTCGTAGCTGTGCTGTGGTCCACGGTTTCGAACTGTTATAAGCCCATCCTTAGGTGTCGTAGCCGTGCTGTGGTCCACAGCACAGCACAGCTACGATATCTACATCTACATCTACATTTATACTCCGCAAGCCACCCAACGGTGTGTGGCGGAGGGCACTTTACATGCCACTGTCATTACCTCCCTTTCCTGTTCCAGTCGCGTACGGTTCGCGGGAAGAACGACTGTCTGAAAGCCTCCGTGCGCGCTCTAATCTCTCTAATTTTACATTCGTGATCTCCTCGGGAGGTATAAATAGGGGGAAGCAATATATTCGATACCTCATCCAGAAACGCACCCTCTCGAAACCTGGCGAGCAAGCTACACCGCGATGCAGAGCGCCTCTCTTGCAGAGTCTGCCACCTGAGTTTGTTAAACATCTCCGTAACGCTATCACGGTTACCAAATAACCCTGTGACGAAACGCGCCGCTCTTCTTTGGATCTTCTCTATCTCCTGAGAGATGGGCTTATAACAGTCCGAAACCGTCAGTGTGGAAGTAAAGCAATTAACAACTGAAGCGGTATTTTCAACCTCTGCTCCTCTTACATCTACATCTACATCTATACTCCGCGAGCCACCTTACGGTGTGTGGCGGAGGGTACTTATTGTACCACTATCTGATCCCCCCTTCCCTGTTCCATTCACGAATTGTGCGTGGGAAGAACGACTGCTTGTAAGTCTCCGTATTTGCTCTAATTTCTCGGATCTTTTCGTTGTGATCATTACGCGAGATATATGTGGGCGATAGTAATATGTTGCCCATCTCTTCCCGGAATGTGCTCTCTCGTAATTTCGATAATAAACCTCTCCGTATTGCGTAACGCCTTTCTTGAAGTGTCCGCCACTGGAGCTTGTTCAGCATCTCCGTAACGCTCTCGCGCTGACTAAATGTCCCCATGACGAATCGCGCTGCTTTTCGCTGGATCATGTCTATCTCTTCTATTAATCCAACCTGGTAAGCCGTCAGGTATTTTATCGTTTCGCCCAAGGGGGGGTCCCTCTAACCTAAAAAACCCCCGTGTGCACGCCACACGTACTCTGCTACCCTAGTAGCTGCTTCCGGTGTGTAGTGCACGCCTGACCTGTCTAGGGGGGCCCTACAGTTCTCCACCCAATAACGGAGGTCGATGAATTTGCAACCATTATAGTCGCAGAGTCGTCTGAGCCTCTGGTTTAGACCCTCCACACGGCTCCAAACCAGAGGACCGCGATCGACTCTGGGCACTATGCTGCAGATATTAAGCTCAGCTTGCACTCCGCGTGCGATGCTGGTTGTCTTCACCAAATCAGCCAGCCGCCGGAAGGAACCAAGGATGGCCTCAGAACCCAAGCGGCAGGCGTCATTCGTTCCGACATGTGCTACTATCTGCAGCCGGTCACACCCAGTGCGTTCAATAGCTGCCGGAAGGGCCTCCTCCACATTACGGACGAGACCCCCCGGCAAGCACACCGAGCGCACACTGGCATTCTTCCCCGACCTACCCGCTATTTTCCTGAGGGGCTCCATAACCCGCCTAACGTTGGAGCTCCCTATAACTAATAGGCCCGCCCTCTGTGACTGTCGGGACCTTGCCGGAGAATCGGCCACTGGCCCAACAGGCGATGCATCCTGTGGTGGCTCGGAAACGATGTCATCACCACTACGAAGCACCCCGTACCTGTTGGAAAGGGGTAAGGCAGCTGCCACGCGGCCAGATCCCACCTTCGCCTTTCGGCCAGGCACGCGCGAGCCCACCACTGTCCGCCATTCACCCTGGAGTGATGGCTGACCGGTAAGATGCTCACTGCCGGAAGACGCAGCGACATCAGGGGTTCCATGTGATTCCAAGGCCACCGAAGTAGGCATAGGTCTCACCACAGTTGCCCCAACGCCACTACGAGCCGACGCCTGCGCCTCGAGCTCGATGAGCCTAACAGACAAAGCCTCCACCTGCCCCCGAAGAGTGGCCAATTCTCCTTGCGTCCGCTCACAACAACCACAGTCCCTACACATGACTACGTTTACCCTACCCTATACGGTGACAAATTCCCAAGATAATCTTCTGATGAGCTACTCTGATAATCAAGAAACACTCACTGAAATACGAGACGCGAAAACTACGCTAGGTTTTCCCAGAAAAACTATTTAAAAGCTAAGCGCAGCAAATAAGTACAAAAACGCTTTATACAAACAGTACTCGCTGCTGCTGGTGCTCTCGCTCTGGCTGTCACAAGACAACTGCTGATTCAAGTGACTAGTGGCTAACGGCCGCGAAACAAACAAAGACGGTTTTAGGGCGCTTTCTGTTCTAAACGATCAAGAAAACACTAAGAAATCTAACACGAAAACTACGTAAAGTTTTATCAAGAACTGTTAGTTACTATGCAGAGCAGATAAACACAAATAGAATCCCTTCCTTAGTGGAAGGTCGTAAACAAAATGCAAAATAAACGCTTTATACAAACAGTACTGTGCTGCTGCTGGTGCTCTCGCTCTCGCTGTCACAAGACAACAAGACAACAAGACAACCTGCTTTCGATCCTGTTGAAGCTTTATGTTTTTCGCTTACTTCAGAGTTTTCCTGGACACTGGAATAGTTCAAGGCGGCTTTTTGCGTACGCCCTCCCCGAGCACGAATTCTCGAGTGGCCTTTAGTGTTCACTCAGGTTGCACTCTCACTGGTACAAAATACTGTCTCCCCAGTGAGTTTGCACCCATCGACAACACTGCCTAACAAGTCAAAGAATTAGCCAGCTGCTGGTATATTAAAGGCCGTAAGCTGAGTGTTTGAAGCAACCTTGAAATATCGGCTAACTTGCTCAAATCCAGCCAAAGAGCTCGGGCCAATTTATGCACTGAGCCACTTAACAGGCTACATCTACATCTGCACGCATGCTCTGCAAATCACATTTAAATGCCTGGCAGAGGGTCCATCGGCATACCTTCACAATTCTCTATTGTTCCAGTCTCCAACAGCGCGCGGGAAGAACCATCACCCATGTCTTTCCGTGCCAGCTCTGATTTCCCTTATTTTATCGTCGTGATCGTTTCTCCCTATGTAGGTCGGTCTCAAAAAATATTTTCGCATTCGGAGGAGAAGGTTGGTGACTGGAATTTCGTGAGAAGATTCCGTCGCAACGAAAAACGCCATGATGTCCATGCCAAATCCCGTTTCATTTCAGTGACACTCCCTCCCCTATTTCGCGATAATACAAAACGTGCTGCCTTCCCTTGAACTTTTTCGATCTACTCCGTCAGTCCTATGTAGTAAGGATCCCACACCGCGCAGCAGTATTATAAAAAAGGGCGGACAGGCGTAGTGTAGGCAATCTCCTTAGTAGATCTGTTACGTTTTCTAAATGTCCCGCCAATAAAACGCAGTCGCTAGTTAGTCTTCCCCATAACATTTTCCATGTGTTCCTTCCAATTTAAGTTGTTCGTAATTGTAACTCCTAGGTATTTACTTGAATTTACGGCCTTTAAATTTGACTGATTTATCGTGTAACCGAAGTTTAAGGGATTTCTTTTACAACTCATGTGGATGACCTCACACTGTTCGTTATTCAGGGTCAATTGCGAATTTTTACACCATACGGATATCTTTTGTAAATCGTTTTGCAATTTGTTTTGATCTTCTGATAACTTTAGTAGTCTCTAAACAACCTAAGACGGCTGCTCAGATTGTCTCCCATAGATAAGGAACAGCAGGGGGCCTATGACACTAGCTTGGGGATGACTTTCCGTCAGTTACTTCAAACTCCGACCCCTCTGACAGGAAATCCAGTCACATAACTGAGACGATATGCCATAAGCAGGCAATTTCTTTACAAGGCGCTTGTGTGGTACAGTGTCAAAAGCTTCCGGAAATCCAGAAATACGGAATCAAAAATGGCTCTGAGCACTATGGGACTTAACATCTGTGGTCATCAGTCCCCTAGAACTTAAAACTACTTAAACCTAACTAACGTAAGGACATCACACACATCCATGCCCGAGGTAGGATTCGAACCTGCGACCGTAGCGGTCACGCGGTTCCAGACAGAAGCGCCTAGAACCGCACGGCCACACCGGCGGGCCAATACGGAATCGATCCGAAATCCCTTGTCAATAGCACTCAGCACTTCATGCGAATAAAGAGCCGGTTGTGTTTCACAGGAACGATGTTTTGTAAACCCATGATGACTGTGTGTCAATAGACAGTTTCCTTAGAGGTAATTCATAATGTTCGAACACAATATACGTTCTAAAATCCTGCTGCATATCGACGTTAACGATATGGGCCTGCAGTTTAGTGGATTACTCGTACTACGTTTCTTGAATATTTGTGCGACCTGTGCAACTTTCCAGTCTTTGGGTACGGATCTTTTGTCGTGCGAACGATAGTATATGATTGTTAAGTATGGAGCTAATGCATAAGCGTACTCTGAAAGGAACGTAATTGGTGTACAGTCTGGAGCAGAAGACTTGCTTTTATGAAGTGATTTAAGTTGCTTCACTACTCCGAGGATATTTACTTCTACGTTACTCATGGTGGCAGCTGTTCTTGATTCGAATTTGGAATATTCACTTCCTCTTCTTTTGTGCAGGCATATCGGAAGGCTGTGTTCGGTAACTCTGCTTTGGCAGCACTGTCGTCGATAGTACCTCCATTCCTATCGCGCAGAGAAGGCATTGATTGTATCTTTCCGCTAACATACTTCACATGCGACCAGAATCTCTTTGGATTTTCTGTCAGGTTTCGGGTCAAAGTTTCGTTGCGGAAACTGTTACAAGCATCTCGCAGTGAAGTCCGCGCTAAATTTCGAGCTTCTGTAAAAGATCGCCAATCTTGGAGATTTTTTCTCGAAGTAGATTAATTTTTATTCCAAATAGCTGAGTATCGATTTTAAGCAAATATCGGAGTTGTTAAACCTCTTGTTTTACAGTAAAGACGCAGTTACAACGATTCATTGCTCTTTTAGGACAATAGCTTTTGTTTTCTCCTTCCTTTTCACGTGACGTACTATTTTGGTTTGAGGGACGTTAAACTGAGTTCCGTTTCTTTATAACGCATTCTTGCAGTTATTACAGCTTCTGGAACCTTTAGCGCCGATACAATAGACCAACTTTGAGTGTTAGTTTTTGTTTTGTAGACTGGAAGCATTCTGTACACAAACAAATAAAGTTTCTTGTTTTACAGACTACGTAATATTTAGCGAACTATTAAACATAATTAATAATTAAATTACGTAAGAAGGAAGTTGACAAAACGAACTTACATATCGGTTCGCGCATTATGGTGCATGGTACCATTGTGTACCAAACAGCCACACGGGCGAAAATGCGATTTTTCGGGGTCCTGTGTCAGGGGTTCTGTTGATCAAAAAGATGAGGGGTGAAGTGTCTCGGACAGCGCTTGCACTAGCGACCATTTGTACAGCTATCTGAAGAACACGCGTACTGTAGCTTCGCTACAGTACAAGGACAAGTGTAAAATGTTACACGCTCCCTCTAGCCGAGGCAAACTGAGCAAATCGGTTGGTTCTTTTGCATTAGGTGTGCACAGACACGAACCCTAGGCGGCTTGTAAAAGCATCCTTTGTTCATGGGCAGTTTCCCAGGAGACCACCTATTTACGATATCATAATCCGTTACCGTGTTCCACAGGCTCAAGCTTAAAGTAACTGCGTAGAAATTCGCAACAGCCTGTTTTTAGCCGTTTTTGTGCCGTGCGCCGCATTTCTCTCAGTAACTAATAATAGCAAATTGCTCAAATTTTAACACTACATTTTTTGGACGTACATATAGAAACAACGATTTCCTCTTTTTGTAAAATGAAATAGACCGGAAAATCCAGAAGTTTTTGGTTCCAGGAGTACCAGTTGTGGGGATGGCTTTTGTAATTCCTGTTCGCGGCAAATCGTTGACATTTTTCCCATGTGTTCTTAAAATGTGTTCTGTGGGAATATTGACGCTTTTTACGATATCACTACCCGTTAGCAATACCAGAGGTTCAACATTAATGTACTTGTGCATTAAAATATGCACGTGCTATCCGGCCTGAGGCGTGAATGTAGTTTTATCGGATCTAGTGGCCTTCTGGGGTCATCGGTAGGGGAACCGAGGTCACCAAGTTGGGTTCTCACTCAGCCAGTTAAACCCTCTGTATGGCGGAGACTTCACGACTCCATTTAAAACGTGCAGCGCAGACGTGGGTTCGCTGCGAATAATATCACGAGGGTGTGATTCTGCAGTCTAATTGTCTGTACGTCAGCTAGAAGTGCGAATTAATAAATTCGGCACAAATATTATATACAAGATAAATGAATAGTTCACAAAAGTGCTTCTACTAGAAGGTCATTTAGACACTGGAGAACTACACTCCTGGAAATTGAAATAAGAACACCGTGAATTCATTGTCCCAGGAAGGGGAAACTTTATTGACACATTCCTGGGGTCAGATACATCACATGATCACACTGACAGAACCACAGGCACATAGACACAGGCAACAGAGCATGCACAATGTCGGCACTAGTACAGTGTATATCCACCTTTCGCAGCAATGCAGGCTGCTATTCTCCCATGGAGACGATCGTAGAGATGCTGGATGTAGTCCTGTGGAACGGCTTGCCATGCCATTTCCACCTGGCGCCTCAGTTGGACCAGCGTTCGTGCTGGACGTGCAGACCGCGTGAGACGACGCTTCATCCAGTCCCAAACATGCTCAATGGGGGACAGATCCGGAGATCTTGCTGGCCAGGGTAGTTGACTTACACCTTCTAGAGCACGTTGGGTGGCACGGGATACATGCGGACGTGCATTGTCCTGTTGGAACAGCAAGTTCCCTTGCCGGTCTAGGAATGGTAGAACGATGGGTTCGATGACGGTTTGGATGTACCGTGCACTATTCAGTGTCCCCTCGACGATCACCAGTGGTGTACGGCCAGTGTAGGAGATGGCTCCCCACACCACGATGCCGGGTGTTGGCCCTGTGTGCCTCGGTCGTATGCAGTCCTGATTGTGGCGCTCACCTGCACGGCGCCAAACACGCATACGACCATCATTGGCACCGAGGCAGAAGCGACTCTCATCGCTGAAGACGACACGTCTCCATTCGTCCCTCCATTCACGCCTGTCGCGACACCACTGGAGGCGGGCTGCACGATGTTGGGGCGTGAGCGGAAGACGGCCTAACGGTGTGCGGGACCGTAGCCCAGCTTCATGGAGACGGTTGCGAATGGTCCTCGCCGATACCCCAGGAGCAACAGTGTCCCTAATTTGCTGGGAAGTGGCGGTGCGGTCCCCTACGGCACTGCGTAGGATCCTACAGTCTGGGCGTGCATCCGTGCGTCGCTGCGGTCCGGTCCCAGGTCGACGGGCACGTGCACCTTCCGCCGACCACTGGCGACAACATCGATGTACTGTGGAGACCTCACGCCCCACGTGTTGAGCAATTCGGCGGTACGTCCACCCGGCCTCCCGCATGCCCACTGTACGCCCTCGCTCAAAGTCCGTCAACTGCACATACGGTTCACGTCCACGCTGTCGCGGCATGCTACCAGTGTTAAAGACTGCGATGGAGCTCCGTATGCCGCGGCAAACTGGCTGACACTGACGGCGGCGGTGCACAAATGCTGCGCAGCTAGCGCCATTCGACGGCCAACACCGCGGTTCCTGGTGTATCTGCTGTGCCGTGCGTGTGATCATTGCTTGTACAGCCCTCTCGCAGTGTCCGGAGCAAGTATGGTGGGTCTGACACACTGGTGTCAATGTGTTCTTTTTTGCATTTCCAGGAGTGTATGTCTGTAAGAGGTCCATGATTGCGGAGTTTGTTGCTAGCGCACTCGAGCAGATGTAATTTCGATGGATTGCTCACGCGCTGCCTGCGATATGTAAGCTGTAAGAGAATCTCAGACCAAAGAGCAGTGCTGTATGCAGTAGGAACTGTGTGGCAGTAGGAGTAAGTAGTTGCTAGCGAGCAGTCTGGTCGTGTGTATCGTGTTGGCTGGGCCGGTCGTGGTGCAGCGATGGCGGCGCCTGGGCGTTGTAGTACAAGGTGCAAGCAGCCCCGCGCATATGTAGTATTGTTATACCAACTCCCATGTAAATGCTTTTAAGAACAAATCTCTTAATAATAATCTTTCTTATAAAATTTAACTTTTCACAATCATTCATCTCAATTTACATAATTTACTAATTTCTCCAATCCATGGTCATCCTGATTATTCTAAAGACAAATCAGTTGTTTCTTTTTATACACGACAAATCTGTCGGCCAGCACTGCACTGAGCTGTGCCAGAAAAATTTCTTATAGGAGCAGATAGATACGCGTTATCCGGCGACCTTATTGAGGTAAGAATTTTCTATTTATTCAAAATGATCTTTCAGGACCATGACGCAGCACTCCTGACGTCCAATCTTTACCAGGTTAAATTCACAGTCAATTATTGAAAGGTTATAAGTGAGCCACAATTTTTTATTGAGAGATTAGCCACATTGTATTATTGGTAGGTTACGGAATTTATCTGTTGGGAGCTTACACTTAATGTGAATGATATAAATAATTATATTTTTTCCTGTTGGGAGGTTCAGGAATTTTTTTGTGGCGAGGTTACATGTCGAATATCGTTTATTCAAATAAGCCATCCCAAATGAATGGGAAGTAGTCCTACAATTACCAGGTGTAATACGAGCAGAAAAATAAATTTATTAAAATGCAGTAAGGGTGGGTGCGGTATGTTACAAGAATAGTAGCAAAATCCCCAATCTAAATAGTGATCCTGATACGCGATATACTAAGCCCATTTCGTGACCACAATACACGAAACATTCCCCTCCTGAAATAGTTCCGACTTCAAGAAGACGACTTGCACATACGCACACGACATATGGCGAGTAGGACATCGTAATTTCTCTAGCACCAACTCTATAGCGCAAGTGGAACAGTTAAAGTTGTGCACTGGAGCACACTCAGACCCTTCCAGGTTTCCAGCGCCCAGACGACCGACTGCGACGCGCGTTACTTCCTCAGGCAGATCCGCCGTCTTCCAGAACACTGGACTCCAGCAGTGTTCGCCCGCTTCCCAACTTTACACTCAGTAATTCTCTGTTATTCCGCTCTCTAAACCGCGCGTAAAGAACGAACACCAGTATCTTTCCGTGCGATGTCTGATTTCCCTTATTTGTTCATGGTGAATTCCTCCCTACGTAGGTCGGCGTCAACAAAATATTTTCGCATTCGGAGGAGGAAGCTGGTGATTGGAATTTCGTGAGAAGATTCCGGCGCTACGAAAAACGCCTTTCTTTACGTGCATCCCAAATCCTGTGCCGTTTCGGTGACACAGTCTCTCCTATTTCGCGATAATACAAAACGTGCTGCCCTTCTTTGCACTTTTTCGATGTACTCCGTCAACCGTATCAGGTAGGGATCCCACACCGCGCAGCAGTATTCCAAAACAGGACGGACAAGCGTAGTGTAGGAAGTCTCCTTAGCAGGTCTGTTACATTTTCTAAGCGTCCTGCCAATAAAACGCAGCCTTTGGTTAGCCTTCGCCACTAAATTTTCTGTGTGTTCCTTCCAATTTAAGTTGTTCCTAATTGTAATTCCTAGGTATATAGTTGAATTTACGGCGTTTAGATTTGACTGATCTATCGTCTAACCCAAGTTTAACGGAATCCTTTTAGCACTCGTGTGGTTGACCTCACACTTTTCGTTATTTAGGGCTACTTGCCAATTTTCGCACCATATTCTAAATCGTTTTCCATTTCTTTCGATCTTGTGATAACTTCACTAGTCGATAAACGTCATCTGCAAACAACCTAATACGGCTGCTTAGATTGTCTCCCAAATAGTTTATATAGATAAGGAACACCAAAGGGTCTATAACCCTCCCTTGGGGAACGCCAGAAATCACTTCGGTTTTACTCGATCATTTTCCGTCAGTTACTACCGACTGTGACAGTAAATCACGAATCCAGTCACATAACTGAGACGATATTCCATAAGCACGCAGTTTCGCTACAAGCCGCTTGTGTGGTACAGTGTCAAAAGCCTCCGGAAATTAAGAAATTCCGAATCAATTTGAAATCCCTTGTCGATAGCAGTTGACATTTCGTCCGACTGGCAAAAGGCCGCCCTCTCCAAAAGCAGACCGCCTTTATGTTCTACAGAAACGATTTGACTCAACCTGATAACTTTCCACACTAAACTAATATATTATAACAATAATAAAATAAAATTTTTATAAACGTTCTGTCACTGTGAGAGCATTTACAAGAATATAAAGTAGTAGTTTGTTTCTAAGTAAATAAGGCAGCTTCCTTACAAGTGCGCACCCACACTAAATGAGAAGAAAATCTTGTTAAATATTGTTTAAACAGTTACTTATATCTGCTTGACAGATGCGTCTTTTGTCATTCTTTCCTATGGCGGTGTCAGCTGACACATCCGACTATCCACTTTTAAATTGTCACGGATTTAGTCTGATATCGAGTTGAGTCAAATTTAAACACAGCTACTGGCAAACATTGTAGTGTACTCCTTAACTAGCAACACAAGTATTAGAAGAAACGCGGTATTCACTCTGCATTCCGTGGCTGTCTTGTCGTGGAGGAGACAATGTTCTCAAAAACATGTGCGCAAAGGAAAGGCCATAAAAACGTAATAAAACAGTAAATAAAATGCACTGACGGAAAAATCGGAACACAGAAAAATAATTAATCTAGCGTAATGAAATTTCGGGAATCCATTCGTCTAGGTAACGTATTTCAGTGATTATTATTGCAAGATCGGAAGTTAACGTACACGTGAGATAAGCCACTGGAAGTGTGAAGTGCTGGTACGATAATAACCGCTGTAACCGCCGGAATGACGGACACAGACCTGCAGGCGTGCGTGAATTCTACATTTCTAGATTGATACTCCGCAAGCCACCCAGCGGTGTGTGGCGGAGGGCACTTTACGCGCCACTGTCATTACCTCCATTTCCTGTTCCAGTAGCGTACGGTTCGCGGGAAGAACGACTGCCGGAAAGCCTCCGTGCGCGCTCGAATCTCTCTAATTTTACATTCGTGATCTCCTCGGGAGGTATAAGTAAGGGGAAGCAATATATTCGGTACCTCACCCAGAAACGCACCCTCTCGAAACCTGGACAGCAAGCTACACCGCGATGCAGAGCGCCTCTCTTGCAGAGTCTGCCACTTGACTTTGCTAAACACATCCGTAACGCTATCACGGTTACCAAATAACCCTGTGACGAAACGCGCCGCTCTTCTTTCGTTCTTCTCTATCTCCTCTGTCAACCCGACCTGGTACGGATCCCACACTGATGAGCAATACTCGAGTATAGGTCGAACGAGTGTTTTGTAAGCCACCTCCTTTGTTGATGGACTACATTTTCTAAGGACTCTCCCAATGAATCTCAACCTGGCACCCGCCTTACCGACAATTAATTTTATATGATCATCCCATTTCAAATCGTTCCGTACGCATACTCCCAGATATTTTACTGAAGTAACTGCTACCAATGTTTGTTCCGCTATCACATAATCATACAATAAAGGATCCCTCTTTCTATGTATTCGCAATACGTTGCATCTGTCTATGTTAAGGGTCAGTTGCCACTCCCTGCACCAAGCACCTATCCGCTGCAGATCTCCCTGTATTTCGCTACAATTTTCTAATGATGCAACTTCGCGTGTGCTGCACTGGCGACAGATCTGGTGATCGAGCAGGCTAAGTAAGGCAATGGCCGCTACGGTCGCAGGTTCGAATCCTGCCTCGGGCATGGATGTGTGTGACATCCTTAGGTTAGGTTAGGTTTAAGTAGTTCTAAGTTCTATGGGACTGATGACCTCAGCAGTTAAGTCGCATAGTGCTCAGAACCATTTGAACCATTTTTTTAAAGTAAGGCAACACGTCGACCCTCTTTAGAGCACGGTGCGTGGGTTGCAACAGCCGTTCCTGGACGGGCGTTATCCTGTTGGAAAATCCCTATGGAATGCCCTTAATGAATGGCACCACAACAGGCCGAATAACCACACTGGCCGTCAGGGAGCGAGGGACGACTTTTGCTGTCACACGAAATGGCGCTCCAGCCCACGACTCCAGGTGTAGAGTCCAGTGCGTCCAGAACGCAGACGGACGGGCCTGTTGCAGGCCCTCAAGTCGCCTCCTTCTATCGGACACGCGGCCATCACTGGCGCCGAGGCAGAACCAGCTTTGGTCAGGAAGCAAAACAGACCTTTTTTTAACTTATTTACACTCCTGGAAATGGAAAAAAGAACACATTGACACCGGTGTGTCAGACCCACCATACTTGCTCCGGACACTGCGAGAGGGCTGTACAAGCAATGATCACACGCACGGCACAGCGGACACACCAGGAACCGCGGTGTTGGCCGTCGAATGGCGCTAGCTGCGCAGCATTTGTGCACCGCCGCCGTCAGTGTCAGCCAGTAAGCCGTGGCATACGGAGCTCCATCGCAGTCTTTAACACTGGTAGCATGCCGCGACAGCGTGGACGTGAACCGTATGTGCAGTTGACGGACTTTGAGCGAGGGCGTATAGTGGGCATGCGGGAGGCCGGGTGGACGTACCGCCGAATTGCTCAACACGTGGGGCGTGAGGTCTCCACAGTACATCGATGTTGTCGCCAGTGGTCGGCGGAAGGTGCACGTGCCCGTTGACCTGGGACCGGACCGCAGCGACGCACGGATGCACGCCAAGACCGTAGGATCCTACGCAGTGCCGTAGGGGACCGCACCGCCACTTCCCAGCAAATTAGGGACACTGTTGCTCCTGGGGTATCGGCGAGGACCATTCGCAACCGTCTCCATGAACCTGGGCTACGGTCCCGCACACCGTTAGGCCGTCTTCCGCTCACGCCCCAACATCGTGCAGCCCGCCTCCAGTGGTGTCGCGACAGGCGTGAATGGAGGGACGAATGGAGACGTGTCGTCTTCAGCGATGAGAGTCGCTTCTGCCTTGGTGCCAATGATGGTCGTATGCGTGTTTGGCGCCGTGCAGGTGAGCGCCACAATCAGGACTGCATACGACCGAGGCACACAGGGCCAACACCCGGCATCATGGTGTGGGGAGCGATCTCCTACACTGGCCATACACCACTGGTGATCGTCGAGGGGACACTGAATAGTGCACGGTACATCCAAACCGTCATCGAACCCATCGTTCTACCATTCCTAGACCGGCAAGGGAACTTGCTGTTCCAACAGGACAATGCACGTCCGCATGTATCCCGTGCCACCCAACGTGCTCTAGAAGGTGTAAGTCAACTACCCTGGCCAGCAAGATCTCCGGATCTGTCCCCCATTGAGCATGTTTGGGACTGGATGAAGCGTCGTCTCACGCGGTCTGCACGTCTAGCACGAACGCTGGTCCAACTGAGGCGCCAGGTGGAAATGGCATGGCAAGCCGTTCCACAGGACTACATTCAGCATCTCTACGATCGTCTCCATGGGAGAATAGCAGCCTGCATTGCTGCGAAAGGTGGATATACACTGTACTAGTGCCGACATTGTGCATGCTCTGTTGCCTGTGTCTATGTGCCTGTGGTTCTGTCAGTGTGATCATGTGATGTATCTGACCCCAGGAATGTGTCAATAAAGTTTCCCCTTCCTGGGACAATGAATTCACGGTGTTCTTATTTCAATTTCCAGGAGTGTATTTATTGTTCGGTGGGACCAAATTAAGGAGAAGTCTCCGTGGTCACGGAACGAGTCAATACATGAAATTATAACACGATAGCAGAAACAGATAAAATGAAATATAAGAAACGTATTCGGGCGACAACTGGTAAGTTTAAATAAAGAAAATCAACAATGTAACACTGGAATTTGCTTAATTTTTCAGCTCTTCCAGGAGCTCCTCGACAGAATAGAAGGAGTGAGCCATGAGGAAACTCTTCAGTTTGGACTTAAAAGCGTTTGGGCTACTGCTGAGAGTTTTGAGTTTTTGTGGTAGCTTATTTAAAATGGATGCAGCAGAATAGTACACTCCTTTCTGCACAAGAGCCAAGGAAGTGCATTCCACATGCAGATTTGATTTCTGCCTAGTATTAACTGAGTGAAAGCTACTAACTCTTGGGAATAAGCTAATATTGCTAACAACAAACGACATTAAAGAAAATATATACTGTGAGGGCAATGTTAGATTTCCCAGACTATTGATTAGAGGTCGACAAGATCTTCTCGAACTTACAGCACATACAGCTCGAACAGCCCGTTTTTGAGCCAAAAATACCCCTTTCGTATCAGAAGAATTAGCCCAAAAAATAATACCGTACGACATAAGCGTATGAAAATATGCGAAGTAGACAGCTTTTCGCGTTCAACTGTCACTTATTTCAGATACTGTTGTAATGGTAAATAAAGCGGCATTTAGTTTCTGAACAAGATCCTGAACGTGGGCTTTCCACAACAGCTTACTATGTATCCGAACGCCTAGGAACTTGAACTGTTCCGTCTCGCTTATAATATGCCCATTCTGTCTCATCAAAATATCGGTTCTTGTTGAATTGTGAGTTA
The DNA here is from genome assembly GCF_023864275.1 of Schistocerca cancellata. Classification (NCBI taxonomy): domain Eukaryota; kingdom Metazoa; phylum Arthropoda; class Insecta; order Orthoptera; family Acrididae; genus Schistocerca; species Schistocerca cancellata. Next base: position 559,413 of record NW_026046819.1, on the reverse strand, counting down.
GAAAGTGTAAAAACTTAGTCTTACTGTGATTTAGCATCAAATTATTTTCCACAAGCCACTAACTCATTTCGTGAACTGCATTATTTGACAGTGTTTCAGTTTAGACACAAGATCCTTCACTACCAAGCTGGTGTCATCAGCAAACAGAAATATTTTTGAATCACCTGTAATACTAGATGACATATCATTTATATAAATAAGAAACAGCAGTGGCCCCAGCGCCGACCCTTGGGGAACGCCCCACTTAACAGTGCCCCATCGGGACTGAACATCACTACCACTCTCAATATTGCGGAGAGTTAACTTCTGGACCCAGATCTCGACTTAGCTCTCGCTTGACACCGCTGAAAGCGCAAATGGCGGCGCTTTGGGGTCAGTGGAGTCCACGCTACGCAGCGTCTGGCACGGAGCTGTCCTCGAAGCAACCGACTTGCGAGGGCTCGCTGTGTCTCTGTGGCGCCACGCGACGCCCTCCCCTCCCCTCCCCTCCCCTCCCCTCCCCTCCTCCTGTTTCCTTAAATAACGTAACTAACCGGCGAACGGTCCGGACACTTGGATGACATCGTCCAGTATACCGAACAGCATACACAGCACACGCCCGTTGGGCATTTTGATCACAATAGCCATACATCAACACAATATCCACCTTTCCCGCAATTGGTAAACGGTCCATTTTAACACGGGTAATGTATCACGGAGCAAATACCGTCCACACTGGCGGAATGTTACGTAATACCACGTACTTAGACGTTGGTGACTATTACAGCGCCATCTATCACAAAGCGAGAAAAGTGGTCCAACTAAAACATTCATATTTCTGTACGTACTACACGAATATGTAATAAAAAATGGGAGTTCCTATTTAGAAAAACGCAGTTGATATCCGTTTGACCTATGGCAGTGCCATCTAGCGGGCCAACCATAGCGCCATCTGGTTTCCGTCTTCAAGATAGACGAGTTTCGTTCTTTGTAGTTTTTTGGTTTGATGCTTACTTCGTGAGATATTAGGCCCGGTTTCTATCAATGGTCCACCCTGTATATAGCAAACGTGATTTGCATCCTCATAGAGGCAGCACTAGCGCACACTCTTATCCGAATGGCGCGAAATCTTTTAGACATCATGTACGAGGGCAGTTCAATAAGTAATGCAACACATTTTTTTTCTGAAACAGGGGTTGTTTTATTCAGCATTGAAATACACCAGGTTATTCCCGAATCTTTTAGCTACACAACACTATTTTTCAACGTAATCTCCATTCAATGCTACGGCCTTACGCCACCTTGAAATGAGGGCCTGTATGCCTGCACGGTACCATTCCACTGGTCGATGTCGGAGCCAACGTCGTACTGCATCAATAACTTCTTCATCATCCGCGTAGTGCCTCCCACGGATTGCGTCCTTCATTGGGCCAAACATGTGGAAATCCGACGGTGCGAGATCGGGGCTGTAGGGTGCATGAAGAAGAACAGTCCACTGAAGTTTTGTGAGCTCCTCTCGGGTGCGAAGACTTGTGTGAGGTCTTGCGTTGTCACGAAGAAGGAGAAGTTCGTTCAGATTTTTGTGCCTACGAACACGCTGAAGTCGTTTCTTCAATTTCTGAAGAGTAGCACAATACACTTCAGAGTTGATCGTTTGACCATGGGAAAGGACATCGAACAGAATAACCCCTTCAGCGTCCCAGAAGACTGTAACCGTGACTTTACCGGCTGAGGGTATGGCTTTAAACTTTTTCTCGGTAGGGGAGTGGGTGTGGCGCCACTCCATTGATTGCCGTTTTGTTTCAGGTTCGAAGTGATGAACCCATGTTTCATCGCCTGTAACAATCTTTGACAAGAAATTGTGACCCTCAGCCACATGACGAGCAAGCAATTCCGCACAGATGGTTCTCCTTTGCTCTTTATGGTGTTCGGTTAGACAACGAGGGACCCAGCGGGAACAAACCTTTGAATATCCCAACTGGTGAACAATTGTGACAGCACTACCAACAGAGATGTCAGGTTGAGCACTGAGTTGTTTCACGGTGATCCGTCGATCATCTCGAACGAGTGTGTTCGCACGCTCCGCCATTGCAGGAGTCACAGCTGTGCACGGCCGGCCCGCACGCGGGAGATCAGACGGTCTCGCTCGACCTTGCGGCGATGATGACACACGCTTTGCCCAAAGACTCACCGTGCTTTTGTCCACTGCCAGATCACCGTAGACATTCTGCAAGCGCCTATGAATATCTGAGATGCCCTGGTTTCCCGCCAAAAGAAACTCGATCACTGCTTGTTGTTTGCAACGCACATCCGTTACAGACGCCATTTTAACATCTCCGTACAGCGCTGCCACGTGTCGGAAGTCAATGAAACTATACGAGACGAAGCGGGAATGTTTGAAAATATTCCACAAGAAATTTCCGGTTTTTTCAAACAAAATTGGCCGAGAAAAAAAATGTGTTGCATTACTTATTGAACTGCCCTCGTAGATGTAGAGACATGTCTACCAACTTTCGTTTATGACACCTTTTTCGTGTTGCGATTTTTTTTTCATCAGTGTAGATACATATTTGCGCCCACTCGTCGCTCATAGGGTGCCTAAAGGATAGCTATACAACAATTCAAGCAAATCACATTAATGGTTTTTGTTAGGGTAAAGTAGATTGACAATATTTACAATGAGTCGTCACAAGCGAGGGGCGACATGTAAACAATCAGCGTCCTTAGCTGCAGACGATGTCCATACGAACAGTTAACATGAGGCACAGGTTGACGGCACCTCACAGCATTCTTCGCTCTCGCGCTCTCGATCTCCCTGCCTCCACTTGTGGTTACGCCGGAACAACATGTGTGCAGCTTCTTAGTATGACAGCTGTAGTGCAGTTATCTCACCTGAGATATCGTTTGTTGAAATCGCACGAGTATTTAAATGTTGTTAATTTCAAGTTTCATTGTGAACATATTCGGTCAGTGTGAAATATTAACTTTTTCAGAGTCATCGCCCTTCTCAGTTGCTTGATTCCTCTGCTGTGCCGACCTCTTCACCTCTGGGCAGCGCTCACAGACTACCTCCTGAGTTATTTCTTGCATGTTAGATCTGTATATATAGGGTCTATACAAGGGCGATCTTCTTGAGGACAATATTATGGAAATGGAAGAGGATGTAGATGAAGATGAAATGGGAGATACGATACTGAGTGAAGAGTTTGACAGAGCACTGAAAGACATAAGTCGAAACAAGGCCCCGGGAGTAGACAACATTTTTTTTCTGGGGGGGGGGGGGGGGAGGAGACCAGACAGCGAGGTCATCGGTCTCATCGGATTAGGGAAGGACGGGGAAGGAAGTCGGCCGTGCCCTTTCAAAGGAACCATCCCGGCATTCGCCTGGAGCGATTTAGGGAAATCACGGAAAACCTAAATCAGGATGGCCGGACGCGAGATTGGACCGTCGTCCTCCCGAATGCGAGTCCAGTGTAGACAACACTCCATTAGAACTACTGACGGCCTTGGGAGAGCCAGTCCTGACAAACCTCTACCATCTGTTGAGCAATATGTGTGAGACAGGCGAAATTCCCTCAGACTTCAAGAAGAAATCACTAATTCCAATCGCGAAGAAAGCAGGGGTTGACAGATGCGAAAATTACCGAATTGTCAGTTTAATAAGTCACGGCTGCAAAATACTAACGCGAATTCTTTACAGACGAATGGAAAAACTGGTAGAAGCCGACCTCGGGGAAGATCAGTTTCGATTCTGTAGAAATATTGGAACACGTGAGGCAATACTCACCCTACGAGTTATCTTAGAAAACAGATTAAGGAAAGACAAACCTACGTTTCTAGCATTTGTAGACTTAGAGAAAGCTTTCGACAATGTTGACAGGAATACTCTGTTTCAAATTCTGAAGGTGGCAGGGGTCAAATACAGGGAGCGAAAGGACATTCACAATTTGTACAGAAACCAGATGGCAGTTATAAGAGTCGAGGGCCATGAAAGGGAAGGGAGAGAGACAAGGTTATAGCCTCTCCCCGATGCTATTCAATCTGTATATTGAGCAAGCAGTAAATGAAACAAAAGAAAAGTTCAGAGTAGGTATTAAAATCCGATGACATTGTAATTCTGTCAGAGACAGCAAAGGACTTGGAAGAGCAGTTGAACGGAATGCACAGTGTCATGAAAGGAGGGTATAAGATGAACATCAACAAAAGCAAAACGAGGATAATGGAATGTAGTCGCATTAAGTCGGGTGATGCTGAGGGAATTAGATTAGGAAATGAGACACTTAAAGTGGTAAAGGATGCCATGAGGGGCACAGGGTGCAGCCAGCTGCAGGTGGTGGCACATGTCGGCACTAATCACGTGTGTCGCTCTGGATCTGAGGAAATTCTCTCTCGATTCCAGCGGCTATCTGGTTTTGTGAAGGCTGCCGGTCTTGCTTACGAATTGAAGGCAGAGCTCACCATCTGCAGCATCGTTGACAGAACCGACTGCGGACCTTTGGTACAGAGCCGGGAGGAGGGTCTGAATCAGAGGCTCAGACGGTTTTGCGACCGTGTGGGCTGCAGATTCCTCGACTTCCGCCACAGGGTGGTCGGGTTTCTGGTTCCGCTGAACAGGTCAGGAGTTCACTACACTCAGCTGGCGGCTACGCGGGTAGCGGAGGCTGTGTGGTGTGGACTGGGCGGTTTTTTACGTTAGAAGGCCTCGGGAAAGTACGGGGTGGGCTGCAATCTCAAAGGGTGCATGGCCAATACAGCACGTGCTTGGATCAAGGAACAGTCGGAATTAAATTGTTGTAGTTGTGCTGGGAAAGTCCCTGAGCTTCAAGCGCTAATAGGAAGGACAGAAGCTGAAATCGTTATAGGTACAGAAAGCTGGCTAAAGCCTGAAATAAGTTCTGTGGAAATTTTTACAAAGTCTCAGACGATGTTCAGGAAAGATAGATTAGGTGGAATTGGTGGTGGAGTGTTTGTGTCTGTCAGTAGTGGTTTATCTTGTAGTGAAGTCGAAGTAGATACTCCGTGCGAATTGGTATGGGTGGAGGTTATACTTAACAGCCGAACTAAGTTAGTAATTGGCTCCTTCTACCGACCCCCAGACTCCGATGATATAGTTGCTGAACAGTTCAGAGAAAATTTGAGTCTCGTAACAAATAAATACCCCACTCATACGGTTATAGGTGGTGGGGACTTCAACCTTCCCTCGATATGTTGGCAAAAATACTTGTTCGAAACCGGTGGTAGGCAGTAAACATCTTCCGAGATTGTCCTAAATGCTTTCTCCGAAAATTATTTCGAGCAGTTAGTCCACGAACCCACGAAATGTAAATGGTTGCGAAAACACACTTGATCTCTTAGCGACAAACACTCCAGAGCTAATAGAGAGCATCATGACTGATACAGGGGTTAGTGATCACAAGATCGTTGTAGCTAGGCTCAATACCGTTTCTTCCAAATCCACCAGAAACAAACGCAAAATAATTTTATTTAAAAAGCGGATAAAGTGTCACTAGAAGCCTTCCTAAGAGACAATCTCCATTCCTTCCGAACTGACGATGCAAATGTAGACGAGATGTGGCTCAAATTCAAAGATATAGTAGCAACAGCAATTGAGAGATTCATACCTCATAAATTGGTAAGAGATGGAACTGATCCCCCGTGGTACACAAAACAGGTCCGAACGCTGTTGCAGAGGCAACGGAAAAAGCATGCGCAGTTCAGAAGAACGCGAAATCCCGAAGATTGGCTAAAATTTACAGACGCGCGAAATGTGACACGGACTTCAATGCGAGATGCCTTTAATAGGTTCCACAACGAAACATTGTCTCGAAATTTGGTAGAAAATCCGAAGACATTCTGGTCGTATCTAAAGTACACAAGCGGCAAGACGCAGTCAATACTTCGCTGCGCAGTGCCGATGGTACTGTTACCGACGACTGTGCCGCTAAAGCGGAGTTATTGAACGCAGTTTTCCGAAATTCCTTCACCAGGGAAGACGAATGGAATATTCCAGAATTTGAAACACGAACAGCTGCTAGCATGAGTTTCTCAGAAGTAGATACCTTAGGGGTTGCGAAGCAACACAAATCGATTGATACGGGCAAGTCTTCAGGTCCAGATTGTATACCGATTAGGTTCCTTTCAGATTACGCCGATACAATAGCTCCCTACTTAGCAATCATATACAACCGCTCGCTCACCGATAGATCTGTACCTACAGATTGGAAAACTGCGCAGGTCGCACCAGTGTTTAAGAAGGGCAGTAGGAGTAATTCATCGAACTACAGACCTATATCATTGACGTCGGTTTGCAGTAGCGTTTTGGAGCATATACTGTATTCAAACATTATGAATCACCTCGAAGGGAACGATCTATTGATACGTAATCAGCACGGTTTCAGAAAACATCGCTCTTGTGCAACGCAGCTAGCTCTTTATTCGCACGAAGTAATGGCCGCTATCGACAGGGGATCTCAAGTTGATTCCGTATTTCTAGATTTCCGGAAAGCATTTGACACCGTTCCTCACAAGCGACTTCTAATCAAGCTGCGGGCCTATGGGGTATCGTCTCAGTTGTGCGACTGGATTCGTGATTTCCTTTCAGAAAGGTCGCAGCTCGTAGTAATAGACGGCAAATCATCGACTGAAACTGAAGTGATATCAGGTGTTCCCAAAGGAAACCGTCCTGGGACCTCTGCTGTTCCTCATCTATATAAATGACCTGGGTGACAATCTGAGCAGTTCTCTTAGGTCGTTCGCAGATGATACTGTAATTTACCGTCTGGTAAGGTCATCCGAAGACCAGTATCAGTTGCAAAGCGATTTAGAAAAGATTGCTGTACGGTGTGGGAAGTGGCAGTTGACGCTAAATAACGAAAAGTGTGAGGTGATCCACACGAGTTCCAAAAGAAATCCTTTGGAATTCGATTACTCGATAAATAGTACAATTCTCAAAGCTGTCAATTCAACTAAGTACCTGGGTGTTAAAATTACGAACAATTTCAGTTGGAAAGACCACATAGATAATACTGTGGGGAAGGCGAGCCAAAGGTAGCGTTTCATTGGCAGGACACTTCGAAGATGCAACAAGTCCACTAAAGAGACAGTTTACACTACCCTCGTTCGTCCTCTGTTACAATATGTAAGTAGGCTGTTTATGTTTTCTTTATGTAAGTAGGCTGTTTATGTTTTCTTATTGGCAACGTTACGTAGCGCTCTATATGAAAATCACTGGCTGTGCTGTGTGCAGTCTGTGGCTAGTTTGCATTGTTGTCTGCCATTGTAGTGTTGGGCAACTGGATGTGAACAGCGCGTTGCGTTGCGCAGTTGGAGGTGAGCCGCCAGCAGTGGTGGATGTGGGGAGAGAGATGGCGGAGTTTTGAAATTTGTCATGAACTGCTATATATATTATGACTATTAAGGTAAATACAGTGTTTGTTCTCTATTAAAATCTTTCATTTGCTAACTATGCCTATCAGTAGTTAGTGCATTCTGTAGTTTGAATCTTTTCTTTAGCTGGCAGTAGTGGCGCTCGCTGTACTGCAGTAGTTCGAGTAATGAAGATTTTTGGTGAGGTAAGTGATTTGTGAAAGGTACAGGTTAATGTTAGTCAGGGCCATTGTTTTGTAGGGATTTTTGAAAGTCAGATTGCGTTGCGCTAAAAATATTGTGTGTCAGTTTAAGCTCAGTCCTATATAAATGTTCAAAGGGGACGTTTCATATGTCGGCCCTTAGCCAAGGATATCTCACTGGAATCTTCTGATTTTTTCTTGTAGTTTGTGTAATTAGTGTAGATTTTGTTTATTGCTAGCGCGCAATTATAGAGAGAATTTCCTTTGTAGTTGTAGTTTTTCATTGTTGTACACAGTTGTGGCATGCATTTAGATTTGCACCAAGTATTCCGCAGCTGCGCTTGCAATTAACTAGATATTCTTTTCAGTGCTATGTTAATGTGTTCTCTTATTTTTGCTCTTCAAATTGTGCTTTTCTGTGTTGTCATGTGAAATATTGTGACAATAATGGCGTGTGAAAAACGTAACACTAGGCTCCAAAGTAAACTGAGAAATAATAGTGACGACAAGCGTAGCTTATCAGCACCACTGTGTAATGAATTAACAAATATTCAAAGTAGTAATTTGGTAACTGTGCATAGGGAAATGGAGCGGGCGTCAAATAATGGTGTAGGCAGTGAAACAATTAGTGAACAGGGAAGCATTATCGATCGATCGGTCGGCAACAGCTTGCCTCAGGAATCCGAAATGACAGGACACAATCTTGCAAATACTGTAGATTCAGGTTTTGCGTCCTCGCCGTTTTCTCAAAGTAGTCAAGACACATTTTCTGCTTTTCAAAATGCGAATATTGGCGGTTCAAATGCATTGCCGAATAGCACTGAGGAACATGTTTCAGACACCAGTGCATTGTTATTACAATTAATGCAACAAATGGGACAAAAGCTTCAAAAGTTAGACACAATGGAACAAAATCTTCGAAAGTTAGACACAATGGAACAAAATCTTCAAAAGTTAGACTCAATGGAACAACACCAGAGGCAAACACAGCAACAATTAGACACAATGGAACAAAAGCTTCAAAAGTTAGTCTCAGTGGAACATAAGCTTGAACAAACACGTGAAGATTTAGCTACTGAGTTACATAGCATTGAATCGAAATGTCAAAAAGTCTGTAATGACGTAAAAACACAAATTTGTGAGCATTTTCAACCTATTTTTTCGCGGCATAAAAAAGCATTACAGAATCACGAAGCAGCCATAAAAGAACTGCAAACCATTGTTCATGAAAATCATGAGACCTTGCAAGCTAAAATTGACTCAGTTGCATCTACCGATTTGGTTACACAACTTTCAAAAACTCAAGAAAACTTAAAGGACACAGTAGATACTCTGAAAATTGGTTCAGAAATACACATGGAGGAAATTAGTTCATTATCAGAGAAAGTAGCCGAACTTTCGGATCAGGTCACTAACTTATCTACGAAGGTAGATGATAATCTGAATGACACAAAACCGGTAGTCTTTAATGACACAGAAGAGTGCAAACAAATTAGGAAACTGAAACAAAATCTGAATCAAATTAATACGCAACACCAAAGAGAAATCCGGGAAGTACAAGATCAGCTGACACAGGTAATACAAGAATTGCGTATTTCAGAGGACACTCGCGCTCCAATACGGGAAGAGGGACATAGAAATACGGAACAGTCACAAAATAATAACACAGGGCATTTCGGAAATTATGAAAGAAATTGGCAAGGTACACCGAATTTTGAGATGGAACCGCCGAAACGATGTAACAATGACTGACATGCGACTCGCCGACATGATGATTTTGACTATAAGCTGTTCATTACTACACGTAAATTCAAAACATTTAAGAATTCTGGCAACGACATTCATCCACAAGCATGGCTCCATCAATTCTCTCATTGTTTTTCTCCCAACTGGTCATTGGAGCACAGGTTAGAATTTATGTGTGGCTACTTGGAGAATGAACCAGCTGTAAGAATGCGATCGGTCATTCACGATTGTCACAGTGAAGGAGAATTTTATCATGCCTTCCTCTCAGCATATTGGTCTCAAGCTACACAAGACCGAGTAAACATAGCATCATAATGATGAAACGTTTCGAACAATCTGAATTTTCCAGTCTTATGAAATATTTTGAAGACATATTGCACAAGAATCAGTATCTTTCAAACCCATACAGCCCTTCAGAACTCATCCACATTTGCTTAATGAAATTTCCTGAACATTTAAGAAATATTATTTTGGCAGGGCGTTGCAAAGACGACATTGAAGCTTTTCAGGGACTCTTACAACAATTAGAAATAGACACAGACAGTCGCGGGATGCGAAAACAGGGAAACAATCACTACAGGTCACATCCGTCACAATTCTGTGACGACAGAAATAATAACTGGACACAACAAGGCTATTCTCACAACACAAATCGTGACCAAAACAGACACCACCCGTATGACAACCACTGGCAGAGTAATAGTTACAGAGAAAGATCGCATTTCTGTAGTAATGAATATGATAGAGACAATCATAGAAACAGACAATTTGGCAACCAGAACTATTATTATCACGGGAGACAGAATAACTTCAGACGCAACAGTTCAGTGCACAGTTATGATTCAGGAAGAAATTCTCCACCACTTAACCGACAAGAAAGAAACTACAGTAACTACCGACATGACGACAGACGATGTGATCGTAACGACAGACCTGAATTTTATCAGAACTGGCGGGACTCAAACAGAGCAGGGCACTTTCGACAACGTGAATTTGAAGAAGCTAGGTCTCCTAATACCAATAACGACGCGCGCCAACAAAGGAACAGACAATGACTCGCACCGCAGGCTGCCGCGTGCGCCGGCTGGCTCAGGGAAAAATAACATTGACGCTAACCTTGAGCAAAATTCTTTACCGACGTATACCACATGATAATTCCGTTCAAGTTGAACGTCTGCGTACTAGGAAGAGTAAAGGTTTACACCTTAACTTTGTCTTTGCCATATAACTTTTCACTTTACATTGCTAGTATGCTTTGTCAGACTTAGAATCTGTTTGCGGTGTTTCTGTTTCATATCTGCACAGTTTTTCTGTATTATTCTGGAAAGTAAAACATGTTTTAGTAGTAACTTTTGTGGTACAGCTACAATGAGACAGCCTCTTTCGTAGCACAACAATACGTTACAGCACAGTACGTTCTTCATCACAACAATAAGCGTAATAACTAAGATATCTATACGCAAAGCATTTCACTTTTGTTTATCATGAGGTGAGTACATTGACTTCTGCAGAACTTAGCTTTCGGAGGACGATAACTACGACACTTCCACAGAGATTATCTTACAACAAGACGCACAGTTTAGCGCTACAGTACACGTATTTGAGTGATTAATTTTAAAACATTTATTTTTAAAGATATTTGAAGTACAATGATACAAAGGTTTTCCGTAATACATTTCATTCCATTGCTGTATTCTGTAACACCTCCTCAGGGGGGTACACGCTTACTTTGAGTACCATGTGTGTGGCAAGCACAAGGAGCCCTAGCTAATATGGTATTTGCTTATACAACTTTACACATCGGTACCATATTTCTCCAACACAGAATTACACAGCTACCTGATTATTTAACAGAGAAACAAACATTTTTTATTTACTACGTCAGTGAGAGATGTTTACGCAATTACACAGTTGGATAACTTCACACTTATGAAGTTGTATTTTGTCTGTACTTTGTGAACAGTTCATATTTTTTCGGAAGCATTGTGATACTATGAGAGTTTTGAATGATATATTTGGTATAGGATCATGATTTTTAAAGTACGTTTGAGGTAGATCACACTACTGAAATGAGCAGAGAATTTTCTTTAGGTTTTGAAATTACTGCAGAAAGCTACGACGTTTTTGAGATTTGACTGAGGTGTTCTGATGTTATTTTTACGACGACGATGTGTATTATGCTGCTGAGGTATGTTTATGGTCAATAAGCTGATGCTCTATGTGGAATTTGATTATGCTACATATCTGTTATGATGAAATGTTGAAGGAGTGTCGACGAATATTTATATGTGTAATAAGGTAAGGAGTAATGAGTAGTGGTTAGGGGCTCTGGTTTGTGAAGAAGGTTGTTGGAAACCAAGAATCGTACTTTAAGAGTTATGAAATGTATGTAAATGCGTGAATCTATTACAATGCCGACGAAAGTTTTTTGGACATTGTTATACCAATAGCATTTTGTTTCTACAGATTTGTAACGCAAATTCTTACCTGTGAAATATTTTTATATGAGACTGTCACTGTAGTGGAAACTGCTGTCGTAAATATTTCCGTAAGAAAGTTAAGTGACCACCTGCAAGTAATGCGTCATGGGCACCCAGCTGTGTCAGACGCCGGGAGAACAAGTCATTAGTGAGTGCCTTTCAGAAGCACAGGTAGAAAAAAAAAGGGAGGCCATTATCCTCGCTATTGACATTTCTTAAATACGACACACTCAAACTTGAAAACATATGATAACACTGTGGAGCTCTTAATTTATGATATTTACTGAAATGCCTAATGAAATGACGAGAAATATTTTTATGTCTATACACCTGACTATGACAAGTGTCTTTCTACGAGAGTTGAGAGAATTTCTACTAACTTATGAAATGTCACATGACTATTGAATGATATTTTTATGCTTTGCCTTTCATAGTTGCTTATTTCATTTGATATATACACTCCTGGAAATTGAAATAAGAACACCGTGAATTCATTTTCCCAGGAAGGGGAAACTTTATTGACACATTCCTGGGGTCAGATACATCACGTGATCACACTGACAGAACCACAGGCACATAGACACAGGCAACAGAGCATGCACAATGTCGGCACTAGTACAGTGTATATCCACCTTTCGCAGCAATGCAGGCTGATATTCTCCCATGGAGACGATCGTAGAGATGCTGGATGTAGTCCTGTGGAACGGCTTGCCATGCCATTTCCACCTGGCGCCTCAGTTGGACCAGCGTTCGTGCTGGACGTGCAGACCGCGTGAGACGACGCTTCATCCAGTCCCAAACATGCTCAATGGGGGACAGATCCGGAGATCTTGCTGGCCAGGGTAGTTGACTTACACCTTCTAGAGCACGTTGGGTGGCACGGGATACATGCGGATGTGCATTGTCCTGTTGGAACAGCAAGTTCCCTTGCTGGTCTAGGAATGGTAGAATGATGGGTTCGATGACGGTTTGGATGTACCGTGCACTATTCAGTGTCCCCTCGACGATCACCAGTGGTGTACGGCCAGTGTAGGAGATGGCTCCCCACACCATGATGCCGGGTGTTGGCCCTGTGTGCCTCGGTCGTATGCAGTCCTGATTGTGGCGCTCACCTGCACGGCGCCAAACACACATACGACCATCATTGGCATCGAGGCAGAAGCTACTCTCATCGCTGAAGACGACACGTCTCCATTCGTCCCTCCATTCACGCCTGTCGCGACACCACTGGAGGCGGGCTGCACGATGTTGGGGCGTGAGCGGAAGACGGCCTAACGGTGTGCGGGACCGTAGCCCAGCTTCATGGAGATGGTTGCGAATGGTCCTCGCCGATACCCCAGGAGCAACAGTGTCCCTAATTTGCTGGGAAGTGGCGGTGCGGTCCCCTACGGCACTGCGTAGGATCCTACGGTCTTGGCGTGCATCCGTGCGTCGCTGCGGTCCGGTCCCAGGTCGACGGACACGTGCACCTTCCGCCGACCACTGGCGACAACATCGATGTACTGTGGAGACCTCACGCCCCACGTGTTGAGCAATTCGGCGGTACGTCCACCCGGCCTCCCGCATGCCCACTATACGCCCTCGCTCAAAGTCCGTCAACTGCACATACGGTTCACGTCCACGCTCTCGCGGCATGCTACCAGTGTTAAAGACTGCGATGGAGCTCCGTATGCCACGGCAAACTGGCTGACACTGACGGCGGCGGTGCACAAATGCTGCGCAGCTAGCGCCATTCGACGGCCAACACCGCGGTTCCTGGTGTGTCCGCTGTGCCGTGCGTGTGATCATTGCTTGTACAGCCCTCTCGCAGTGTCCGGAGCAAGTATGGTGGGTCTGACACACCGGTGTCAATGTGTTCTTTTTTCCATTTCCAGGAGTATAGTTTCCAGCTGTGTTGCAGCATTGGTTTTATAAAATAAAATAAAATGCATTTGCTAATGTGAAAACTTTCTGTCAACAGACCTATTAGATAATTATTTTATGATCCACATTCTTCGAAAAAGGTGCTCTTGGAATGGAAAGAACAATAAGAAGGGACTAATAACAGTAACTGCATATGTAATTTTCTTTTCAAGTACTTGGTAATTTTTTGTAGAATTAGTTTTTGTGGTGCACCACTTTAATTACATAGACATTAAGATGTGAAGAGACATTTCCCTTGTCTGCATTATTGTCTTTAGTGTAATGTATTTTTCTGCTTGAGCTATGTCATGTTTAGAGATAAGTTACTGCTGTTTGCCAGGCATAGTGTTACTGAATTTGACTTTGTGTTACTCTTCTAAGCCAGTTTACTACTGATTTATTTTTCTTGTTTGCTTCTCATTGCCCTATATTAGTTGTAATATTGTTGCTTACTGTGCCAATCTGCATTATTTTGTCATTGCTGTTTGCGTTAATTGTTTTGTGCTGCTGCATTGCCTCGTCCCTTAGTTTATGCATCTGAGCTCAGTAGATTTAAGTTAGCTTAAGAGGGGGTAGCCTATAAGAGAATGAGTTGCAGTGAATCTGAAGAAATGCACTGAGAGGTTATACGAGAAAAATACAGAAAGCATGCTTGGATAGGATGTTTTTTTGGCTGGAGCAAATGTTGAAATAAGAAGAAAGATTTATGGAATGAAGTTTTGGGTTGGACTGCAGTACCAAATGTTACACTGAAAACAAACCCTGTCCTTTCCTTTTGTGTTATCCCACTATGTGTTTGTGTACCCTTGTGTATTTGTTTTCTTTCTGTCTCTGTGTAGGTTCATAGAATTTTTTCTTCTTCTAACACTAAGCTACATTCACTATAATGAGGAATACCGTTATCCTCAAATATAATTTGCATTAATAATCTGTTATGTACTTTGTAAAGATGTTTAGACATTATTTACTCTGTTTTGTTTTAATGCTCATGTGTAAAGTTGATGTTTCAAAAGTTATTCTGATCTTTTATGTATGTACTCATGTCATAATTCCTGTAACCCTGATGTATATGTTATTTCGATTCTTTTGTAAAGCCTGTACTACAAATGTTATCTGTATTGTAATGTCCTTTAATGATGTATTTTGTACCTTTGTAATTGTATTCTTATGTTATAAAATTGTAATTGATACCAGTTCATCATATTATTAACTTGTTAGTTACATTTCACTGCACACTTTTCTGTTAGTCATAGTATATGGACAATATGTGAGAAGCAGGGACTGTTAGTGTTTGCACGTGGGTTAATAATTCAGCGAGGGACTGGATAACAGCATTGCTGGTTCTAAGGACAATTCCAAAAACTTTGTGAGTGCACAAGTGGTGATTATGGACTTGCTATATTAACTGCAAGACTCTTCAATGGTGATTGTGCACCCGCACAGTCGCAACAGATGGCTGCTGGCCATCTCTACAAGGACTGCAGTGGGTCTGCATCTCTGATGACCCACCAATACCACAATCTCTACCAGGACTACAGTGGCCCTGTCCACAATTTCTACAAGGGCTGCAGTGGGTCTGCACCTCTGGTGGCCCACCAATACCGTAATCTCTACCAGGACTACAGTGGGTCTGCTCTGTGATGACCTACCTACCAATCTTCTTCAAAACGTCGAATGACTCTGCTGTGGGTTTGCTCTGTTGTGGCCCATTACCTGTCAGCACGTCAAGAGTCAGCACTGTCTTTCAGTTGGAAGGACAACACTACTTCTTCAAGACTGCATGGAAATCCACTACTTCCGTGTGCATTGTCTTTTACTGCTCAGACTTTGAAAAAAAAAAAACACTGAAATTTTACTGTGATGAACAATCTGGACTGTCTTAATGGACTGTGAGAAAATTTTAGCTTTTGACCAACATTGTATAAATAAGTGTGTCCATTTGATATCTTTGTTATTGTAATTATGAAAAATTTTTTCAAATCATTATTGGCCACTGCCCAAAACAATTTGTAAAATTTTTTGTGGGGAGCATGGGGGCTATGTAAGTAGGCTGTTTATGTTTTCTTTATGTAAGTAGGCTGTTTATGTTTTCTTATTGGCAACGTTACGTAGCGCTCTATATGAAAATCACTGGCTGTGCTGTGTGCAGTCTGTGGCTAGTTTGCATTGTTGTCTGCCATTGTAGTGTTGGGCAACTGGATGTGAACAGCGCGTAGCGTTGCGCAGTTGGAGGTGAGCCGCCAGCAGTGGTGGATGTGGGGAGAGAGATGGCGGAGTTTTGAAATTTGTCATGAACTGCTATATATATTATGACTATTAAGGTAAATACATTGTTTGTTCTCTATTAAAATCTTTCATTTGCTAACTATCCCTATCAGTAGTTAGTGACTTCCGTAGTTTGAATCTTTTATTTAGCTGGCAGTAGTGGCGCTCGCTGTATTGCAGTAGTTCGAGTAACGAAGATTTTTGTGAGGTAAGTGATTTGTGAAAGGTATAGGTTAATGTTAGTCAGGGCCATTGTTTTGTAGGGATTTTTGAAAGTCAGATTGCGTTGCGCTCAAAATATTGTGTGTCAGTTTAAGCTCAGTCCTATATAAATGTTCAAAGGGGACGTTTCAAATATTGCTGCGCGGTGTGTGATCCTTACCGGGAGGGATTGACCGAGGACATCGGAAGGGTGCAAAAAAGGGCAGCTCGTTCTGTATTATCGCGTAATAGGGGAGAGAGTGTGGCAAATATGATACGCGAGTTGGGATGGAAGTCATTAAAGCAAAGACGTTTTTCGTCGCGTCGAGATCTATTTATGGAATTTCAGTCACCAACTTTCTCTTCCGAACGCGAAAATATGTTGTTGAGCCCAACCTACATAGGTAGGAATGATCATCAAAATAAAATAAGAGAAATCAGAGCTCGAACAGAAAGGTTTAGGTGTTCGTTTTTCCTGCGAGCTGTTCGGGAGTGGAATGGTAAAGAGATAGTATGATTGTGGTTCGATGAACCCTCTGCCAAGCACTTAAATGTGCATTGCAGAGTAATCATGTAGATGTAGATGTAGAAAGGAGTTTTGCTACTTGGGGAGCAAAATAACTGATGATGGATATAAAATGGATATAAAATGTAGACTGGCAATGGCCAGGAAAGTGTTTCTGAAGAAGAGGAATTTGTTAACATCGAGTATAGATTTAAGTGTCAGGAAGTCGTTTCTGAAAGTATTTGTACGGAGTGTAGCCATGTATGGAAGTGAAACGTGGACGATAAATAGTTTAGACAAGAAGAGAATAGAAGCTTTCGAAATGTGATGCTAAAGAAGAATGCTGAAGGTTAGATGGGTAGATCACATAACTAATGAGGAGGTATTGAATAGGACTGGGGAGAAGAGGAGCTTGTGGCACAACTTGACCAGAAGAAGGGATCGATTGGTACGACATGTTCTGAGGCATCAAGGGATCACCGATTTAGTACTGGAGGGCAGCGTGGAGGGTAAAAATCGTAGAGGGCGACCAAGAGATGAATAGACTAAGCAGATACAGAAGGATTTAGGCTGCAGTAGGTACTGGGAGATGAAGCAGCTAGCACAGGATAGAGTAGCATGGAGAGCTGCATCAAACCAGTCTCAGGACTGAAGACCACAACATCAACGTTTCAATCTCTGTCATCCTCCACTGTTCTTGCCCTCTAGCACGATGGAAGTCATTTCCTGATGCCTTTACAAATGTGCTGTCATCTGTCCCTTGTCCTCGTCAGTGTTTTTCAAATATTCCTTTCCTCTCGGATTCTGCGCCGAACCTCGTCATTGCTTACCTTATCAGTCCACCTAATTTTCAACATTCGTCTTTAGCACGACATTTCAAACGCTGCCATTCTCTTCTGTTCCGACTTTCACGCAGTCAGTGTTTCATTGCCGTGCACTGCAGTACTCCAAACCTACATCCTCAGGAATTCCTTCCTGAAATCAGGTCCTACGTTTGATACTAGTAGACTTCTGTCGGCCAGAACTGCCCTCTTTGCCAATGCCAGTCTGCTTTCGATGTCCTTGCTCCGTCCATTACGCCTTGTTTTGCTGCCTAGGTAGCAGATTTCATTAAATCCATCTACTTCGTGACCATTACTCCTTAAGTTTTTCGCTGCTCTCATTTCTGCCACTTCTCATTGCTTTCGTCCTTCTTCCCATTTACTCTCAGTCCGTGTTCTGTAGTCTTTAGAGTGTTTATTCGGTTCACCAGTGAGGTGTGCGTGGCTCGTGGTCCCACCATCGTGTATTCTAGACCCCCGCTTCCACCTCACTACGTTAACTTAAATTACTGGTGCCACTGGGATGCTGTTTTGCCTGACCTATCCATATATCCCCCCTCGTAGTATCTTTGCTCCACTGCTGTTACTTCGGCGGTCGTTTTCTGTCGTAAGGAGTTCGGATAGCGAGTTCGGGTCTATCCAGCCAGTTGGAACACGTCTGGAGCGCAGTCCGGACCCGCCAGTCGGGGAGTTGCAACGCAGTGCAGTCGGGTTGGAGCAGCGAGGTCTGCGTCGACGTGGCTCGCCCGACCTTTGCCGCCAGGCACCACTTGAGCCGGGCCACGGTCTGGGTGGATCGGCGGTCGGTCGTCCCACTGGACGACGCGTGTTGGCTCGCCGACGGTTCCTCAGTCGGCTGTGTGTGTGTGTGTGTGTGTGTGCATCGACTCCACATTTGTCTTCGTGCATGCTTAGTTATTGTTGGGTACCGTTCAGGATCAGATTGCATAACTGCAGGATTAGTTAAAAATGGGGGACGGAAATTGGTGGAAGTAGTGCATAAAGTGATAACTAAAGTTCTCTGGAACTTCTCTCCTCAGTCGGCTGTGTGTGTGTGTGTGTGCATCGACTCCACATTTGTCTTCGTGCATGCTTAGTTATTGTTGGGTACCGTTCAGGATCAGATTGCATAACTGCAGGATTAGTTAAAAATGGGGGACGGAAATTGGTGGAAGTAGTGCATAAAGTGATAACTAAAGTTCTCTGGAACTTCTCTCCTCAGTCGGCTGTGTGTGTGTGTGTGCATCGACTCCACATTTGTCTTCGTGCATGCTTAGTTATTGTTGGGTACCGTTCAGGATCAGATTGCATAACTGCAGGATTAGTTAAAAATGGGGGACGGAAATTGGTGGAAGTAGTGCATAAAGTGATAACTAAAGTTCTCTGGAACTTCTCTCCTCAGTCGGCTGTGTGTGTGTGTGTGTGCATCGACTCCACATTTGTCTTCGTGCATGCTTAGTTATTGTTGGGTACCGTTCAGGATCAGATTGCATAACTGCAGGATTAGTTAAAAATGGGGGACGGAAATTGGTGGAAGTAGTGCATAAAGTGATAACTAAAGTTCTCTGGAACTTCTCTCCTCAGTCGGCTGTGTGTGTGTGTGTGTGCATCGACTCCACATTTGTCTTCGTGCATGCTTAGTTATTGTTGGGTACCGTTCAGGATCAGATTGCATAACTGCAGGATTAGTTAAAAATGGGGGACGGAAATTGGTGGAAGTAGTGCATAAAGTGATAACTAAAGTTCTCTGGAACTTCTCTCCTCAGTCGGCTGTGTGTGTGTGTGTGTGCATCGACTCCACATTTGTCTTCGTGCATGCTTAGTTATTGTTGGGTACCGTTCAGGATCAGATTGCATAACTGCAGGATTAGTTAAAAATGGGGGACGGAAATTGGTGGAAGTAGTGCATAAAGTGATAACTAAAGTTCTCTGGAACTCAGAGAAGATACCTGAAGAGTGGCAGGAGTCGATTCTGATCTCAATTTTTAAGAAGGGCGACAAAATGGATTCTAGTAATTGTATAGGGATATCGCTATTACCAGTATGTTCCAAAATTTTCTCGAATATTCTGCTAAGCAGGTTTACACCATATGCAGATGAAATTGTGGGGGATTACCAAGCTGGCTTTCGGAGGAACAGATCAACTGTAGACCAAATATTCACCCTGCGTCAAATTTTGGAAAAGAAAAGGGAATACAATAAACTAGTTCATAATCTTTTCAAAGATTTTAGAAAAGCATACAATTCCGCATTGCAGTCACAATTGTACAGAATTCTTTTGGAACTTGGAATACCAAAGAAGTATTTTAGACTTATAGAGGAGAGTTTGAAAAACACAAAAGGTAGAGTGCGCGTTGGGAAATTGGAGTCAGAAGAATTTGTAATAAAGAACGGACTTCAGCAGGCGCTGTCTCCGCTACTTTTTACTCGTAATTTAGTCCTAGAATATATTGTACGAATGGCAGCAGATAATTCACAGGGTGTGGAGTTAAATGGAAATACTAAGATATTATGGTATGCACATGATATAAACATCATTAGCGATAGGAAAGAATCTGTAACAGCAAATGCGAATGCGTTAATCAAGGTTAGTGAAGATGTAGGTCTAAGGATAAGTGAAGACAAAACTAAATACCTGGTTACTACTGGAATGTCAACAGCAGTAGATCAGGAAATGTTAAGATTTGGAGACATGCAGTTGAAAAAGTGAACACATTTAAGTATCTAGGCGTGGACATCACTTCGAGAAATGAGATCGAATCCGAACTGAAGAAGAGATTACGGGCGGGAAATGCGTGCTACTTCTCACTGAATAGATTACTTTCATCACGGATATTGTCTAGAAATTTGAAGATTAGAATACACAAAACTATTATTCTACCAGTTATGCTGTACGGGTGTGAGAGTTGGTCCCTCACTGCGCAAAATTAAAAGCCATTTCGAGTATTTGAAAACAAAATTTCGAGGAAAATTTTCGGAGCAAAAAGGGATTACATTAGCGGAGAGTGGCGAAAACTGCGTAACGAAGAGGTTCACGAACTCTATTCGAGCCCTGACACAATCAGTATTATTAAATCACGTAGGCTGCGATGGGCGGGTCACGTAGCTCTTATGGATGAGGGCAGGGCAGCGCGCAGAGTACTGGTAGGGCACCTACAGGGAAAACGTCCTGTGGGGAGACCGAGGCGCAGGTGGGAGGACGATGTGAAGGCTGATTTGAGGAGCCTAGGTACTGAAGGTGAATGGAAGGAAATAGCCCAAGACTGGGACAGATGACGAAAACATGTCGCTGCGGTATCGGACTCTCGAGTCCGGTATGACCAGTGAGTGAGTGTACGGTTCAGGTCTCTGTGCAAGTGTTTGTCAGGTTCTGCGTGTAGTTTGCGTGATTCTGATTGACGAGTTATTCTGAATGTTGTCGGCGTATGGGCTCTGAGAGGTCGCTCGTCTCATCGGGCGGCGAGGGACTGGCGCTCTGGGCGCTTCTGGGCCCCACCAACTACCACCACCCTGTGGGACTCGGGTCGGTCCTTCCACGGTGCGAGGATGCCGCCCAGCCGGTGGGCGCGTTCCCTCTGCCCAGTGGGGTCCGAGCCGGTGTTTCGGCGGTCGTGTGCTGCAGGTGAGTGGGAGGCGCACCAGCAGTGCTGTCGCGACGCAGCAGCGGGCAGCCGGTCGGTCGCTGCGGACCGGGGAACTCACCTCCGCGCGGTGCATCCGGCTGGGTCCGCTGGCGGAGTGTGTCGGAGCACCACCACCTAGAGACAAGGCCGCGGCGCGAAATTCATAGCAGGTCGTGACGTCACTCCAAGCGGGCCACCATGTTGTGTTTCGAAGCGTTTATCTATCTACACGTTTGTTGCATCGAGTGCTATATTCGTGCTTAAAACTAGCGATTACAGTGTTTACGTGTAGTGAAGCTACTGTGAACATGGTTTACAAGTGTTGTGTGCCAAGGTGTCGTGGGAATTACGGAACTCGACCTAAAGTAATGTTGTTTTCCTTTCCGAAAGATGCGAATCTGCGTTGGAAATGTCTTTCAGCGATTCATCGGGACAATTTCCAACCCACTGAGCACACGAAGGTATGTAAAAAGTATATACCTAGTACAATTATTATTTTTTTCTGGTGGAATATCTTGCATTTTGGATACATTTGACTAAAATTGTGAGCAAAAGTTCGCAGTAAATAGGCCTAGTATTCGTTATCAAGTGGCTTTATTTTGATTTTGAAAACGAAATATAAATTTGTGGCTCGTGTTACTTTTTATTCGTGTTTAAATTTCTCTGCAGTTCGTATTTTGTTACGCATTACCGATACGTTTTATTCTCTATTTGTGAGAGGGTGTTGTTTTTCACTCTCGCATTAGCTAGCATGAGTGGTAACGAATGTTGAAACTGCTGTTTTCATGTTCAAAAAGCGATCTCTCTGTATGAAGCATATCTGTTTTATTTTTCGATGTGTCAAACAATGGAACAAATTAATCTAGAAATAGGTTAAATTTATTATCGACGTTTTTAGCTTGACACATTGTCTCATTCTAACTGCTGCAAATGTCTGCCGAAGGTTTGTAGATTTTCACTGTTGACTTATGCTCAAAATCTGCCATATTTTTACAGGAAAGAAAATTTACATTACAATAGCAATGCATAATTGTTTTTGTGAGGTGAGTTAAAAGGGATTGTTTGCTTGGGGAATGTACTCAACTTTCCTGAGGGAGCTCTGTAAACAGCTACACAATATTTATTTAGGATACTAAAGGCAGAGGAATTTAATATTATACACTGTATTAGTGCAGAATTTTTCAAGTGAGTGTAAATAATAGTTGTCTGGTCCAGAAAGAATGTACTTTATCACAGTGCATTTTTCACAAATGTACCTTGTTTTATCATGTATATCGCAATATTATTTACATCCCGCACTCGTACGTTTTCACTGGCTATTGATAAGTCTTATGTAATTACATTACCGGTAAAAAAGAATTATAAACTATAGTTTCTGCTATATCGCAATTGACAAAGTTACTTATTTTAACCATTCGGCAAAGTACTCTCCCCTTTGCGTGGTATCATTTGCCAAGATCTAGTTTCGTTATCTCCAGCGGTTTACGAGATATGACAGGCGTTATGAATATTTCATTCCCGCGCGTTGCGATCGGAAGTGAAGTTGCTGCAGATGCTCAATTTTTTCGAGATTGGAAGCAGATATTGATTCAAAGTTTTACGAAAATTTCAAAACCTCATCTGTATTTCATACTCAGCAATAGAATGTGTAATATGCATCAAACACAAATTCATAGCGACCCCTATTTTTTATGGCAACGTTCTCAAATTTGATACTCATCTGTGAAATACCACGATAGTTACGACCATTATCGAAATGATTGGCACTTCATCATGAAGCTGCCATATAAAACTAAAAGTATTTCAGAAATTAATTATTTTTTACGGAATAGGTTCTGTAAAACCGTTTGACAAAGATTTGCAGGCCGTGCGTCTCGATTCTTTAAGCGCAGCGCCAAGCCAACCCTGGCCCGCTTTGCGTGACGTCACAAGAGCGCGCCGCGGCCTTCTCTTTAGGTGGTGGTGGTCGGAGTGTGTCTGCAGCTGTCCGATAGCTACGAGCTCCGTGGCTCACCGACCCAGGACGCCAAAGTTGAGTGGTGTGCTAGGCACCCAAGCCACGCTCGTTCATGTACGAGGTGCATTCAAGTTCTGAGGCCTCCGATTTTTTTTCTAATTAACTACTCACCCGAAATCGATGAAACTGGCGTTACTTCTCGACGTAATCGCCCTGCAGACTTACACATTTTTCACAACGCTGACGCCACTATTCCGTGGCAGCGGCGAAGGCTTCTTTAGGAGTCTGTTTTGACCACTGGAAAATCGCTGAGGCAACAGCAGCACGGCTGGTGAATGTGCGGCCACGGAGAGTGTCTTTCATTGTTGCAAAAAAGCCAAAAGTCACTAGGAGCCAGGTCAGGTGAGTAGGGAGCACGAGGAATCACTTCAAAGTTCTTATCACGAAGAAACTGTTGCGTAACGTTAGCTCGATGTGCGGGTGCGTCGTCTCGGTGAAGCAGCACACGCGCAGCCCTCCCCGGACGTTTTTGTTGCAGTGCAGGAAGGAATTTGTTCTTCAAAACATTTTCGTAGGATGCACCTGTTACCGTAGTGCACTTTGGAACGCAATGGGTAAGGATTACGCCCTCGCTGTCCCAGAACCGTCATTTTTTCACCATTGGCGGTTACCCCAAATTTTTTTGCTGGCGGTGAATCTGTGTGCTTCCAATTGAGCTGACTGGCGCTTTGTTTCTGGATTGAAAAATGGCATCCGCGTCTCATCCATTGTCACAACCGACGAAAAGACAGTCCCATTCGTGCTGTCGTTGCGCGTCCACATTCCTCGGCAACGTGCCACACGGGCAGCCGTGTGGTCGTCCGTCAGCATTCGTGGCACCCACCTGGATGACACTTTTCGCATTTTCAGGTCGTCTTGCAGGATTGTGTGCACAGAACCCACAGAAATGCCAACTCTGGAGGCGATCTGTTCGACAGTCATTCGGCGATCCCCCGAAACAATTCTCTCCACTTTCTCGATCGTGTCGTCAGACCGGCTTGTGCGAGCCCGAGGTTGTTTCGGTTTGTTGTCACACGATGTTCTGCCTTCATTAAACTGTCGCACCCACATGTCTCCTTCAACTGTCGATGAATTTCAATTGGTTTCACACCACGCAAATTCAGAAAACGAATGATTGCACGCTGTTCAAGTAAGGAAAACGTCACCTGGCGGTAAAATTCCATCTGCCGTATGGTGCTGCCATCTCTGGGACGTATTGACAATGAACGTGGCCTCATTTTAAAGCAATACGCATGTTTCTATCTCTTTCCAGTCCGGAGAAAAAAAAATCGGAGGCCTTAGAACTTGAATGCACCTCGTAGTGTCGTTCGTTTCGGTGGTTCACTCTTCTGGAGCTTTTCCTGTGAGCAACACCCAGTGGTTCTAGTGGTGAAATCGAGCCGCCGTGCGGTGGAATTAACTGTATTCATTCACTACAATTCGAGTGCACCAGCGCCATTTTCTCCCTTTTGACCGTTAGTATTCTGGTTACCTGCCCTGACCACTGACGTAAATTCAGGCAGTGTTCCTTTTACGTGAAGTTAACTATTTTTTTTATTTATTTATTCTTCCGTGGGACCAAATTAAGGAGAAGTCTCCATGGTCATGGAACGAGTCAATATATGAAATTATAACACGATAGTAGAAACAGATAAAATGAAATATAAGAAACGTATTCAGGCGACAATTCGTAAGTTTACATAAAGAAAATCAACAATATAACACTGGAATTTGCTTAATTTTTCAGCTCTTCCAGGAGCTGCTCTACAGAATAGAAGGAGTGAGCCGTGAGGAAACTCTTCAGTTTAGACTTAAAAGCGTTTGGGCTACTGTTGAGATTTTTGAGTTCTACTGGTGGCTTATTGAAAATGGATGCAGCAGACTACTGCACTCCTTTCTGCACAAGAGTCAAGGAAGTGCATTCCACACGCAGATTTGATTTCTGCCTAGTATTAACTGAGTGAAAGCTGCAAACTCTTGGGAATAAGCTAATATTGCTAACAACAAACGACGTTAAAGAAAATATATACTGTGAGGGCAATGTCAGAATTCCCAGACTATTGAATACGGGTCGACAAGAGGTTCTCGAACTTACACCACATATAGCTCCAACAGCCCGTTGCTGAGCCAAAAATACCCTTTTTGAATCAGAAGACTTACCCCAAAAAATAATACCATATGACATAAACGTATGAAAATATGCGAAGTAGACTGCTTTTCGTGTTCAACTGTCACTTATTTCAGATACTGTTCTAATGGTAAATAAAGCAGCATTTAGTTTCTGAACAAGATCCTGAACATGGGCTTTCCACATCAGCTTACTATCTATCCGAACGCCTAGGAACTTGAACTGCTCCGTCTCGCTTATAATACGCCCATTCTGTCTGATCAAAACATCAGTTGTTGTTGAATTGTGAGTTATAAACTGTAAAAACTGAGTCTTACTGTGATTTAGCATCAAATTATTTTCCACAAGCCACGAACTTATTTCGTGAACTACATTATTTGATAACCTCATTTCAAGTGTACCAGCGGAATTTTCTGTCTTGTGGCCGTTAGTGTTCCTGGCCACTAACGTAATTTCAGGCAGCGTCCTTTCCTCACCTGTTGTCGCTGTACAACATGGTGTGTAGTTTTGACAGCTTAATGCATATTTCATTGTGGATATTCACGTCTGTAACAGTTTGGTCTTTGAGTTTTTATGTACCGATTGGTGGCTGGCAAGTCGTTTGGTCGGTCAGTCCGCGGCTGTCCCCTAATTGGGTTCCAACGGATCAAGTGTAGCTGGGCTGGGCCCACCACCTGTCTCACCTAAGTGAACGAGGGCAGACTTACCCCCTGGAGGCTTCTGGATGCTGTTGGCTTTACTGCCTGTCTCACCGGTGTTTAATTGTCTGTTTATAATCTATTACAGTCGCTGATAAAAGAAAAATTCTTGGTTTTACTGTGTTTCATGTAAGCAAGTTTGAATTCCGGCAAGTGCATATTTGCTAAAAGGTTATTCCCGTTGTGTTGTCTTTTTCTTTTGGTCTGGTTTCAGCTACTTAAAAATTAAGGCTTTGTGGTTATTTTTTTTTTAATTTTTGAAAATTAATTGTGGGTCTTCAGCCATGGAACCTCATTCTTAAAATTACCTTTCAATTTTGGTATTTAATTGTGGCCTTCAGCCGTTTGTATTGCACCTTGCATATGTTTGTTCTGTCTAATTTGCTTTGAGGCTTTCCACCTAGCTCTGCTAATTATATATATATATATATATATATATATATATATATATATATATATATATATATATATATATATATATATTAGCAAATAAAATAATTATATATATATATATATATGTGTGTGTGTGTGTATGTGTGTGTGTGTGTGTGTGTGTGTGTGTATATATGTATATATATGTAATTATTTTATTTGCTATTTTAACTGCATTTTTATCTTGTTGATTTTTAAGATTTTTTTGTTTGGAGGCCTTCAGGCTTGAAAGAGTTGCATTTTGAAGCTAGTAATTGTAAACGATCGACTATGTGCCGTTTTGGTTTAAAGGTTGTATTAAATTACAATAAAGTACAATTCCGAGTGAAACTGACCAACACCTTATTTGGCCCTTTCCACAATCCTAACCACCTGTTCTGCCCAGTGGGTTTAGTGGGTGCCTCAGGCAGATCCCATAATTCTTATTCATTTCCACTGAGGGTAGCAATGTCACCGGAGAATCATATCATTGACATACTTTCATCTTGTATTTTAGTTCCACTCCTGAACCTTAGTGTTATTTCGACCATTGCTTCTTCGATGAGCAGATGGGATAGTAGGGGCGAAACACTCCATCCCTGTCGTGTACTTCGTTCTTGGTCTTCCACTCTTATTTTTCCCTCTTGGCTTTCGTACATATATGACCCGTCTCTCCCTACAGCTTACCCCTATTTTTCTCAGAATTTCGAACATATTGCACCATTTTACTTTGCCAAACGCTTTTCACAGGTCGACAGATCCTATTAACGTGTCTTGATTTCTCTTTAGTCTTGCTTATATTATTAACTGCAACGTGAGAATAGCCTCTCTGGTGCCTTCACCTTTCCTAAAGCCAAACTGATCGTCATCCGACACATCCTCAATTTTCTTTTCCATTCTTCGGTATATTATTCTTGTCAGAAACTCAGCAACTTGGATGCATCAGCTGTTAAGCTGATTGTGCGATAATTCTCACACTTGTCAGCACTTGCTGTCTTCTAAATTGTGTGGATGACATTTTTCCGAAACTCAGATGGTATGTCGCCAGACTCATACATTCTACACTCCAACGCGAATAGTCGTTTTGTTGCCACTTCCACTAATCATATTAGAAATTCTGATGGAATGTTATCGATCCCTTCTGCCTTACTTGATCTTCAATCCTCGAAAGCTCTCTTAAATTCTGATTCTAATCCTGGATACCCTTTCTCTTATAAATGGACTCCTGCTCCTTTTTCTATGACATCAGACAAATCTCACCCTCATAGACGCCTTTAATGTATTCTTTCCACCTATCCGCTCTCTCCTCTGCATTTAACAACGGAACTTTGGCTGCACTCTTAATGATTCCGCCCATGCCTTTAATTTCACCGAAGGTTGTTTTCACTTTGCTACTGTCATTTCTCTTTCGGTTTCTTCACATTTTTCATGCAGCCATTTCGTCTTAGCTTCCCTGCACTTCCTACTTAATTCATTCCTCTGAGATTTGTATTTCTGTATTCCTCAATTTCCCTGAACGTTTTTGTTCTTCCTTCTTTCATCGATCATCTGAAGTATTTCTTCTGTCACCCATGGTTTCTTCGCAGTTACCTTCTTTGTACCTCTGTTTTTCCTTCCAACTTGTGGGATGGCCCTTTTTAAGGATGTCCATTCATCTTCAACTGTACTGCCTACTGAGCTATTCCTTATTGTTGTATCTATAGCCTTAGAGAACTTCAAGCGAATCTCGGCATTGCTTAGTACTTCCGTATGCCACTTCTTTGCGTATTGATTCTTCAAGACTAATGTCTTACACTTCAACCTACTCTACATCCTCTTCATCGCTACTTATTGTAATCTGAGTCTACATCTGCTCCCGGGTACAATCCAGTATCTGATTTCGGAATCTCTGTCTGACCACGATGTAATCTAAATGAAATCTTCCCGTATCATCGCGCCTTTTCCAAGTATACCTCCTCATCTTGTGATTCTTGAACAGAGTATTCGTTATTACTAGCTGAAACTTATTACAGAACTCAATTAGTTTTTCTCCTCTCTCATTCCTTGTCCCAAGCCCATATTCTCCTGTAACCTTTTCTTCTACTCCTTCCCCTATAACTGCATTCCAATCCCCCATGACTATTATATTTTCGTCCCCCTTTACACTCTGTATTACCCTTTCAATATCCTCATACACTTTCTCTATCTCTTCATCTTCAGCTTGAACGTCGGCATGTATACCTGGACTATCGTTGTCGGTTCTGGTTTGCTGTCGATTGTGATAAGAACAATCCTATCACTGAACTGTCCACAGTAACACACTCCTTCCTATTCGTAACGTATCTGACTCCCGTTACACCATTTTCTGCTGCTGTTGATATAACCTATACTTATCTGAACACAAATCCTTGTCTTCTTTCCATTTCATCTCACTGCCCCCTACTATATCTAGATTGAGCCTTGTATTTCCCTTTTCAGATTTTCCACCTTCCCTACCGCATTCAAGCTTGTGACATTCCACGCCCTGAATCGTAGAACGTTATCCTTCCATTGGTTATTCCACCTTTTTCTCCTCTCCCAGAGATGCGAATGTGGGACTATTATGCGATCTTTTACCAATGGAGAGACCACCATGACACTTTTTCAGGTACAGGCCACATGTCCTGTGGATACACGTTACGTGTCTTCAATGCAGTGGTTTCCATTGCCTTCTGCATCCTCGCGCCTGTGATCATTGTTGATTCTTCCGCCTTTAGGAGCAGTTTCCCCGCCTCAAGGGCAGGAGAGTGGGCTGAACCTCTGTCCGCTCCCCCGCCCTCTTTGACGAGTCCGTTGGCATAACGGAAATATTCGGCCGCCAATGCTGATTATTAATCAGAATTCAAGCGGTGACGGGTTTCGAACCAGTGACCGTAATGCGCCCCAAATTCCCACAGATCAGGTACCGAACGGCCGACCTAGTGGAATCGAAACGTTCGCAACCAGGATAAGCAAAGAAAAATCTCATTTATTGCTTTGGCAAAATATATTTGATTCAGTTCAATGTTTCTAACTCTCTGTACACGTTCCCAGTAGAAAATATGTCTTTCGTGCTAGGTAACTTGTTCAGCACCGTAAAGCGGCTAACATTTTGTCATTTCTCACCATCTTTTATCGCATATAATCAGAAACTAAGAAAAAAACAGTAACTACTCTGGGTAGAACTCTGACATTTAACTTTCTTTTTAACTCAACAGATACCTGCATTATAAAGTCATAAAAATTCATTCATAATTGCACAGTAATAACATTTATCCCCAGAATTTATCCTCATAAACATTTTACGAACTCTTACCCGCAATTTCCACACACGAATCTGTTCAAGACCCTTCAAAAATAACATATATGATAGCTTTCACCCAAAGAAGTTTACCCCAAAAATACTGCATATAATTTGCGCATAGCTGCATGTTCTATTCCCAAAAGCAATAAAAATTCTAATGCAGTCTGATGACCTCTACTCACCAAAATTTGTACCAATATTAACTTCTGTTAATTTACATAGATCACAAGAAAAACCCATCCATCACAATACAAGTAACACATTTAAATAACCCTTGAGACTTCTCCCCAAATCTTATCTACAGTCCAATTTAGAGTTGTCACTTTTGTAAAATTATTGACAAATCACTGACCTCCGTGCATCAAGAACTGTAAGGTTAATATTTGCTCACTCCTTGCACTGAATTTTGCCTCGCTAATCTATTACATAAGTCGTGAATTCATCATTACTAGCCATTACGAAAAAACAGAAATAATACCCAAAATTCTTAAACACTACACGCAATAAAACACCTACATAGATATCCACATTTGTATACATACCACGTTATTCTTTTAGAAGGTGCAGCTCCGCCGCCGTTGCCTCTTATAACACATTTCTCTCCAGCGTAAGTACCGTCTGAATCTCACCTTTCTACATTTTTTTAACCTGCTCAATTTGAGGCATCTGACCTTGTTAACCACAAAATTTTGTACTACCTCAGCAACACCACTTTTAGAATCGAGGAAAGCACACTTTCTTTCACCCTCAACATCGATTTTCACACATACAAGCTGCACATTTTTAATTTCTCCCCCCTTCAAACATTCCTCATTTAATATATCATTTATAATATCCCTTTCCTTCTCCTCCAAATTTATGGCACATTTCATGTGTTCATATCAACCCTCAGTCTCATTGTCGGCATCAAACAGTTCATTAAACACATTCCTTGCCCTGATTTCATCTTTTCTCTCTTCAAGGCCTCTTGCTGCTTTCAATTTCTCCTGTGCCTTCCATAATATTTTTCTGTACCGTCTCCAGTCATTAACTGAATAGTCACTTTGTTCCATGCCGTAACCTTCTTTACTAACATTGTCTCCTAAACCAATATTTTTCCCATTACAAATTTCTGTATTCTCCCCAATCTACCGCTAAACATTTATATTATATAAATCACCCTCAAAACCTGTCCTCTTTAACATCAATTATACTGTTCCCTTCCTCCGAAATAACAGTATCAGTAACTGGAACGTCATTGCAATTAATCACAAAATTTAGAACTTCATCTCTGTTAAACAATACCTCACTTATCTCCTCTGAATCATTACAGTCTTAGCACAGATAACTCCATCAACTTCCGCAGATAAGCCATAAGTTTGATTATTTAAACCTTGCTTTACATCCTTTGATTTATTTCAAAAATCACATTCAACAGCTCCACTAAGCTCCTCTGCTACATCACACAAATTGCCGCTATTGCATCACACCACATAAGAAAGACAGTAGACTCGTATTCCGCCGAATTCGGATTTACTTCTGTCTCCACTACAGTTTCCCTCCTGCCGGACTCATGCACCGCTTTATATCTTGAGCTACCGTTTACCGCATCATTTTCATATTCATCATTCAACAGCCACTCATAATTCGTGTTTCCATTAGAGAGAAATAAATGCACAAAATCCTTCCTCCGAGATATTTGAATCGGTAGCTTCAACCTTGGCAACGTCAGCCCCTCTAACATCGGTCTTACCTCTCTTCAACAACAAACCGCCCAGTTCTGTCGATACTCAATGAAATTCGTCTCCAACCCGCCAGACTGCTGCTACAGGCCCTTCACAGATAGCTTCTCCACCAACACAAAATCATCTGCATTTCCTTCGCCCACATTCATTACTATCATTGTTGCTAGTGGCTATTGCTGAGTCCATCATACATACCACCTCCACAAAATTCAGATTCATTTCAGCCTCTCTTCTGGTCACAGAGTTTTCCATCATACATACATTCATTCCATCTTTCACTTCCCTTTCGCAAAATAAGTTCTTCAGCCTGTAACCTCCCCCTCACTTACCGACCTTAATGACAGTGAAAAATGAAACCGCGTGTACCTAATGGGAGTTTTGGAAAAGCAATCGTCACCGAAGTTAACCTGTCGGTAAAGAGGGAGGAAAGGGTTACATCTAAATGAAAGGAAATGTGCTAATGAAACTGGTGGAAATTAATTTTGAAAAGGGGTAAAGTTAATAAAGAAAGTAAATGTGCAGCCGTTACGTTAACAATTAACTAGCGGTAATTAGGTATTTGAGATTTGGGGGAAATTACAGTCGCCAGTCCTAAGGACAATTACTATAGTAACTGAAAAAGAAAGGTTATTACACATATAATTAGCACTAGAAGCGTGGCAACTGAAGGTTGACACGTGTAGTGTGAAAACTGAAAGTTTGTCAGAAGTAATAAATTTCGTTACACCCTGACTTAATTTAGCAAAAGAATTAATAAAACCGGAAAATCGAAAGTTAATTTAGTGACTGAAGTTAATAGTGAGCTTTCTTTCTGAAGCACATCGAAATTCAGTAAAATACGGTTAGTCTTGGACTACCTCAACAATCATTTCAAAAGCTACTTGAATCTACGCAATTTAGAAAGAAGAGATTTAACTTTGAACTTGAATTAAATGATTCTGAACTATTAACAATAGTAAAATTTAGTACGTACCAAGCTGAGCTGCAGTCACAGGTAAGCTAAAATACGGTAACAAAGCTCGCACTCTTAATTCGTGCTTGTGTAATCTGAATATTGTAGCCAGCTATTAATGCCATAACTGAACTTTGAAATTAAAGCAGTGAAAACGAGTTAGCTATATTACTTTAATGCTGGCGTTTGAATTTCAACGACACTCGGGTTCATTTCGGAAAAGGAAGGGAATCTGCTTGGTAATGCAATTGGGACAATGAGCAACAAAAGTTCATGCTAAGTTGCTGTAATTATAGTGACGAAAATGGAACAGTTTGAAAAGCTGAGGTCTGCCATACAGTTCTAAAACTTTACGTGCGTCCAGTCTTCCTCGTCGGTTGATTGAAGGTTTGAAGCCGTCGGTCGAGGAGGTGGCGACAGTCACTCATCGTCGGCCGTCGCTGTTGCTGAAGCTGGATGTTGGCGCGCCTTCTTCTCGACACGGTCACCAGGCGAAACGGGCTCTTGATGTGCGCTAGTTAATGTTTCCCGTCCGCGACACCGTGTCAGAAACTATCATAGCGAGTCGAGCGCAATTACATGCTGCCAAACCCCGAAAGCGCGGCAACTCGCGGGAGCGTCACACAACACACCTGCTCCACTCGCTACTCCCGCCACACTCCTTCTGCTCAGCCCGCGCTCCACGCGGCAGAGTTAACACTACCAAAGATCCTACACACTTTGATTCTTCACACGACCTATCGACGTAATCGTTCGATAGCAGTTTTCCCTAGGCAAGACCCAGCGTAAAAATACAAATAATATTTACGAAACAAACCAATTATACATCGACATAAATGCATAAATATACAAATAGTAAAACAATTACAATATACAAAGAGACAGAAATGTCATATCTTGAGGTAACAAAGCAAGGAAAGAAAATAATAGCACAATAGATGGAAATAGGAGGATATGCATTTCCGGCGTTACAAGCCCCGTATCATCATTATGTCTTCTTAATACATTCCATAATATTTCTCACGCCTTTGTTATTGTTCAACCGCTTAAAATTTTTCCTAAATTTATTCTTACTTCTTACTACGTCCATTTCTAACAGCTGAGACTTCTTTGCCGAATTTTCAGTAACCACGGAATTTTTTTTTTGACATAATGTGTCTTTTATATCTCATTCATGCCGCCACCGCCAGACCTGAGATATGACCTCTAGTTCTCTGATCTCTTATTCTGGGCGGTTTTTGGGTTAAAGAATCTCAGGAAACTACAGGAAGGGCGTCATTCTAAAAGAGTGCAGGACGAAGATAGGAAAGTAGACCTAGACAAATCTGTATTGTAGTTGTGAATTATCGTAACTGTGTTGGAAAAGACACAGAGCTCCAAGCGCCAATAGAAAGCAGTGAAGCCCAAATCGTTATAGGTACGGAAAACTAGCTGAAGCTGGAAATAACTTCAGCCGAATTTTTTACATACGACCTGACCACACCACAGTCGTCCACTTGACAATGGCGCAGGAGATGTCTGCCGAAAGCTCGTGGGCACTGAACCAATTGACGCGGCTTGAAAGCCGAGAATGTTTTGTTAACGGATATCGGCTCGAAAGCATGCATTCGTACGGACCTAACCTTGTTCAGAAAAGGATATGCAAGTATTAAATACAGTTGGTGGTGGCATGTTTCTTACTGTAAGAGCTAATTTACCTTGTAGTGAAGTTCCTGTAAGTTAGTATAAGGTAGAGGTAATACTTGACAACTGAAATAAATAAATAAATTCTTTTTATCGCCCCACCCACAACTGACATGATACAGTTGCTGAACAATGCAAATGAAACTTCAGTCCCATTACTAATAGGTACCGCATTCATAGAATAATATTTGCTGCGGACTTCAATCTAACCTCGATATGTTGGCGAAAATACATGTTTAAAGTAGGAGGTAGGCATAAAACGTTGTCCGAATCGTTCTGAATGTGTTCTCTGAAAATTATTTTGAACAATTGGTTTCGAAGCCCATTCGAAGTGCAAACGGTTGCGAAAAAATACTTGACCTCTTTGCAACCCCTAAGCAGATAGGCACTATCGTTACGGATACAGGGATTTTTGACCGTAAAGTTGTTGTAGCGAGACTGAATACAGTAACAGCCAAACACGTCAAAAATAAATGCAAAATACGTCTAACTTACTTAAAGTAGTAAAGGAGTTTTGCTATTTAGGGAGTAAAATAACCGATGATGGTCGAAGTAGAGAGGATATAAAATGTAGACTGGCAATGGCAAGGAAAGCGTTTCTCAAGAAGAGAAATTTGTTAACATCGAATATAGATTTAGGTGTCAGGAAGTCGTTTCTGAAAGTATTTGTATGGAGTGTAGCCATGTATGGAAGTGAGACATGGACGATAACTAGTTTGGACAAGAAGAGAATAGAAGCTTTCGAAATGTGGTGCTACAGAAGAATGCTGAAGATAAGGTGGGTAGATCACGTAACTAATGAGGAGGTATTGAATAGGATTGGGGAGAAGAGAAGTTTGTGGCACAACTTGACTAGAAGAAGGGATCGGTTGGTAGGACATGTTCTGAGGCATGGAGGGATCACAAATTTAGCATTGGAGGGCAGCGTGGAGGGTAAAAATCGTAGAGGGAGACCAAGAGATCAATACACTAAGCAGATTCAGAAGGATGTAGGTTGCAGTAGGTACTGGGAGATGAAGAAGCTTGCACAGGATAGAGTAGCATGGAGAGCTGCATCAAACCAGTCTCAGGACTGAAGACCACAACAACAACAACGTCTATTTAAAAAGAAGACAGAAATTCGCTTGACGCCGCGCTAAGAGACAGTGCCTTAAGGCCAGGTTTGGTTTAAATTCAGAGAAATAATATCGACGGCCATTGGGAGACACATACCAAATAAATTAATAAGAGATGCTGCTGATCCGCCATGGTGCACTAGGCACGTCGGAACGCTGTTACAGAAGCGACGAAAAAAGTATGCAAAGTTTAAAAACAAATTGCAAATTGCAAAAGATTGGTGAAGTTTTACAGAAACTCGAAATATAGCGCGAACCCCAATGCGAGATACTTTTGATACTTTCCACAACGAAACTCTGTCTCGAAGACTTGCAGAAAATCCAGAGAGATTCTGCCCGGCGACAATGGTGGTCAGCGCCCCTAAAGGGGAGTTGAGACCCGGCAGTCAGGGGAAGACAAGGATTCGGTTAAGATTGTGGACCGGGGCCGTAGTCATTTACTGTTTGTTGCCTTCTGTAGTTGTACACGTTTATTTCAAAACAGTAATTCCAGACTGAACAATAAACAAAAACACCACACGTTATTAGTGAAGGAATGAGCAACTGTGTAAAATGAAAGTGTTTTCAGGCCGTTACAGTTTAGCAAACACCATAAAATACAGATGCAACAGGTAATGTTTTAAAAACAAGCAACTGTGATCTGGGCAGAAGGCCTTACTCGCCAGGAATGGAAATAAATTAAGAATATTTAAGAACTCGCTGCCATTTACAACTTACAAATATTAAAATATTACAGACACAGCAGAAGCCATCATCACCTTTAATGCAGGCATTACGAGATATTATAATAAATAATACAATAATAATACACGAGGACCAGCGAAGACGGTGCTCCAGGAATCGACCTCTGAAAACAAACACTTTCGCGAGCGATGAGATAGGCAGCCATGAGTTGCATTCACTTCACAAAATGGTAACTCAGACTGGCGGCAGTCCAGCGAATGACTAATGGTAACTTGCTGAAGCTACCTGACGTCCGACAAACCAAATACAACGCTGGAACAAGACGCCAAAATCAGGAACCGGCGATCTGCACTACGCCCTCAGAATACAAAAAATCACCAAGCGGCCTACAATCAAGAAAGCTGTCAAAACTACACGCCTTCTACATCTACATCTACATCTACATTTATACTCAACAAACCACTTTACGTGCCACTGTCATTACCTCCCTTTCCTGTTCCAGTCGCGTACGGTTCGCGGGAAGAACGACTGCCGGAAAGCCTCCGTGCGCGCTCGAATCTCTCTAATTTTACATTCGTGATTTCCTCGGGAGGTATAAGTAGGGGGAAGCAATATATTCGATACCTCATCCAGAAACGCACCCTCTCGAAACCTGGCGAGCAAGCTACACCGCGATGCAGAGCGCCTCTCTTGCAGAGTCTGCCACTCGAGTTTGTTAAACATCTGTAACGCTATCACGCCTACCAAATAACCCAGTGACGAAACGCGCCGCTCTTCTTTGGATCTTCTCTATCTCCTCCGTCAACCCGACCTGGTACGGATCCCACACTGATGAGCAATACTCGAGTATAGGTCGAACGAGTGTTTTTTAAGCCACCTCCTTTGTTGATGGACTACATTTGCTAAGGACTCTCCCAATGAATCTCAACCTGGCGCCCGCCTTACCGACAATTAATTTTATGTATTCATTCCACTTCAAATCGTTCCGCACGCATACTCCCAGATATTTTACAGAAGTAACTGCTGTCAGTGTTTGTTCCGCTGTGACATAATCGTACAATAAAGGATCGTTCTTTCTATGTATTCGCAATACATTACGTTTGTCTCTGTTAAGGGTCAGTTGCCACTCCCTGCACCAAGTGCCCTTCCCCTGCACATCTTCCTGCATTTCGCTGCAATTTTCTAATGCTGCAACTTCTCTCTATACTACAGCATCATCCGCGAAAAGCCGCATGGAACTTCCGACACTATCTACTAGGTCATTTATATATATTGTGAAAAGCAATGGTCCCATAACACTCCCCTGTGGCACGCCAGAGTTACTTTAACGTCTGTAGACGTCTCTCCATTGAGAACAACATGCTATCTTCTGTTTGCTGAAATCTCTTCAATCCAGGCACACAGCTGGTCTGATATTCCGTAGGCTCTTACTTTGTTTATTAGGCTACTGTGCGGAACTGTATCGAACGCCTTCCGGAAGTCAAGGAAAATGGCATCTACCTGGGAGCTTGTATCTAATATTTTCTGGGTCTCATGAACAAATAAAGCGAGTTGGGTCTCACACGATCGCTGTTTCCGGAATCCATGTTGATTCCTACAGAGTAGATTGTGCGTTTCCAGAAACGACATGATACGCGAGCAAAAAAACATGTTCTAAAATTCTACAACAGGTCGATCTCAGAGATATATGCCTATAGTTTTGCGCATCTGCTCGACGACCCTTCTTGAAAACTGGAGCTACCTCTATTCTTTTCCAATCATTTGGAACCTTCCGTTCCCCTAGAGACTTGCGGTACACGGCTGTTAGAAGGGGGGCAAGCTCTTTCGCGTACTCTGTGTAGAATCGAATTGGTATCCCGTCAGGTCCAGTGGACTTTCCTCTGTTGAGTGATTCCAGTTGCTTTTCTATGCCTTGGACATTTATTTCGATGTGAGCCATTTTTTTGTTCGTGCGAGGATTTAGAGACGGAACTGCAGTGCGGTCTTCCTCTGTGAAACAGCTTTGGAAGAAGGTGTTTAGTATTTCAGCTTTACGCGTGTCATCCTCTGTTTCAATGCCATCATCATCCCGGAGTGTCTGGATATGCTGTTTCGAGCCACTTACTGATTTAACGTAAGACCAGAAATTGCTAGGATTTTCTGTCAAGTCGGTACATAGAATTTTATTTTCGAATTCACTGAACGCTTCACGCATAGCCGTCCATACGCTAACTTGACATCGTTTAGCTTCTGCTTGTCTGAGAAGTTTTGGCTGCGTTTAAATTTGCAGTAAAGCTCTCTTTGCTCTCGCAGTAGTTTCCTAACTTTGTTGTCGACCACGGTGGGTTTTTCCCGTCCCTCACAGTTTTACTCAACACGTACATGTCTAAAACGCATTTTACGATTGCCTTGAACTTTTTTCCATAAGCACTCAACATTGTTAGTGTCGGAACAGAAATTTTCGTTGTGATCTGTCAGGTAGGCTGAAATCTGCCTCCTATTACTCTTGCTAAACAGATAAACCTTCCTCCGTTATTTTATATTCTTATTTACTTCGATATTCAGGGATGCTGCAACGGCCTTATGATCACTGATTCCCTGTTGTGCGCTTACAGGGTCGAAAAGCCTCGGCTCTGTTTGTTATCAGTAGGTCCAAGATGTTATCTCCACCAGTCGGTTGTCTGTTTAATTGCCTTACCGGACAGCAGCGGCAAGGAGAGGGAACGTACACTCCCGTTAGATGCAGCGACCTGCAGGGCAGGTAACTGGGGCGTTAGCGGCCAGCAGGCAGGAAAGATACCGCTGGTTGAACTCTACAGATTGAAACAAGCTGGCAGCAGTAGACAGTATGGAGAAGTCGAGGAAAGCTCGGCAGGTGCGCCTTGCCCAGGCACGCCACTCGCCGCTCTTCGCCTCGGCGACGCTACGGGCAGCGACGCGACCCGAGCCACTGCAGCATCGCCAGACGTCACAGTGGAGGAGGTTTCTCCGCACTCGTCTTGAAGCCTGCGGGGTGCGGTTGACGAGCAGGCCGTTGCAGCATCCCTGAATTTGGAAGTTAATAGGAATATAAAAAAAGGGCGGAAGGTATATCTGTTTAGCAAGAGTAATAGAAGGCAGATTTCAGACTACCTAACAGATCAAAACGAAAATTTCTGTTCCGACACTGACAATGTTGAGTGTTTATGGAAAAAGTTCAAGGCAATCGTAAAATGCGTTTTAGACAGGTACGTGCCGAGTAAAACTGTGAGGGACGGGAAAAACCCACCGTCGTTCAACAACAAAGTTAGGAAACCACTTCGAAAGCAAAGAGAGCTTCACTGCAAGTTTAAACGCAGCCAAAACCTCTCATACAAACAGAAGCTAAACGATGTCAAAGTTAGCGTAAGGAGGGCTATGCGTGAAGCGTTCGGTGAATTCGAAAGTAAAATTCTATGTACCGACTTGACAGAAAATCCTAGCAGGTTCTGGTCTTACGTTAAATCAGTAAGTGGCTCGAAACAGCATATCCAGACACTCCGGGATGATGATGGCATTGAAACAGAGGATGACAAGCGTAAAGCTGAAATACTAAACACCTTCTTCCAAAGCTGTTTCACAGAGGAAGACCGCACTGCAGTTCCTTCTCTAAATCCTCGCACGAACAAAAAAATGGCTGACATCGAAATAAATGTCCAAGGAATAGAAAAGCAACTGGAATCACTCGACAGAGGAAAGTCCACTGGACCTGACGGGATACCAATTCGATTCTACACAGAGTACGCGAAAGAACTTGCCCCCCTTCTAACAGCCGTGTACCGCAAGCCTCTAGAGGAACGGAAGGTTCCAAATGATTGGAAAAGAGCTCAGGTAGTCCCAGTCTTCAAGAAGGGTCGTCGAGCAGATGCGCAAAACTATAGACCTATATCTCTGACGTCGATCTGTTGTAGAATTTTAGAACATGTTTTTTGCTCGAATATCATGTCGTTTTTGGAAACTCAGAATCTACTATGTAGGAATCAACATGGATTCCGGAAACAGCGATCGTGTGAGACCCAACTCGCTTTATTTGTTCATGAGACCCAGAAAATATTAGATACAGGCTCCCAGGTAGATGCTATTTTTCTTGACTTCCGGAAGGCGTTCGATACAGTTCCGCACTGTCGCCTGATAAACAAAGTAAGAGCCTACGGAATATCAGACCAGCTGTGTGGCTGGATTGAAGAGTTTTTAGCAAACAGAACACAGCATGTTGTTATCAACGGAGAGACGTCTACAGACGTTAAAGTAACCTCTGGTGTGCCACAGGGGAGTGTTATGGGACCATTGCTTTTCACAATATATATAAATGACCTAGTAGATAGTGTCGGAAGTTCCATGCGGCTTTTCGCGGATGATGCTGTAGTATATAGAGAAGTTGCAGCATTAGAAAATTGTAGCGAAATGCAGGAAGATCTGCAGCGGATAGGCACTTGGTGCAGGGAGTGGCAACTGACCCTTAACATAGACAAATGTAATGTATTGCGAATACATAGAAAGAAGGATCCTTTATTGTATGATTATATGATAGCGGAACAAACACTGGTAGCAGTTACTTCTGTAAAATATCTGGGAGTATGCGTGCGGAACGATTTGAAGTGGAATGATCATATAAAATTAATTGTTGGTAAGGCGGGTACCAGGTTGAGATTCATTGGGAGAGTCCTTAGAAAATGTAGTCCATCAACAAAGGAGGTGGCTTACAAAACACTCGTTCGACCTATACTTGAGTATTGCTCATCAGTGTGGGATCCGTACCAGATCGGGTTGACGGAGGAGATAGAGAAGATTCAAAGAAGAGCGGCGCGTTTCGTCACAGGGTTATTTGGTAACCGTGATAGCGTTACGGAGATGTTTAACAAACTCAAGTGGCGGACTCTGCAAGAGAGGCGCTCTGCTTCGCGGTGTAGCTTGCTCGCCAGGTTTCGAGAGGGTGCGTTTCTGGATGAGGTATCGAATATATTGCTTCCCCCTACTTATACCTCCCGAGGAGATCACGAATGTAAAATTAGAGAGATTAGAGCGCGCACAGAGGCTTTCAGACAGTCGTTCTTCCCGCGAACCATACGCGACTGGAACAGGAAAGGGAGGTAATGACAGTGGCACGTAAAGTGCCCTCCGCCACACACCGTTGGGTGGCTTGCGGAGTATAAATGTAGATGTAGATGTAGATGTCCACCCTCGTGACCGCAGACCCCTGCCACGCGGCAGTCGACGGGCGCCGACAGAGGTCCCGGCGTGTTCCTCGCACTTCGACCATGAATATAACAGACTGGCCCTGACGTCATTTTCGTGGCTCCAACATCTCTGGGCTAAACTCACGGGAATATTGGCAAGACGTGGTTGTTTCGTGTTGCGCTTATGGCTGTACTCGGCGTTTTGTCGGGGGAA
The DNA here is from genome assembly GCF_023864275.1 of Schistocerca cancellata. Lineage (NCBI taxonomy): Eukaryota > Metazoa > Arthropoda > Insecta > Orthoptera > Acrididae > Schistocerca > Schistocerca cancellata. Next base: position 518,243 of record NW_026046819.1, on the reverse strand, counting down.
ATGGCATTACATTTCACGTGTGTTTCTATGATAGTGCAGATGCGTTTATTGAAATCTGCCGACGTGACTTTTATATGTTTTTCACACTTGAAATAGAGTATCACGTAAATTGAAGTGTTGAAAGTGATGCCTGTAAAGTCAGACTCATATTACATTTTGGAAAGTATCTGTGATAATTCGGTTACAGAAGTAAGTATAAGTGTTTCTCGTTCCTACTCATAGGTTCCCTAAGGATGAAAACCGAAGGCAGCTTTGGATACAGCCCCTGAAACGGAAAAACTTTAAGCCATCCGCACATACGCGCCTTTTCCTATATACAAGTGAGATTATAATAAGGTAAGAGCACCTATAGTCGACACAGGAAGAGAATTTTTTTCTAACTTCTAATACCATTAAATAAATGTTGGCTCCAAAATTATTTTCTGAAACTTCAAAGTCTCACCTTTCATCTAAAATATCATTTTTTTTAAACTGGTAGTTTAAACTTCTGTAAAAATAGTAGCAACTGAACCTTTGAAGTGCACCTAAAATTGATACTCTAAAATGGACCTGCTCCTAAAGTCGACAATTTTGGCACCTATAGTTGACATAATTCCCATATTCCATTTTCTTTTGTAAGTGAGTAGAGCTCAAAACGCGGCGAATCCAATGTTTAAAGTTTTGACACGAGCCCAATCATACTGTTTAAAAGAATTTTAACGACATTTTACTTTAATTGATAGTTTATAGTAATTTCGTCCCGCTGCCCACCAAAGGGGCGTTCGATGTATTTGCTAGATTTTATAAATAGTACTGTGAACAAACCCAGGTCAAATGTAGTTCTGGCATAATTTTTCGCAAATAAAAAAGTAATTCTTGTTGGAACCGTTTGGCAGTCAATTCAGAAATGTGGGTAACATACGATACAAACATAGGATGGCAGACCGCTGATTTGAAATCCCGCCACGTTTTGCCAACAGTCACGTGGTTTATGTTGGAGCCACACCAGCCCCATAGCTTCTGCACAGCAAGGGCAGTCTACTAGTATCTATGGTCCAAGTCCTGCCACTGTACGGGCGCGGCTGCTCCTGCGTCCCCAGCCCAACTGGAAGAACCACGGCGTCGCCCCAAAGATCAGGCAGCAGTTGCGAGATAACGATGACATCCGCCGCTGCTGCCACTTGCGGACGGGCAACGCTTCCGAAACGGAGTGGCGCCAGTCAACACGAGAAGAAGAGAAACAACCGCGACCGAGCCAACTAAACGATACGGTCTGGCCTCCAACAGAGGGCGGGAACCTACAAAGCACCAACCAGAAGACGAAGTAAATATTCCAAAATTCGAATCGAGAACAGCTGCCAACATGAGCAATGTAGAAGTAAATATGCTGAGAGTAGTGAAGCAACTCAAACCACTTAATAAAACCCAATCATCTGGTCCAGACTGTGCATCAATTAGGTTCCTTTCGGAGTACACTCATGCATTAGCTCCATACTTAACAATCATATAAAACCGTTCGCTCGACGAAAGATCCGTAGGCCTACCCAAAGACTGGAAAGTTGCACAGGTCACACCAATATTCAAGAAACGTAGTAGGAGTAATCCACTAAATTTCAGGCCCATATCGTTAACGTCGATATGGAGCTGGATTTTAGAACATATATTGTGTTCGAACATTATGAATTACCTCGAAGGAAACCGTCTATTGACACACAGTCAACACGGGTTTAGGAAACATCGTTCGTCTTAAACACAACTAGCTCTTTATTCACATGAAGTGCTAAGTGCTATTCACTAGGGATTTCAGATCGATTCCGTATTCCTGGATTTCCGGAAGGCTTTTGGCACTGTACCACACAAGCGGCTCGTAGTACTATTGCCTGCTTATGCAATATCGTCTCAATTATGTGACTCCATTTGCGATTTCCTGTCAGAGAGGTCACAGTTCGTAGTAATTGACGGCAAGTCATCGAGTAAAATAGAAGTGATTTCTGGCGTTTCCCAAGGTAGTGTTATAGGCCCTTTGCTGTTCCTTATCTATATAAACGATTTGGGAGACAATCTGAGCAGCCGTCTACGATTATTTGCAGATGACGCTGTCGTTTATCGACTAATAAAGTCATGAGAAGACCAAAAAAAACTGCAAAACGATTTAGAAAAAATATGGGAATGGTGCGAAAAGTGGCTGTTGACCATAATAACGAAAAGTGTGAGTACTAAAAGGAAGTCGTTAAACTTCAGTTACACGATAAATCAGTCTAATCTAAAAGCCGTAAATTCAACCAAATACCTAGGTATTATAATTACGAACAACTTTAACTGGAAAGAACACACAGAAAATGTTGTCGGGAAGGCTAACCAAGGGCTGCGTTCTATTGGCAGGACACTTAGAAAATGTAACGGACCTACTTAGGAGACTGCCTACACTACCCTTGTCCGTCCTCTTTTAGAATACTGCTGCGCGGTGTGGGATGCTTACCAGATAGGACTGACGAAGTACATCGAAAAAGTTCAAATTATCACGAAATACGGGAGAGAGTGTCACAGAAATGATACAGGATTTGGGCTGGAAATCATTAAAAGAAAGGCGTTTTTCGTTGTGACGGAATCTTCTCACGAAGAATGCAAAAATATTTTGTTGACACGGACCTACATATGGAGGAACGATCACCAAGATAAAATAAGGGAAATCAGAGCTCGTACGGAAAGATATAGGTGTTCATTCCTTCCGCGCGCTGTACGAGATTGGAATAATAGAAAATTGTGAAGGTGGTTCGATGAACCCTCTGCCAGGCACTGAAATGTGATTTGCAGAGTATCCATGTAGATGTAGATGTAGATGTAGATGTAGATGAGCCGCAGCATGGTTCAACACGGTTTTCCGAAATTCCTTCACTGTAGAAGATGAAGTAAACATTCCAGAATTCGAATCAAGAACAACTGCCAACATGAGTAACTTAGAAGTAGATATCCTCGGAGTAACGAAGCAGCTTAAATCACTTAATGAAGGCGAGGCCTGCGGTGCAGGTTGTATACCGGCCAGCTTCCTGCCAGAGTGTGCCGATACAACAGCTCCGTATTTAACGCTCGTGTACAACTGGTCGCCCGTCGACAGATTCCTACCTAAAGACTGGAAAACTGCTCGAGTCACGCCAATACCCAGAAAGGGAAGTAGGAGTAATCCGCTGGATTACAGGCCCACGCCACTAACGTCGATCTACAGCAGGGTTTTGGAACATACACTGTGTTCGAACATAATGAGTTATCTGTAAGAAAACGATTTGTTGACAAATGGCCGACACGAATTCAGATGATATGTTTCTTGTGGGACATAACAAGCTCTTTATTCCCACGCAGTAATGAGTGCTATTGACAGAGGATGTCAAATTTATTCCGCATTTTTAGATTTCCACAAAGCTTCAGACTTCTAATTAAATGGGGTAAATAAACTGGGAAGATTCGGAAGAACTTTTAATGATGAACAGGAACTCGAACTCGCTGAACACTGCAGATCTTTGGACAAATGTTATTACGGTATGACTATGAAAGATTTCAGGATATTAGTTCATTGCTACTCTGAGAGGAATAACATAAAAACAAAATTTGACAAAACACTAAGATGGCTGGAAAGTACTGGGCTTATGATTTCCTGCAGAGACGAAATCTTAGCCTTCGGATCCCACAGAAAACTACTCTCGGACGTGTTATGGGGTTCAACAAACAGCAAACGAGCATCTTCTTTGATAATATTTCGATCTATGTGAGTCAGTCATTCACTTTATGCACACAAAAATCATGCATGACCCTGATCCGTGTTTGAAACTTGGTCCACGAAGGAACTCATTCTCAAGTACCATTTGCTTCACTTCACTCTGGAATTTGTCCAGGAAACAACTCCCAAACATTTCTATTGTGTCAGAATGAGATTTTCACTGTGCAGCGGAGTGTGTGCGCTGGTACGAAACTTTCTGGCAGACAGATTAAAACTGTGTCCCGGACCGAGACTCGAACTCGGAACCTTTTGCCTTTACCCGAGAAAGGTAAAGGTCCCGAGTTCGAGTCTCGATCCGGCACACAGTTTTAATCTGCCAGTAAGTTTCATTTCTATCGTGTTAAATGAAGCACACATTAAACTTTCCCATGACCGTGCATTGCCCTCTACATGCCTTTTCGTGAAATTAGTTTTCGCCTCTCAAGGCAAATCTCGAGCAAAGCCATCTCTACACTTATAATGGAATCAACTGGATGGTGTTTCCCACCATTTTCAAAACCCTTCACTATTCCTGAATAAAAGGACGGAATACCTATCACAGCAGTGACCTAAAGAATTTAATTTCGTCTTTAATCTGATGGTGACGCTCTACAGCTTCGGTATTTATTCCTGATTCAAATTGTTCCCTGTTTTGAATTGCCTCTCTCTCAAACTCTACAACTCTACCAGACAAATTCTTAACAGCTTTAGTGGTCACTTCCGCAAGCGTATTTTTCTTCTTCACTTAATTACTTACATCACCGATCAGCTCGTCTTGTACTTTTCCAACTTGTCCCCGAAATCTTTTACCATCGTATCGTCTCTGATATTAACAACACCAACTTCCTCAGAAATTATGCCCACACCTGCCCTTGTAACGTGTCTACTCTCTCAATTTTCGGTTCTGCATTTTTAACTTTCGAACCTAGTTCTGTTTTCAATGCCCCCAAACTAGACTGTTTTGCACCACATTACACCTCGTTGCCACATATTAGATCTTGGTTCTAGCAAAATTTTCATCATTTGTGAGGACTTAACGGTCTCCAGGCTAACTTTCTCTCTCTGATTTGGACTATCTGGCCAATCGGTAAGTTCCATATCGACACTGCCATGTTCAGATTTTGGACTAGCTGCCAAATATTAACACTATTGGTGCCAGTACTTGACTCGTCGGTCATGCTGGCGGCTTCTGGTATGCTCCTGCTGCCGAAAGTGTTGATGCTGCCGATGTTGATGCCGATGCTGATGAACTCGAAGGCACCAGACTGCGACTCCACGCACCTTTTTGTGTCTCCCCCTTGTCAATCTTCGTGCCCGAGTTCCGCACATCAGATTACTGCTACCGACTCCCGTGTACTCAGATGCTGCAAAACATCTTATGCCCTGAGCCCGCAAATGGTCAATCGTACACCAGATTTGGACCTGGATCACACAATATTGTAAAATTTAGAATTAAATTTTAATTCTAAAGGGATTAGATTCGTGTCGTAGACGAAAAAAAAACTACTGAAATTTCTTCTCAGGTATTGTTGAAAGGAAAGTGCGATTATTAGTTGAGGACCAATTGGATGAAAATCAGTGTGGGTTTAGGCCTCTTAGAGGTTGTCAGGACCAGATCTTTAGCTTACGGCAAATAATGGAGAAGTGTTATGAGTGGAACAGGGAATTGTATCTATGCTTTATACACTGCTGGAAATTGAAATAAGAACACCGTGAATTCATTGTCCCAGGAAGAGGAAACTTTATTGACACATTCCTGGGGTCAGATACATCACATGATCACACTGACAGAACCACAGGCACATAGACACAGGCAACAGAGCATGCACAATGTCGGCACTAGTACAGTGTATATCCACCTTTCACAGCAATGCAGGCTGCTATTCTCCCATGGAGACGATCGTAGAGATGCTGGATGTAGTCCTGTGGAACGGCTTGCCATGCCATTTCCACCTGGCGCCTCAGTTGGACCAGCGTTCGTGCTGGACGTGCAGACCGCGTGAGACGACGCTTCATCCAGTCCCAAACATGCTCAATGGGGGACAGATCCGGAGATCTTGCTGGCCAGGGTAGTTGACTTACACCTTCTAGAGCACGTTGGGTGGCACGGGATACATGCGGACGTGCATTGTCCTGTTGGAACAGCAAGTTCCCTTGCCGGTCTAGGAATGGTAGAACGATGGGTTCGATGACGGTTTGGATGTACCGTGCACTATTCAGTGTCCCCTCGACGATCACCAGTGGTGTACGGCCAGTGTAGGAGATGGCTCCCCACACCATGATGCCGGGTGTTGGCCCTGTGTGCCTCGGTCGTATGCAGTCCTGATTGTGGCGCTCACCTGCACGGCGCCAAACACGCATACGACCATCATTGGCACCAAGGCAGAAGCGACTCTCATCGCTGAAGACGACACGTCTCCATTCGTCCCTCCATTCACGCCTGTCGCGACACCACTGGAGGCGGGCTGCACGATGTTGGGACGTGAGCGGAAGACGGCCTAACGGTGTGCGGGACCGTAGCCCAGCTTCATGGAGACGGTTGCGAATGGTCCTCGCCGATACCCCAGGAGCAACAGTGTCCCTAATTTGCTGGGAAGTGGCGGTGCGGTCCCCTACGGCACTGCGTAGGATCCTACGGTCTTGGCGTGCATCCGTGCGTCGCTGCGGTCCGGTCCCAGGTCGACGGGCACGTGCACCTTCCGCCGACCACTGGCGACAACATCGATGTACTGTGGAGACCTCACACCCCACGTCTTGAGCAATTCGGCGGTACGTCCACCCGGCCTCCCGCATGCCCACTATACGCCCTCGCTCAAAGTCCGTCAACTGCACATACGGTTCACGTCCACGCTGTCGCGGCAAGCTACCAGTGTTAAAGACTGCGATGGAGCTCCGTATGCCACGGCAAACTGGCTGACACTGACGGCGGCGGTGCACAAATGCTGCGCAGCTAGCGCCATTCGACGGCCAACACCGCGGTTCCTGGTGTGTCCGCTGTGCCGTGCGTGTGATCATTGCTTGTACAGCCCTCTCGCAGTGTCCGGAGCAAGTATGGTGGGTCTGACACACCGGTGTCAATGTGTTCTTTTTTCCATTTCCAGGAGTGTAGATCTAGAAAAGGCATATGACCGGGTTCCTAGGAGGAAGTTATTGTCTGTTCTACAAGATTATGGAATAGGAGGCAAACTTTTGCAAGCAATTAAAGGTCTTTACATCGATAGTCAGGCAGCAGTTAGAGTTGACGGTAAATTGAGTTCATGGTTCAGAGTAGTTTCAGGGGTAAGACAAGCTGCAACCTGTCTCCACTGTTGTTCATATTATTTATGGATCATATGTTGAAAACAATAGACTGGCTGGGTGAGATTAAGATATGTGAACGCAAAATAAGCAGTCTTGCATATGCGGATGACTTAGTTGTGATGGCAGATTCGATTGAAAGTTTGCAAAGTAATATTTCAGAGCTAGATCAGAAATGTAAGGACTATGGTATGAAGATTACCATCTCCAAAACGAAAGTAATGTCAGTGGGAAAGAAATATAAACGGATTGAATGCCAAATAGGAGGAACAAAGTTAGAACAGGTGGACGGTTTCAAGTACTTAGGATGCATATTCTCACAGGATGGCAACATAGTGAAAGAACTGGAAGCGAGGTGTAGCAAAGCTAATGCAGTGAGCGCTCAGCTACGATCTACTCTCTTCTGCAAGAAGGAAGTCAGTACCAAGACTAAGTTATCTGTGCACCGTTCAATCTTTCGACCAACTTTGTTGTATGGGAGCGAAAGCTGGGTGGATTCAGGTTACCTTATCAACAAGGTTGAGGTTACGGATATGAAAGTAGCTAGGATGACTGCAGGTACTAGTAGATGGGAACAATGGCAGGAGGGTATCCACAATGAGGAAATCAAAGAAAAACTGGGAACGAACTCTATAGATGTAGCAGTCAGGGCGAACAGGCTTAGATGGTGGGGTCATGTTACACGCATGGGAGAAGCAAGGTTACCCAAGAGACTCGTGGATTCAGCAGCAGAGGGTAGGAGGAGTCGGGGCAGACCGAGGAGAAGGTACCTGGATTCGGTTAAGAATGATTTTGAAGTAATAGGTTTAACATCAGAAGAGGCACCAATGTTAGCACTGAATAGGGGATCACGGAGGAACTGTATAAGGGGGGCTATGCTCCAGACTGAACGCTGAAAGGCATAATCAGTCTTAAATGATGATGATGACTGAAATTTCTCATAATTAGGGATTGGAAGGAGCGATCGGTATCTTTTGCTTTGAAGAAACTTGTGATAGCCAATATCACATTAAACACAGTTTATTCCTGATGAGTATCAGCAGTTTAGACTGTCATCTTATGATCTTAAAAAAAAAAAAATAAAAATAAAAACTTTTTGTTACTCGTTCTGTCTCATTATGACGTGCCATGTTCACATTAAAGAGGATACTACGTAGGACATTCCACAGAGATTTGTCAAAAATTAAAGTAATTACAGCTTGTCACAAATAAAAACGATACAGTTCTTAAGTTTCTCCCGGCGTATTTGATAGTCAAAATATCCACGGGTGTACTGCCGGTGTACAGTGTCCAACGGGCACAATATTTCGGCGATCATACATGTCGCGGAGGAGATGTATCGCAGCATGAAGAAATCTGAAAAGTTGCGCCACCGTAGATATCGTTTGCTAAGTACTCTTGCCTTTCTAAAGAGATGTCGTTCCGAGAATGTTGTTCCAAATTTTGCTAAGGTTATGCATCACATCGATTCTGCAGCAGCTGAGAGAATCAAGAAACGAGCCAGCCTCGCATTGGTACGCGAGAGAGTGCAGTTGACCCGTCGGAGCCTTCAGTTTATCTCACAGGAATTACTCAAACCACACTTGCAGCTGGCTAGTGAGTTCACTTCTTTTTCTTGGGATTGGATTGATGGTGTCACCTGGGTGTCAGCTGATTCCGCCCATAAGAAGGCAACGGGACGCCAAACAGCTAAGTTCTCACGTCTCCTTGACAAACCATCTCTGCAGGTTTCTTGCAAGACTGTCATGTATTTGAGTGTCATGGTGTCGAGTGATGTTGCGGTCTCGGTTTTGCAGAAAGGTCTCAACTTCGCTCCCACCCCCGAGTTCACTCCGGTCGCAGAAATTGTTAGTGCTGTTGAACAGGTTGCAGCTCGACTTCCGCCGGAATCAGCTGAGGAAATACGTCGTGAAACTTGTCGTGCGTTGACGAAATCCAAGCCGATGAAGTCAAACATCACCAGTAAAGGGAGAGCGGCCATTCGTGATCTGAGGGAGCGCTCTGGAGTTGTTGTCTTACCGGCTGACAAAGGCAATGCTACAGTTGTTGTCTCCCATAAGGACTACACTGATAAGATGCAGAGCCTGCTAAATGACGATTCCTACCGGAAGATCAGCGTTGACGCTACAAAGAAGGTGGAGAACAAGAGGAGGTCGCTTCTCAAGGACGCAGATTTACCGGAGGGTGACGCCAAGAAATTGTTACGCCAAGGTCCGGTACCGCCTAGACTATATGGACTCCCGAAGGTTCACAAAGAGGGGGTACCATTACGCCCCATTGTCGGCAACATCAGGGCACCTACATATTTGTTGGCCAAATACCTGACGGGAATATTAAGTCCTTACGTGGGTAAATGCCCTCATCACATCCGTAATTCCGTGGATTTTGTTAACCGCCTTGATAGCTTGAGGTTGGATGAGTCAGATATCATGGTGAGTTTTGACGTCGTTTCCTTGTTTACGAGGGTACCCCTGCGAGAGTCACTAGAATTGATTAGTCAGAAGTTTGACGAGAAGACCACTGAACTTTTTAGGCATGTCTTGACTTCCACGTATTTTCTCTTTAATGGAGAATACTACGAACAAACGGAGGGAGTCGCCATGGGTAGCCCACTCTCACCGGTGGTAGCGAATTTGTACATGGAGAACTTCGAGGAGGAAGCCCTGTCGTCATCCGAATGGAAACCTACTTGCTTTTTCCGTTACGTGGACGACACGTTCGTCATCTGGCCACATGGTGTGGATGAACTCCTTGACTTCCTCACACATCTAAACTCCATACACCCCAACATCAAATTCACTATGGGGACTGAAACGGAGGGTAAATTACATTTCCTTGACGTCTTGGTCAAGAGAAGGGCTGACGGCACCCTAGCTCATGGGGTGTATCGGAAGACTACGCACACTGATCTGTATTTGCACGCAGACAGCTGCCACCACCCTTCACAGAGGAATGGGGTGCTTAAAACTCTAGTACATAGGGCGCGCACTATCTCTGACGCAGAAAGTCCACCCCAGGAATTGGAACACCTGAGAACTGTATTTCGAAAAAATGGGTACTCAGAGTGGCAGATTCAACGTGCTCTCCACCCAACCACTGCAGCACAACCTGTTGAGATGGATGAAGTCACGAGGGAGGAGGTAGGCACTGCATTTATTCCATACACAGGCGCACTCTCGGGGAAAATCGCCCGCATTTTGAAGAAACACCGGGTCGGAACTGTGTTTTGTCCTCCGAATTAAACTCGTGCACTGGTGGGGAGCGCCAAAGATGACCTCGGTTTGAGGAAGGCCGGCGTGTACCAGATTCCGTGTCAATGTGGCAAGTCGTATATCGGTCAGATGATGCGTACCGTCGAGGATCGATGCCGTGAACACCAGAGGCACACTCGACTGATGTATCCGAGCAAGTCGGCGGTCGCTGAACATTGTTGGAAAATCACGCTATGGAGTATGAACGCAAGAGGATTCTGGTACAGACGTCGACATACTGGGAGAGCGTTGTTAGAGAGGCCATCGAAATTCGCACCAATGACGACCTCATAAACCGTGACTGTGGCTATAATCTTAACGAGGCTCGGGAACCAGCGATTGGGTTAATCGAGAGTAAATGGAGCAAACGTATAGTTGTGACGACCACGGCGGACAGAGCCATCACACCGACGTCATCTCAGACGCCGTCGCAATCTGTTCCACCGCGCGACCGTGGCGCGGGGCGCGGACGGCGGAGGGAGCGCGCCGCGGGCGGAGGGTATTTAAAGCGGCCGCCGCCGCGACCGAACCCAGTTCCCCCTGAGCAGCCACAGCGTACGGATCTCCGTGCCGGCGCGTTCACAGGAGCTCAGTCCGTCAGTTCACCTGATGATGGCGACATGTATGATCGCCGAAATATTGTGCCCGTTGGACACTGTAGACCGGCAGTACACCCGTGGATATTTTGATTAAAAACGATACAGTTAATTAGTGCGTCGTGTCATTGGGGATGTTGACACACATAACAGTCCACTGATGCACATTAGAAGCTCAAATGCGTAACACTGCCTATTCGTTCCCTTGTTTAACTTTACACGAGTTAAATACGTCATGGACCCACATTCTTTGAAGTATTGTGAATTGTGAACTGTAGAACTGTCCACTTTTAATAATGTGCATCCGTGAAGTATTTAACTCGTCTTGTAAATGTAAACATGTGCACAAATATGCACTGCCACCCAGCTGAGCATCTAACGTGCATCGCTGGAATGTTATGAGGTTGGACATCCCTAGTTACACGAGGTGCGTTTCAGTTGTATTGTTTCTATTTGTGAAAAGCTGTTATTGTTTATATTTTTAACAAATCTATATGGAACGTGCTACATATCATCCACTATAATGTGAACATGGAATGTGTGCTAGAGTCATTAGGGCGTAAAAAAAAGTTTTTCGAAGATCAGAAGATGACGGTCTTAACTGTTGGAGCGGATCATCTGGAATGAAGCTATTAAAAGTTTCTTTTTAAGAAAACCCCAATTGCGACCTCACCTCCGGTTGCTCGAACCGAAGGTAGCTGGGGTATTATAGCGTTCTTTTTCATTTTTTTTTTTTTTTTTTGGTAAAACCCCCAAATAGTTTCACTTTGTCGCCGTGTTACGACGAAACGTATGTACAGAGACAATAAAACACGCATATGAATAATAATTTTGTAACTAGTAACGAAGAAATAATATATTTGTCTTTTCGGGTAGATAAAAGGAATAATGTGTATTTGAACGCATCTTATTGTTTCGTTGGATGTCACCCAGATTAAACGTGAGTTACATCTACTGTTCTCTTAAATGGAGAATACATCATTTCAAGATAAAATGCGTTGGAAAACTTATTCAAAATTGCATATCATAGAAGTTAATGGCAGAAATGATCAGGTAATTTAAAATATGGCCGTCTTTGAAAGGAAATCAGTTCTTCTGTGTGGTAATTTTCGCTGCAGTTTATTCACTATTTTTTAAAAACTGAACCTGCAAAATTAAGAGGCAAATTTCTAATGTTACACTAGCGGAGATTTTCATTTAAAGTATACTGTTTGATAATCACGCGGTCGCACTATTGTTAAACGGAACGATTCCACAAAAATTACGAACCTATCTGATATTTTCTAATCCCACAACAGCTGAATTAAAACGTCATTCACGTTTAAACTATTTTATTTAAAAGAGGAATATTCAGTCAGTCATTGCACTTCGACTTGTAGTGAAGGCAAAGGTTAATTTTATTTTTTCGTTCAGGGTGGTTTGCCCATTCTTTTATAACTATTAAATAAGGAACAGTAGGAGCTACTTATTCTTTTGTAGTATAGTAGGCCATATTTTAGTGTCGCCACCGTAAATTGGGAGGTACTCAATTTAATCTTATGTATGACTTAATTTCATGTATTTTAAGAATGAGATTTTCACTCTGCAGCGTAGTGTGCGCTGATATGAACCTTCCTGGCGGATTAAAACTGTATGCCGGACCGAGACTCGAACTCGAGACCTTTGTCTTTCGCAGGAAAGTGCTCTACCAACTGAGCTACCCGAGCACGACTCATGCCCCGTCCTCACAGCTTACTTCTGCCAGTACCTCGTCTCCTACCTTCCAAACCTACCTTCCACAGAAGCTCTTCTGCGAACCTTGCAGAAATAGCACTCCTGCAGTCCCGAGTTCGAGTCTCGGTCCGGCACACAGTTTTAATCCGCCAAGAAGTTTCATGTATTTTGTTATCGTGTGTTTAAAACCTTGTGTTTTTTTTCGTGTACAACAACGGAACGAGAGATACTATCATGGAAACGAAAACGAGATATACTATAAACAAAGCCCAGATAATAGGAAACTTTTTCAAATTGTTTAAAATAATAAATTACGCGCTTGAGCGCAGAACTAACAACGAAAGGTAAGAGACATACTATTCTATCACTTACCTTTGAGTTATTCGTGTGGATAGGAAGTGACATGTGATGAAATGCGCCCCAAATTAGCATTCAATATTTTTTCAAAATTTTTATACCTGTAGGATATAGGAACTTTAAGTCGAGATTACGGTCCACAAGATGACCGAACTTTGGTGCAGAACTTTCAATAGCGTCGTTAGATTATTTTCCTGTAGCTGATCCATTATGAGTTATCTTAGTGAAATAACAGTCAGAACAGCTTAATAGCTGACTTATTAGGCAATTTTGAAAACTATCCCAAAATTCTTCCCCATGAACCATGGACCTTGCCGTTGGTGGGGAGGCTTGCGTGCCTCAGCGATACAGATAGCCGTACCGTAGGTGCAACCACAACGGAGGGGTACCTGTTGAGAGGCCAGACAAACATGTGGTTCCTGAAGAGGGGCAGCAGCCTTTTCAGTAGTTGCAGGGGCAACAGTCTGGATGATTGACTCATCTGGCCTTGTAACACTAACCAAAACGGCCTTGCTGTGCTGGTACTGCGAACGGCTGAAAGCAAGGGGAAACTACGGCCGTAATTTTTCCCGAGGGCATGCAGCTTTACTGTATGGTTAAATGATGATGGCGTCCTCTTGGGTAAAATATTCCGGAGGTAAAATAGTCCCCCATTCGGATCTCCGGGCGGGGACTACTCAAGAGGACGTCGTTATCAGGAGAAAGAAAACTTGCGTTCTACGGATCGGAGCGTGGAATGTCAGATCCCTTAATCGGGCAGGTAGGTTAGAAAATTTAAAAACGGAAATGGATAGGTTAAAGTTATATATAGTGGGAATTAGTGAAGTTCAGTGGCAGGGGGAACAAGGCTCCTGGTCAGGTGACTACAGGGTTATAAACACAAAATCAAATAGGGGTAAAGCAAGAGTAGGTTTAATAATGAATAGGAAAATAGGGATGCGTGTAAACTGACGGTAAGATGACGAAGAGATTGATCAGATGTATGATGAGATAAAAGAAATCATTCAGATAGTGAAGGGAGACGAAAATTTAATAGTCATGGGTGACTGGAATTCGATAGTAGAAAAAGGAAGAGAAGGAAACGTAGTAGGTGAATATGGAATGGGATTAAGGAATGAAAGAGGAAGCCCGCCTGGTAGAATTTTAGAAGCCTGGAGATACTAGAAGGTCTCAGATAGGTTATATAATGGTAAGACAGAGATTCAGGAACCAGGTTTTAAATTGTAAGACATTTCCAGGGGCAGATGTGGACTGTGACCACAATCTCTTGCTTATGAACTGTAGATTAAAACTGAACAAAATGCATAAATGTGGGAATTTAAGGAGATGGGACCTGGATAAACTGAAAGAACCAGAGGTTGTACAGAGTTTCAGGGAGAGCATAAGGGAACAACTGACAGGAATGGGGGAAAGAAATACAGTAGAAGAAGAATGGGTAGCTTTGAGTGGTGAGGCAGTGAAGGCAGCAGAGGATCAAGTAGGTAAAAAGACGAGGGCTAGTAGAAATCCTTGGGTAACAGAAGAGGTATTGAATTTAATTCATGAAAGGAAAATATAAAAATGCAGTAAATGAAGCAGAGAAAAAGGAATACAAATGTCTTAAAAATGAGAGTGACGGCAAGTGCAAAATGGCTAAGCAGGTATGGCTAGAGGACAAATGTAAGGATGTTGAGGCTTATCTCACGAGGGGTAATATAGATACTGCGTACAGGAAAATTAAAGAGACCTTTGGAGAAAAGAGAACCACTTGCATGAATATCAAGAGCTTTGATGGAAACCCAGTTCTAAGCAAAGAAGGGAAAGCAGAAAGGTGGAAGAAGTATATAGAGGGTCTATACAAGGGCGATGTTCTTGAGGACAGTATTATAGAAATGGAAGAGAATGCAGATGAAGATGAAATAGGAGATATGACATTGCGTGAAGAGTTTGACAGAGCACTGAAAGACCTAAGTTGAAACAAGGCCCCGGGAGTAGACAACATTCCATTAGAACTACTGACAGCTTTGGGAGAGCCAGTCCTGACAAAACTCTACCATCTGGTAAGCAAGATGTATGAGACAGGCGAAATACCTTCAGACGTCAAGAAGAATATAATAATTCCAATCCCAAAGAAAGCAGGTGTTGACAGATGTGAAAATTACGGAACAATCAGTTTAATAAGCCACAACTGCAAAATACTAACGCGAATTCTTTACAGACGAATGGAAAAACTGGTAGAAGCCGACCTCGAGGAAGATCAGTTTGGATTCCGTAAAAATGTTGGAACACGTGAGGCAATACTGACCCTACGAGTTATCTTAGAAAACAGATTAAGGAAAGGCAAACCAACGTTTCTAGAATTTGTAGACTTAGAGAAAGCTTTTGACATTGTTGACTGGAATACTCTCTTTCAAATTCTGAAGGTGGCAGGGGTAAAATACAGGGAGCGAAAGGACATTTACAATTTGTACAGAAAGCAGATAAGAGTCGAGGGCCATGAAGGGGAAGCAGTGGTTGGGAAGGGAGTGAGACAGGGTTGTAGCCTCTCCCCGATGCTATTCAATCTGTATACTGAGCAAGCAGTAAAGGAAACAAAATAAAAATTCGGAGTAGGGATTAAAATCCATGGAAAAGAAATAAAAACTTTGAGGTTCGGCAATGACATTGTAATTCTGTCAGAGACAGCAAAGGACTTGGAGGAGCAGCTGAAGGGAATGGACAGTGTCTCGAAAGGAGGGTATAAGATGAACATCAACAGAAGCAAAACGAGGATAATGGAATGTAGTCGAATTAAGTCGAGTGATGCTGAGGGAATTATATTAGGAAAATAGGCGCTTAAAGTGGTAAAGGAGTTTTGCTATTTGGGGAGCAAAATAACTGATGATGGTCGAAGTAGACTGTCAATGGCAGGGAAAGCGTTTCTAAAGAAGAGAAATTTGTTAACATCGAGTATAGATTTAAGTGTCAGGAAGTCGTTTCTGAAAGTATTTGTATTGAGTGTGGCCATGTATGGAAGTGAAACGTGGACGATAAATAGTTTGGACAAGAAGAGAATAGAAGCTTTCTAAATGTGGTGCTGCAGAAGAATGCGGAAGATTAGATGGGTAGGTCACATAACTAATGAGGAGGTATTGAACAAAATCGGAGAGAAGATAAATTTGTGGCACAACTTGATTAAAAGAAGGGATCGGTTGGTAGGACATGTTCTGAGGCATCAAGGGAGCACCAGTTTAGTATTGGAGAGCAGCGTGGAGGATAAAAATCGTAGAGGGAGACCAAGACATGAATACACTAAGCAGATTCTGGAGGATTTAGGTTGCAGTAGGTACTGGGAGATGAAGAAGCTTGCACAGGATAGAGTAGCATGGAGAGCTGCATCAAACCAGTCTCAGGACTGAAGACCACAACAACAACAACAACACCCCAAAATTATTATAATTAATCAAAGATGTCAGAAGGCCTATAGAGACGCCTTCTGCTGACAATAGTGGCGTGGAATCGGATGTTGGGGAACAAGAAATAGCAAGTACCTCAGTCGAAAAGGTGGTCCTCGGAACAAGAAATTTATCATATATTTTAATCGTTTCTCGACAAATATAAATTACTTGAAGGGATGTTAAGCTCGAATTCATAGCGAACCGCACAAAAGCAAACGGCGCAAATGAACGAAAGCTTCGAAAGTGTGACATCTGAAACACATCCTAAAGAAACTGCACAGCTTAGTTCTGATGTGGACGCGAATCTTGTACTTGTAGCATCTGAACTAGAAAGAAGAATTAAATCTCAGTTTCTGGAGTAAGCCTGGAGGCTGCGAATAACCTGTACAGGCAAGACAAGCAAATGAAAGCAGCTCAGGAATGTTTAGAAGGAACCTTTCAGCAGCACCATGGACACTTACAGACTCTTAGTATTGAGCAAGAAAAACAAATACAGAAAAATTTCGGTAAAAAGAGTAAAAAAGATCACGCTTGTCCATACTCTCCAGTTAGACAAAAGAGAACAGTTGGTTTAGGGAGCGCAGGCGGCGGAACTGCCTGCAGAAGTGCAGCGGAGCCACGGGCGAGCGATTGCAGGGACGGACCGAAGCTGGCGACGTGAACGACACTGAATCAGCACAGGGGCGTGACGGTACGACTGGAGAGGAAAATAAAACGAAGAGGCAACTTCCAACGGTGAATAACGTCGTCAAAGACGCAACACCTGCCGCTGTTCAAAGCGCTGGAACGCACTCTGCTTCACCGCGAGAATCGGATGTAAACAGAAATGTTGGGCCGCCGCCCCAGGCGTGGGGTCGGCAAATACACTACTGGCCGTTAAAACTGCCACACCACGAAGATGACGTGCTGCAGGCGCGACATTTAACCGACAGGAAGAAGATGCTGTGCTATGCAAATGATTAGCTTTTCAGAGCATTCACACGAGGCTGGCGCCGGTGGCGACACCTACAACGTGCTGACACGAGGAAAGTTTCCAACCGATTTCTCATACACAAACAGCAGTTGACCGGCGTTGCCTGGGGAAACGTTGTCGTGATGCCTCTTGTAAGGAGGAGAAATGCGTACCATCACGTTTCCGACTTTGATAAAGGTCGGACTGTATCCTATCGCGATTGCGGTTCATCGTATCGCGACATTGCTGCTCGCGTCTGTCGAGATCCAATCAATGACTGTTAGCAGAATACGGAATCGGTCGGTTCAGGAGGGTAATACGGAACCCAACGGCCCCGTATCACTAGCAGTCGAGATGACAGGCATCTTATCCGCACGGCTGTAACGGACCTTGCAGCGACGTCTCGATCCCTGAGTCAACAGATGGGACGTTTGCAAGACGACAACCGTCTGCAGGAACAGTTCGACGACGTTTGCAGCAGCACGGACTATCAGCTCGGAGACCGTGGCTGCGGTTACCCTTGACGCTGCATCACAGACAGGAGCGCCTGCGATGGTGTACTCGACAACGAACCTGGGTGCACGAATAGCAAAACGTCATTTTTTCGGATGAATCCAGCATCATGATGGTCGCATCCGTGTTTGGCGACATCGCGGTAAACACACATTGGACGCGTGTATTCGTCATCGCCATACTGGTGTATCACCCGGCGTGACGGTATGGGATGCCATCGGTTACACGTCTCGGTCACCTCTTGTTCGCATTGACGGCACTCTGAACAGTGGACGTTACATTTCAGATGTGTTACGACCCGTGCCTCTACCCTTCATTCCATTCCTGCAAAACCCTACATTTCAGCAGGATAAAGCACGACCACATGTTGCAGGTCCTGTACGGCCATTTCTGTATACAGAAAATGTTCGACTGTTGCCCTGGCCAGCACATTCTCCAGATCTCTCACCAATTGAAAACGTCTGACAACGGTAGCCGAGCAACTGGCTCGTCACAATACGCCAGTCACTACTCTCTGTGAACTGTGGTATCGTGTTGAAGCTGCACGGGCAGCTGTACCTGTACACGCCATCCGAGCTCTGTTTGACTCAATGCCCAGGCGTATCGAGGCCCTTATTACGGCCAGAGGTGGTTGTTCTGGGTACTGATTTTTCAGGATCTATCCACACATGTCAGTTCTAGTATCATATACAGTATTTGGTGTAGCAATTTTAATGGCCAGTAGTGTACTTTATCCCCTGTACTTACTGGTGGTAGTCTTCTGAAATGTGGGCAATTTCAGCCATTTATCGCCGATAAGAAAATTCGCATGGATTTGTTTTCATTGAAAGTTTTCGGGATATTATGCCAAAGATGCTGACAGATTTTCAGAAAACCCAGTTTGTGTCCAATCGCATTCAAAGAGATGGCGCCATGTGGGCCAGTGAAACAGCAGTTTGTTGTCATACTTACACATAATTCGAGACGCCCTTCCTAAACAATTGTTGTTATATTAAAAGCTATGAGTGTCTGTGACATCTACATCTACATGGATACTCTGGCAAATTACATTTAAGTGTCTGGCAGAGGGTTCATGAAACCACCTTCACAATTCTCTATTATTCCAATCTCGTACAGCGCGCGGATAGAACAAACACCTGTATCTTTCCGTACGAGCTCTGATTCCCTTATTTTATCGTGCTGATCTTTTCTCCCTATGTACGTCTGCGTCAAAAAAATATTTTCGCATTCTGAGGAGAAAGTCGCTGATTGGAATTTCGTGAGAAGATTCCTCCGCATCGGAAAACACCTTTGTTTTGATTATGTCCATCCCAAAACCTGTATCCTTTTAGTGACACTCTCTCCCATATTTCCCGATAATACAAAATGTGCTGCCCTTCTTTGAACTTTTTCGGTGTACAACTTCCGTCCTATCTGGTAACAATCCCACACAGCGCAGCAGTATTTCAAAACAGGACGGACAAGCGTAGTGTAGGCAGTCTCCTTAGTAGGTCTATTACGTTTTCTAAGTGTCCTGCCAGTAAAACGCAGTCTTTGGTTAGCCTTCCCCACAACGTTTTCTGTGTGTCCCTTTCAATTCAAGTTCTTCCTAATTGTAATTCTTTGGTATTTGGTCAAATTTACAGCCTTTAGATTTCATTGATTTATCGTGTGCCCGAAGTTTAACGGATTCGTTTTAGCACTGATGTGCATCACCTCTCGTTATTTGGGTTCAATTGCCAATTTCCGCACCACACAGATATCTTTTCTAAATCGTTTTGCAATATGTTTTGATCTTCTGATGACTTTACTACACGATAAATGATTGCGTCATCTGCAAACGGCTGTTTAGATTGTCTCCCAAATCCTTTATATAGATAAGAAACAGCAAAAGGCCATAATACTACCTTGGGGAAATCACTTCTGTTCTACTCGATGACTTTCCGCCAGTTACTACGAACTGTGACCTCTCTGACAGGAATTCACGAATCCAGTGACATAGCTGAGACGCTGTTCCTTAAGCACGCAAATTCACTACGAGCCGCTTGTGTGGTACAGCGTCAAAAGCCTTCCGGAAATCCAGAAATACGGAAGCAGTTTGAAATCCCTAGTCAATAGCACTCAATATGCGAGTAAAGAGCTAGTTGTGTTTCACAAGAACTATGTTTTCTAAATCCATGTTGACTGTGTGTCAATAGACCGTTTTCTTGGAGGTAATTCGTTATGTTCGCATAGAATATATGTTCTAAACTCCTGCTGGATACCGACGCTAACGATACGGGCCTGTAGTTTAGTGGATTACTCCTACCACCTTTCTTGAATATTGGCGTGACCTGTGCGGTCTTTGGGTACCGATCTTCCGTCGAGCGAACGGTTCGGAGAGACGTATGCAATGCCGAACCTCACAATAGCAACCAGGGCAGCCTCCAAAAGCATTTTGAGAAACCCGTCAACGAAACTCGATACTGTGATGTCCCCATGTCACAACAAGAGGCGATATGGTTGTTAAAATATAAACTCCGTGTTCATGTTAAGACAGAGGTGGTGCATGCGGCCGTTAGTGACGCAGCTCTTTCCGTGTCAGACCGTGATTCTGTTGACCTTACGAACGGTGACAACCACTGTGGCAATTATGACAGGAATCGCAGTGGAAGAAGCAACTGTGCATCACCGACGCACCTATTTGGTGCAAATAACGGGCAAAGTGATTGATAGAGAAACAATTAAAGTCGCTCAAAAGAGGAAAGGCCGCTGGACCTGATGGGATACCAGTTCGATTTTACACAGAGTACGAAAAGGAACTTGCCCCCCTTCTTGCAGCGGTCTACCGTAGGTCTCTAGAAGAGCGTAGCGTTCCAAGGGATTGGAAAAGGGCACCAGTTTTCAAGAAGTGACGTCGAACAGATGTGCAGAACTATAGACTTATATCTCTAACGTCGATCAGTTGTAGAATTTTGGAACTCGTATTATGTTCGAGTATAATGACTTTTCTGGAGACTAGAAATCTACTCTGTAGGAATCAGCATGGGTTTCGAAAAAGACGATCGTGTGAAACCCAGTTCGCGCTATTCGTCCACGAGACTCAGAGGGCCATAGACACGGGTTCCCAGGGAGATGCCGTGTTTCTTGACTTCCGCAAGGCGTTCGATACAGTTCCCCACAGTCATTTAATGGACAAAGTAAGAGCATATGGACTATCAGACCAATTGTGTGATTGGATTGCAGAGTTCCTAGATGACAGAACGCAGCACGTCATTCTCAATGGAGAGAACTCTTCCGAAGTAAGAGTGATTTCAGGGTTGCCGCAGGGTAGTGTTGTAGGACCGTTGCTATTCACAATATACATAAATGACGTTGTGGATGACATCGGAAGTTCACTGAGGCTTTTTGCGGATGAGGCTGTGGTATATCGAGAGGTTGTAACAATGGAAAATTGTGCTGAAATGCAGGAGGATCTGCAGCGAACTGACGCATAGTGCAGGGAATGGCAATTTAATCTCAATGTAGAAAAAGTGTAATGTGCTGCGAATGCATAGAAAGAAAGATCCCTTATCATTTAGTTACAATATAGCAGGTCAGCAACTGGAAGCACTTAATTCCATGAATTACCTGGGAGTAGACATTAGGAGTGATTTAAAATGGAATGACCACATAAAGTTGATCGTCGGTAAAGCAGATGCCAGACTGAGATCCATTGGAAGAATCCTAAGGAAATGCAATCCGAAAACAAAGGAAGTAGGTTACAGTACGCTTGTTCGCCCACTGCTCGAATACTGCTCAGCAGTGTGGGATCCGTACCAGATAGGGTGGATAGAAGAGATAGAGAAGATCCAACGCAGAGCAGCGCGCTTCGTTACAGGATCATTTGGTAATCGCGAAAGCGTTACGGAGATGATAGATAAACTCCAGTGGAAGACTCTGCAGGAGAGACGCTCAGTAGCTCGGTACGGGCTTTTGTTGAAGTTTCGAGAACACACCTTCACCGAGGAGTCGAGCAGTATATTGCTCCCTCCTACGTATATCTCGCGAAGAGACCGTGAGGATAAAATCGGAGAGATTAGAGCCCACACAGAGGCATACCGACAATCCTTCTTTCCACGAACAATACGAGACTGGAATAGAAGGGAGAACCGATAGAGGTAGTTAAGGTACCCTCCGCCACACACCGTCAGGTGGCTTGCGGAGTATGTAGATGAAACGCTCCACCTTTTAACAGACCTTACGATCAACGTAGTGACTGGCATGCGAACGCAAAGCAGCACAGTGACGTCACACAAACTGCGTCTTATTCTGCTGTTAAGGGCCGTCTGCTGTGGCCGAGCGGTTCTAGGCGCTTCAGTCTGGAAGCGCGTGACCGCTACGGTCGCAGGTTCGAATCCTGCCTCGAGCATGGATTTGTGTGATGTCCGTAGGTTAGTTAGGTTTAAGCAGTTCTAAGTTCTAGGTGACTGATGACCACAGATGTTAAGTCCCATAGTGCTCAGAGCCATTTGAACCATTTTTTGCTGTTAAGAGGGGGGGGGAGAGGGGGGGAATCTATGAACGGAGCGAGTACAGGTAATGGGTAGTTCGGAAACCTATTCCGTGGAAAACGCAGCAAGAATTCTGCGAGGACTTGGTGCCGTGTTCGCCTCGAGGTGTGTTAGACTGGTCTGCTGTGCTGGCTGCGTGTGTTGCAACCCTTCTCCCCGGTTAGTGTGCGGCAGTCAAAACACTGGGTCCAGCTCGTGGTCGTGCGGTAGCGTTCTCGCTTCCCGCGCCCGGGTTCCCGGGTTCGATTCCCGGCGGGGTAAGGGATTTTCTCTGCCTCGTGATGACTGGGTGTTGTGTGATGTACGTAGGTTAGTTAGGTTTAAGTAGTTCTACGTTCTATGGGACTGATGACCATAGATGTTAAGTCCCATAGTGCTCAGAGCCATTTGAACTATTTTTTTTTCAAAACACTGTCAGTGTGAGTCTCATGGGCGACCAGATCAGGCAGTGAACTCCACTCCCCAAACTCGCAGAGAGGTTCCCCAATGCTGGTCGGTTTCCTTTTCAGTGTCTTCGTCCGTTTACGCCGGCAGTCCACCGCTAATCGCCAGACCCTCGACGACATTTCTAAATCTGACTTTCATCGATCTTTCTCATTCCATTAGTATTTCATAATCTGAAAGCTGTAGAAAGCATTGTCTCTGCACCGAAATCACAGGAAAGAGTTATATATTTACACCCTACTCCAACTAATTCTCGCTCGGTATAAATAAATTGGCCACTGTATATAAAGTTTAGCTATTTAAAGTATTATTCTCAGCAGGAAATTTCTTTTACAGTAAACTGACCTTTTTTCATAGTTTGCTACAAACAGAAATACCTTGCGATACTGTACAGCAACTCGCAGATAGCTCAATTCGTATAAGCACTGATGTGTTCGTGAGCAAAAAAATGATTAGATTAGTTTTTCGTTCCATAGATCTGTGCTGAGGAGATCCTCGTGCGTGTGGAACATGTCAATTTTTTTAAGCTGAAATAACAATATTAATAATGTGAATAAATACAATACATCATTTGTTTCTATTAAAAAATTCGTCAATGGAGTAGAAGGAGTTGGCCACTAATAAGTCTTTCAGGCTCCTTTTAAACTGATCTTTATTTCTAACTAAATTTTTTATGTTTGCTGGCAAATTATTGAAGATGAGTGTTCCCGAGTACTGGACCCCTTTTTGAACTAAAGTAACTGCTTTTAAGTCCTTGTGCAGATCATTTTTGTTCCTGGTATTGTATGTATGAACTGCGCTGTTTGTTGGAAAAAGAGATATATTATTTAGGACAAATTTCATTAAGGAGTAGAGTTTTCTACAGGACGTCTGTGAATTTACTCCACAAATAATACGTATTACACACTTTTGGACTCTGAAAACCTTTGTTTGACTTGAAGAGTTACCCCAAAATATTATACCATATGACATTTTTATGTCGCCTATGTCTGCTAACACTCGAATTGCAAGTACAGATTTGTTAAGGCGTTTCTGCAGTTCTGTGGTTTGCTCCTCCCAACTGAATTTATTATCAAGTTGTAATCCCAGGAATTTAAGACTATCAACCTCTTCTATCTGCTCTTCTTCATACTTTATGCATATGCTGGGTCGAAACCTCTTACAGGTTCTGAATTGTATATAGTGAGCCTTTTCGAAGTTTAATGTCAGTGAGTAGGCTTTAAATCATTTATTAATATCCATGAAAATATCATTAGCAGATCTTTCTAGAACTACACTCGACATACTATTTATTGCAATACTTGTCTCTGCTTCTGGCAGTGTAACTGATGAGAGATCATTAATGTACACAAGAAAAAGCAAAGCCCTAAGATGGATCCTTGTGGGACACCACACGTAATTTCTTCCGAGTCTGATGATAACTGATGACTTAATTCACTAGTCCCTTGCACTGACACCCTTTGTTTCCTGTTAGCGAGGTATGACTTGAACCATTTTGCAGCACTGCCCGTGACACCATAGAATTCGAATTTATTTAAAAGGATGTTGTGGGTCACACAATCGAATGCCTTTGACAAATCACAGAGCCCCCATCTCGTGGTCGTGCGGTCGCGTTCTCGCTTCCCTCGCCCGGGTTCCCGGGTTCGATTCCTGGCGGGGTCATTGATTTTCTCTGCCTCGTGATGACTGGGTGTTGTGTGCTGTCCTTAGGTTAGTTAGGTATAAGTAGTTCTAAGTTCTAGGGGACTGATGACCATAGATGTTAAGTCCCATAGTGCTCAGAGCCATTTGAACCATTTTTGAACAAATCACAGAAAATAACTTCTGCTTGTAACTCGTTATTTAATGAATTAAGTACATTTTCACTGTAGGTGTAAATAGCATTCTCGATATCAGAACGCGTCGATTATAATTTTATTCTAACAATGTTGAGACAGGACCATGTAAAAGAGGGAGTGGTACTCCAACAAGACCAGCTGTCGAAATAAATAGACAAAAGCAGGTATTTGAGTTTCATATGTTTACGATAATGCAGTCATTGTGCTAGATTTTTAATTTAAGAAAACTGGTGTGTAGTGACTCACAAAATTGTTCACCCTGAGAAATATGTCGCAGGAAGCTACGTACCCTCTGACATGCACTTCACAGGACAGTATGCATGTAGCTCTGGACGTAGAATCAGAGACGTGTAAGCCACCATTCTGCATGCTGTTCATCCAGCGGAATATCTAGCCGAGCAGTCTGAGGCGCTGCAGTCATGGACTGTGCGGCTGGTCCCGGCGGAGTTTCGAGTCCTCCCTCGGGCGTGGGTGTGTGTGTGTGTGTGTGTGTGTGTTTGTCCTTTGGGTAATTTAGGTTAAGTAGTGTCTGAGCTTAGGGACTGATGACCTTAGCAGTTAAGTCCCATAAGATTTGACACCCATATGTCCATTTTGGACAGCGGAATGTCCTTGCGGTGCTACCCAGCGCCTACTGCCGTGTACTTGCTTTTCCCATACGAGTGAATCAGTTGCGTCTTTAGCTGCTACTACTTGTGCCTTAGGGACCTGGGCTACGCACGGCTCCGTTTAAAAGAGAATAGCTCGATGCAGCACAGGTCGAGCAGAGCACGTCTGCTTTCATATGTTGCAGCTAATTCACTGCGAATGGTGACCTGTATCTGTGACGCTACAGTCAAATAGTCTATACATTCCCAAGAAAAGCGAGTTAATAAATACACAGAAATACCAAATAAAAGTTAAAAGAACAATTTAATAAGAAGGGTTCTATTTTGAGGTCTCTCGCTGATGTCGGGCGACGGCCTTGCCGCAGTGGCTACACTGGTTCCCGTCAGAGCACCGAAGTTAAGAATTTCGGGCGTGGCCGGCACTTGGATGGGTGACCATCCGGCCGCCATGCGCTGTTGCCATTTTTCGGGGTGCACTCAGCCTCGTGGTGCCAATTGAGGAGCTGCTCGACCGAATAGTAGCGGCTCCGGTCAAAGAATATCACAATGACCGGGAGAGCGGTGTGCTGACCACACGCCCCTCCTATCCGCATCCTCAGCTGAGGATGACACGGCGGTCGGATGCTCCCGATGGGCCACTTGTGGCCTGAAGACGGAGTGCTAATTGATGTCGATGACAGAGAAGTACCTTCAATAATATTGGTTCTAGCCAAGACACCTCAAATAAACATGAAGTGGTGCTATGGTAGTCAGTCAAAATACAGACAGAAAACACCCGAATCTAATGTAGCAAAGTGAAGTTGAGAGCGTTACAAGAAAGGTGGCAAAAAACCCAAACTATATAGTCATCGAAGACATGGGGAAGCTAAGTCCATTTCCTGCTCAAAATGCAAAAAATATTCACCAGCTCAAAACAGTTCATAGTTCAACATGACGATTCACAAATTAACGCTTGCAGTACAAAGCATAGTAACTAATACTCGGTCTATACTCAGTTCTGTAATACAAGCAGGAAGACCTCTCGCAATATGAAGTCCCCTCAGAAGTCTGAGTACGGTATTGGCCACTGACCACGCAGAATCAAACGCCTCCTCGATCGAGTACCGCTCCTTACCGCCGGCAGGTCTGCCTCCTTTTAGAACACGCATGTAACTGTCCCCTTGAAGATTAACCAAGAAGTGTCCTCAGAAATTGAAGTCTCCTAGCGGATGTTCACCACCCAGAATCTCTCAGCTATACGTCTGAATCGCGTCCGTTACCGCAGGCAGTTCAGTTGAGACTTCTTCCAGCCTAAACATAAATGTGCCCACAATCTCTCCCGTGAGCTTTTCGCTCGTAAAGCGGCGGTCTCCACTCGTCCTCCAGAGTGCTCTGCTACTGTCTGCTTTTCCGATGGTTGAAGACCATCACCATCAAAAAATACATCATTCTTACAGTCTATAGACATGACTCGAATCAATTTGACCACTTTCCAGACTAAACAACATGAGAATCCGACACCTCGTCTCGATACTTGTCAGCAGTTACAATTTTCCGATTCACCAACACGATATCATGAAGAGATTGTAACGCCAGAAATGCATATCCTCCTATTTCCATTTACGAGGTGCATTTAAGTTCTAAGGCCTCCGATTTTTTTTCTCCGGACTGGAAAGAGATAGAAACATGCGCATTGTTTTAAAATGAGGCCGCGTTCATTGTCAATATGTCCCAGAGATGACAGCACCCTACGGAAGATGGAGTTTTACCCCCAGCGGTGAGAATGAGAACTGTTTTAAATACTTAAAATGGCGACGTTTTCCTTACTTGAACAGCGTGCAATCATTCGTTTTCTGAATTTGCGTGGTGTGAAACCAATTGAAATTCATCGACAGTCGAAGGAGACACGTGGTGACGGAGTTACGGATGTGTCGAAAGTGCGTTCGTGGGTGCGACAGTTTAATGAAGGCAGAACATCGTGTGACAACAAACCGAAACAACCTCGGGCTCGCACAAGCCGGTCTGACGACACGATCGAGAAAGTGGAGAGAATTGTTTTGGGGGATTGCCGAATGACTGTGGAACAGATCGCCTCCAGAGTTGGCATTTCTGTGGGTTCTGTGCACACAATCCTGCACGACGACCTGAAAATGCGGAAAGTGTCATCCAGGTGGGTGCCACGAATGCTGACGGACGACCACACGGTTGCCCGTGTGGCATGTTGCCGAGCAATGTTGACGCGCAACGACAGCACGAGTGGGACTTTCTTTTCGTCGGTTGTGACGATGGATGAGACATGGATGCCATTTTTCAATCCAGAAACAAAGCGCCAGTCAGCTCAATGGCAGCACACAGATTCACCGCCACCAAAAAAATAACGGGTAACTGCCAGTGCTGAAAAAATGATGGTGTCCACGTTCTGGGACAGCGAGGGCGTAATCCTTACCCGTTGCGTTCCAAAGGCATCCTACAAAAATGTTTTGAAGAACTAATTCCTTCCTCCACTGCAACTAAAACGTCCGGGAAGGGCTGCTTGTGTGCTGTTTCACCAAGACAATGCACCTGCACATCGAGCTAACGTTACGCAACAGTTTCTTCGTGATAAGAACTTTGAAGTGATTCCTCATGCTCCCTACTCACCTGACCTGGCTCCTAGTGACTTTTGGCTTTTTCCAACAATGAAAGACACTCTCCATGGCCGCACATGAACCAGCCGTGCTGCTATTGCCTCAGCGATTTTCCAGTGGTCAAAACAGACTCCTAAAGAAGCCTTCGCCGCGGCCATGGAATCGTGGCGTCAGCGTTGTGAAATACGTGTACGTCTGCAGGGCGATTACGTCGAGAAGTAACGCCAGTTTCATCGATTTCAGGTGAGTAGTTAATTAGAAAAAGAATCGGAGGCCTTAGAACTTGAATGCACCTCGTATTGTAGTATAAAGTTTTTCCTTATATTGTTACCTGAAGATATGACATTTCTGTGTCTTTATATATTGTAATTGTTTTGCTATTTATATATGCAATTTATGTCGATGTATAATTGGTTTGTTTTGTAAATATTATTTGTATTTTTACGCTGGGTCTTCCTATCGAACGATAACATCGATAGGTCGTGTGGAGAACCAAAATGTTTAGGATCTCTGGTAGTGTTAACTCTGCTGCGTGGAGCGCGGGCAGAGCAGAGTCTGGCTGGGGTGGTGCAGTGGAGCAGGTGTGTTGAGTCACGCTCCTGCGAGTTGCCGCGCTTTCGGGGTTTGGCAGCATGTAATTGCGCTCGACTTGCGATGATAGTTTCTGACACGGTGTCGCAGACGGGAAGCATTAGCCGGCGCACACCGAGAGCCCGTTTCGCCTGGTGACCGTGTCGAGGAGAAGGCGCGCCAACATCCAGCTTCTGCAACAGCGACGGCCGACAATCAGGGACTGTCGCACCTCCTCTACCGACGGCTTCAAACCTTCAATCAACCAACAAGGAGGACTGGTAGCACGTAAAGTTTTAGAACTGTATGGCAGACCTCAGCTTTTCACATTATCATCACTAAAATACAGCAACTTAGCATGAACCTTTGTTGCTCATTGTCCCAATTGCATTACCAAGCAGGGTCCCTTCCTTTTCCGGAATGAACCCGAGTGTCGTTGAAATTCAAACGCCAGCATTAAAGTAATACCATTCCATTTCACTGCTTCAATTTCAAAGTTCAGTTAAAGTATTCGTAGCTGGCTACAATATTTAGATTACACAACCACAAATTAAGAGTGTGAGTTTTGTTACCATATTTTAGCTCACCTGTGACTACAGCTCAGCTTGGTACGTACTAAATTTTACTAATGTTAATTGTTCAGAATCATTTAATTCAAGTTCAAAGTTAAATCTCTTATTTCTAAATTGCGTAGATTCAAGTAGCTTTTGAAATGATTGTTGAGGTAGCCCAAGATTAACTTATTTTATTGAATTTCGTTGTGCTTCAGAAACAAAGTTCACTATTAATTTCAGTCACTAAATTAACTTTCTAAAGTAAGTCAGAGTGTAGCGAAATTTATTACTTCTGAGAAACATTCAGTTTTCACACGACACGTGTCAACCTTCAGTTGCCACGCTTTTAGTGCTAATTATACGTGCATTAATGTTTTATTTTCAGTTATTATAGTAGTTGTCCACAGGACTGGCGACCTTAATTTTCCCCAAATCTCAAATATCTAATTAGCACCAATTAATTGTTAATGTAATGACCGCACGTTTACTTTATTAATTTTACCCTTTTCTCAAAATTAATTTCCGCGTATTTCATTTGCATTTTTCCTTTCATTTAGATGTAACCCATTCCACCCTTTTTACCGACAAATTAACTTTGGTGACAATTGGTTTTCCCAGATTTCCATCAGGCGCACGCGGTTTAATTTTTCACTGTCATTGAGGTCGATAAGTGAGGGGGAGGTTACAAGATGTTCAAGTGAGCAACATAATCCCTGCCGACACCATCAACGATCCTCGTCTATATCAGTGTCTTTGCACGATGTTGCGTCTCGAAACTGTATTCCACATTCCCTTTAGATGCAAATCCGTCGAGAAGGACTCTCCAGATCAAAGCGGAACTCATCTGTGATAAGAAACACCGGCCCACTGTTTGACCGTCCACGTTGCCGCCACCGCTCTAGTCGCCCCCCTCTAGACACACACACACACACACACACACACACAGCACGTCTGCGACAGTAGAGGCCGCCGTGACGCAGCCCCCTCTGCGCCGTCCTCCTCGCTGCGACGCGTCCAGGGGGTTGGGGGGGGGGGGGGGTCTGCGAGGTCAGAGGCCGGCAGCGGCCGGGCAGCACTGAGGCGGCGCCGCCCAGCCCTTCCTCACAGCCAAGGAACGGACCTCTCTTTCAGACGTCACGCGTGCTCCATCCTGCCCTGGTCTCCTTCATACGGTTTCGGTCTCTACAAACTGCCGCCACATCCGGAAAAGAACGACCCGCACCGAGCCACTGTCCTGCTTCCAGACTTCCACTGCAGGCACTCCGGCGGCCTTCTCGCCTCTGCCACATTGCACTGCCGGCGACTGCGTCCACAGCAGTGGTGGATGTGGGACCGCCCAGAAAACACCGCTCCATTTGACAGCTGCCCTGACGTCATCGCTCAAGTTGTTTTCCGTCAACCGAAATGCCATCTTCCGTGCAGAACACGATCACATGGACATCTGTTGACAGTTCGTATCACTATATCGGGAACTATACACAGGACGGGGAAATAGCGGCTTGTTGCTTTAATTTTGGACACTAGTGTAGATGAGTGCATAGTCTCTGTATAGTCTGAAGTTACCATCAATGCACAACGTGAGCAGCCATGGACGTGACACGCTTCCCTCGGGCACACCCGAAGTTACCTTTACATCTGCCGTAATAACTGCCTCGATACGCCTGGGCATTGAGTCAAACAGAGCTCGGATGGCGTGTACAGGTACAGCTGCCCGTGCAGCTTCGACACGATACCACAATTCATCGAGAGTAGTGACTGGCGTATTGTGGCGAGCCAGTTGCTCGGCCACCATTGCCCAGGCAGTTTCAGTTGGTGAGAGATCTGGAGAATGTGCTGGCCAGGGCAGCAGTCGAACATTTTCTGTATCCAGAAAGGCCCGTGCAGGACCTGCAACATGCGGTCGTGCATTATCCTGCTGAAATGTATGGTTTCGCAGGGATCGAATGAAGGGTACAGCCACGGGTCGTAACACATCTGAAGTGTAACGTCCACTGTTCAAAGAGCCGTCAATGCGAACAAGAGGTGACTGAGACGTGTAACCAATGGCACCCCATACCATCACGCCGGGTGATCCACCAGTATGGCGATGACGAATACACGCATCCAATGTGCGTTCACCGCGATGTCGCCAAACACGGATACGACCATCACGATGCTGTAAGCAGAACCTGGATTCATCCGAAAAATGACGTTTTGCCATTCGTGCACCCAGGTTCGTCGTCGAGTACACCATCGCAGGCGCTCCTGTCTGTGATGCAGCGTCAAGGGTAACCGCAGCCACGGTCTCCGAGCTGATAGTCCGTGCTGCTGCAAACGTCGTCGAACTGTTCCTGCAGACGGTTGTTGTCTTGCAAACGTCCCATCTGTTGACTCAGGGATCGAGACGTCGCTGCAAGGTCCGTTACAGCCGTGCGGATAAGATGTCTGTCATCTCGACTGCTAGTGATACGAGGCCTTTGGTTTCCGTATTACCCTGCTGAACCCACCGATTCCATATTCTGCTGACAGTCATTGATTGGATCTCGACAGACGCGAGCAGCAATGTCGCGATACGATAAACCGCAATCGCGACAGCGTACAATCCGACCTATATGAAAGTCGGGAACGTGACGGTACGCATTTCTCCTCCTTACACGAGGCATCATAACAACGTTTCACCCATCCACGCCGGTCAGCTGCTGTTTGTGTATGAGAAATCGGTCGGAAACTTTCCTCGTGTCAGCACGTTGTAGGTGTCGCCACCGGCGCCAACCTTGTGTGAATGCTCTGAGAAGCTGGTCATTTGCATACCACAGCATCTTCTTCCTGTCGGTTAAATTTCGCGTCTGCAGCACGTCATCTTCGTGGTGTGGCAATTTTAATGGCCACTAGTGTAGATTGCATCCTCCCTGCCAAAAAGTCCTCAGACCAGTTACAGAGTTCACTTAGTACTCCATACTGTCTTAGTTTTGATAATAAACGTAGATATGTCAGTGAGTGAGATGCGTTTCGGAAGTCGAGAAATACTGCATCTATCTCACTGCCTTGACCCATCGCTTTCAGTATATGATGCGAGAAAAGTGCGACTTTGGTGGAGCAGATGTCGTTGGGAGGATTCTGGGAAACTATTGTTGGTCTATTAAAGGCGTCACATACAAAACACTTGTGTCGCCCATACATGAACACTTAGCTAACTGCAATGCAGTGCATTGTGGACGCTCCGTCATATCAGTATTGTCGCTCCCCACTCCCCCACCCAAAAAGGAGAAGTCCATCACTGTTCCTTCACTACTGTTACACAACATACAGTAAAAATACACAGCAACATAATTAAATACAATTACACAGATACAATAAACTAAAAAATAAAAAAAGGAAAACGCATTTGGTGAAAAAACACATATTTTTTTTGTAGTTCCAACGACAGAACGAAAATGACCTCAGGAATTGTAAAGCAACTAAGGACTATGGCTACACAATCAAGAGTGCATGATTACTGTTGATGAATGTCTAGATTTCGAGTAATTAACATTGCAGTAAGTCATTTGTTAGACTTGTAGTGTGAGAATTATTTACTTTGTTGATTGGCCACAGCAGAGAATTTTAATTAGATTAAATTACATTAGATTAATTATTCATTCCGTAGACCCATAAAAGAGGGAATCCTCCTGGATGTGGAACATGTCAGATAAACACATTACAAAAATGTAATTAGAAAAACTTGAGTTTCATTAATTTTAATGATCCTCAGTCAATAAACAGTAAAATTATGTACATGAATTAAATTTAAACTTCTAATATTTACAGGTTTAATACTTACATCCGCTTTCATTAAATCCATCATTCAGACATTTCCTAGTTTCTCCGCTATTACAAGCAACTATTGTCAAGAATTAAAGTAAATTATTCATTTCAGTGATCCTCATTTAAGAACAGTCAGATTATGTACAAGATTTATGTGGTGTCACCGCCGGACACCACACTTGCTAGGTGGTAGCTTTAAATCGGCCGCGGTCCATTAGTACATGTCGGAACCGCGTGTCGCCACTGTCAGTGATCGCAGACCGAGCGCCACCACACGGCAGGTCTAGAGAGACGTACTAGCACTCGCCCCAGTTGTACGGACGACTTTGCTAGCGATGCTACACTGACGAAGCCTTTCTCTCATTTGCCGAGAGATAGTTAGAATAGTCTTCAGCTAAGTCCATGGCTACGATCTAGCAAGGCGCCATTAACCATTTCTAGAGAGAGTCTCACTTGTATCATCAAGAATGCTGTATACAAATGATGGATTAAAGTATTCCAGCAGCTACGTACTTTTCTTTATAGCATTCATTACGTATCCTGTTTCAGACCTAACGCCAGCCGGCGTGTGTAAACGCGTGCCTTTCGGTTACCCGTCACTGTGGACTGGCTGTCTTGTCAGTCCACTACAATTTAAAATTAAACTTGTACTACTTACAGACTTAAGACTTACATCTGCTTTCGATACATCCATCATTCACACAATAGGTACTTACTTGTTACTGTTATGATTGTCAAAATGGCCTCACCTGTACGGTTTTGTGTGATGTGTGTCACATTTTGTGTGCAGTTTTGTGAAATATGTGCTGATCACTTGTGTTGGTGGTTGGCGATCGATCTCCTGGCTCAAGTGCGACGTAAATCCGTTGGTCAGCTGCAGTTTCTGGCCGAAACGTACATACGATATTCGGAGGTTCGAAATTTTATTTTTTGCATCTGTCATCTTCCGTTTCTGACTGTGTTACGGCTCTGGTAATTTTTTCAACCGTTTTTCAGTAAACAGAATGGAGTTTCGATGCTTTCTCCACCGCAGACTGCTTGACTATTTCAAAATTCTGTAGCTACATTTTTTTAAGTTCTGAACAGGATTGTGTCGTATTGCCGTCATACACTGAGATGACAAAAGTCGTGAAGTAGCTCCTAGTATCGCCCGGGACTTCCTCCTGCGCGGTGCAGTGCAGTGTGTCGACGCAGCACAGACGGCGGTCCCCTGCAGAGGCGTCGAGCCGTGGCGCCCCTGCAGCGGGCGGCAACCACGGCAGTGTCGGCGGTCAAACAGTTTGTGCGATCTGAGTGTACAGACCGACCGCTCACATTGTCCAGGTTGTGCCGGTGGCGTGCTGCCCGCTTATGCATCAGAATTCCATCGCAGCTCGGTTGTAAATGGTCTCCGAGTAGCTGAACGTAAACTTTCGCAGTCAGTGACGAATTGAGTTGCACTGGGCGACAGAGCCCATCCTGTGTAAGCCCGGGCCACGCCATTACGATGCGACCAGCGCCTTGCACAGCGCCTTGCCGATGACCTGGGTCGACGCCTTCAACTCGGGACTCAGCTGACCAGGTCGAGGTTTCCCACCCGTGTGGCTTCCAACCGATATGGTCACGAGCCCAGGAGAGGATTGGTTCAAATGGCTCTGAGCACTGTGGGACTTAACTTCTGAGGTCATCAGTTCCCTTAGAACTTAGAACTACTTAAGGGGCTCCGGAAAGGCTCAAAATCACGAAAACTACAATTTTTACTTTTTTGCGTTTTCTGAATCTGCAGACTATTACCTTTTAATAGATATATAATTTATTCAATTCCGAAGACTACAACTATTTTTAAATTTTTTTTTTTGAAATGTGTTCTACATGGGCGTGACCCACTGTGGCGCTGTTAAACTGCTGTCAAATGGTGTTATTATTAACGTCCCTGTTCATAAGGTACATTTCAGTGATGTGAGATAAAGTATGTGTTGTCGCTAACCTATTTTCAGAGACTTAGCAGCACTTGAACTGTTGAAAAAGTGTATTCACGGAAAAACTCAAAACCCCAATGAAAGTGTAAATAGTGTTATATGGTCGAGAATCCCCAAGACTGTATTTGTTGGAATAGAAACACTTCACTTTGGTGTGTATGATGCTGTTGCGACTTTCAATGATGGTAACATTGTAAGGTGCAAGGTATTTAGAAATATGGGAATGAAGATAGGTTCTAACATGGTACGAGCGATGCTTGCTTTTGACAAGGAACGCCTTCGGGCTGCAGACAGGGCTGTAAAGAGTCTAGAAATACAAGCAAGAGTAAACAGGAGGAGGAACAAGAGGAAGCTGGAGGAGGAGTTTGCAGAGGATGAAGATAATCCATCCTATGGACCTGGAATGCACTAAAAAGTTAATCCAATCTTTGTCGCTCGATTCCCAAAACTTTTATTTTCTCATATTAATTACATGTTTTCTAAGGATCTTCCAAACATTAAATTTTCAGTAAATGTTACACAGTACCTTCTGCATAATTTAATGCAGCCTTTTTCCAAAAAACTGTATATTTTTGAATATATAAATAAAAAATTGCAAAAAAATGTTGTGAATTTTCATTACAATTGAAAAAAAATCATCTTTAATAACTGAACTAAAATTTTGTAAAATCCCTGTGTTAAGTTGTAGCCCATATTCCAATAAATAATCTGTAAAAATTTCAACTTCCTACCTCAAATACTTTGTGAGGAAAGATGTAATTTATAAGCGTCATTTTAACATTGCAAGTATAGGGCGTTCCGGAGCCCCTTAAACCGAACTAACCTAAGGACATCACACACATCCGTGCCACTGGCAGGATTCGAACCTGCGACCGCAGCCGGCCACCAAGGCCGGCCCAGGAGAGGAACTGCAGGCGATGTGCCGTCAGCAAAGGCACTCTTGCTGCCATACCCCATTACCGCGAAATTTTGTAGCACTGTCCTAGTGGATACGTTCATTGTACAGCCCACATTGATTCCTGTGGACATTTCGAGCTGTGTTGCCTGTCTGTTAGCACTGACGACTCTAGCAGACGCCACTGCTCTCAGTCATCCAGTGATGGCCGTCAGCGACTGCGTCGTCTGTGGTGAGAGGTAATGGCCGGCATTTGGTATTCTCGGCATACTTTTGACACTGTGCGTGTAGGAATATTGACTACCCGAGCGATTTCCGAAATAGCATGTCCCACACGTCTATACCCAACTATCATTCCACATTCAATGTCTGTTAATTCCTATCGTGCAGCCGTAGAGTAGAGTGGGGTAAGATTGCTCGGCGGCTAAGACTGCGCAAGGCTTGTATCTCAGTTTTAGTAATGCAGCAGTTGGCTACTCTGCAGGGCACGAAATAGCCTCTGTTGCTGACCCTTTATTGTCGTAGTTTGATTGTTGTCCTGTTGTTGACGGCTGCGCAGTGCGGTAAGAACTGTTTTACGTTATTTTCGTATAACATTTCATCTTCCGGGAATAAGCTGTAACTCAGGCAATAATGGGATTATCAATTTTAACTTTATTCCATTGTGTACAACGATGCATTGTCAGTCTTCTGGTATATTAACACATCTATCTTCCTACAAAGCGTTTCCATGTGCAGTCAAAAGCTGCAGTGTCGTAGTGCAGGGCAAGTTTGCGCGTTGCAGCTGGGGCAAAACTGCGCAGTGCGTAATCTTACCACATGCGTTATAGTTATCAGCTTTTTCATAGACCTAGAAATATTTATGAACGTTGAGGTGGATATTATACATCGACAGTAGTCCTATAAGAATCCTTTTCTATATTTTAGCGTCTACAAAAGGAAAACCGAACGGAAAACATGCACTCCAGAAATGCTGGAAGCTGCAAAAGAGGGCTTGAAAAATGGCAAGTGTAAACGACAAATAGCGAGGGAGATTGGAATAAGTGAAGCTGCCTTAATAAATCGCCTTAAAGAGGTACGAGGCCCTTCCAAGTATACTTTTATCTCTGTATTATTTATTTTGGAAACTTTTCCCTACGTAGGTATAAGCTTAAAATTAATACTCCCACCCCCATTTTTTTTTAGGGTTTTGGGGTAAATAAACTGGGAAGATTCGGAAGAACTTTTAATGATGAACAGGAACTCGAACTCGCTGAACACTGCAGATCTTTGGACAAATGTTATTATGGTATGACTATGAAAGATTTCAGAATATTAGTTCATTGCTACTCTGAGAGGAATAATATAAAAACAAAATTTGACAAAACACTAAGATGGCTAGAAAGTACTGGGCTTATGATTTCCTGCAGAGACGAAATCTTAGCCTTCGGATCCCACAGAAAACTAGTCCCGGACGTGTTATGGGGTTCAACAAACAGCAAACGAGCATCTTCTTTGATAATATTTCGTCGCTGATGGAGAGATATGAATTTGAACCTCATCGCATATATAGCATGGATGAGTCAGGAATTACATACAACGGTTCCTAACAAAGTTCCGAAAGTGATTGCAACATGCAGCAAGAAGCACATAGGCAAAATAGCACCTACAGGAAGAGGTCAGCTGACAACACTTGTATGTTGTATGGGAGGTGGGGGGAGATACATCCGTCGACGAATAATATTTCCTCAGAAAAGGATGAAGGAGAATTTGAAGAACGATACCCCTCCTGGGTCACTAATGATGTGTTCGGACACTGGATACATCAACTCAGATTTGTATCTCACATGGCTACAACATTCTGAAAAACATACACAGCCAACAGAAGATAATTCAGTCTTGTTAATTTTGGACAATCACTCGTCACATTTGAGTCTGAACGCCGTTCTTTACCGCAGGGACCATAACATTCACGTGGTTACCATTCCTCCGCACAGCAGCCACAAAATGCAGCCACTGGATCGCTGCTTTTTCAAGCCACTGAAAGACTTTTATTCACAGGAATGCGACCAGTGGCTCATTAACCACCCTGGATATCTAATTACGCAAGGATGTATCGCTGAATTGTTTGGAAACGCTTATCAAAGGACGGCCACAATGACGAAGGCAAGAAAGGCGTTCAAGATATGTCGCATTTATCCAATCGATCGTCACATATTCACCGAGGAAGATTTCCTGCCTTCGACTGTTACAGACCAAAGTGACAAATTTAATGATGCATCCACAGTCGAAACTGGATCTCTCCAGAGCCAAAGTTCAGAGACATCTACAAATGAACCACAACGAGGACCAAGTACCTACGTTTCCCCAAAGAAATAACTCCTTTGCCTAGAAGAAAACATTGCCAAAAAGACAGAAGAAAGGAAAGAAGTCAGAAATAGTATATGGGACTCCATTCAAGAAGCAACTGGGATCCTAATCAACAGAACAAGAAATAAAGAAGCCAAAGAGGAAACTGTTTGATTCTGGTCAAGCAAACAGAAAGAAAGCAAAGCAAAACTTAAATACGTCAAGGGAAAATTCACAAACTTTTCACTGTCCAGGCTGTACTGAAAAATACAATAATCCACCAACAGAAGATTGGATTCAATGTCTCAAGTGCGAGGAGCGGTGGCACGAATCCCGCTGTTGTTACGAAGGTTCTGGACACTTCGTTTGTGACCTCTGTTAAAAAGATTTTCGTCCGACAGGAATATTTCTGCATGTTTTTGATGACAGGGCCAGATTTGTCCATTAGGTCAACTGTTGTACCAACAGTAACTGTTATATGCTAAGAAACAAGGTATATTACGTTTATGTTCGCTATAAATTAAATAAAAGACGAAGAACTAAATGACACATGTGTTTTTGTCGTTTGACAATAATGCGCAAATGTACCCCACTAGAAACGCACTCTTACCCCAGGGTCGGGTAAGACTGCGCATTTGCATTACTTTTTTTTTGCCAAGTGCGAATTACAGTTTAAATTGTTTCTATGACTTTCGGACTCTGTCATATAACAGGCAAAATTCAGAGGAAATGCCAGTTAAAATTTAATTTTAATTTATGACATCTCCTGCAGTGTATTGCTATTTAAACGTTAAGTGCGCAGTCTTGCCCCACTGTACTCTAATCACTTGGGACACGCTTTCACACGAGTCACCTGAGTGGAAACGGCAGCCCCGCCACTGGACGGCCCTCCTTTCCCCTCGTGTGCGCGCCCTGCAGCCCCCTACACGTGTGCGTGCGCACCATGGAGGTAAGAATAGAGGGAGACGCCGTGACGTCACAGCTGTGAAGCCGAGGGTAGCCATCTCAATCCGACCAAAACACTGCTACTGTAAGCTTGTGTGCATAGGCTTGTCGCTCGCTTTTGGAAGGATTTTGCGCTATTGTGGTGACTTGTGTGGTGTTTGGATGTACAAATCGTTCTGTTTGTGATGCGAAATCGAAGGGAATAACATTTCGTGTGTAAGTTGTCTCTTTAAGTGTTATTTTACAACTTCATTGTGAATGAACGTATGCTACGTCGGTACTTGTACTATAGCGTGTTTTTCTCCTGTATGATTTTAGATTTCCTAAAAATGAAAGTCGGAAAGCTCTGTGGGAGGATGCCGTGAGGGGAAGAATTGGCGTGTGTCTAAATGGAGCACTATATGTTCTCAGCATTTCCGAGAAGAGGACATAGACCGAACTTCCCTTTCAACAGTAAGGCTCCGAGAAAATGCTGTACCATCAGTTTTCCCTACACACCCAAAACATCTGCAAAAGGTATGTTAATTCAAAGAACTAAATTCTTAGTTCTCAAGTTCACGTTCCAGTATAATACGTATGTATCGTCGATAATCGAAATGTTGAGTAACTCACTTTGTCTTCATCATGTTCCAAATTAAAAGCTAACACTACATTAACTGGCGTAAAGTATAGGCCTAAACAGGACACTGTGTAGATTTGCCATTCTGTGTACCGTATTTCAGTAAATATTGGTGGTAATGAACAGTGTTTCCCAGTAGTGTAACGTAACTGAAATGTCCCAGTACGTATTACAAACAAGATGTATTTATGGGGCTTTGGAGGGAGGGTATAGCTAACTTAGTTTTCAGTTTCTATTATTTAGTTTGTGATACACGTTTATTACTGAACTAACAAAATTGTATCGTTTACATTGAAGGCTAGCTATTCTTAATATTACATTAAAAACTATTTTTAATCAGAAGGAACGCGGAATTTCGCCTTTACAAGATTTTATTTTACACGAAAACTTTGAAACAACCAATCTGATGACGTTACATGCGTATATGGTGCAATTAGCGACTGTAATACACGCAGCGCTATAGCACACTGGCAATGTTTTGGTCAGAGTGTCATGGCAGCGAGCCACGCCCCCATGGCTTCAAAACGTAGTACGGCTGGGATACGTAGCGCCATCTCCCCTTATTCTTACCTCCGTGGTGCGCACAGCCGTCACACGACTGTCTCCGCAGTAAGTCACTGGTCGGTAGTGAGCAGCGGCATCCCTGTTTGACGACTGAGGCTGCCTTTTCTGTTTTAGCAAACTGCTACGTTCTTTGCAACTGTATTGTGATTCCGTAAAACATTACGAGTGATACTGGCTTTTATTCTTTCGGAAAGATACAGTTATTTGCACATCGTGAGTCGTATTCACCTTATGACAGGGCTGTGTGGGCAGATCCGCAGCTTCTTCCCCGCATCAGTTGCACAGTGTGTCCGAGTTGGCAGTCCTCCGCTTCCACCAGCTGGAGCTCTGCCGACGTCACGCCGGGTCGGAGGTCACGGGAAGCGAGCAATGTGGCGACACTCGGTCCACCGCGCTGTGACGTCAGTCTGGAGCTGCACGTCACACTGACAGACGCC
The DNA here is from genome assembly GCF_023864275.1 of Schistocerca cancellata. Classification (NCBI taxonomy): domain Eukaryota; kingdom Metazoa; phylum Arthropoda; class Insecta; order Orthoptera; family Acrididae; genus Schistocerca; species Schistocerca cancellata. Next base: position 477,758 of record NW_026046819.1, on the reverse strand, counting down.
GGCCTGTTCTTAAGGGGCTCCGGAAAGGCTCAAAATCATGAAACGTTCAATTTTTACTTTTTTGCGTTTTCTGAATCTGCAGACTATTACCTTTTAATAGATATATAATTTATTCAATTCCGAAGACTACAACTATTTTTAAATTTTTTTTGAAATGTGTTCTACATGGGCGTGACCCACTGTGACGCTGTTAAACTGCTGTCAAATGGTGTTATTATTAACGTCCGTGTTCATCAGGTACATTTCAGTGATGTGAGATAAAGTATGTGTTGTGGCTAACCTATTTTCAGAGACTTAGCAGCACCTCAACTGTCGAAAAAGTGTATTCACGGAAAAACTCAAAACCCCAATGAAAGTGTAAATAGCGTTATATGGTCGAGAATCCCCAAGACTGTATTTGTTGGAATAGAAACACTTCACTTTAGTGTGTATGATGCTGTTGCGACTTTCAATGATGGCAACATTGTAAGGTGCAAGGTATTTAGAAATGTGGGAATGAAGATAGGTTCTAACATGGTACGAGCGATGCTTGCTGCGACTTTCAATGATGGCAACATTGTAAGGTGCAAGGTATTTAGAAATGTGGGAATGAAGATAGGTTCTAACATGGTACGAGCGATGCTTGCTTTAGACAAGGAACGCCTTCGGGCTGCAGACAGGGCTGTAAAGAGTCTAGAAATACAAGCAAGGGTAAACAGGAGGAGGAACAAGAGGAAGCTGGAGGAGGAGTTTGCAGAGGATGAAGATAATCCATCCTATGGACCTGGAGTGCACTGAAAAGTCAATCCAATCTTTGTCGCTCGATTCCGAAAACTTTTATTTTCTCATACTAATTACATGTTTTCTAAGGATCTTCCAAACATATTTGTTCCAAACTTTCAGTAAATGTTAGACAGTACCTTCTGCATAATTTAACACAGCCGTTTTCGAAAAAACTGTATATTTTTGAATATATAAATAAAAAATTGCAAAAAATTGTTGTGAATTTTCATTACAATTGAAAAAAAAATCATCTTTAATAACTGAACTAAAATTTTGTAAAATCCCTGTGTTAAGTTGTAGCCCATATTCCAATAAATAATCTGTAAAAAGTTCAACTTCCTACCTCAAATACTTTGTGAGGAAAGATGTAATTTATTAGCGTTATTTTAACATTGCAAGTATAGGGCGGTCCGGAGCCCCTTAACAGCAGCGGGGCAGCCGTGTGGGAGAGGAAGAGGGATGCGAGGTCGCTCTCTGAATCTTTGTAATTGAGCGCATACTGGTAATACAGTTGCAGGCCCACGATTTGTGTTTCTGCCAACATCACATTCTAATTAAACATATGAAATCGTGTACCATCTGTACTGCAGACAAAGTGTATATTCAGTTTGACATCAGAGCTGAAGATTCATTCCAACTACACTGCTTGTATTACAGTAGTCTGGGTACACTGCCGATTACGCTACTTTAACATCGCACCACATGTACACCTCGGAAACAGTTTCCAGATACGTACTTTAAATAATCGTTTCCTTTTGATGACGAAATGTGTTCAGCTTTCGAGTGACTTTCGGTCAGCTGTGCTGTATTGTTGTTGTTGTTGTGGTCTTCAGTCCTGAGACTGGTTTGATGCAGCTCTCCATGCTACTCTATCCTGTGCAAGCTTCTTCATCTCCCAGTATCTACTGCAACCTACATCCCTCTGAATCTGCTTAGTGTATTCATCTCTTGGTCTCCCTCTACGATTTTTACCCTCCACACTGCCCTCCAATGCTAAATTTGTGATCCCTTGATGCCTCAGAACATGTCCTACCAACCGATCCCTTCTTCTACTCAAGTTGTGCCACAAACTTCTCTTCTCCCCAATCCTATTCAATACCTCCTCATTAGTTACGTGATCTACCCACCTTATCTTCAGCATTCTTCTGTAGCACCACATTTCGAAAGCTTCTGTTCTCTTCTTGTCCAAACTAGTTATCGTCCATGTTTCACTTCCATACATGGCTACACTCCATACAAATACTTTCAGAAACGACTTCCTGACACTTAAATCTATACTCGATGTTAACAAATTCCTCTTCTTGAGAAACGCTTTCCTTGCCATTGCCAGTCTACATTTTATATCCTCTCTACTTCGACCATCATCGGTTATTTTACTCCCTAAATAGCAAAACTCCTTTACTACTTTAAGTGTCTCATTTCCTAATCTAATTCCCTCAGCATCACCCGACTTAATTTGACTACATTCCATTATCCTCGTTTTGCTTTTGTTGATGTTCATCTTATATCCTCCTTTCAAGACACTGTCCATTCCGTTCAACTGCTCTTCCAAGTCCTTTGCTGTCTCTGACAGAATTACAATGTCATCGGCGAACCTCAAAGTTTTTACTTCTTCTCCATGAATTTTAATACCTACTCCGAATTTTTCTTTTGTTTCCTTTACTGCTTGCTCAATATACAGATTGAATAACATGGGGGAGAGGCTACAACCCTGTCTTACTCCTTTCCCAACCACTGCTTCCCTTTCATGCCCCTCGACTCTTATAACTGCCATCTGGTTTCTGTACAAACTGTAAATAGCCTTTCGCTCCCTGTATTTTACCCCTGCCACCTTCAGAATTTGAAAGAGAGTATTCCAGTTAACATTGTCAAAAGCTTTCTCTAAGTCTACAAATGCTAGAAACGTAGGTTTGCCTTTTCTTAATCTTTCTTCTAAGATAAGTCGTAAGGTCAGTATTGCCTCACGTGTTCCAACATTTCTACGGAATCCAAACTGATCTTCCCCGAGGTCGGCTTCTACCAGTTTTTCCATTCGTCTGTAAAGAATTCGCGTTAGTATTTTGCAGCTGTGACTTATTAAACTGATAGTTCGGTAATTTTCGCATCTGTCAACACCTGCTTTCTTTGGGATTGGAATTATTATATTCTTCTTAAAGTCTGAGGGTATTTCGCCTGTCTCATACATCGTGCTCACCAGATGGTAGAGTTTTGTCAGGACTGGCTCTCCCGAGGCCATCAGTAGTTCAAATGGAATGTTGTCTACTCCCGGGGCCTTATTTCGACTCAGGTCTTTCAGTGCTCTGTCAAACTCTTCACGCAGTATCTTATCTCCCATTTCGTCTTCATCTACATCCTCTTCCATTTCCATAATATTGTCCTCAAGTACATCGCCCTTGTATAAACCCTCTATATACTCCTTCCACCTTTCTGCCTTCCCTTCTTTGCTTAGAACTGGGTTGCCATCTGAGCTCTTGATATTCATACAAGTGGTTCTCTTCTCTCCAAAGGTCTCTTTAATTTTCCTGTAGGCAGTATCTATCTTACCCCTAGTGAGACAAGCCTCTACATCCTTACATTTGTCCTCTAGCCATCCCTGCTTAGCCATTTTGCACTTCCTGTCGATATCATTTTTGAGACGTCTGTATTCCTTTTTGCCTGCTTCATTTACTAGGGAATGTGAATCCTCATTCTCATATGATTCTTTTAAATAATTTTGCATACAGGTACTGGGTTAGTACGGTGGGTATTGCCCATCTGAACTCCCCCCATGTCTGCATGTATGGCGAGGGGATTACAGTGTCGTGATTTGTTAGCCCTTTAATTTAAACCCATTTAATTTACCATTACGTGCTGTGTTCATTCCGTTTAGTTGATAGCTATTTTAAGCAAATTGCTGGTATGTTGGAAATTCAAACCTCTGCCCTTTAGACCGACACGTGTTGCCAAATAGTCGAGTGTTACATGGATGCAGTTGCAGCTTATATTCCTTGTTTATTCGACGTACCCTACTTTTATATTCTAAACGAATTAAGGTTTCGAAAGACAGACGAAATTTCTGTTTCAAGTTCACCGAGGAGAGTGAATCACAGGAAGTGTCCGTCACTTTCATAGATTTTGGCTCATATAATTATCCATCTTGTACACTGAAGAGCCAAACAAACTGTTACACATGCCTAATATCATATAGGGCCACCGCGAGCACGCAGGATTGCCGCAGCACGACATGGCATGGACTGTTCAAAATGTTCAAATGTCTGTGATACCTTATGGGACTTAACTGCTAAGGTCATCAGTCCCTAAGCTTACACGCTACTTAACCTAAATTACCCAAAGGACAAACACACACACCCATGCCCGAGGGAGGACTCGAAACTCCGCCGGGACCAGCCGCACAGTCCATGACTGCAGCGCCGAGACCGCTTGGCTAATCCCGCGCGGCGGCATGGACACGACTAATGTCTGAAGAAGCGCTGCAGAGAACTGACACCATGAATCCTGCAGGGCGGTCCATAAATCCGTATCTCCAGCAATCAAATAACGTGGAGAACTGGTTCGCATAAGTAATGGGAATGCAGACAGACGATGTCTTCTACTGCCAATAGTTCATCACTTGTGTCACGAAGGTGACTGGCTGTGGCTTGTGCATAATAATTTGATGCTGAATCACAGTAATACTCAGTTTTTACAGTTTCTAGCTCACAATTCAACAAGAATCGATATTTTGATCAGACAGAATGGGCATATTATAAGCGAGATGGAACAGTTCAAGTTCCTAGGCGTTCGGATAGATAGTAAGCTGTTGTGGAAAGCCCACGTTCAGGACCTTGTTCAGAAACTAAATGCTGCTTTATTTACCATTAGAGCAGTGTCTGAAATAAGTGACAGCTCAACACGAAAAGCAGTCTACTTCGCATATTTTCATACGCTTATCTCATATGGTATTATTTTTTTGGGCGAATTCTTCTGATACAAAAAGGGTATTTTTGGCTCAACAACGGGCTGTTCGAGCTATATGTGGTGTAAGTTCGAGAACCTCTTGTCGACCCCTATTCAATAGTCTGGGAATTCTGACATTGCCCTCACAGTATATATTTTCTTTAACGTCGTTTGTTGTTAGCAATATTAGCTCACTCCCAAGCAGTTAGCAGCTTTCACTCAGTTAATACTAGACAGAAATCAAACCTGCACGTGGAGTGCACTTCCTTGACTCTTGTGCAGAAAGGAGTGAAGTATTCTGCTGCATCCATTTTAAATAAGCTACCACAAGAACTCAAAAATCTCAACAGTAGCCCAAACGCTTTTAAGTCTGAACTGAAGAGTTTCCTCACGGCTCACTCGTCCTGTTCTGTCGAGGAGCTCCTGGAAGAGCTGAAAAAGTAAGCAAATTCCAGTGTTACATTGTTGATTTTCTTTATGTAAACTTACGAATTGTCGCCTGAGTACGTTTCTTGTATTTCATTTTGTCTGATTCTACTATCGTGTTATAATTTCATGTATTTACTCGTTCCATGACCATGGAGACGTCTCCTTAATTTGGTCCTACGGAACAATAAATAAATAAATAAATAAATAAACATCTTTCGAAATGTGTTGTCATTCACCTGCACTCCTGCGAGTTGTTTAAAATTTTGTATGCCAGGTGGGAAACAATGTTTAAGTGGAGAACTGTTGTTGCTAATGGAGTATTTTTCCACTGTTGTTGAGCTTTTGTAAACGTTGTTCGAGAAGTTTTGTACACAGGCTACTCGTGTCAGTTCACAGAAGTTTCTTGTTGCGCTCACTGCGCTGTTACCACAGTACATATGTGCACCGTGGAATGATTTGTAGAAATGAGTGAAGAAAGGATTAAGTTTTTATTGTCTTTATTTTAAAAGTTAGGATAAATGGTGAACTGAATCTTATTTCCTTTAATAAGGTAAGACGGTAATATATTAGCATATTAACGAGATCCTGCTTGTCGCTCTGTCTTGCGTAGTCCAGGGGCGTTGTCCTCCGGTCACTCGGCGGCCCCTGCCTCGGGCAGCGCAGCCGCCACCTCTGCACGTCCGCCTGTCCAGACTCGTGGGGTCGAGGATGGCTGGGGCTGCCCCAGCCCAGCGTGCAGCCAACTGCACAGTGCTCTCACCCTGCCAGGCGTTCACGACGTTCTCCTCTGCCCCATCCGTGACCAGACACCTGAGGAGAGGAGAAGACTGCTGCAGGTTGTAAGAGAAAGGGAGAAGAACTGGATGGAATATTTGGTGAGAAGGGAGTGACTGCTAACAGACACTTTGGAAGGTCTCATTCGTAGGACGAGATACAAGATGGTAGATGACATAAAGGGAAGTCGAAAATATGTACACTCCTGGAAATGGAAAAAAGAACACATTGACACCGGTGTGTCAGACCCACCATACTTGCTCCGGACACTGCGAGAGGGCTGTACAAGCAATGATCACACGCACGGCACAGCGGACTCACCAGGAACCGCGGTGTTGGCCGTCGAATGGCGCTAGCTGCGCAGCATTTGTGCACCGCCGCCGTCAGTGTCAGCCACTTTGCCGTGGCATACAGAGCTCCATCGCAGTCTTTAACACTGGTAGCATGCCGCGACAGCGTGGACGTGAACCGAATGTGCAGTTGACGGATTTTGAGCGAGGGCGTATAGTGGGCATGCGGGAGGCCGGGTGGACGTACCGCCGAATTGCTCAACACGTGGGGCGTGAGGTCTCCACAGTACATCGATGTTGTCGCCAGTGGTCGGCGGAAGGTGCACGTGCCCGTCGACCTGGGACCGGACCGCAGCGACGCACGGATGCACGCCAAGACCGTAGGATCCTACGCAGTGCCGTAGGGGACCGCACCGCCACTTCCCAGCAAATTAGGGACACTGTTGCTCCTGGGGTATCGGCGAGGACCATTCGCAACCGTCTCCATGAAGCTGGGCTACGGTCCCGCACACCGTTAGGCCGTCTTCCGCTCACGCCCCAACATCGTGCAGCCCGCCTCCAGTGGTGTCGCGACAGGCGTGAATGGAGGGACGAATGGAGACGTGTCGTCTTCAGCGATGAGAGTCGCTTCTGCCTTGGTGCCAATGATGGTCGTATGCGTGTTTGGCGCCGTGCAGGTGAGCGCCACAATCGGGACTGCATACGACCGAGGCACACAGGGCCAACACCCGGCATCATGGTGTGGGGAGCGATCTCCTACACTGGCCGTACACCACTGGTGATCGTCGAGGGGACACTGAATAGTGCACGGTACATCCAAACCGTCATCGAACCCATCGTTCTACCATTCCTAGACCGGCAAGGGAACTTGCTGTTCCAACAGGACAATGCACGTCCGCATGTATCCCGTGCTACCCAACGTGCTCTAGAAGGTGTAAGTCAACTACCCTGGCCAGCAAGATCTCCGGATCTGTCCCCCATTGAGCATGTTTGGGACTGGATGAAGCATCGTCTCACGCGGTCTGCACGTCCAGCACGAATGCTGGTCCAACTGAGGCGCCAGGTGGAAATGGCATGGCAAGCCGTTCCACAGGACTACATCCAGCATCTCTACGATCGTCTCCATGGGAGAATAGCAGCCTGCATTGCTGCGAAAGGTGGATATACACTGTACTAGTGCCGACATTGTGCATGCTCTGTTGCCTGTGTCTATGTGCCTGTGGTTCTGTCAGTGTGATCATGTGATGTATCTGACCCCAGGAATGTGTCAATAAAGTTTCCCCTTCCTGGGACAATGAATTCACGGTGTTCTTATTTCAATTTCCAGGAGTGTAGATATGAAGAGGATGGAACAGGACAGGACAGCATGCAGAGTTACCATGTGGAAACCTACCATCTGGCAGAACACTGATTGATGTTGAGGTATTCAGTCCTGAGACTGGTTTGATGCAGCTCTCCATGCTAGTCTATCCTGTGCAAGCTTCTTCATCTCCCACTAGCTACTGCAACCTACATCCCTCTGAATCTGCTTAGTGTATTCACCTCTTGGTCTCCCTCTACGATTTTTACCCTCCACAGTGCCCTCCAGTACTACATTTGTGATCCCTTGACGCCCCAGAACTTGTCCTACCAACCGATCCCTTCTTCCAGTCAAGTTGTGCCACAAACTCCTCTTTTCCCCATTTCTATTCAATACCTCCTCATTAGTTATTTGATCTACCCATCTAATCTTCAGCATTCTTCTGCAGCGCCACATTTCGATAGCTTCTATTCTCTTCTTGTCTAAACTATTTATCGTTCATGTTTCACTCCCATGCATGGCCACACCCCATACAAATACTTTCAGAAACGACTTCCTGACACTTAAATCTATACTCGATGTTAACAAATTTCTCATCTTCAGAAACGCTTTCCTTCCCATTGCCAGTCTACATTTTATATCCTCTCTACTTCGACCATCATCAGTTATTTTGCTCCCCAAATAGCAAAACTCCTTTACTACTTTAAGTGTCTTATTTCCTAATCTAATTCCCTCAGCATCACTCGACTTAATTTGACTACATTCCATTATCCTCGCTTTGCTTTGTTGATGTTCAACTGGCATCCTCCTTTCAAGACACTGTCCATTCCGTTCAACTGCTTTTGCAGTTGCTTTGCTGTCACTGACAGAATTACAATGTCATCGGCGAACCTCAGACTTTTTATTTCTTCTCCATGCATTTTGATGCCTACTTTCAATTTTTCTTTTGTTTGCTTTACTGCTTGCACAATGTAAAGATTGAATAACATCGAGGAGAGGCTACAACCCTGTCTCACTCCTTTCCCAACCAATGCTTCCCTTTGTTATGCCCCTCGACTATTATAACTGCCATCTGGTTTCTGTACAAATTGTAAATGGCCTTTCGCTCCCTCTGTTTTACCCCTGCCACCTTCAGAATTTGAAACACAGTATTCCAGTCAACATTCTCAAAAGCTTTCTCTAAGTCTACAAATGCTAGAAACGTAGGTTTACCTTTCCTTAATCTTTCTTCTATGATAAGTCATAGGGTCAGTATTGCTTCAGGTGTTCCAACATTTCTACAGAACCCAAACTGATCTTCCCTGAGGTCAGCTTTTCCATTCGTCTGTAAAGAATTCGTGTCAGTATTTTGCAGCTGTGACTTATTAAACTGATTGTTCGGTAATTTTCACATCTGTCAACACCTGATTTCTTTAGGGTTGGAATTATTATATTCTTCTTGAAGTCTGAGGGAATTTCGCCTGTCTCATACATCTTGCTCACCAGATGGTAGAGTTTTGTCAGGACTGGGTCTCCCAAGGCTGTCAGTAGTTCTAATGGAATGTTGTCTACTCCTGGGGCCTTATTTCGACTCGGGCATCAAACACACGGCTCCTGGCTGCCAGGACAGGGCAGTGTAGTCCCCAGACGCAAGTCGCCCCACTAGCAGCGTCACCACCGTGCCATCACCCACATCTAGAAGGGCGTCCAGGTCAACACTTGTGGTCTCCTCAACTTTCTTCATGGCTGCCATCATGGTCTATTCTGAAACAAGGCGTTGCCTTTACACAGCACTCTCGATACGTATACGAGGTACAGACAGACCTCTGTCAAGCAGCTTCTCGTAACCACTGTCTGTTACAGGTGAATTACGACACAGAGGTAACTTTGCTGTGTCCAACTGATGCGACAGGTGACTAGCTGTAAATCTCCTATGCAGTTTTGAAAGCTGCCCATTTTGTTCCACTACCCTCATCGTGCATATGTCCCCAGAATGGATGGAGACTTCAGTCTTTAATTTCTATCTACAGTGTAGTCACTTGATGATGAAGTCTTTCAGGATGGAGATTCGGCACTATGATTAAAAAGGCGTAAAGAGCTGTAGCCTCATTTCATTGAAGAACCTATCCTCCATAATTCTCCACATACTGAAGCAAACTACGGTACTTTACTGTATTGTTTTGCTGTTAACAACTAGTTGTGTACATTAGAATGCAGGGGTTGCCTCGACAGTGTGTTACTCGAGTCTGGATTGTCTCACCGGGACTTGTTACGTCAGGGAAACTGCCGCAGTCAGACTGTAGCTGCTTATCGACACCCTTAATGAATGCCAATACAACAACGTCCTACCACACGTACCACAAAATGTTGAGGAAGTAATACTGTAGATGGCATCCATCTCAGAAATGTACGTGCTATCATCTAGGAACTGGACTCACATTGCCACACCATGAGTGGTGACATTGACAAGAGGATAGTTCCAATTGACTTTGTTCCTGCATTACATGGTCGAATTCTGGCTCAACATATTCCCTCTCCCTCTTCACATAGCAAGCAAGAGCAAGTCTTCATTTATTGACGCTCAGTACAGTCATTGTGAACAAACACTCTTGGATAAGCTACTAAGTAACTGATATTCCTGGATTTCACAGGTATGACGCACTACTGACCATTCTGGGCAGGCAAAAATGACTGCTGTGCACTGGTGCATACTCACCAACTCCAAACTCTTAATGACTATCGAAAAGTAACTCCTTGACAAAAATACACGACTGTATACAGCCAAAAATATGTTGTTAGAATGACCTCTCGGTTCTGTTCAGTGTATTACAGGTGTATCTACTTTAAATTAATTTCTTGTTAGATATTGGTATGTTTACTTTTTTCAAACAGAGTATCTACTTTAGTTCTGTGCTTTCAGGGTGCTCTAAGCTCTCTGATTAGCAGTTCTATTATTAAAATGTATCACATTCATCCACAGTTCTTTGTTAAATATATTTTTTCTATCAAACGAAGGCAATAAAACCATCACTAACCTAGGTGATTGCTACCACTTACTGCAGCTCTCACATTGAACGACAAAAAAGAAAAAAAAAAAGAAAAAATTGTCACCGTTCCAAAAAGAGTCAGTAGTATCCTGACAGAAATAAAACATCAGTAGTTAAGAAATGTCGGTCAGACGCTTCGTGCAAACTTTTGGCTCATCTCCATTAGCCCACTGCTTTGATGTAGTAATAAAAATGACATAAACATAAATACTGGTATTACTTAGGCATTTATTACATCATCCCAAGTATTTCATACTGTCAGTTTGCGAATATGTAATTTACATTACAATAACAAAAGTTGAAGTTACAAAGATTTTTATATGCAGGAGTAGATCAGTCACTTATAAGCAAAATCTTGTGAGGTGGTGTGCGGATTTACATCATTGAACGCATTGCATAACTTCACTCACCTCCACCAACAAGTTCTCTCACTCCTTCCCTTGTAGCGTCCACTGCAAGCAAGCTACGACGTGGCTGCAGTAAGCCTGCAGTTCTGAGGGGAATAAAGGGGCCAACACGCTACCAACACACGTCACATTAGTCTGATATGACTTGACGTTAATATTCTGTCACGTTTCACATGGCTACACTGCTCAAACGTTGCGTCACAATGTCTTGAGGTCATATCCATAGCCATTCACTAATATGTACCAAGCAGGGCACATGGCAATGTGTTTGACAATGTAATACTCACTATGGAGCTAGAAAATCCATGTGGGAATTATCTAACGTATCTGATGACTCGACTCATATTCACACATTTCACGAATCACCGTTTCCATTACCTGATGCACCCTGACGATTGCAGCACATTAATTACCTCAGTTTTTATCACAGTTTCTACATATTTTCGCGACTGTTACTTCCATGGATCCATCATGTATGACAGCCAACTGCTTACCGACTCACCCATAGTCTACTTGGTATCAACTGTTAACTGAGAGAAAAACGCAACAAACAAACGAGAACCTCGTCGCACTGCTCTTACAATCGATCTCAGCGATGATAGACGCTTAGATGCATCCTTACAGTATCGAAACCAAAACAGTCCGAACTCGCAAGTGACATGGCTTTTATTTATTTATTGTACACGTCAAGTTCCGTAGGACCAAATTGAGGAGCAAATATCCAAGGTCATGGAACGTGTCAGTACACGAACTTACTCGTTATCCCACACCTTCCACTCATTTGAGAACCAAGAAGAACGTCCCTACAATGCAGACAGCACTTCTTTAACTGGGTGTATGTGTGGGTGAGTACCTGGAGATGTGTGGGTGACTGCCTCATGTGTTCAGACTATAACATCTGAGACACGGTAGCACAGTTTCCCAGGTGATTGGCACATGGTACGATAGGACAGGTTTTCATTAGCCAAGTAATAACAACATATATCTTGAAAGTACGCTTACTGGAGACTTGAGATGCCATCAGGAGGTGAAAACACCCATTGCTGTAGAGTAGGCGGCATTCAATAGAAAGAGGACATTATTATTTGGCAAATTGTGTAAAGGTCTGAGGGAGAGACTTGGAAAGTGTTTACTCTGGAATGTAGTGCTCTGTGGAGTGGAAACATGTGCAAGGACATGAGAAAATGAAAAGAGGCAAAAAATTTTGAGATGTGGATGTGGAGGAGAATTGAGAGGATAAGCTGATGGAAAGACTAAATGACAAAAGAGCGTTGGAAAGTGTTGGCAAGAGACAGGTTATAAGACAGACAAACTGGATGGAACATTCAATGAGTAGGGGGTGCCAGCTGAAAGATACACTGGAATGTCTCATCTGTGGGAGGAGACTGAGTGGAAGGATGAGATACAAGGTGACAGAGAAGTAAAGGGAAGTGGAAATTCAGGACCTGATGGGGATGGTAGGACACTGGAGAGCATGGAGAATTACCACATGAAACCCTGATTTTGGGCAGAATGATTATGATGAGTTTTTAGCTAATTTAAGTAAAAACAGATACAGCTAAATTTAGTAGATATGTGCAACCCTACATGAGAAAGCAATGAAACTACTGGGCTACCAGGAAACATACTCTTCAGGCATCAATAAAGGTGTATTTCACAGCACAGATAGAATATGGAAAATCACTGGCAAACACTGTATGTTCGGAATACGCACAAACACACACACGCACACAGCATTGCCAAACACAGACGAGTGTCTCGTCTCGTGCTTACCTGGATTCTGCTGCCGACTTGTGAAGCAGCCGACTCACTTAGAGCTCGTCTTGGGTCTCACTGGACACTGCATCAGCCCGGCTCTGCATGGCCGTCACCTGGTGAGTGTGAGCCTTTATGAGGGCACTGGCGGCCTGCCTGAGGCGAGGGCGGCTGTGCCAGAACGAGTGCCGACTTGTGAAGCAGCCGACTCACTTAGAGCTCGTCTCGGGTCTCACTGGACACTGCATCAGCCCGGCTCTGCATGACTGTCACCAGGTGAGTGTGAGCCTTTATGAGGGCACTGGCGGCCTGCCTGAGGCGGGGGCGGCTGTGCCAGAACGAGTGCCGACTTGTGAAGCAGCCGACTCACTTAGAGCTCGTCTCGGGTCTCACTGGACACTGCATCAGCCCGGCTCTGCATGGCCGTCACCTGGTGAGTGTGAGCCTTTATGAGGGCACTGGCGGCCTGCCTGAGGCGGGGGCGGCTGTGCCAGAACGAGTGCCGACTTGTGAAGCAGCCGACTCACTTAGAGCTCGTCTCGGGTCTCACTGGACACTGCATCAGCCCGGCTCTGCATGACTGTCACCAGGTGAGTGTGAGCCTTTATGAGGGCACTGACGGCCTGCCTGAGGCGGGGACGGCTGTGCCAGAACGAGTGCGGCCACCGTGTTCTCCACGACAAGCCGAGCTGCGGGCTCGCGTTCACTGGGACGTCAGGCTGGACACGCCACACTCGCTGGCAGCAGCCAGAAGCTGAGAGGCTGTGCTGGGGAGCTGGGGATCTGCAGGGTACAGCGGTGGGCCAGCAGCTGCCTCAGCAATGGACGCTCCACGTCAGAGAGGCTGATCGTGCCACCACCAGCCTCCAGGGGGTCACGTCGGAACGTGGCATCGGACGCAGAACTCCTGGCCACAGGAAGAGCCTCGTGTCCACCAGCCACACGTGATCCACTGCCAGCGTCACCCGCATATGGGAGGGCGCCCATATTTGTGGTCTCCTGAACTTTCTTCACTGCTGCCTCCGAGGTCGATTCTGGAACAAAGCGCTGCCTTTATATAGCACCCACAATAGACACATGAAGTACAGCATTTCATAAAATTTGCCCATCACAGTTGAATTAAAGCACAAAGGTAACCTTCCTGTGTCTAACTGATGTCACAGGTGACTAGGTGTAAACCTTCAGTGCGCCACCTGGGGTGGCTGAGCGGTTCTAGGCGCTACAGTCTGGAACCGCGCGACTGCTACGAATCCTACCTCGGGCATGTGTGTGTGTGATGTCCTTACGTTAGTTAGGTTTTAGTACTTCTAAGTTCTAGGGGACTGATGACATCAGAAGTTAAGTTCCATAGTGCTCAGAGCCATTTTTTTATTGCAGTGCCCTCATTGTGCACATGTCCTCAGAATGGGTGGAGACTGTCTCATGAGCATCAGAACTATAACATCTGACACAGGATAACACAGATATCCAGATGATTGGCACATATTGAGATAGGATAAGTTTTTATTAGGCAAGTAAGAGCAATATATAGCTCAGAAGTACGATTACTGAAGACTTCGGATGCCATCGGGAGGTGAAAACTGACACTGCTATATCTGAGAAGGCATTCAATAAAAAGAAGACATTATTATGTGCCAAATGGGATAAAGCTCTGAGGAAAAGACTTGCCAAGTGTGTACGCCAGAGTGTAGCACTCGATGGAGTGGAAATATGGATAGTGGCCCAAGAGAATGAGAAAACATTAGAAGCTTTTGAGATGTGGAGGAGAAGTGAGAGGATAAGCTGACGAAAGACTAAGTAACAGAAAGAGTGATGGGAGAGGAGAGGACTGAAGCAGGTCATAAGAGAAAGGAAGACTAACTGGATGAGACATTTGATGCGAAGAGAATGTCCACAAACAAACAGTTTGGAAGGTCTCGTTCGTGGGAACATATTGAGTGGAAGGATTAGATACAACATGATAGATACGAAGCGGAAAAGTAGTGCACGTGAAGGAGATGGCAGGAGACAGGAGAGCATGGAGAATTACCACATGAAAACGTGTCTTTGGGCAGAACGCTGATGATAATGAGTTTTGTAGCTAATTTGTTAATAAACACAGATTAATCTAGAGATCTGTTCAGTTTGACACGAGAAAGCAATGAAAGCACAGTGGTCAACCAGGAGATGTTTTTTGAGGCATCAATAAAGGTGTATTTCGCAGCACAGGCACAGTATGGAAACTCAGCAACAAACAGTAAAATATAAAATACGCACACAGACACACACACGCACGCGGACACACAGCATTGCCAAACACAGACAAGTGTCTCGTCGTTACCTGGAGTCTGCTGGCGACTCGTGGAGCTGCCGACTCACTCTGACGGCGTCTTTGGGCTCACCGAGCACTGCACCAGCCCAGCTTTACGTGGCCGTCACCTGGCGTGTGTGAGGCTTTGTGTGCACGTGCGTGGCCTGCCTGAGGCTGGGGCAGCTGTGTCACTCTGCCAGAACAGCTGTGGCCGGCTGAGCTGCCAGCTGCTGCTCACACCGGGTCTTCGGCCTCGACACGCCGCACTTGCTGGCTGACAGGCCGTGCTGGGCAGCTGGAGTGACTGCACAGTGCTGGGGCGCACCAGCAGCAGCTGCCTCAGCACCGCACTCTCCAGTCTGACCGCGCCACCGCCGGACTCTGGAGTGACGTGTCGGAACCAGGCATGCGACCGCGGCTCCCGGCCTCCGTCAGCCACGCGTCGACGACTGGCAGCGGAGCGCCACCGCGGCGCCGTCACCCGCCCCTAGGGGGCCGCCCGCCCCCACACTTGTGGTCCCCCTGAACTTCCTTCGTGGCCGGTCTCGTGTTCGTTTCTGAAACAATGTATTTGCTTTACATATCATCCTCAATAGTAGAGATGGGCAAACTGAAACACGTAACTGTTTCGAAACAAATCGAACAGTACAAGATAATGTTTCGATACGCTGTTTCGAAACAGTGAAACAGTTTGTGATTTGTAATTTAATAAACCTACACATTTTATCATCTTGAATGTCTACTGTATAAGTATGTCCATATAAACACAAATGATCTGCGAGAGCGCTAATCATATCGCAGAAAGTATGAAACTATCACTTAGGCGTCTTGGCAGTTTCGTATTTCCTGCAGCAAATGCGCTGCTTTCGTGTCGTGTGACTTTCATACTTTTCAATTCGCTGAGGACAGCCATAGCCGAAGACAGAAGACCAACCACGAACAGAATTGGAGGTGGGAGCAAACTCCAGAAACAGCAGATATGCTACTGGGATTCCCACATTCCGTTAGTATGGGTAATATACCCATCCTGATAATTTCCATGCACACAAAGGGAACCATTGTGGATAATAGGCACAGTGACTGTAGACTTACAAATAATGTCAAATAATTCGAATAAATAACAAAATATAACAGAAAAAGTTTTGTCTTTCAAGGTGTTTCCAACCGTTACTATAAATTCACCATGCTTCCCAACCCTTCCCGTTCACCATTACACTATCGGTGATATGTCAGACAGATTGCTTGCACTTATACCTACATCAAATTTGTCTATATGTCTAATAACTGTCACTCTACCCCTTTTTTTATTCAAACTGTTGTAGGCTTACTTGCGTTTCTTAATATGATTACTGTACATGAACAGAGAAGCGTATGTTATAAAAAAGTGTAATTTAACTGAATGACTTTCACATATTTATTATTTTCAATGTGAATAGTATGCGTTGTTTTATTGATTGGTTAGTGTTTATAAAGCAGATGTACGCCATTTCGGAATAGGACAGTCAGCTAGAAACGAAGCTTTATTTTCGGATATCTTAAGCTTCATGCTATTGCTTGTCAAAAAGATTTCGACACTCTTGAAAGTGTTTCACGAAGTGGTGTGTTGTGTTTCGGTACCTGTGCCGAGCCCGAATCACGTCCGACACAGAGCGGAATGAAACATCACTGTTTCGATACAATTAGCCGGTCCAAGCACAGGTGGACTGAAACAGCCTTATTTTGAAACAACGATACAGTTTGTGTCTGGCTCGAGATCGAATCTGGTCCGGTTATCCGAGACAGGGGCGCAATGAAACACCACTGTTTCGAAACAGTGAACCACAGCCGTTCCCAAACACTGAAACAGTTCCACATATCGAAACGTAGAAACAGTGGCCAAGTCTACTCAATAGTTATATGAGGCACAGGCGCACAGAGCATTTCATAAAATTCGTCCATCGAAGGTGAATTACAACAGAAAGGTATCCTCGCTGTGTCCGACTGATGCCACAGCTGTAAACCCTCAATACAGTTTTTGAAGTTGCCTATTTAGCAGCAGTGCCCTCACCTTGCACGTCCTCAGAGGGGCCAGAGACTTCATTTGTTTAATTTCTATCTACATCTACATCTACATTTATACTACGCAAGCCACCCAACGGTGTGTGGCGGAGGGCACATTACGTGCCACTACCATTACCTCCCTTTCCTGTTCCAGTCGCGTACGGTTCGCAGGAAGAACGACTGCCGGAAAGCCTCCGTCCGCGCTAGAATTTCTCTACTTTTACATTCGTGATCTCCTCGGGAGGTATAAGTAGGGGGAAGCAATATATTCCATAGCTCATCCAGAAACGCACCCTCTCGAAACCTAGACACCAAGCTACACAGCGATGCAGAGTCTGCCACTCGAGTTTGCTAAACATCTCCGTAATGCTATCACGCTTACCAAATAACCCTGTGACGAAACGCGCCGCTCTTCTTTGGATCTTCTCCATGTCCTCTGTCAACCCGACCTGGTACGGATCCCACACTGACGGGCAATACTCGAGTATAGGTCGAACGAGTGTTTTGTAAGCCACCTCCTTTGTTGATGGACTACATTT
The DNA here is from genome assembly GCF_023864275.1 of Schistocerca cancellata. Lineage (NCBI taxonomy): Eukaryota > Metazoa > Arthropoda > Insecta > Orthoptera > Acrididae > Schistocerca > Schistocerca cancellata. The sequence continues at coordinate 460,210 of NW_026046819.1, read as the reverse complement.
TCTAAGGACTTTCCCAATGAATCTCAACCTGGTACCTGCCCTACCAACAATTAATTTTATATGATCATTCCACTTCAAATCGTTCCGCACGCACACTCCCAGATATTTTACAGAAGTAACTGCTACCAGTGTTTGTTCCGCTATCACATAATCGTACAATAAAGGATCCTTCTTTCTATGTATTCGCAATACGTTACATTTGTCTATGTTAAGGGTCAGTTGCCACTCCCTGCACCACGTGCCTATCCGCTGCAGATCTTCCTGCATTTCGCTACAATTTTCTATTGTTGTAACTTCTCTGTATACTACGGCATCATCCGCGAAAAGCCGCATGGAACTTCCGACACTATCTACTGCAGATCTTCCTGCATTTCGCCGCAATTTTCTAATGCTGCAACTTCTCTGCATACTACATACTACATACTACAGCATCATCCGCGAAATCCGCATGGAACTTTCGACAGTATCTACTAGGTCATTTATATATATTGTGAAAAGAAATGGTCCCATAACACTCCCCTGTGGCACGCCAGAGGTTACTTTAACGTCTGTAGACGTCTCTCCATTGATAACAACATGCTGTGTTCTGTTTGCTGAAAACTCTTCAATCCAGCGACACAGCTGGTCTGATATTCCGTAGGCTCTCGCTTTGTTTATCAGGCGACAGTGCGGAACTGTATCGAACGCCTTCCGGAAGTCAAGGAAAATGGCATCTATCCGGGGGCCTGTATCTAAATCCCACTAACAAATAAAGCGAGTTGGGTCTCACACCATCGCTGTTTCCGGAATCCATGTTGATTCTTACAGACTAGATTCTGGGCTTCGAGAAACGATATGATACGCGAACAAAAAAAACAGTGCAGTCTCTCGATCATGAAGTCATTCCGGATGGAGATCCGTCACAATGCTTAAAAAACCACAAACAACTATAGCCTCATTCCACTCAACTACTTACCATCTTTACATTTGCACATACTGCGGCAAACTACGATATTTTACGACTGGAGACTGTATTGCTTTGCTCTTGACAAGTAGTTGTGTATATTACAATGCTCTCACAGTCAACTGACCATCTGATACTAGTGCCTGTATTGCCTCAGTATGACATCTTTCATCAACCAAAATGTCACAGTGAGACTGAGCCTCCTTATCAACACACTTGACAAATGCCTTTACAACGACATCCTACCGTGTTACCACAAAATGTACAGAAGATGGCATCCATCTGACTAACGTACGTGCTGTCAACTAGGAGCTGTTGGTACTGGTCTCACGTTACCACAGCGCCAGTGACGGTACGGACAAGAGGATAGTTTCAACTGACTTCATTCCTGCATTACCTGGCTCTACACATCCTCTGTTCCACCTCGTGCAGCACGGGTATGTGTTCATTTATTGACATTCAGTACAGTCATTGTCAACATACACTCTTGGCTAAGCTACTAAGTAAGTGATATCCCTGGATTTCACAGGTATCACGTACTACTACTGGGCAGGTGGCAATGACTGCTGTGAACTGATGTGTACTCACCAACTGCAAAATCTTAACAACCATCTAAAAGCAACACCTTAACAAAAATAGACGACTGTGGCTCAGATGGTTCAAATGGCTCTGAGCACTATGGGACTCAACTGCTGAGGTCATTAGTCCCCTAGAACTTAGAACTAGTTAAACCTAACATCACAAACATCCATGCCCAAGGCAGGATTCGAACCTGCGACCGTAGCGGTTTGCGGTTCCAGACTGCAGCGCCTTTAACCGCACGGCCACTTCGGCCAGCTAGACGACTGTATACAGCCAAAAATATGTTCTTAGAATGAGCTCTCAGTACTGTTCATGGCATTATGGGCATATCTGCTGTAGTCCATGAAATTAATTTCTTGTTTAATATTAGCATCTGTATTTATAAAACACAGTGTGTACTTTTGTTCTTTGCTTTCAGAGAGCTAAAATTCTCTTGTTAGCAGTTCTGTTATTGTAATGTATCACATTCATTCAAAGTTCATTGTTAAATACATTTTTTCTATGAATTAAAAAAGTTATAAAACCATCACTAATTTATGTGATTGCTACCACTTACTGCAGCAGTCAGCTCTAACCACCAAAACGCAAAAAAATCTTCACCCCTCCAAAATGAGACTGCAGTGGCCCCACAGAAATAAAACAACACCAGTACTAGAGAAACGTCTCTCAGCCACTTCATGCAAACTTCTCGCTCATCTCCATTAGTCTACTGTTTCGATGCAAAGTATTGAAAATGACATAAACATAAATATATTCATATTAACTACGAATTTATTACATTGTCCTAAGTTTTTCACACTCTCAGTTCGCTGTTACGTAATTTACAGTAGAGCAAAAAAGGTTTTTTATATGCAGGTGTGTATCAGTTGCCATGTACACGAAGTCCCCTGAGGTGGGGTGGGGATTTATACTTAACAACCACCTCAGTCATCCAGTTCGTTCACTCCTTCCCTTGTGGTGCTCCCTGCAAGTGAGGTAGGAGGCTGCTACAATAAGCCCGCAGTACTGAGGGGAATAAAGGGGCTCATACGCTACACACGTGACATTAGTCTGATATGACTTAACATTAGCTTTCTGTCACATTTCAGACGGCTGCACTGCTCACATGTTGCAAGACGACGTCTTGAAATCAAATCCACAGCCATTCAAAGCTAATGTACGAAGGCAAGGCTCGTGGCAATGTGTTTGACAATGCAGCATTAGTGGCAGACCAACTGAGAGAAAGTCTGGAATACATTTCACATAAATTTCCTCAGCATGTTATAGTCTTAGGTGCAGATTTCAATTTACGGGATATAGACTGGGACACAGATGTTTAGGACGGGTGGTAGGGACAGAGCATCGAGTGACATTATGCTGAGTGCACAATCCGAAAATTACCTCGAGCAATTAAACAGAGAACCGACTTGTGGAGATAACATCTTGGACCAACTGATAACAAACAGACCCGAACTTTTCGACTCTGTAACCGCAGAACAGGGAATCAGTGATCATAAGGCCGTTGCTGCATCCCTGAATATGCAAGTAAACAGGAATTTAAAAAAAGAGAGGAAGGTTTATCAAGAGTAATAGGAGGCAGATTTCAGACTACCTAACAGATCAAAACGAAAATTTCTGTTCCGACACTGAAAATGTTGAGTGTTTATGGAAAAAGTTCAAGGCAATCGTAAAATGCGTTTTAGTCAGGTACGTGCCCAATAAAACTGTTAGAGACGGGAAAAACCCACCGTCGTTCAACAACAAAGTTAGGAAACCACTTCGAAAGCAAAGAGAGCTTCACTGCAAGTTTAAACGCAGCCAAAACCTCTCATACAAACACAAGCTAAACGATGTCAAAGTTAGCGTAAGGAGGGCTATGCGTGAAGCGTTCAGTGAATTCGAAAATAAAATTCTATGTACCGACTTGACAGAAAATCCTAGCAAGTTCTGGTCTTACGTTAAATCAGTAAGTGGCTCGAAACAGCATATCCAGACACTCCGGGATGATGATGGCATTGAAACAGAGGATGACACGCGTAAAGCTGAAATACTAAACACCTTTTTCCAAAGCTGTTTCACAGAGGAAGACCGCACTGCAGTTCCGTCTCTAAATCCTCGCACGAACAAAAAAATGGCTCACATCGAAATAAATGTCCAAGGAATAGAAAAGCAACTGGAATCACTCGACAGAGGAAAGTCCACTGGACCTGACGGGATACCAATTCGATTCTACACAGAGTACGTGAAAGAACTTGCCCCCCTTCTAACAGCTGTGTACCGCAAGTCTCTAGAGGAACGGAAGGTTCCAAACGATTGGGAAAGAGCACAGGTAGTCCCAGTCTTCAAGAAGGGTCGTCGAGCAGATGCGCAATACTGTAGGCCTATATCTCTGAGATCGATCTGTTGTAGAATTTTAGAACATGTTTCTTTGCTCGCGTATCATGTCGTTTCTGGAAACGCAGAATCTACTCTGTAGGAATCAACATGGATTCCGGAAACAGCGATCGTGTGAGACCCAACTCGCTTTATTTGTTCATGAGACCCAGAAAATATTAGATACAGGCCCCCAGGTAGACGCTAATTTCCTTGACTTCCGGAAGGCGTTCTATACAGTTCCGCACTGTCGCCTGATAAACAAAGTAAGAGCCTACGGAATATCAGACCAGCTGTGTGGCTGGATTGAAGAGTTTTCAGCAAACAGAACACAGCATGTTGTTCTCAATGGAGAGACGTCTACAGACGTTAAAGTAACCTCTGGCGTGCCACAGGGGAGTGTTATGGGACCATTGCTTTTCACAATATATATAAATGACATAGTAGATAGTGTCGGAAGTTCTATGCGGCTTTTCGAGGATGATGGTGTAGTATACAGAGAAGTTACAACAATAGAAAATTGCAGCGAAATGCAGGAAGATCTGCAGCGGATAGGCAGTTGGTGCAGGGAGTGGCAACTGAGCCTTAACATAGACAAATGTAACGTATTGCGAATACATAGAAAGAAGGATCCTTTATTGTGCGATTATATGATAGGGGAACAAACACTGACAGTAGTTACTTCTGTAAAATATCTGGGAGTATGCGTGCGGAACGATTTGAAGTCGGATGAGCATATAAAATTAATTGTTGGTAAGGCGGGTACCAGGTTGAGATTCATTGAGAGAGTCCTTAGAAAATGTAGTCCATCAACAAAGGAGGTGGCTTACAAAACACTCGTTCGACCTATACTCGAGTATTGGTCGTCAGTGTGGGATCCGTACCAGGTCGGGTTGACAGAGGAGATAGAGAAGATCCAAAGAAGAGGGGCGCGTTTCGTCACAGGGTTATTTGGTAAGCGTGACAGCGTTACGGAGATGTTTAGCAAACTCGAGTGGCAGACTCTGCAAGAGAGGCGCTCTGCATAGCGGTGTAGCTCGCTGTCCAGGTTTCGAGAGGGTGCGTTTCTGGATGAGGTATCGAGTACATTGCTTCCCCCTACTTGTAGCTCCCGAGGAGATTACAAATGTAGTTGTCGTTATGCAGCTAGAAGATTATCTCGTGTTTCTCATTACTCGATTCATATTCACACATTTCACGAATCACCGTTTCCATTACGTGACACTCCCAGATGATTGCAGCAGATTAATTACGTCAGTCTCTACACATTTCCGCAACCGTTACTTCCACAGGTCCGTCACCGGTGACAGCGATCTGCTTACCGACTCACCCGTTGTCCACTGGGTGTGAACCGTCACCCGAGAGAAAGACACACCGATTAAAAGAGAACCGAGGCGCGATGCTCTTACAATCCATCCCAGCAGTGACAGACGCTAAGATGCACGCTTACAGTATCAAAACCCAAACTGTCCGAACTCGCAAGTGACGTGCCGTTTCTGCTCTGTTATCCCACACCTCCCAGTTATTTGTCAGCCTCAGTCAGGAACAACATTCATGTAATGCAGTAAGCAGTTCTTTGACTGGGTATCTGTGTGGGTGACTGTCTGGAGGTGACAATATGTGTCTCGTGAGCATCACACGATAACATCTGACACAGGGTAGCACAGATTTCTATAGGACAAGTTTTTACTAGGCAAGTGAGAATATTACACTTCTCGGAAGTACGAATGCAGGAGATTTCATATCCCATCAGGAGCTGAACATTCACATTACTATCACAAAGGAGGCATTCAATAGAAAGATGAAATTATTATGTGGCTAACTGGATAAAAGTCTGAGGACAAGACTTGGCAAGTGTTTCCTCTGGAGTGTAGCACACTAAAGAGCAGAAACGTGAACAATGACACAAGAGGATGAGAAAAGGCTAGAACCTCTCGAGATAGTAATGTGGAGGAGAATGGAGAGGATAAGCTAATGGAAAGACTAAATAACAAAACAGTGTTGGAAAGTGTTGTCGAGAGGAGAAGACAGCTGCTGGTTATAAGACAAAGGAGGAACAACTGGATGGAACATTAGATGTGAAGGGAGTGCCTACCGGCAGACGCTTTGGGATGTCTCCTTCGTGGGAGGAGATTGAGTGGAAGAATGAGATGCAATATGGTATAGACAACGTAAAGGGAAGTGGAAATTTGTGGACCTGAAGTGGATGGCAGGGGACAGGGGAGCTTGGAGAGCTACCATGTCAAAACCTGTCTTTGGGCAGATCACTGATAATGATAATTTTCCTTTAATTTACGTCTACGGTCACAATCGTTTCTGGTTAACAGATTTCCTGTTTCGGTCCTTAATGACCATCATCAGATCTGCAGCAAAAATGGGAAAAATATAAATACACTCGCAAACTGTATACAGCTTAAGAACAATACATAGAGCATATTGAAAAGTAGTACTGACAAAATTTACATTTGTGCACTTTAAATATGAAGAGGCATACCTGTCTCATAAAAACAAAGTCCTAATGCACTGCAGCCATAGTGGCGTAGTCAACTGTTAAATGCGGAATCAGCACCAGCATCGTCAAATACATATAAATCACATCACATGCACGAGTCAAGTTGTCAGTAAAACTACTGTTTAAAACAAGCTGCCGCGCAGTAGCCACAAGATGTTTGTGTAGTAAGTTGACCAGATGTCGCTAATGTCAGTATACACTAGTTTTCAATAATTAATTGGAACAGCGAAAATAAAAGGGGGATACAATAGTTAAAGTCTGTAATAAGCTTATGAAGTATAAAGATCTTACGGTAATAAAAAGCCATAAAAAGAAGAACACAACAAAAGTAATATTGTCAAAAAGATGAAGAGTTAAAAAGCAGTGGTTGACATTCGCTCTAGTGCCAATATTCTAGACAATGACATAAATATTAAACACCTTCATATTGCACCGGGTAATATTAAACAACATAAAACAAATCGCTAAAGGAGCCACAAATGAAAGGAGAGACATCTTGTGGCTACTGCACGGCAGCTTGTTTTAAACAGTAGTTTTACTGACAACGTGACTCGTGCGTGTGATGTGATTTATATGTATTTGACGATGCTGGTGCTGATTCCGCATTTAACAGTTGACTACGCCACTATGGCTGCAGTGCATTAGGACTTTGTTTTTATGAGACAGGTATCCCTCTTCATATTTAAAGTGCACAAATGTAAATTTTGTCAGTACTACTTTTCAATATGCTCTATGTATCGTTCTTAAGCTGTATACAGTTTGCGAGTGTATTTATGTTTTTCCCATTTTTGCTGCAGACCTGATGATGGTCATTAAAGACCGAAACCGGTAATCTGTTAACCAGAAAAGATTGTGACCGTAGATGTAAATTAAAGGAAACTTATTACATACACGGGTCACTGTGTTTTTTCGCGACGATGTCGCAGCCTGTGAAACTGATAATGACGATTTCTTAGCTGATTTAAAAGCTAACCGGCACGGATCAGTTTAGAGACACTCGGTGTTTGGAAAACACACACACACACACACACACACACACACACACAGCTAGGATTGCCGAAACAGATGAGTGTCTTTTCTTGTACTTACCTGGACTCTGCTGGCAACTCGTGCTGAGCACATTTTTCAGGTTGCCGACCACGGCGTCTGCGGCCCCACCGAGCGAAGCGTCGCCCCAGCCCTACGCGGCCGTCACCTGGTGCTGCGGGCCCTTATGTGGGCTGGGCCGGGCAGGGCCAGCCTGCCAGAGCACCTGCCTGCGCTCAGCTGGGACACCGTCTGCTGCTCGCGCCGGGTCTTCACGCTCGACACAGCACGCTTGCTGCCAGCAGCGACCAGCCGAGCGACGGTGCTGGGCCCCTCGAAGGCCTGCCTCGGAACCCCACCCTCCTGACGTGGGCACCACTGGACTCCACGACGCGGTGCTGGCTCCCGACACGCGTCGCCCACGCGTCGCCCACGCGTCGCCCACGCGTCGCCCACGCGTCGCCCACGCGTCGCCCAATACCAGCGTCACGGCGGCGCCGTCAGCCACGCCTAGGAGGGCGCCGAGGTCGACACGCGTCGTCACCTGCACTTCCTCCGTGGCTGCCGTCGTGGTCGACTCTGAAACGAGGCGTTGCCTTTACGCAGCACCCACTCTAGTTATACGAGGTTCGGACGGACCTCCGTCGAGCAGCATTTCATAAAATTTGGCCGTCACAATTGAAGTACAACGCCAAGGTATCGATGCTGTATACCCAACTGAGGCCACAATTGTAGACCTTCAAACACAGTCCTCCAAGCTGCCCGTTTCGTTGCAGTGCATTCATCGTGCACAGCGTCGAAACGGGTGGAGACTTTATTTCTTTCATTTCTAAATAGAGTGTATTCACTTGATCGTGAAGGCCTTTAGGATAGAGATCCTGCACAAGTAACACGTGTATATTTTACACAGAGTACCCGAAGGAACTTGCCCCCCTTCTTGCAGCGGTCTACCGTAGCTCTCTAGAAGAGCGTAGCGTTCCAAAGGACTGGAAAAGGGCACAGATCATCCTCGTTCTCAAGAAGGGACGTCGAACAGATGTGCAGAACTATAGACCTATATCTCTATAGTCGATCAGTTGTACAACTTTGGAACACGTATTATGTTCGAGTATAATGACTTTTCTGAAAACTAGAAATCTACTCTGTAGGAATCAGCATGGGTTTCGAAAAAGACGATCGTGTGAAACCCAGCTCGCGCTGTTCGTCCACGAGACTCAGAGGGCCATAGACACGGGTTCCCAGGTAGATACCGTGTTTCTTGACATCCGCAAGGCGTTCGATACAGTTCCCCACAGTCGTTTAATGAACAAAGTAAGAGCACATGGACTATCAGACCAATTGTGTGATTGGATTGAAGAGTTCCTAGATAACAGAACGCAGCATGTCATTCTCAATGGAGAGAAGTCTTCCGAAGTAAGAGTGATTTCAGGTGTGCCGCAGGGGAGTGTCGTAGGACCGTTGCTGTTCACAATATACATAAATGACCTTGTGGATGACATCGGAAGTTCACTGAGGCTTTTTGCGGATGATGCTGTGGTATATCGAGAGGTTGTAACAGTGGAAAATTGTACTAAAATGCAGGAGGATCTGCAGCGAATTGACGCATGCTGCAGGGAATGGCAATTGAATCTCAGTGTAGACAAGTGTAATGTGCTGCGAATACATACAAAGAAAGATCCCTTATCATTTACCTACAATATAGCAGGTCATCTGCTGGAAGCACTTAATTCCATAAATTTATCTGGGAGTACGCATTAGGAGTGATTTAAAATGGAATGATCATATAAAGTTGATCGTCGGTAAAGCAGATGCCAGACAGATTCATTGGAAGAATCCTAAGGAAATGCGATCCGAAAACAAAGGAAGTAGGTTACAGTACGCTTGTTCGCCCACTGCTCCAATACTGCTCAGCAGTGTGGGATCCGTACCAGATAGGGTTGATAGAAGAGATAGAGAAGATCCAACGGAGAGCAGCGCGCTTCGTTACAGGATCATTTCGTAATCGCGAAAGCGTTACGGAGATGATAGATAAACTCCAGTGGAAGACTCTGCAGGAGAGACGCTCAGTACCTCGGTACGGGCTTTCGTTGAAGTTTCGAGAACATACCTTCACCGAGGAGTCGAGCAGTATATTGCTCCCTCGTACGTATATCTCGCGAAGAGACCGTGAGGATAAAATCAGAGAGATTAGAGACCACACAGAGGCATACCGACATCCCTTCTTTCCACGAACAATACGAGACTGGAATAGCAGGGAGAACCGATAGAGGTACTCAACGTACCCTCCGCCACACGCCGTCAGGTGGCTTCCGGAGTATGGATGTAGATGTAGATGTAGATGGAGTTATTTCTATTGTCAAACCACAATTTATGAAACATGTTTATATTTTATTAATAGGATTAAGTAGGAATAATTAATATTTATCATGTTGGAAATAATTGTGGTAGCAGGGAATGTCTGCACCAAAGTATTGTTTGCAAGAGAGACCACACATTGATATAATTTTAAGAAGGGCGGGAGAGACCGCGTATGGATACATTTTAAAAAAAGAGCGGTTCAAAATGGCTCTGAGCACTATGCAACTTAACGTCTGAGGTCATCAGTCGCCTAGAACTTTGAACTACTTAAACCTAACTAACGTAAGGACATCACACACATCCATGCCCGAGGCACGATTCGAACCTGCGACCGTAGCGGTCGCTCGGCTCCAGACTGTAGCGCCTAGAACCGCACGGCCACTGCGGCCGGCGAAAAGAGTGGGCAAGACCGCGCATCGATACATCTTGTAATGGCAGCAGGGATGGTCTGCACCAGAAAGCATTGTTGGCGGGAGAGACCGCACTTTGGCGCTCGTAGGAAGTCAGTGGTAAGCGAGAAGTGAAGCGAGTCGGTGGCAGGTCTGAAGCGAGAGGTTGAGAGGAGCGGTGTGCCTGCCAGCCACCAGCTGTGATTTGCAAGAGATTATAAACGGATGTACAGGGGCATCAGCTAACTGTTATCGCAAGAGGAACTAATATTATTGAATTATTTTTTTGAGAAACCCACGACTACTGAAGGTATGTTTGCGGATTGCTAGTTGTAAGATTATTGTAAAAAATAAGTCCCATTTGAACGTTTGTAAAATTATTTCATTCAGAATATAATTAATTTTTGCCAGCAATATTGCATTACTGATTATAATCGATCCCAAAAACCATCAACCTAAAACTTTGCAAAATTTTATTGTTGTCAAGAAAAAGTTCAACTATGAATTACGTAACTTCAGTCAAATTAATTAAACAATAACGTCAGCTTTGGTAATAAATACAGCCACTTATTATGACAGCCCACCATCAGCTAATAGAGTATAGTAAAACAGAGTAAGTACATTCATGTCGCAGTTTGATGTAGCAGTCAGATGGCGGTCCAGTAGCAACAAAGAAGGTGAGGAACAGTTTTGGGTTATTGCAGGTAACGACTGAGGGCCACGACGACGACACATTCTATGTTTCGTCGAAATAATCAGAAAGTAACTTTTAATAAGCAGCAATTACATTTGTACGCGAAGATTGAGAAAGAGAATTAATTTCAAAGGGAAGATTTCATTTGCTATTATTAAGCAAGAGATAAAAATCCTAACCACCCAATGAACCATGGACCTTGCCGTTGGTAGGGAGGCTTGCGTGCCTCAGCGATACAGATAGCCGTACCGTAGGTGCAACCACAACGGAGGGGTATCTGTTGAGAGGCCAGACAAACGTGTGGTTCCTGAAGAGGGGCAACAGCCTTTTCAGTAGTTGAAAGGGCAACAGTCTGGGTGATTCACTGATCTGGCCTTGTAACACTAACCAAAACGGCCTTGCTGTGCTGGTACTGCGAACGGCTGAAAGCAAGGGGAAACTACGGCCGTAATTTTTCCCGAGGGCATGCAGCTTTACTGTATAGTTAAATGATGATGGCGTCCTCTTGGGTAAAATATTCCGGAGGTAAAATAGTCCCCCATTCGGATCTCCGGGCGGGGACTACTCAAGAGAACGTTGTTATCAGGAGAAAGAAAACTGGCGTTCTACGGATCGGAGCGTGGAATGTCAGATCCCTTAATCGGGCAGGTAGGTTAGAAAATTTAAAAAGGGGAATGGATAGGTTGAAGTTAGATATAGTGGGAATTAGTGAAGTTCGGTGGCAGGAGGAACAAGACTTTTGGTCAGGTGAATAAAGGGTTATAAACACAAAATCAAATAGGGGTAATGCAGGAGTAGGCTTAATAATGAATAGGAAAATAGGAATGCGGGTAAGCTACTACAAACAGCATAGTGAACGCGTTGTTGTGGCCAAGATAGACACGAAGCCCACTCCTACGACAGTAGTACAAGTCTATATGCCAACTAGCTCTGCAGGTGATGAAGAAATTGAAGAAATGTATGATGAAATAAAAGAAATTATTCAGATAGTGAAGGGAGACGAAACTTTAATAGTCATGAGTGACTGGAATTCGGTAGTAGGAAAAGGGAGAGAAGGAAACGTAGTAGGTGAATATGGATTGGGGGTAAGAAATGAAAGAGGAAGCCGCCTGGTAGAATTTTGCGCAGAGCATAACTTAATCATAGCTAACACTTGGTTCAAGAATCATCAAAGAAGGTTGTATACATGGAAGCACCCTGGAGATACTAAAAGGTATCAGATAGATAATGTAATGGTAAGACAGAGATTTAGGAACCAGGTTTTAAATTGTAAGACGTTTCCAGGGGCAGATGTAGACTCTGACCACAATCTATTGGTTATGACCTGTAGATTAAAACTGAAGAAACTGCAAAAAGGTGGGAATTTAAGGAGATGGCAGCTGGATAAACTGACTAAACCAGAGGTTGTACAGAGTTTCACGGAGAGCATAAGGGAACAATTGACAGGAATGGGGGAAAGAAATACAGTAGAAGAAGAATGGATAGCTTTGAGGGATGAAGTAGTGAAGACAGCAGAGGATGAAGTTGGCAAAAAGACGAGGGCTAATAGAAATCCATGGGTGACAGAAGAAATATTGAATTTAATTGACGAAGCTTTCGAAATGTGGTGCCACAGAAGAATTCTGAAGATTATATGAGTAGATCACATAACTAATGAGGAGGTACTGAATAGGATTGGGGAGAAGAGGGATCCGTTGGTTGTACATGTTCTGAGGCATCAAGGGATCACCAATTTAGTATTGGAGGGCAGCGTGGAGGGTAAAAATCGTAGAGGGAGACCAAGAGATGAATACACTAAGCAGATTCAGAAGGATGTAGGCTGCAGTAGGTACTGGGAGATGAAGCAGCTTGCACAGGATAGAGTAGCATGGAGAGCTGCATCAAACCAGACTCAGGACTGAAGACCACAACAAGAACAACAAAAATCCTAAGGGAAGGTTTCATAGGTTATTGTAGAAGGGAAGGTTGCGTAACAAAAAAAGAGATGTAGAGGAGACGGGAAGGTTCACACAATACTTAAAAAGGTCACAAATAACTATACATCATTTCACTGAACAACTTACCCACCTTACTTTTCCACATGCTGAGGCAAAGTACGATACTTCATGAATGTGAACTGTATTGCTTTGCTCTTAATAACTAGTTGTATATGTTACAATGCAGAAGTTGCTTCACATAGTCAACTGACCGATGTCTGAACTGCCTCACTGTTGCATGTTATGTCAGGAAGTGCCACTGTCAGACTGTAGCTCCTCATTGAGAGTCTTTACGAGTGCCAATACATCAATGTCCTACCATATGTGGCATAAAATTTTGAGGAAGTAATAGAGAAGATGACACCCATCTGACTAATGTATGTGCTGTCAGTTACGAACTGTTGGAACTGCACTCACAGTACCACAGCATCAGTGATGATACTGATAATAGAATAATTTTAGATGACTTTATTTCTACATTACAAGATCGAATTCTGGCTCCTCATATTCCCTGTTCCACTTCATATAGCAAGGGTATGTCTTCAGTTGTTGACGTTCAATACAGTCACTGTCAACGTATGCTCTTGAGTAAGCTACACTACTGGCCATTTAAATTGTTACACCAAGAAGAAATGCAGATGATAAACGGGTATTCATTGGACAAATATATTATACTAGAACTGACATGTGATTACATTTTAAAACAGTTTGGGTGCATAGATCCTGAGAAATCAGTACCCAGAACAACCACCTCTGTCCCTAATAACGGCCTTGATACGCCTAGGCATTGAGTCAAACAGAGCTTGGATGGCGTGTACAGGTACAGCTGCCCGTGCAGCTTCAACACGATACCACAGTTCATCAAGAGTAGTGACTGGCCTACGGTGACGAGCCAATTGCTCGGCCACCATTGACCAACGTTTTCAATTGGTGAGAGATCTGGAGAATGTGCTGGCCAGGGCAGCAGTCGAACATTTTCTTAATCCAGAAAGGCCCATACAGGACCTGCAACATGCGGTCGTGCATTATCCTGCTGAAATGTATGGTTTCGCAGGGATCGAATGAAGGGTAGAGCCACTGGTCGCAACACATCTGAAATGCCAGGTGATACGCCAGTATGGCGATGACGAAAACACGCTTCAAATGTTCGTTCACCGCGATGTCGCCAAACACGGATGCGACCATCGTGATGCAGTAAGCAAAACCGGCATTAATCTGAAAAAATGACGTTTTGCCATTCGTGCACCCAGATTCGTCATCGAGTACCATCGCAGGCGCTCCTGCCTGTGATGCAGAGCCAAGGGTAAACGCAGCCACGGTCTCCGAGCTGATAGTCCGTGCTGCTGCAAACGTCGTCGAACTGTTCGTGCAGATGGTTGTCGTCTTGCAAACGTCTCCATCTGTTGACTCAGGGATCGAGACGTGGCTGCACGATCCGTTACAGCCGTGCGGATAAGATGCCTGTCATCTCGACTGCTAGTGATACGAGGCCGTCGGGATCCAGCACGGCGTTCCGTATTACCCTCCTGAACCCACCGATTCCGTATTCTGCTAACAGTCATTGGATCTCGAGCAACGCGAGCAGCAATGTCGCGATACGATAAACCGCAATCGCGATAGGCTACAATCCGACCTTTATCAAAGTCCGAAACGTGATGGTACGCATTTGTCCTCCTTACACGAGGCATCACAACAACGCATCGCCAGGTAACGCCGGTCAACTGTTGTTTGTGTATGAGAAATCGGTTGGAAACTTTCGTCATGTCAGCACGTTGTAGGTGTCGCCACCGGCGCCAACCTTGTATGAATCATTTGCATGTCACAGCATCTTCTTCCTGTCGGTTAAATTTCGCGTCTGTAGCACGTCATCTTCGTGGTGAAGCAATTTCAATGGCCAGTAGTGTCGTAAGTAACTGATATTCCTACACTTGACAGGTGTACCGATGGTTCTGGGCAGATGGCAAGTAGCGCTGCGAACTGACGCATATTCACCAACTCCAAACTTTTAATGATCACCTAAAAGTAACTCCTACACAAAAAACAGCCAACTTATAGAGCCAAAAATATATTGATAGAATGACCTCATAGTACTATTCAGTGCATTATGAATGTATCTGGTCAAGTCCATGACATTAGTTTCATGTTTAATATTGGCATCTGTATTTGTGACACTGAGTATTTACTTTAGTTCTTTGCTCTCAGAGTTCTCAAATCTCTGTGGTTAGCAGTTCTGTTATTGCAGTGTATCGCATTTACCCAAAGTTCATTGCTAATACATATTTTTTTCTAAAATTATTACAAATCCATCACTAATTTAGATGATTGTCACCACATTACCCAGCTCTCACCAGCTTCCACAAAAAGGCAAAATGTTGTTACCACTCCAAAATGAGTCAACAGTAGTCCCTACATAAATAAAACGTCAGTGCTTGAGATATGTGAGTCAACCACTTCATACTAACTTTGCCTCATCTCCATCAGCCTACTGTTTCGATGCAAAGTACTGAAAATGGCACGCACATAAATACTGGTATAAATTAGGCATTTATTACATCATGCTTTCGATATCCTCAGTTTGCTGTTATGTTATTTACAATAGAGTAAAAAAAACCTGCAGTAACAAAGCTTGTTGTGTGCAGGATTGGGTCAGTCGCCATGTAAGCAAAGCCTTCTGAGATGGAGTGGGGATTTATATTTAAACACCAAATTGCGTAACTCCACTCATCCCAGTTCGTTCACTCCTTCCCTTGTAGTGCCCACTGCAAGCAAGCTAGGACGTGGCTGCAGTAAGCGTGCAGTTCTGAGGGGAATAAAGGGGTCAACACACGTCACATTAGTCTGATATGACTTAACGTTAATATTCTGTCACGTTTCCCGCGGCTACACTGTTCAAACGTTGCGTCACAATGTCTTGAGGTCATATCCACAGCCATTCACTAATATGTACCAAGCAAGGCTCATGGCAATGTGTTTGACAATGTAATACTCATTATGCAGCTATAAGATCCATGTGTGGATTATGTAACGTATCTGATGACTCATATTCACACATTTCACGAATCACCGTTTCCATTACCTGATGCACCCTGACGATTGCAGCGCATTAATTACCTCAGTTTTTACCACAGTTTCTACATATCCTCGCGACTGTTACTTCCATGGATCCATCATGTATGACAGCCAACTGCTTACCGACTCACCCATGGTCTACCTGGTGTCAACCGTTAACTGAGAAAAACGCAACAAACAAACGAGAACCTCGTCGCACTGCTCTTACAATCGATCTCAGCGATGATAGACGCTTAGATGCATCCTTACAGGATCGAAACCATGTAGTGTTTCCTTTTCCTCGTGGTTCTTCCGTGAAAAATATAAAATAGAAAATCTGATTGGGTTTTGAATTTTGGTGGTTTCAGTAACGGATAAGGCGGACTCCGTATTACTGATTGATAGAGTGCTGTAATTTGACCGTGCATGGCAGACCGGGTCGGCAACACTACAAAAAGCGACTGTACGGAAATAGCATCAGAAACTAATTGAAATTTACCTTATAATCTTGTTAGATACGCAGTATTAATTACAATATAGTCTTCATGGCTGTCCTCCTAATTTTTCTTGCAGGACGACCCGTCTTTCACTTTTCTCCGTCTGTTGAAAACTTCTTCAAGTTGTCACTGTCATGATGAATTTACAAATTTGGCGATAACCACCTCGAATCACTGTTGAAACAACCTCGGTTTGTAATATAATTTTAATTTCCACCCAAAAGCACATTCAACACATCGCCGAAAAATACATGTCTTTCGTATGAAGACAAGAGAGACAGAGTGTGTAATCAATTAGTTGTTAAAAACAAAAACCTACGCAAAAGTAAAAAGACGAACAAAATTATTTATAAAAACCGGTCGCTGGCGCAGCGCTCTTCTGCGTGCGCGATCGTAAATTATATCTTTGTATTGGCGGAGGCGCGGAAGTCAAAGTACCATTACAGCCAAAACAGTCCGAACTCGCAAGTGACGTGCCGTTTCTGTTCCGTTATCTCAGACATCTCACTGATTTGTGAGCCATAATCAAGAACGACATTCCTATAATGCAGGAAGTTCTTTGAGTGGGAATCTGTGTGGGTGATTGTGTGGCAGTGAAAATATGTGTCTCGTATCAGAATGTAACATCTGACACAGGGTAGCACAATTTCCAAACGATGGGCACATATTATGATAGAATAAGATTTTAACAGTCAAGTAATGGCTATACATATATTCTAAGTACGATTACTGAAGACGTGAGGTGCCATCACCAGGTAAAACTTGCATTGCTATAGCGAAGGAGTCATTCAATAGAAAGAAGACATTACCGTGTGGCAACCTGTATAGAGGTTTGAGTAAAACACTTGGTGTTTACTGTGGAGTGTAGCACTCTATGGATCGGAAATGTGGACAATGAGAGGAGATAATGATGAAAGGGTAGAATATTTTGAGATGTGGATGTGGAGGAGAATTGAGAGGATAAGTTGATCTCTACATCTACATCTACATCTACATCCATACTCCGCAAGCCACCTGACGGTGTGTGGCGGAGGGTACCTCGAGTACCTCTATCGGTTCTCCCTTTTATTCCAGTCTCGTATTGTTCGTGGAAAGGAGGATTGTCGGTATGCCTCTGTGTGGGCTCTAATCTCTCTCATTTTATCCTCATGGTCTCTTCGCGAGATATATTTAGGAGGGAGCAATATACTGCTCGACTCCTCGGTGAAGGTATGTTCTCGAAACTTCAACAAAAGCCCGTACCGAGCTACTGAGCGTCTCTCCTGCAGAGTCTTCCACTGGAGTTTATCTATCATCTCCGTAACGCTTTCGCGATTACTAAATGATCCTCTCTCCGTTGGATCTTCTCTATCTCTTCTATCAACCCTATCTGGTACGGATCCCACACTGCTGAGCAATATTCCAGCAGTGGGCGAACAAGCGTACTGTAACCTACTTCCTTTGTTTTCGGATTGCATTTCCTTAGCATTCTTCCAATGAATCTCAGTCTGGCATCTGCTTTACCGACGATCAATTTTATATGATCATTCCATTTTAAATCACTGCTAATGCGTACTCCCAGATAATTTATGGAATTAACTGCTTCCAGCGGATGACCTGCTATATTGTAGCTAAATGATAAGGGATCTTTCTTTCTATGTATTCGCAGCACATTACACTTGTCTACATTGAGATTCAATTGCCATTCCCTGCACCATGCGTTAATTCGCTGCAGATCGTCCTGCATTTGAGTACAATTTTGCATTGTTACAACCTCTAGATATACCACAGCATCACCCGCAAAAAGCCTCAGCAAACTGCCGATGTCATCCACAAGGTCATTTGTGTATATTCTGAATAGCAGCGACCCTACAACACTCCCCTGCGGCACACCTGAAATCACTCTTACTTCGGAAGACTTCTCTCCATTGAGAATGACATGCTGCGTTCTGTTATCTAGGGACTCTTCAATCCAATCACACAATTGTTCCGATAGTCGATATGCTCTTACTTTGTTCATTAAACGACTGTGGGGAACTGTATCGAACGCCTTGCGGAAGTCAAGAAACACGGCATCTACCTGGGAACCCGTGTCTACGGCCCTCTGAGTCTCGTGGACGAATAGCGCGAGCTGGGTTTCACACGATCGTCTTTTTCGAAACCCATGCTGATTGCTACAGAGTAGATTTCTAGTTTCCAGAAAAGTCATTGTACTCGAACATAATACATGTTCCAAAATTCTACAACTGATCGACGTTAGGGATACAGGTCTATAGTTCTGCACATCTGTTCGACGTCCCTTCTTGAGAACGGGGATGACCTGTGCCCTTTCCCAGTCGTTTGGAACGCTACGCTCTTCTAGAGACCTACGGTACACCGCTGCAAGAAGGGGGGCAAGTTCCTTCTCGTACTCTGTGTAAAATCGAACTGGTATCCCATCAGGTCCAGCGGCCTTTCCTCTTTTGAGCGATTTTAATTGTTTCTCTATCCCTCTGTAGTCTATTTCGATATCTACCATTTTGTCATCTGTGCGACAATCTAGAGAAGGAACTACAGTGCAATCTTCCTCTGTGAAACAACTTTGGAAAAAGACATTTAGTATTTCGGCCTTTAGTCTGTCATCCTCTGTTTGAGTACCATTTTGGTCACAGAGTGTGTGGAGAGAGTAAGTAACGGGAGAGTGTTGGAAACTGCTGGCGAGAGGAGAAGACTGCTCCTGGTTAAAAGATGAAGAAAGACGAACTGGATGGGACTTCCAATGTGAAGAGAGTGCCTGCTAAAGGGCGCTTTGGAAGGTCTCGTCCGGGAGAGGAGATTGGGTAGAAAGACGAGATACGAGATGGAAGGAAACATAAAGGGAAGTGGAAATTCACAGACCTGAAGGGGATGGTTGGAGACAGGAGGGCCCGGATAGTTACCACACGAAAGCCTGCTTTTGGGCAGGACAGCGATGGTAATGATTTTTAGTTAGTTTAAGTGGTAATAAATACAGCTCAATTTAAATATCTGTACACAACCTGACACGAGAAAGAAGTGAAAGCGCTGTGGGCTACCCGCAAATGTCTTCTGCAGCCGTACCTGAAGGCGTATCTCACTGCACAGACGCAGCATCGAAACTCAGCGGGAAACACGTTACGTTAGGGACAGAGACACACACACACACGCACGCACGCACAGCTTTGCCAAACACAGATGACTGCCATGTCTTGTGCTCACCTGGGTTCTGCTGGTGGCCCGTGGAGCAGTCGCGTCACTCTGACCACGTCTTCAGGCTCCTGGAGAAAAGCGTCAGACCAGCTCTGCGTGGCCATCACCTGGTGGGTGTGAGCCTTTACGTGGACGACGGCGGCGGCCTCCTCGACTTTCTGCGTGGCTGCCGTCGTGGTCTATTCTGAAACAAGTCGTGCAGGCGGCATTTCATAACATTTGTCCATCACAGGTGAATTACAACACAAAGGTATCCTTGCAGTGTCCAACTGATGCCACAGGTCACTACCTGTAAACCTTCAACACAGTTTCTGAAGCTGAACATTTTGTTGCAGTGGCCCCATCGTGCACATGTACTCAGAATGGGTGGTGACTTCATCCTCTCTAATTACACCGTAGTCTCCCAATCATGGATTTTTTCAGGATGGTGTACCAGGACGATGCTTACAAAGCCATAAAGAACTGTAGCCTCATTTCACTGAACAACTTACCCTCCTCAAACGATTTTTAGTCCAGTCTTTGATCACAATATGAATTCTTTAGACGATGACCCGTTTCAGTCCGTAATGACCATCCTCAGACCTATAATATACAAATATATGTACATCTAGTGTGCAGTGTGTCTTTGAACATAATACAGCAATACGCATCACAATATACTATCATATAACCAGGGAGATGTTCAGAAAATACGGCAAAACGTACCTTTTTTTACACCACGTCCTAAAGTGATAAGGCCATAATGCCATCGTCAAAACATATAAATATAATCAGCAGAGCATCGTCATATAGATCTAAAATAAGGTGTAGAACAGTCCACTCAGTCACTATTGCAACTGGCTACTGAAGTACAGTAGCTACCAGAAATCTATTTGCCTACATCGTCCCTAGATGTCGCTACTGTCGGCTTAGATGTAGTCATCATTTACGCACAAAACATAATCTGAGAAAAACACATTGTGTAAAATACATGTAGCAAACTTTTAAAATTGATAACTATCGTAGAAACTAGATTGTGAGACATTAAAAAACGAATACAGTTACCCATATAAAATTATTAAAAGGAAATATATGAAGAGGATACGTCCGACCCTTTTTACGGTGAATTTACGGTCAACAATTAATATACGTATTACGTTGGCTGTAGCAACCGATAACTTGCCTATGAAAGGTAAAACGTCTGTATGACAGCTGAAGGAAAGGCAGATCAATGATCAGCGCCCTCTGTTGGGTCGGCAGCCAGGACTTTACGTAGGCCAGCACCCATCGTAAGAACTCAACCACCAGAGGGCTTTACACACAACGTGATGAATCTCCCACAGGAAACTTTTAAACAACATATTAACAGTCAATAGATAAAATTATATAGTCTGGTTATACATTCAATGAATAGGTAGGACATAATCAATTACAGGGTTTTTGCGATTCATATATGGAAGTAGGGCAAATACCTACTGTTCTCGACATAAATCATCAAGTAAGGCTAGGTATAAATACGCGAAGCACGTATCACAATTTATTTTCTATGATAGTTATCAATTTTAAAAGTTTGCTACACGTATTTTACATAATGTGCTTTTATCAGATTATGATTTTTGCGTAAATGTAATCCGACAGTAGCGACATCTAGGGACGATGTAGGCAAAGGTATTTCTGGTAGCTACTGTACTTCAGTAGCCAGCTGCAATAATGACTGTGTAGACGATGCGGCCTATTCTACACCTTGTTTTAGATCTATGTGGCGATGCTCTGCTGATTGTATTTAATTTTTTGACGATGCCATTATGGCCTTATCACTCCAGGACGTGGTGTAAAAAAGGTACGTTTTACCGTATTTTCTGCCTGGTTATATGATAGTACATTGTGATACGTATTGTTGTATTATATTGAAAGACACACTGCTCACTAGACGTATATATTTGTATATTACAGATCTGAGGATGCTCATTACGGACTGAAACGGGTCATCGTCTAAAGAATTCATATTGTGATCAAAGACTGGAATAAAAAACATTTGACAGTATTGGATCACTGTTTGTATACGCGACTGTGTCGCAGTTGGTGAAACTTACCCTCCTTACTTCTCCACGTACTGAGACAAACTACGGCATTTTATGACTGGAAACTGTATTGCTTTGCTGTTGACAACTGGTTGTGCATACTAGAATGCAACAGCTGGCTCGCACAGTCGACTGACAGTCTGTTGTTACTGGAGTCTGGATCGTCTCACCAGGACACATGTTGCGTCATGCGAACTGCCGCAGTCAGAGTGTGGCTCCTTGTCGACGCTCTTGACGAATGCCAACACAAAAATGTCCCACAACACACAGCACGAAATGTCGAGCAAGTGCTACGGAAGACGACATCCATCTGGCTGACGTATGTACCATCGACTAGCAACTGTTGGAACGGGACTCACGTTGGCACACAGTCGGTGAGGATACCTGCAAGAGGACAGTCGTAATTGACTTTATTTCTGTACCACACGGTCTAATACTGGCTCAACATATCCTCTGTTCCATTTCATGTAGCAACAGCATGTCTTCATTTCTTGACGTTCAGTACAGTCATTACCAACGTATGCTCTCGGTTGAGCTACTGACTGAGTAACACTCCTACATTTCACAGGTATGACCCGCTATTGATGGTTCTGGGCACATCGCAATGAGTGCTGCGAACTGATGCATACTATCCAACTCCAAACTCTTAACGGCCATCTATAAGTAACTCCTAAACAAAAACAGACGACTGTGTAGAGCCAAAAATATTTTATTAGAATCATCTCTCACTACTATTAAGTGCATCTGTATACAGGGTGTTACAAAAAGGTACGGCCAAACTTTCAGGAAACATTCCTCACACACAAAGAAAGAAAATATGTTATGTGGACATGTGTCGTGGAAACGCTTACTTTCCATGTTAGAGCTCATTTTAATACTTCTCTTCAAATCACATTAATCATGGAATGGAAACACACAGCAACAGAACGTACCGGCGTGATTTCAAACACTTTTTTACAGGAAACGTTCAAAATGTCCTCCGTTAGCGAGGATACGTGCATCCACCCTCCGTCGCACGGAATCCCTGATGCGCTGATGCAGCCCTGGAGAATGGCGTATTGTATCACAGCCGTCCACAATACGAGCACGAAGAGTCTCTACATTTGGTACCGGGGTTGCGTAGACGAGAGCTTTCAAATGCCCCCATAAATGAAAGTCGAGAGGGTTGAGGTCAGGAGAGCGTGGAGGCCACGGAATTGGTCCGCCTCTACCAATCCATCGTTCAACGAATCTGTTGTTGAGAAGCGTACGAACACTTCGACTGAAATGTGCAGGAGCTCCATCGTGCATGAACCACATGTTGTGTCGTACTTGTAAAGGCACATGTTCTAGCAGCATAAGTAGAGTATCCTGTACGAAATCGTGATAACGTGCTCCATTGAGCGTAGGTGGAAGAACGTGGGGCCCAATCGAGACATCATCAACAATGCCTGCCCAAACGTTCACAGAAAATCTGTGTGGATGACGTGATTGCACAATTGCGTGCGGATTCTCGTCAGCCCACACATGTTGATTGTGAAAATTTACAATTTGATCACGTTGGAATGAAGCCTCATCCGTAAAGAGAACATTTGCACTGAAATGAGGATTGACACATTGTCGGATGAACCATTCGCAGAAGTGTACCCGTGGAGGCCAATCAGCTGCTGATAGTGCCTGCACACGCTGTACACGGTACGGAAACAACTGGTTCTCCCACAGCACTCTCCATACAGTGACGTGGTCAACGTCACCTTGTTCATCAGCAACTTCTCTGACGCTCACATTAGGGTTATCGTCAACTGCACGAAGAATTGCCTCGTCCATTGCAGGTGTCCTCGTCGTTCTAGGTCTTCCCCAGTCGCGAGTCATAGGCTGGAATGTTCCGCGCTCCCTAAGACGCCAATCAATTGCTTCGAACGTCTTCCTGTCGGGACACCTTCGTTCTGGAAATCTGTCTCGATACAAACGTACCGCGCCACGGCTATTGCCCCGTGCTAATCCGTACATAAAATGGGCATCCGCCAACTCCACATTTGTAAACATTGCACTGACTGCAAAACCAGGTTTGTGATGAACAATAACCTGCGGATGCTACGTACTGATGTGCTCGATGCTAGTACTGTAGAGCAATGAGTCGCATGTCAACACAAGCACCGAAGTCAGCATTACCTTCCTTCAATTGCGCCAACTGGCGGTGAATCGAGGAAGTACAGTACATATAGACGAAACTAACATGAGCTCTAACATGGAAATTAAGCGTTTCCTGACACATGTCCACATAACATCTTTTCTTTATTTCTGTGTGAGGAATGTTTCCTGAAAGTTTGGCCGTACCTTTTTGTAACACCCTGTATATAACACGAGAGTACCTACTGTAGTTCTTTGGTTTCAGAGTGGTCAAATCTCTCTGGTTAGAACTTCTACTATTGCAATGCGCCACATCCATTCGAAGTTAATTGTTAAAAGAGGACTTCACTGATACACAGATCTTCTGTTAAATGTGACTATGAGGAAGAAAACAACCTTAGCACGGTGTAGCCTATGCAATTTTTCTTTAAAGTTAGGTATACACAAAAGTACAATACATATGGGGAAACACTGTCTAATGGTTTAAACGCCTTATCATCTGTAGCGGGACTCATTCCCTCAGATATAAATTATACCGTCGCACCGTTATGAGTGCTCTATACTCTGTAGGAATCAGCATGGGTTCCGAAAAGACGATCGTGTGAAACCCAGCTCGCGCTATTCGTCCACGAGACTCAGAGGGCCGTAGACGCGGGTTCACAGGTAGATGCCGTGTTTCTTGACTTCCGCAAGGCGTTCGATAGAGTTCCCCACAGTCGTTTAATGAACAGAGTAAGAGCATATGGACTATTAGACCAATTGTGTGATTGGATTGAAGAGTTCCTAGATAACATAACGCAGCATGTCATTCTCAATGGAGAGAAGTCTTCCGAAGTAAGAGTGATTTCAGGTGTGCCGCAGGGGAGTGTCGTAGGACCGTTGCTATTCACAATGTACATAAATGACCTTGTGGATGACATCGAAAGTTCACTGAGGCTTTTTGCGGATGATGCTGTGGTGTATCGACAGGTTGTAACAATGGAAAATTGTACTGAAATGCAGGACGATCTGCAGCGAATTGACGCATGGTGCAGGGAATGGCAACTGAATCTCAATGTAGACAAGTGTAATGTGCTGCGAATACATAGAAAGAAAGGTCCCATATCATTTAGCTACAATATAGCAGGTCAGCAACTGGAAGCAGTTAATTCCATAAATTATCTAGGAGTACGCATTAGGAGTGATTTAAAATGGAATGACCATATAAAGTTGATCGTCGGTAAAGCACATGCCAGACTGAGATTCATTGGAAGAATCCTAAGGAAATGCAATCCGAAAACAAAGGAAGTGGGTTACAGTACGCTTGTTCGCCCACTGCTCGAATACTGCTCAGCAGTGTGGGATCCGTACCAGAAAGGGTTGATAAAAGAGATAGACAAGATCCAACGCAGAGCAGCGCGCCTCGTTACAGGATCGTTTAGTAATCGCGAAAGCGTTACGGAGATGATAGATAAACTCCAGTGGAAGACTCTGCAGGAGAGACGCTCAGTAGCTCGGTACGGGCTTTTGTCGAAGTTTCGAGAACATACCTTCACCGAGCAGTCGAGCAGTATATTTCTCCCTCCTACGTATATCTCGCGAAGAGACCACGAGGATAAAATCAGAGAGATTAGAGCCCACACAGAGGCATACCGACAATCGTTCGTTCCACGAACAATACGAGACTGGAATAGAAGGGAGAACCGATAGAGGTACTCAAGGTACCCTCCGCCACACACCGTCAGGTGGCTTGCGGAGTATGGATGTAGATGTAGATGCGCAGTAGAGGGACTTTGGCGAGTGTGTTGGCGAACTTAGGGGCAAGCGCTAACAGGAGAAGGATGCAGCTGACGGGAATTCTGTACCACGTGTCAGTGACAGAGAAGACACTGTTGTACCCGAGTACCGCGTGTGGCGACAACAGTTATGTTTTACGCCCTGATGTTTCTCGCATTAAACCTAGCGAGACCTAGACGTTTTTCGCAAAGCGTTTTCCACGAGGATAGAGGGGTGGGGGGGGGGGGGCGCTTACTCACATTAAAAAAGGCACAATTCGTTAACTGTCGTTAACTTACATTAAAAACATAATTTTGAAAGAGAAACTGATGCGTAAGTGACTTGTAAATATTGAACATGACATTCACAGTAGCAACTGATGTCTACTACAGTCAGTTTTTTGGGTTAAGTTTTACTGATAAATTCGAAACAGTTCAGGAATCTGGTAGAATAATTCATTAAAAACAATGTATAATTTGTTCAAAATCTTAAAATATAAAGTGAATTTTCAAAGGGAGGTGTAAAGAACTCTGTGTCCCTCCCTCCCTCCCATCGCCATTTGTAGTTTGAGGGTTAATGCAGACACCGCTTTTACAGGATAAAAAGCGTATGAAATGTACTATTGTGACCGAAATTGTATTCTACCATCGGCAATAACCTTATTCAATCTACTTGGTCTCGTCCAACTCGTATCTTCTATCCATGTAATAAAATTTTAACTGGCCGATGACTGTAAATACGAGATAAATAAGAAAACTTAGTACGAGCGGTCGTCATAACAGCAGTAGAAGCCAAAAGAATTTTTTTCACAATATTCGTGTGTCTGTTATAACGGTACTTTGCGGGCAGGCGTATCAATTAGCATCATATTAATTAAAATGGGGGATAAATAGACTGTATTTTGGAAGAATTAAAAAGGGGAAAGTAATACGAAACTTTAATAACTGCACAGTATTACTAAGAAGCATTATAATGAAAAGTAATACAAAGCAAAGTAGCAAAGACCAAGCGGGACGGAAAGATATAGGGACGCGTTTGTTTTTTAATACATATAAAAGAACATGTAACACATTATTGAGCTCTCTGCCTTCAGTTATCGCGATCGGGCTAGTCGATGAAAAAGTGGTACGCGACTGCGAAATTCGTTAAGGAGATTATTTAAAGACTCTTCAAGCACGTTTAAAATACATTACGTGTGACGAAGTCATCAGAGACGTTTATTGTCGTGTGGAGTGAAAATGAATCCGACAACATAATTCGAACTTTGTGTTAGCTGGGAAAAATACTCTTGGGAAACTATTATGGTTGTGGAACCCACGAAAGTTGGGCGCAACGGAAAGCTATAGTTTACGTAATTCTGCATTTTATAAAATGGTGGACCGCGTGTGCGCGGAACATGAATAGAATCTTATCCTTGGACGGTTGCGGGGGTAACTGATACAAACAACACGACAGCATAAAAAATAGTTCGCTTATTAACTACCAGATATTAATTAACGGGGACCTAAAATACTTAAAAAGAAGGACACGATCATCACCTCCAATCCCGATCCATATTTCATATTTAATTAGTGGAAAGAGACATGTTAATAAACAAACTACATTTCAATTTTATCCACGATTTTGGCTTCGTTACGTAGTCTTGACTACATGACAAACAATATCTGTGGAAGTTGTATGCAGCGTATCGTCATAATATTTAGCCAACCAATATTGTGGGACATCAAAAATGTAAATGCATGAAATCGTTCTTACAGCGGATGTATAATGTGTGAGTGCGACGAACTATATAGAGAAACTGAACATCCATTACGTACTCGCATGTTTATCTGCGAAAATGGTCCTTGTCGGTACATCAGCATTGAGTTCGAATAGAATAGCTGGAACATTGCAAACCATTCAGATTAATCGAACATCTAAATACTCAAAATGCTGGTACCACCAGGATGTGTTCTTTCTCCTCACCCCCGTGGCAGTAATTGAATTAAGAGTCAGCCGGGAAATACACTCCTGGAAATGGAAAAAAGAACACATTGACACCGGTGTGTCAGACCCACCATACTTGCTCCGGACACTGCGAGAGGGCTGTACAAGCAATGATCACACGCACGGCACAGCGGACACACCAGGAACCGCGGTGTTGGCCGTCGAATGGCGCTAGCTGCGCAGCATTTGTGCACCGCCGCCGTCAGTGTCAGCCAGTTTGCCGTGGCATACGGAGCTCCATCGCAGTCTTTAACACTGGTAGCATGCCGCGACAGCGTGGACGTGAACCGTATGTGCAGTTGACGGACTTTGAGCGAGGGCGTATAGTGGGCATGCGGGAGGCCGGGTGGACGTACCGCCGAATTGCTCAACACGTGGGGCGTGAGGTCTCCACAGTACATCGATGTTGTCGCCAGTGGTCGGCGGAAGGTGCACGTGCCCGTCGACCTGGGACCGGACCGCAGCGACGCACGGATGCACGCCAAGACCGTAGGATCCTACGCAGTGCCGTAGGGGACCGCACCGCCACTTCCCAGCAAATTAGGGACACTGTTGCTCCTGGAGTATCGGCGAGGACCATTCGCAACCGTCTCCATGAAGCTGGGCTACGGTCCCGCACACCGTTAGGCCGTCTTCCGCTCACGTCCCAACATCGTGCAGCCCGCCTCCAGTGGTGTCGCGACAGGCGTGAATGGAGGGACGAATGGAGACGTGTCGTCTTCAGCGATGACAGTCGCTTCTGCCTTGGTGCCAATGATGGTCGTATGCGTGTTTGGCGCCGTGCAGGTGAGCGCCACAATCAGGACTGCATACGACCGAGGCACACAGGGCCAACACCCGGCATCACGGTGTGGGGAGCGATCTCCTACACTGGCCGTACACCACTGGTGATCGTCGAGGGGACACTGAATAGTGCACGGTACATCCAAACCGTCATCGAACCCATCGTTCTACCATTCCTAGACCGGCAAGGGAACTTGCTGTTCCAACAGGACAATGCACGTCCGCATGTATCCCGTGCCACCCAACGTGCTCTAGAAGGTGTAAGTCAACTACCCTGGCCAGCAAGATCTCCGGATCTGTCCCCCATTGAGCATGTTTGGGACTGGATGAAGCGTCGTCTCACGCGGTCTGCACGTCCAGCACGAACGCTGGTCCAACTGAGGCGCCAGGTGGAAATGGCATGGCAAGCCGTTCCACAGGACTACATCCAGCATCTCTACGATCGTCTCCATGGGAGAATAGCAGCCTGCATTGCTGCGAAAGGTGGATATACACTGTACTAGTGCCGACATTGTGCATTCTCTGTTGCCTGTGGTTCTGTCAGTGTGATCATGTGATGTATCTGACCCCAGGAATGTGTCAATAAAGTTTCCCCTTCCTGGGACAATGAATTCACGGTGTTCTTATTTCAATTTCCAGGAGTGTACATTTAAATCGATTGACGACCATTGAGCTAGCGTCACGAATTTTCAAACGTCCACTGCCACGTATGAAGGCGAGTGACACCACGCGTGTTGACGTCGATCGACGTGTGTCGTCGTGATCGTATTGTCGTATTGAATGACATCGAGCGGTCACACATTGTCTTCCTGTCCGTACGTTTTGTACGCGCATCACGCAAAAGCTACGGCACGAAATTGGATGCGACTTCCAAAGTTTTAGCGTTAGAGGTGTAACTTAAAATCTGGTACATCTTTCATCTTTATACGTCGTCTACAAACCGAGTTATCTATACATACAGAGTGCGCCGGCCACTGTGGCCGAGCGGTTCTAAGCTGCTTAGTCTGGAAACGCGCGCCTGCTACGGTCGCAGGTTCGAATGGATGCGTGTGGTGTCCTTAGGTTAGTCGGGTTTATGTAGTTCTAAGTTCCAGGGGACTGATGACCTCAGATGTTAAGTACCATAGTGCTTACAAGGGAACCTCCCCATCGCACCCCCTCAGATTTAGTTATAAGTTGGCACAGTGGATAGGCATTGAAAAACTGAACACAGATCACTCGAGAAAACAGGAAGAAGTTGTGTGCAACTATGAAAAAATAAGCAAAATATACAAACTGAGGAGTCCATGGGCAACATAAGCAACATCAAGGATGCAGTGAACACAGCAGTGCCGTGGTCCCGTGGTTAGCGTGAGCAGATGCAGAGCGAGAGGTCCTTGGTTCAAACATTCCATCGAGCGAAAAGTTTATGCACTTTATTTTTGCAAAGTTATGATCTGTCCGTTCGTTCATTGACGTCTCTGTTCACTGTAATAAGTTTAGTGTCCGTGTTTTGCGACCGCATCGCAAAACCGTGCGATTAGTAGACGAAAGGACGTGCCTCTCCAATGGGAACCGAAAACATTTGATCGCAAGGTCATAGGTGAACCGATTCCTCCACAGGAAAACACGTCTGATATATTCTATACGACACTGGTGACGGCATGTGCGTCACATGACAGGAATATGTTGTCGACCCACCTAACTTGCACACTTGGCGAATGGGTAAAAAGATTCTTCTACCTTGCCCGGTTTAGGTTTTCTTGTGGATGTGATAATCACTCCTTAAAAAGTGATGAAAAACGTGCAACAAATGAATGCAACAGTTTCACAGTCGCACAGTTTTCTCTGTGCTCTGTCAAAACATATGTTTTTAAAGTTTTAAAATATTTCCGTGTGTAGACCGTCAAATCCTGCATATGTCCAAGCAAATCTGAACATGTCGTGGAATTTTGGAGAGTGAAGTTGATTATGTGTGAGTGCCTGAACTCTGATAATTGTCTGAAAATAAAAATTTAAACTTTTCACTCGACGGAAGACTTGAACCGAGGACCTCTCGTTCCGCAGCTGCTCACGCTAACCACGGGACCACGGCGCTCCTTTGCTCAGAGTGTCCTTGATGTGGTCTATGTTGCCCACGGACTCCTCAGTTTGTATATTTTGCTTATTTTTTCACAGTTGCACACAACTTCTTCCTCTTTTCTCGACTGATCTGTGTTCAGTTTTTCAAGGCCTATCCACTGTGCCAACTTGTAACTAAATCTGAGGGGGGTGCGATGGGGAGGTTCCCTTGTTAGAACCATTTGAACCATTTTTATACATGCGGACTGTTTTCTTTAACTAGGTCAGTAGGGGGAAATTGGAAATACAGGGAAACTGTCTTAGGAATCTGTAGGTGTTTTTTTGTGAAAATTTTGGCATAATAAAATTTTTGGTCAAGCGTGAGTTGTCCATGAAAAATAATAAAATTCTCATTTTTATTTTTTATGCGAATCGATGCAGTTTCGTCTAAGAGTCACTTCATTATATTGGAAGAAAATAAAGTTCTATAAAACCGAACTAAATAAGTCAGGATACAAATGACAGAATTCGTAAAGAGCAGTATTTTCGGAACTTTAACATAATAATAAAGTTGACATTTTGATCACGTTATCCATACTGATTCTTGTATTTATTCTCGAGTCGGTGTAACGTGCTGTCGATGTGTATGCTGTTGATATGTTTGTCCATTTGTCGATACTGTTATCGTTGGTGAGTGTCGAGTTCACACTGAGAACCACTTCCGTACACTTCTTCAGACGTTTTCGTTGTGTCTTATCGATGTAAGAGAAGTGATACGGTTCCCGATCGTTTAACTTCTTCCTCTCTCGAATTCACTCTTCCAATTGGTGAAACTATTATCGTTGACAAGTTTGTCGATTACTCACAACTTGTGCTGCGAGGATTTCGAAACTGCACGAATTTTGAAAAATATTCGGAAGCTTAGTATCTGCAAGAAAAACGGATATAAAAAGAATATCATGGTGAAGCTTCGATTCGTGTCACTGTGTTTGTGTTTAGTGAGAACAATTTACGTGTGCAACAACAAGAATGCAGTGGGAATGCATTTACATCTGTTGGACGAATGTTATGGAAACAAACACTCCAAACCGACGTTTCACGTAAGTCACATGCAACGAAAATCTGTAACGCAACCATCTGTGTGTGGAGTGTTTGTAATTATGTATTATTTATATTTTAGGAAAATTAATCTGTAAAAAACACACAACATGTCATAAATAAAGCGTGTAAACCGTCTGAGGATGAATCACGATTCGAAACCGGTAACGGTACCCTTTGAACAAAGGAACTGAAAGTAAATTTGTGGTTGGTTGCTGTCCTAACACTATCAACATTTGTCTTCAAACAACAGCCACGGTCTCCATCATGTCATCATATGACAAAATTGCAATATCTGGCATGCCAGATATTCTGAGCGTTGGCCAATGAGATGGCACAACACCACCTACGTCACACGCATGCCGCCTCCCTTCAGTACGGAGTTGTGAGGCGCCATATTGGCATTCATTTCATGCCCATATGTACATATGCCGTTTCTGAGCACCAGCAAATTGAGAATCACTGGAAAAACCGTTGTTAGTTGTGTGATTCGTTCCAATAAAATAATGAGAAACATCATATTCGTGGCAACAGAATTATTGTATAAGTTGCGTATTATGAGAGTAGGCTATTTGAAGGCAGCGACAGACTGAAGATCCACCCAAAACGCTTTGTTCTTGGTCAATTTGCTATAATTAAATTTCAATTAGTAACATAGCTACGAGTAAGGTTTTCAGCAACGGGTAGTACAATGTGATTAGATACAAAAGATGTGGTGTTGGTTTATCGTAGTGGGTAGCGTCGCTGTGCTGTACTGACCTGTGACATGGGGCGGTGGTTCGCGTTTTGCCACTTCCAATTTTTCTTTTCCTAACATTCGCGGTGTTACTAGGTTCTGATACTTTATTATTAGTTTAATATAAGTATATGCTATAATATTTGATGTAAATATAAGTACACTTTTTTCGAGGGGTGACTTTGTTCGATTGGCTTAATCTACAGGACAGCTTGCGCTACTTGTGTAAAGATATTTTGCTCCTTTTTCTTTTACGCTTCGTAATTCACATGTTGCAAAGATTCTGCTACTGGGTAGGAACAGTGATCAAGTAAGACTGACCTTGGGGTTTTACTAAAATGGAATGATGAACTAATATTATGCGGAGAAGTATTCCAAATTTGTATCGCACTGTTTCTAATGGCACTTTTATAAGCCTGTGTCCTTATTGATCGGACACGGTACTTTCCTTTTCGTGGACAATGGAGGAAATGAGCGATGTAATAGAGCTGAAGTGGAATTTTACGCGCGCCCGTTGAGTAAACAGTGTGATTTGCGAACTAGGAACATCCCTCGACTGCCGCCGGAGTGCGTTGCGATCGCGTATACCACGTCGGGGCCCACGTACCGTGTGAACGAGTCGCATCGTTGCTGAGCGTTCAGCAGCGCGTCGGACTCGGCACGCTGAACGTTAACGTTCGACAGCACGGTGCGTGTGCCGACGGCTTTACGGTGTGTGGCGGAGGGTGAGTGAGGCTGCCCCAGCAACGTGCCCTTAGCGCTAGGATTTCACCCGGAACAAGTCCCGCCCATTCACCCCCCCCCCCCCCGCCGCCCACCACGCCTCGCCACAGTGTAAGGCCCTCCCCTAAACAGCCGCCAGTTCCCAGTTCCGCAAACTGGAAGCTACAACAAAGTTGTTGTCGTCACAGTCCAACACACGTTACACTGTGATGAAATTCAGTAATGATAAGAAATTTAAGTTGTTCTGGATGGTAATATAACATGAATTTGCATTATTAAAGAAATAAAAATATTTATAGAGAATTGATAGCATCGCCAGCAATAGAAAACAAAAAAAATAACGTGATGTTATTTAAGGGCAATAAGGAAAAATTTTCATTAACTAATTCACTTATTAATAATACGTTTATTTGAGGGTAACAGCAGAGCAAACATACAATGCCAAAACAATGGTCTTGAATCTGTTATGTAGATAGTAAAGCCACGGATGCAGTCGATTAACTCTGTTGTCTAAAATCAACGTTATATAGAAATAAGTGAAAGTCGTTTTGTTTATGTAGGCGCTCATAGTAACTCACGAAAATTAGAGAATGTAAGAATGCCATAAAGTAGAAATGCCTAATGAAGGCAGTGCGATATTTCCTTATATGACATATTTCGTTGGTATTTGCATGGGTAATGGGTGAATTTTAACTTGTAAATTCTTCCAATGCCATACCTGCGCATTATAAACGAGGTTACAAAGAATTGTGGCTGTTTCTGCGTGATTAATGTACTATATGCTGTTGCAAACGTCTCAGGGAAATAATCTGTCGTTATTCTTTGTCCTGTCTATTTTTAACCAAAAGATTCATTAATTTTGTAAATTTCATTCAAACCATTTAAAAAAAAATAATAATGATGATGTGTATGTTTGTCACAGAACAGTTATGGGGGAAATAAATGCTGCAGTGTCTCACGGCTGTAAAACGTCCTTCATGCTGTGCTAGCTCTTCTTCCACCCCTAAAACTTTTCAGCAAAACTATTCAGTGAATAACACGCGAAAACAGCGTTGATCGATCTAGCAGGAACAAAGTAATATTGATGCCCTCTGGAATTATAGTGAACACTGACGCCTGTTTCGCGTATACTGTCTGAGTTCTGAAACTCAGAGTGTCAAGTATACCGTGGTTCATATTTCTCTGAGCAAATTATTATTTGAGGGTAGGTTTATCCTGTTTTAGCTTTGGGTGCTTTTTCTCACACAGAAGTATGTTTCTTCATAGGCTATTCATCTAAATACTGAGTTCTCGTATTTAAAGAATTCAGTGCTAAATTGTTTTCTCTTATGTTTGCTGTGGAAGTACCTGGCACTGCTGAGGCCAACTGTGCACGTTTTTTGTAACGTGTCTTTTAACTATCTGGCGAAATTTAAGACCTGGCAAGATATTAATTTAACATTCACTCCGAGCGAGTGCAGCCGAACGCGGTAAACCACGTGGGTCAACTGAAACGATGCCCAGGCGACGAACAAAGACCGGGAAAACCGGGGGTGAGTGGGCGGGACTTGTTCCGGGTGAAATCCTGGCGCTAACGATTCCTGCCCCAGCAGGCCGTTCTGCTGCACAGTTCCTCTCCGCCCCCCCCCCCCCCCCCCCCACACACACACACACACACACAGCCAGCAGACTTGCGCCAGTTTGGCAGCTGCTGGGGGAAGTGTCGCGGCCCCCGGCTGCCTCACACAGTTGATCAATACAGCTCGGCTCCCTGGCTGCCCTCCCCACACACGGGCCTAATCAATGCCGGCCCCTGCTGCGGGACGAGACCGTTGGGCGGCGGTGCTGCCGCACTGCCGTCTGCTCAACGGCTTCCACTGCTGCAGCCAGGGTATTCATTTACTGCAGCGCCCGTCGACAGAGCGTTAACCACACCTGGACTTTTCCCGGCAGACGAGACGTTTGTACTCTGGAAGAGCCTTCAACGTGGACCCTAAGTTCTTAACGCATGAGCTAGCCGCTATAGCGTCCCCACTGAAATAATACGAAAAGACTAAAAAAAACAGTATTTATAAAGAAGAGACATTTAAAAATTGAATAATATATATTTTTATCATGTACCCGTAACATAATAATTTCTCTGTGCAACTTTCGAGTGCAAAGAAATATAACAAAATGATCTGAAGACACGACAATATACGCTCTTTTGTTAATTTTTTTAGTCGTCTTCATTTCTCCTCTTGTCTCGGTTGCGTGTAGACGGACATCTTGCGAGTGCTGGCAAATGTAAGCATATTTGTACTAATTAAGCAGATAATTTACTGATTTAATATTCTTGTTCACTTTTAATTTGTAAGAGGTGATCCCGATTTCATGTCCGCCTTCCTTTGAATTAGCCTGCATTCGAGTAATTTACAGTTCAACAATCGCAGCGGCCGATGCAGCCAACGACGCCATTACGTGGCGATATTAACTTATAAAAAAGTAGCGGAAGCGAAAAAGTCGCCCGCTATTAACATAATATTCATTTTTCTCCACAGCCGTCCGACGTTGCAGAAAATACGTAAGATTCTTATTTTCAGTACAACAGCCGAGAGCCAGAACCAGGACTACAATGCAATGGTTAACAGAGGTTAGGAAAAAATAGTCTGGCGCGTGTGTGGGCCGTAATTGTAATTAATAACTAAAGATTTCTTGCTTTAAAGTGAACTGACTAGCCGAGGAAATTTATATGAAAAGTTACAACTTATATGCCCATGTTTTAAGATTCAGCGAGTCTAACGTTCATTAACGAAACGAATAATTTATACTGAAGATTAATATTGTTAAAAAAGAGAGCTTCACAAAAGCATTTAATTGTAAATCAAAATAAAATGAAATATCATTTTTATTAACGCCCACCACGTAAGTCGGCAACATAATAACAACATATTGTATTACGACGGCCGACGGCCTGAAAAACATCTGAAAGTACAGCGCCGGTATGACGTATGCTTCCCAAATTTGAAGCGTCAGGAAGTAATGCAACGGCATAAGCTACACTGGAGATTTCAAGATTCACTGCAGGTTATCAACGGAAAGGTACGCACTCTTTCACACGGAAGATATTCGAGTCTCACATCTGCCGGAGTGACGAGGAATTACAAATTCGCGTGTTACGTTGAAACTTTTCCTGGTTACGAACTTGTTCGGTGTGTGACGAATTTCGAAATGTAACGACAAGTGAAAACGTTACGTTCGTGCTGTACTTTGATCCAGACGGGAAAGAGTTTTACACTTTTGTATGAACAGCTAGCTGTCGCTTCGATTCGGAAGCTCTTCAAACACTCTGCACGGACTGCGCAGCGCCCCCGCCCCCGGTATTCATCGGCGGCTGTGAGGGTGCCGACGCGGTCGCGCCGTATTGATCGACGCCTGCCGTCACCAGGGGATTCCACTCAGTCGAGGCGTACTCCAAACTGTGCTGCCTTACAGTATTACTGTGGTCGCACTTGGCTTCCTAACGCTGGAGTGCCAGGTTTTACAGAAGAGAGCAATTCTGAGCGAAGCCATCCCATTCTTTCGTTTCTATTCCATTACTCAGCAGGGAGCTGAACTGGAGCGACGAAAATGGCGTCACTAAAACAAAGTCCCACATTTTCCTCTATTTTGGTGTCACTAAAACACTTTCTTGCACTTTAAAACAGGTGGTGTTGTTGTGGTCTTCAGTCCTGAGACTGGTTTGATGCAGCTCTCCATGCTACTCTATCCTGCGCAAGCTGCTTCGTCTCCCAGTACCTACTGCAGCCTACATCCTTCTGAATCTGCTTAGTGTATTCATCTCTTGATCTCCCTCTACGATTTTTACCCTCCACGCTGCCCTCCAATACTAACCTGGTGATCCCTTGAAGCCCCAGAACATGTCCTACCAACCGATCCCTTCTTCTCGTCAAGTTGTGCCACAAACTCCTCTTCTCCCCAATTCTATTCCATACCTCCTCATTAGTTATGTGATCTACCCATCTAATCTTCAGCATTCTTCTGTAGCACCACATTTCGAAAGCTTCTATTCCCTTCCTGTCCAAACTATTTATCGTCCATGTTTCACTTCCATACATGGCTACACTCCATACAAATACTTTCAGAAACGACTTCCTCACACTTAAATCTATACTCGATGTTAACAAATTTCTCTTCTTCAGAAACGCTTTCCTTGCCATTGCCAGTCTACATTTTATATCCTCCCTACTTCGACCATCATCAGCTATTTTGCTCCCCAAATAGCAAAACTCCTTTACTACTTTGTGTCTCGTTTCCTAATCTAATTTCCTAAGTATCACCCGACTTAGTTCTACTGCATTCCATTGCCCTCGTTTTGCTTTTGTTGGTGTTCATCTTATACCCTCCTTGCAAGACACTGTCCATTCCGTTCTGCTGCTCTTCCAAGTCTTTTGCTGTCTCTGACAGAATTACAATGTCAT
This sequence comes from Schistocerca cancellata, assembly GCF_023864275.1. NCBI lineage: Eukaryota > Metazoa > Arthropoda > Insecta > Orthoptera > Acrididae > Schistocerca > Schistocerca cancellata. The sequence goes on along the minus strand of NW_026046819.1, from coordinate 422,918 downwards.
CGGCGAACCTCAAAGTTTTTATTTCTTCTCCATAGATTTTAATTCCTACTCCGAATTTTTCTTTCGTTTCCTTTACTGCTTGCTCAATATACAGATTGAATAACATCGGGGAGAGGCTACAACCCTGTCTCACTCCCTTCCCAACTGCTGCTTCCCTTTCATGTCCCTGGACTCTTATAACTGCCATCTGGTCTCTGTACAAATTGTAAATAAGAAGTTCATAAAACAAATTTCTACAATACATACAGCTGTTGGTAAACTATTGCATCGAGAAATACGTGCCAGCCGTTGTCCTACGGGCTGTAATGTATCAACGGAGATCCCAGTTCGTCGTCTTGTGGCGACACGAAGACATTTCTTCGGAACATTTCCCGAAAAAGTGACGGCCGGTGCATTTCGCCTTAGAACAGCTGCATCGATATACGGAAGTGGCACTGGTTCCGTGGCGGAGAAGTCGCCTGCCGCCTCTCTGAGGCCTGACCAGCCGCCCCATCCAGCGCTCCCGTACCTCGCGCTAACAGCTCCACACCCCAGCACGGGAGCGCAGACAGCCACGTACCTGCTCTACCCACACACGTCGCCGCTGCTGCCTTCACGGGACTCGGCTGCGCCTGCACTCTCCGCCCCACGCCACACCGCTGCTGCGCCCGGACAACGACTGCTGTTCCAGACTGGCGGCCCCCCCCCCCCCCCCCCGAAGCTCTGACGTCATGTGACGCCCCCCCCCCCCCTCCCAAACAACATCGCGCCGGCGCGGAACGCTCTCGCAGACGATCGAAGTCGGGATGGCGTTCCCGCTAACTAGATGAAAAAAAAAAAAAAAAAGACGCTAGGCGTGACCTTCCCGCTTCGTGCAGCTTTCCTTTCCTTTCTATTTCTGCTCCTTTCTTTTTTTTTTTAAATTAAAAAGCAAGAAGTCAGCAGACTCAACGTTTCCTCCGTCAGAACGCTGCATCACGAATAGGGATGGAAAAAAACCGTTACAACCGATAACGGCATTTCAGATACGAATAATCGGTATTTTTTGGTATTTGTACGGTCTCGGTTGGGACGTACGTTTTTGTTTATTTTTTACTGATAACCGAGTGAAGACCCTACGACTTATCTTAGAAGAAAGATTAAGGAAAGCCAAACCCACGTTTCTAGCATTTGTAGACTTAGAGAAAGCGTTTGTCAATGTTGACCGGAATACACTCTTTCAAATTCTGAAGGTGGCAGGGGTAACATACAGGGAGCGAAAGGCTATTTACAATTTGTACAGAAACCAGATGGCAGTCATAGGAGTCGAGGGGCATGAAAGGGAAGCAGTGGTTGGGAAGGGAGTGAGACAGGGTTGTAGCCTCTCCCCGATGTTATTCAATCTGTATATTGAGCAAGCAGTAAAGGAAACAAAAGAAAAATTCGGAGTAGGAATTAAAATCTATGGAGAAGAAATAAAAACTTTGAGGTTCGCCGATGACATAGTAATTCTGTCAGAGACAGCAAAGGACTTGTAGGAGCAGGCGAAGGGAATGGACAGTGTCTCGAAAGCAGGATATAAGATGAACATCAACAGAGCAAAACGAGGATAATGGAATGTAGTCGAATTAAGTCGGGTGATGCTGAGGGAATTAGATTAGGAAATGAGACACTTAAAGTAGTATAGAAGTTTTGCTATTTCGGGAGCAAAATAAATGATGCTGTGTCCTGGGACTGAAGACCACACACACATTCTCGACTATTTGCAAAAAAAATTATTTCTGGGTAACTGAGTTTTTTGTTGAATAAATCCAAAATGAAATAAACTAATAAACTAATGTTACTTTTGTACAAGCAGTTCAGACTGACGTACAAATTAGGAAAGAGAATCCGCCTTTTGACAATGGTGGTGTAACAGACCATCAGTTACTTCATCTTAGAGTGATTAACAGTGCACTAAGACTGTACAAAGGTAATTGTGTACTGCCACCTACATCTACCATATAGTTGACCAGCTCACTTATTACAATTACAAATAAAACGTGTTTGTTCGCTTATGAGACTCAAGAACTAAACATCATCTCATTATAAATCCCAACAACTGTACATAATTAAGGCATAAATTGGTAAACCAAACACTCTTGGTAACAGCTAAAAAAAACGAAAAACTTTACATATTTACAAAATTTCTTTCTCATGTAACTTTGCTTTTCAAAACATTCTGGGTCAAAGGTAGGTGGTGTGTTTTAATTTCATACAGAACCACCGCCTACACCTTAACTACTCCCAACTCTTATTAACTGAACGTTAATCATGAGTCCTCAGCCCGTGGCCGTGCGGTAGCGTTCTCGCTTCCCGCGCCCGGGTTCCCGGGTTCGATTCCCGGCGGGGTCAGGGATTTTCTCTGCCTCGTGATGGCTGGGTGTTGTGTGATGTCCTTAGGTTAGTTAGGTTTAAGTAGTTCTAAGTTCTAGGGGACTGATGACCTCAGATGTTAAGTCCCATAGTGCTCAGACCCATTTGAACCATTTTTTTGTTAATCATGAGTTCCGCATGCTCGTATTACTAACACATTGCATGCACACCATCACAACGGATTTTGCTTTGCCTCACTGGTTAATTTTTATTATTTTGAGTTTTTCCTCATTACAGAGGCTTATCTCCAACATAATAAATTACTCGGAAATTACTATGCAAACAACTAACGTTCTTAAACTATATTTCCAAAATATTCCTCCAGGCGTTTCGATCTTGTGTGTCCTCTTCCCCTGCGCCCATTCTCCTCACTGTGTGCTGCACATGCTGGGGCCAGGTGGTCACACGTCGTCCCCTTCTTCTCCTCCCCTCCACTTCCCACTCCAGTATCAGTTTTGGTATTCTGGCTTTCTCCATTCGTCGTACATGCCCGTACCACTGTAATTTCCTCCTGTCCGTACGTCATATATTCTTTCTTTTATTTCCATCCTCCTTATTATTTCGGTGTTCCTTGTCTTCTCTTTCCTGGAGAGTCTTGCCGACTGTGGCGTTCGCTGTGTTATTCAGTGGTTTGGTATTTAACTAATTCGTATATGAAAATGATAATGTTATTTCATTACAGTGACTAATTACAAAATAATTTTTTCTCCCGGCTAAAGATTTGGTCAAGTTGCTAAAGAAATCCAAGTTAACGTTGTGTTAAAGTGTTGTCTGTAAGTTGTGTAAGTGTCACTAAATCACAGTTCATACAACAGATTCTATACAACTATTGATTATGATGGAAACGGTTATCTTCAGCAAAATTATCATTAAAACCACCGAATATTAGCCGCGCATAACACTGACGTATGTTACCTGAAGCAATATTCTTCGCAACTCGTGCGTAATTAATTTCGGCTCCATACATCAGCTAGAAAAGTTTGTTATATGGATCGTGCTCTGAGCACTGTTTTTAAAGAACCAATCTGATTGGAATTATTTTCATTAAAATGAGTTGGGCACCACCGGTGCACATTTATTTTTACACATTTTTATTACCTTCGGCATTTATGTGTGCACAGTTGCGTAATTTGAATTTGCCGCTGAGATAATTGTTAAGATGGCGGCAGACAATTCATACAGACTTTCTATTGTCAAATTTCCTTTTAACAAGATAAGTATCTGAAATGCTTATTAAACTTTACTTTGATATTGTGCACTATTTAGACTAATTTTCATTAAGCAAACCTTTGATACTTTCGAAAGAAACACAGATAAAGATGCGATACAAATCGCTATCATCAATGGCTGCGGTCCTTGCAGCGGAAAGAAATATTTAACACAGAAAATACTTATTGAGAGAGGAATTAAAGTTACAAATAATTATTCACTCATATGTATAATAATAATCAACTCTATTCTCAAGCAATAATTAACAAATAATTACAATTTCTTAACAGACCACAATTTGATATGCGTCTTGCGTCCGCAACCTACAAAAGGTAAAAACAAAGGAAGACAAACGCAGATCATAAAGGAATTTACAATTTTTTTGTCTTTGTATGATACACATCGATATGTCGAATTACATCATAAAATATTATATAAATAGTTAATATTTATCATCGCTTTATTTCACTGTTTTTCGTATGTCGGATACATAATGTTTATAACTGTTAGAGGCATAATTTCCTCTCGTCGCACTGCAGCTAAAATTTACCTCGTGGATGTTACACGGTCTTCTCCAGGAGTCCATCTCGAGAGCTTGTAATTTTTTAATGTACTTCAGGTTAATTGTCGAGGTCTCCGTTCCATACAGAACCACACTCTCTAGTATAGATTTGTAAAATAATTTTTTAGTTCTGCTCATTACATTCCTGCTCCATAAGACCGAGTTAAGCATCCCAATGACCCTCCGTCCGCTACTAATTCTTTTATTGATTTCTGACTCTGATTTTCCCTCGATTTCTAAAATGGATCCCAAATAACTGAAGGTGTTAATCTTTTTGATTTTCTTTCCTTCAATGAATAGCTCATCTGGATCATTAGTCAAGTATTCTGTTTTTTGGTAATTAATCTTCAAACCCCAAGTTTTGTATGCTACTGCTAGTTGATTGCACATATAGTTAGCATCCTCCCCATCTTGTGCTACGACTACTTGATCATCAGCAAATAATAAATGGTGTAGGTAAACTCCATCTCTCATTTCTAATCCCATACTATTACATTTACGAGACCATGTTCTAAGGTTATTATCTATATAGGTTTTAAATAATGACCGTGACATGGGACAGCCCTGTAAAAGGCCCTTGTTAATTTTCATACATGTTGAAAATAATACAGTTCAAAAACAGCCTACAGCAAAGAACAAATAATCAAAAGATGTAGCAGATACGCATTTCATCCCTAATCATTTACCCCCTTTTTTTTGTACCTTATCATACAAACTGTTCAAGTATGAGGTTTATTGTTCCGACCTATCCTTGTATCAGATCAACCGAAACTGAGATTACCAGTATTCCAATAGAACAACAAGTATTGCTTTCCGAAAATGTAGCACACGCTGTCAGAAGCTTAATGGCTCATCTGTCGATAACCACATAAGCTAATACACTGCGCACACACTACTTGGTGTAAGAATTTAAACATGAGACAGGACATACTTAATAATTACAGCAAAACAAAAATACAGTTAACCAAGTTCAAGACTTAGACTACTCTTAGTGAATTACGATGTAGGATCAAATTACTTCCCGTCTTTTGGGTGAAGTACCTTCAGCTTTGTTTGTTAACCACTCAACCATCCACACTTTGGCATTACATCCATATTCATGGCCTTGTGTTTCCTACAGTCGCTCTTACCTTTCTAGGTTAGTCAAGCTCGGATTTCTGGTGGAATAAAAGGTCTGGCGTGTTACAGGTGGATCTGCCATCTGCAAAAAAAAAAAAAAAAGCCCTTACTGTGTCCCCCCTGATATTGAGTCTGGGTGACGTCTATCCTCACCTAGCTCATTCTACATGGGTAACGCATAACCAGGTGGTACTAGTATGTAATATACATAACGACAAGAACATAAGAAAACGAAGTAAAAGGTGGTGAACTCAGGTCCGCGTTTAACTGCAACACTAAGAATCGTAGTTACTCTATCCAAGGCTTCAAATTAGCTATGTGGTGCAAGCCCCTTAATTTTCGGGTTCGCAATGTCTCAAGTTCAGCACAATGTGTGTGTACCATACGTTTAACTCGAAATGGCCCTACATAAACATTAAAGAACTTGCTACGTATGTACCGATACTTATTTTATTGGCGGTGTGCGCGCGAAAGATGTCTTTGTTACCAGGTTTCAGGTCTAACAACCTCGTTCGGCCCTTCTGTCGTTTTCTGCGCTGTCCCCCTTCTCTTTTAAAATTATTGATGTTTGCTTTTACTATTTCTCGATGGCGACGCTTTTGTTCGTCTGGCCAATCTACTGTTTCCCTAATGTTGTCTGGTGGTTTCAAATGGTTCAAATGGCTCTGAGCGCTATGGGACTTAACATCTGAGGTCATCAGTCACCTAGAACTTAGAACTACTTAAACCTAACTAACCTAAGGACAACACACACATCCATGCCAGAGGCAGGATTCGAACCTGCGACCGTAGCGGTCGCGCGGTTCAAGACTGAAGCGCCTAGAACCGCTCGGCCAGACCGGCGGGCTCTGGCGGTTTCTCATTGCATAAGGTTTTTATTGGAGAAAACGCACATACTCCGTGAGGCAATTGATTTAAGGGGCTCCGGAAAGGCTCAAAATCATGAAAAGTTCAATTTTTGCTTTTTTGCGTTTTCTGAATCTGCAGACTATTACCTTTTAATAGATATATAATTTATTCAATTCCGAAGACTACAACTATTTTTAAATTTTTTTTGAAGTGTGTTCTACATGGGCGTGGCCCACTGTGGCGCTGTTAAACTGCTGTCAAATGGTGTTATTATTAACGTCCGTGTTCATCAGGTACATTTTAGTGATGTGAGATAAAGTATGTGTTGTGGCTAACCTGTGATGGTTCAATATATATCGCTGGTGTGATTGTCGATTGTTTCATGTTTATTTACTCTGTCGTTATCTCGAAAATATTCGTAATTAACTCTGTTTCTTGAGTCTCTGTTTTGTTGAAGTATAATAATGAGTAAAAGTAAAGTTATTAGAAATCCTCTGAAGGCTTTTAAGAAAAGGAGAAATGTTGGAAAGCCAAAGGTATGTGTTATTACCGTAAACAATAAAGACGATAGGTTCTAACATGGTACGAGCGATGCTTGCTTTAGACAAGGAACGCCTTCGGGCTGCAGACAGGGCTGTAAAGAGTCTAGAAATACAAGCAAGAGTAAACAGGAGGAGGAACAAGAGGAAGCTGGAGGAGGAGTTTGCAGAGGATGAAGATAATCCATCCTATGGACCTGGAATGCACTAAAAAGTTAATCCAATCTTTGTCGCTCGATTCCCAAAACTTTTATTTTCTCATATTAATTACATGTTTTCTAAGGATCTTCAAAACATATTTGTTTCAAACTTTCAGTAAATGTTACACAGTACCTTCTGCATAATTTAACACAGCCTTTTTCCAAAAAACTGTAAATTTTTGAATATATAAATAAAAAATTGCAAAAAAATGTTGTGAATTTTCATTACAACTGAAAAAAATCATCTTTAATAACTGAACTAAAATTTTGTAAAATCCCTGTGTTAAGTTGTAGCCCATATTCCAATAAATAATCTGTAAAAAGTTCAACTTCCTACCTCAAATACTTTGTGAGGAAAGATGTAATTTATAAGGGTTATTTTAACATTGCAAGTATAGGGCGTTCCGGAGCCCCTTAAGATCTTTCCAAACTCTCCAACGCAGTTACTCCAACTTCGGTTGTCAGTCGGCTGTTTAGGTTTTTATATTGGTAACGCCACGTAGCGCTCTGTATGAAAAATCACCGGCTGTGCTGTGTGCAGTCTGTGGCTGGTTTGCATTGTTGTTGGCTATTGTAGTGTTGGGCAGCTGGCTGTTAACAGCGCGTAGCGTTGCGCAGTTGGAGGTGAGCCGCCAGCAGTGGTGGATGTGGGGAGAGAGATGGCGGAGCTTTGTAATTTGTAAGACTGGATGTCAATTATGACTATTAAGGTAAATACATTGTTTGTTCTCTATCAAAATCTTTCATTTTCTAACTATGCCTATCAGTAGTTAGTGCCTTCCGTAGTTTGAATCTTTTATTTAGCTGGCAGTAGTGGCGCTCGCCGTATTGCAGTAGTTCCAGTAACGAAGATTTTTGTGAGGTAAGTGATTTGTGAAAGGTATAGGTTAATGTTAGTCAGGGCCATTCTTTTGTAGGGATTTTTGAAAGTCAGATTGCGTTGCGCTAAAAATATTGTGTGTCAGTTTAAGCACAGTCATGTATAATTGTTCAAAAGGGGACGTTTCACGGTGTCTGTCGTCACAGTAAATCCTGAATACCTTCATTAATTCTGTTACCACCCTCTCACTTGGGTTACTCGAAGGTTTGTATATTGAGACGTATATTGGTTTTATGCCATTGTTGTACAATGTGTCCTCCCACGCTTTTGACTTGAACTGCGGACCGTTGTCCGTTATTACCTTTTCCACAGTACCTACTTTTCCAAGGAAGTCATCCTCAAAGGCTTCCGCTACTGTCTTTCCTGTTTCCCGTTTGAAAGCTGTCAGTGTGACAGAGACTAGCTTCACCGCAACTAGTACGTAACGCTAGTTGTCTGGCGTAACCGGAAGAGTTCCTGACAGATCTGCAGCAGCTAGGTGCCTCAATCTTTCGGGCTCTTTGGCAGGCCCTGCACATCCATGCGCCGCTCCGTGTCAGAGAAGTACACAGATTGCCCAGGCTTTAGTCGGCATTTCCGTGCTCCGAAGTGTCCGTGACGAGAGTACCAGACTAACTCGTTAAGCAACTCCTCCGGCATCCAGACTGCCCAGCTGTTGTCATCTGGAGACCTTCGGAAGAACAGCACGTTATTCTTCAACACATAATGGCGCTTTAGCTTCTCATGTGCTCCCAATATCATTCCTTCCTTCATCGCAAGAAGCACGGTGTGCTTTTTCTTGCTCTTTCCCTAAGTCAAGAAGAGCATTCTTGCCATAGTTCTCAAAAGTGACTGCACTTAAATACGTAGTATCAACTCTGTTCTCACTCACTTCTCGGTGACATTGCCGGGCTTGCCGAATTGGACCTCGGGACAGGGTCTGCGACCACGTTTTGTGGACCCAGAGTGTACAAAGTTGTGAAATCACTCTTGTAACAAAAGTGTCCACCTAATTAACCGGTCGTGGGTGAGCTTTGCCGACAATAGTAACTGCGAAGCCCGGTGATGCGTATAAACCTTTGTCACGCGGCCATAAAGGTAGTACTTTAATTTAGTAAATCCAAAGATAATTGCCAACGCTTCTAGTTCCGTCACAGTGTAGTTACACTCGGCCTTTCTAAGAACGCGGCTACCGAAAGCTACCGTTTTCGGCACGACTTTTCCATCTTCTTCAAACTCCTGGAAAATAGCGACACCGATCCCGGTTCGAGAACTATCAGTCACCAAACAAAAACCCTCTCTCATATCGGGATGTATCAACAACGCCCGACGAGGGTTTGTGCCGCTGAGTCGACACAGTGTGGGAGTGGTAATACTCCACAACTTCACAAATTTTTTGTAAAACTTTTGAAGGTCGAAAAATTAGCGTAAGCTCTTCCTAGTCCTCGGAACAGGGTATTCCTTTATAGCCAGTAATCGGTCCGGATCAGCACGTATTCCCTCCGGCGACAGAATGTGCCCCAGGAACTGAACCTCCTTCCCGCCGAATTCGCGTTCAGCCAGATCCACCGTGACGTTGCTGCTCTCTGACGATTCCAGCAGTCCGTCAACGACATGGTGACACTCACCCCAACTCTTTTCAGACACTAAAACGTCATAAACATAGATCGTCATTCTCTGCTTCAGGCTGCCCAGTAGCACCGAGTCGAGCGCCCGAATGAAAGCTGCAGAAGAGGTACTTAAACGAAACGGCGACCTCCCAAACTGGTAGCATCGACCGAAACATAAGAACGCCATATACTTCCGACACGACGGGTCTAACTCGACCTGTCAAAAGCTGCTCCTCAGATCGATCGACGGCAGCACCTTCGACCCATGAAACTTCTGCAGCAATTCATCCAGAGTTTCTGGTCTACCGGTCCTGGTATTATGACCTTATTTGTTTTTCCCGAATCTAGAACCAGGCGATATTTCTGTTCTTGCGACCAAGTGCAAAGGACTATTGTAGGAACTACAACCCCTTTCTATAATCCCCTGTTCCAGCATTGAGCAAATCTCCTCTTCAACCTTGTCTCGATATGCAATGGGTATCGGGTGCGTGTGTGCTGCGAAAGGCTGGTGTGGTCGCACCTGGAATTTGTACCGAAAGTTGCTGATAGATCCGACAGACTCTGAGACCACCTGATTGTGCTTAAGTAAAATCTCCCTCAGAGGTTCCCTGAAATCACCCTGATCTAAATGTTTTATCATTTCGTTAATAACGTCTTCCACTGTTAATGCTGAAAGATCACAGATTTTTTCTAATCCAAGGATTGGCCAACACTGCCCTTCAGTTTCATCTTCCGCGATATCTCATTTTCTTCAGAATTCAGTGTGACCAGCTGATTGTCGTCCGCAAGGACCACACACGAATTCTCAAAATCTAAACGAGCTTCATAGTGTCTTAAAAAATGCAGGCCCAACACTGCTTCGACTGTCTGGCCCTGGACCACAAAAAAGACCGCAGTCGAACATGTGTCTGGCACATAAATTCTGCATGTGCCTGTTTCTTCACCTCTGTGCTCTTGTCATGCACCGCCCCCCTAACACGCGTCTTTCTAAGAGGAAGTGTCGGCCATGTCATTTCAGCATTACATTTGTCGAAAACGTCCCCCCTGACGATTGATGCTTGGCTTCCACTATCAAGCAGGCAGCTGATGCCTGAACCATTAACAAAAATTGTCACTATCGGGCATTTAACTGGTTGGACTACAACGTCTTTGTGTAATAACATATCTCTTATACCCTCAAGTTCAACATGTTGACATCCTACATCTAGATTGCTATTACTAACTGTACAATGTTTACCTTCTTCGTTTTCCCTAACCCTTCGTCATCTCTGCCTATTGCCATTCTCATTTTGATTCGAGCTGTCACGCCCATTATTTTCCTGCTCTTCATTACTGTAATCCCTATGACCCCGATATTCCCCTACTTCATAAGGGTAATTTGAATGCCTCCGATTACCTCCTCTAATTCTGCAATTGCTATTCTTATGGGTATTAAACTGTCTCCTATTCTCTTGATTGAAATTCCCATTTCCATTTGAATTTCCATCGAATCGAACAACATTGTTAGGTTCACACAAGTTTCTAACGGATCCTAATTCCTCCAGCAGGTGCTGAAATGACCGGACATCATTCAACCCTCATCCTGCTATTGTGATGTCTCTTCTTAATTTACCTGGTAGCTTCGTTATACAAACTCTAACCAGTTCTGCTTGCTCATAAGGAGCATCAAGGTATTGGTTGACTTTTGCAGCCTCCTTCAAATATTCGGCAGGATGTCGATGGGTGCTATCCTGGTATGACTCTTTCATGAGTAGACTAAATTTTACTCTTTCCTGCACTCCTTAGACCAATATTCATCTAAGAACGCCCTACGAAATTCCTCAAAAGTTCCACAGTCACGCATCAATATCTGCATTCTCGAAGCCGGATCGCCTCTCAGGTGGCTTAACACAAACTTCATCTTGAGTGCATCTCCCCGAGAACTAGATAATGCACTCTCGAATTGTAAGAGAAAGGACGTGGGCTGCAGCCCCTGCAAGTCGTCCATGAACACCGAGTATGATCGCACGGACACAAAATGCTTCTGGCAACCAACCCTCTTCACTGTAATCCCTGCTGCGTCCCACATTTTGTTTCACACCTGCCTCCCCTACTCATCTTAAATTGTCAAGTACAGATGGGCAAACTCGTTCATCCTCGGGAACTAGTTCACTGCTGATCGTTCTTTTTTGGAAACCGTTCATTTTTACTCGTTCACCGTTCATTTGTGCTTGCTATATGGTTCTTACGAAAAACTGAAAACTAGTAGTGTAGGTGACTGAAGGATGGAGGGCACCAAGAGGGGGCACTTGCCTCCCCCCTGTGAGTATAGAGTTTTTTTTTTCATTACAGAATTCTTACACACTTTTAGAACTACTTTCTGTGATTCTGCAGAACCTCTCGTTTAGCCAACTGTAGCGCTGTGTGGCTGATCGCAGGGAAATAATTCAGGGTGGCGCACGGAAAACCGGCCCCGAGTACAGACTGCCCGCCAGTTACGGACGATGTGTTGCCCGTTACGAGCAGATACAACAGACAGGCAAACATGTAATAATTGGGCAGTGGAGAAATAACAAGCGAATGCAAGCAACAATTGCGAAACAATCGATGACGATGTGTAGAGAGCTGGAGAAGAGTACGTGAAAATCTCACGCGACGCGCATGTAGTCTTGTAAACCTGTTTCCCAACTTAATAGACCACAAGTGTCTTGCATAAAATTCTTCGTTTCGACTTCCACTACACAGCTATGCTACGTTGTCAACAATAACCGTTTACACCCTATATGTACTTAACGGTGTCTCTGAGTTCGTAGGCGAAGTAGAGACTTTATGGAAGCATAAAATAAAATGTGGTTTTCATATCATACTTACGTCACACGCAGAGTAAAAATTAGGTTTTTATGTTGCATTATTAAAGTTAACGCAGCAATAATAATAATAATTAAGTTCGTAGTAATAAAGTTTTTGGTTTGAAAGCTCCTTCTGAACAAATGTTTTGGAGATAATAAGTAAATACGATTTTATGGCAATCTTTGTCTTTTCAAATGGAGAGGCACCGCTTTTCCTGCTGAGCTAAAATGACCCACAACGCACTTTTTTTTTTTTTTTCAAAGAAATCAAACTAGCAGGTAATGCAAATTGGAAACAACCAAACTTAAAAATAATTAGAGTCTTCCTAAATGTAATGTTTTGTATATGAAAGATAAACGAAAATCGCTTTATATAAATTTTCTTACACTAAAAGTTAAGCAAATTATTGGAAGTTAGTTGTTAAATCAAGTCGATGAAACCAAAAAATATATGAATAACAAAAAAAACTTGCCTCGTTGTAAGTATGTCTTCTGCTGTTCATCGATATAATGAAGTGAGCTGATATGCCCCTTTGTTACCTGAAAAGACGTACCTATTACATACGACGTAATTTTTATGTAATTTACGTAACTATAAAATACTTTTGGATTACCGGTCGTGGACGCTGAATAGCCAGACCCAAGTGCAAGAACAGTTTGGAACACATGTAAAATGGGCGAGCGCAGTGAACGAAAGGAGCAACTGGATACTGGAGTAACTAGGAGGAGTCGGCAGTGGAAGTGAGGCAGGCGGTCGTGCGAAGAACGACGGGGGAGGCCGAGGGAGGCCGAGACTGAGGCGAGAACTGCCGAAGTGACCGCCGCGACCCAAGTGAACTAGTGAACTATGAACCGATCGTTCCTTGGAATTCGTTCCTCGGTCCTTTCGTTCAACTTGGTGAACCGTTCCTTTGCAATCGTTCGTTCCCGAACTACCCATCTCTATTGTCAAGCCTTCGTTGAAGGTGACTTAAATCATCAACATCTTCCCTTGTTCTTACGTTCCTACTCTGTTATTTACCTGCCGCCGGTGCGTTCTGCTCTGACAGATTGTTTGAACTAGATCTACATTGTTCACTTAATAAGGTACCTAGTATTTATCTATTTCGCCTGTTAATTTGCAACTGATTACTTCTAAATTCCATCGGATCCCTCAACTCATTATTGTCACATGTCCTCGCGTTACCATTGAGCTTCCGCGTAACATGTTGAAAGGGCAACAACTGACTAATACCAAATCACCTTTAAGAACTTTCACGAAGACGACAAAAAAAAAACAATAGACGCGTAAAACAAGTACCTAAGCGAAGAAATTACTGGCCTAATAAACAAACCCGTAAAACAGCACAAAACATATATAACACACTGAACACAGCATATAACATACATAAAAAAGAGCAAATTTGTGTTTTATGTACAAAAAAAAAGTGTGAAAATGTGTACAAAAACTGTCATAAAATAGAGTGCCTATCAGAAAACCTAGAATTATGCCATCCTAAGACAGGCGTCGACACATGAAAGGGGCCTGGTGTCATAGTTATCTGTTGTAAATTTAATATAGGATTTATTTATTTATTTATCCACAACGGAGTTTATTTTTTCTTGTTATTTTTTTTCTATCGCTCTGACTTGATCATTCATTATAGCATGCCCCAACCTTCATCACATACTACCAACCTCCTTGTTACTCAGACTGTAAATCTATAAATTAAATGAAGTGCACCATTCGATTAAATTGACTGAAATACAGGTGAAATACTGACCTAAATATTGAGAATCAATCAAAGGAGTGGGGGTACGTGCCTTTGGGCAATGAAAGATTTCTTTTCAAAACACCCAAGAAAATTATAAAAATAATTTTTTATTCCTGCGTACCGTGCAACTCCATTCGAAAGGAAAATACGTCCTTCTTCAGATCCAAATGAAATTTCAACTAACATGATAGTTTGCTTTTTTCTTACCTTAGATGATATTTCGTGGTGGTCTCACTAGCACACAAATTTAGTTTCAGTTACTTGTTCATTACCAAATGAGTAGGGAATGGGATGGGTTTTGTGCAATCAGACTTGATTACTAACAAACCTACATGCGTTATGCCTTAGCATGCACTGATCCCAATTCAAACTGATTTTCTGTGTGAAACTGTGAAATCTTCAGATAGCGGGTGAGTTACTTGCGCTTGTGGACAAAGCAAGGCTCTAATAAACACGTAGTAATCGGCGAACGTAGGCCACTGAGAGGAGGAGAGGGCTGGGAACTGACTGAGCCACATGCAGGCGTTTTAAACTAACTACTCGTTAACTGCGTGCAAAAGAAAGGGAATACTTAGCATCAGTACACGTATTTCACTGTCACAGGTGTCAGAATCATTTTCGCTTGTAATTCTCCACTCGTTCGTTTCCCAGCTAGGGACTCTTAATTTAAATTGATACATTCATTCGTCTACATTATCCTAGAAAGTTTGTGAGATCGTTGCGGAAGCACGCTGTATACACACACGTTTACGGCCGACTACAACTTTGACGGCCTGCAGCGTCGTTGGGTGACATTCGCGGACGTGGGCTCCCATACGATGTGCTCACCCCCCTCTACAAGTTCCAGATGACTGTAACGGGAATTTCCGACCACCCCGTAGAAACAGTTACACTACTGGCCACTAAAATTGCTACACCACGATGCTGACGTGCTACAGACGCGAAATTTAACCACAGGAAGAAGATGGTGTGATTTGCAAATGATTAGCTGTTCAGAGCATTCACACAAGGTTGGCGCCGGTGGCGACACCTACAACATGCTGACATGAGGAAAGTTTCCAACCGATTTCTCATACACAAACAGCAGTTGACCGGCGTTGCCTGGTGAAACGTTGTTGTGATGCCTCGTGTAAGGAGGAGAAATGCGTACCATCACGTTTCCGACTTTGATAAAGGTCGGATTGTAGCCTATCGCGATTGCGGTGTATCGTATCCAGACATTGCTGCTCGAGTTGATCGAGATCCAATGACTATTAGCAGAAAACGGAATTGGTGGGTTCAGGAGGGTAATACGGAACGCCGTGCTGGATCCCAACGGCCTCGTATCACTAGCAGTCGAGATGACAGGCATCTTATCCGCACGGCTGTAACGGATCGTGCAGCCACGTCTCGATCCCCGAGTCAACAGATGGGGACGTTTGCAAGACGACAACCATCTGCACGAACAGTTTGCACACGTTTGCAGCAGCACGGACTGTCAGCCCGGAGACCGTGGCTGCGGTTACCCTTCACGCTGCAACACAGACAGGAGCGCCTCCGATGGTGTACTCGACGACGAACCTGGGTGCACGAATAGCAAAACGTCTTTTTTTTCGGATGATGCAGGTTCTGTTTACAGCATCACGATGGTCGCCTCCGTGTTTGGCGACATGGCGGTAAACGCACATTGGAAGCGTGTATTCGTCATCGCCATACTGGCGTATCACCCGGTTTGATGGTATGGGGTGCCATTGGTTACACGTCTCCGTCAGCTCTTGTTCGCATTGACGGCACTTTGAACAGTGGACGTTACATTTCAGATGTGTTACGACCCGTGGCTCTACTCTTCATTCGATCCCTGCGAAACCCTACACTTCAGCAGGATAATGCAGGACCAGCTCCTGTACGGGCCTTTCTGGATACAGAAAATGTTCGACTGCTGCCCTGGCCAGCACATTCTCCAGATCTCTCACCAACTGAGAACGTCTGGTCAATGGTGGCCGAGCAACTGGCTCGTCACAATACGCCAGTCACTACTCTCGATGAACTGTGGTGTCGTGTTGAAGCTGCACGGGCAGCTGTACCTGTACACGCCATCCACGCTCTGTTTGAGTCAATGCCCAGGCGTATCGAGGCCGTTATTACGGCCAGAGGTGGTTGTTCCGGGTACTGATTTCTCAGCATCTAGTTAGGCTTGTTGTTGTTGTGGTCTTCAGTCCTGACACAGGTTTGATGCAGCTCTCCATGCTACTCTATCCTGTGCAAGCTTCTTCATCTCCCAGTACCTACTGCAACCTACATCCTTCTGAATCTGCTTAGTGTATTCATCTCTTGGTCTCCCTCTACGATTTTTACCCTCCACGCTGCCTTCCAATACTAAATTGGTGATCCCTTGATGCCTCAGAACATGTCCTACCAACCGATCCCTTCTTCTGGTCAAGTTGTGCCACAAACTTCTCTTCTCCCCAATCCTATTCAATACTTCCTCATTACTTATGTGGTCTACCCATCTAATCTTCAGCATTCTTCTGTAGCACCACATTTCAAAAGCTTCTATTCTCTTCTTGTCCAAACTATTTACCGTCATTGTTTCACTTCCATACATGGCTACACTCCATACAAATACTTTCAGAAATGACTTCCTGACACTTAAATCTATATTCGACGTTAACAAATTTCTCTTCTTCAGAAATGCTTTCCTTGCCATTGCCAGTCTACATTTTATGTCCTCTCTGCTTCGACCATCATCAGTTGCTCCCCAAATAGCAAAACTCCTTTACTACTTTAAGTGTCTCATTTCCTTATCTAATACCCTCAGCATCACCCGACTTAATTCGACTACATTCCATTATCCTCGTTTTGCTTCTGTTGATGTTCTTCTTATATCCTCCCTTCAAGACACCATCCATTCCGTTCAACTGCTCTTCCAAGTCCTTTGCTGTCTCTGACAGAATTACAATGTCATCGGCGAACCTCAAAGTTTTTATTTCTTCTCCATGGATTTTAACTCCGAATTTTTCTTTTGTTTCCTTTAGTGCTTGCTCAATATACAGATTGAATAACATTGGGGAGAGGTTGCAACCCTGTCTCACTCCCTCCCCAACCGCTGCTTCCCTCTCATGCCCCTCGACTCTTATAACTGCCATCTGGTTTCTGTACAAATTGTAAATAGCCTTTCGCTCCCTGTATTTTACCCCTGCCACCTTTAGAATTTGAAAGAGAGTATTCCAGTCAACATTGTCAAAAGCCTTCTCTAAGTCTACAAATGGTAGAAACGTAGGTTTGCCTTTCCTTAATCTTTCTTCTAAGATAAGTCGTAAGGTCAGTATTGCCTCACGTGTTCCAGTATTTCTACGGAATCCAAACTGATCTTCCCCGAGGTCGGCTTCTACTAGTTTTTCCATTCGTCTGTAAAGAATTCGTGTTAGTATTTTGCAGCTGTGGCTTATTAAACTGATTGTTCGGTAATTTTCACATCTGTCAACACCTGCTTTCTTTGGGATTGGAATGATTATATTCTTCTTGAACTCTGAGGGTATTTCGCCTGTTTCATACATCTTGCTCACCAGATGGTAGAGTTTTGTCAGGACTGGCTCTCCCAAGGCCGTCAGTAGTTCTACTGGAATGTTGTCTACTCGGGGGGCCTTGTTTCGACTCAGGTCTTAAGTAGTTTTAAGTTCTAGGTGAGTCATGACCTCGGAAGTTAAGTCCCATAGTGCTCAGCCATTTGGACAGGCCTTCCAAGGAAGGCGTGAGGCCGTCACATTGAACCGATATTATGTTGAGCAGTACCGCTTTGTAGCAAAAGAGTGCGGAATAATATGGTTATTAGGATTTTCAATTAAAACCAACCTGCTTTCAGAAAAAAGTGTTGCATTATTTATTGAACGTCGCTCGTATTTCTAATGAAAAGTCACAGCTTTTTGAAATGCTGATTAGATTGAGAGGCACCCACGTGCCTTGCTCATACTGTGGCATCAAGCAGTCAGGCCTGCAAGATGAGTGGTCTGCCAAGCGAGTGGATTCATTCTTAGTTATCGAGTAATATGAGCTCTAGTACTCACACTTAAGTTACAAGTTATCCTCCTATACGATTACTACGCAACGGAAACACGCATCTGACTCTCAGTAATTTACAGAACTCTGACTGTTCACTCCGCACTGACAGTACCACATTTTCTTTCCTTTTTATTTAACGGCTTTTATCAACACGTGGCCATCGCACTGAATATGAGTGGCGCACACATTATAAATTCTGGATATCATGACAACATACAATTCGAAGGAAAAGGCCACCAATCTTTTTCTTTTCACTATCTTATTTATTCCGATAAATTCTATAACCTAAACACACAAATTCTATAACCTACAACAATAACACATGAGAAATTCCGCCCAGTGGGCATGGCTTAACATTGGTGAATCTCTACCTTATGGTCTCGTAATTATTTAACGCTACAGTGCACTTTCTGGACAGGATGGTGGATCTTTAATTATTTCTCACACTTCGACTCTCACAATCATCATCACGAAACTTTCTTCCAGACCGAGCGGTACAGAAGGAACAAGCATAACCCACTAATCATTTGAAACTACCTCGCTACTCTCCCATGCAAACCACACATACCCAAATTACATGACATACACCATGCTACAATATGAAATACTACACAGGTAATAGTCACAACATTATCACTTTCAGCTTTCCCACTTCAATTAATATTTATCCCAGTTTCACACGACACTGCCCCACTTTGTAATTCTACTTTCCTACTATGAACTCTGGAGATATATGCACGTCTTCCTGTGCAATGCAAGCCATGTGGCGTTGCTGGATAGACGGCTGACTCACCTTGCTTCTCTCCCAGAGTTTTAATCTAGCGTCACACGGAATCATATCACGCAAAGTAATATTAAGAACATATTCATCACAGACGCGAGTCCTCAACTGATACCATGGACGAGTACTTCTCTTTATCCTTTGTCTCATACACAGTTTGAGACTCACACAGTACTCACCACGTGGAAGTACTTGTCTCTAATTTCAAGTCCTGCACACGCCATTTCTTAAATATTTCAACTTATGGTACACACGCTATTTCTTAAATATTTCAACTTATTGTACACACGCTAGTAATTCAGCTTAACTTAAGCACACGGAAGTATTTCAACTTATTGCTACACGTGGTTTCATTGTGACCATTGGTCACTTCCGAAGATTACTACAATCCCATTAATATTACCTGCCTGACATTTAATTCTCCCCACAAAAGTTCCTGAAATAGAGAAATTATTATTTCAAACTACTCTTAAATATTCCACATGCATACCATGTCTCCACTCTTTTGTCTTTACGGAGCACAACTAAGACAGGTCTTAACAGCACAAGATCCAGCGGCAGAGTGCTGAAACATGGCCGCTCTTCAGGTCCTCTCGCACCTCTGCTGAAGTGGGGGAGCACCTTGCTACCGTATTGGTCAGCCACATTTCAGGCGCTCAAAGCTCAGGTAAATTTCATCTCTTTGGTCCCACCAAAGGTGGCCAAAGGATCGTCTCAAAGATGATCATATATTCACATTCACTATCTGCAGTTAGCAGACGACCATACATTCATTTATTTCACAGATCTCACCAAACTGGATGTAGGGATTTATTTTGTGGGAGTGCACATATGATAAATTAAATAAATAAATTGTCATTCTTTCCTACACTGGTATCCGGCTTCGCTGTATTAATTGAAATTGAGTTATTTTACAAAAAAAATGTGTTGTTCTGACAAAAATAATGAAGTATGTTGTACCTATTTTCAATGTCGGGCGGTACTGTACCCTTTCAAGATTACATTAGATTAGATTACTACTTGTTCCATAGATCATGAATACGACACTTCGTAATGATGTGGAATGTGTCAGGTTAATAAAAGGTGTCTATACAAGATGTTAAATTACACAAAATAATACATGACAATTTTTTGTGGCGGTTGGGGAAATGACCCACTTACTACATCCAAAAATTCATCTAATGAGCAGAAGGAGCTGGCATTAAGAAATTCTTTTAATTTCCTTTTAAATGCTATATGGCTATCTGTCAGACTTTTGATGCTATTAGGTAAGTGACGAAAGACTTTTGTGGCAGCGTAATTTACCCCCTTCTGAGCCAAAGTTAGATTTAGCCGTGAGTAGTGAAGATCATCCTTTCTCCTAGTGTTGTAGGCACGTACACTGCTATTACTTCTGAATTCGTTCGGATTGTTAATAAAAAATTTCATAAGTGAATATATATATTGTGAGGCTACAGTGAAGATTTCTAGCTCTTTAAATAAGTGTCTGCAGGATCATCTTGGATGAACTCCAGCAATTATTCTGATTACACGCTTTTGTACAATGAACACTTTTTTTCTCAATGATGAGTTACCCCACAATATGATGCCACACGAAAGCACAGACTGATGTTGAACTAATTCAACTGCTATTTTTAGTAGTGATCGATGGCTTTCAGGTGGTCAAGTACTAAGAAGAATGTCTGAACTGGGGAACGAGGTATTCTGTATCTCAAACGACAAAAGTGACTCCGTGGCAGACACTCACAGCAGCGAATGTTTTCTGTTCAAAATAGCTCACCACGCTGACATAGGAAGGGCTTATTTCAACAGTGGTACAAGTCCGTTACCTCCACTTTGCTGTCTATAATGCTTCTGACATTAATGATTCAAACAAACAGGAAGAAAGGTTCTTCTCTAGCAACAAGCCATATACTTCAATATTTCTGCCATCTCAACTGCAGATTTTTCAGCGCCCATTTAACCTTAGAACTCTGTATCTCAAAATGAACAAAAATGGACTTGTACCACTATTCAAATAAGTCCTCCATATCTAAGAAACTAAACATTCTACACAATTCATCAGGCGAGGCTACTGTCTTGGAATGAGAAAGTGAAGGCGTTCATAAGGGAACTCGAACCGTGATAGAAACGAATGGAAGGTGGCGTGTTGGGTATGATCCCGACTCTCGTGGCAGTGTTGGACACGAAGCGGGTCATCCGGTACTGACGTCTTCATCTGGCAACTCTACAAGTGTTGGGTGGGTCTGTCATTTTGGTTTATGTGTGTTCTCGATGCGCACGCCAAAGCATGTTACGTTCTTGTTACACACCCTTTGGTCTCGTTGTGTCACAGTCTTTGCCTCTGCACAGTTTGGTACGATCTCGGTTGAAGAGTGGTCGGTGATGGACGTATTCTGTAGTGCTGCGTTGACTTGTATCTGCTAGGTGAAGAAATATTTACTGTGCAGGACAGCAAGGATGAATATGATGTGTATGTCAGAAAGGGAAGAGGATATAAATTTTGAATAACGTTACTACTTACGAAGAGAAGAAGTGTGAGCTACACAGCTAGGAATGATTATTGTCAGCCACTTAACTTGCTCAGAGCTGAGAGAAACACCGCCTCACATAACTGAGTCACGTACACAGATATTAATTGATTAAGCTGTTTAATTTCTATAGAAATAACATTGTACCCTCTTCATCATTGTTCGCTTTGTTAAGCATAGTATTGTCCAGGCGTATGTTGTGTGTGAAGATCATGCGAAGTTAGAGTAAAACTTTTTGAATACATGTTTCATTCTGAAATCGTTGTCCTGGAATATCACGTCATTGGAAAAGCTGCTCCCCCTATCGCACTGTTTATCGTTGCGCATTACCTCATCTCACAGTTTGAGCATCGTTTGGAAATTTTATGTAGCTGTTGCTGTTTGCTGTTGTGTTTCAGAGAAATCTGCAACAGTGTTGTCAAGACACGAGGTAAGTGGGAATGTTGATTAGCTCCAGATAACAGTTTTACTTCCGCCGCGCATTTAATATGGCGAGAGAGCGTTACGGAGATGCTAAACAAACTCTCCACTGGCAGACGTTACAAGAGAGGCGTTGTGCATCAGGGAGAGATTTACTGTTGAAATGTCGGGTCAGCACTTTTCAAGAGGACTCGAAAAACATATTACTTGCCCCCCACATACAGCACATCTCGCATATTGACCACTAGAAGAAAATTTGAGAAATTAGAGCCAATACAGAGGCTTAACGACAATCTTTCTTCCCACGCACTATTCGCGAGCGGAACGGGGTTGGAGGGATCAGACAGTGGTACGGAAAGTACCCTCCGCCACACACCATTATGTCGCTTGCGGAGTATGATGTAGATGTAATATAAAGACAAGTTACATTCACATCAGTTACAGTTCAGTTCAGATTAGGTTCTGTTTGGTCAAAGGGTAGCACGTAAGTTTAAAATGAATAAAAGTTTATGGGGACACAGCTTCGGTAATACGTAGACTTTTAGAGAATGGGAACTGAAGTCGGGCTAAATTACTCACAGAAACAAATACAGAGGGGAGGTTACACAAGTCGACTTCAGAAAGTGTTTCAGCGGCGATTCTGATGAATTTAATTGGATTAAACGCCCATTCAAAAATGCTTGTAAAGCATCATGTCTGCATGTAGAAGAGCGGAGTGCGCAGCCTTCACACGACTCAGGGGGACGCAGCGGCCGGGTGACGTCACATGGTCGACAACCGCCCATGTTTCGACAGGCGACCTCCGGCAATACTGCAGCAATAAAGCGCTGTGCGAGCGAATTTGAACCGTCTGTTTCCATACTGCATACGCTAAGGCCCGTTGCCCACGACAAGAATATTCGCCGGACCGGCGTTTCTGCCATCCGGTTGAAAACCGGACGCCCTCGTCCACGTAGGCGGCACCGGAAATACGGCAGTCGAGTCGTGTGCAACGGAGCGGTAGGATGGATAACAGCGACCTTTGCACTCTCGTTGCACTATATTATTTTTACAAAAAGAAACAGCGTCGTCGTAGGAAGTATTGCGTGCAACCTCAATTTAAAAACGCTCTTGATAAACAAAGTAGAATGACAGTCAATAAGGTTTTCTTATTTCCATTAAGATGGAAGAGACACTGTTCGATTTACAATTAGTTTCAAAAATCAAATGTCTCGGAAATGTTGGATACGGTGGATGCATGATTTGCAAACGTTTCCAAAGACATGTCTTCATTAGGTGGCCTTGTACCTTGATACTCGATAGTGTTCTGCAGAGGTGTACGCCGAATAGTTGCTATCTTGATTTGGCCTTCGTGTACGGTATGATAGTGTACCACCAAAAGTTTGGTATTCCTGTGATGCATAGTTCCAGGAATCTTGGGCAGATTGTTGATGCTTGTTTCTGTATTGTGGTTTCGACCTGATTCTTTTTACAAGTTTCATGACTTCGTACTGGAAACGATATCATCATCGTTAAATTTATCTACAGTTGGGGCAATCCCTCAAAAAAAAAAAAAAAAAAAAAAAAAAAAAAAAAAAAAAAAAAAAAAAAAAAAACGTACTTCTAGTGTGGCCCTGCTCAATAGAGGCGTCAATGATAGTCATTATTTTACTGTCCATCTCATTAGTAGCTGTTTGTTTTTCTGCGGCTTTTCTGTAACTTGGTGACAATGTTTTTCAGACTGATTGTCAGCGGGGTTTACGTCGTCACTATTGTCCGCCATATTTGATGAAGTTTCTCCTCTGTCTGCCTTCTTGCAGAAAATGTAGCTGCTCATAAAATACGTATTTCCGCTTCCTGCCTGCTCCAGAACCGCTCTTACTTCCTTCGTTTAATGTCCTGTGGCATTTCATCCAGTTATCTCTTATGTTTGCCCATTGTTTTACTACCATCTTTGCTGAAAAGAAAAGAAAACCGGAGTAGAATCAAACCCATATGTTTTCTCATATCAGGTACCTTGCAATAGGAAATACCTTCACCGATCTCTATTACAGTTTCAGAGTGGGAATAAAACCAATTACTAGAATTGTACGTGAGGTTTGTATGAAGATGTGGTTGTTATTGCATAACACATATACGCCCAATCTGGAGGAGAATGACTAGCTGAATATAGCGTGTCAGTTTCAAAATACTGCAAAATTTCGAAACTGCGAAGGGGCCATTGATCGTAAACATATCAGAGTCAACAAACAACAAGAAAGTGGATCAATGTGTTGCTTGAGATATTCCCGACGGACATGTTGTATATATGCTTGTCGGGCGAGACGTCGGATGTCATAGTGAAAACTCCACAATATTTCGTCAGCGCAACTGGCCGACATCTTCAGGTGCGACAAACACACTGCTAAGGCAGGACCAGAGCCCCAGTCTCAGGCAGGAAGTGCGCATGCGTGGAGGCGCCAAATTCGATGGCCAATAGCGACGATATCAACCGATAGCTGGAAGGCCAGCAGCGCCACCAACAGGGTGAAGAACCAAAGACTTGGGCGCACGCGCGGAGGCAGCCGCCGCAGCCCCAGCGACCTCTGTCGGAAGCCGCAAGCAGTAGTGCGCGTCCGCGTAGGCGCCTCGATCATCCTCCCGTTGTCAACAGAATATTTATGTTGCTGGCGAATCGTCGTCCGTCTTATGACCAAAAGTATTCCTCTCCGCTCGAAGCGACTTCAATATGGCCAGTGCTGGATCCCAAGCTGTGCTGAGCTGAAGGCCCGTGTCTCTGTTTACAAGATTCGTCGAGCTACGTATTTCCGCTGCTTCCCTAATAACACTGTCCCAGTACGAACTCGTCGATGCGAGAATTTTTGCGTGTTGATAATTCATAGAGTGGCCTGTACTGAGAGTCCTTTCCCTGGGCTCCCTCTCCCCCCCCCCCCCCTTCCGTCCTGTTTCCTCCCCACTACACCTCTCCCTACCTCCCTTCTCCCCCCCAGTCCTTTTGTATTCCCCTCCTCTGCCTACCCCCCTCCCTGTCGCGTCTGCCCCCCACCCCTCTTATGGGTCCTCATCCTCCATCAGCTCCTTTCCCGGTTCCCCCCCCCTTCGCTTTTACTCTCCTTTCCCCCCCTTTTTGTTTTCCCATCTCCTGTCCAGTTTCCCCCCACCTGCTCTCGACTGTGGTGTCACCTTTGCCGACTTTTTCGTGCTGTGTTCTAGTGACTATTCAGTGTTGTGTTGCGAACAGAAACCATGCTGTCGCTGGGTGTGCATTTTATATACTTTGCGAACAGAATCCAGACTGTCGCCGTGTTTTTTTTAATTGTCTATTGTTTCCCCTGTCTGCTCCGTATGTATTTTTATTCGCTTCATCCTCCCTCTGTTGTTTGTTTTAATTTCCCCATTTTCTTTTCACCTTGTTACTCCCTAAGTCCCCGATTTTATCGCCTGTTTTTTATTATTGTTTATTCTCCTGCTCTTTATCAGAAAATCTGTAGGCTGCAGAGCGGCGTCCTAAGCTGCTGCCAGCCCGCCCCCTTCGGGGGGAATTGAAATTCAATAAAGGAAAAAAAAAAAAAAAACTGTACTGAGACAATGCTCGGCCACTGCAGACTTTTCTGGTCGGTCCAGACGAGTGTAGCGTCGGTGTTCCGTGCATCTCTCTTCTGCAGTGCGACAAGTTTGTCCGATGAACGACGTGCCGCAGCTACGAGGAATCTCGTGAACACCGGGTCTTCTTAGGCCAAGGCTGTCCTCAGATGAGCCCAAGAGAGCTCTGAGTTTTGCTCAATTTTTGAAGAGACACCGCCGATGTATGGCAAACTGACCATTCCCCTTTGTTCTTCGCCTCCTTCCAGTTCCTCACGTTGGGTAACCCGCTTCGGTTGTAAGGCACGGCGAATCTCCCGTTCGGAGTATCCATTTTGTTGGAAAGTGGTACAGAGACGAAATACTGTGGAGTTTTCACTATGACATCCGACGTCTCGCCCGAGAACCATATATACAACATGTCCGTCGGGAAAGCCTCAAACAACACATCCGATACCTGTATGGGGAGGAGATGGTAAAAGAAGTTAACAGTTCTGATAAACTACGGAATAAGAAGAGCAGACTGCTATGTGCCCTTACGTTTTTATTAAGATGCCGAGATCATCGAGTTATTCCGACGTTCGCTAAGGTGACGCACTTCATAACCTCTGCAGCCGCTAAAAGGATAAAAAATCGAGCAAGCCACGCACTGGTAAGAGAAGGGATTCACCATACTCGGCGAGAACTGGACTTGGTATCCAGAAAGCTCTTGGCACTTCATTTGAAGATATCGTCAAGACTGTCCGCAGATTCTTGGACGTGGGTTGGCAGCACTGCTTGGCCGTTGCCAGACCGGAAACGACAACAAGACGCAGCACGCCAAATTGATAAGTTTCATCGCTTCAGAGACCGTTTGCCACAAGAAGAGAACAACGAAGTTCGTAGAGGAACTATATACAATCTAGCGGACAAACCTTTGCGTGACGCGGCGCTATCGGTCTTGGAGAAGGGACTGAACTTCGCACCCATTCCGAGGACACCACCTGTTCTGGACATCATTAGCTCCGTCGAACAAGGCATCCTAAAACTTCCCAGGGAATCTGCCGAGGACATCCGGCGGGAGACTTGCCGCGCTCTGACACGGGCTCAAGTGCCTAAGAACAATGTTCGCAGGAGAGCTTCTGTAAAGTTTGGAAGGTAGGAGACGAGGTACTGGCAGAAGTAAAGCTGTGAGTACCGGACGTGAGTCGTGCTTCGGTAGCTCAGATGGTAGAGCACTTGCCTGCGAAAGGCAAAGGTCCCGAGTTCGAGTCTCGGTCGGGCACACAGTTTTAATCTGCCAGGAAGTTTCATATCAGCGCACACTCCGCTGCAGAGTGAAAATCTCATTCTGGAAACAATGTAACAGCTGCAGAGAGGTCAGTGGTTCGATCCCTACGAGAAGATCTTGATATTGTGATTTTACCGGCGGATAAGGGAAACGAGACTGTTATCCTCTCCACGTAAATGTGTCGGAGCAACATGCACCAGCTTTTGGACGACTCTGCATATCGCACACTAAATAAGGACCCCACAGCCAAAATTCAGTGAACAACTTTGGAGCTCCTCAAGAACAGGACCGAGAGAGGTGGCGCAGTGGTTAGACACTGGACTCGCATTCGGGAGGACGACGGTTCAATCCCGCGTCCGGCCCTCCTGATTTAGGTATTCCGTGATTTCCCTAAACCGCTCCAGGCAAATGCCGGGATGGTTCCTTTGAAAGGGCACGGCCGACTTCCTTCCCCATCCTTCCCTAAACCGATGAGACCGATGACCTCGCTGTCTGGTCTCCTTCCCCAAACAACCAACTAACCAACCAAAAACAGCACGATCTCCGATGTGGTTGCTAAGAGACTACGTACACAGGCGCCCGTACCTCCCAGGCTATACGGATTGCCCAAAATTCACAAGGATAATGTGCCACTGCGGCATATTGTGAGTAATATCGGGGCACCAACGTATAATGTCGTGAAACATCTGGCAGCGCACCTGAGCCCTTTAGTAGTAAAGTGTGAGCATCATACCCGTAACTCACAAGACTTTATTCGTCGTCTCACGAACTTACGACTCGCACCATCAGATATACACGTGGGTTTTGACGTGGTCTCACTTTATACTCGAGTACCATTGCAGGAATCGTTGTTGCTCATTACGGAGAAGCTGGATGGGGAACTTTTAGACTTAATCCAACATGTGCTCACCTCGACGTACTTTTTATTTAATGGACAATACTTTGAACAGACTGACGGTGTCGCAACGGGTAGTCCCCTGTCACCCATTGTGGCTAATCTTTTCATGGAAGACTTGGAGGAGAGAGCACTTCAGACATCGGATTTGAAACCTACGTGTTTTTGGCGATATGTGGACGACACCTTTGTCATCTGGCCTCACGGCATTGCATCGCTGAATGTTTTTCTTGAGCATCTTAACTCGCTTCATCCCAATATCAAGTTCACTATGGAGATGGAGAAAAACGGCGAACATCCATTCCTGGACGTGTTGGTACGGAGAAAAGAAGATGGCGCATTAGGTCATGCACTGTCGCGTAAACCAACGCACACGG
Source organism: Schistocerca cancellata (assembly GCF_023864275.1). Classification (NCBI taxonomy): domain Eukaryota; kingdom Metazoa; phylum Arthropoda; class Insecta; order Orthoptera; family Acrididae; genus Schistocerca; species Schistocerca cancellata. Next base: position 395,143 of record NW_026046819.1, on the reverse strand, counting down.
ACTTATACTACAGGCCACCAGCTGTCACCATCCTTCGTAACGAAGTGGCGTACTGAGGACGTTGGTTCACAGAGCACGAGACATATCAGACTCAGACAGCCTATCCAATGAGGTACTCCGTCTCCGTACCACTTTCCAACAAAATGGATACTCCGAACGGGAGATTCGCCGTGCCTTACAACCGAAGCGGGTTACCCAACGTGAGGAGCTGGAAGGAGGCGAAGAACAAAGGGGAATGGTCAGTTTGCCATACATCGGCGGTGTCTCTTCAAAAATTGAGCAAAACTCAGAGCTCTCTTGGGCACATCTGAGGACAGCCTTGGCCTAAGAAGACCCGGTGTTTACGAGATTCCTCGTAGCTGCGGCACGTCGTACATCGGACAAACTTGTCGCACTGCAGAAGAGAGATGCACGGAACACCGACGCTACACTCGTCTGGACCGACCAGAAAAGTCTGCAGTGGCCGAGCATTGTCTCAGTACAGGCCACTCTATGAATTATCAACACGCAAAAATTCTCGCATCGACGAGTTCGTACTGGGACAGTGTTATTAGGGAAGCAGTGGAAGTACGTAGCTCGACGAATCTTGTAAACAGAGACACGGGCCTTCAGCTCAGCACATCTTGGGATCCAGCACTGGCCATATTGAAGTCGCTTCGAGCAGAGAGGAATACTAAGACGGATGACGATTCGCCAGCAACATAAATATTCTGTTGACAACGGGAGGACAATCAGGCGCCTACGTGGACGCGCGTTTTTGCTTGCAGCTTCCGACAGAGGTCGCTGGGGCGGCCGATGGCAGCGGCGGCAGCCTCCGCGAAGTCTTTGGTTCTTCACCCTGTAGGTGGCGCTGCTGGCCTTCCAGCTATCGGTTGATATCGTCGCTATTGGCCATCGAATTTGGCGCCTCCACGCATGCGCACTTCCTGCCTGAGACTGGGGCTCTGGTCGTGCCTTAGCAGTGTGTTTGTCGCACCTGAAGATGTCGGCCAGTTGCGCTGACGAAATATTGTGGAGTTTTCACTATGACATGCGACGTCTCGCCCGACAAGCATATATACAAGTGGATCAATGTTTTTCAGTTTAAAAGGCTATTATTCGTTAGTCCTGATGGCGGTAGTGGATACAAATTATAATTTTATTTACGTGGATGTCGGTGCTTATGGTAAAGATTGTGACTCAAGTGTTTTGAAAGAAACGTCTATATGGAAAAAGTTGTAGACAAACACACTGAACCTACCTCCTCCTGCTAGGATATTCAAAAATATTCCAGGGAATTGCCTTATGTTTTCGTTGCAGATGAAGCGTTTGCATTGCATAATAATTTACTTCGTCCCTATGGTGGACGAGATCTCGATATCATTAAGCGTATTTTTAACTATCGCTTAAGCAAAGCAAGACAATTTGTAGAGTGTGTTGTTTGGCATTACGGCCAATAAATGATTTTTCACAGACCTTTAAACATCTCCACTGATTTTGCGACTGACGTAGTGAAGGCTTGTACTGTTCTACAAAATTTCATCCATAAAGGAGAGGGTCTTAATACTCTGTGTGTGGATACGACTATAGATGTGGACTCTGACCTGCGAGAACTGCCGCGTACACGGGCAGTACGAGGTGGCGTGTCGGCGAACACTATCAGAAATCAGTTCGCTGATTACTCTGTTTCTGAAAATGGGAAAATTCCGTGGCAAGTAAGTTCGCCTAATGTATTCACATTTTATGCGAAACAAACAATAGCATAGAGAGAAGGAATGTGGTGTGTAACGAAAATGAAACGAAATAAATTTGAGATGAAGTTAAACTACATACGAATATCATTTCTTTCCTTATCTCCAAGCGTTTTAAAATCTTTAAGTTGTGCACACACACATCCTTCCGCGCTTCCAAAGTCAGTCGTCTATCCTCGTATTCTTCGGTTGTCTTATGCCACAGGACTGGTCGTTCCTCCACCGACGCAATCGAAACTTCACAGTCAATGTTCAGTTCAGCATTCGTCTTGAAACTCGACAGGCGGCGCGTGTGACGGCTCCAGGCGCGACCGGACTCCCCCGACACCCGGCGACCAGCCGCCTCGTGGACTCGCAGGCACGTCCAGCTGAGGACCCGGCTGCCGGCTCTGCAGTGGGCAACCGGAGCTGCATCCGGCAGCCTAAGCCCTCACGAGAAACAGTGTGTCACTACAAACCCGGCGGATTCTCTTGTCGTGGACGAGGGCCCTGACGCCTCCACCGACCAAAGATGACGGAAGTCATAAGTTACCGATACTGAAATTAACAAGCGGCGGGTGAGGTAGCATAAACTCCGTCCGTCTGCTTTTTCGACAAGTGAGACAGCAGGAGTCCACGCAGAATTTGAACAAAAACCTCCGCCTCTACTTGTGAGGTTACCCGCTAATTCAGTTTCGACAGCTTCCTCAATAACGCTATCTCAACAGCAGAATGTGCGTGCCAGAAGCTCCGTGTTGTCGTACTCCGAGACGGTGCTCTGCAGTGGCGCATGTGCTCGGCACTTGTGAGCGTGTCTGCGCCGCCTGCGCTCGCCACAACCCTGGTCTGAGCTGCAGTACGGTTGAGACCCGCCTTACGCAAACCAAGGACAGAACCTAAAAGACTCACGATCTTAGGTCACGGTCGGACGACGCACTTCACTGCTTCCTTCCGGGAGCCCCCGCACAGGGGAGCGCACCCACCTTAGGTGATTTTTCACACCTCATATCACATCTCCCCAACTCCAGACAGAGACCAATTGGCAATTGAGAAGGTAACAGCTCAGGCAATCATCCCCTCCCCCTGGGCGAACATTACCTGTCGACGCGGCTGCTGGGAGTTACACATTACCCAATCAGCCTTTACGCATCAAACTTGTGAGCCAGTCTTCAGGCGCACACAGGTGGGTAGATAGACAAAAAGGGGGACATCAAGTGGAAGAAGAACAGGAGAAACCAGAACGAGAAAGAAGAGAAGGACAAGAACGAAATCCACCTGTCCCATACTTTCACAAGTTTCACCGTCCCGACTGTACACAAGATGTGGTCCCTAAGGGAGGGCAGAAAGAATATCACGGTAGACATGCAGCACGGATAAGGACGGAATACTGCAATGGCAGGGGTCCAGAGTGTCCCGAGCAGATACAAAAGAGTTGTGACTCCAATGGGGGGATAAAGTGGAGCCTTGGTAAAAATCCTGAGAGGATTGGAGAGGCTTGCTCGTAATATTCCAAACGTTCTCAACAGCAAGAGAGATCCTGCGACCTTACTGGTCAACGTAGGGTTTGGCAAGCATGTAGAGAAGCAGTGCAAACTCTTGCTCTGTGTAGGAGCGCATTATCTTGCTGAAATATAAGATCAGGATGAAACACAAAGAAATGGGGCATGCAATGCCGTCGACGTACCCCTCTTTTGTAAGGGTGCCATGGTGACAGTTCAAATGGTTCAAATGGCTCTAAGCACTATGGGACTTAACATCTGAGGTCATCAGTCCCCTAGACTTAGAACTAGTTACACCTAACTAACCTAAGCACATCACACACATCCGTGCCTGAGGCAGGATTCGAACCTGCGACCGTAGCAGCAGAGCGGTTCCGGGCTGAAGCGCCTAGAACCGCTCGGTCACAGCGGCCGGCCACGGTGACTGTCAAAGGGACAGTGCCACGGAGTGAAATGGCATGCCGAACAATCAGACCTGCCAGTCAGTTTTCTGTTCCTCTACAGTCCGGAGCCCTCCAGACACATCCTCGTTGGCTTCAAGCAGGTCTCATCACTGAAGACAGTTGTGCTCCAGTCAGTGAAAGTCCTGTCCGAAGACGGATCCGGAGACGCCCCAAACAGTGGTGGATATCGAGCCGCCTGTCAACGCCACACTGTTCGACAGCCAGGGATGATGGTCTTTCACAGCAGGACACCTCTGGTTGTGATCGGCGGCACGCCTGCAGCACAGAGCCCTCCTGGGCTTGCACTTCACTTTACACTGCTTGTATTCCTGCTTTCCAAATCCTACCCTGACCGGGAAGCTCTCTGGGTGTCTCCTCAACTGAGAACGTTTGGACGATTGTCGGCAGGGCTCTCCAAACATCTCGGGGTTTTCACGATCTAACGCGCCAACTGGACACAACTTGACACGGTATTCCCCGGGAGGACATGAAACAATTCTGTCAGTCAGTGCCACGCCGAGTACCTGCTTCTATCAGGGCCAGAGGAGGACACTCACGTAACAATTAAAAGTATACATATAGTAATTAATTAATTGTGTGACGTGGTGGGCTCTTTAAAATGGTTGAGATTTGCTGCGAATACATAGAAAGAAATATCATTTACCATTTAGCTCCAATATAGTAGGTCAGCAACTGGAAGCAGTTAATTCCGTGAATTATCTGGGAGTAGGTATTAGGAGTGATTTAAAATGGAATAACCATATAAAGTTGATCCTCGGTAAAGCGGATGCCAGATTGAGATTCATTGGAAGAATCCTAAGGAAATGGAATCCGAAATCAAAGGAAGTAGGTTACAGTACACTTGTTCGCCCAATGCTTGTACCACATAGGGTTGATAGAAGAGATAGAGAAGATCCAACGGAGAGCAGCGCGCTTCGTTACAGGATCATTTAGTAATCGCGAAAGCGTTACGGAGATGATAGATAAACTCCAGTGGAAGACTCTGCAGGAGAGACGCTCAGTAGCTCGGTACGGGTTTTTGTTGAAGTTTCGAGAACATAGTTTCACCGAGAAGTCGAGCAGTATATTGCTCCCTCCTACGTATATCTCGCGAAGAGACCGTGAGGATAAAATGAGAGAGATTAGAGCCCACACAGAGGCATACCGACAATCCTTCTTTCAACGAACAATACGAGACTGGAATAGAAGGGAGAACCGATAGAGGTACTCAAGGTACCCTCCGCCACAAACCGTCAGGTGGCTTGCGGAGTATGGATGAGTAGATGTAGATTTGAATGTAAATTACTTTTTTTAACGTTGGTTGGTTAATAAAGATTAATCCTGAGCTAAGTTATTGTTCACGAACTAATCTTGAAATACGTTACATTTGCGTTACGAACTGAAATAATCTTTTGGTATTTTTCCACCGGCTAAATATTTCTCCTCGAGCATGCAATTGCCCACACGCGCGCGACGGAATTATTTCTTACCATGGTTATAGTCCGAGTCGTGGTTCTGGACTCGGCCAAGAACTGAAAATGAAAATCTTGAAACTACGTCTGCTGCTGCTGCGTCAGTCGGCTGTGGCGATAATGTTTATTACAATTTTAGCGGCCGAATTCTTCGCTTCCGCGAATTTTATAATTACGATTGCCACGTAATGGCGTCTAGGGCTGCAGCGGCGGCTGCAATTGTTGCGCTGAAAATTACTCAGAATCTTGGTATTTAGTGGAAGCGAACATAAGATAGGGCTCACCTCTTACAATAAAAGTGACAAACACATTAAACTTATTGTCAGATTAACAGTACGACTGAGCTTACATTCGACAGCAGCGAACCAATACGTCCGACTTATAACACGACAGACAAGGGAGGGAGTGAACAGACAAAAAAAGACAAATGAATACAGAACTTCTTGACATAAATTGTCCGCTGTTAACTAATGAGTACTTTTCACTCTTTACAATCGACAGTCTCTTCAGTATTTTATGTAATAATAATAATAATAATACACATGAGAAAAATTATCTACCGTCTGAGAGGTCAGTATTCACACAAAACATAATATTTTGTGTCGAGATAAAACCTCTCGTCCACTTCATTTATTTTTAAATATCACGTTCGAGTTTTTTGCAATATTTCCACTGGGGACGGCACAGGACCAACGCATTATTGACTTGTCTTGAATAAATCATCCAATTTTTCTGAAATTGCAATTATTTGTTTTGTGTATATATGCCCTTGACATCTATCGATTTCCATCGCATGCCAATAAATCAATCGTGGTGCGTCTTTCTTGCTTTTTACTGCGAGTGTATGTTAATGTGCTTGGATGATTGACTTGAGTTCAGTTTAAACGGAAGTAACAGATATCTCTCGTTTTGTGAGTCTGAGACGGGCTGTGTGGATAATGCCCGAAAGCCATCACTAAATGGAAACAACGTAACACCGGTAACTTATATCGATTTCTATCGATGTCTATAGAGCGGAACAATTGGCTATGAGATCACTAAAACTCGACGCAAAAGAAACCTTAGCTTCGACAGCATAGAGGGTACAAAAAACGTGAAGGCTTTTAACGCTTTAGACTTTACAGTGTCTCAGAGTCCCATTCGTAGTGATGTAACAGTGATATGCCAAGTAGACAAGTTGCAGCTATTTCCAAAGTCATTACAACGCCTGGCAGCTGCCTCCTTGAGCGTGTATTTGTTTATATAAGAGTTAAAGGAGGATGAATAATTCTGTGAAAGTTTCAAAACGTTCCATCACATTCCTAAGAAGAAAGGAGTTGCAGTACCTAGCGTAATCGAGATTGAGTTCACCTGCAGTAACACTCGCATCTCACAGTAACTTTTTTATTTATTGATTTATCTATATTTTCGAAGAATAAAGTGTTATTAAATAATTGTATTAATTTAATCGTGCGAACGTTACATGATTAAAAATGCAACTTTTGTGCTATCAGTTAAACATTAAGATTATGGGGTTATCATTTGAACAAACCATAAATACACTACTGGCCATTAAAATTGCTACACCACAAGGATGACGTGCTACAGGCGCGAAATTTAACCGACAGGAAGAAGATGCTGTGGTATGCAAATGATTAGCTTTTCAGAGCATTCACACAAGGTTGGCGCCGGTGGCGACACCTACAACGTGCTGACATGAGGAAAGTTTCCAACCGATTTCTCATACACAAGCAGCAGTTGACCGGCGTTGCCTGGTGAAACGTTGTCGTGATGCCTCGTGTAAGGAAGAGAAATGCGTACCATCACGTTTCCGACTTTGATAAAGGTCGGATTGTAGTCTATCACGATTGCGGTTTATCGTATCGCGACATTGCTGCTCGCGTTAGTCGAGATCCACTGACTGTTGCCAGAATATGGAATCGGTGGGTTCAGGAGGGTAATGCGGAACGCCGTGCTGGATCCCGACGGCCTCGTATCACTAGCAGTCGAGATGACAGGCATCTCATCCGCACGGCTGTAACGGATCGTGCAGCCACGTCTCGATCCCCGAGTCAACAGATGGGGACGTTTGCAAGACGACAACCGTCTGCACGAACAGTTCGCCGACGTTTGCAGCAGCACGGACTATGAGCTCGGAGACCGTGGCTGCGGTTACCTTTGACGCTGCATCACAGACAGGAGCGCCTGCGATGGTGTACTCGACGACGAACCTGGGTGCACGAATGGCAAACCGTCATTTTTTCGGATGACTCCAGGTTCTGTTTACAGCATCATGTGTTTGGCGACATCGCGGTGAACGAACATTTGAAACGAGTATTCATCATCGCCATACTGGCGTATCACCCGGCATTTCAGATGTGTTGCGACCGGTGGCTTTACCCTTCATTCGATCCCTGCGAAACCCTACATTTCAGCAGGTTGATGCACGAACGCATGCTGCAGGTCCTGTACGGGCCTTTCTGGATACAGAAAATGTTCGACTGCTGCCCTGGCCAGCACATTCTCCAGATCTCTCAGCAACTGAAAACGTCTGGTCAATGGTGGCCGAGCAACTGGCTCGTCACAATACGCCAGTCACTACTCTCGATGAACTGTGGTATCGTGTTGAAGCTGCACGGGCAGCTGTACCTGTACACGCCATCCGAGCTCTGTTTGACTCAATGCCCAGGCGTATCGAGGCCGTTATTACGGCCAGAGGTGGTTGTTCTGGGTACTGATTTCTCAAGATCTATGCACCCAAATTGAGTGTAAATGTAATCGCATGTCAGGTTTAGTATAATATATTTGTCCAATGAATACCAGTTTATCATCTGCATTTCTTCTTGGTGTAGCATTTTTAATGGCCAGTAGTGTAGTTATTAGTGGCCCATTAAATGCGTTAAAAATAATGGCGATCTTCCAGAAGGCGGGATGTAACGAAACAGCTGCCTTCTCTCGTGTAGTTGTGTACTCCCCCTGAGCGGCCCACGTGTTGGCAGGGGCAGGGGGGTGGTCTCGACTGCCGCCTGGCGGACACGAGCCGACCCAGACTCCTCCTTGCAACCTGGGCTCAGCTGTCCGCCATATTCTCCACAGAGGATAAGATATTCACACTGGTTTACGTACGAGTCGAGGTGCGAGTGGAGACTTCTGTTCAAATCTACCGGAGAACTCGTCGTAAATATGGACCGCTGCTCAGCTGTCAACTGCACAAACTGTTGCAAAAATGGCTGTCGCACGTTTGGATATAATAGTGACCCTGAATGGAGAACAAGATGGGCCGTAGACTGCCAGAGAAACAATAGGGAACCATCCGGCCTCCGTAGTTTATTGTAAATATACGCTAACACTCGTACACCTCGTTATAGGCGTGAAACCAGTTGCATGCAATTGCGTTTCTTCCCAGTTGAAAACTGTACTGAAGCACTTTGTCTCAAAATTCCTGTGATGTCCATGCAGTTAGAAATGCGGAGAGGAATATTTTTGATGTATATATACGTCTTATCATGGCCATACCGGCAGAAATGGAGTAATGGTTAACCCCATTTCTTATATAAGTTCGGCAGAACGGGTGACAATTAAGATATTTTTATAGCGGACTGGTCAGTGTGAGGGAACTTACACAAGTAACATAACCCTCAAAGAATAAAGTTTTTACCACAACTCAAAAAGCAACATATATCATGAAGTCCGTAAAATGAGTACTGGTTAAATGACAGATGAAACTATTAACAAAAATTCATTTCACTGTAACATGAAACTATACTTTCCCCCCTCCCTGTACAATAAAAATGTGGCATTACCTAAAAAAAACCTCCTTTTGAACAAAAAAACATAAACACCTCTCCTACAAGTGGCCATATTCAGGTAAAATTAATAAATAGCCACAGGTTGTTACAGCGTAACACCCAATTCCAATCCCAAAGAAAGCAGGTGTTGACAAGTGAGAAAATTACCGAACTATCAGTTTAATAAGTCACACCTGCAAAATACTGACACGAATTCTGTACAGATGAATGGAAAAACTGGTAGAAGCCGACCTCAGGGAAGATCAGATTGGATTCAGTCGAAATGTTGCAACACACGAGGCAATGCCGACCCTACGGCTTATCTTAGAAGATAGATTAACAAAAGGCAAACCTACGGTTCTAGCATTTGTAGACTTAGAGAAAGCTTTCGACAATGTTGACTGGATTACTCTCTTTCAAATTATGAAGGTGGCAGGGGTCAAATACGGGGAGCGAAAGGCTACTTACAGTTTGTACAGAAACCACAAGGCAGAGTTCAGGGGCATGAAAGGGAAGCAGTGGTTGGGAAGGGAGTGAGACAGGGTTATAGCCTGTCCCCAACGTTATTAAATCTGTCTATTGAGCAAGCAGTAAGGGAAACAAAAGAAAAATTCGGAATAGGAATTAAAATCCATGGAAAAGAAATAAAAACTTCGAGGTTCGCCGATGACATTGTAATTCTGTCAGAGACAGCAAAGGACCTGGAAGAGCAGCTGAAGGGAATGGACAGTGTCTTGAAAGGAGGATATAAGATGAACATCAACAAAAGCAAAACGAGGATAATGGAATGTAGTCGAATTAAGTCGGGTGATGCTGAGGGAATTAGATTAGGAAAATAGGCGCATAACGTAGTAAATGAGTTTTGATATTTGGGGAGCAAAATAACTAATGATGGTCGAAGTAGACAGGATATAAAATGTAGACTGGCAATGGCAAGGAAAGCGTTTGTGAAGAAGAGAAATTTGTTAACATCGAATATAGATTTAAGTGTCAGAAAGTCCTTTCTGAAATTATTCGTTTGGAGTGTAGCCATTATGGAAGTGAAACATGGACGATAAATAGACGAGAAGCAGCTTTCGAAATGTGGTGCTACAGTAGAATGCTGAAGATTAGATGGGTAGATCACATAACTAATGAGGAGGTACTGAATAGAGTTGGGGAGAAGGGGAGTTTGTGGCACAACTTGATTAAAAGAAGGGATCGGTTGGTAGGACACATTTTGAGGCATCAAGGGATCACCAATTTAGTATTCGAGGGGAGCATGGAGGGTAAAAACCGCAGGGGGAGACCAAGGGATGAATACAGTAAGCAGATTCAGAATGCTGTAGGTTGCAGTAGTTAGAGATGAAGAACCTTGCACAGGATAGGGTGTCATGGAGAACTGTATCAAACCATTGTCTAAGACTGAAGACCATAACAATAAAAATAACGACAACAACAACAACACCCATATTTGAAGACATTGGTACCGAGGTCTTAACTCATTACATTTAATATTTACAAACGAGTACGCAAGTTCTGAGCCTACGTTTCTATAGCCGTATAATATTACATTTCAATTTTGCTATTATATTAAAGGGGCATTCTAAATATCTCTATAAACATTAATTATTGTGTGGTTCACTTCATACGTGCAGTATCAAAAATGTCACAAGGAAGATAGTATAAAGTTTTATGAATACGTTAACCACCCATAAGGTAAATAAACACTGCTGGAATGTCAGAGAGACGGAGGAAACGCGGCGGACGACTCAGCCCGTCACCTGGCAGCTGTAGTGTGGGCGCCGGCCGCGGGCCGCGCTGGCATCGCCGCTCCGTGACGTCAGCGCCGCGCCGCGCGCCTCAGCTGTTCCTGCGGATCAGTCGTGACGTAGCGGCCACGCGGTTAGCAGTGCGACGAGCAGACACGCCTGTCCCTGGGAATATACCGGAGAAAGGTAGGCGGCTAGCTGGCGCCTCCTAAATATGTATATGCGAGCTGCTAGTGTAGTGCTGCTTGCCTCGTGACACAGCAACTGCTCGTGTCTGCTGTAATGTCGCTCTCGTTCTGGTGTCTTAAGAAAAACTAGAATATGTACGAAGAACAGTGCAGTAGGTTTCCGTGCCGACTGTTTAACAATTTATCCCTCGCCACTCGTCGCCCAGTCAGGCCTTGTCCTACCCTTAGCGACGTCTGGGTACGCAGCATAATCCGGCGAAAAGCTCGGCTGTCGTGCGTGCGAGCGACAATGTCCCGTTACAAGATGGCTGCTCAGAGTCAACCAGCTGTTTCTATAAAACGGCGCCCCTGAACTGCAGAACACTGTATCGGGGGAGTAAGGTTGCGAAAATAGGTTTACTTAAGAAAATAAAGCGAAAAGGAATGCCGTGCGTGAAATTTACAAAGGGAGGAATCTCCATGGAAAATTTCATAAATATCATCAACTACGAAAATCACCAGGCAAATTCTTCGAATACACGTGGATGAGCAGAGGAGCATTCCACTGTCTCTGTAATAAATTAAAGACGAGTGGTTTTTTTTTTACATGATCAAGAACTATTAACAGCCAATAAATGCGGAAGAATGACTGATTACCGTAAATACACAGATATTAAACGCGGCCGTAAACGTTTGCCTTTGCAGTCGCTCCCATCAGCCACCGCGCCGAGTGTCACCTTTGTTTGCACGTACAGATATAAGCGAGTTGTGGTGTGGCGGTAGCGTTACAGATGGTGATTATGGGTTCGAAGAGGTTGTGGGTTCCATCCCAGCTTGTTCTTAGATTTTAACTAACTCAGTTACAATTCTGTCTACCAAGTTTTATGTATCCTGTTTACACTGAGTCGCAAAGTATATTTTTAATGTCTTCCCAAAGAACTTGATCTTTAAAAGTGTATACACACCTATCCCAGTACATCACACACATTAAATTCCTAATTACAACGAACCATGAAATTTTACAGATGTTTGATGATGCGAACGTAATTAATCAGCAGTCAGTGTTAAGGCCAAGCGTTTCAGTTAGGCCTAATCTAAAGAGTCTGTAACAGTAAAGCGTACAAAATATTTGAAAAGAAAGTCAAACGTTTTGTGTAATGATTTGTCTAAAAGTATGAAATAAGAAATATTAGGGAAACGTTGGTGCAACTCATTTTCTGTTCACTATTTCGAGAGTCATTCAAAGGCACATAGAACGTTTCTCTGCTCTACTTACTTCTTTGACACAAATCATTTCACAGAATATTTTACTGATTTCTTTCCTTTTTTTTAATTTCAAGTTTTATTCAGAAAGCATGATCTTAGTGACTCCTCGTTTCCCTTCCTAACGTACTTGATTCGAAGGAAGCCTTTTTGGCATTTAAATACCGCACCAATTTATCTTTTTATGTGCAAAGTAGCTAGGCCTTGAACACATGAAATTTTTGATACTTCATGTACATAGCTTGGCAGCAGCTTTTCGCGAAATATTTCCATTTTTCCTCAACTCATTAATTAAGCTTTCGTTAATTACCCTGATTGCTTTCAAGCAGTTAAATATTTTCGTGCAAAACTAGACCTCACGCTGGTCACTTTGTTACCCCGTTTACCTGTTTCTTTGTTTGGCTATGAAAATACGGACAAAACCTCATGGTGTAATTTATAGGGAGTCTTGTTTTAGCTCTGCTGAAGCGTTTACAAAAACGTATCGAGTATTAATCATCCGATAAAATAGTCCTTTCTGCATGCTGTCATTTCCAAAAATCGTCTTGAACCATTTATGAGGTTTTTACGACCACTTGATTTCCGATGCGCAGGAAAGGTTCGGACGCGCCGCGAGCGACGCGTCCGCGGATATAACAACCAATACATAAATAGTGAAAAGCAGTCCGGTCTCAACTTTTAAATACAATTTAGATCTACTGGTTGCATTTCAGACGCAATAATGTGTGGCCTGAAATGAACTATACGGAAAGTCTACGCAATGTGATTCAACCTCCGCAAATTCTTAAAAATTTCGTACAGCCACATACTCAATTTCGTGCAGCGCAGTAACTATGACGAATAACGAAGATAAATTCAGAACTTTGTCGAGCAAAGATGTCAAGCTATAAGATACGGAACAAGACGCGTGGCTGTCGCTCTGAGAGATTCAAACACGTCTGAATTCAAACGTCGCCAGTTGCAGCGGGACACAGACGTCGCTCACGTAAGACGCTTCCGTAACCGTAACTGCGGTTGTGGTTTGTCGCCTGAAGCTGTCGGTCGCTTCTGTCGCTTACGTAAGACGCGGCCTTCGCCACTGAATCGTTCAGGCGTGAGCCGGGCAACAGACAATGAGCACAAAATGGCGCCTTATTCTGTTGCGAAGTGTACAGATGTGCCGTTGTCGCGTTGTGCAAAATTGCCGTGACTCAGATATTTAAAATGAACGCGGCGCGTTTCTGCCCGTGCCTCTGCATCGAAACGTCAGCCCTACCTCTTGTGTATTAGTAAAGCGCTGTCCTGGAAGCCGTTACCAGTTGCTCGCGGTTTCCAGGGTCAACAAAAATGTTTTTAATATTTCGCGTGATTATTGACGAATTTAAAAATGCTGTCAAAGTATGTTCGTTAAGAGTAGTAAACTTGTGTTAACGGTTTAACACGTAAGACAATACAGTTAGAAACTCTGTGCTTGTCTTGAGGGAGAGTAGTAACTTTTGGTCGCTGATTCTCCCCCACCCCCCATCCCCAGTGAAGAAAGGAGGAAATTTTTCGGTGTTGATCCGTCACTTCAGCATCGCGTCAAACTTCTCTAGTGCTATCCCTTTTCGCAACACACTTGTCAGATGTAAGGTTTGTTTGAGCACGGACTGGGAGTTTTACGTGGGGCAATTGTTTTATCATATTGTACCCAGATAAGGAATGCAAATCAGGAAGCAGTTCCTGGCGTAAGTCGTTTCAAAACTATACACTACAGTTCAAAGTACCCCAACATTTTACTAATGTGGTGACTTAAAGATAGATTTTATAGTTCGTTTTCTGCATTTGTGTTATGTAGCATTTCCCATCAGGTTTACATCTGCACAACAGTGCAACAAAGCTAGTAAGAAGGAATACAAATTTCTTGCAAAAAATAATAGTAGGCCCTAGTGTAGCTTACACCAGAATAAAGGAGACTGAATTATTTCATGACTATTTCAAAATGTGTAAAAAATTAACAATATTGTCTGTGAGGCGAAGAAACTCTACAACTGACAGCGTATATTCCTCTAGGAATAAATAAGAAGCCATGTGGTTAGTTAAAATAATAAAACACGGTATGCTGCCAGTCTATGCTGGCGCTCCATAAATTTAAGATATAAACAACAAAAACTAAGAAATAACCTCAAACCTAGAGAAAGTACTAGAGAACTGTCTCGTCATCGAAAAACATTGTGTTTCATGGAAGGCAGATTTGTAAATACCGAAATGATACTTAGTGAAATAAATGTTATTAATTTATTGAATATTCATTTTTACTTACAAATTTTCACACTAAATGTTGAAAGTGTCCCCCCTGTTGTTCAATACACAATTCAAGTCGTCTAATCGTGTTTTCAAACATAAGGTGTAACGTTTCTTCTCTAACGGAAGCAGTGGAAGTGGATATCGCAGTTTTCACTTCATCGATGGATTTTGGACGGTTTTTATACACATTGGCTTTCGCTGCACCCCAGAGGAAAATGTCAGGTGGTGTTAGGCCAGGCGATCGTGGAGGCCAAAGTCCCTGTGAAATTATGCGATCACCAAAAAACATCAGCGACCAGTGACATTGAAACGCGAGCTGTATGCGCGGTTGCACCATCTTGTAGAAAATAACCGTTCAGTATTTCACGTAACACAAGTTCTCCTACGAATGGGTACAGAATATCACTGCAGTATCGTTGTGCGTTCTATTGTTTCGTTGAAAAATATGGGACCCACAATCCGACGTCTAGAAATTGCAATCCAAACTCCTATTTTCACAGAATGAAGTGGTTCCTCGTGGATACACAATGGATTTGCAGTACTCCACACACGAGAATTTTGCGATAAATGAAACCACCCCTCATCAGTGAAAAACATTTCATTACGAATATCCCTCTTATTTTCTTGAACGAAATTTTTGAACCATTCTCAATTATGCAGTCTCTTGCCATGATCAGTATTTTTCAGTTCTTGCACGACTGTCACTTAGTATGGAATTTTTTCCTTACAGCTGTGTGAGTCGCCCCGACAATAACATCGATTTCGTGGGCGAGTTTTTTTACCGACTTGTTCGGACTCGTGGACATTTTATCGGGAATATCGAGTAGTTTGTCCTCTGACAAAACGGTAGGACGACCACTTCTCGGTGTATCTGTCACTGAACCCGTACTTCGAAATTTGTTAATCAAATCTCGCACAGTATCGCGACGTAGGAGTGTTGTCTCCGGGAAAACTGAATTAAATGTTTGACGAACTGAAACTGTGTATTTACCGCCAGCTTTGAACACTTGTTCGACTAAAAAAAAGGTTCTTCAACGGTTAGCATTTTCACAGTGGCAAAAACGAAACGAACAAAGGAAGTAAACTTGAACTTTCACGTCGACACGTAGCGACACACACCAACGGTACTACTGACGCTGGCCGAGGTAAACGAAACAGTGGAATGTCGGGAGAGTCTGCTTGAAGGGGAGTAACCCAGGCAGGCGAACAATCATACGGCACGCGCGGCTAACAATCATACGGCACTGCGGAGAGACTTTTTGTTGGTTGGCCTGTCTGTTTCTTAGGTGGAAAGCACAGACTTGCGTTTTCGTAGGGTTAGGCCGTAAGTTATTATTTTTGTGGAACCGTCCTAGTTCTTCCAGTGCTTATTTTCGACTTCATGGACATCCTTTCCCTGGGTGGTCAATGCGACACCATCCGCGTACAGAAAACTCCTGGTGTACAGCAGGAGTGGTCGATCATTCGCCGCATACGTGTTGAAGAGTATAGGGGCCCGGGGTAGCCCATTCCATCTACTCCGCCGTCCTTCAAATTCCACGAAAAATCTCAAGTTGATGAGGAAGTTGGCTATGAAGGTGGTTAAATAGTCATTAGTGATGTCATGAAACTTTTTCAGGAGTAATTTATGGTTGACAGTGTCGTACGCAGCAGACAGGTCAACGAAGGCCACGCCAGTTACCGTACGTGATTCGGAACCGTGTTCGATGTACTGGTCTGTGATGTGCAGCTCTTACCCGGTCTGCCCGCATCTCGTGGTCGTGCGGTAGCGTTCTCGCATCCCACGCCCGGGTTCGATTCCAGGCGGGGTCAGGGATTTTCTCTGCCTCGTGATGGCTGGGTGTTGTGTGCTGTCCTTAGGTTAGTTAGGTTTAAGTAGTTCTAAGTTCTAGGGGACTGATGACCATAGATGTTAAGTCCCATAGTGCTCAGAGCCATTTGAACCATTTTTTCTTACCCGGTCTAAAGCCGGCCTGTTGAGGTATCGGCGCAGAGTCAATTGTTTCTGTCAAGCGGTTCAAACTCATTCTCTCCCAGATTTTATACAAAGGGCAAAGAAGAGGTAGTTCTTACGGTCATCGTTCTCTTCACCGGGTTTAAGGACAGCGATGACACGAGCTTTCCGCAAGACTTTGGGGATCCTACCAGAACGTAAGCAGTTGTTGAAAAGATCTAGAATCCATTTTAGTGTTGCAGAACCAAAAAGTTTTATTTGCTCTTTCCTAAGATCATCCAGCCCAGCAGCCTTTCCTGTTTTAATCTTACTACTCGCCCTCTGCAGCCCTTCCGAGCAGAAAGGTCTAGACAGGTCGGCAGCAAAAGTATGCATGTCATTAGACTTTGGCTCGATGTTTCGCTTATCTGATTTCCCATTTAATAATAGTTGATGGGCAATATCGTTAGGTGTTATGTTTGCATGAAGGGTCGCGCTAGCAGGGTCATTATTAAGGCGTCTTGAGAAGTTTCCAGGCTTTCTGGCTGTTCTTGCTGAAGTCAGTTTCCTCCATAAGCTTGATCCACTGATCCAACTTGGCGGCTGATATTGATTCGAGTAACTGCAGTCGACGAGACATTGTTTCTTCGCCGAAAGGGTCTTGCTCAAATGCTGTGTAATAGCGATCAAGATCTGATGCTATCTCAGGGGAGAGTCCTTGCCCGCATTTAGTTCGACATCCACAAGGGATGGACATTCTGGAACATTCGTTCACAGCTTTTACGAAACGATCGTATTGCTCAGGGTATGTGTTACCTCTTCATCAAGAAGAGTTGTAAACTTCTTCCAGTTTTCTTTTCTAAAGTTATACCGGCGGCGAAATGGAACAGATCGTGGACGTATTTCAGCCAAGATCTGACACATGATTGGTCTATGTTGAGATATGAGGAGATCCGCAAAACGACATTATGCGAATTGTGAGTCCGCTTTGATGCAAAACTCTTTTTGTTATTTATTTACTTACTGGGTGATCAAAAAAGTATAAATTTGAAAACTGAATAAATCACGGAATAATGTAGATAGAGAGGTACAAATTGACACACGTGCTTGGAATGACATGGGGTTTTATTAGAACCAAAAAAATACAAAAGTTCAAAAAATGTCCGACAGATGGCGCTTCATCTGATCAAAATAACAATAAATAGCATAACAAAGTAAGACAAAGCAAAGATGATGTTCTTTACAGGAAATGCTCAATATGTCCACCATCATTCCTCAACAGTAGCTGTAGTCGAGGAATAATGGTGTGAACAGCACTGTGAAGCACGTCCGGAGTTACGGTGAGGCATCGGAGTCGGATGTCGTCTTTCGGCATCCCTAGAGACGTCGGTCGATCACGACACACTTGCGACTTCACGTAACCCCAAAGCCAATAATCGCACGGACTGGGGTCTGGGGACCTGGGAGGCCGAGCGTTACGAAAGTGGCGTCTGAGCACACGATCATCACCAAACGAAGCTCGCAAGAGATCTTTCACGCATCTAGCAATACTTTTTTTTTTTTTTTGTTCTAATAAAACCTCATGTCGTTCCAAGCATGTGTCAATTTTTACCTCTCTATCTACATTATTCCGTGGTTTATTAAGTTTTCAAATTTATACTGACTCTTTGATCACCCGGTACTTCTGTATTCCACAGACTAGTTTCAGCCACAAATATCGCCATCATCAGTGGGTTCTTTAAATCTAAAACACGCAGAAAATAACGCAGTTATAAACGCTGTAACGCGTTATTACATTTGTACTGTTGGTTTTCTGAATATAGTTTTCTGTGGGCACTTTGATACTGCGTTACTGTACGTCACAGCACGCTCTTAAGAACTGTTGTCGCTGTTCGCAGCGCATCTTGTGTGCTTCCTCTGTTGCCGCTTTTCTCGGCGTACATCTCGTCATCCGCGACGGAGTGAGCGGCTGTCAGTGAACTAATGCTGAAACGTGAACCTAGGTATCTCAGCGCCACACAGCTGTAACTGCGGTAGTTAGTGTTGTGGATACAGTTCCGGTGCGTACTAGGCTGTCACTTAGTTTATCGTGTACTCAGTTTAGTTGGACGGCTTGCAGCAAATTTTATACACAGAAAAGGCAAAACTTTCGCAGTTTGTTTGCGATCCAAAACATTACGCCATCTTGATGTTCGCGAGTTGCGAGAAGGCTGTGAAAACTGTGACGAGGTCTGTTCCTCATGTGTAGAGATGGGCAAACTGAAACACGTAACTGTTTCGAAACAAATGAAACAGTACAATGTAATGTTTCGATACGCTGTTTCGAAACAGTGAAACAGTTTGTTTTGTTATCTAATAAATCTACACATTTTATCATCTTGAATGTGTACTGTATAAGTATGGAGACACACACACGCACACACACACACACACACACACACACACACATACACACACACATATATATATATATATATATATATATATATATATATATATATATATACAAATGAGGTGCGCGGCGCTAATCATATCGCAGAAAGTATGAAACTATCACTTAGGTGTCTTGGTAGTTTCGTATTTCCTGCAGCAAATGCGCTGCTTTCGTGTCGTGTGACTTTCATACTTTTCAATTTTGTCTTTCGAGGTGTTTCTAACCGTTACTATAAATTCACCATGCTTCCCAGCCCTTCCCGTTCACCATTACACTATCAGTGATACGTCAAACAGATTGCTTGCCATGATACCTACATCAAATTTATGTATATGTCTAATAACTGTCACTCTACGCCTTTTTTTATTCGAAATGTTGTAGGCTTACTTTCGTTTCGTAATATGATTACTGTTCATGAACAGAGAAGCGTATGTTATAAAAAAAGTGTAATTTAACTGAATTATTTTCACTTATTTATTATTTTGAATGTGAATAGTATGCGTTGTTTTGTTGTTTGGTTAGTGTTCATAAAGCAGATGTTACGCCATTTCGGAATAGGACAGTCAGCTAGAAACGAAGCTTTATTTTCGGATATCTTAAGCTTCATGCTATTGCTTGTCAAAAAGATTTCGACACTCTTGAAAGAGTTTCATTAGGTGTTATGTTGTGCTTCAGTACCTGTGCCGAGCCCGAATCTCGTCCGACACAGAGCGGAATGAAACACCACTGTTTCGATACAATTAGTCCGTTCCAAGCACAGGTGGACTGAAACAGCCTTATTTTGAAACAACGATACAGTTTCTGTGTCTGGCTCGAGATCGAATCTGGTCCGGTTATCAGAGACAGGAGCGCAATGAAACACCACTGTTTAGAAACAGTGAACCACAGCCGTTCCGAAACACTGAAACAGTTCCACGTACCGATACACTGTATCGAAACATAGAAACAGTGGCCAAGTCTACTCATGTGTCTCTCCGTGTTTTCTTTTGCGCGTGTGTGCTTTACGTTCTGTGTCTTGGCTCACTTCTCTCAGAGTCTTAAACAGTGTTTTGTTGCAAAGTGCTGTGTTTTCGTTTATTGCGTTCTTCCCTTCCACTACAGCCTTTTGAATGCAGTAATTTCCATCTGTTGTTAGCTGTAGCTATAGACTGTTGCTGTTTAGATTGCTCTCGATATTAATGGGGTTACGGTTTTTCTTCAGTCGGTGTTCTGCGAAAGCTGAATGTTCGCCGCCACGCGCTTTTCGGCTCTCGTGTGCTCTGTGAACCTCGTTCGGAAATTCCTGCTCGTTTGCCCTGTGTACTGGGCCTGACAGGAGTTAAACGTGGGCTGGTGTATTCCGGCATTGCTGAATTTGTCTGCGTTCTCTTGTCTGATCTTAGCCTTTTCTGAACTGTATCGTTTGTTCTGGATGCTATTGGGATTCCGAGCTTTTTCGACATGTTTCCAATCCCACGTGATATTTTATTATTTTATGTTGGTGCGTACCACCTGTGTCGTTTTTCCTGATGTGATGTGGTCTGTTGTGTTGTCTGTGTGTTCTGCCTCTGGGTTTTTAGATCCTTTGGTCCTATTCTTAGGTGCGTGGCCACTATTTTTGTGTTTCATTTTTACCTTGTTGTTGAGATTGTTTATGATGTCTTTTTTTTAGTCGTTTGCAACAGCTATTTGTTTGATTATATTTAGTTCCTGTGTGTAGTTTTGTGGTTCAAAAGATGTTCTTTTTATCCTGTGGAGCATGTGTGTGAAACTGGCACATTTATGCTCTGTGGGATATGGATAACAGTGGTTGTGGACGTGAGTTTTCTGCAGGTGGAGAATTCCTGGTGGTGGTTGTTTCTTGTGATCCAAGAAATTTAGTTTCCAGTTTTTCTTTTCTACTTCCACTGTGGAGTGGATTTGTGGGTGCACTGTTGATGTTGCTGTGTAGCTCTTCTATCCTAATTTCGTTTCATATGAAAGACAAATGATGTAATCCACACATTGGTACCAGAACATTATTTTGTGCCCCTCTTGTTTTACATATTGTGTTTTCTATGTGGTCCAAGAAAGTGTTGGCTAAGGTTCCACTGATGGGGGGACCCCATGGCTCAAAACCACAAAGAGACATAGTAAAGGAAACTGCAAAACTGGTATCTTCTGAAACTGGATCCATGTACACACACATACCCACAGAAGAAACTGTAAACATTACAGAACAGCAGCTAAAATGCAAGTAATTCCCAGACATACAAATAAATGAAATCTCACGCATTCTTAGACTAATTACAGAACAAAACTACTTCACTTTCAAGAACTTCTGTTTGTTTCCCATTGGATCCCCCATGACTGGAGCTTTAGCCCTCGCTGGATTCATCTTCCATAACCATTAACATGTTATGCACAAAGTCCCGAGACGGACTTTTTCTCCCTTTGAATTTTGAAATGTAAATCCCGTCGGGTAGACCGTTCGCCTGGTGCGAGTCTTTCGAGTTGTCGTCACTTTGGCGACTTGTGTGCCGATGGGGATGAAATGACGATGGATCAAATGGCTCCGAGCACTATGGAACTTAACTTCTGAGGTCATCAGTCCCCTAGAACTTAGAACTACTTCAATCTAAGTAACGTAAGGACATCACAGACATCCATGCCCGAGGCAGGATTCGAACCTGCGGCCGTAGCGGTCTCGCGACTCCAGGCTGAAGCGCCTAGAACCGCTCGGCCACACTGGCCGGCTAAAATGACGATGACGAGGACAACACAACACCCAGTCCCCGAGCGGAGGAAATCTCCGACCCAGCCGGGAATCGAACCCGGGCTGTTAGGTATGACATACCGTCGCGCTGATAATTTTGAAATACTAATGGCGCGGTCCGCGCCGGAGGCGACTGGGTGGGCCATTCCGGGGCGTCGCGCTGCTATTGGTTGACGCGCATGACGTCATCGGGAATACTGTTCCACCGCGAGAGTTTAACACCAACCTTACGAGTTGAGCGTCGTTAAGTGCTGTCGCATATTGTTATGCATCGTTCAAATGTAAAAATATTAAAAATAAAAACTTTTATATTATAATAATAATAGAATAAAAGTAGAAAGATGGAAAGTTAAACCAGAGACAAAAGCCTGAAGAAACGGAACAAAATGGAGCGAATAAAGAAGAGCGAAATTCTCGCAAACAGTGAAAATCTGGTGGGCAAATAAAAAGAACCAGAACAAGAAGAAGAACGGAAAATGAATCATCTTTACTTAGCTTCTTCCACTCTGGGGGCTTTGCGACTATAATAATAATAATAATAATAATAATAATAATAATAATAGACACCTTAAAATAGATTAAGAGCTACAACATGTTATTGCGTTCGTAAATACTGCCCAGGAAGATGACACAACCCACTGAAGATTTTTCTTCGCGGCAAGCTTTTTGTGTGTTTTCTGTTTTTGTGTTCAGTTCTAATGAACGTCCTTGTCCTACCTCGGGAAACTTTGAGAATATCATAGAAATTAAATTTTCATCACTCCGTCATACTTAGCTACATGTCGCCCATGAAAACTGCAAAATTTCACTTCATACTCCTTTATTTTATTGAGTCAGTCAATTGAACGAGAAGTGAGCCCACTTGTGAAGATTACGGAGATCCGGTGATCAGCGCTGATGTAATCAGAGACCCAAAAACGTGCCAGTGCACTTGCATGTAAGTGCGAGGTACTGCAGTCTCTCTTAACATTCCCAGTCGTCACTGGTTGCTGGTTCATCACTAGGAAGTAGCAACGGATCTAGTTCTTCTTCGCTGAAATTAAAGCTGTCACGTTTCCAGTTATATCGATTCGCAACTCACGTGTGATGAACTTTATGAAGTCCTGTTGGAGGAACATATGACGGCGCCTCACTCACCAGTACCCTGCGTAACGGATGTATTTGTCGACAAGGGGCTGTCTCGTGTACTACCAGTGGGTATTGAAAGCCGCGTTCTGTTTTCCACTTCGAAAGATGTTGCGTTGTTGAAAAAGTGCGCCCAGAACGCGAATTTTAGGAAAAGAGTGCTTCAAACAGTTTTGGTTCAGCCTGGAAGTCGAGACGTACAAAGCTCCCGTATTCCTTATTCACCCTCAACTCCAAAGAGAGAGTTAACTGAAATTATGGAACCCTTCCGCATTGGTAAGAGGCACTGTTTTCCTCCACAGCAATGTTAGGTCTGGGACTTCACAGGCAACCCAACCGACGCCCCTCTTGCTCGATCCATAGCGCTTGGAAAGCAGATTTCTGTCGCGGAAACTGCAACTCCTTCCAGACCACCTTGCCTCCCATGCGACGAACTACTGCTGCGGTTTGGGATCCAGCTGCTTCCAACTGTTTTATTCTGTTCAGTAGTAATTCACTAGTCATGGTACAATGGAAGTCAAAATATGCAAGCATTTCCCGTGACGACGACGAACCACGACCAACATAACGTTTTTGTTTGGCCGTAGAATTACAACATCCGTTGATTCATAGCACAGATGATCATTTATATTGATCTTGTGAAAACATAGGACTCCTGTTTTCTCTAGAGGTTTGATTGTTTCTATCTTATGGTGCGAAAAGTGGCAATTGACCCTGAATAAAGAAAAGAGTGAAGTTATTCACATGATTACTGAAAGAAATTAACTAAATTTCGATTACGCGTTGTTGTTCTTGTTGTTGTTGTTGTAGTCTTCAGTGCTAAGACTGGTTTGATGCAGCTCTCCATGCTACTCTATCCTGTGCAACCTTCTTCATCTCCCAGTACTTACTGCAACTTACATCCTTCTGAATCTGCTTAGTGTATTCATCTCTCGGTCTCCCTCTACGATTTTTACCCTCCACGCTGCCCTCCAATACTAAATTGGTGATTCCTCGATGTCTCAGAACATGTCCTACCAACCGATCCCTTCTTCTAGTCAACTTGTGCCACAAGATCCTCTTCTCCCCAATCCTATTCAATACCTCCTCATTAGTTATGTGATCTACCCATCTAATCTTCTGCATTCTTCTGTAGCACCACATTTCGAAAGCTTCTATTTTGTTCTTGTCTAAGCTATTTATCGTCCACGTTTCACTTCCATACATGGCTACATGCCATACAAATACTTTGAGAAACGACTTCCCGACATTTAAATCTATACTCGATGTTAACAAATTTTTCTTCTTCAGAAACGCTTTACTTGTCATTGCCAGTCTAGATTTTATATCCTCTCTAGTTCGACCACCATCAGTATTTTCCTCCCCAAATAGCAAAACTCCTTTACTACTTTAAGTGTCTCATTTCCTAATCTAATTCCCTCAGCATCACCCGACTTAATTCGACTACATTCCATTATCCTCGTTTTCCTTTGTTGATGTTCATCTTATATCCTCCTTTCAAGACACTGTCCATTCCGTTCAACTGCTCTTCCAAGTCCTTTGCTGTCTCTGACAGAATGACAATGTCATCGGCGAACCTCAAAGTTTTTATTTCTTCTCCATGGATTTTAATACCTACTCCAAATTTTTCTTTTGTTTCCTTTACTGCTTCCTCAATGTACAGATTGAATAGCAAAGGGGAGAGGCTACAACCCTGTCTCACTCCCTTCCCAACCACTGCTTCCCTTTCATGCCCCTCGACTCTCATAACTGCCATCTTGTTTCTGTACAAATTGTAAATAGCCTTTCGCTCCCTGTATTTTACCCCTGCCACCTTCAGAATTTGAAAGAGAGTATTCCGGTGAACATTGTCAAAAGCTTACTCTAAGTCTACAAATGCTAGAAACGTAGGTTTGCCTTTCTTTAATCTCTCTTCTAAGATAAGTCGTAGGGTTAGTATTGCCTCACGCGATAAGTCAGACATATCTGAAGGATGTAAATTCAACTAAATACTTACGGAATACAATTACAAATAACCTAAATTGGAACGATGACACAGATAATGTTGTGGGTAGAGCAAAGACTGCGATTCATTGGCAGAACACTTAGAAGGTGCAAGAAGTCTACTAAAGAGACCGCTTACACCACACTTGTCCGCCCTATTCTGGAGTATTGCCGTGCCGTGTGGTATCCCCATCAGGTGGGACTGACGGATGACATCGGAAAAGTTCAGAGAAGGGCAACTCATTTTGTATTATCGCGAAATAGGGGAGATGGTGTCACAGACATGATAGGTAAATTGGAGTGGCAATCATTAAAACAAAGGTGTTTTTCGTTGCGACGGGATCTTCTCGTGAAATTTCAGTCACCAGTTTCCTCCTCTGATTGAAAAAACATTCTGTTGGCACCTACCTACATAGAGAGAAATGATCATCACGATAAAATAAGAGATATCATGGCTCACACAGAAAAATTTAAGTGCTCGATTTTACCTCGCGCCGTTCGAGAGTGAAACGGTAGAGAGACAGCTTGAAGGTGGTTCATTGAACCCTCGCCAGGCACTTTATTGTGAGTAGCAGAGCAATCACGTAGATGTAGATGTATCTTAGGTTTCATAAGATCCAGCACTTCTTTCAGAATTGTTTGGCCCATTTCTGGAAAGGGCAGGGAAAAGGGGTAAGTTTTGGATGAGAAATCGTTTTTAAGATGAGAACTTAAGCAATAACTCTGAGGCTCCACTCCACCCTCTTTTTATTACTAAGAAAAAGTCGAATTCGGCCTGCTGTCCAACACGGAGACAAAATGCAATCCAATCTGTGTCTGGTTTCACTGTTTCTGTTTACTTCCGCGTTTCCTCTTCTGGGTTAAAGAATAGCCTCTGTGCTCGTCGACCGATCAGATTGTTTTCTTCGGACATGAAGATTTTAAAGTAGACGACGCTCTCTTTCATCCCCTTTCCTTTCCACATTCTACATCTACATCTACATCCATACTCCGCAAGCCGCCTGACGGTGTGTGGTGGAGGGTACCTTGAGTACCTCTATCGGTTCTCCCTTCTATTCCAGTCTCGTACTGTTCTTGGAAAGAAGAATTGTCGGTATGCCTCTGTGTGGGCTCTAATCTCTCTGATTTTATCCTCACGGTCTCTTCGCGAGATACACGTAGGAGGGAGCAATGTACTGCTCGACTTCTCGGTGAAGGTATGTTCTCGAAACTTCCACAAAAACCCGTACCGAGCTACTGAACGTCTCTCCTGCAGAGTCTCTCCTGCCTGATCCTGTAACGAAGTGCGCTGCTCTCCGTTGGATCTTCTCTATCTCTTCTATCAACCCTATCTGGTACGGATCCCACACTGCTGAGCAGTATTCAAGCAGTGGGCGAACAAGCGTACTGTAACCTACTTCCTTTGTTTTCGGATCGCATTTCCTTAGGATTCTTCCAATGGATCTCAGTCTGGCATCTGCTTTACCGACGATCAACTTTGTATGATCATTCCATTTTAAATCACTCGTAATGCGTACTCCCAGATAATTTATGGAATTAAATGCTTCCAGTTGCTGACCTGCTATATTGTAGCTAAATAAGGGATCTTTCTTTCTATGTATTCGCAGCACATTACACTTGTATACATTCAGATTCAATTGCCATTCCCTGCACCACGCCTCAATTCGCTGCAGATCGTCCTACATTTCAGTACAATTTTCCATTGTTACAATGTCTCGATATACCACAGTAACATTCGCAAAAAGTCTCGGTGAACTTCCGATGTCATCCACAAGGTCATTGGCGATCTCAATCTCACCTACTTTAGGACAGCTTCATTATTATAATTACTATTATTACTGTTCCCGTAGAAATGAAATGTTTGTAATCGCTGTAAAAAAAATTGCGCGAATGATTCCAAAACGGATAGTACATAGAAACGTCTTTCTAAAGGAAATGAATATCTGCCAGTTACCTGTACGTTTTCCTTGCTGCTGCTTGCGACAACTTCGAATGCATCGCTGCGTTTGGAATTTTTTGTGTCGGAACGACGTCACCCTTCAGTTTTCATTTCATAGGCGAACCAGGAGTTCATTTTTTAAGTCCCATTCCCAATTTCAGAAGAGGAAATGACGTGAACATGACCTTGCGTTATTCACATTAACAGGATCGCATCTGCTGCAGCGTGGCACGGCATTCCCTGTGTTTCGTGAAGCATTTTCGTATTCCGGAATAACACAGTGATTTCTAGTTTTGAAGTTAAAATCTTCTCGGTTATTAGGTCGCGTCATATTTCTACTAAAGTGATCGACGTTTCGACCCCTCCGCTGCGATCTTCCTCAGGATCTTCTTGTGTCCACTACTGCTGGAACACTGTCAGAGACGATTTTTTTTTTCCTTTATCGTATTTCGATTCCCCCCCGAAGGGGGCGGGCTGGCTGGCAGCAGCTTATTAGGCTGCTCTGCAGCCTACAGACTGTTTAAAACGTAAGAAAGAAGATAAGAAACAATAAAAACAGGCGATAAAACGGGGACTTAAATTGTAAAACGGCGGAAAATTGGGGAAAGTTAAAACATAACGCAAAGGCTTGGGAAAGCGAATAAAATACACAGGACGCAGACAGGTAACGTAGTAGACAGACAAATAAAAAACATGGCGACAGTCTGGTTTCTGTTCGGAAGAGATATAAAATCACACCCAGCGACAGTATGTGATGGCCGTTCGCAACACCGGAATAGACCCACAACACTGAACACTCACTGTAAACGCTGCACTAAAATGTCGGCACAAAGATCACACACACCATAGCCTACGGCAGATGGAGGGGTGGACCTGGACAGAGGACCTGGACAGATGAGGGGGAAAACAAGGAGGGAGGAGAGGAAAAACGAAAGGGGGGGGGTCAGAGACGAGTGTCGCGTCCACTTATAAAAGGGGGAGTTTTCTGGCGTTCGCGCTGGAGAAGTTGAGAAGTGATAGAATTGGTTAAAATTCATGTGGCTTCTATTGGCGGGCCACAGTCATAGGCCAATGTTCCCGGTCTGATGCAAAAGAAGGGGCGTCGGTAGCTCATCTTCCGTGGATACCATTGGCGGTCCATCGTCATTGTATAGAAAGGCACTATTCCACACTGTGCTGGAGAAGGGTTATTGGTTGAAATGGCTGCTACCGCTATTGTTTGGTCGTCATCAGTGGCTAGATTGGAAACGGACAGAGCAAGAGGGGTAATGTTTACCCAAAATATTATTGTCCGCCGAGGTGACTTGCAGCGCGTTGTTTATGCCGCTCACACACCGCGGCCGCGTATTCACTTCTCGGTGGCGGGGAGCCACGATGCCAGAAGGCTATAGCGCTCCTCTCTATTGAAATCAGATGCATTCTTAGAAATTTCAACCGCTTCTCGGACATTTCTTCTATAAATGTTTGTTTCTTTAGTCAGTACACGAACGTTATTAAAATTGATGTCAGAGCCACAGTTCTCGTTATGTTTCGCTACCGCCGATTTTTCACTCTGTTTTAGCCGCATGTGCCGTTCGTGTTCCTCAATGCGTTCTTTAACAGTTCTTCCCATTTCGCCTATATACGCTTGCCGCACCCACCCGACACTCGATAGGCGCCTGCACTGTGGAGGTAATCAGGTGCATCCGTTTTCCGTCGGAAAAAGTCTCTTATTTTGTTTTGACTAAAGAAAGATGTCTGAATACCATTTTTCCTTAAAATTCTGCTTATGCGACCAGTGCCCCAGAAGCGAACGGTAACGTGACGGAGTGAGAAGGCGGTTCCTCGTCATTCTTATTAGCGGTATAAGTATTCCGTCTAAAAAGCTCTGTCGATTGAATAACTATTATACCGATTTGCCTTCAATGTCCTCTTCAAAAAATTGAACTCCGATTCCGAGTTGTCGCCATCGCCGATACGGAAGGCACGTGTGAAGACAGGAGCGCATCTTCTGCGGCGCGGTACAGAGGAAACGACGTGAACACGAGCTCGCGTTACACACAAAAACTGGATGGCATCTGGTGCCGCGTGGCACACGTTTGCGCTGCAGCTTGTAAGCGTGTCGTCATATCGCTGGTTTAGTTGTGGAGGATCTTTGCAGGCAGCCGCGTGTGTGGTAGAGTTGGGCAACAAGATTCTTTTTCCCGATTCGATTCCTACGATTCAATCTCACATTGCGAATCGATTCCTACGATTCGTTCACGATTCATTCTAGTCTGCGATGGCACGATTCTTACGGAATGCAAAAAGTTCTACATCTAACTCACAGATGGCAGGACATGTCTGAAATTGTGAATGGGGTTAGAATCGAACTGTGTCATGATAAGATATGCCAGAAATAGTTTGTGAGTAAACATGCATATGACGTTAAAAGTCATAATGCAAGTGCTATTGCTCGTGTGTAAAGGAGGTGTGTGTGTTTTGCATTGCATCTGCAACAAATAAGAGGTACGTATTTGTTCATCATACTTGGATTTCTTTATTTTAATCGTGTGTATTGGGAGCTGTGTACTCGCTGTATATCGTTTCTGTCATCGCTAGTTCGTGTATTACTCGCGCAAACTAAGCTGACGTCGGCGCGGTGCCTGATGGTAGCGACAGTAAATGGGAGATGCCTTTACGCTCGTTCCCGTCAGCCACCGCCGACAGTCAGCTTGGTTTTCACGAGTAATACTACGGGCCACGAACTTCGTTTGTTCGTTCCGAGCTTCCTTTGTTCACACGCATCCTCCACTTGACTGCCATCTGGCGATCGTATTCATTCGGCACGATTCGGAAGTTGCCTTTAAGCATAGCGTACTAAGAATCGATGTATCATTGGAAGTTGGAATCGTGACGACTCGGAAACGCGCAATCGTTCTTACGATTCTTTTGAACGACGATTCGTCCGTATCACGATTCGATTCTTACGATTCTTTATTTAGAGTCGTTCAAATGAACGACTCTATGTTGAGTAGTGTGTAGCTCTGCGTGTGAGAGGCTTTTTCTTTTTTAGTATTCAGGTTGAAGTGTTGCTACAAGTGCTGTTACAGTTAAGTGATGAAATATGGAAGTGATTCAGAGGAAAGTGCGTCAAGAAGTAATGAAAATATGAGCAGTGCCCTCGATAACTTATTTGTGTATCCTCTGGTTGCGTGTCGCACAGCATCGATCATCCGCGCCGTGTTCGGTCTCCCAGAATGAACCGATGTGAATCAGTAGAAATTAGTTACCATAAAAGAGTGCAGTCAAGTGGCAGCGTCTTGTAGCGAGCTCAGGGCGTGCGTTCGGTCATCGCGTTTCCGCATCGTCAACAATGAGCCGCGCCGGTTACGCTCACGCTCGTACAAGTGAGAACTGAGAAGTGAAAAATCAACTATACGAACAGTGTTGTATCATTACTAGTGACAAGCAGGACTATTACCAGATATCTGTGTGTGTGACGAGCGTCAGAACTTTCGTTCCAACATTCGGCTTCCGCATCATCAACAATCACCCGCGTCGTGTCGGTTACGAGTACGCTCGTCGGAATGATCTTTTTGGACTGATCAATCATCAAGATTGTTAATTGGAATAAACATTTACTATTTAGAGTGTAAACAGTGCAACCTGTGGTTTCCATATCGTCTCAGAATACAGATGTTCACACCAGACATAGGACAGTGTTGAGTTTTAACGTTGAGTGGCTCCCCTAAACCCGCTGGCGTATTTAGACAGATAATTCTAGGCAAGCCAACAGCAGTGTAGAGCAAAAAAGTGGTGTGGACAGAGCGCACGGTCAAGAAAAGCAACGGTCACGAAACGAGAAGTCAGTTTAAAGTACCCCACCCATTTGTACTTCCGGGCGTGTTACAAGTTCTTTCGGAAATCGACGATAAACGACATTCCCAGTGTTACGTGAAGCATTTTCGCATTCCGCAAAGAGCACAGTGATTTCTAGTTTTGCTCGTAGTACTGGAAAGCGGCCAGCGACGAGAACAGCTAACAAGGAGCCGCGTTCTACTTATTTCAAGAGGGGGCATTTCGGAATTTGCCTTCACTAACAGTGCAACTGCAGTGCTCTCGCTTCCCTTACTCCCAGTGACGTCACGCCGGCTTCGCCAGCAGTTTGCGCGGGAAGTCAGTCTGGGATGCCGTGGCGCGTGTCTGCGGAACCACGCCGTCCTCGAGACATGTCGTCATCTCTCAGGTCTGCAAACGCGACTTGCAGGTGCCAGTTACACGGCCTGCAACGACTAATTTTGGTTTTCTCTTTCCGGATTACTTACCGTCCATTTTTACTGGCAGTGCTGTCGTCGGATGCCATCCGAACTTCGGCAGACCGTGCTCTTTCAATGGCCTATTTCGAAATTCGCCACGTCTATCTTTCTCACCCTTTTTCCAGTTTAGGTACGTCACTTTCTTTTCACCTCATGATGCCATTACAGTATCGCGGAAACTCGTCGTCCGTAATCTCTGAATAAAGGATTAAGAACTGCTAATGCGGTTTCCGCAAGATTTTTGGAAGGTTTTAACAGTTTTAACAACATTTTTAACACGTGCCAGTTAAGCTGTGGATGGCCACTCTAAAAGATCATAGAAGCGAATTCATTTGGAAAGTAAACGACATTTTGTTACTGGAGTTGTTATTTATTTTTATTCATTAAAGTATGCTCTCGTGTCAAAAATTATGTCTCGTTCGAGAGACTTTTATCCGTTTCGACTAAGAGAAGTAAATTGTTTGAAAAGGTTATATACACTGTGATCAAAAGTATCCGGACACTCCCAAAAGCATAGTTTTCCATCTTAGGTGCATTGTGCTGCCAGGTACTCCATATCAGTGACCTCAGTAGTCATCAGACATGGTGAGAGAGCAGAATGAGGCGCTCCGCAGAACGTGGTCAGGTGACTGGGTGTCACTTGTGTCGTACGTCTGTACGCGACATTTCCACACTACTAAACATCCCTAAGTCCACTGCTTCCGATGTGACAGTGAAGTGGAAACGTGAAGGGAGGCGTACGGCACAAAGGCATGCAGGCGGACCTCGTCTGTTGACTGACAGAGACCGCCGACAGTTGAAGAGGATCGTAATGTGTAACAGGCAGGCGTCTATCCAGAACATCACGCAGGAATTCCAAACTGCATCAGGATCCACTGCAAGCACTATGACAGTTAGGCAGCAGGTGAGAAAACTTGAATTTCGTGGTGGTGGAGTGGCTGCTCATAACCCACACATCACGCCAGTAAATGCCAAACGACTCCTCGCTCGGTGTAAGGAGCGTAAACATTGGACGATTGGACAGTGGGAAAACGTTGTGTGGAGTGACGAATCAAGGTACACAGTGTGGAGATCAGATTGCAGGGTGTGGGTATGGCGAATGTCCGGTGAACGTCATCTGCCAGCGTGTGTAGTGCCAACAGTAAAATTCGGAGGCGGTGGTGTTACGGTGTGGTCGGGCTTTTTTCCATGGAGGGGGCTTGCACCCCTTGTTATTTTCCGTGGCACTATCACACCACAGGCGTAGATTGGTGTTTGAAGCACCTTCTCGCTTCCCACTGTTGAAGAGCAATTCGGAGATGGCGATTGAATTTTTCAACCCGATCGAGCACCTGTTCGTAATGCAGGGCCTGTGACGGAGTGGTTACACGACAGTAACATCGCTGTAATGGACTGGCCTGCACAGAGTCCTGACCTGAATCCTACAGAACAGCTTCTGGGACGTTTTGGGACGCCGATTTCGTGCCAGGCCTCACCGACCACCATCGAAACCTCTCCTGAGTGCAGCACTCCGTGAAGAATGGTCTACGATTCGCCAAAAAACCTTCCAGCACCTGTTTGAAGATATGCGTGCGAGATTGGAAGCTGTCATCAAGGCTAAGGGTGGGCCAACACCATATCGGCCGGCCGGAGTGGCCGAGCGGTTCTAGGCGCTGCAGTCTGAAACCGCGCTACCGCTACGGTCGTAGGTTGGAATCCTGCCTCGGGAACGGATGTGTGTGATGTCCTTAGGTTAGTTAGGTTTAAGTCCTTCTAAGTTGTAGGGGACTGATGAACTCAGCAGTTAAGTCCCGTAGTGCTGAGAACCATTTGAACACCATATCGAATTCCAGCATCACCGACGGAGGTCGCCACGAACTTTTAAGTCATTTTCAGCCAGGTGTCGGATACTTTTGATCACATCGTGTATGTAAACGATTGAGAAATCATTGCAGCAGTGCTTGCGCATCAGACTTTCAGGGAATAAATGAGGAAAGCATTTAGCCGCAAAACCAATTATCTCACTGCGCATAAAAGGTGGTTCTGACCTCGGCTGATAGATCTGTTCATTCGCACATCGTGCTGCGTAAGCCACTCAATGCCTGACGGAGTGGAGGGGTGGATCCAGAGATGTGCAGCGAGGCAGATTCTGCACAAGCAGGCACCGCAGTCTGCTTCTGCGTCACTCCCCGCTCACTGACGGTTACAAGCGTGTTGCAGGGCAGGTTGTGCCGAGAAATATTTATTAAGAAAGAATTTTGCTCCGTTTCCGACGATGTATTTAACGAGAAGTTAGCCGGTGTGGTCGTTGCACGCGCAAATCCTAGCAGCTCGCCAGATGAAGCTAGCGCGAGTCCTCACAGACAGACTGCTCAGTCACTGTTCGTCCCGTGTCCAATTATCAGCCCCCCCCCCTCTCTCTCTCTCTCTCTCTCTCTCTCTCTCTCTCTCCCCTTAGGAAACCAAACCCTTGTCAGCACCGTCCCTCGCAGGCTCTCTGCACACAACGACCTGACCGGCTAACTCCGATGTTGCCTAAATCGGAAACGGCGCAACATACCCAACTTTTTTTCCTCAACAATTATCTGCCAACATAACCCGTACTGCAAGGTTTTCAGCCTGACTGTTACCACCCCGTCCATGGATAAGAACAGTGCGAAACAAGCTGCTGCGCCTTCCGTTATACCAGTCGGCCGCTGTTTTTGTCCGAGACTTCGGATAAAGCATTTATGTCGTCTGGAACGAAACACTGTAAGCCGTGTGTGTGGCACAACTCGAGGACTGCTCGGTGCAAACATCACTCGTGTCAAATTCCTGACTCCAAGTTCAAATATTTTTATGAATTGTAGGAGGAACGATGAATAAGGTAATCTCTTCGGTTTTTGTCTCTGTGCACGGTGTGTACCTGATGTCTACTGACCTTCTGTTACGGTCTTTCACTGCACAGCATAAAAGTTCCCCGGGATTCCTAGATAGGGATGCACGGTCTGCACAGAGATAATTTTTACTTCCAGTATTGTGGTTACAAATCAAACAGTCAGCCATAAAATCGCCCTGCCGAATGCCACTGAAATGTTACGCATTGGCAGCTATAGTTCAACACTTTACGGCTCGCGCATGCCCGCCCAGACGCGGGAGATTGCTGCGTTGCCAGTTGTACGCGCCAAGAGAAGCAGCGCCATAGTATAGTATAGTTCGCAAACTTACGTTTAGGGGGGAGCGCGCAGTTTATGAAGTGAAGCCACGACGGCCGCATTAACCCTTTCGCTGCTACAGAGACGTGCTTCCTTCATTCCGCGCTGTGCGCGATTTTGTCATCACTGCACTGCTCGCCTGTGCAGACACACGGTTTCCGACTGCTTTGTCACACTATCATTCGATTTCAGAAAAACTATTTGGCACAAAAATTTGATTTTTACACATCTTCTTGACTGATACCTTCCCCCCATAAATGACCTAATTTTGTTTCGATGTTCGACGCAGTTATTGTGCAGCATTAGATGTAGTAAACCTTTTCACGAAATTTTGAAGAGTTTGCAGAGGTAAAAGTCCATAGTGTATACTTTCCATATGTTCGATTTTAGTTGCTACTAGAAATAATAAAAAAAAAAATTCAAACGAATAAAATTCATGAAGTAAGACACTTTGATATTGTTTTTAAATAAAGAAAATATTAAGCACCGAACAAGGTTTAATCTCAAACCCTTCACATAGCAGCCACACACTTTAACCACAATGCTAACGCAGCTGGTCATTCAATAGAACTCCCGGAGGACTTCAAAATGTCACGCAAAATACCGACAAACACTGTTGGTATGACTATAAACTACTCACGTTTCATCGAAGTACAATAGGAAATAAACAATTACCGCTGTTGTTTATTGCGAAAAAGCGGTTAGTGAGAATGATACAAACACCTTTCCTTGCTATCACCTGAATTAGGAGGCTTATTGCTTGTTTGGTTTAATTAATTAATAGAATACGAAGCAATTGGTATAAAGAATGCTTTTTCCAAATTTTCTATAAAAGATAGTCTGCTATCAAGACATTGCTTTTGTTCAGTTACTTTATTTATGACTGAACGTTTCTAAAACTGAAGGCACTCGTCCGTGGTCTGCACTGCAGTCGAGCTCTGGCAACGTCGTTCTCTGTTCGCTGGCTGACTGTCTTGTGACGTCAGATGCGCAGAACGAACCTGAACTCGGCCGCCGTCGTAAGTGACGCGCACTTTAACTCACTATCGCTACGATAAAGAGAGTGGTGGTCCTTCTGCTGTCTTCTCTTTGCTCTCGACTTTTTATTGCTGATTAACAAATTTTTGATTTATTGTCATTTTTTATGATCAATTTTTAATTTATGATCATAAGATTAAGTTACCTTGGGGAAAACAGCGTAATTGTTTTCGAGAGCTTATATCGACAAAGCAGATTGCGACCTCGATGTCGGAATAAGAAAAATTTTGGGAGCAGGATCCCAATGATTAGGTCTGCTGGACCTCTAAATTCTTACATGGTCTCAGTTCAGACTGGCGTGAGCCAGGTCGGTTTCTATCCTAAGATTAATAACCCATATTAGACAAGAAGAGAATAGAAGCTTTCGAAATGTGGTGCTAGAGAAGAATGCGGAAGATTAGATAGGTAGATCACATAACTAATGGGGAGGTATTGAATAGAGTTTGGGAGAAGAGGTGTTAGTGACACAACTTGACTATAAGAACGGATCGGTTGGTAGGACATGTTCTGAGGCATCAAGGGATCACCAATTTAGTATTGGAGGGCAGCGTGGAGGGTAAAAATCGTAGAGGGAGACCAAGAGATGAATACACTAAGCAGATTCAGAAGAATGTAGGTTGCAGTAGGTACTGGGAGATGAAGCAGCTTGCACAGGATAGGGTAGCATGGAGAGCTGTATCAAACCAGTCTCAGGACTGAAGACCACAATAACAACAACATTAGTACGAAAGAACCATATGGTTAAAGTATTTTTCATGTTATTGATTAATATTAATTAATTTACTATTTAGACAGATTAAGTTTTGAACTTCCTCTTGCTGGTTATTTGTGTTTTAGTTAGTGTGGCTTTTTTAACTTTATTTGAGGGAAAGGTTTTAGGCTATATTCAGATTCGTAAAGGTCCAAATAAAGTAGGGTTTGTAGGGATTCCGCAACCTTTTAGTGATGCCATTAAGTTGATTTATAAGGAGGAGCCCATCCCTTTTATATCTAATTATTTACTTTATTATTTTTCTCCTGTTTTTAATTTAATACTTTCTTTGGCTGTTTGAGTAACCTTTCCTTATTTAACTTACATGTGTTCTTTTTCTTATAGTTTTTTGTTTGTTTTTTGTGTTGCACTAGATTGGGTGTTTATACTGTTATGATTGCTGGTTGATCTAATTCAAATTATTCTTCATTAGGTTCCCTGCGTTCTGTTGCTCAAACAATTTCATATGAAGTTAGGCTAGCTTTGATTTTATTCTCTTTAATTATTCTAATTGGTAATTTTAACATGTTTAATTTTATAAATTATCAATTTTATTGTTGATTTATCAGTATTTCTTTTCCTTTAGCTCCAGCTTGTTTTGCTTCTTATTTGGCTGAAACTAATTGAACTTTTGATTTTGCTGAGAGTGAGTCTGAATTAGTTTCAGAGTTTAATATTGAATATGGTGCATGTGGTTTTACTTTGATTTTTTGGCTGAATATACTAGAATTGTTTTTATGAGAATGTTGTTGGCTGTAATTTTTTCAGATGGTGATTTTTATTCTTTCTTTTTTTATTAAGCTTGCTATTATACCTTTTGGGTTTGAGTTCGAGGTACTTTACCTCGGTTTCATTATGATAAATTAATATATTTAGCTTGAAAGAGCTTTTTTAATTTTTTTTATGTTCTTTATTGGTTTGCCCTATCGGCTGGTGCTTGCCCCTCTAACTGTGCACTCCATTAGGACAGTGTGGCAGCTGTGTAATGTCCAGACAAATTTCAAGTTCATAATAAAGGAACACACTTCAGTGCCCATTCCCATGGTGGCAGCTTCGCTGAAGTAATCTCTCAGTCAGGCAGACCAGCAGATGGTCAGTTGACTCTGTGACTCGTGTATCTTGGCAACATAGGGCACTAGCTGTCAAGAGCAGAGAAATACCTATTCCAGTCCCAGACAGTTATAGTTTTCGTAAGTACCAGATGAGATTACGAAGGTAAGTTGCTTAGCAGATCACCAATACGGGATGTTTCAAAAAGGACTTTACAACTTTAGAAAGTCATATAAATTTAT
Source organism: Schistocerca cancellata (assembly GCF_023864275.1). NCBI lineage: Eukaryota > Metazoa > Arthropoda > Insecta > Orthoptera > Acrididae > Schistocerca > Schistocerca cancellata. Next base: position 358,128 of record NW_026046819.1, on the reverse strand, counting down.
TGAAAGAAGAGATAGAGCTGGGTACAGTGTTATTCTGTAGCGAAACACATCAAGTATTTTTACATTAAACTGAAGATGTTGTGTGTGGCTTCTGTTGGTAATGCTGCTCACATCCCATCGGAAGTCAGTTTCTTCCCAAACTCGTTTTAGCATTGAAGGCGTAACTTGCTCAATGGTGGCGTAAATTCTTGCTCAAAGCTCAGGTAGAGAAGCCGACACAGGAGGTGCAAACACGATATCCTTGATGAATCCCCATTTTTAAAAAAATCGAGTGGTGTCAGGTCTGTGCTATTGGCGCATCACGGCCGATCCATTCACCTGGAAGGCGGTCGCAGAAAATGCTGGACATCAGCCAGGTAGTGGGGTGGTGCACCGTCTTGCGTGACTGTAACATTTCGTTCTCGGTCGTCCTGATCGATTTGTGGTATCAGAAATTGTTGTAACATATCCAGGTACACTATCCCGTTGATGGTTCTGTCATGGAAGAAAGCGGCCGTACACGTCGTTCTTGCTCAATTCAGAGAAAACGTTCAGTTTAGGGCTATCACGAACATGTTGCAATGTTTGATATAGATTTTCCTTGCCTGAAATTCTAATATTGTGTGTTAACCTTGCCACTTAAGCCAAAAGTGGATTCATCAGAAAAGAACATTTTATCCTAGAAATTTTCATCCTTGTGTAATGGATTTTACACATCCGACCAGAAGTTCCTGCAAGAAATTTTATCATTGTGTTTTATTGCTTGCACGATCGTTAATCTGTACGGTTTCAAATGCAAACGGTTTCTCAACACACGCCAAACAGTTGTATGTGGGATTTGCAGTTCGTGAGATGCATGCCGAGTCGATTTCGTTGGGCTGTTGACAAAACGTTGTCTCAATCGCTCAACAGCGTCGTCAGATGTGCTCGGACGACCTGTCGATTTCCCATGTCTTACTGAGCACCCTGTTTCTACAACACATTTATGCCACTCATAAATTGCGGGCCTACTAAGGAACATCTTCGGCGTACTCGGCACCGAAATTATGCTGAACTGTTGTCGCAGACTTCGATTCTTCAAAGCAAAACACACAGCTAGCACGGTAGCACGTCCAGCGGAGGTAGCCATCTTTAACGCAACTGCCGCTAGCGCTCCTTACGGTGCGATTCGGCACTAGCGGAATACACGAGACAAAACTTGATGTATTTCCCGACAGATTGACGCTACAACCACCTGTGTAGGTACTAGGAATTAATTTGTATGAATATTCAGAGTTTTAAAGTCCTTCTAGAAACACCCTGTATTTTTATGGCCGTGTTGGTATTGCGCTAGATCTCCATTTTGAAAGACTTCGTGATTGACTGACACTGAGATGAAATTAGAAAAGAAAGAAATTACACTACTGGACATTACAATTGTTACACCACGAAGATGACGTCCTACAGACGCGAAATTTAACCGACAGGAAGAAGATGCGGTGATATGCAAATGATTAGCTTTTCAGAGCATTCTCACAAGATTAGCGCCGGTGGCGACACCTACAACGTGCTGACATGAGGAAAGTTTCCAACCCATTTCTCATACACAAACAGCAGTTGCCCGGCGTTGCCTGGTGAAACGTTGTTGTGATGCCTTGTGTAAGGAGGAGAAATGCGTACCATCACGTTTCGGACTTTGATAAAGGTCGGATTGTAGCCTATCGCGATTGCGGTTTATCGTATCGCGACATTGCTGCTCGCGTTGGTCGAGATCCAATGAGTGTTAGCAGAATATGGAATCGGTGGGTTCAGGAGGGTAATACGGAATGCCATGCTGGATCCCAACGGCCTCGTATCACTAGCAGTCGAGATGACAGGCATCTTATCCGCACGGCTGTAACAGATCGTGCAGGCACGTCTCGATCCCAGAGTCAACTGAGGGGGACGTTTGCAAGACGACAACCATTTGCACGAACAGTTCAACGACGTTAGCAGCAGCACGGACTATCAGCTCGGAGACGGTGGCTGTGGTTACCCTTGAAGCTGCATCACAGACAGGAGCGCCTGCGATGGTGTACTCGACAACGAACCTGGGTACACGAATGGCAAAACGTCATTTTCTCGAATGAATCTAGGTTTTGCTTACAGCATCGTGATGGTCGCATGCGTGTTCGGCGACATCGCGGTGAACCCACATCGGAAGTGTGTATTCGTCAATGCCATACTGGCGTATCACCCGGCGTGATGGTATGGGGTGCCATTGGTTACACATCTTGGTCACGTCTTCTTTGCATTGACGGCACTTTGAACAGTGGACGTTACATTTCAGATGTGTTACGATCCGTGGCTCTACCCTTTATTCGATCCCTGCGAAGCCCTACATTTCAGCAGGATAATGCGCGACCGCATGATGCAGGTCCTGTACGGGCCTTTCTGGATACAGAAAATGTTCGACTGCTGCCCTGGCCAACACGTTCTCCAGACCTCTCACCAATTGAAAACGTCTGGTCAATGGTGGCCGAGAAACTGGCTCGTCACAATATGCCAGTCACTACTCTCGATGAACTGTGGTATCGTGTTGAAGCTGCATGGGCAGCTATACCTGTACACGCCATCCGAGCTCTGTTCGATTCAATGCCCAGGAGTATCGAGGCCGTTATTACGGCCAGAGGTGGTTGTTCTGGTAACTGATTTCTCAGGACCTATGCACCCAAATTGCTTGAAAATGTAATCACATGTCAGTTCTAGTATAATATATTTCTCCAGTGAATTCCCGTTTATCATCTGCAATTCTTCTTGGTGTAGCAATTTTAATGGCCAGTAGTGTAGTTCTTAACTCATTTGGTGGATGTGTTGTTCAAAATAACTGCACTGGCATCTGTTTGACAGAGGAGGATAACACGGTGGTGTAACCGACTTGTGACGGGCAGAGGGTCGCTGAGTTACACCGTGTTCCAGACTCAGCATTATGGCAGCCACTTACGAGACCGAGGAGACGGCAGCCGGGGACCTGGGTGCCCTGCTGGACGCGGGCGACGGCGCCACGGTGACGCTGGCCGCGGCCGACACGAGGCTCGTGGTGCACAGGGCCGTCCTGGCCGCCAGGAGCCCCGTGTTCGCCGCCATGTTCCGGCACGACATGCTGGAGGCGCGCAGCGGCTGGGTCCACATCGCAGACGTGGAGGGCCCGGTGCTGCGCCAGCTGGTGGCCTACGTGTACACCCTGAAGGCCCCCCAGCTGCCGGGGATGGCGCCGCAGCTGCTGGCGGCCGCGGACAAGTACGGACTGTCGGGTCTGAAGGACGCGTGCGAGGAGCAGGTGGCCGGGCAGCTCACCGTGGAGAACGCCGCGGCCACGGCCGTCCTCGCACTCAGCCACTGCTGCTCCGGCCTGAAGGGGTCTGCCGTCGCATTCGTAAAGGAACACTTCCACCGGGTGGCTGTGACGCGGGGCTGGGCAGACGCCGTGCTCCGACACCCGCACTTTGTCGCGGAGTTGACTCGCCTGATTGCACAGCCACCTGTACGACCCGGGTATGCTTACACAGTATCTTCAAATATTCTCCCATAACTATGAAATACATGCTTGACAGCTACAGAAACCTCTATGAAGGTATGCATCAGCACATTCCTTACATCCTCATAACTGGTTCACCAGATGTGGCTAAATTAGATGACAAAAATCTTGAAACGGCAAAGTATTTTGAAACTTTATAAATTGTTTTGGCAATTTCACTATGCCTAATTATCCCCTGACGGTCGACAACTCTTTTCTGAGTATACGCTTTGCTACTGTGGGGGCCCAGCCTTTGCAGCACTATTTCCCTTTCTGTGTAGCGAGTCTTTACTTGCACTATCCCTTTCTCCCTCTGCCTTTCCGTTAGATGGTCTTCCCAGTGCAGTCCCCACTCGGACCTGGTAGATGATTTAGGACCCTAGGTTTTCCATTCAGTTGTGGAGCTGTCCACACCTTTTTATTAGTATGTACATGGTCCCCATTGTTGGGTTTGTGTGACCACAACATTTCCAAATTTACATGAAGTGTCAGTCGTGCAGTGTGGTGATGTTTGCCTTTCCACTTAAACAGCCTTCATTTCCAAGGAGGTAGTATGCCCAAAATCAAACACAGTAGCCATCTTATTGTGGATAATCCACCAAGTACCTGACCACACAGTAATTGTACTGTTGGTGCCTGAGCTGCAGACTGCCCACGTGTGCCAAAGACTACGTCCCCAACACGAATGGGGCACGGGGACTCAGAGCGACAGATTGCTGGCCGGGTAGCTATTGCTGAGTCTGAGTGACGCCCGTGGGGAGAGCTCCCGTTCGGAGTGGATGGCACCGTAGTAGGTAACTTTCGTATCGAGTGGTTGAATCTTTCTGCCACTTGTGGTTATACAACCCCAACAGTCTCTTCAAAAGGAAGGAACTCATTCAACGCAGAGAGATTCGGCCCCAGAAAGTTTCCTTCTCCGGCTACACTTTAGGAGGAACATAGGGCTAATTGACAAGCAGAGAAATAATTGCCACGATACCGGGTTTGTACATGGACATATGGGGGCTCTTTTTGGTCACAAACCCTTTACTCTTTGTTTGGAGTATAGAGAACAAATCTGGGGAAGTTGCAGCCATCTGCATTGTGAAGTGTGAGTCAGTTTCGATCGAAACAGCATCTCCGCCCCAGTCATGGGTATTGCTGGCTTGTAACAAACTCGTTGACATTCTGGTGAAGTCTAAATATGGTTAAAGGCATCATTTTCCATCATGACCACCTTGCAGTCTCGTGATGAGCTACACGCCAACTTAGAGTGACAGAGTGTACACTTTTGTCCATCGTGTCCATAGGCGACCATAGGACAATAGAGTTATCCCTCCCACAGCGCCACCCAGATGCGCTTTCCACAATGCTGAGTGGCACATTTTCACCTCTGTTGTTTGTCTTGGCTCCCTGCTGAATAGAGGTGTTGATGTGTCTGTCCAGCATGCAACAGCAGTCTTTGGTATCCCCCCTTTGGAAGACAGTAGCCAGACAGTACCTTGGCAAACCCCTGAAATTGCTGAGGCTATTGGAGACTGCAGACCGTCTCTCCAACTGCGTTTGAGAACTGTAATCCTGCCTTTCCTGTCCTTAAGCTGTGGATAGAGCGATTGAACTTGTCCTTCACTGCACGCCACTTAGAGCCGTATAATGCTTCATTCATTGAGTGGGAATTCTTCATTGCCTTTGGCCTGATACAGCCCCAGGTCCAGATCACATTGACAAACAAACACCTATGTGTGGATTGTAGGTATCAACTACTTATTATCTTTAACCGTATCTGAGTGAGGATAAGCTCCCATTTCCTTGGGGGGAGAGCACCATTGTTGCAGTACTGAAACTGGGTAAGCGTCCCGCAGAGGGGGGTAGCTATTGCCCAAGTAGACTCGCCAATCTTCTCTATAATTTGCTCAAATGCATGTCGAGCCAGTGACTGTGTTGGCTCCTTGAGTCTCGGGACCTTCTAGCTCTATCCCAGAGCAATTTTTGCCAAGGTCATTACACTGCTGATAATTTGGTTTTCCTGGATTCTGACATCTGGAGAATTCTTACCTGGCATCAGCACTTTATTGCTGTCTTCTTCGAACTACAAAAGACTTACACCACCACATGGTGACACCACATCCTCACTACCTTACATGGATGGAGTCTATGGAGCCCACTTCCAGTTTTTTGCTCAGAACCTCTGGTCACACCGTACTTTCTGGATTCAATGTGTTGAGTATCCCTCTCTTTTTAGTGACCATCAGTGGTCTTGCTGCAGCTCTAGGGTCTTCAGTGTCACCCTTCTTGTGCTGACAATTTTTGCTTTTATTATTGCTCCTCTGTGTGGCTGTTGCCGAATGCTGACTGCATGGTGCCATTCAAAAGGCGTAGTCGTGAGTCCTCACCTAAGGCTTTCAGTTTTCTGCCGGCAAGACTTACGTAATGCACTTCTGTCACTGTTCATCTGTGACCAGACCTTGATGACTGATTACTCAATGTGGTGGAGATGTATTGTGCTGGTCTTTGATGCTGCGTTGACACGCCTTCCCCCATCGTTACCGACTTAGGGAAAGGTGCCGGCCACAATGTAGTAATACACTACGCTGCATCAGTAACACCACCTGGGGTGCAGACTGCTCTGTCCTCCTGTGGACGTACAAAACCCTCCTCATCCTGCCCCATCTTCATTACGGGAGTCCAACATATGGTTCAGCATCACTCTCAGCACGTAGCCACAGGACCGTCACAGGACACAACTGTGGCGGCCAGCCTCCCACAGGAGCCTTTCGAATTAGCCCCGTGAGCAGCCTACTCGTGGAGGCTGGGGTCCCTCCACTTACAGATTAGTCACCAACAGTGGCTTCTCAGTTATGTTATAAATGTTCACAGCTCCCATAAGCATACAAACTATTCATAGTAGGGCTATCCATCTCCCACAACAGAGACCCAGAATCACAATTGCAATTCGTGCAGTGTCTCTCTTCTCAACTCCTACTTCCCTCACTGTCACCTCCCATCAGGGTGCAATAGTGCAAGCTCCCATGGCATGTACCCTGACCTTGGGTCTGTCTCGATATATCCTTTAAACCAAAAGATTCAGTTGAGCCCGTGGTTTTTGACCTCCTGTACCTGGCAGTTTTCAATGCATCTCTGGGTTTGGAAATTGCATATGCTGACGGCTCAGTGGTCGATGGACGAACTGATTTTGCACACACATTCAGGGTGCAGTGAGCTATGCTCCTTGTTAAATGGATGCGGTGACTTCACTCTGGACTGACGACCGTCAAACGAGCCCTTAGTCATCCTTGTACTTGCTCCTGCGAGATGCTTCTGATCTGCAGTCACTCCCTGAGCAGCTTTCAGGCTGTATATCCAAACTATCCTCATCACCCATCATTCACGACTATCCAGGATCTTTCTTCTGGCCTCCATCAAGCAGGACAGTCAGTCGTCATTTGACTTGTGGTCATGTGGAGATCTGAGAATGAACAAGCTTACTTGTTTTCAAAGTCGGCTACCAGGATGACTATTTTGGAAATGCGAGTCTCAGAAGTGCAACTTTGGTCGACTCTACACCATCAACTGTTGGAGGTCTGGAACTCTGAGTGGTTCACTCTGGACTCCCCAAACAAACTGAGGGCGACGAAGGAGACTACAATCACGTAGCAGTGTTCCTTTGCACTTCTCACAGGAAAACCATTGTCCTTTGTTGGCTACGCATTGGCAGCACTTGGAGCACTTGGCTGAGCCATGGCTACAATCTCCAATGTGAGAACTCATCTTACTGTTGTGACCACGTGGCAGTGGCCCATGTCCTAATGGACTGAAATTTGGCTGCTTTGCGGCGATATCTTAAAACCTGACATTCTACCCCTGGTGTTAGTGATGATGCCAAAGTGGCTCACTTGATTTCTACTCATATGTGTAAGGTGGACACTTCGATCTCATTGATTGCCTGCGATGGTGGAGGGACACCCCACATCAGCTCTGGTCCAAAGGATCCATGGTGACCCTGGCTCAGTGATTCAGCCAGGCTCCTGCCTTTCCCACCTTTTTATTCTCTATATCTGTTTATATTTGCTGTTTCTAATGTTTTTATTCCTTAAAATTTAATCATTTTGTCCGAGCTGCTCGTTTTCTTGGGGCAGTGGAGGACGAGATAGTGCTGGTCAGATGCAGAGGGTGTGTCTCACTTTGCATACCGTGCCCCAACCTCAGACTGCATCCTCTCCTATTTCTCCTTGCTTTTGTATCTCAGTTACAATTAAGCTCCCTAGATTTACCTTTTGTATCCTTCCTGAACAGATTTATGACCTCAGAGTTTGGTCCCTTTTACTCCAAAAAGCAAACCGACCAATGCATAGTTACTTGCAGTGATAAGCTGTTACATTGAATGTGTAAAACTAATCATTATCTACGTTTTGGGATTAAGTGTTTCAATGAAGGTTAGACTGACTTTGTACACAGCATAAACCATATTTGCCATGAACGCAAAATGTGCAGCAAAGGGCACAGTCGGACAAGTTGCATCCAGGGCTGCTGAGTGCTTGTCCTTCATTCTGCACACTGCACTGGTCGCTGTAAACCTCTCCACAGAGAGTATAGTTGAAGTTGTGCGCTGTCTGCTCCTTTTGATCGTGAGGTACGTGTACATAACACCTGTCCTGCTGCATAAACCAAATATGAAGATGGGGAGCAAGGTTGTCACTCGTTACCAGCCCCAGGGGCCCTGTAGTATGCACTAGTACAGTTCAAGGAGGGCAACAGCATACTTAAAATTTTTCATTTCTGATGTTGCTGTGCTCCAAACATTGATCTGTGGAAACATTAAGTGTTGTAAAGTAGACAGAGTAATCACTGCACCAACATCTGGACTACAGCTTTGTGTACTGCATATTTCTCTTTCACTTTCTTGGTACATGTATGTGATGTGCCCATAAATACCGTAACGAAATTGGTTTGGACTCCCTGGCCAGTACCAGGGGAATTGTGTATTTTTTAAAATACAGATTAGGTTCCCAGGAGGGGGTATTTTTCCCATTGGGGCATGTATTGTAGACATAGACCATGTCACAGAACCGCGTATGCAGCAGACTATAACTGATTACTCCTTACACAATCTTTGCCCACTCTTTTTTCTCCAAGTTTTTCTTGGCATTTTCATAGGCCACAAAGTGAAAACTGTGGTGTTTCCATGTGCTAGGACACAGCTGATGACAAATGAAAGAAAACAGCCCTCGGTCACTATTTTTAACGAATTAACCGGGTTTCAACACTGCTAGGAGTGCCTTCCTCAGAATTTAAATCAAAGAATGGTCTATAACATGGTCACAGAATTATGACTAGAAATGTATGATACAGAGTATAAGTACAGAATCATTGTGAAAGAGTGGCAGTACTTATATCTCATCTATAAAATAATAAATATACCAAAATGGCATTAGTCACAAAGATGTTTAAGATAAAAAATTTCAATGGTGAGCCACTAAAGGCTGCTCATTACTTACGCGGTTACAGGTTGCAAACGGCCTGAAGGTGCCCGCGTTAACAAATGCGGCCGGGTGAGCATGGCACTGCAACGAGTGCGCCATGTAGTAGCCGTAGATACAATTAGGCGACTTCACATTGAAATATAGGCAGAAATGATTATAAATGAACAGTATTTGGTACATAATGAAAAGCAATGTTTGTTTGATAGTAGCATACAACATAACATTTTGTCTATATCGAAGCTTGTAACAGTAAAATAAAACATGAAAACATGATGATGAAAATGTAGATACAACTGAATGACAACTTGTAGAAAGCAATATTGACGTGAACTACAGCCAAGAAACATTTGATAATTGGAAAACATAGGACTACCTTAGAAGGAAAAGAACATTTCTGCAACCTGGACAAGGAGACCCGATGTCAGATATCGAGTAGCGGCTTTATACTGTTGAAAAAATTGTGTTACGTAGCTGTAGCTGTTTGTTAAGGATGAGGGTACCCTTTCGACGAAAATGTGACTAATGCCCTTTTGGCATATTTATTATTTTATAAATGACATATAAGTCCTGCCAGTCTTTCACGATGATTCTGGACTTATACTCTGTATCATACGTTTTTAGTCATAATTCTGTGACCATGTTATAGACCATTCTTTGATTTAAATTCTGAGGAAGAGACTCCTAGCAGTGTTGAAAACCAGTTAATTCGTTAAAAATAGTGACCGAGGGCTGTTTCCTTTCAATTCTAACTATTCACAGTCTCCGAACGTGCAGCCACGTACAAAATTTTGCACAGCTGATGTATATACATTCAATTTGTGCTTCATTTAAAGAAGCTGTTGTCTGGTATGCTGATCTACTGCTACGGAGAACTTGGGAGAAGCGGTGTGTTAACTGATTTGCACAGTGGCAAGTCATTCATCGTACTGGAACTGCTATTGTCATAGGCAGTGTGTGTTCTTCTATCTTTCCAGACAGTCCCTCAGCAGCAACTCGTGCAGCAAGCAGTCCCCTGGCCCTCACGTGAACACACTCGCCCACAGCGACCACGGCCAGACACCTGCCACAGCTGCGCTGTCCGTGGCTGCCCCCGACATTCCTCCACTCGATGCCGCCACTGTCTCTCGTATGCGGTAAGTTTTATCGCTAAGCGTGGACAATTTTTGAACTCGTAGTACCATTTATAGGTGAGTCGACCACATATCGTAGAAAGATATGCAAATTTTGCTTTATTGTATTTCGATAAATGAGAACTGAAGGTGTCACAAAGAGTTATTCCTTTCGCACATTTTGGGGATCATCCTCGTCCGGCTTCTATCGCCAGGAAAGGGTCCCTCGGGACACTCCCCTCCACAGTTTCTGCTGGTCTCCAACTGGATATCAGCCAGTGGCTGTAGGAGAGGCAGGCTGCTGGTCGTATGGATTCGTGGTCTCCAGTCCCTGCAGCTAATGCAGGGAAGTCATCCAAACCCAATAAGGAGAAAAAAGACAAAAAGAGGTCTTCAAAGATGAAGGACATTCCGGTGTTCCCACATGCTCTGCTTATATGGCCACAGCAGTGATCCTGATGGCCCCTGGGGCTCCAGAACGCACCACACAACATTTCTTAGATTCCACGTGTGTTGACAACACCACATCTCAACCGATGGCTGCAGATGATCCTGTGACATACCCTGTTTCCTTGTTCCCTTCACACTCTCCCATTATACTGGCACCACGATTCTACAGTGGAATTGTAGCAGTTTTTCCCACCACCTGGTTGAGCTGCAACATCTTTTAAGCTCCACTTCTGTTTTGTCCATTGCCTTCAGGAAACTTGGTTTCAGGAAGTTTAGACCCCTGCCCTTGGGGATATTTTAAGACTTTCGCCGATGATGATAGGGTATCAGGTGGAATTTGCACATGTGTTTGAACCCTATGTATAGCGAACTTGTGCCTCTGGATAAAATTTTGAAGACTGTAGCTGTTCGGGCAAGGGCATTTCAGGATTATACCATCTGTAACATTTATCACCCTCCCAACGGTGGAGTGCCTCAGGATGTATTATATTTCATAATCTTCGGCGACTCAATGCCTATAACCCTTGTGGGGTGGTACCACAATCAATGGCCATGGTAAAGACATCGATAACTTCCTGGCAGATCTCAACTTCTGTCTCTTGAATGCTAGTGCCTCCACACACTTCAGTGCAGTACGTGGAACTTTACTTAGCCATTGAACTTTATGTTTACAAGCCTGATCTCCTATCCACACACTGGAGGTTCCACAATGACCATTGTGGTAGCGACCACTTCCCAGTCTTATTTTTCTCTCCCTCAGCGACACTCCTGTGGACGCCCACCTAGGTGGGCTCTCCATGGTGCCTACTGAGATGTTTTCGCCTCCACTGTAATTCTGAGCTTCCCACTACATGGAGGCATTGGCGTGGCTGTCCAGAATACAGCAGCACCCAATCTGTTGGCAGACAATGTGGAAATCCCTTATTCTTCGGGATCCCTCTCCCCCACTTGGAAGACTGTATTTTGGTGGTCCTCAGAAATCTCAAGACTATTAGTGATTTCTCCAATGCCATAAGCAGCATCTGTTGAAGGAGCACTGCAACTGGACCTTTGGTTGACTTGACGGCACCAATTGTTGTATTTCTGGAACTCGGGATAGTTCGCCCTCGACTGCCCAAACAGAGGGCAGTAAAGGAGACCACGACGACATGCAGTGTTCCCTCCGTGCTTCTCGTAGGGAATCCACTGTCCGTGGCAGCTATGCGTCGTTCGCACTCATTTGAAGCACAGCAACATTCTCTGATGTGAGAAACCCCCATACTGCTGACCAGTTGCCCGGCTGGTGGTGGCCCACGTCCAGCTAGACTACCCAATTTTGGCTGCAGTGTAGCAACATCTTAAACTTGCAGACATTCTACCTCTGATGCTAGCGGACAAGTTTTGCGTTCCACCTGCAGATCTGGTTTCTACTCGTCAGTGTGAGGTGGGGCACTTGCCCTTATTGACCGACTGAGGGATTGTGGGGATGGCCCTCGCTTGCTGTGGCCTACAAATCCCATAGCAGTCCTTTCTTGTTTGTCTCGCCTGGCCCCTACACGCCCCACCTTTTTAATCTCCTTGCTCTTTCATGTTTGCCGTTTTTAATGTTTCATGTTTCCTAAACCTTTATCTTGTCTGTGTTGCTCGTTTTTTGGGGGTAATGGATGGTGAGGTGGTGATTGTGGCATTCATGACTGTAATTACTTTCATTGTTTAATATTTATTAGTGGTATAAGGATGCAAAGTAGAACCCGAATGAGCAGAAACACTGTTTGTGAGAAAACCATTAAAGCTACATGAAAATGAAGAGCAGCATAGAAAGTATGTTGAAATTTGCATCCAAATTGATGTCTGATATGTCTTGTGACATAGATGTGGTTGAAGTTATGCAGCCATCCAGTGCTTCCCTTGAAATCACTGTAATATATGTTGCGCAGAATTTGATGTGCGTAACAAACTACGTCATTATCATACACATCCCGTAAATGGTATTGAGCATCCTTGAAATGTGCAAATGCCAGTTTTTGTAAGAACTGCACCATGTCCTCCCTTGAATATCTGTAGTTTTTCTTGTGCGCTAGACTGTCATATTGCTATGGATTTATTTGAAATCTGTTCATAATTGTTGTTTTACTATGCTGTGGATGATCCTCTATGTATTTAATTATGTTTAGTATCAGCTGCTTGGACAACAATTGTCTTTTACTACGTTTCACTTCAGATGGGATTTGTGGTTCACTGTCCGACAAGTATCATGAACTACATAGCCCAACACGTTTTTCACTATCACTTTCACTTGTTAAGCATGTATCGTCATTACACTCGTCATGTGCATTATCTGCACAGTCGAGCATACACGACTCCACACATTCCACTGACTCATCTTGCAGAAATGCTAATATTTCATCTGTCACTTCTTTCTCACCCTGGAAAATTCCTTGGGTTCCCTGCTGACAAGATGTCAACTTTGACAACTGTTGTAGACATAATGCGATGTCTGCTTTCTTTATTGTTGTCATTTCTGTGCTTTGTATAAACACCACTAGCACTGCGGCACTGTTGTGAGTTACTCATTGACTAAGGTATTCAATTAGATCTGTAGTCTCGTGGTGTGCTCACCAATCGATACCTCCATTCCCGCCCCTGTTCCCATTGTCGTTGCATCTTAGGACTGTATGTGGGGTGTCAAATGCCGTAAACACCATTGGTCTTTTGTAACCTCACACTCAATGGATTCCTCGTTAGACATAATCACACATGTGATTATTCATCACCCTCTCCATAACTCATTGACAGTACCTGCTGAAATCTGTGAGGGAATGTCAATCACCAAACTGCCTGGTTCTCTGTGTCCTGCCACCATTCCTCTGGTTGTAGAGGAAACACGTCTGCCGTTCACACCTCCGCAGGTTGGTGGCTCTGCCTGTTCGCAATAACTACACATACATGAAACTGAAACTGAACATCTCTCAGCCTTAAACACGTGTCTGCTTCAACAACAGATTTGAACTACTGAGTTCACCCCCATTCTCTTAACAGCCAATTACACGCAAACAGAGAAGCGCCAACACGAATTATCCCATCATATCAGAATGTAGACTTGCAGTAACTCAGCTTTCCAGAACATGTGTTGGACTTGCGCTAGGGAGGGAGTTCTTGCATTGGAAGCAATCATGATACAATCAGGTGTTAATTACAGTGCAGGTCGAGGAAAATGCATAATAATAATAATGAGAGGATGTGGGACAAACAGTGTCTTAAAACATCACTGATGCAACCAGATTTGCATCTCATTATGATTACAGCAGATACGGTGAATGGCATGAGCCACCTCATTTGCTCCTTACCAGGCAGTTTCCAAAGTTCAGGGTTTGACCTACACTAGTAGAATCAGTACACATGACTTTCATCTCTCCATGCTGTGCAGGTTTTTAAATGAAGTATTACCATTCCTAGCATTCCATAGCAGTCTGTGGGTTCGTGTGAACCCGTACACACTCCAAACTAGTCAAAGGTCCACCACCTCCACCATAGCTGCTCCTAGGAAAGCACTTTGGGCGTCAAACCCACTTCCAGTGGCCACTGTAAAGTCGTTCAGAATTCACGTAACCTCTCTCGCTATTGATATAAAAGATCAAGCACCGTTTCACGTAACTGTCAGAACACCACGGCCCATTTAGAGTATATAAACTATGTTAGTCCAAACAACCTACGGGAATTCAGCCAGTTAATATTTTCAGCGACCACCGATTATTGCCTTGAAAATGGCGGGGTGTACTCCTGCTGTAATATCGGCAGTCGCTGAACATATTAACCGGTTCATAAATGCTTCAAATGGCTCTGAGCACTATGAGACTTAACTTCTGAGGTCATCAGTCCCCTAGAACTTAGAACTACTTAAACCTAACTAACCTAAGGGCATCACACACATCCATGCCCGAGGCAGAATTCGAACCTGCGACTGTAGCAGTCGCGCGGTTCCAGACTATAGCGCCTAGAACTGCTCCGCCACTCTGGTCGGCATATTAACTGGCTGAATTCCCGTAAGTTGTTTGAAAATTGTATATGCCAGGAGAAACTCGGGTCTCACATATGTTAGTCCATCATAATAATCACAGCGTCCTTGATCCCAGGTTAGAACCCAACCGTTGCTTAAATTCTGAATAAAAATCAGTAGCAATGGTGGGCAAACACTTGTGGCGTAAGAAGTCATGCTTGTTTTCCCAATAGCCATGTCAAAGAGCGAAAAGGAGCAAGCGGAAGTTCGTTACTCTCTTGCCTATTGGGTGGTAAACTGCCCATAAAGGCAGAACAACCAGCAGCGGTCAATGGTTCGAGGATGGAGAAGATAATGGGAACCACTGAATTAGACATGTAAAGCACGAGGGTGTGCTGAAAAGCAATGCCTCTCGGTGTGTGTGTTTTTTTTTTTTTTTTTTTTTTTTTTTTTTTTTTTTTTTTTTTTTTTTTTAATATCGGTTGAAAACTTAAATGTCATACATGTTACTTGGACAACTTTCTCAGTTTGCTGACGCATGTTGCAAAACTTTGGCACTAGTGGGCTCTGAATTGTAGCGTGTAAAAGGGCGGTGTGTAACTTAAATATGTTGGTGTGTGAGAAACAACTTGCTGTGACCGAATTTCCAAATGCACAAAACGTGTCTCCAATTGAAATCTAAAGAAGAATGAAAGCCGTGTACATTCTGATTTTATATGCATCAGTAATGTGCGACATTGGGTTATTAGTACTCTTAATGAAGGTAACAGTGTGCCAACCTCAATGTGTGTGCCAAAGATTGTAGTGGACGACTGCATATGGAAACAGACGAGACTCGTCTGAATTGAGTTGATGAACTCGCCAGAGAAAATCTGCAGATAACACAGGTGTCGGGTACGTGAGGGGGATCACGAGAGTGTGTACAGGGCCATCACTGCAGAACTGCGGTACAGGGAAACTCTGTGTGTGGTGGCTGACTGCTCAGTCCTCGCATGAAGCAGAGCAGATTGGGCACCTGTCAACGATTCATTTCGTGTTTTGAGCATGAAAATAATGGTTTGCTTAACAACATTGTGACAAGTGATAAAAGTTGGGTTCAATGAATGTGTGCAGGTATGAAGACAACCTAACGAATCCATGGGCCCTGAACGTCAGCAGGGGACCGTTTGAGCTGGTGGAGGCTCTTTAATTGTGTGGGGCATGTGCAGCTGGAGTTATGTCTAGATACGACTCTGACAGGTGACATCTCCGTAAGCATCCTATCTGATCACCTGCATCCATTCATGTGCATTGAGCATTCCGACGAACTTGGGCAATTCCAGCAGGACAATGCGACACCCCACACGTCCAGAATTGCTGCACAGTGGCTCCAGGCACATTCTTTAGAGTTTAAACACTTCTGTTGGCCACCAAACTCCCCAGATATGAATATTAATGAGCATATCTGGGATGCCTCGCCACATTCCTTTCATAAGAGATCTGCAGCCCCTCATACTATTACGGATTTATGGACAGCCCTGCAGGTTTGACGGTGCCAGTTCCCTCCAGACATTTGACAAGTCCTCGCGAGGTCGCGTTGCGGCACTGCTGCGTGTCGCGGGGGCCCTACACGGTATTAGGTAGGTGTTCCAGTTTCTTTTGCTCTTCAGTGTATAATGTGAGGGGTGTTTCTAGATTTCTTTGCCATTGGTCAGATGTGTATAAGAACTGCTAACGTTTTTGTTTCTATAATGCTTTGCTTCTGTTGTGTTGTATGTTTGTAGTCAATAGTAAGGGTCTTTGTTTTGTAGGAATCTTTCAGCAGCGGAGAAACGCAGGAGGCTGACTCTGGCAGCTAAGGAGGGGTCGGTGGTGGAGCTGCGGGCACTGCTGGCGGGAGGAGCGGACGTGGAGGCAAGGGACGGCAGCGGGAAGACTGCCCTCCACTGGGCAGCGCAGCAGGGACACCTGGAGGCGGCGAGGTGTCTAGTGGGGGGCGGCGCACAGGTGGGCGCCAGGGACCACAGGCAGCTGACGCCTCTGCACGTGGCTGCAGGGGGCGGACACACGGCCGTGGTGCACCTGCTGGTGGAGGCCTCGGCGGACCCCGACGCCAGGGACCAGCGGGGTAGCACTCCGCTGCACCTGGCGGCGAGGTGGGGCCACGCAGAGCCGGCGGCTGCGCTGCTGGCGGCAGGGGCCAACAGGCGGGCCAGGGACGGTGTGGGGGACACCCCACTGGACGAGGCCCGGCTGTACAGCCACCAGCAGCTCGTGCAGCTGCTGACGTGAAGACCGGACTCCTACCGAGGAACGCGGAGTTGAGCAAAACTTTGCTATGTGACTTTCCATTTTTTGAAAATAAACAGTAGGAAATATCAACTGAAATATCTCTTCATTGCCTGTTAACTCAAGTCCTGTGGCTTCGTTTCTCCTAGCACATAAAATTTTGACAACTTAATGAAATGCAGCCGGATGCTGATTTGACAGCTTCCATATTTCAAAAGGTGAGCAGAAAAATGCTTTCAGAGTACACTCAGCGAAATATCAGCGTTCTGTGCAGATTTCTCTTAGTTGCGGTTCTGTAAATTGTTTGAACAAATCCTGTACATTATTTGATTTCTCAAAACTACTTGGTTGGACCTTGTATGCTGCTGTGTCAAGCAAGTGTAAACTGCACCATGCCCAAACATTACAGCCACCTGTTTAATAGCTCGTTTGTCCATCTTTGGAACGAAATACATCACTCATTCTGCACATCAGGGATCCGTCAGTCGGTAAGTTTACGTAGGTGTGTGGCATTAGATGTCTACGCACAAGTCGTGTAATTTGCATAAATAACAGGCCGCCGATTTGCGTACCGATAGCGACTCAGATAGGTGGCACAGAGGATTTACTTCGGGCGAATTTGATCGCCAAGACACAAAGTGAGTTAACTGTAATGCTCTTCAAACCTCTGTACCATCGTTCTGGCTCTGAGGCAGACAGTTGTACCACTGAAAGATGACGTCACCATTAGGGAAGAGCTCGCGCATAAAGGGATGCAGGTGGTAGCAGGCTGTCAGCGTGTCTTCGATTACTACCACAGGTACCGTGCAAGTGCAGGAGAATGTCTCCCATAGCACAATACTGGTCCCACCAGCTGCCGTTCACCTCGATGACAGTATTTGTGGAGATGACCGTCGACCTACCAGCAAAAATGTGATTCACCCAAAGAGCTGATACATTTCCTTCGATTGACGCTGAATCCCGACAGTCCCTTGTCCGGTGCAATCGTAACTGGTGATGTCGTTCGGTCAATATGTGAACACGTACGGTCGGTCTGCTGCGGAGCTCCGTGTTCGACAGTGTACGACGAACGGTGTGCTCCAAAACATTTGCGCGTGCGCCAGTGTTTTGGTCTTTTGGCAGAGATGCCACAATTCCACATCATCACCGTCTATCCTCTGAACTCTATGTTCTGTGAAGAGACATTGACATCCGACCATTTAGCAGCTAGTGGTAGTTTCACTGATCTTCTACCTCTTTCCGTAGATGCTCATGATAGAAGCATGTCAACATTGGAACAGCTTCAGTATTTTCGAGATGCTCATTCACAGGCTCTGCGTGTTGTAATGGTCGCCTAGTCGTAGATATAGCTAATTGCTATAATCGCACTATTTCACTCCCATTTACGGAGCTTGTTAGCACTTGATGTTAGGTTGGCGCCATTAAAATGCATTGTGTTGTGGTAATCGCTGCTACTTGCTGGATCGCTGCTGTCTCTCAATGCTGATGCTGGCTCTAAATCTGGTTGTCTAGGGTTAAAAACATGAGGTCCCGTGTT
This sequence comes from Schistocerca cancellata, assembly GCF_023864275.1. NCBI lineage: Eukaryota > Metazoa > Arthropoda > Insecta > Orthoptera > Acrididae > Schistocerca > Schistocerca cancellata. The sequence continues at coordinate 339,815 of NW_026046819.1, read as the reverse complement.
TTTTATGTGCTTTTGATGATAAAGAACGAACGAAACCAACAAATATGTAAACTTCAAATATTTATTACTCTGGTGGCCATCTTAATTCCACTGTCCACCAAAGACCATGACACAACACAAAGTAGCACTTCCTCTACATGTTCTTTGCATTGTTTATCCACCTCAAACAATAACACACAAACACACTTTACCAAAGTGACATTCCGACTGCCTCCCGACCGTTCTTGCTGCTTGTATTTATAACATTGTCAAAGAACTACTAAAAAGAGATATAGTTTACAAGTCACATGTACATCTGTTATCATAATTTGTGCAGAAAAGTTATTAATTTGCATCGAGTGACATAATTTAACATGTTATTAAAATGACAGACAGATTTGTTGACTTGACAGAATAATTCTTTGTTACAAAAAGGCCGTTTTTTAGAAGTTTGTCAATTGACTTCTCTAATTTGCATAAATAAGTAAATAACATGAATTATTAAGAATTACATTGGTTTTCGTCTAAAATAGGATTGATTTCGTGAATACTGAGTGAAAACGCTCCTAGTGAACAAATAGGTTTCACTGGGTGATTTTTATTTAAGGAGATCCAAAATACCTAAGTTGGCCACTATTTTTCGTACTTCATATTAATTATTTAAGATGAACTTAGTGTTTTTACATGATGACATGTGCTGTATCAGTGATCAAGTGATATAAACTTTTGTGTGGGTCAGTTACTCAGTATAATTTAATGGGTTGACTGTTTATGCAGACATGTTATGCAATCATTGTTAACATACACAATAACTTTTCTATAATCATAAATACTCATTAAACTGGTTGAATTTGGAGGGTATCGCATACTTCGGTACAGTAAAGCCTTTAATATGTTCCGTTACAGTGTTAATAATCTGCTCTTTGTCAAAGTCGCTTACCTGAATGTATTTCGGCATTTGCAGCCCATATGTTTGCTAGGTGATTTTCCCATTTCTGTATGATCCGATTACATCCTTTTTTTTTTTTACTGCGTCAGGTGCCCACAGTGTCAAAGCGTGGCATCCGATGTCGCGGTGGGCAGTGGTTATAATCTTTTGCCTTTCCAGTGTAAGCTATGTAGCTAGAATATTTCTTCAGTTCAGTGCAGTGCAGTAGCAGTTCATGTGTTTAATTGTAATGCGACATTGGTGGCAATATTCATTCCACATGATGTGCCTATCATCTGGTACCATGTTAGCAGTTAAAGTTGAACTAAAGGGAATCTAAGAACCCCATCAAATAATTTCTTTCCCACATGAACACAGCTATACTTCTGATGGCATAAAACTTGTTAACTTGAGGCAGGTAACATCAAACTTGACTCTCACCTTGCAGGATACTGCAGGAAGTCTTGCTGCTTTCCAGATTTCACACAATCTCCAGTGCCTTTCCCTCAGCCCAGTGTCACTTAGGCAGAGCGCCTGCAGGGGTCGCCACATGGCAACTCTGGCTGGACAGGTACCATTTCTGACAGTGCTCTCACTGCCCAGATGGCTCGAATGAACTATACAGCTGATGGGGCTGTGTTACGAATTTGTGCAAACATTTGAATCACAAAACTATGTACATCACACGTGTGCTACTCCACTTCCAAAAGAATGAAAAGCAACAGTGATCACAATATCTCATAATATTTCACCTAACTATAGACATAAAGAACCTTGCAATTTACTAAAATAGTTAATAAAGCAATATAATCAAGTCTGTTGTTGATGGGAGATAGCCACTGACTACTGAGTAGCAATTTTGAAATAATGGTAACATAACATACTCTGTTTAATAGTAGGAAAATTTAGCTGCTGAATTTTGACATAAAGACCAACTATGGAATTTCTGCTGAAGATCCATTTTCCTTTTCACTGTGAAAGACCTGAAGTTACCAAAAGTAGCAATACAGTCATAAATGAAAGACAGCACATTCTACAAGTAAAAGTACTATCCTCATAATATTGTCATCAATACTTTTTGCTATTGAATTACAATTGTCCAATGAATTGAAGTTGCACTTGAAGTGATAGTTGAGAAATCAACTGTGAATGCAACAATATAACAAAACATATTTCACATTGCTGTACACAAAATGGGACCCATGTCAGGTAGACTCAAGCAGGTAAAGTGGCAAGGAATATCATTAAAGTACAAGACATAAAATTCTCTATTTTGGCTCATGGTTAAGTTAAATAATTCTAATTTACAAGTGACTTGCTATTAAGTCAATTAATTGAAATGTAGACGTTTTTCTTGATTGAAATTATACAGTTTCCTAATTTTTGTTGAGAGTGGAAGTGGATAGTGTTGTGAATTTTCTGTATCAATGCAGGTAACCAGTGCTGCATACCCCTGTAGAACAAATATCCTTTATTTAGTAAGTTATCAACGGCAGTTTCAAACTTGGATGAGAAGTTTTCATTTAAAACATATTTCAAAGTTGTTTTGGTGTGTATGAGTCAGATTTAATATGTCCATTGTGGACTTGGTATGTCAATGGAACAGCATTGAGTACTTAAAGATTCACCTGATTTGCATTCTCAACCCTGAAAGAAACCAACAGACCAGGCCACCAATATAAATGTATCATACTTTGACCTAATCATTGAATACCTCAAAAAGAAAGACTTTCTCCAGGCCAGCCATCTAGGATTTTGAAAATGTCAAACCTGTGAAATCCAGCTCTCACATTTTCTTACATGACACTGGAAATCCTTGAGTCAAGGGAATCAAGTAGCTGCTGTACTTAATAAATTCGAAAATGACAAGACGTTCCCACAGTGACTTTTATTAACAAAAGTACAATCATAAGAGATTTAAAGTGAGACTGATGTTTCCGTGGTAGGAAAGAACCATCTTACCTCGAATGCCGAGTCACTGGCAGAAGTAGCAGTAACCTCAGTGGTACTCCATAGAAGTGTGTTTGACCCTTTGTTTTCATATTGTGTATTAATGACTTGATAGACAGTATCAGTAATAATATCAGAGTTTTTCTAGATGAGACACTTCTTTGTAATGAAGTGCTATATGATAAAAAGAAGATTTAAAAGTGATGCAAAGGTTGGCATTCCGTTTAAATGTTCATAATTATAAGACTGTGCACTTCACAAAATTCCAAAATGTACTATCCTACGATTTCTATTTCAGTGAGTCAGAACTGGAATCAATTCATACCTAAGTGTCACTGTTTATGGGAATATGATATGGATCAAGTATGATAATATAGTCTCAGTGGCAGTTAAAGTAGGTGGTAGATTCATGTACATTGGCGGGATACCAGAGAAAAAACTTATGAAAGAATTATTTTGTATTTTTTCCAATATTGTTCCAGTGTGTTACACCCATACCATACAGAACTAACAGTAGATATTAAAGGTACTGATAGAATCACAACAGAAATGATCAAATGTTTGCTTGACCCATGAGAGAACTTCAAAAAATGCTGAAAAAGCTCATCTGGAAATGCTTGAAGATAGACAATTATCCTGTGAAAACACAATTATCCCTCCGAGTACCGAGGGAACTTTGTGCCGACCTTTTGAAAATATTGTAATCTAGTCAGTTACATCATATTTTAAAACTATGACAAATTACTAAATTGTTCCTTAGAGGTATTTAATGAATCATTTCCTTGTAAATATAAGCAAAAGAAAGTAAATGGTAAACTCAAATGGATTACAAAAGGAATAAAAATTTCTAGTGCCAGAGAGAGCGAGCTCCACAATGTTTTAAAATCAAACAGAAATCCGGATTTTGTTGCTTATGTCAAACAGTATAAAACTGTATGTAGGAAAGTTGTAGTGGCAGCTAAAAAAATGGCAAATAATAAATTCATACAAGAACATAGAAATAAAACAAAAGCAGTGTGGTAAGTTGTTCAGTCTGAATTAGGAGCCAAAGTAAGAATTCATGAGATTTTGAAAATTATATATGAAAATGAAATTATAGTAAACCCTGTTCAGATGTCAAGTTGTTTCAATGAATTCTTGCTAAATGTAGTAAGATTGGATGTGGATATGACATTCTATTAGAGCATCATAAATTTGGAAAACAGCCAGAACACATCTTTTAAACAATTTGAAAAAATCACCCAAAGGGATGTGGAAAAGGAAATATTGTCTCTGAAAAACAAAACCTCACATGGGTCGGATGAAAGAACAACATCTGTAATCAAGTATGTGTACGATATTATTTCTCAACCACTGTCAATTATTATAAATCAATCGTTTGAACATGGATGCTTTCCAAATCTTTTGAAATATGCTGAGATCAAACCTCTATCCAAGCAAGGATCGACAGAAGATATGTGGAATTACTGCCCTCTCTCTCTCTTGCTGGTCTTCTCTAAAGTCTTTGAAAAGATTGCAGCAAAACAAATTAATAAATTTCTTATTCTAAATGAGATAATTTTTAAAAACCAGTTCAGATTCCAACAGGGTAGAAACACTGTGAATGCTATAAATGAGTTTATCCAAAAAAAAAAAAAAATGCTCCACATTAGATAAAGGTAGAAAGGTCACAGGAATATTCTGTGATCTAACTAAAGCTTTCGATTCAGTGAACCATGCATTACTCGACATAAAAGTTTTCTGGGTTTGGTACCGCGTCATAATGTAAAAACTACTGCTGCTGTAGAAAAGCCAACGTTTCAGCCACGATTGCAGCGGCCTTCTTCTGGGTCTAATGAGGTGACCCAGAGGGTAAACACCTACCGATACACAACTAAGGTCCTAAACTTGAAAATACAGAGTATGGCATTCCTTATGGAAGTTACATACACAAGTAAGGCTTAAATTTTTGCGTAAAGTTTGACGGAAAATTTTAAATATTTATGAAATTTGGTAAAAGAATTTTTTTCATATGTGATATGTGACTAATGACCCAGAAGAAGGCCGCTGCAATCGTGGCCGAAACGTTGGCTTTTCTATAGCAGCAGTAGTTTTTACATTATGACGCGGTACCAAACCCAGAAAACTTTTATGTCGACTGACTCTGGCCGCGGAAGCCTATGCAGTTACATGCATTACTCCTCTACAAATTACAGATGTGTGGAATCAGGGACACTGCTTTAAATTGGTTTAGCTCTTACCTGTCAGGTAGGAAACAAAGAGTAATTTTAACTTCAAATGGAACCAATTATTCCTCAGACTGGAAAAGAGTTCCCCAAGGAGTCCCACAAGGTTCGATATTGGGTCCCTATCTGTTTCTTTTTTACGTAAATGACCTACCACTTGCTATTGATGTTCATTCAGTCTTATTTGCTGATGATTCATCAGTTGTAATTGAAAATGAGGTATCTGAAAATAATCCAGAAAAAGCCAACAATACTTTAGAAAAACTCGAATCTTGGTTCTATCAAAATGGACTAAAACTAAATGTAACTAAAACAAAAATGATTGCAATTTGAATCTAGATCAGTAGAAAGGACTGAAATAAAGATAACTTGCAATGATCAGGATATCACAGAAGCAAACCACATGAAGTTCTTAGGCCTAAATCTTTACAAAAATTTAAATTGGAAGCTACACATAGATTACTTAGCTAATAAACTGAGCAGCCTACCATTTGTAACGTGTGTTTTTTCAGGTGCTACCAGGAAGATAGTTTAGCACTGCTACTTTGAGTCAGTTATTCGTTGTGGCATAATCTTCTGGGGAAATTGAGCAAAAGTCACTAGGCTCCTAGTATTACAAAAGAAAGTAATTAGAAGCGTATGTTGCAATGAAACGGGAATCCTGTCGACCACTGTTAAAAAATTTAAAAATACTGTCTATCCCCTCACTTTACATATGTGAGATGGTGGTGTTCCTATATAAAAATCAAGATACACTAGACACTTTCCGTTTTGACCACAATTACAGCACTCGCCACAGAGATAACTTCAAACTTCCACCACAACGTTTAAAACTTTATGCCCAAACGCCAGACCATATGGGGTAAAAAAATTTCAATAAAATAAAAGGCAGTAATATATTTAAAATGGAGCTTGGTTCACTGAAAAGATTGCTCTTTACTCTTCTGGTGGAAAAGTGTTACTATTCTGTCGATGAATTCATTGAGGACGGCTTCACAGTCTGAACACAGGGATTGTATTACATGTATTATTTTATGTACATGTGTAGCTGTAACTTAGAAAAGTAAAATATAATGTTAACTGTTGTATTTCTCTTTAAAAAGTGAAAAAAGTTTCTTTTGTAAACCTTGAGATGTTTCTTGTACATCAAATTAAATGATTTTAAAATTGTACGTAATGAAATGAATAAGTCACATATCACATATGAAAAAAATTCTTTTACGAAATTTCATAAATATTTCAAATTTTTCCGTCAAACTTTACGCAAACACTTAAGCCTTACTTGTGTACGTAACTTCCATAAGGAATGCCATACTCTGTATTTTCAAGTTTAGGACCTTAGTTGTGTATCAGAAGGTATTTACCGTCTGGGTCACTTCTGCACAGCACGGCTAGTCTCTGGCGGTTGCCTCTTCGTATGCTTCTCGTAATTCAACCCATTCGCCCTGCACACTCATTTTTCTACGGCCATAATCCAATAATAAATTAACAAACGACGGAGCTGATCCTCCTTGGTACACAAACCGGGTTAGAACACTGTTGCAGAAACAACGAAACAAACATGCCAAATTCAAACAGACGCAAAATCCCCAAGATTGGTGATCTTTTACAGAAGCTCGAAATTTAGAGCGGACTTCAACGCCACCTGCTTATGACAGTTTCCACAACGAAACTTTGTCTCGAAACCTGGCAGAAAATCCAAAGAGATTCTGGTCGTATGTAAAGTATGCTAGCGGCAAGTCGCAATCAATGTCTTCTCTCTGCGTGATAGCAACGGAGATACTATCGAAGACAGTGTTGCCAAAGGAGAGTTACAACACACAGCCTTCCGAAATGCCTTCACAAAAGAAGACGAAGTAAATATTCCAGAATTCGAATCGAGAACAGCTGCCAACATTAGTAACGTAGAAGTAAATCACTTAATAAAAGCAAGTCTTCTGGTCCAGACTGTATACCAATTAGGTTCTTTTCAGTGTATGCCGATGCATTAGCTCCATGCTTGACAACCATATACAAGATGTCTACTCAAAGACTGGGAAGTTGCACAGGTCACACCAGTATTCAAGAAAGGTAGTAGGAGTAATTCACTAAATCCGGATCATTAACGTCGATATGCAGCAGGATTTTGGAACATATACTGTGTTCGAACATTATGAATTACCTTGAAGAAAACGGTCTGTTGACATACAGTCAACAAGGATTTGGAAAATATCGTTCTTGTGAGACACAACTAGCTCTTTACTCACACGACGTTTGGTAAAATTCACTTCTATGCATGGTGTTATATGAGGCTGATTTTAGTACAATGATTGTGTGTGTATGTTTGACCGCTGTGCAGGTGAGCGGTGAGGGAGTGATAAAAGATTAGAATTAATTTATTGTGGATGTGAGTGTAGCTCAATTAAGAGCGATATAATTTAAATTGTTAAATATAATATTTAGTATGTGGTGGTTAGCTTTGGTGATTGGGTTCAGGTTTAAGAAGAGGGTGGTGTGTTTGGGGGAGGACCTTATTACGTCTGATCTAATTTTGATCACTCTTTGAAGGACGATATTTTTATTTAATTGAAAGGGGAAAAAATAATTTTTCTCTGTCTTTGTAGGTTCTCTATAGACGAGAAGGGATTTAGTTCTTTTATTAAAAGAAAAATTGCAAATTAAATTTAGAAGGTCTTAGAAAGAAGAGATTGTTATTGATTTACTAAAACAAAAATTATAAATTAAATTTAGAAGGTCTTACAAAGAAGAGATTGTTATTGAGAGTACTGAATATATAAATTTTTTAAATTTACTTCTAGTTAGTCATAGGTCTATGGTACACTAAAGAACTAGGACTTTGCTTAATATCGACGAGTATGACATGAATTTTATAATATTATATTAAAAATGTTTTTGGTCTTCTAATATGCGAGTATGTAGATATCTGTAGAAAATGGGGGTAGGCTCTGATCAGAAAGATTGACGCGTTTCTGCCAGTGGAAAAACGCTCTCCAATCAGCTGAATTGTTATGAGAGCGAATGGGTTGACTGAGGGTGCACTGTTGTAAAATGGTCATTTTCTAACGTATAGGAAAACGAATTCTATCTTTATTAGAAGAACAAGGTGTACATGGGAATATTGTTATCATTGGTATGTGTTTAAGTATATAATATTAAATGCACTATCCTCAGTGAGAGGGGTGTTTGTCGGTGAAAGTAGTTTACTTATTTGACTAGATGTGTGCGTAATTTATTATGTTTAATCCGTGGAAAAAAGAATTATTATGTTCTAATGAGCTGGTTTGTATGTGGGGGCGTAAATGATTGTACTAAATTATTATAAGAGGGTGGGTGGCATAGAAGTAGAACAAGTTCTGTGAGGGCGTGTGTAGAAGGAGTGAGCGAGTGGATGACACGACTCATCTATGTCTGTATCGTTAGGACCTGTAAATAAATGTCGTATAATTGGGGCCATGGTAATAATATTTAATTCAAGTTGGAGGTGGTAAATATGGACAAGGCTTTGAATATTGGTGTGAGTGTGGTATTTGCTCGATGGTCTGTTTAAAAGTTTCAATCTTTAATTGCGTTTGGTATTTCGGGGTGTGTGTAAAATTAATTTTACTCTTGAAAGCGCGAGAAAGATGAGTTGATGGGTGTTTAGATAGAGGCTACGTTTGTAATTCGAAAAGACGGGATGAGAATGGTAAATTTATTGATGGACATGGTTTGTGGGGTGAAATATGAGCATCAAGATAGGGTTGAGGACGTTTGCGTTTGTTGATGGTGGGAGGAGTAAATTAGATCTTATTTTTTTTAAAAAAATGTTGTAAAGTAATAACAATACTGAGAAGGTTTTAGATGGCTGGTCACGCGACGAGGCGAGAGCAGGGATGTGTAGTTATGCGTAGTTAAAGGGCCGTGTAACGTCGTGTGAGGAGCAATGCGCAGTGTGCTACAGGGTCATAGGAGGTAAAGACGTGTGCTGCTGCTATGATGTGTCTAGCGTAGGGAGGCTGCGCTTTGGAATTACGATAGCTTGATATAAAGTAGACTTTCACCCACGTTCGAAGGTAGCGTCTCGGGGTTGTGATGGATTGCGGTCCTGGACGGACGTGTGTGTGTGCTTCGACAGCTGACGAGCGCGTTGACTGCGCCAACTCACGCTCCCGGAGGCCGAGCAGGGGGAGGGTCTGTGCGAGGTCTGAAACCAGGCGGGTGGGTGACTTCACGACCCTGTGGACAGGGTGCGGAGTGGAGGCTACCTGCGCACGTCTGCTGAGTTATTTTGCGAGCGGATCTGCAGGCTCTGCTGTGTGTTATTAGGATAGTTTACGAGTACTCAGCGTATCTACACATCTGTGTGATGTATTATTTAGTAGCAGTTTAACTTTAAATGCGAACATTTTTAGGTTAGGCTTTACCGTGACTGTTACTGACATTAAATGAAACAACAAGTTTACTGTTACCAGTCACTGTTTTATTTTATTTTTTCCACGACGCGTTTCGAAGGTTTAAACCTCCATCATCGGGTGGATTTACATTAGTTAGTATTACATATGTGTGTATGTTGTGTTACGATTTTGGAGGAACTTGTGGCACTGCCTAGTGGGGAAACAAGACACTATTTCAGAATATGGTTTTGGATAACTTTTGACAAAAAATAAACTGATATCTAATGGTAAACTTTAATAAGTAAACTAGAGTACCTCCAGTGGTCACAGGAGAGAGAGATGTTTGCTCTCATATAATCACTCCTTCCTCCCTCTCTCTCTCTCTCTCTCTCTCTTTCTTCAAAGAGTGTCGTCTATTTATGATTTTACTGCTGTAGCCAATATGATCACTGTAATTCAAGCCTGTAACATTTCACCTAATTGTTATTAGCAAGTATGAAGTTTAAGCCATTTTAACATTTCACCTGATTGCATAAACGAGTACGAATGTTTAGCTGTTTTAACCTTTCAAAATTGGATTTATATACCAGCTGAAGTACACACACACATATATTCGACACCTCAAAACAAACACTCCCAAATGGTTTAAGCGATTATTCTGTAATAATGTTGTTACGATCTATATTCTTTGCACTTTGCGATTATGTCTTCTCTTCTGCTGTACGAACCTTGCACCCAGCTGATTCCAGACGCCATATTTGTTTACAAATGTGGCAGTATACATGTGAAGTGTTACGACAGAAAAAGGAACCTGTGACCACTGGAGGTACTCTAGTTTACTTATTAAAGTTTACCATTAGATATCAGTTTATTTTTTGTCAAAAGTTATCCAAAACCATATTCTGAAATAGTGTCTTGTTTCCCCACTAGGCAGTGCCACAAGTTCCTCCAAAATCGTAACACAACATACACACATATGTAATACTAACTAATGTAAATCCACCCGATGATGGAGGTTTAAACCTTCGAAACGCGTCGTGGAAAAAAATAAAATAAAACAGTGACTGGTAACAGTAAACTTGTTGTTTCATTTAATAGTAGCAGTTTGCTATTGTGTGTACTGGAATTACGATTGAGTCTGTGGGCTGTGCGAAATGGCCTAGGGGAAATGTGGTCGGGTGTTTTGCGATCGTGTGATATATGTACTGTATGGTTAAATAAGTTGTTCGAAGAAATAAACAGAGTGTTGTCAACCATTACACGCCCATGCAGCGCAGATCGCAATGATCGGTTTTCCGTGACCGCAGTGAGTTTTTCGCAACGGCGATATTCGTGTGTGTCGACGAGCTATGAGCTATTCTGACAATAGACGTGAAGGCAGGTCCAGACCTGAGACGCCGGCGGTATACACGAGAAGAACAATGCAGCTTTCACATGTGTCGGCTGTCACGAGGGCTCGGAAGCTGACCTTGGCTGGAGACTCTGGAACCCCCACCCCCGCCGACCGCACGCTCGCGCCGCCTGCCTTGGAGCGTAATCTAAGGCGCGTAGGCGGCGATGTCAGTTTCTCCGGTGATGGGTGCGAATGCGACTGTGTTGAGGTCATGTTTGGGGGAGGCCGAGCGGAGACTTTATGGTCGGTTTAGCATCTGGGGGGTGTTTGGGGGCGTCTGTTGCACTATTTTGCGATCATGTGTGTGCACTGTGGTGTGCTTTATTTGGAGAGTTTAAGAGTACATAGCTCGTCTGCCGATATTGTGTACTGCATTATTTAAGAGCAGCTTGCTATTGTGTGGTGAAATTAGGAGTTGTTTACGTGTTTGTGGCCTGTGTCAGATGACCACAGTCGGATCAGTGTGAGCGATTTGTGACAAATATACTCCACGACTAAATAAAAGGGCTCCAAATAAATAGAGTTCAGTCCTTCATTACTTCCCCGAGCAGCACAGCGCAGTCTGAGCGGTTTTTACGCAAAAACTGCAATCTGGTCAGAGTGTGAGTGGGTAGACAAATAACTGGACAAATTTATCTCTAGAGGAGTTACAGGTCTGGATTGGAATGAATATCTTGATGGGTGTGGTAGTGTTGCCAAGTGTAGTGCACTACTGGAGTTCAGAACCTGCCTTAGGTCAGCCTTACACATCGAAACCTATGAGATGCAAAAGCTTCAAAAAGATATGTCCCAAATAAATAAAGTAAACTCCCTCCATCAGCTTATGGACTGAAATTATTTCCGATAATTAGGAGTTGTTTGGCTATTTGGACGTAAATGTTTTGCATTATTTACGAGCGTTTCGCATATCTGTAGGCTGTGCTACGCATTATTTTTAACTGTTTACAATTAGCAAGCGTGTGTCTAGAGCATTATAAATATGTAGGAGTGTTTTGCAGGTCTGTATGATGTGGGATATGTCGGTGTGATACATATACTCCATTCCTAAATAAATTCGCTTCTCCATCCGTGGACCTAGTGCAGGGTGAGTCCTTTTACCCGAAACGTGTAGGAAGAGGTTGAGTGCTGGTGGCTTAGTTTGAAATAATTTTCTTAGGTTGGCGGCGGAAGCACAAGTGAGCTCTGTTTAGTGGCGGATTTCAAACTTGGCGCTGGTTCCCAGGAGGAGGTGGCTGTCTGGTCCTCGAACAGTACAGGGTTATTACAAGTGATTGAAGCGATTTCACAGCTCTACAATAACTTTATTATTTGAGATATTTTCACAATGCTTTGCACACACATACAAAAACTCAAAAAGTTTTTTTAAGCATTCACAAATGTTCGATATGTGCCCCTTTAGTGATTCGGCAGACATCAAGCCGATAATCAAGTTCCTCCCACACTCGGCGCAGCATGTCCCCATCAATGAGTTCGAAAGCATCGTTGATGCGAGCTCGCAGTTCTGACACGTTTCTTGGTAGAGGAGGTTTAAACACTGAATCTTTCACATAACCCCACAGAAAGAAATCGCATGGGGTTAAGTCGGGAGAGCGTGGAGGCCATGACATGAATTGCTGATCATGATCTCCACTACGACCGATCCATCGGTTTTCCAATCTCCTGTTTAAGAAATGCCGAACATCGCGATGGAAGTGCGGTGGAGCACCATCCTGTTGAAAGATGAAGTCGGCGCTGTCGGTCTTCAGATCTGGCATGAGCCAATTTTCCGCGGGCTACGCGTGAAACTTGCCCGCACGCGTTCAACCGTTTCTTCGCTCACTGCAGGCCGACCCGTCGATTTCCCCTTACAGAGGCATCCAGAAGCTTTAAACTGCGCATACCGTCGCCGAATGGAGTTAGCAGTTGGTGGATGTTTGTCGAACTTCGTCCTGAAGTGTCGTTGCACTGTTATGACTGATGTGAGTGCATTTGAAGCACGACATACGCTTTCTCGGCTCCTGTCGCCATTTTGTCCCACTGCGCTCTCGAGCGCTCTGACGGCAGGAACCTAAAGTGCGGCTTCTACGTATCTGCAGTGTGTCGTGACCATATGTCAATGAATGGAGCTACAGTGAATTTGTGAAATCGCTTCAATCATTTGTAATAGCCGTGTAGTTGAAATTAGGTAGTTGAACACATTTTCATACGTATATGAAATTGTAAATTGAATTATTTAATATAGCGGGGTGGTGAGAGTGAATTAGCAGGCGATCATTGTAGGCAAAACCACTCCCTCCTTCCGCCTCCTTGATTTCTATCTCACCGTTTATGGCCGTCCCATCGCTCTCACCCCCACCCTTAAGTACCTTGGCGTCACCCTCGGCCGTCACCTCTCCTGGACTCCCCATCTCCAGACAATCCAAGCCAAGGCACGTTCCCGACTCCGTCTCCTCAAGCTCCTTTCCGGCCGAACGTGGGGTCTGGACCCCTCCACCATCCTCCACACCTATAAGTCCCTTATCCGCCCTATCCTCTGTTACGCCCATCCAGCCTGGATCTCCGCCCCCCCTTCCTTTTATAAATCCCTCCAAATCCTTGAACGCCATGCTCTCCGCCTTGCCTATCGCATCCGTCTCCCTTCCCCCACGCGGATCCTGTATGACCTTATCCCCTTCCCCCACCTCCTCCTCTTCCTCGAAAGGATACGAATCCTATACACCTCCCGCAAACTCGATCCTCCTCACTCGCTCGTCTCCCCGATCCTCTCCCACCCCCGCCCACTGCCGCGCCTGTACTCCCATGTCCCACCCGGTCTCCATCTCTCCACCCTCCTTACCCTCTCCCAAGGTGGCTTCCGCCAGCTCCCTCTCCCTGATGATGTCCTTGCCCCCTCCATCTACCCCTCCTATCAACTTTGACCCTACCCCGCCCCCCCACTTCCCGTGTCCCTTCCTTTCGGCACCCTCCCTCCCTTCTCTTCTCTTCCCTTCTTTTTCCATCTCCCTGTCCCCTCCCTTCCCCCTCTTCCCCCGGGCTTCCTCTCCCCTTTCCTCCCTCCCCCCTATCTCCCCTGCCCGTGGCATCTCTGCTCTCCCCTCTCGCTCTCCCACTCCCCTTCCTCCTCCTCCTCTCTTGGCAGGTCCCCGGACTCGCACACGTCTAGTGAACTTTCGCGCGCCGGAGATCGTCGCCCTTTGTGTCTCGTGTGTGTGACGTCGTATAGTGTTTTTGGTGTCCGCCGTCCCACTCCTCCGTTCACTTGTATCGTCGGACTCATCAGTGTTTTGTGCGCCGTGCCAACGTGTTTTCAGTGTTATTATCGTCACATGTGAACGACTCCGTGTTTTTATGTCTCTGTGTCCTCTCTCTTTTGCCCGTCACTTTGTTCATTGTCATTCACCATGTTTTATACTCTTGTGAAACGCTATGGCTGAAGAGCGGCGTTGTGTGCCGCTGCCAGCCTACCTGAGTTGTACAGGTTTTAAAATAACAATAAAGTAAAAAAAAAAAAAAAAGAGTGAATTAGCGAGCGTTCTCGCGACGACCAAAGGTGCTGTTATACAGTCACGGTGGATTCCAGTGTCGGGCAAACTCTGGCGCGAACCCTTTGCCCGGTACGTGGTCGACAGGTTCCGTCGTGTCCAGCGTTAAGTGCTCGCGGTAGCGACAGGACGAGGACGTGTACGTAGCAGAGCGTAGCGCGGGGTGGTCGACGCCCGCCTGCCCCCCGGGGGTCTTCGGAGGGAGCCCCGCGCGCCAGCCGAGCAGGCCGGGCCGTGCGTGCGCCGGCCGCACTCTGCCTGCAGCTCATTGTGTGAGGGTGGCGCAGTCTGTTGGGACACACTTGCACGACCGTAATGCCGGAAGTACAGGGTCCTTTTCCCCACCTTGTCGCTTTGCGTAGTACCAGTGACGAGTTTTTAATAATGTATGTCCGGGTGCCGATATAGAAATACGTGGGCAGATTCGAATGTCCAGCAAAGCATTTTGCGACTGCCCTATCGACGGGTGTGACGTCAGGGCAGATTCCCCTCTCGAGCAGCCAACTTTGGCGAAGAACGTGTGGCGGGGCGTCGCTTGTCCCACAAAGCCGCCACGTGGTGGATCGCCAACCGACCGGCCGATGTTTACGCCGGCCGAGTGGCGCCTGTGACGTCAGCGGCATCTTGCCGGCTGGACCAGCGTGGGCTACCGCCGACCGGGGGGGGGGGGGGGGGAGGGGGGGGTAGGTCCCTCTGCTGGCGAGGGCGTGAACTAAACCATATGGGCTCTGGAGTTCGTGGTGTGACCATCTCGAAGATTAGATTAGATTAGATTACATTAATACTAGTTCCATGGATCATGAATACGATATTTCGTAATGATGTTGAACGAGTCAAATTTTCCAATACATGACATAATTAAGTTAATTTAACAACATACTTAAGTTAATATAACAACTTTTTCATTTTTGTGTTTTTATTTTATTTTTATTTTTTTTTATTTTTTTATTAATATTTTTGTTTTTGTTTTTTTTTATTTACATCTAAAAATTCCTCTATGGAGTAGAAGGAGTTGTCATTCAGAAATTCTTTTTAATTTCTTCTTAAATACTTGTTGGTTATCTGTCAGACTTTTGATACTATTTGGTAAGTGACCAAAGACTTTAGTGCCACTATAATTCACCCCTTTCTGTGCCAAAGTTAGATTTAATCTTGAATAGTGAAGATCATCCTTTCTCCTAGTATTGTAGTTATGCACACTGCTATTACTTTTGAATTGGGTTTGGTTGTTAATAACAAATTTCATAAGAGAGTATATATACTGAGAAGCTACTGTCAATATCCCTAGATCCTTAAATAAATGTCTGCAGGATGATCTTGGGTGTACTCCAGCTATTATTCTGATTACACGCTTTTGTGCAATAAATACTGTATTCCTCAGTGATGAATTACCCCAAAATATGATGCCATATGAAAGCAATGAATGAAAATAGGCGTAGTAAGCTAATTTACTAAGATGTTTATCACCAAAATTTGCAATGACCCTTATTGCATAAGTAGCTGAACTCAAACATTGCAGCAGATCATCAATGTGTTTCTTCCAATTTAATCTCTCATCAATGGACACACCTAAAAATTTGGAATATTCTACCTTAGCTATATCCTTCTGATTAAGGTCTATATTTATTAATGGCGTCATACCATTCACTGTACGGAACTGTATGTACTGTGTCTTATCAAAATTCAGTGAGAGTCCGTTTACAAGGAACCACTTAGTAATTTTCTGAAAGACAGTATTCACAATTTCATCAGTTAAGTCTTGTTTGTCAGGTGTGATTACTATACTTGTATCATCAGCAAAGAGAACTAACTTTGCCTCTTCATGAATATAGAATGGCAAGTCATTAACATATATTAAGAACAACAAAGGACCCAAGACTGACCCTTGTGGAACCCCATTCTTGATAGTTCCCCAGTTTGAGGAATGTGCTGATCTTTGCATATTATGAGAACTACTTATTTCAACTTTCTGTACTCTTCCAGTTAGGTACGAATTAAACCATTTGTGCACTGTCCCACTCATGCCACAATACTTGAGCTTGTCTAGCAGAATTTCATGATTTACACAATCAAAAGCCTTTGAGAGATCACAAAAAATCCCAATGGCAGTTGTGACACATCTGCATGACCGTAATGCCCGAAATAAAGAGTCCTTTTCCCCACCTGGTGACTTAGGTTAGTACAAGTGGCGCGGTTTTAATAATAATTTAGCGGCGGAAGCATAGGCGGCCGCGAAAATTCAAACTTGGTGGACGTGGCCCAATCGGCTTCCTTGCCACCATCTTAAATGACGTCACAGCGACGCCCTCGGGTGGCTGAGATACGAACTGACACGCAGTTGGGCTCCAGACCTCATAGTGAGCACGGTGGACGCTGCTGCGATCTCCAAGATGTGATGTTGGAGAACAAGTGATGACGGTACTGCTTGAAATGAAGACTTCAGTCCTTTCCCCACGAATTCACAGGAGGTGACTTACGTTAGTAAAAGTGCACTTTATTATTATTTGACGCGATTTTCATAGCTTGGGAGTGAAACAATAAGTGACAGCGAGAAGTTCAAACTTCGTAGGATGAGGTGGACTTAGGTTAGTGCATGTGGCCCAATTGGTTTCTTTTTTTTTTTAGGTGTCTCAGATTATCATGTTTGAATTTGAATTTGTGACAGATTTTTTGTTATGGGTGTAAGGGAATTGGCTTTCTTGCCACAGAAGTCGACCATCTTGAATAAATAATAATAAATGTTAATAAATAATAGTAAATGATAATAATAATAAACAGAAGTACGGTTTTCCAGAGATTATGGTGTGTGAATTTGAACATGGTGGGATTTTCTATGTTAGTGGAGGTAGGCCAATAATAATAAATAATAATAAATCGTGAATGATAATTAATAATAATAAATAAAAGTATGGTTTAGCAGCCATTATCGTTTTGGAATTTGAATTTGGAGCGATTTGCTAGTGGAGGTAGGCCAAAAACAATAAATAATAATAATAAATGATAATGAATGATAATAATAAATGACAATAAACGATAATGAATAGTAACAAGGACAAGTACGGTTTTGCATGCATTATCCTGTTGGAATTCAAACTTCCCGCCATTTTTTTTCTTTTGGAGGCCTATTTTCCCGCCAAAATTCTAACTTCCCGCCATTTTTCTGGAGGGTTAAGTTAGTGGACATAGCACAATTGGCCTACTTTCCCGCCTAAAGAAGCCATCTTGGATGACATCATGCACTGTTGCAAAGTCTACATGCCGCCATCTTGGATGACGTCATCGCCGCCATCTTGAATAAATTTGGCAACAATGCAGAGTGAGCTGACACATAGTTTGCCCCACTAGTGACGCACAGCGTGTGTGTCAGCCTCGTCGTCAAATATGTGGTGTCTACGAAACTTGCGCACTCGGTTCGCTAGACAAACGGTTCAAACAAATCGTATTAATGAGTTTAATTTCAGAACTTTAATTACAACACTTACCTTTTGCAGTTACACAGATGTGTCGCAGGCAAAGGCCGACGTACAATATTGAAAGGTCTCTGTTAGAATCTTTCATGCCATTTTCCTCGATTTATTGTTGTTTACGTCATGCATTTGCACCTCTAAATTTACTGTGGTGTTTTCAAATTTATCTGGGAGGGGACTGAGCAGTGGAATATGTTATATTCACATATAAACAAGAAAAAGTTGTCATACAACACTTTCAAACACATTGTTATTGTAAATCTTATCATACAGAGTTTCCTATGAAACCCAAATCCGCCTCCTTTACATAGTGTATATGATGTCATAAGATACTGCCATCTCCTTCCCTTCTGGTATGAAAGGATGAGTGAGTGAGTGTTCTTGTAGTTGCATGCTCAGTGGTAGCAGAGAAGTCTGTCTGTTAGAGAACAGTAGGACCAAAGTCTGAGTATACTTAAGTATATAGTTCTGGCAATACCGGCCACGACCTTCTTCTTCTGTGCGGATGCACATATATTCCCCGAACTCGTACGGGACTTGGTGAGAATGTCTTCCACGAGTAATGAGTCTGTTGGAGTGGGACACTACGAATGTAGTGTGTAGACAAAAAAGGTGAGAATATGGGTCTCGCCGGAGGCGTGGGCGAGATAGTCCCTGCAGTCGCACTACCCTCTGTGCCCTCGGTGGATCAGATGGATAGAGAGTCTGCCGTGTAAGCAGGAGATCACGGGTTCGAGTCCTGGTCGGGGCACACACATTTTCACCTGTCCCCGTTTATATATATCGACGCCCGTCGACAGCTGAAGGTATTAATATAATTCTAATAACGTCTGAGTAGGTAGCTACGATTTCTAAGGCGAAGGTGTTTGTCCCCTCGGTGTGGCTCTGTCCGTCCCTTGTCAGGTTGATAAAGGGAGCTACTACCCCTCTGGTCACTTCCTGTTGTATCTCTCGCTACTCAGTCTGCGGGCAGTTTCTCAGGTGGTAACATCTCCGGGTAAGCGCGTGTTTGGTGAGTCGGAAGGACAATGAAATTCTTAACTTCGTAACTGAAATATTAATTACTTTTCTTTCAGATTTATATCGAAAATGTTTTTTTACATCATTTTAAATCGGGATTCAATGCGGTTTCAGTGTTGGTTTGGGAGTTTATTGCAGTAGTTGCTTTGTTTCCAATCCAATAAAGTAAAGTCGAAGCACGCTAAGTCATGAGACGTAATTCCGATTAAAATCATCGCTCTTTATTGTGAATGTGCGTAAGTGTTTTCTCCAGTTGAAATTTTTGAGGTTAATAATTTCTCGTTGTGTTCCACCCACGTGGTGTGTGCTTTGTACTAACAGTACCACGTGCTCGTAAAAATTGTCTAACGAGCCATTAGGTCAATACTATGCCGTTATTATCGCAGTTCGGAAGTTTCTTTTGTAACTAATATGTTTGGACTTGATTTCTTCTTACATATTTTCTGTAAATGTACTTGTGCACGTGGAACATGTGGTGCAGCAACAAAACTGGCGGTCGGCTACTTTATTTGCATAATATATATCGCGTATTAAAACGTAATTAATCGCTATCGCGAGCAAGTTTGCTATGTCACCATTTCTAGAAACATTTTTATAGAGCATTTTGGAAAGATTGTGATTATATTGAACCACGTGATCTATGTCTTAACTTCCAATACCAGTCTGTGGTTATCCATTGGGAAACGACTGCGCTAGAAGCGGGATTTCTTTGCCTAAATGGAATGGATTGGTGATGGCTCACTTCCTTTTTTATGTACCGCTGAACTATGTCCGTGTGCTTGTTTGAATGCGGTATCCCATCCTGTTGCCTATTCTCTGTTTCCTATTCTTCGAAAATCACATTTTATGTTAACTGAACCGCCTCTGAGTAACAAACACTTTTCTTAATTAATTTACAACAGAACATAAGGCACCAGCGTTGAGACAGACTGATGACGTGTTATCCGTTTCATTGAACACTGATTAATTTTAAAATAAACATGAAAGTTTAAACTTACTTTGCTTTCCTTGAATCTAATTTTCCCCTTCATCTGTTTACTTGAAATATCAATAAAATGATAAAAAATGAGCTGATAGTGTGGGTGACTATAGCATATATTGAAAAATTTATAACTGCAGTAAAAATTCATATATACACATACTTCCCACCCTATGTTCGGGAGGTGTTTTAAAAACACTAGGCTCCTTATATCATCATCGGTCTCCTTCAGTGTAAACAATTCCAGGTCTGTACAGCCAAGTAGAGCGTACAAGCGAAGTGGCGACCGCTGACGCCTCCACCTGAGTCGCCGGTCCCGGAGCTCCTACGCAACTGGCCGGTCTTCACACAGGGGCCGCTGCCGTCGCGTTGTCATCCTGGAAAGAGGTCCGGTCGGTGGGCGACTGGCTGACATCTTCTCACAGCGAGTAGCTTCTCCGTCGTTCCCGACTGGCGTGGCGGCGCTCGACTTTATGCCGAAACAATATGTTTGTGTAAAAGACTTTACAACACATCTTCTGAACATGGAGGCAGTTCCTTTCATTTCTAAATTGCTTAATCCTGTAAATGATATCTGCGTACATCGTAGTTTGCAAACTTTGGAAAACACAGCCACATTGTTTATGACTACATTATACTGCAACCTTTGCAACGGAGCTGGACGGTGCATCTTCTTCTTCGAGAAACGAGACGTAGATATCAGTCTGTAATCGTAGCGAGAGACTGTGGAGGTGCGAACTTTTAGACACGTGAGTTGTTCCTAGTCAAAGTATCCGCCAGCCACGCACCTGTGGGTAGTCCGCACATTTGCACCTCCTTACGGCGTCAGTGCATTAACACCAGTATAGCACATTCTGCTCTAGTGATGCGGCTATTTCTGCAAACTGTTATCAAAATTTTTACTTTGGTTTGCATTCCAAAAAAAGCTCCAACCACAGAGTAGTACTGCGGCTTTGTAACACTGGGCAACAACGAAAATGTTTCGGGCTTAAAAACAGTAAATTTACGTGTATATCCATCTGCTGAATTCAAAATTGACCATAAAAATGACAGATTAGCTCTTGTTTTGCAGATAAAGTGACATTTCATTTTTTAGGGTGAAGATTTTAAATTTGGGGAATTTTTTTTTTTGGGAGTTGGCACACCTGTCAAATAACAAAACACAAACGCTCTTCAGCTGTTTGTAAGTAATAAACATAGATACCTGTTGCTGCGAATGTGAATTACATGTAGTTTCTACTCAAATTAATGCAAAACTTCCGGTTCGTGAGTGCTTTTTCAGTGTAAAATTTGTAAAAATGCCACGAAAATGTGTAAATATGGTGAATAAATTTTGTTATATTTATGGTGAAATAACATTTTCCTCAGAGAAACGCAATCTGACGCCTCTTGTAAAGACTGCCTATCAGTGTTATTTCGGTATGAAAGTAGGAGACCAGGATAAGTCTTGGGCTCCACATATACGTTGCAACGCGTGTTCAGTTACGCTGCGGGAATGGCTGAAAAAGAAGAAACGATCTGTGGCTTTCGCTGTGCCTATGATTTGGCGGGAGCCTACAAACCATACAGATGACTGCTATTTCTGCCTGACTCCACCTACAAAGGCAGGATTGTCTATGAAGAAAAGAAGAACAGTTCAGTCCCCGAATCTTCCATCTGATATTCGACCCATCCCACATTCGGATAGTTTACCAGTTCCTACTTGTAGCGGGACTGTGAATTTCGCCGCGCTACACTCCTTCCCTCAGACATAAATTATACCGTCGCAGCGGTATGAGCGCTCGACGGCAGAGAAAATACTCTTTTTTCTTTTTCTATCCGTTTCTCGATTGTCTCTTGATAGCCGAAGCTTAAGGCAGACGTGATCTGATGAACATGTTAGAAAAACTTATTAGCTAGTCTTGATCTGATTTTAATGTGTAGACATATTGTGGAAGTTGTTAAGAAATTCGGAGTATGGAAGTAGCAAAGTAAATTAAATTGCATACAGTATCAAGATGATTTTAATTGGTATAAATTAGTGATTCCTGGACAATTGCAGGATTTCGGAGCAGACTTTTCACGCAGAAATGAAGGAGATTTTTGAAGACCTGGACGCCGCACGAAAGAAGACAAGTTAACCTGGTAAAGGATGATCTCTCATCTACGCCACTTCCCCCTGTCAGTTACATTCTGTTATGCTCTGTTTCTTTTCAGTAAGTTTTGTAGTGGAAATTGGTTTAACTTTTGCTCAAAAACGCCACAAGGACCACCCCAACTATAGCTTTTCTGTAATACGAAGTCCGATTTGCATTTCATTCTTTCCTTTTTTCACGGTCATTTACGATTTTAAAACCCCCTTTTTATTCACCATTTCTTCCCACATTTTCAACCTTTTTTTTTTCTTTTTCTTTTCTTCTCTCTCTTTTCTTCTTTTTATTAATCACTACATACTGCACCAGGAAATTGTGTGTTTGAAGTAGAAAATGAAGACAGTGTGGAACAAGAAGAACCAAACAAGCCTTCCACATGACATGACCATATTTTGAGGGAAAAGATGATAAACCGCATAGACTGAGTCAAGCGGAATTGAGTGATCTCATTAGAGACCTTGGCCTGTCAAAGGAGAATGCAGGAATTCTTGGGTCTCGACTACAGCAATGGAATCTTCTCCAAAGTGATGTGAGACTCTCACAGTACAGAAAACGTCACATGGAACTGCTTCTCTTTTTTGAGAAGAAAAATAATCTTGTTCTTTGCTGCGACATTAATGGTTTGATGAAATCTTTGAATCTGAGCCATGATCCAACTGAATGGAGGCTATTCATTGACTCCTCCAAGCTTAGTTTGAAATCTGTGTTACTTCACAACGGGAACCTCCTTTCATCTACTCCTGTTGGTCATGTTGTTCAAATGAAGGAGACATATGCAAATATGACAGCTCCCTTGGACTCAATTAAATATCATGAATACAGATGGAAAATCTGTGGTGATCTAAAAGTCACTGGGTTACACAAAGCATTGCTGCTTCTTGTGTATGTGAGACAGTAGAGATAGGAAATTGCATTATATTAAAGAATACTGGCCTGCAAGAAATTTTCGCCCTAGCGAGAAAAATGTCGTTGCCAAGCCTCTTGTGGACCCAAAAGACGTTCTTCTTCCACCTCTGCATATCAAGCTGGGTTTGATTAAAAACTTTGTCATAGCTATGAACCGAGAAGGACGGGCCTTTAAGCACATAAGAGAGAAATTTTCGAAATTAAGTGATGCAAAAGTTAAGGAAGGCATTTTTGTCGGATCACAAATAAGAGAACTTGTAAAGGATCCTGCATTTGACCAAATTTTGGAGGGGAAAGAAAAGGAAGCTTGGGAAGCCTTCAAGGGTGTTGTTCACGGATTTTTAGGCAACCAGAGAGATGACAACTACAAGCATTTGGTGACAGTGCTCCTGCAAAAATATCGTAACCTTGGATGCAACGTGTCCCTTAAGATCCATTTTCTCCACTCCCACCTAGACTTTTTCCCTCCTAGTTGTGGAGCTGTTAGTGCTGAAAATGGTGAGAGATTCCACCAGTACATTTCTGTTATGGAACAAAGATATCAGGGCCGTTGGAATGAAGTAGTGCTTGCAGATTACTGTTGGTCTTTGTGTAGGCATTCTGCGGAACTCCATTACAAGAGGCAAGCTAAAAGACGACCAAGTCAATAGGCCACCACATGATTCTCCTCAGACACGACCATCTGCGAAGTATTTTTCCAGCAACTTAGAAGTTTTGGCGTGAAATTACCAGTTAAAAAAATCAAATGCACTTTCATTGTCGTTAGCATGTATGTAATTAATATGTATCCTTTTCTCTCAATCCGTTAATATGTAATACTTCCACCTTGTGTATATTAGAGCTAATAAAATTTTTTCATTGTCATAATTGTTTTTCTCAATCCAAAATTAGTAGGAATTTCCTCATGAAGTGCTTGAAACAATCAAAAATTATTTTTTTATTGCCCAGTGTAATAGGAGAAATGTAAGTGGGAAAGCGACGGTAATACTGATTTTCAGGACGAGTTGGAACTCACGACGTAACGCACACCGTTTAGAGACTGGCCCTTCAAATTGCAAGCATGTGTAAATATGGTGAATAAATTTTGTTGTCAGTGCCTTCCGGAGTGAGCTTACATTAGTGACTTAATTAGTATTTTTTACAATATCATCAAAATACTCTTTGTCATTGATGCATAAATGTGGTGATGAGAGTCTGAACTGTGACGGCAGCGATCAGAGCGACGTCACAGCAGGCGGTAATTACAGATATTCCTAAAAAATGGTTCAAATGGCTCTGAGCACTATGGGACTTAACTTCTGTGGTCATCAGTCCCCTAGAACTTAGAACTACTTAAACCTAACTAACCTAAGGACAGCACACACATCCATGCCCGAGGCAGGATTCGAACCTGCGACCGTAGCAGTCGCGCGGTTCCGGACTCAGCGCCTAGAACCGCACGGCCACTGCTGGAGTGGTCTAGCGGTTCTAGGCGCTGCAGTCCGGAACCGCGCGACTGCTACGGTCGTAGGTTCGAATCCTGCTTCGGGCATGGATGTGTGTGATTTCCTATTTTTTGCGAAGACACGTAAATTTCATTCGGAATATAGAGTTGAATGTTTAGGGACAGTTGCGAATTTTGTCAGCCGTTTGGAAGATATTCACGACCACAGTAATCAGCAATGCACGTACTCATGTCATTGTTGTATGACATTTTTCCTCTTTTGTGAGTGTGGCTGAGTTTAAATTTTATGTTTTGAATGAATGCTGGTATGAGGTTTTTGAAAACCACAGTTGTTCCAAGGCGTCTATTGTATTATGTGCTGAAAACCAAGCAATAGGTTTATTACTCGGAAGTACGGTTTTCGTTCACTTCCTTTTTTTACGTCCACTTTATTTTTGAGGAAAGAAATTTTCATTTTTTTGTGATTTCGTGTGAATCGTCCGATACACTCACTATCGTATATTTCCTTAGAGAGTTAACAAAGATGAAGCCATTGGGATATTACGTCAGATTGTACACGATGCAAAAGCTCTGCATTGGCAGCGTTTACTGGCACTCTGAACATTCTGGAATATACGGCCGGGTCACATTGTGTTATTGGGAAAAAGCTTTGAGGATTTGTACAGGTGTACTCCAGGACGCAAGTCAGTATTTCAACACCAGTTGCGCAAAAAAAAAGAAAAAAAAACTGAAAACTGTAAATAAGGTCACTGTTACAAGAAGCTACGTTCGCCATACTCATGATTTTTTTTTTAAAAAAACTTGCATTTAACGAGATACAAAATATCAAATACTCTTTTGTTTATGTAACACGTTTCAGGTGAAATTTGCAAAGTTTTTCATATGCTACAGAAACATAAGACAATCGACGGTATTTCTTTCTTTATTAAAATTACTTCAAAATATACATCTCTAGATTTTATGTATGAAACAAGACTTTCGTTTCATTGACACATCGCAAAGTGAGAATCAGTCAGAGTTGCTTATAAGAAGACACGTAAGAACGTTGCGGTCGCCGCCGTTGCCGCTGCGTCTTCTCTCCGCTCCGGCGTTCAGGGCGAGGTCAGGAGGGGCCTGTTGTTCACGACCACAACTGCAACACACAACACAACAACATTGTTCACGACCACAACTGCAACACACAACACAACAACATTGTGCACGACCACAACTGCAACACACAACACAACAACATTGTTCACGACCACAACTGCAACACACAACACAACAACATTGTGCACGACCAAAACTGCAACACACAACACAACAACATTGTGCACGACCAATACTGCAACACACATCACAACAGCACAGCAATACGGTGCGAGTCCCGCCTTACTTCACTTGCGTTTTATAACTTGTAATGTAGAGGGAATTGTAAATGTGTCATAGTGCTATGCTTTCATATGTGTCATCCACTCTATTGGTAATTGGCAACCAATGCTGTACAATCGCAATAAAGTCACGAGATGTTCAATTGACTCTTTTATTAGAACATGTTGCGCGTTTCGGGATTACACCCATCTTCAGACACATGTTACAAGAAAAGTACAAAAATAATCGAACAGCACACTCGACACGTCTCAGCGTTACAGAAAATGAGATCTGGTCATGTGAGTTACATACCACAAACTTCAACTCCTTCCTAACCAACCAGGCGTACAACTCCAAGAAAGTGTCGAATAACATATGACTGTCCGGTTGCTAGTCCTAATTACACTACTGGTCATTAAAATTGCTACACCACGAAGATGACGTGCTACAGACGCGAAATTTAACCGACAGGAAGAAGATGCTGTGGTATGCAAATGATTAGCTTCTAAGAGCATTCACACAAGGTTAGCGCCGGTGGCGACACCTACAACGTGCTGACGTGAGGAAAGTTTCCAACCGATTTCTCATACACAAACAGCACTTGACCGGCGTTGCCTGGTGAAACGTTTTTGTGATGCCTCGTGTAAGGAGAAGAAATGCGTACTATCGCATTTCAGACTTGGATAAAGGTCGGATTGTAGCCTATCGCGATTGCGGTTTATCGTATCGCGACATTGCTGCTCGCATCGGTCGAGATCGAATAACTGTTGGCATAATATGGAATCGGTGGGTTCAGGAGGGTAATACGTAACGTCATGCTGGATGCCGACGGCCCCGTATCACTAGCAGTCGAGATGACAGGCATCTTATCCACACAGCTGTAACATTTCGTGCACCCACGTCTCGATCCCTGAGTCAACAGATGGGGACGTTTGCAAGACAACAACCATCTGCACGAGCAGTTCGATGACGTTTGCAGCAGCACGGACTGTCAGGTCGGAGACCGTGGCTACGGTAACCCTTGACGCTGCATCACAGACAGGAGCGCCTGCGATGGTGTACTCTGCGACGAACCTGGGTGCACGAATGGCAAACCATCATTTTTTTCGGATGAATCCAGGTTCTGTTTACAGCATCATGATGGTCGCATCCGTGTTTGCCGACATCACGGTGAACGCAAATTGGAAGCGTGTATTCGTCATCGCCGTACTGGCGTATCACCCGGCGTGATGGTATAGGGTGCCATCGGTTACACGTCTCGGTCACCTCTTGTTCGCATTGACGGCACTTTGAACAGTGGACGTTACATTTCAGATTTGTTACGACCCTTGGCTCTACTCTTCATTCGATCCCTGCGAAACCCTACATTTCAGCAGGATAATGCACGACCGCATGTTGCAGGTCCTGTATGGGCCTTTCTGGATACAGAAAATGTTCGACTGCTGCCCTGGCCAGCACATTCTCCAGATCTCTCACCAACTGAAAACGTCTGGTCAATGGTGGCCGAGCAACTGGCTCGTCACAATACGCCAGTCACTACTCTCGATGAACTATGGTATCGTGTTGAAGCTGCACGGGCAGCTGTACCTGTACACGCCATCCGAGCTCAGTTTGACTCAATGCCCAGGCGTATCGAGGCCGTTACTACGGCCAGAGGTGGTTGTTCAGGGTACTGATTTTTCAGGATCTATGCACCCAAATTGCGTGAAAATGTAATCACATGTCAGTTCTAGTATAATATACTTGCCCAATGAATACCAGTTTGTCATCTGCATTTCATCTTGGTGCAGCAATTTTAATGGCCAGTAGTGTAGACCCTGTTAGATGTTATATGTTGAGTGTATTATTATTAAATGGCATGTGAACGCATGGAGCCCCCTACCGAGGGCGCTCCGCTGCTAGTCGACTTGTTTGGCGTCAGTTTACGCTCTGCTTCAGGACTGCTCGTGTCGCAGCTGTAGTCGTATGTTGTCGGACACTTTCTTTGAGTTGTCGAGGCTGTACGCCTGGTTGGTTAGGAAGGAGTTCAAGTTTGTGGTATGTATCTCGTATGACCAGATCCTATTTTCTGTAACGTTGAGACGTGTTGAGTGTGCTGTTCACTTATGTTTTGTACTTTCTGGTAACATATGTCTGAAGACGGGTGTAATACCGAAGCGCGTAACATGTTCTAATAAAAGAGTCAATTGAACATCCCGTGACTTTATTGCTATTGTACAGCACTGGTTGCCAATTATTGACATAAAAACGATCTCAGCCCCTAGACGGGATTTTATGTCCTGTGTATCCTCAACTAATACTACTAATACCTTCAGGTATTGTTGAAAGGAAAGTGCGAGTATTAGTTGAGGACCAATTGGATGAAAATCAGTGTGGGTTTAGGCCTCTTGGAGGTTGTCAGGACCAGATCTTTAGCTTACGGCAAATAATGGAGAAGTGTTGTGAGTGGAACAGGGAATTGTATCTATGCTTTATAGATCTAGAAAAGCCATATGACCGGGTTCCTAGGAGGAAGTTATTGTCTGTTGTACAAGATTATGGATTAGGAGGCAAACTTTTGCAAGCGATTAAAGGTCTTTACATGGATAGTCAGGCAGCAGTTAGAGTTGACGGTAAATTGAGTTCACGGTTCAGAGTAGTTTCAGGGGTAAGACAAGGCTGCAACCTGTCTCCACTGTTGTTCATATTATTTATGGATCATACGTTGAAAACAATAGACTGGCTGGGTGAGATTAAGATATGTGAACACAAAATAAGCAGTCTTGCATATGCGGATGACTTAGTTGTGATGGCAGATTCGATTGGAAGTTTGCAAAGTAATATTTCAGAGCTAGATCAGAAATGTAAGGACTATGGTATGAAGATTAGCATCTCCAAAACGAAAGTAATGTCAGTGGGAAAGAAATATAAACGGATTGAGTGCCAAATAGGAGGAACAGAGTTAGAACAGGTGGACGGTTTCAAGTACTTAGGATGCATATTCTCGCAGGATGGCAACATAGTGAAAGAACTGGAAGCGAGGTGTAGCAAAGCTAATGCAGTGAGCGCTCAGCTACGATCTACTCTCTTCTGCAAGAAGGAAGTCAGTACCAAGACTAAGCTATCTGTGCACCGTTCAATCTTTCGAGCAACTTTGTTGTATGGGAGCGAAAGCTGGGTGGATTCAGGTTACCTTATCAACAAGGTTGGGGTTACGGATATGAAAGTAGCTAGGATGATTGCAGGTACTAGTAGATGGGAACAATAGCAGGAGGGTGTCCACAATGAGGAAATCAAAGAAAAACTGGGAATGAACTCTATAGATGTAGCAGTCAGGGCGAACAGGCTTAGATGGTGGGGTCATGTTACACGCATGGGAGAAGCTAGGTTACCCAAGAGACTCGTGGATTCAGCAGTAGAGGGTAGGAGCAGTCGGGGCAGACCGAGGAGAAGGTACCTGGATTCGGTTAAGAATGATTTTGAAGTAATAGGTTTAACATCAGAAGAGGCACCAATGTTAGCACTGAATATGGGATCATGGAGGAACTGTATAAGGGGGGCTATGCTCCAGACTGAACGCTGAAAGGCATAATCAGTCTTAAATGATGATGATGATGATGATGATGATGTATGTCATCACCCACTCTGGTCTAAGAATGCAACGCAATAAAGATATCGGAACTGAAGATACAAAGTCACGTTGCTGAGAACAACACGCAGCAGACATGTCACCTGATGTTGCGTGACGGACATGCTGAGAAGGCGCAGTCAGGAGGGAAGGAAACGGACGAGTATAAGAAAGATTGTTAAAGGGTGGAAGCACACAAAGGAAAAAAATATATATCAGGAGTCAAACTCCGCAGAGAAGAGAAACATCAACACTGTTTTTACGGATGACGTTAACACTTTGGCACTTGGACTGTGCATCTCACTACTGCAGCACCCACTAATACCTGCGCACGCTGGCCAACTTGGAAACGTAAGCGCGAGGCTGAAGTGCCGGACTGAGCACGTGTCGCTGGAAAGTCAGTGTCAGGCTGAAGTGCCGGACTGAGCACGTGTCGCTGGAAAGTCAGTGTCAGGCTGAAGTGCCGGACTGAGCACGTGTCGCTGGAAAGTCAGTGTCAGGCTGAAGTGCCGGACTGAGCACGTGTCGCTGGAAAGTCAGTGTCAGGCTGAAGTGCCGGACTGAGCACGTGTCGCTGGAAAGTCAGTGTCAGGCTGAAGTGCCGGACTGAGCACGTGTCGCTGGAAAGTCAGTGTCAGGCTGAAGTGCCGGACTGAGCACGTGTCGCTGGAAAATCAGTGTCAGGCTGAAGTGCCGGACTGAGCACGTGTCGCTGGAAAGTCAGTGTCAGGCTGAAGTGCCGGACTGAGCACGTGTCGCTGGAAAGTCAGTGTCAGGCTGAAGTGCCGGACTGAGCACGTGTCGCTGGAAAGTCAGTGTCAGGCTGAAGTGCCGGACTGAGCACGTGTCGCTGGAAAGTCAGTGTCAGGCTGAAGTGCCGGACTGAGCACGTGTCGCTGGAAAGTCAGTGTCAGGCTGAAGTGCCGGACTGAGCACGTGTCGCTGGAAAGTCAGTGTCAGGCTGAAGTGCCGGACTGAGCACGTGTCGCTGGAAAGTCAGTGACCAGCTCGTGGCCCCCAGCACTACTGTGCAAATCGTCTGTTTATCAAAGTTTTGGTCAGTAGCACACCATTGCCGGCAACAGTGGAGGGTTTGATTTTTCTAAAGTCTGCCTGTCTGAACTGCTAGTTATCAGCCATTCACTCGTCATATTAGCCCAAATTATTCTACAGAATGCACTCTGGCATTCGTGTAATACAGGGTGCGTCAGAAAAATGTGTACACACTTTGAACTGCCACAGACTATTTATTTCCCGTTCTACAAGGTTAAATATCTGAACTGCTAGGTATCAGCCATTCACTCGTCGCATTAGTCCAAATTATTCTACAGAATGCACTCTGGCATTCGTGTAATACAGGGTGCGTCAAAAAAATGTGTACACACTTTGAACTGCCACAGACAATTTATTTCCCGTATGTTATGTTTCTTCAACAGGTGGCAGCAGTGGCAAGGAAGTAACTGCAACGTGGCGCACGTGCGCTTGAGCTTTGAAGCACGGAAGCAGATAATTAAGTGGTGCTGGAAGTTTGAGAGTGTAGCTGCGGTTCGAAGACGGTGGAGGAGTGAGTATGGTACGGAACCACCTTCAAGGTTAACGATTACACGTCTACGAGACAAATTCGAAAATCGTGGAACAGTGTGTGATGTGCATAAAGGTCGATCAGGGTGACCTCGTACAGCTACAAGTGACGATTCCCCACAACTGCGGTCTGTGAACTGTTTCAGCGTTCGCCTGAAAAATCGCCGAAGCAAGCGGCACGTGAGAGTAATGTAAGTGCTAGTAGTGTGCTACGCATTCTGAAGAAAGGCAAGTTTCGTGTGGCTGGTGCAACAGCTAAGTGACGACGATCCACATCGAAGGTTGGAATTTTGTTAATGCGTTCAGGAGATGGTGAGACGTGAACCGGGATTTACGGGTAGCATAATTTGGTCGGATGAAGCCCAATTCAAACTCAGTGGAACTGTCAATATGCACAATTGTGTGTACTGGGCTGAAGATAATCCTCACATTACAGTCGAAAAGGCTGTGAATTTGCCAGGTGTAAATGTGTGGCGTGGTTTGTCTGCAAGGGGACTCATTGGGCCTTTCCGCTTTGAAGGTACTGTTACTGGAGAAACGTACCTAACAATGCTTGCCGACACCATATTACCTGCCATTCGTGCATTATACGGTAATGATGAGTTGTGTTTCCAACAAGATGGCGCCCCACCGCACTATCGTAGGGACGTACGAGCATACCTGGATCACAGTGTGCCAGGCCAGTGGGTAGGACGCAGGGGACCGATCGAGTTTCCTGCACGCTCTCCAGACCTCACGCCGCTGGATTTCTTCTTACGGGGCACAGTGAAAGATGAGGCGTACAAACGTACACCGCGTAACCTGGACACACTTTGGAATGAGATTCAGGCGGTGTGCGCACAAATCTCATTGGACACTTTAGTACGATGTACGGAATCAGTGGTGACTCGTACTCAGAAGTGTACTGATGCTGAAGGCCACCAGTTTGAACATTAATCACATTTGCAAAGTACATTTATTTTTCCAATTGGACTTTAAGCTTTCCATTTCCAGAAATTTAACATTGTAGAACGGGGAATAAATTTTCTATGACGCTTCAAAGTGTGTATACACTTTTTTGCCGCGCCATTTATAGTTCACAGCTTGCAAGGGTTAGAGTTTCACGAAATTGTCTTATTTATTTTCCGTGTGCCTCGCAGCAGCAAGTTTAATCAACTTCCAAGGATGAATGTACAGCCAGGCAGCATCCCACCTAGGTCCGAACTTACTCCAAATCCTCGAAAAATTCCGAGTCCAGCTCGGTTCAGATTCGAGTTAAAGTCCTCAGGTGCTGACTGGCAAAAATCACAAGTCGGAATCCACACTCTGCGTCGGCGGTAAAATTTCAAAGTTCGGAATCGTCCTCTCACGAATCAGTACCCTTTAAGTCCACAGATCGAAAATATTAATAAACTCGCAAGAATCTCACTCGATACTTTCGCGAGACATTCAGATCCCCGCCGACCCAGCTGACGCGGAGATGCGTCGCGAAAACCGCCCGAAACCAGCCCGGCCGAGCCAAGATGGCGGCCCGGTATGCGTACTCTCGCTTACCGGTAGGTCACGCGAGCCAAATCGAGTATATCAGCTTCCTGATCATCCACAAGTGTAAATCCATCGATACACACAATGAATATTATGAAATGACCTCCAGATTTTATCGGCTGAAATTAGATTTTTAGTACCCGCGCAAATTTTCGCATAAAATTACACTTTTAACTTGAAAAAATTTTGGTTTTGGTGATGTTACTGTTAAAAATATATAAAGAACCAGCTGGATTACCCAGCTTCGCTCAGAGAGTTGAGATGAAATTGTGCGGTAGTTGGAATAAAAAGATAAATTTTAAACCATGTAAAAAAAACATTGAAAACATATTCTATTTACAGTACTTGTTAATGCATAAGAGGTAAAAAAAATCTGTTGAGACGATATCCTAACTATTTACTATACTTGATTATAAACAACATTTTTCATTTTGTAATCCGTGATATACACTCCTGGAAATTGAAATAAGAACACCGTGAATTCATTGTCCCAGGAAGGGGAAACTTTATTGACACATTCCTGGGGTCACATACATCACATGATCACACTGACAGAACCACAGGCACATAGACACAGGCAACAGAGCATGCACAATATCGGCACTAGTACAGTGTATATCCACCTTTCGCAGCAATGCAGGCTGCTATTCTCCCATGGAGACGATCGTAGAGATGCTGGATGTAGTCCTGTGGAACGGCTTGCCATGCCATTTCCAACTGGCGCCTCAGTTGGACCAGCGTTCGTGCTGGACGTGCAGACCGCGTGAGACGACGCTTCATCCAGTCCCAAACATGCTCAATGGGGGACAGATCCGGAGATCTTGCTGGCCAGGGTAGTTGACTTA
This sequence comes from Schistocerca cancellata, assembly GCF_023864275.1. Lineage (NCBI taxonomy): Eukaryota > Metazoa > Arthropoda > Insecta > Orthoptera > Acrididae > Schistocerca > Schistocerca cancellata. Next base: position 306,588 of record NW_026046819.1, on the reverse strand, counting down.
CACCTTCTAGAGCACGTTGGGTGGCACGGGATACATGCGGACGTGCATTGTCCTGTTGGAACAGCAAGTTCCCTTGCCGGTCTAGGAATGGTAGAACGATGGCTTCGATGACGGTTTGGATGTACCGTGCACTATTCAGTGTCCCCTCGACGATCACCAGTGGTGTACGGCCAGTGTAGGAGATCGCTCCCCACACCATGATGCCGGGTGTTGCCCCGGTGTGCCTCGGTCGTACGCAGTCCTGATTGTGGCGCTCACCTGCACGGCGCCAAACACGCATACGACCATCACTGGCACCTAGGCAGAAGCGACTCTCATCGCTGAAGACGACACGTCTCCATTCGTCCCTCCATTCACGCCTGTCGCGACACCACTGGAGGCGGGCTGCACGATGTTGGAGCGTGAGCGGAAGACGGCCTAACGGTGTGCGGGACCGTAGCCCAGCTTCATGGAGACGGTTGCGAATGGTCCTCGCCGATACCCCAGGAGCAACAGTGTCCCTAATTTGCTGGGAAGTGGCGGTGCGGTCCCCTACGGCACTGCGTAGGATCCTACGGTCTTGGCGTGCATCCGTGCGTCGCTGCGGTCCGGTCCCAGGTCGACGGGCACGTGCACCTTCCGCCGACCACTGGCGACAACATCGATGTACTGTGGAGACCTCACGCCCCACGTGTTGAGCAATTCGGCGGTACGTCCACCCGGCCTCTCGCATGCCCACTATACGACCTCGCTCAAAGTCCGTCAACTGCACATACGGTTCACGTCCACGCTGTCGCGGCATGCTACCAGTGTTAAAGACTGCGATGGAGCTCCGTATGCCACGGCAAACTAGCTGACACTGACGGCGGCGGTGCACAAATGCTGCGCAGCTAGCGCCATTCGACGGCCAACACCGCGGTTCCTGGTGTGTCCGCTGTGCCGTGCGTGTGATCATTGCTTGTACAGCCCTCTCGCAGTGTCCGGAGCAAGTATGGTGGGTCTGACACACCGGTGTCAATGTGTTCTTTTTTCCATTTCCAGGAGTGTATATGCACAAATTTTTCGAATTTCCAACTAGAGAGCAAGCTACGTATAGTTTACCGTGAGAGAAGCAGTAGTCTTCATGAGGTTCAAGCTTCAATACTTTAAAATTTTCAATAGAATTCTTTAGGGTATCAGACCGCATCGTCATAATTTAAAATGCGCCAACGTTTCGGCCAGCGTTGCAGCTAGCCTTCATCAGGGCCTTACGTTAAACTGAGTTTAACGTAAGGCCCTGATGAAGGCTAGCTGCAACGCTGGCCGAAACGTTGGCGCATTTTAAATTATGACGATGCGGTCTGATACCATGAAGAATTCTATTGAAGATGACAACGGCCACGGAAGCCTACGCTTACTTTAAAATTTGTCCTTGCGCTTTGTTAATTGTAAAACTGTAGGCTATTTTGGCTGGAAATTGCAGCCTTTTAAATTGGAAAGCAGTTTAGTAGAGACCAGTGGTGTTGTGAGGATAAATAGTGTGTCCTTGGTACTACCCAGTCACAAGTTCGGCTTCGGTGAGGTTGTTCGATAGCTGTTCCACGATCACTCTCGTTCCAATACAAAGTTTTGGTGAGTTGAGACTTCTGAATAGTTTGATCCGAGATCCAGTTTTAAGTGTAAGGCAGCGTAATCACATTCATCTACATCTACATCCATACTCCGCAAGCCACCTGACGATGTGTGGCGGAGGGTACCTTGAGTACCTCTATCGGTTCTCCCTTCTATTCCAGTTTCGTATTGTTCGTGGAAAGAAAGTGTCGATATGCCTCTGTGTGGGCTCTAATCTCTCTGATTTTATTCTCACGGTCTCTTCGCGTGATATACGTAGGAGGGAGCAATATACTGCTCGACTCCTCGGTGAAGGTATGTTCTCGAAACTTCAACAAAAGCCCGTACAGAGCTACTGAGCGTCTCTCCTTCAGAGTCTTCCACTGGAGTTTATCTATCATCTCCGTAACGCTTTCGCGATTACTGAATGATCCTGTAACGAAGCGCGCTGCTGTCCGTCGGATCTTCTCTATCTCGTCTATCGACCCTATCTGGTACGGATCCCACACTGCTGAGCAGTATTCGAGCAGTGGGCGAACAAGCGTGCTGTAACCTACTTCCTTTGTTTTCGGATTGCATTTCCTTAGGATTCTTCCAATGAAGCTCTGTCTGGCATCTGCTTTACCGACGATCAACTGTATATGATCATTCCATTTTAAATCACTCCTAGTGCGTACTCCCAGATAATTTATGGAATTAACTGCTTCCAGGTGCTGACCTGCTATATTGTAGCTAAATGATAAGGGATGTTTCTTTCTGTGTATTTGCAGCACATTACACTTGTCTACACTGAGATTCGGTTGCCATTCCCTGCACCATGCGTCAAATCGTTGCAGATCCTGCTGCATTTCAGTACAATTTTCCGTTGTTACAACCTCTCGATATACCACAGCATCATCCGCAAAAAGCCTCAGTGAACTGCCGATGTCATCCACCAGGTCATTTATGTATATTGTGAATAGCAACGGTCCTACGACACTCCCCTGCGACACACCTGAAATCACTCTTACTTCGGAAGACTTCTCTCCATTAACAATGACATGCTGCGTTCTGTTATCTAGGAATTTTTCAATCCAGTCACACAATTGGTGTGATAGTCCATATGCTCTTATTTTGTTCATTAAACGACTGTGGGGAACTGTATAGAACGCCTTGCGGAAGTCAAGAAACACGGCATCTACCTGCGAACCCGTGTCTACGGCCCTCTGAGTCTCGTGGACGAATAGCGCGAGCTGGGTTTCACATGACCGTGTTTTTCGAAACCCATGCTGATTCCTACAGAGTAGATTTCTAGTCTCCAGAGAAGTCATTATACTCGAACATTATACGTGTTCCAAAATTCTACAACTCGTAGACGTTAGAGATATGGGTCTACAGGTCCGCACATCTGTTGGACGTCCCTTCTTGAAAACGGGGATAACCTGTGCCCTTTTCCAGCCCAACAACAACAACACCGGCCGAGTTATTCGCCTGCACGCACCAGGCGGCGCCGCCAAAGCGTCTCCAGCAGATCCGTCGCTGGCGGAGATGCGGGCTAAGCGAAGCGCCGGCGTCGCCAGACACGGCTGCCACCCTTACGGAAGGAGGGCAGACTGCCTCCATTTCGCCCTAAAACTACCGTCGAACGTAGCCGAAGAGCGATTCCCGGCATGTAAAACCACAAGAGCATCTGGACGGGTAGACGCTATAAACCGAGCTAAAACTGTCTTCTGGGACGAATGCACAACGGCATATGGAAAAAAAGATCACTCTAACCCGTTGACAGAACATTGGGAGAACTGCGAGGAAAGTCAGAAGCGACGGGGGAGACGCTCTACTCATACTCTCGGGAGATTTCCGACGAACACTTCGAGTTATCCCCACGTCAGCACCAGCAGACGAGTTCAGTGCATGCTTTTTTTTTAAAAAAAAAGTCTGTGGGCAAACATTCAAATACTGCGAATAACAAAAGATATGAGAGCTAAACCATCGAAAGACGAAACAACAGCACAGTCTGCGCAGTTTTAGAAATAGACCTGTGCCCTTTTACAGTCCTTTGGAACGCTACGCTCTTCTAGATCTCTAGAAGAGCATAGGGATCCAAAGGACTGGAAAAGGGGACAGGTCATCCCCGTTTTCAAGAAGGGACGTCCAACAGATGTGCAGAACTATAGACCTATATCTCTAACGTCGATCAGTTGTAGAATTTTGGAACACGTATTATGTTCGAGTATAGTGACTTTTATGGAGACTAGAAATCTACTCTGTAGGAATCGGCATGGGTTTCGAAATAGACGGTCGTGTGAAACCCAGCTCGCGCTATTCGTCCACGAGACTCAGAGGGCCACAGACACGGGTTCCCAGGTAGATGCCGTGTTTCTTGACTTCCGCAAGGCGTTTGATTCGGTTCCCCACAGTCGTTTAATGAACAAAGTAAGAGCATATGGACTATCAGACCAATTGTGTGATTGGATTGAAGAGTTCCTAGATAACAGGACGCAGCATGTCATTCTCAATGGAGAGAAGTCTTCCGAAGTAAGAGTGATTTCAGGTGTGCCGCAGGGGAGTGTCGTAGGACCGTTGCTATTCACAATATACATAAATGACCTGGTGGATGACATCGGAAGTTCACTGAGGCTTTTTGCAGATGATGCTGTGGTGTATCGAGAGGTTGTAACAATGGAAAATTGTACTGAAATGCAGGAGGATCTGCAACGAGTTGACGCATGGTGCAGGGAATGGCAATTGAATCTCAATGTATACAAGTGTAATGTGCTGCGAATACATAGAAAGGAAGATATTTATCATTTAGCTACAATATAGCAGGTCAGCAACTGGAAGCAGTTAATTCCATGAATTATCTGGGAGTACGCATTGGGAGTGATTTAAAATGGAATGATCATATAAAGTTGATCGTCGGTAAAGCAGATGCCAGACACATTCATGGGAAGAATCCTAAGGAAATGCAATGCGAAAACAAAGGAAGTAGGTTACAGTACGCTTGTTCGCCCACTGCTCGAATACTGCTCAGCAGTGTGGGATCCGTACCAGACAGGGTTGATAGAAGAGATAGACAAGATCCAACGGAGAGCAGCGCGCTTCGTTACAAGATCATTTAGTAATCGCGAAAGCGTTAGGGAGATGATAGATAAACTCCAGTGGAAGACTCTGCAGGAGAGACGCTCAGTAGCTCGGTACGGGCTTTTGTAGAAGTTTCGAGAACATACCTTCACCGAGGAGTCCAGCAGTATATTGCTCCCTGCTACGTATATCTCGCGAAGGGACCGTGAGGATAAAATCAGAGAGATTAGAGCCCACACAGAGGCATACCGACAATCCTTCTTGCCACGAACAATACGAGACTGGAATAGAAGGGAGAACCGATAGAGGTACTCAAGGTACCCTCCGCCACACATCTTCAGGTGGCTTGCGGAGTATGGATGTAGATGTAGATGTAGATCCAGTGCACGATAGCGCTGTAAGTTTCCTTTTGATTGTCACTGAGGAGCGTTTATACCCCGTCGAGGTATCACCCTGGTTACCCACACACGACTGTTCCTCTCCACTCACGCACTGCACCACTTTTTCGTTTCCTGCCTTTGTCACTGACAATAAACTGTCGCTCGAACCGACGACGGGTCTGGTTTTATGCGCGCCTACCGATGGGCGGCACCATCAGTGGTGAATTCCAGAACATTCTACAACACTCGAGAGTGTTCCACAACGTACTGGGATGTTGCCCAACGTTTTGGAGCAGACCGGAATGTTCCAGACTATTCCCGAACATTCCACAATATTCAGGATCATCGTGGAACATTCCGGAACAGCGTGGAATGTTGTAGAATGATCTCGAATACTCTCGAATGTTCTGGAATGTTCTCGAATATCTCCGGAATGTTCTGGAAATTATTAGATCTTCGAAGACACGCCTTTCTTCACGGATGGGGGACAGAGGGCTACCACACCGTATGACTCCCTCGATCACACTACGACTCGTTTCTGAGTTTGAGCGCCACCGACGTGGTACACCTGCTCTCACATATTACACACTGAAGCGCCAAAGAAACTGGTACAGGCACGCGTATTCAAATGCAGAGATATGTGAACAGGCAGAACAGGGCGCCGCCTGTGTAAGACCAGTGCGTGGCGCCCTTGTCAGATCTGTCACTGCGGCTACGATGGCAGGTTAGCCAGCCTCCACCGGTTTGCACAGCCTCCCCTACCGACGTGAAGGGTCTGCAGACTCGCGAGGTTGTCCTCACACCTGTACACGTCCGTCCGCTCTATACAACTCGAAACGAGACTCGCCCGACCAGGGAACACGTTTCCAGTCATCGACAGTCCACTGTCGGCGTTGACGGGCCCAGGCGAGGCGTAAAGCTTTCTGTCATGCAGTCATCGAGCGTACGCGAATGGATCTTCGGCTCCGAAAGCCCGTATCGATGATGTTTTGTCGAATGGTTCGCACACTGACACTTGTTGACGGCCCAGCACTGAAATCTGCAGCAATTTGCGGAAGGGCTGTTCTTCTGTCACGTCGAACGATTTTCTTCAGTCGTTGTCGGTCCTGTTCTTGCAGGATCTTTTTCCCGTCACAGCGATGTCGGAGATTCGATGTTCTACCGGATTCCTGATATTCACAGTACATTCGTGGAATGGTCGTACGGGAAAATCCCCACTTCATCGCTGCCTCCGGGATGCCGTGCCCCGTCGCTTGCGTGGCAGCTGTACCACCAGGTTCAGACTCACTTAAATCTCGATAACCTGCCATTGCAGCAGCAGTAACAAAAAAAAAAATGGTTCAAATGGCTCTAAGCACTACGGGACTTAACATCGGAGGTCATCAGTCCCCTAGACTTTGAAACTACTTACACCTAACCAACCTAAGGACGTAACAGACATCCATGCCCGAGGCAGGATTCGAAACTGCGACCGTAGCAGCAGCGCAGTTCCGGACTGAAGCGCCTAGGACCGCTCGGCCACAGCGGCCGGCCCGAGCAGTAGCAGATCTAACAGCTGCACCAGACACCTGTCGCCTTATACAGGGTGGTCCATTGATCGTGACCGGGCCAGATATCTCACGAAAGAAGCGTCAAACGAAAAAACTACAAAGAACGAAACTCGTCTAGCTTGAAGGGGAAAACCAGGTGGCGCTATCGTTGGCCTGCTAGATGGCGCTGCCATACGTCTAACGGATATCAGTTGCGTTTTTTTTTTTAAAGAAACCCCCATTTTTATTACATATTCTTGTAGTACGTAAGGAAATATGAATGTTTTATATGGACCACTTTTTTCGCTTTGTGATACATGGCGCTGTAATAGTCACCAACGTATAAGTACGTGGTATCACGTAACATTCCCCCAGTGCGAACGGTATTTGCTTCGTGATAGATTACCCGTGTTAAAATGTCCGTTTACCAATTGCGGAAAAGGTCGTTATTGTGTTGATGAATGGCTATTGTGATCAAAATGCCCAACGGGCGTGTGCTACGTATGCTGCTTGGTATCCTGGACGACATCATCCAAGTGTCCGGACCTTTCGCCGGACAGTTACGTTATTTGAGGAAACAGGAAGTGTTCAGCCACATGTGAAACGTCAACCACGACCTGCAACAAATGATGATGCCCAAGTAGGTGTTTCAGCTGCTGTCGCGGCTAATCCGCAGATCTGTAGCAGACAAATTGCGCGAGAATAGGGAATCTCAGAAACGTCGGTGTTGAGAATCCTAGATCAACTTCGATTGCACCCGTACCATATTTCTATGCACCAGGAATTGCATGGCGACGACTTTGAACGTCGTGTACAGTTCTGCCACTGGGCACAAGGGAAATTACGGGACGATGACAGATTTTTTGCACACGTTCTATTTAGCGACGAAGTGTCATTCACCAACAGCGGTAACGTAAAGCGGCATAATATGCACTACTGGGCAACGGAAAATCCACAAGTGGAACATCAGCGATGTTGGCGGGTTAATGTATGCTGCGGCACTATGGGAGGAAGGATAATTGCCCCCCATTTTATCGATTGCAATCTAAATATTGCAATGTATGCTTGTTTCCTACGTAGTGTTCTACCGATGTTACTACAAGATGTTTCACTGCATGACAGAATGGCGATGTACTTCCAACATGATGGATGTCCGGCACATAGCTCGCGTGCGGTTGAAGCGGTATTGAATAGCATATTTCGTGACAGGTGGATTGATCGTCGAAGCACCATACCGTGGCCCGCACGTTCACCGGATCTGACGTCCCCGGATTTCTTTCTGTTGGGAAAGTTGAAGGCTATTTGCTATCGTGATCCACCGACAACGCCTGACAACATGCGTCAGGGCATTGTCAATGCATGTGCGAACATTACGGAAGGCGAACTGCTCGCTGTTGAGAGGAATGTCGTTACACGTATTGCCAAATGCACTGAGGTCGACGGACATCATTTTGAGCATTTACTGCATTAACCCTAACACACCGAAGCCTTTTCTTCTAACTTGGATGCCTAAGGGAGGGGGGGGGGGGGGTTCGGCGAGAGGTATTAAATAAGTTTACTGACGAAAAATTAGAACTTTCAAAATGGTTTATGTATTTTAACTAAGGCATCGGTTTATAAATGTTGTTCATTGTTATAAATATTGGATTGAGTGAATAAAAAATTGACATACTACAATACAAAATACAGATGTGTTTATATACAATAGACCACTCTGAATCCTCAACTTCAAGGCAAGAGACACACTTCACAATTTTTTCTAAATGTGTGTTACAAAGATGTTTATGACACTGTCCACAATTCTGTTTTGGTTCACTTAGATCGCTGTACTTGTGCTTCTTCGTTTTAGCTTCTCTTACACAAATATGGCGCCGACCTTTCCCTGCAGGAGGCTGACGTGCTTCTGTTGTCACTTCTTTGATTTTCTTTTGTGGAATAGTCTCCATTGATTGAACAATTTGGTTAGATAACCCTACTGCATTGGCACTTCTTTCTTCTACCTGCAATTTGACTAGTTCCATCCCACCTTGCAGTAGATAAAGTTTCCGTTTGTCGTGTTTCTTTTCATTCCATCTCGGATGTTGCTGGATGAATATGGTGGTTGCATTGACAGCACAAATGTCGATGAGAGAGTAAAATACAGGTAGAGGCCATCTCTTTGTTCCCCTCTTGCAGGTGTACATACGCGCCATTTGATCAATGGTATCAATTCCACCTTTAGTGGAATTATAATATGCATTTATCTCGGTTTTATTCTTCTCTCCTCCAACAGTGCCTTTATCTTGGTGCATTGTTGACATCATCAGTAATTTTTTACTCGGTTTCGTTTTTGCTGTGTAGGACACCAAAGTTGCTGGAGGCCTACGTGTTGGGAACTGCACTAGCTCACTGCAGGTTTACAAGATAAATAACAGCTGACTGACACCAACAATCACTTCCTCTGAAAGTAAACCGATTGTTGCGAATAACAAGAATACCAACCAACAAGAAACTAACTTGCATTGTTGTAGAAATGAGAAATACGAAATCCTACTAAGGGAAATTTTCTATAGCGTGTAAACCTAAGGGGTGGTTGGGGGGGTTTGTTGGACTCATAACAACTTTATTTATTTTTTCTTTCAAAGCAGGAATGTTCTATAAAATATATTGACACTAACGTTTCATAAAATAGCCAACAAACAATAACTCAAAGGGAATATGTAGTATGAAAGTTACTTGGGCAAAAGCAGGGGACATAAAAAAATTGTGGGTTCAACGAACCCCTCCTTAGATGTCCGAGGGTTAATGAGGTATTTACAGGTAACCGCGCTATAACAGCATGCGTTCTGAGGAAGTTCACAAAGGTACATGTATCACATTGGAACAACCGAAATAAAATGTTCAAACGTACCTACATTCTGTATTTCAGTTTGAAAAACCTACCTGTTACCAACTGTTCGTCTAAAATTGTGAGCCGTATGTTTGTGACTATTACAGCGCCATCTATCACAAAGCGAGAAAAGTGGTGCAACTAAAACATTCATATTTCCTTACGTACTACACGAATATCTAATAAAAAATGGGGGTTCCTATTTAAAAGAAGCGGAGTTGATATCCGTTTGACCCATGGCAGCGCCATCTAGCGGGCCAACCATAGCGCCATCTGGTTTCCTCATTGAAGCTAGGCAAGTTTCGTTCTTTGTAGTTTTTTCGTTTGACGTTTATTTGGTGAGATATTTGGCCCGGTCACGATCAATGGACCTGCCTGTATAGTAGTTGCCCACGGCAGCGCCGTCTTCTTCCTGTTTACATATGTCTGCATTTGAATACGCATGCCTGTTCCAGTTTCTTCGGGGCTTCACTGCATCTCCTAGGCTAGCATCCTCGGCTGAGGCGCAGCGCACTTGCGTGGCAACGCCCCCGCTGGAACGCCCCCGCCCCCGCTGGAACGCCCCCGCCGGCCGCTCCAGCACACTCATACTCACTCTCGCCCCGCCTCACCCTGCGGCCGCAGCAGCAGCAGCAGCAGCACGCTATGAGGGCTATGAGGACGACCGCCGCCGCTATGGCCCCCAGCGTCACGTAGGTAGTGCTGCAACAAAAACAAAACACACGTCTAGTTCGTTAATGAAACGCATTCCGTGTGCTGTCTACACAGGTGTTACAGTTCCACAGCTCGCGGTCTAGTGGCTAGTGCTGCTGCCTCTGAAGCACAGGGCCCCGGGTTCAGTTCCCGGCCGGGTTGGGGATTTTCTCTGCTCAGGTACTAGGACTCTGTGTTCATCACCACCATCACCATCACCATCATCATTCGTGACAGTTGCTACATTGCACTGTGTAAAAATTAGGACTTTTCACAGGCGCTGATGACCGTGCAGTTGAGCACCTTCCCAAACTAAACATCATTTATTTATTTATTTACTTATTTATTGTTTCGTGAGACCAAATTAAGGAGAAGTCTCCATGGTCATGGAACGAGTAAATACATGAAATTATAACACGATAGTAGAAACAGATAAAATGAAATACAAGAAACGTATTCACGCGACAATTCGTAAGTTTAAACAAAGAAAATCAACAATGTAACACTGGAATTTTGTGGTAGCTTATTGAAAATGTATGCAGCAGAATACTGCACTCCTTTCTGCACAAGAGTCCAGGAAGTGCATTCCACATGCAGATTTGATTTCTGCCTAGTATTAACCGAGTGAAAGCTGCTAACTCTTGGGAATAAGCTAATATTGCTAACAACAAACGACATTAAACAAAATATATACTGTGAGGGCAATGTCAGAATTCCCAGACTATTGAATAAGGGTCGACAAGAGGTTCTCGAACTTACACCACACATAGCTCGAACAGCCCGTTTTTGAGCCAAAAAAACCCTATTTGAATCAGAAGAATTATCCCAAAAAATAATACCATATGACATAAGCGTATGAAAATATGCGAAGTACACTACTTTTCTTGTTGAACTGTCACTTATTTCAGATACTGTTCTAATGGTAAATAAAGCAGCATTTAGTTTCTGAACGAGATCCTGAACACGGGCTTTCCACAACACTTCACTATCCATCCGAACTCCTAGGATCTTGAACTGATCCGTCTCGCTTATAATATGCCCATACTGTCTGATCAAAATATCGGTTCTTGTGGAATTGTGAGTTAGAAACTGTAAAAACTAAGTCTTACTGTGATTTAGCATCAAATTATTCTCCACAAGCCACGAACTTATTTCATGAACTACATTATTTGATAATGTTTCAATATCACATACAGGATTCTTCACTACCAAGCTGGTGTCATCAGCAAACAGAAATATTTTTGAATCACCTGTAATACTAGAAAGCATATCATTTATATAAATAAGAAACAGTAGTGGCACCAGCACCGACCCTTGGGGAACGCCCCACTTAACAGTGCCCAATTGGGACTGAACATCACAACCACTCTCAATATTGCGGAGAATTACCTTCTGGTTTCTGTTCTAAATGTAAGAGGCGAACCAATTGTAAGGTACTCCCCTTACTCCATAATGGTCCAACTTCTGCAGTAATATTTTGTGGTCTACCCAGTGAAAAGCCTTCGTTAAATCAAAGAAAACACCTAGCGTTCGCAACCTTTTATTTAATTCGTCCAAAACCTCACAGAGAAAAGAGAATATAGCATTTTCAGTCGTTAAATCATTTGTAAAACAAAACTGTACATTTGACAGCAAATTATGTGAATTTAAATGCTCCAGTAACCTTGTATATACAACCTTCTCCATAACTTTAGCAAACATAATGATCATCATATGAAACTTCCTGGCAGATTAAAACTGTGTGTAGGACCGAGACTCGAACTGCCGAGTTCGAGTCTCGGTCGGGCACACAGTTTTAATCTGCCAGGAAGTTTCGTATCAGCGCACACTCCGCTGCAGAGTGAAAATCTCATTCTGGGATCATCATCGTAGCTGTTACGGCGAGATACCGTAAGGTGGCAATAATCTGGTACTCACCAAACCAGCAGACCGGATATTCTGGTGTGTCTATCAAATTTTCCAGGATTTTTGGCTCGTTGCATTAGGCAGTACAGTTGACTGCTTATAGTTTGACGGCGGACATCGAAAAAGTTTGAAGAAGGGCAGTCCGTTTCCTGTTATCGCGAAATAGGGGTGAGGGTGTCACTGATATGATACGCGAGTTGGGGTGGCAGTCACTCAAACAAAGGCGGTTTCTTTGTGGCGAGATCTATTTACGATATTTCAATCACCAACTTTCTCTTCTGAATGCGAAAATATTTTGTTGACACTCACCTACATAGGGAGAAATGATCATCATCATAAAATAAGAGAAAGATTTAGGTCTTCCTTTTTCGCACACGCCATTTGAGAGTGGAATGGTAGAGAAGTAGTACGAAAATGGTTCGATGAACCCTCTGCCAAGCACCTAAGTATGAATTGCAGAGTAACCGTGTAGATGTAGTCGTAAATGTAGACGAGAGTCATCAGTACTGTCCTCTGTGGCATCCCGTAAGTAACAATTCCGGCCCGGCTGTAGCGAGGCTCAATGCCTGCGTTCTACATCTACATCTATGTCCATACTCCGCAAGCCACCTGACGGTGTGTGGCGGAGGGTACCTTCAGTACCTCTATCGGTTCTCCCTTCTATTCCAGTCTCGTATTGTTCGTGGCAAGAAGGATTGTCGGTATGCCTCTGTGTGGGCTCTAATCTCTCTGATTTTATCCTCATGGTCTCTTCGCGAGATATACGTAGGAAGGAGCAATATACTGCTTGACTCTTCGGTGAAGGTATGTTCTCGAAACTTCAATAAAAGCCCGGACCGAGCTACTGAGCGTCTCTCCTGCAGAGTCTTCCACTGGAGTTTATCTATCATCTCCGTAACGCTTTCGCGATTACTAAATGATCCTGTAACGAAGCGCGCTGCTCTCCGTTGGATCTTCTCTATCTCTTCTATCAACCCTATCTGGTACGGATCCCACACTGCTGAGCAGTATTCAAGCAGTGGGCGAACAAGCGTACTGTAACCTACTTCCTTTGTTTTCGGATTGCATTTCCTTAGGATTCTTCCAATGAATCTCAGTCTGGCATCTGCTTTACCGACGATCAACATTATAAGATCATTCCATTTTAAATCACTCCTAATGCGTACTCCCAGATAATTTATGGTATTAACTGCTTCCAGTTGCTGACCTGCTATTTTGTAGCTAAATGATAAAGGATCTATCTTTCTGTATATTCGCAGCACATTACACTTGTCTACATTGAGATTCAATTGCCATTCCCTGCACCGTGCGTCAATTCGCTGCAGATCCTCCTGCATTTCATTACAATTTTCCATTGTTACAACCTCTCGGTACACCACAGCATCATCTGCAAAAAGCCTCAATGAACTTCCGATGTCATCCACCAGGTCATTTATGTATATTGTGAATAGCAACGGTCCTACGACACTCCCCTGCGGCACACCTGAAATCACTCTTACTTCGGAAGACTTCTCTCCATTGAGAATAACATGCTGCGTCCTGTTATCTAGAAACTCCTCAATCCAATCACACAATTGGTCTGATAGTCCATATGCTCTTACTTTGTTCATTAAACGACTGTGGGGAACTGTATCGAACGCCTTGCGGAAGTCAAGAAACACGGCATCTACCTGCGAAGCCGTGTCTATGGCCCTCTGAGTCTCGTGGACGAATAGCGCGAGCTGGGTTTCACATGGCCGTCTTTTTCGAAACCCATGCTGATTCCTACAGAGTAGATTTCTAGTCTCCAGAAAAGTCATTATACTTGAACACAATACGTGTTCCAAAATTCTGCAACTGATCGACGTTAGAGATATAGGTCTATAGTTCTGCACATCTGTTCGACGTCCCTTCTTGAAAACGGGGATGACCTGTGCCCTTTTCCAATCCTTTGGAACGCTACGCTCTTCTAGAGACCTACGGTACACCGCTGCAAGAAGGGGGGCAAGTTCCTTCGCGTACTCTGTGTAAAATTGAACTGGTATCCCATCAGGTCCAGAGGCCTTTCCTCTTTTGAGCGATTTTAATTGTTTCTCTATCCCTCTGTCGTCTATTTCGATATCTACCATTTTGTCATCTGTGCGACAATCTAGTGAAGGAACTACAGTGCAATCTTCCTCTGTGAAACAACTTTGGAAAAAGACATTTAGTATTTCGGCCTTTAGTCTGTCATCCTCTGTTTCAGTACCATTTTGGTCACAGAGTGTCTGGACATTTTGTTTTGATCCACCTACCGCTTTGACATAAGACCAAAATTTCTTAGGATTTTCTGCCAAGTCAGTACATAGAACTTTACTTTCGAATTCATTGAACGCCTCTCGCATAGCCCTCCTCACACTACATTTCGCTTCGCGTAATTTTTGTTTGTCTGCAAGGCTTTGGCTATGTTTATGTTTGCTGTGAAGTTCCCTTTGCTTCCGCAGCAGTTTTCTAACTCGGTTGTTGTACCACGGTGGCTCTTTTCCATCTCTTACGATCTTGCTTGGCACATACTCATCTAACGCATAATGTACGACGGTTTTGAACTTTGTCCACTGATCCTCAACAGTATCTGTACTTGAGACAAAACTTTTGTGTTGAGCCAACAGGTACTCTGAAATCTGCCTTTTGTCACTTTTTCTAAACAGAAAAATCTTCCTACCCTTTTTAATATTCCTATTTACGGCTGAAATCATCGATGCCGTAACCGCTTTATGATCGCTGATTCCCTGTTCTGCAGGGAACGACAGGAAACGACATCACGTGAGTGCTTTGAAGATGGCCGACATTCGGGGGAGGCAGGGAGGTGGCCTCGCTCTGAACGTCCGCTGGGACCGGTTCCCTTCCGCGAGGCTGTAGATCGGAGACGTGCCGGTGTGTGCTGTCGCCAGTACACCGGTCGGCAAAGATGAAGCGCAGAGATCGATTAGCAGGCGCTGGGTCGACAGCGCCGAGCACGGGAAGCCAGGGACACACCCACAGGCAAAGCGCCACCAACGCCCTTTCGAGAGCACGTATTTAGGCCGCCACCAATAACCGGGGGGCCTCGCTCACTCAGTCCCTCGGTCATCCAGTTAGGCATCTGGCAGTTTAGTCGCAGAGTGGGTTCAGTTCGTCACAGGGTATGGCAGTACCTAGTGACCAGATTAGCGACTATAGAGTGACTGGTTTCATTGACTGTACATCAGTCTGCACGGGTTAAGCCTCTTCCACTTTTGTCTGTCCATGGCCAGTCTTTTCATTTCTGAATATTTGCGTCCTTTGATATTCTCTAGCATTTGATATCTTCTTTTTCCTCTTCCCCTTTTTCCCTCCACCATTTCTTCTATTCCTTCCTTCAATCAACAGCCTCCCCTCAAACAATGTCCAATGAAGCTCCGTTTTCCCTTTCTGATGACTTTCAGCATGCTTCTTTCTTCTCCAACTCTTCTTAATACTTCATCATTCCTCGCTCGGTCTTCCCATTTAACTTTTTCCATTGTTCTCCATACCCACATCTCTAGCGCCTCCAGTCTTCTTTCATCTTCCTTCCTCAATGTCCAGGTCTCTGCTCCATACAGTGCAACGCTCCAGATGCAACATTTGGCAACTGTTTTCCTTAGATTTTTGTTTAGTGGACCACAAAGTAATTTCTGTTTCCTCTCGAATCGTCCTTTTTCCATTGCAATTCTTTTCTTAATTTCTGTTCAGCAATACATATCATCCTTTATTACACCTCCCAAGTAATTGAAGTTATTCACTTGTTCCATCTCTCTTGCACTCCCTGCCATCACAACCATGTTGTCTGTAAATCTTATAGACTCCACTCTCTGACCCTTATACAAATTCCTCTTCCATCAAAAATTTCACTAATAATTTCCTCCAGATATATATTGAACAGTGCTGGTGATAAACAGCAACCTTGTCTTACACCTCTTCCCAGTTCAATTTCTTCACTCATCACACCTCCCATTGTTACTCTTGCTCTCTGGTTCAAATATAAATGTCTAATTAGCCGTCTATCCATCCAGTCCATGTTTCCTTAGGATTTCCATCAATTTGACCCATATGATACAGTCAACAGCCTTCTCAAGATCAATGAACACAACATACACCTTCCTTTTCTTCTCCGTGTGTCTCTCCCCTAACAATCTCAGTAGCCCAATGGCATCTCTAGTTCGCACTCCTCGCCTGAAACAGAATTGTTCCTATCCTATTACGCAATTCAGCTTTCCATATAGCTTCTGTTGACCGTCCTCAGCAAGACTTTGGCTGCACGCGACATCACGCTCACTCTTCTATGTTCCTCTCACTTTTTGCCGTTCTTTTTCTTTTCTGTAGGTATTGAGATACTTCCTGTAAAGTCCTACGGTCATTTTCCATTTGATTACACAATTCAATCGACTCCCTTTTCCCTTCTTTCTCCAATGACTTTAACAGTTCCGCAGGAATCTCATCAATTCCCATTGCCTTTCCATTTTTCATCTCCTTCATAGATTCTTCAATCTCACTGGTTAGTATTGCATTTCCTTTGTCATCATCTGCGACTTTGTCTTCTTCTTCTATCACAAGGTCTTCTTCACTCGGTCGGCTGTCTGCATCGTGCGAGAAGATGGGAAGAATATATAGAATGGCTATTCTTCCCATCTTCTCATTATTTCTTGGGGTTCACTCCCCATTTTACCGACTGCTGCCTCTACTTCCTTTAGTCCATTGTTGTTTCTCTTTTCCCTGAATGTCAAATCCATTGCTTCTTTGCACATCAAATCGTATTTTCCTTTCTCTAACTCCTCTATCGTGTCACACTTTTCTGTCAGCCATTTCTCCTTTGCTTTTTCTGTCTCCCTTCTTAATTCATTATGGACAGACAAAAGTGGAAGAGGCTTAACCCACGGCAAGACCTGCCGTAACGCAGAATACCCTACCACTACTACTATCAGTCTGCAGGAGGACCATTACTGATGAGCTTGTACCGCTTCCTGTCCCGTATTAATCCACGTGTGCGTCTGTGTTGCAGAAACAGGTCACCGCCCACCCATACGGACATCCTCTTCCTCGCTTCCTCGTGATACAATAATACATAAAAGAAGGGCCAGCTGCGTCCTAGCGCCGAAAGGCGTTCATTTACTTCCTGCTTTCGCTCTGAGTGTCCTACAGGACTTTTACTTTTATAAAGTGTCTCTTTAACGAACGTACACTACTGGCCATTAAAATTGCTACACCAAGAAGAAATGCACATGATAAACAGGTATTCATTCGACAAATATATTATACTACAACGGACATGTGATTACATTTTCACGCAATTTGAGTGCACAGATCCTGAGGAATCACCTGTGGCCATAATAACGGTCTCGATACGCCTGGGCATTGAGTCAAACAGACCTTGGATGGCGTGTACAGGTACAGCTGCCCGTGCAGCTTCAACACGATACCACAGTTCATCGAGAGTAGTGACTGGCGTATTGTGACGAGCCAGTTGCTCGCCCACCATTGACCAGACGTTTTCAATTGGTGAGAGATCTGGAGAATGTGCTGGCCAGGACAGCAGTCGAACATTTTCTGTATCTAGAAAGGCCCGTACAGGACCTGCAACGTGCCGTCGTGCATTATCCTGCTGAAATGTAGGGTTTCGCAGGAATCGAGTGAAGGGTAGAGCCACGGGTCGTAACACATCTGAAGTGTAACGTCCACTGTTCAAGGTGCCGTCAATGCGAACAAGAGGTGACCGATGGCACCCCATACCATGACGCCGGGTGATACGCCACTCTGGCGATGACGAATACACGCTTCCAATGTGCGTTCACCGCCATGTCGCCAAACACGGATGTGACCATCGTCATGCTGTAAACAGAACCTGGATTCGTCCGAAAAAATGACGCTTTGCGATTCGTGCACCCAGGTTCGACGTCGAGTACACCATCGCAGGCGCTCCTGTCTGTGATGTCAAGCGCAGCCACGGACCCCGAGGTGATAGTCCATGCTGCTGCAAACGTCGTCGTACTGTTCGTGCAGACGGTTGTTGTCTTGCAAACGTCCCCATCTGTTGACTCGGGGATCGAGACGTGGCCGCACGATCCGTTACAGCCGTGCGGATAAGATGCCTGTCATCTCGACTGCTAGTGATACGAGGCCGTTGGGATCCAGCACGGCGTTCCGTAGTACCCTCCTGAACCCACCGATGCCATATTCTGCTAAAAGTCATCGGATCTCGACCAACGCGAGCAGCAATATCGCGATACGATAAACCGCAATCGCGATAGGCTGCAATCCGACCTTTATCAATGTCGGAAACGTGATGGTACGCATTTCTCCTCTTTACACGAGGCATCACAACAACGTTTCACCAGGCAACGCCGGTCAACTGCTGTTTGTGTACGAGAAATCGGTTGGAAACTTTGTTCCTGTCAGCACGTTGTAGGTGTCGCCAACGGCGCCAACCTTGGGTGAATTCTCTGAGAAGCTAATCATTCGCATATCAAATCATCTTCTTCCTCTCGGTTAAATTTCGCGTCTGTAGCATATCATCTTCGTGGTGTAGCAATTTTAATGGCCAGTAGTGTAGATTTAGTTACAATCTAACAGGTCTTCGTCCACCGTAAGTATGGTTGGTAAGATGGAAGGATCATTGTCCTATTTGAAGAAGTGACTTATTTTATACGAATGCGTGGTTTCGTGGGGATATACAGGGTCAGTGACTAACTATTGCCATGAAGAATAACTCCAAAAGTGTGACAGTAGCTGAAACGTTTGTAGGACAAATGTTGCATGGGACAACGGGGGCCATAATATGACGTTAGTTTTTTGTTGCTAGGTGGGGTCCACTTCAGCAATATGGTCAACTTTGTTTTTTTAAATGGGATGCAATAGTTTAGTACTTATTTTCTGGTAGCGGCTATCAAGACGAATCCATTTATGTGTAGCAGTAAGGTCTTTGAAGGTCAACGAAGTTCACGAAGGTGGCATGAACGTCCGTTTACAGAAGGTGTTCGAAGTGATGACCATTCGTATCAGTGCAGTGCTGCAATCTTCTTATCGTGGATTGAGTGGTGTTCCTTATTACGTCGGTACTTATCGAAGCACGTGCTCTGACAATTGTCTTTCAGATATCTTCAGGTGTAGTCGGAACGTCTTTATAAATAATGTCTTTTGCGAACCCCCACAAGAAAAAATCCAGAGGCGTCAAGTCTGGCGAACGAGCCGGCCACGACACATCTCCTCCATGGACAATCCAACGATTTGGGAATTGTCTCAACAACTCATTTCTGGCCACCAGCGTTAAACGTGCCGGACACTCGCCGCGTCGATACCAAATTCTGTTAATAATTGGCAACCACTGCTGTACAATCTCGAGAAAGTCGTGAGCAGTTCAAATGACTCTTTTATTAGAACATGCTATGCGTTTCGGTATTACACCCATCTTCAGACATCTGTTACAAAAAAGTAAAAAAACATAAGAGAAAAGCACACTCAGCACATCTCAACGTTACAGAAAATTACATCTGGTCATACGAGATACATACCACAAACCTCAACTCCTTCCTAACCAACCAGGCGTACAGCGATGACAACTCAAAGAAAGTGTCCGACAACATATGAGTATAGCTGCGACACGGGCAGTCTTGAAGCAGAGCGTAAATTGACGCCAAACAAGTCGACTACCATCGAAGTGTCCTCGGTAGGGGGCTCTGCACGCTCATGTGCTCCATGCATTCCTGTTGGCTTTAAGAGATGGCGCGTAAGACGTTTGCGTACGCGAGATGATCACAACGCGAGATGATCACAGGGTTTCAGTTTGAGAGGATAATGTTGGTTATATTTAATTTGGTGGTATTCTTTTAGTGATTTGGTAGGTTGAAAGGTTTGTTCATGACAGAATTCCCCCCAGCCTATTATTTATTTTATATTGACATATGGTTTGAGTTGGGCATAGCGCCACCACTACGGGCTACAGGTATAGTATGGGAATGTAAAAAAATTTGAAGTTTTTTTAATTTGTTTTAATCCTTTAGTGTTAACGTGTACTGAAGTACTATTGCGGTTGCTAGTCCTAATTACACCTTGTTAGACGTTATATGTTGAGTGTATATTTATTATTAAATGACATGTGGACGCATGCAGCACATGACCGTGCAGAGCCCCCTACCGAGGGCGCTCCGCTGCTAGTCGACTTGTTTGGCGTCAGTTTACGCTCTGCTTCAGGACTGCTCGTGTCGCAGCTGTAGTCATATGTTGTCGGACACTTTCTTTGAGTTGTCGAGGCTGTACGCCTGGTTGGTTAGGAACGAGTTCAAGTTTGTGGTATGTATCTCGTATGACCAGATCCTATTTTCTGTAACGTTGAGACGTGTTCAGTGTGCTGTTCACTTACGTTTTGTACTTTCTGGTAACATATGTCTGAAGACGGGTGTAATACCGAAGCGCGTAACATGTTCTAATAAAAGAGTCATTTGAACATCCCGTGACTTTATTGCGATTGTACAGCACTGGTTGCCAATCATTGACATAAAAAGGATCGCAGAGAAGTAACGGGATTTTATGTTTCTTGCAGGGATGTGGTGTACTTCCTACCATTAAGATTTCCTTCGATGAAATAGGGGCCTATAATTCTGTCCTCCAGGATCTCACACCATACATTCACCGACCATGATTTTTGGTGTGCAACTTGCCGCAGCCGACAAGGATTATTCAGTTTCCCAATAATACATGTTATGCAAATTAACTTTTCCCTGGTTCGTGAATGTCACCTCATCAGTAAATAAAATCAAATTAATAACTGCCTCATCGCTCTGAATCTGAAGTTAAGCCCATCGGCTGAATGCAACGCGACGCGTGCAATCCGTACCAGTTAATTCGTGGTGGGGACTGATATGGTGAGGACGTAATTAGTGGCGATGCAGAAGAACACGAACAACAGTGCTGTGGCTCGTGCCACATTCCCTCGCCATTTGACGCCAACTGACCCAAGGGTCTCGAATCACGGTGCCAGAACACGAATTTCCGTTTCCCCGTTAGTAACTTTCCTCTGCCGGATATGTTTCCGATGCGTTAGAAAACCAGTTGTTCTCAATTTATCGTACACACATTTAAATGTACGACGTGTAGTGTGAGTACGCTGAAGATATCTTTCAGCGTATACGTCTCTAGCTCTCAGTGAATTTGCCGGCGTGTGTAGCCGACCGGTTCTAGGCGCTACAGTTTGGAACCGCGTGACTCCTACGGTCGCAGGTTCGAATCCTGCCTCGGGCATGGATGTTTGTGATGTCCTTAGTTAGGTTTAAGTAGTTCTAAGTTCTAGGGGACTGATGACCACAGCTGTTAAGTCCCATAGTGCTCAGAGCCACTTTTTTTTCCTCAGTGAATTTCGTTGGCGTTCTCCGTAAATGAGAAGGATACCGACTTGTTCTTCGAAGGAATACACGATTCACATCCGCTTGATTCGACGATACTAGTGTTACCTTCCCTGTTAGTGTTGTATTGCGAAACTGTCGAATGGTGTTTACGTGCGAATGGTGTTTACTAGAGATGGGGGATCCGCTCTTGAACTAATTCATAGAGTTCAATCTTTCAAAGGAGTAAACAATCAGTGATTCAGAAAAAAAGAACGGTAGCTCCAAACGTTTCCCACGGCAGAGAGAGAGAGAGAGAGAGAGAGAGAGAGAGACGGAGCATATCAGCAGCGCCTCTGCTGGTCACAGCACAGTGCACGCCACCCAACACAGCCAGCGCCGGCCTCTGCCCTGCTTCTACCTTGGCTGCCTGCATTGTGCAGTGCCCCATTGGATTTTGTGTTCTGGCGCAGCGTAACTTCGCATCGCACTCTGTCGGCGATCGTTTCAGTCGCACGTCCTGCCCTCTGGGCAGTTGATGCGAGCAACAGGACAGAGAGCCACCTAGCGGATAACATAGGAACTACTTGCAAAAAGCCGCTCGCAAGGCAACGAACTATTTGTCTCGGAGCGGGTGAGTTCACCGCTACCCCCTCCCTCGGAACTCGCCCGCTCAACGCTCGCCCCACCGTCTCGACTCTAGCCAGAGCGTCGAGCAAAGCGACTCAGGTGTCACTGTGGTCTCTGCGGTCTCAGCTCACGCAGTAAAACAGCTCGCGGCTCGATCTGCTCGACTCGGCGCCTCTGCATCGGAGTTCGTCCCCACTGGATATTGTTCTTCGTAGTAATGCCGCTATGTATATTACATTATTATGTTATGTATACATCAATTGTTTTTATTTTATTTTTATTTGTTTAAACTGATTAGATTAGGTTCCTGATGACTCCTCTTACTATAGGATTTTTATTATAGACACTCGAATTTACGCTTTAATTACGAGCGAACCGATAAACGTATCGCAAAATGTGATACACCAATATTTTCCTTGTTTTATTCTGCGTAAGGCTATATGCAGCACTTTCGTTTTACAGTCAAATTTATATTTTTTTTCTTATTCTGGTACGGATTTTGCGATTTTAGGCGTCTTCGAAAGGAAATGTTCACTTTAAAAATATATGGCTTGCGATGTATTTGTATGAGGTTAATGAAATTTTAATACGTTACAGCCAAATATATTGTTAATGTAAATCTCAAGTTACAACATTTTCCGATCACCCAAAAAACCACGATAGTGCAAAATAAATCAATAATCAAAAACTGTCATATCGTGGAAATTTCAATAAACAATACAAAATTCTTACTCATTATCTGTGTTACTTCAAAATAGGATCAAATAAGATCAAAATACAGGTATAGTACTGGAATAAACCAAGTTTAAAGGGCAATGTGCCTTCCATTTATTTTATATTGTAAATGAGTGGTGAGTCATGAAAAAGAGCTAATTCATTTCAGGGAGTGAACAGTTCTGATCCAATCTCTGAAAAGAACAGTTTTGCCCATCTCTAGTGTTTACGTGTTAGTGCACGCCGTATTCGGCGCATATTTACTATTTGCACGACATGCGAGAGACGACTGTCAGAACATGTGCTTCGATAAGTGCCGATGTGATAAGGAATGCCAAAGTTCACCTTCGTATCTCTGACGCGACCCGACATAGCAACAAATAAACCAACGTCTTATTATGGCCCCCATTGTCCCATGCAACATCTGTGCCACAAGCGTTTCAGCTACTGCCACACTCTAGGAGTCATTCTTGGTGGCAATACTAGGTGATTCAGCGTGTACATGAAATTAGAAAACAAAATGAATCTGTACATCACACAAAATATTTTTTTTTCATCAAAGAGCTGAATCCAAGAAAAAAGTTATCGTTTTCCAGAGGACTCAGAAGGAGATATGAGCTAAACCATCAGTGGCAGATAAGTTAGATCAGATTAATTATTCATTCAATAGGCACATAAAAGAGGGAATCCTCCTGGATGTGGAACATGTCAGATAAACACATTACAAAATTTTAATTAGAAAAACTTGTTGTTGTTGTTGTGGTCTTCAGTCCTGAGACTGGTTTGATGCAGCTCTCCATGCTACTCTATCCTGTGCAAGCTTCTTCATCTCCCAGTATCTACTGCAACCTATATCCTTCTGAATCTGCTTAGTGTATTCATCTCTTGGTCTCCCTCTACGATTTTTACCCTCCACACTGCCCTCCAATGCTAAATTTGTGATCCCTTGATGCCTCAAAACATGTCCTACCAACCGATCCCTTCTTCTAGTCAAGTTGTGCCACAAACTTCTCTTCTCCCCAATCCTATTCAATACCTCCTCATTAGTTACGTGATCTACCCACCTTATCTTCAGCATTCTTCTGTAGCACCACATTTCGAAAGCTTCTATTCTCTTCTTGTCCAAACCAGTTATCGTCCATGTTTCACTTCCATACATGGCTACACTCCATACAAATACTTTCAGAAACGACTTCCTGACACTTAAATCTATACTCGATGTTAACAAATTTCTCTTCTTCAGAAACACTTTCCTTGCCATTGCCAGTCTACATTTTATATCCTCTCTACTTCGACCATCATCGGTTATTTTACTCCCTAAATAGCAAAACTTGAGTTTAATTAATTTTAATTATCCTCAGTCAATAAACAGTAAAATTATGTACATGCATTAAATTTAAACTTCTATTATTTACGGGTTTAATACTTACATCTGCTTTCATTAAATCCATCATTCAGACATTTCCTAGTTTCTTGGCTATTACAACCAAGTATTGTCAAAAATTAAAGTAAATTATTCATTTCAGTGATCCTCATTTCAGAACAGTCAGATTATGTACAAGATTTAAAATTAAACTTCCACTATTTACAGGCTTAAGACTTACATCTTCTTTCCATACATCCATCATTCACACAGTAGGTAGTTACTTGGGTGTTACAACCAACTATTGTCAAAAATTAAAGTATAATAAATTTTCAGTAAAATGATCTACTGCACTTGATGAGAAACTCATAGCTGGAATAGAAGGAGTTGTCCACCAAAAATTCTTTTGACTTATGTTTAAATTGTGCGTCGTCTGAAACTAAACTCTTAATGGTTGCTGGTAACTTATTGAAAATATGCGTTGCTGAATACTGGACTCCTTTCTGGGCAAGAGTAAGTGATTTAAAATCTTTATGTATATTGTTCTTATTCCTAGTATTGATACTGTGTACTAAGCAGTTAGTTGGAAAAACAGATGTACCATTTACAACGAACTTCATTAAGGAATAAGTATACTGAGAAGCTGTGGTTAATATCCCCAATTCTTTGAATAGGTTTCCACACGATGTTCTTGGATTTACACTACTCATTACTCTCATTATACAATTTTTTCTCTGTTTGTCAAGTTACCCCAAAATATGATACCGTATGACACAATGGAGTGAAAATAAGCAAAATATGCCCGTATTTTTATATTAATATCTCCTATGTCTGACACCATTCGCAATTCAAACACAGACTTGTTTAAGGGCTTTAGCAGGTCGTTAGTATGTTGCTCCCAACTGAATTTATCCCAAGAATTTTACACTCTCAACTTGTCCTATTTCCATGTCGTCATATTTTATACACACACCAGAAGGAAATCTCTCAGAAGTTCTGAACTGCATATAGTGGGTCTTTTCAAAGTTTAATGACAGTTAACTGGCTATGAACCACTTATTAATGTCAGTAAAAATTTGATTAGCTGCCCTTTCTAAATTTGTGTTTGACCAGCGGGCCCCACAGACGCTGTCCTGCAAGATATTTCAAGCGATTAGGATATTAAACCAAGTATGAAATGGAGGACAAATTATACAATAATTTCATTATTCTTTATTTAGAAATAACATAAATTTTTCTAAAAACAATTCGTTATAATCAATAATTTTGTTTAATTTTATCTTAATGCCAGGTGATGAACAATATTTTTAGTCAATTCCTGAGGAGTAAAAATGAATAAACTTGACGGTTTTCCAACGCGAGAACACGCCACACGTAATTGGCCATGTGAAAAGACCGGATTTTCTAGATCCAACCCACAAATCGACATTGTTTGACCTTGTGACTTATTAATAGTCATGACAAATGCCAAGCAAATTGGAAATTGCCGACGTCTGAACGAAATGCGTGAGTGTGAAGGGATCATTGGGATTCGTGGCAGGAGAACGACTTCACCTTCAAATTTGCCGTTCAAAATTGTAGCTTCAAGAACATTGCCCATAATTTTTTTAATGACTTATCTTGTACCGTTGCATATCTTAGGTGCATTTAAATTCCTAAGCAAAATGATAGGTGAGCCAGTTTTTAATCGCAAGTTATGTGGTGGCATTCCTGGTAAATCCAGCGAATTCAAAAATTCAGCACGATAGTTGACTGCTTCGTCAGGATTGGTAACAGTGTCGATCGATTTGAACAATATCTCATTGCCCGGCAATGACTGTTGTATTTTGAAGTTAATAGCGTCAACATCGATATTTTTTTGCGGCTAAAATAGCTCGTTCACGAAGCCACGCATGATAAATATAATTAGCTTGTAAATCTGGAAATATGCTTTCAATCAAAGCATCTATCGTATTTACCATGTTGCAGAAATTGTCTGGCAATTTGATGCATTGTGTCTCTCCACGCAATGGTATTGTTCCATTTCCAATGTTGAGCAGTTGCTCGGAGAATGACAGTGCCAATGGATCGTTCTGCAGTTGAACACGTATATTTGTGTTAAGACGTAATGTACTGACATTTCGCTATAGATAAGATTGTTTTATACATCCGTTAATTTCATCCGCATACGTAGCGCGCGGAATGACCGGCAATGTCTGTCTAAAATCACCGGACAGCAGCAGTAAGGCACCACTGAAAAGCCTGGTGTTAGATCTTTCATCATTCTATCGAGACCTTCAAGTGAAGGCTTGTGGGCCATAGTGCATTCATCCCAGATAATAATTTTGCATTTTTGCAAAACTTTAGCCATACCGGAATGCTTTTCTATGTTGCACACTGCATCTGGATTTGTGCGAATTTCCAACGGCAACTTTGAGTGCTGAATGTGCAGTCCGTCCGCCATCAACCAAAGTGGGAGCAGTACCTGATGAAGCTATTGCTAAGGCAATATGATTTTGTGATCGAATGCACGCAACTATTAGTGAGATGAGAAACGTTTTTCTTGTGCTACCTGGTGCGTATAAAAAAAATCCTTGTTCTTAGGTGCTCATTATTTTCAACGAAAGCAGTTAAAGAGGCCGTATTGAACTGTTGTTCGCGCTGAATGTCGCTGTTAATGATGTCTTTTACCGGGCGGTTAGGTGAGGGCATACCAAAATGAATGAGTGGCATATTCGAAATCAGAATGCAAACATCTTCAATCTTTATTAGCTCTTTGTTATATATTTCTGGCTAAAAATCGATATTGGGATCTTGATCAGCGATCCGAATGCGATGCAGAATGTCATCGCTCATTGAAACTTTATGTTTGTCCCAGAGGATAGAAACTTGAGATGGAAAATATGTCGTCAATAATATGGCGAATAATTGGCGAATTTGATGAGGAGAGGAACTTAATGCTGCATCTGCAAGTGTAATATCCCTATGGTTGTCATCAGCAAATGTAATTCACGACACGCATCATGTTATGCGTCGTACAAAATGCCATTGACTGTTCGCAAGTATTGGAAGCACGTAGGTCCAGGAATATTAACCAACAATAAACTAAAGAAGGAGCATTCGCGTCGCTTTGGATGGACTGTGTGTAATCGGCCTAATGTATTTCCCATAATCCTTCAACCGGAACACCTCGCTTTCGTGGGTCCCACTTTTTTGACTGTTTGTTCCATGTGAAATATCGTGGTACATCAGTTACATTAATGTCTTTGCGAATTGACCGGGAATACCTGGTCGGTTGCATAGTTCGAAAAGCTCAGTTAATGTGGTTTTTGGGGCAATTGATGAACGTTGTAGAGCAGTCTCTACCGAGCAATAAACAAACTGTCCATTTTCAAGGTGCACGGACAAATGTATAACAGCAGGGTCTCTTTCGTGAATCGGAAAACCCAAAATAAGCCAAACTGCTTCATTGCTGCTGATGGTAAAAAATGGTTCAAATGGCTCTGAGCACTGTGGGACTTAACTTCTGAGGTCATCAGTCCCCTAGAACTGAGAACTACTTAAACCTAACTAACCTAAGGACATCACACACATCCATGCCCCGAGGCAGGATTCTAACCTGCGACCGTAGCGGCGACGCGGTTCCAGACTGAAGCGCCTAGAACCGCTCGGCCACACCGGCCGGCTGCTGCTGATGTATCGGCACATTTGATACCATGTTATTTCATCGTTTTCGTTAACATTGTGAACACCAACTACAGCCATATCACTGCCCTTATGGACATATTTGCATATATATTTTATGGACTTCGCCGAACTGCAGAGCTCAATGTATATGTGTGCTTTGTAGATTTTATACAGCAGTGGTGAATATAGAACCACTCAGTGATTGTCAGTGTCAACTGTTGTACCATCTGACATGCGTAATTGATGTGATTGACCACCATGGTCAGTGTCTCCACGGCGATACAATGGATAACCATCGATATTAATGATTTTATCATTTGTACAATTTTTTGGAAAATGTTTCGTACATTTCTCATTGCCCATGCAGCGCCGTCATGTTCATAGCACCGCTCAATTTCTTCAGACTGTATTTTGTCAAGCAACCAAATCAAAATATGCGCATGTGGCAAACCTCGTTTTTGCCATTCAACAGAATACAGCCAGCAAAGTGCTTTGCCAAATACAGAGGAAGGTATAATCAAGTTCATCAACGATTTTAACTTTTGTCTGAAGACACGTGCAGTGATATAGTGCCAACCTATTGCAGTTTGACCTGGCAATAACGCAATTTTAATTTCATCCCATTTTGGATTACACGTAAATGTAATGAACAAATCTGGTCGTCCGTACGCGCGGACAAAAGTCATGGCGTCTTGAATATATTCATGCAAATGACGTGTGCTACCAATATATGATGATGGAAGAATATATAAGTACCGATGTCGTTGATATTAGTTATTCGATCTACGTTACCAACAATAGCATCGCGCAAATGGATGTATTCCTCAGCTCGAAGTTTCGCTTGATTATACCTGATATATCGTAATCGCTCGCTTTCAGTTTTCGCATACATATCAACGATATATTGAAGAAACAGCTGGCGGCATCGCAGAATATTATTGTCCTCATTGGCACGAATCACCAACCCATCCAGCCGTCTAGTTGCAGTATAGATAAATAACCTAGATACCGACTGCAGCGCCATCTGCCGGGCTGATTTGTGAATCTAAACCATCCAGAGCGCCATCGAAACGCATACAAAAAAATTCTTTGTAATCGGTCGAGCCGTTTAGGAGTAGTTCAGTGACATTACAATTGCTACACCAAGAAGAAGTGCACATTGGACAAATATATAATACTACAACTGACATGTGATTACATTTTCACGCAGTTTGGGTGCATAGATCCTGAGAAATCAGTACCCAGAACAACCACCTCTGGCCGTAATAACGGTCTCGATACGCCTGGGCATTGAGTAAAACAGAGCTCGGATGGCGTGTACAGGTACAGCTGCCATTGCAGCTTCAACACGATACCACAGTTCATCGAGGGTAGTGACTGGCGTATTGTGACGAGCCAGTTGCTCGGCCACCATTGACCAGACGTTTTCAGTTGGTGAGAGATCTGGAGAATGTGCTGGCCAGGGCAGCAGTCGAACATTTTCTGTATCCAGAAAAGCCCGTACAGGACCTGCAACGTGCGGTCGTGCATTATCCTGCTGAAATGTACGGTTTCGCAGGGATCGAACGAAGAGTAGAGCCAAGGGTCGTAACAAATCTGAAATGTAACGTCCACTGTTCACAGTGCCGCCAATGCGAACAAGAGGTGACCGAAACGTGTAACCAATGGCACCCCATACCGTCACGCCGTGTGATACGTCAGTATGGCGATGACGAATACACGCTCCCAATGTGCGTTCACCGCGATGTCGCGAAACACAGATGCGAGCATCGTGATGCTGTAAACAGAGCCCGGATTCATCCGAAAAAATGACGTTTTGCCATTCGTGCACCCAGGTTCGTCGTCGAGAACACCGTCGCACGCGCTCCTGTCTGTGATGCAGCGTCGAGGGTAACCGCAGCCACGGTCTCCGAGCTGATGGTCCGTGCTGCTGCAAACGTCGTCGAACTGTCAGTGCAGACGGTTGTTGTCTTGCAAACGTCCCCATCTGGTGACTCAGGGATCGAGACGTGGCTGCACGATCCGTTACAGCCGTGCGGATAAGATGCCTGTCATCTCGACTGCTAGTGATACGAGGCCGTTGGGATCCAGCACGGCGTTCCGTATTACCCTCCTGAACTCACTGATTCCATATTCTGCTAACAGTCATTGGATCTCGAGCGACGCGAGCAGCAATGTCGCGATACGATAAACCGCAATCGCGATAGGCTACAATCCGACTTTTATCAAAGTCGAAAAGGATATGGTACGCATTTGTGCTCCTTACACGAGGCATCACAACAACGTTGAACCAGGCAACGCCGGTCAACTGCTGTTTGTGTATGAGAAATCGGTTGGAAACTTTCCTCATGTCACCACCTTGTAGGTGTCACCACCGGCGCCAACCTTGTGTGAATGCTCTGAAAAGCTAATCATTTGCATAACACAGCATCTTCTTCCTGTCGGTTAAATTTCGCGTCTGTAGCATGTCATCTTCGGAGTAGCAATTTTAATGGCCAGTAGTGTATTTATTGGAATGTTTGTATCATCTTCAAATAAGACAAACTTGGCATCTGGTAATGGAGCAGATGACAGGTCATTAATATGCACAAGAAACAGTAGTGGACCTGGTATGCAGTCCAACACATTCGTACATGTCCGGAGGAACAGACTCGGCACACTCGTGTAACTGATTCGCCTCGATGGGCAGTGAATCCACCGCCTGCAGCAGGGATCCACATTTGCGTCCGAGCTGCCCGCGGGAATCCCAGAGGGGTGAGGAGTGGGCGGGGCTGGGGGGGGGGGGGGGAGCACTGCGCCGGATCCGCAGTGTGGGTGGAACGGGGGGCGCCGCTCAGCACAGCTGCCTGGTGTGCGGGAGGTCCCTGGCACAGCACACTCTTTCATTCGTCGGCGATGAAACTGAAACCGTGAGTCCGTTCCAATTGCTTATTCCCCCTCCACCTTGAATCTACATATTGGTGATTAAAATTAAACTGCACGCAATTCTGAGTAATTTCTATTTATTTATTTATTGTTGCGTGGGACCAAATTAAGGAGAAGTCTCCACGGTCATGGAACGAGTCAATACACGGAATTATAACACGATAGCAGAATCAGATAAAATGAAATACAAGAAACGTATTCAGGCGACAGTTCGTAAGTTTAAATAAAGAAAATCAACAATGTAACACTGGAATTTGCTTAATTTTTCAGCTCTTCCAGGAGCTGCTCGACAGAATAGAAGGAGTGAGCCGTGAGGCAACTCTTCAGTTTAGATTTAAAAGTGTTTGGGCTAGTGCTAAGATTTTTGAGTTCTTGTGGTGGCTTATTGAAAATGGATGCACCAGAATAATGCACTCCTTTCTGCACAAGAGTCAAGGAAGTGCACTCCACATGCAGATTTGATTTCTGCCTAGTATTAACTGAGTGAAAGCTGCCAACTCTTGCGAATAGGCTAATGTTGCTAACAACAAACGACATTAAGCAGATATATACTGTGAGGGCAATGTCAGAATTCCCAGACTATTGAATGAGGGTCGACAAGAGGTTCTCGAACTTACACCACACATAGCTCGAACAGCCCGTTTTTGAGCCAAAAATACCCGTTTTGAATCAGAAGAATTACCCCAAAAAAATAATACCATATAACCGTATGAAAAAATGCGAAGTAGACTGCTTTTCGTGTTGAACTGTCACTTATTTCAGATACTGTTCTAATGGTAAATAAAGCAGCATTTAGTTTCTGAACAAGATCCTGAACATTGGCTTTCCACAACAGCTTATTATCTATCCGAACGCCTAGGAACTTGAACTGTTCCGTCTCGCTTGTAATATGCCCATTCTGTCTGATCAAAATATCGTTTCTTGTTGAATTGTGACTTAGAAACTGTAAAAACTGAGTCTTACTGTGATTTAGCATCAAATTATTTTCCACAAGCCACGAACTTATTTCATGAACTACATTATTTGATACTGTTTCAATAACACACAAGATCCTTCGCTACTAAGCTGGTGTCATCAGCAAACAGAAATATTTTTGAATCACCTGTAATACTAGAAGGCATATCATTTATACAAATAAGAAACAGCAGTGGCCCCAGCACCGACCCTTGGGGAACGCCCCACTTAACAGTGCCCCATTGGGACTGAACATCACTACGACTCTCAATATTGCGGAGAATTACCTTCTGCTTTCTTTATTAGCTTGCCCTCCATCTTTTCAAGTCTATGGCACTTGTTTTGTTCAGTACAAGCAGTACATACCTGTATTGAACTTTTGTAAAACTTTGACCTTTAAACTGATTTAACAGAGCAGTACAGTATTCTTTTCTTAATTCAGTTTTGTTTTTATAGAAAAGTAATACAAATACGTGTTTCTGCGTGTTAAAACTTTAGGTTTTGCTGAAATCCCTCACTGAAACCAGGTTTAACATGACCTCGATAGTCGAGCGTATGTCATAATCCAGCACTGAGATATTCCCGAGCATTCCTGACTACCGACGCCGAGCTATAGTTTTCCACAAACACACCGCCCCGGTAGACCGCCCGCTCTGCCCTTCATTACTGCTCAAGTACAGCGTGGAGGAAGTGAAAGTGGCCCAGAGGACAGAGTTCCAGAGAAACACGGCACAGGAGGGGAAGCAGGCTACGGTACTGACTCGACTACGGCAGGAGTCGAACGCGACCACCGGTCGTCCTTCGGCGCTTTTGGGGCCGGTCAGCGAGTTCCCGAAACCGGATCGACGCCGAACTGCTGGGATTTTGATCGCACAAACTGGACGTTTCCGGAGTCAGCGTCGACTTCCGAGCAGAAGCTGGTTCTACTAGGGGGGCAGTGAGTGTGCTCAAGACAGGCCGTGTTCTGGATGTCTGACGAGACGCAGACGAGCGATATACAGGACAATAGCTCTGCTGATGAAACTTCCTGGCAGATTAAAACTGTGTGCCGGACCGAGACTCGGTCCCGAGTTCGAGTCTCGGTCGGGCACACAGTTTTAATCTGCCAGGAAGATTGATATCAGCGCACACTCCGCTGCAGAGTGAAGATCTCATTCTAGCTCTGGTGATAGTGGTGAGTAATTCGGTTTTCGAGCAGAACTCGGAAGGTTTTCTTAAAGAAAAGTTCACCCACGCAAAGCAGATGCACTCGACACACAGACACGAATGTGGGGAGCTGTAGTGGAACGAGTAGCTACAGTCCCGGTCAGCGTCTACACTAAACTACACTGAAGGAGGCGTCGTTGTACTCACTTGCAGCACATGTCGTCGAAGCAGCAGAAGGTCCCGCTGGGGCAGAAGTTGAGCGAGCCGCAGTACTCTGCAACAGACAGAGGCAACAATCACAACGCGCTCGTCACTCAACTCAAACGGGGTTACGTAGCTCGTAATTACCAGTGATACACTACAAGAAGAAATATCTGAACACTTGAAGCAATACTGACCTTACGAGTTAACTTAGAAGACAGATTAAGGAAAGGCAAAACCACGTTTCTAGCATTTGTAGACTTAGAGAACGCTTTTGACAATGTTGACTGGAATACTCTCTTTCAAATTCTAAAGGTGGCAGGGCTAAATACAGGGAGGGAAAGGCTATTTACATTTTGTACAGAAACCAGGTGGCGGTTATAAGAGTCGAGGGGCATGAAAGGGAAGCAGTGGTTGGGAAGGGAGTGAGACAGGGTTGTAGCCTATCCCCGATGTTATTCAATCTGTATATTGAGCAAGCAGTAAAGGAAACAAAAGAAAAATTCGGAATAGGTATTAAAATCCATCGAGAAGAAATAAAAACTTTGAGGTTCGCCGATGACATTGTAATTCTGTCAGAGACAGCAAAGGACTTGGAAGAGCAGTTGAATGGAATGGATAGTGTCTTGAAAGGAGGATATAAGATGAACATCAACAAAAGCAAAACTAGGATAATGGAATGTAGTCGAATTAAATCGGGTGATGCTGAGGGTATTAGATTAGGAAATGAGACGCTTAAAGTAGTAAAGGAGTTTTGCTATTTGGGGAGCAAAATAACTGACGATGGTCGAAGTAGAGAGGATATAAAATGTAGACTGGCAATGGCAAGGAAAGCGTTGCTGAAGAAGAGAAATTTGTTAACATAGAGTATAGATTTAAGTGTCAGGAAGTCGTTTCTGAAAGTATTTGTATGGAGCGTAGCCATGTATGGAAGTGAAACATGGACGATAAATAGTTTGGACAAGAAGAGAATAGAAGCTTTCGAAATGTGGTGCTACAGAAGAATGCTGAAGATTAGATGGGTAGATCACATAGCTAATGAGGAAGTATTGAATAGGATTGGGGAGAAGAGAAGTTTGTGGCACAACTTGACCAGAAGAAGGGATCGGTTGGTAGGACACGTTCTGAGGCATCAAGGGATCACCAATTTAGCATTGGAGGGCAGCGTGGAGGGTGAAAATCGTAGAGGGAGACCAAGAGATGAATACACTAAGCAGATTCAGAAGGATGTAGGTTGCAATAGGTACTGGGAGATGAAGAAGCTTGCACAGGATAGACTAGCATGGAGAGCTGCATCAAACCAGTGACAGGACTGAAGACCACAACAACAAGAACAACAACGCTAAAAGTAACGTAATAACGGCACATTAAGCGGAAATATAAATTCATTCGTCTACTCTGATACAGTACATTTTATTTTACTTCCGTGAATGCGTTTTTCGCCTCAATTTCACGGCAGCCACTTTTCGACACTGTGTCTGAAGCTAGTGATGGCAATTCACAAAAAAATGTACTGTACGTCGATAAATTTGATTATGTTTATGTAGCTCGATAACATAAAATTCTTGTAATATCTCTTTTTGTGTGTTTGCTGTACGTCTGAAATGTGTATGATGACCGCAGCACCACCATCTGAAGAACAGTGGGAGTGTAATTTAAGCCATCGTCGGCGACAGGTGTAGCAGGATGCAACTGTCAGGGCAGATCTGAAGCGTGGAAACGCGTCTGTCTGAAGATGTGAATCGGCCGCGCAGATATCCGCCGTCTGTATGTATGAAAGTCACGCTAAAGCACGACTGACTGTAACAGTTCACTGGTATAGAGCGCCAGAGAATCGCTACCGAGAATTTATTAATACAATATTTGTAAATGAAAGTATACACAATCTAATATTTCGTTTTTCCGCTTACCCTACTGCCAGATTCGTTTAAGGTCGTGTAACGTTGACATTCGTCTTCTTGTCAGCATCGTTTTTCGATCCTTATAATCGCAGTATACACAAATTTTCCATTGAGTTTATGCAAGATAAACAGACTGCACATCAGTTTAGACAGAGAAACACATCGATCTGGGAAAAAACGTGAGATCTGTAACATCTCTACGAATTTCCACTTAACGGCAATGTGCGTAACACTGTCCCTCACGCACTTGAGGAACAGACGCTAAATACCTTTATTTAACGAAGACATAGGAATACGTGTCTTTAATAATTAAAAATATGTTTCATTTCAGGTTTTGAAATATTTTCTTCTAATTTTTCTTCTGTTCACAGAGATTTTCTCAAATTTATTTCGGAAGGAACTGAGTAGCCTTTCTATATCTGCGTAAATAATTAATTTAGATATATAATTTTATATCTTTTGTTTCAGAGATTACCAAATTCTGTACAGCGAGGACGTCAGGTACCTCAACATCGCAATTCTCTTTCAGAAGAACTCCTCACTTATTACGATAATCTCCACGCGGCAGCGACCAATCGTAATGCTGCAATCGTTCCACGTACGTTTTAGGTACTAACAGTGAGGAAACCTTATTTCTTTATGTCTTTTGGAGTGGGCACGCAAACAGCCGATGACTGAATGATGGTTTCTAGGCAGCATTTACGTACACTTTATCTGCAAGAAACACAAAAAGTCTAAGCAACACAACTGAGAGAGTCTCTCTAGTATGATAAAAAAAAATTATTATTTTTATTACGTTAAATATATTTCTATTCTATCAATTTAAATCGGTATTTCATACTAGAATGTCGTGTTTCCAGTCTGGCACAGCTTTGCCACAGGAGACACGAAAGCGGTCGAAGACGTCCGTCTTCTGGTCGGCTCCTGATCGTGTCAGAAGGAGGCTAGGTTTTGATTACGCAAAGACTTCTATTATGTGGAAACGAACAACCCGGATTTCTTTACGTAATCAGTATGAATTTTATAATTACCTAGGGGACCTTTCACAATGAACAGTAAAAAAAATGCATTTGCAAATGAAATCATTAGTAAATGGGGCAGCTATGAATTGTATAGAACACAAGGAGCGGCCTTCTGTCTACGACCAGGATGCCGCAGTATTCTCTGCTGTAGTAAAGGCTGTTTGACATTTATAAAAATAATATGACACAGAGGATAAAAAAGTATAAAGGAAAAGAACAGAATAAGTCTGGTAAACACTAAATATATTCAACAATTCTCACTAGCAAATTAGGGCTTATTTATAAACAATACAACTTACATAATTACTTTTCTAACAGTATGGTGCGATCAGATTTCAGCCTGTCCTGTGCTGTCTCCTTGGTTCACGTTTGTCACAAATTATAGGCACTACTTTTCTCCTTTCGTTGAAGACAATTCTTGCACTGTTCAACACCTCCGATAACAATAACTTGCTGATTTACAGTTTCGAACATGAATTACTTTAATTTTATTAATTAATAATGTTGTCTGCGCGCTAGCAAGACCGCTCACTTTTTAACTTAAAAGTCGACCTCCTTTACGTTTTCACATAACAAGCAGAAGCACATTAAAATCTGAAGATCTACAAAAGTTTTCTACCGTCATCTTTTATTTAGATCGAAGCGGAACGACAGTTCAGCTTCTGTTAAAATGTTTCTTTGACTGCGGCAATCGATGTATTAGCGTCCGCGCTAGATGCGCATCTTTACAGTTATGTAAATTATACAAAACAAATGTCTTTCAAAGGGTACTCAAAGCTTTCATAGGACGGAAATACCAATAATATTACATCTCCCGCCCTGATATACTCGTAAGTACGACAGACAAATCCACAGTCGGTACAGACGTCGGCCGCGGCCGTCGCTGCAGGGCTTAAGTTCCACACGAGCGACACCGGCGCAGGACGACACGAAAGGAAAGAGCAGACTTCAATCGTTTATTACAGACAGGCAATGTTGTTGGGCTTGTTGTTGTTATGATCTTCAGTCCAGAGACTGGTTTGATGCAGCTCTCCATGCTGCTCTGTCCTGTGCAAGCTTCTTCATCTCCCAGTACCTACTGCAACCTACATCCTTCTGAATCTGCTTACTGTATTCATCTCTTGGTCTCCCTCTACGACTTTTACCCTCCATGCTGCCCTCCAATACTAAACTGGTGATCCCTTGATGCCTCAGAACATGTCCTACCAACCGATCCCTTCTTCAAGTTGTGCCACAAACTTCTCTTCTCCCCAGTCGTATTTAGTACCTCCTCATTACTTAAGTGATCTAGCCATCTAATCTTCAGCATTCTTCACTTCGAAATCTTCTATTCTCTTCTTGTCTAAACTAATTACCGTCCATGTTTCACTTCCATACATGGCTACACTCCATACAAATACTTTCAGAAACGACATCCTGACATATCTATAATCGATGTTAACAAATTTCTCTTCTTCAGAAACGCTTTCCTTGCCATTGCCAGTCTACATGTTTTGTCCTCTCTACTTCGACCATCATCAGTTATTTTGCTCCCCAAATAGCAAAAGTCCTTTACTACTTTAAGTGTCTCATTTCCTAATCTAATTCCCTCAGTATCACCCGACTTAATTCGACTGCATTCCATTGCCCTCGTTTTGCTTTTGTTGGTGTTCATCTTACACCCTCCTTGCAAGACACTGTCCATTCCGTTAAACTGCTCTTCCAGGTCCTTTGCTGTCTCTGACAGAATTACAATGTCATCGGCGAACCTCAAAGTTTTTATTTCTTCTCCATGGATTTTAATACCTACTCCGAATTTTTCTTTTGTTTCCTTTACTGCTTGCTCAATATACAGATTGAATAATATCGGGGAGAGGCTACAACCCTGTCTCACTCCCTTCCCAACCACTGTTTCCCTTTCATGTCCCTCGACTCATAACTGCCATCTGGTTTCTGTACAAATTGTAAATAGCCTTTCGCTCCCTGTATTTTACCCCTGCCACCTTTAGAATTTGAAAGAGAGTATTCCAGTCAACATTGTCAAAAGCTTTCTCTAAGTCTACAAATGCTAGAAACGTAGGTTTGCCTTTCCTTAATCTTTCTTCTAAGATAAGTCGTAGGGTCAGTATTGCCTCACGTGTTCCAGTATTTCTACGGAATCCAAACTGATCTTCCCCGAGGTCGGCTTCTACTAGTTTTTCCATTCGTCTGTAAAGAATTCGTGTTAGTATTTTGCAGCCGTGGCTTATTAAACTGATTGTTCGGTAATTTTCACATCTGTCAACACCTGCTTTCTTTGGGATTGGAATTATTATATTCTTCTCGAAGTCTGAGGGTATTTCGCCTGTTTCATACATCTTGCTCACCAGATGGTAGAGTTTTGTCAGGACTGGCTCTCCCAAGGCCGTCAGTAGTTCCAATGGAATGTTGTCTACTCCGGGGGCCTTGTTTCGACTCAGGTCTTTCAGTGCTCTGTCAAACTCTTCACGCAGCTTCATATCTCCCATTTCATCTTCATTTACGTTCTCTTCTATTTCCATAATATTGCTGTCAACTACATCACCCTTGTATAGACCCTCCATATACTCCTTCCACCTTTCTGCTTTTCCTTATTTGTTTAGGACTGGTTTTCGATCTGAGCTCCTGATGTTCATCTTATACCCTCGTTTCAAGACACTGTCCATTCTGTCCATTCATCTTCATTTACGTTCTCTTCTATTTCCTTTTCTCCAAAGTTCTCTTCAATTTTCGTGTAGGCAGTATCTATCTTACCCCTAGTGTTATATACCTCTACATCCTTACATTTGTCCTCTAGCCATCCCTGCTTAGCCACTTTGCACTTTCTGTCGATCTCATTTTTGTTTCGTTTGTATTCCTTTTCGCCTGCTTCATTTACTGCATTTTTATATTTCCCGCTTTCATCGGTTAAAATCAGTATCGCTTCTGTTACCCAAGTATTTCCACTAAGCCTTGTTTTCTACCTACTCACAAACAATACAAGACAGAAATACACTGTGCCCGTCACTGGATACAAGCAGGTTCAGAGTTTTGACATGCTGTACCTGCGCTGCCTCTTGTTTATAGCAATATGGCGGCCACGCCACACCAGAAGTCACTCTGTGTGTTGGAATTATGCCGAAGGGAATCATTTGTTCAAGTCGAACATGGATTCCGCTTCGATTCAGCAAGAAGCCGCCTCTGCACAAGCAGATTTATGACTGGCGTACAAAATTCTTGCAAGTCGGCTGCACATGCAAAGGGAAGAGCACTCACTGGTCGGCCACGCACCTCTGACAGAAGTGTCGATCGTCTCCGAGGCGCGTTATTTTAACAACGCTGTCCCACAACGTTCGGCTGGGACAGACGCACAACGGGTTCTTCACTGCTTTTGGCCCCCACAGGTCAGCACACGTTGCGATTTTTTTTTTTACCCGCGGTGGTGCATAAGAGTCTTTGTGCCACCTACGGCAGATACTCTTTAAAATCTCAGAAATAGAATTGTTGAAGCTATCGGTTCAATAAACATCAACATGCTGATTCGTGTGGGTAACGAAACGGATTATCATTTCGGTATTTCTCCAGCAACGAATGTTGCTCATAATACAGTGTCCGGTCGAACAAAAATGTTTGAACCTTCCTTCGTCCACTGTCACACGCAATGTGTGTTTTTTTCACAGTTTCTGTTGCGGATTGGCAAGACAGCCAACCCACTACGACAGGAAGCCGAAAGGCACGCGTTTAAGCTCACGCAGGCTGCCGTGAGGTCTGGAACAGGACACGGAAATGAGACTAGTAAAAAAAGTACGTAGCTGCTGGAATACTTAACTTTAATCCATAATTGGTGAACATCGCTCTTGACGGTACGTGTTTTACAGCATCAATAGTAACTGGTAATGGCGCCTTGCTAGGTCGTAGCAAATGACGTAGCTGAAGGCTAAGCTAACTATCGTCTCGGCAAATGAGAGCGTAATTTGTCAGTGAACCATCGCTAGCACAGTCGGCTGTAGAACTGGCGCGAGTGCTAGGAAGTCTCTCTCTAGACCTGCCGTGTGGCGGCGCTCGGTCTGCAATCACTGACAGTGGCGACACGCGGGTCCGACGTATACTAACGGACCGCGGCCGATTTAAAGGCTACCACCTAGCAAGTGTGGTGTCTGGCGGTTACACCACAGTTTCTCTTTTACAAACGCTGGAAATCTGTTCTTTCTTTTTGCCCATCGCAGTGTTTGCGATGTTCGGTCGCCGCGGAGCGCCTGCAGCCGCTGGGGTAGACTACCCGCTCGGCGCGACCGTCGTGCCGGAAGCACAAGTCGCCGGCGAACGGCGACATTCGAGAGTAAACTCCTGTTTTACATTACTGGAAATTCCTCACGCTACTACTCAAACGAAACAAATATCAAAAGATGTTTTCGCTCCTTTTCATTTAAAAGTTTGCAAGTAAAGTTTTTTATTTACAGAATACTGATCGATTTCCTTGTCCGAAAACACCGCGAGTAACACAGGACGTGCAATGAAAGAGCCCCTGCTTTCGAACTTGAACATCTCGGCAACTGAGATCGATAGAGGAGTGCAACAGGCGGTGCGTTTATTGCGAAAGCCGTAAGGATTTTATACAGAAGTGTGGGAATAATTCAAAAAGCTGCTAACAGATGCCACTGTACGCTGTGCAGGTCGTGCTGTATGAGAGTGCACAGTTAAAACTCTCGTCTCCAACCACTCTTTGCAATCACATCACTTTATCCTGAAATGTCGAGCACTCACCGTACCGAGGTGGCGCAAATGGGGGCTGAAATTCACCACCACGTCCCGTGTGTGTGTGTGTGTTTGAAGTTCACGGGCGCCAAACAGCGCGGTCATCAGCGCCCAAACGCATAAAAACAGGAACACATGCAGCGAAGGGACTAAGACAAACAGCGAACAAGGAGAACGGCTAAAACACACAGACCTGACGCAGTTACAAATCCTCACACACAGAGGTAAAACGAGAGGAGAAGGGACACACTAAAAAGGAAAGGAAACACAAGGGAAAGAGAACAGAAACCGAAGGGAAACAAGGAGGTAATCGTGACTGGCTGACCTCTTACCTGAAACACGGGTGAGCCAGTCACCCAGCAGCACATTAAAACCCTCTCCCTAAAATCCGAGGCAACAAATGGGACAGGACACAAAACCGTAAGACCTTAACTACAGTCGTTGCGTCATCTTGTAAAATAGAGGGCAAATCCGGTGGCAAGGAAACCACCGCCCTCTGGTTAGAGAATAAAAGACAGTCAAGTAAAATGTGGCGGACAGTAATCTGGACACCACAAGAACTGCAGATTGGGGGGGTCCTCCCGCCGGAGTAAAAAACCATGTGTTAATGGACTGTGCCCGATGCGGAGGCGAGTGAGGAGAACCTCATCCCGCCTGCATGACTGGTAGGACGTACGCCATGGCCGCGTGGTAGCCTTGACCAGACGCAGCTTATTGTCACCGACTGCCAGCCACTCCTCTTCCCACTGACGCATAACACGAAAACGCAGGAGGGAGGTAACAGCATGGAGGGGGACGGCACATTCAACAACATGAGGGAGGGAACATGCATCTTTGGCAGCCACATCCGCCAGTTCGTTTCCCCTAATACCCACGTGCCCCGGCACCCAGCAGAAGGACACCTCCTTCCCCTGCCGTTGCAGGTGGAGGAGGGCATCATGGATGTTCTGGACGACCGTATCCGCTGGGTACAAGTGTTGCATGGTCTGAAGGGCACTCAGGGAGTCAGAACAGATGAGGAACTTAAGACTGGGAACACACCTCATCTGCTCCAATGCCCGCAAGATCGCAAACAATTCGGCATCAAAGATGGTAAACGCCGCAGGAAGCCGTAACTTCACGACTCGATCAGGGAAAACAACAGCACAACCAACAGAGTCCCCCTGTTTAGAGCCATCCGTAAATACTGGTACATGGTCGGGATGCTGGTTTAAAATATCATAAAACAAGGAGATAAAAACAAACGCAGGAGTGCAACTCCTCCGGTACTCCGACAAGTCTAAAAGGACGCTGGGCCTCCGGAGCAACCAGGGAGGCAGGCGAGTAAAACCTTGTCGTTGGGGGGCCACACGCTCCACACCAAGGGACTCAAGCAAATGCTTGGCACGAATCCCAAATGGTCTCGTTGCCCTGGGACGACTGGAAAAGAGACGTACCATAGGCGGTCGGGCAACGGTAGGGTACGCAGGGGAGGTAGGACAGGCAAGGAATTGACACACCCGTCGCACCATGAGGAGTTGCCGCCGGATGGCGAGCGGCGGTTCCCCTGCCTCAGCACACAGGCTGGCGATGGGACTGGTACGGAAGGCACCAGTGGCCAGCCTGATACCCTCATGGTGTACTGCATCAAGAATCTTCAGATACGAAGGCCTTGCTGACCCATACACGGTGCAACCATAGTCAAGACGCGAGGGCCTCAGCAGAAATCGATTGGGATGCCGCACAGATGGTCGATTCGAGCGCATCCAGCACGGTGGGATGTTTCCGGTAGACGGTATCTTTCGATGAGCCACTCAAAAGCTAATCGCAATGAGTCAGACCGGGCGAATGTGGATGTCAGTCCATCCCTGCGCCATTAAATTTGCAACGATCAAACGCAAGAGAGGAAGAGTAAGAACAGGAGGTGTGACGAGTGGACAAATGGGAAGACAAGGTTGTTGTTTACCAGCAACACTGTTCAGTATATATTTGGAGGAAATTATTAGTGATATTTGTTATGGAAGGAGAGGAGTTTGTATAAGGGTCGGAGAGTTGAGTGTATAAGATTTGCAGACGACACGGTTGTGATGGCAGAGAGTGCAAGAGAGGTGGAACAAATGTTAGATGATCTAAACACAAAATTAGAAGACTACGGAATGAAGATTAACAAGAAGATAATGAAGAGCATGGTAATTAGAGGAAAGGGGACAAAATTCCGTATGAAAATAGAGCAAATGAATAACTTGAATTTCTTGGGAAGTGTAATAATCGATGATATGTATTGCTCAACAGAAATTAGGAAAAGAATTGCAATGGCAAACGAAGGATTCAAGAGGAAACATAAATTACTTTATGGACCACTAAACAAAGATCTGAGGAAAAGACTCGCGAATGTTACATTTGGAGCGTCGCACTGTATGGTGCGGAGACCTGGACATTGAGGAAGGAAGATGAGAGAAGATTGGAGGCACTAGAGATGTGGATATGGAGGAGAGTGGAGAAAGTGAAATGGGAAGACCGAGCAAGGAATGAAGAAGTATTAAGAAGAGTTGGAGAAGAAAGAAACGTGCTGAAAGTCGTCAGAAAGTGAAAACGGAACTGGATTGGACATTGTTTGAGGAGGGACTGTTTATTGAAGGAAGGAATAGAAGGAATGGTGGAGGGAAAAAGGGGAAGAGGAGAACCGAGATATCAAATGCTGGAGAATATGAAAGGAGGCAAATATTCAGAAATGAAAAGACTGGCTATGGGCAGACAAAAGTGGATGAGGCTTAACACGTGACAAGACCTGCCGTAAGGCAGAATACCGCACATACATGCAAACGCAATGACTGTATTCGAGAAGTATTCATCCAGAAAGCGAAACACTTGCTGGCTGTGATGTGGTCTGGTCCCGCCTCGATCCTCTAACGCTAGCAGCGACTCTGCTGCACACCGCAGCCCAAACTGTACCTCTGCGAGAATACAGCGGTTTCGCTTAACATAAGCGCTTATTTTCGGAACCGAAAAATTGCCAGTTTTTCTTTATTCGCAACTCCATTTGGAATGAAGCGTGGTTCACCTGTGAACCGCACGCAGCCAACATCAAATCCTTCATTATCAGTCGCTGCGGCAACGCCGTTCGCAGAATCAGCCCTCTTTCGCACAGTCGGTTGCGGGCTTTCCAATAGAAAATGAATGGTGGGGTGTCGGTGGCCCTCAACTACGTACCCTCGGACTCAGAGTTGAAATATTAAAAGTTTTGGCCGGTTTCGTTGCCTAGGAACCGGGATACGTAGCTGCCGCATTACAGGCCAAACACTGCTGCGTCTACAGTACACGATACGAATATGCACACGAATCGAATGGTCGAAGGTTTCTATCACTCGGCTATTGCGAATTGTAAAAGTAACATAAATTTATCGATGAAAGACTGCAATTAAATAAAATCTGCAGACACTATTCTAACGACTTTAAATGATGAGTACGATAGCAGAATGTGGTATGTTTCTGCAAAACACTTATTGGTGTCGATGGTACAGCAATTAAATAAAATATAAGTTGAATAACAGGGAAACAATAGATTCCGACAGCACGTAATTCGTTACGAACAACAGCACAGCTCGCGAGATGTTCACTTCTAAGCGCACACTACGTCTTCAGTGCAGAAGTCGCGGAAATCCCACAAGTGCACAAGTCGGCCCTCCCAAGTATTTCCGTCTCTGCCGCGACCTCGCGCCAGCCAGCCGCGCCGTCGCGTCCAGCCAGCACCAGCCGTGTCGTGGGCCCGACTGCACAACTGCCGCACTGCTCCCGACTACCTCGCGTCCTCCCCGGACACGGCCGCTGTGATCGGCTAGAGGGCTCCCGCACTGCCTCCGAGCCAACGCCCACTCACAAACATAATGGAACGCACGAAATAGTGGAGTTACATTTAAATACACTCCTGGAAATGGAAAAAAAAACACATTGACACCGGTGTGTCAGACCCACCATACTTGCTCCGGACACTGCGAGAGGGCTGTACAAGCAATGATCACACGCACGGCACAGCGGACACACCAGGAACCGCGGTGTTGGCCGTCGAATGGCGCTAGCTGCGCAGCATTTGTGCACCGCCGCCGTCAGTGTCAGCCAATTTGCCGTGGCCTACGGAGCTCCATCGCAGTCTTTAACACTGGTAGCATGCCGCGACAGCGTGGACGTGAACCGTATGTGCAGTTGACGGACTTTGAGCGAGGGCGTATAGTGGGCATGCGGGAGGCCGGGTGGACGTACCGCCGAATTGCTCAACACGTGGGGCGTGAGGTCTCCACAGTACATCGATGTT
Organism: Schistocerca cancellata; assembly: GCF_023864275.1. Lineage (NCBI taxonomy): Eukaryota > Metazoa > Arthropoda > Insecta > Orthoptera > Acrididae > Schistocerca > Schistocerca cancellata. The sequence goes on along the minus strand of NW_026046819.1, from coordinate 261,716 downwards.
GTCGCCAGTGGTCGGCGGAAGGTGCACGTGCCCGTCGACCTGGGACCGGACCGCAGCGACGCACGGATGCACGCCAAGACCGTAGCATCCTACGCAGTGCCGTAGGGGACCGCACCGCCACTTCCCAGCAAATTAGGGACACTGTTGCTCCTGGGGTATCGGCGAGGACCATTCGCAACCGTCTCCATGAAGCTGGGCTACGGTCCCGCACACCGTTAGGCCGTCTTCCGCTCACGCCCCAACATCGTGCGGCCCGCCTCCAGTGGTGTCGCGACAGGCGTGAATGGAGGGACGAATGGAGACGTGTCGTCTTCAGCGATGAGAGTCGCTTCTGCCTTGGTGCCAATGATGGTCGTATGCGTGTTTGGCGCCGTGCAGGTGAGCGCCACAATCAGGACTGCATACGACCGAGGCACACAGGGCCACCACCCGGCATCATGGTGTGGGGAGCGATCTCCTACACTGGCCGTACACCACTGGTGATCGTCGAGGGGACACTGAATAGTGCACGGTACATCCAAACCGTCATCGAACCCATCGTTCTACCATTCCTAGACCGGCAAGGGAACTTGCTGTTCCAACAGGACAATGCACGTCCACATGTATCCCGTGCCACCCAACGTGCTCTGGAAGGTGTAAGTAAACTACCCTGGCCAGCAAGATCTCCGGATCTGTCCCCCATTGAGCATGTTTGGGACTGGATGAAGCGTCGTCTCACGCGGTCTGCACGTCCAGCACGAACGCTGGTCCAACTGAGGCGCCAGGTGGAAATGGCATGGCAAGCCGTTCCACAGGACTACATCCAGCATCTCTACGATCGTCTCCATGGGAGAATAGCAGCCTGCATTGCTACGAAAGGTGGATATACACTGTACTAGCGCCGACATTGTGCATGCTCTGTTGCCTCTGTCTATGTGCCTGTGGTTCTTTCAGTGTGATCATGTGATGTATCTGACCCCAGGAATGTGTCAATAAAGTTTCCCCTTCCTGGGACAATGAATTCACGGTGTTCTTATTTCAATTTCCAGGAGTGTAACTTCAAATTAAATAAATATTCCTACGGCTGGACCACAAACACACTCTAACACACATTATTACATACATAAACAAATTAAATAAACATATATCAAAGGAATAGAACAGAAAGTAGGCTAGTGGCCCAATGTCTTGTGCTTTCTAAAGCACAGTGAATATTTAACAAGTTTCTTCACGGATATCTCCCGCATTCGGGAGGACGACGATTCAATCCCGCGTCCGGCCATCCTGATTTAGGTTTTCCGTGATTTCCCTAAATCGTTCCAAGCAAATGCCGGGATGCTTCCTCTGAAAGGGCACGGCCGACTTCCTTCCCCGTCCTTCCCTAATCCGATGAGACCGATGACCTCGCTGTCTGGTCTCCTTCCCCAAACAACCCCAACCCAACGAATATCTCCAACTTCTTTAGTCCTGTCTTCCTCAGTTGGGTGCAATATTACGGTATATTGATAATTTTTACTTATGGACCGTCTGACAGCAACTGAATAAAACACAATTTTAGTGCCATACGCGTTTAGCCCTTATTTTCGGCAAGGCATCATCAGTGGCCTGGAATATGTACATATGTTAGCTATTTAATTTACATTTTTTGTCACTGTGCCTATAGGTTATAAACAGTTCTGCTGGTTGCTTTTTGCTATGAAACAGTAATTTTTTGAACTGTACTTACAGGTTGTGTGGACAATTTCTTACATATTACGTTCCTATTGCATTTTTGCTGTTGTTCTTCTTCTTAGGAATGCAAATTTGCGGTTTTGTCGCACATCTCACACCACTATGAACTGAACGCTTGTTTCAATGCAATGTTTTGCTTTCTGTTGCCGACTGTCAAATGTTTTAGCCAAAGATGGAATGTTATTGCCGAACTTTCGAGTGTAATTATTGAAGTATCTGTGATGTGTTCGTGTATGCATTTGTGTGTGTGTGTGTGTGTGTGTGTTACAATGTGGTTTTTTTTACTGTGTTTGTGTCTGTGTGTGTGTGTGTGTCCAGATCGTGTGCGGTAGAGTTTTTTTGTTTCATGTTATCATTCCCTGTATTAAGTGTAGTAGGGAGGCTGTGCTGATGTGTGTTTGTTCATTTACCAGATGTTTATTTTCTGCTATAGCTTTCCGGATGTGGAAGTTTTCTTGCGTTTCTATAAGATGCTTGTCACGGTTGCTTATTCTCATTATTTTCATTTCTTGTTCCATGTTTGTAGGATGATGGTTAGGGTGTTTTAAATGCTCTGCAAATGTGGAATGGTTTGTTTCATGCTTCGAACATCTGATGTGTTATTTGTATCTTGTTTCAAAATTCCTGCGTGTCATACCTATGTATACTGCATCACAACTTTGACATTCAAGTTTATATATTCCTGATTGTTGGAATATGTCCCTCTTGGTAGGCAATCACATCTAAGCCAGCCAGCTACCAAGAGGGACAAATTCCAACAATCAGGAATATATGAACTTGAATGTCAAAGTTGTGATGCATTATACAAAGGCATGACATGCAGGAATTTTGAAACAAGATACAAATAACACATCAGATGTTGGAAGTATGTTCGTGTAACTGTGGAGTAGTTATTGCCTGATGCGATCGATAGTAATCGTCCACTTTTACCTCCAACAAATCGGGTACTATTCAAGTTACATGCCTGTAATTTACATCAATTTAGGTTTACACTAATAGTTTTCTAAAGACACGGCGATCGACGAAATCTGATGAAGCGTTTACATTTTGGAAATTCGTTGCTTTGTGTTACTTGTCTAATTGAAAGTCCGATACTAAACTTTAAAGTAGTAAAGATTTTGAAAATTAGATTACACCATCAGAATCGTCGTGCAGATAATGGCAATGTACATGTTTCTTTTTGAGGTGTCAAGATTCCTCTTGAAACTTCCTGGCAGATTAAAAGTGTGTGCCGGACCGAGACTCGAACTCGGGACCTTTGCCTTTCGCGGGCAAGCGCTCTACCAACCGAGCTACCGAAGCATGACTCACGACCCATCCTCACAGCTTTACTTCCGCCAGTACCTCGTCTCCTACCTTCCAAACTTCACAGAAGCTCTCCTGCGAATCTTGCAGAACTATCACTCCTGCAAGAAACATCCCCCAGGCTGTGGCTAAGCCATGTCTCCGCAATATCCTTTCTTTCAGGAGTGCTAGTTCTGCAAGGTTCGCAGGAGAGCTTCTGTGAAGTTTGGAAGGTAGGAGACGAGGTACTGGCGGAAGTAAAGCTGTGGGGACGGGGCGTGAGTCGTGCTTCGGTAGCTCGGTTGGTAGAGCACTTGCCCGCGAAAGGCAAAGGTCCAGAGTTCGAGTCTCGGTCCGGCACACACTTTTAATCTGCCAGGAAGTTTGATACCAGCGCACACCCCGCTGCAGAGTGAAAATGTCATTCACGATTGCTCTCGCTACTATTAATTTCTATACTAACTCCGCGTAGGTCGAGCGTCCCGTGCGGCCGCCCCCACTGCGGACGTGCCAACATTTCCGGGGCGCCACAACCCGCCCCTCACCTCACGCGGTGCACGTACGAACCGGTGGCTCGGGAGTCCGGACGGAAGCGCGTACGCTCCGTATTTTCTGCGCGCCGGATCGTTCTGACCGGTCTCTGCTGCAATTCGTCGGACGGATTTCTTTGAATGTTTCTGAGTAATCCCAGAAACCGTGGCGACGTTTTCAGGAGTGACTACAATTTACCCTTCTGTTAGCAAAAAGGTGAATGGCCTTTCGGATCATGATGTACAAATTTTAACTCTTAAAAGTTTTTTGTGCTGTCACACATGTTAAATATACTTATCAACCGTTTAGGAAAGGTGATCCAGTTGCTGTAGAGACCTTTGTAAAGCTTATCGAGGAACAAGAGTGGCAAGATGTTTACAGCGCCGATACAGTAGATGATAAATATAATGCTTTCCTCAAGACTTTTCTCGTGTTCTTTGAAAGTTGCTTTCCGTTAGAACGTTCAAAACAGGGTACTAGCACAAACAGGCAGCCTGGGTGGCTGACTAGAGGGATAAGAATATCCTGTAGAACAAAGTGGCAATTATATCAAAACGTTAGAAACAGTCAAAATCTAAATGCAGCAGCCATTACAAACAGTACTGTAAGGTGCTCAAAAAAGTTATTAGGAAGGCAAAAAGTATGTGGTATGCAGATAGAATATCCAAGTCTCAGGATAAAATTAAAACCGTATGGTCAGTCGTAAAGGAAGTGGCTGGTCTGCAGAGACAGGTCGAGCATATAGAATCAGTGCGTAGTGGGAATGTCCGTGTTACTGACAAGTCGCATATATGTACAGTATTTAATAATCACTTTCTGAATGTAGCAGGTGAACTAAATAAAAACCTAGTCCCGACAGGGAATCATGTAGTCCTAGGTGTCATGGCGGCGAGTGAGTGACGTGCGTTAGCTTGGCTCGCAAGTTTACGTGAAATCTGGAGGTGTTTTAAGCAGTCAGGCTAGTGTACATATACTAAAGCCGTGTATCTACTGCCGAGTGTCGTATCTTACATCACATACTGAGCACCAATTACACAGAATCGCACTTAAAATGGAAAATCGCCGAACAACGCGCAGTGCAGCCAACGGCCAGGCCGGAGACAGCGCAGGCGTGGAGTCCACACCGGGAGCTGCGGCCGCCATCCGCCGAGCAAGACTCAAGTTTCACACGGAATTTGCAGTCTCCCCTCCACAACGACCACAGGCCGGTCACGTGATTCCACCTCCACACGGACAGGAGGCGGGGCGTGACTGCCAGCGCCCCTGGTTTTACTTGAGTGTACTATGTTATTCAAAAGAACAAGTTTCCGAAGCTAATGACACACACATATTTTGGATATGCAATAGATGCATAAGGTAATTCATAATAATGACAACAGAGTTTGTCAGGGCAGCAAATATGTGTGGTTATTGTACAAAGTTTTAAAACCATTCAGCAGTTTGCTGAGGACGACTGTATGGAAAATATTGACAGTTCAAGATGATGATGATGATGTTTGGTTTGTGGGGCGCTCAACTGCGTGGTTATCAGCGCCCGTACAATTACCCAGTCTTTGCTCAGTCTTTGACAGTTCAATAATTATTCTATCCTATTTGAGCAGCAAATAGACAAAATATTGGAAACTCATTCTTCAGCCGACTGTAAAACTCTGAAAAGTCATATCCCATGTATTGCCAAACTATGCATTAATTGTTATATCAGCCTAAGACACGGATATATTATGAACGTAATGCTTGAAGTATGCGGAAAAAACTTTAATAAAGAAACGACACGAACAATGAACTCTTTGCATCTGCTAAATGCTTATGTACAAAGAAACAGCCAACTCGGTACAGCACGTTAAAGTGGAAATTTCACGAACTTAAGCCTTTTTAATTGCCGTACACGAAATTAAAGCCGACTCCTTCGGCAATTTTGTCACAGACATTTTATTTTCAGCAATAAAAACATCACAGTAGAAACTCATGTTCGCTACACACGAAAGTTAATAAGAAAAATATTTATTCTGGTAAACAAAACGGAATAAGAGTGCAAACTTTTGTTAAGTCTCTTAATCTTCTAGGCTCCTTTTGGGCTGTAAATTTTTGAACAACTTGTAGTAAAAACCTGAAAAGAATCTGTGCAATCTGGTTGTAGTGCACTTTGCTGGTTTTGCTTACAAACACAAAGCAGGCGAGAGTGTGTGTTTTCCGGCGGGAAAGGCAACATAGTACACTCAAGTAAAACCAGGAGCGCTGGCAGTCACGCCCCGCCTCCTGTCCGTGTGGAGGTGGAATCACGTGACCGGCCTTTGGCCGCTGTGGAGGGGAGACTGCAAATTCCGTGTGAAACTTGCGACATCGCCGCACTCGTGAAGAAGGCTGAGGCGAGGTGGGGGTCGCGCTGCAGGCTACGCGGACGCAAAACACAGAAAACTCTGGAGGCGAATGCGAGCGAGATCCGTGCACTGGACGCATCGTTAAAAGCAAGTGAGGAGAGAGCACGACTGCTCGAACAGAAATTGACTGAGCTCGAACAATATCAGAGACGCAATATGAGACTGTTCGGCATTCCAGAGAGAACACAGACGAACAAGTGATAAACCTTGCCCAAGAAAAGCCAGGCGTGCACGTGACTCTGAGTGACATTGACAGAAGTCATAGGGTGGGTCGTAGGTCGCCAGGTGCTACAAAACCGAGACCTATAATAGTGAAATTTGTGTCCTGTAGGAAAAGATCTGAAATCTTCAGAGCAAAGAAGAATCTCGTCGGGTCTGAGAGTACGCGAGGATCTGACATCTGAAACACTAAACATTTTGAAGAGAGCGATTTCGAAATTTGGGCTACAGAATGTATGGACAAATGACGGCAGGATAATGGTTAAGACCGAAAAGAAGCTAAATCACGTCTAATCTTGCTGCCACTAAGCTGTATGTTTATACTGTTTACACTGTCAACCATAACTTAACTAATGTATTATCAAATTTTTCGTTTCTCCACATAACTATCTTTTTATCTCTAATTGTTTTCTAATGTAATTTTATTATTATTTGTATTATCAACATTTCGTTTCTCCACATAACTATTTTTATCTATAATTCTTTTCTCGTGTAATTTTGTTAATTATTACATAAGGTAGTCTCACTTCCATCTTTAATTAGCAACCCACCATCATACTTTAGTTGTTATCCTCATAAGTGCAATTAATATCACACTCTACCGTTTCGTGCAGATTACTCCCGTTGTGTTTAGCGACATTCCTTCCCCTGCCGGCCCACGGCTACTTCCAGAACCGTTGCAGACCTCGGCCGCAGTTCAAGTTGCCTCCCCGGGGACCCACCCCCTCCCCCTCGCAGCCGCTCACCCTGCTCAGAACTGGGAGGACACTCCCTCACCCCCCTCTCCTTCACACGCCTTCCGCATTCCTCATGCCAGACCCTCTTGTCACCGCCAACCACGAACCGCAAACATCTGTAGGCAGCCTCCTCGGGAAATCGACACCCGAACGCACCAAGCTGCATATTGCACGTGCAAATGTCCAGTCTCTGCCAGCTCACTTCGACGAGTTCAAATATATATTTCAGACTACTGATATACACGCAATACTTTTGTCAGAGACTTGGCTGAAACCAAGTATTCCTACAAATTCCGTAAACCTAGATGGTTATATCTTCCTCAGGCACGACAGATGCAACAGACGAGGGGGCTCTGATTTGTCACCTACTGTACTACACACATCCGACAACAATGTCGATAAAAAAGAGGAATATATGTTCATAGAGATCAAATCCCTTAACAGAAAGTGCTTAATATGTGTCCTTTACAAACCTCCTAAAGTAGGCGGGTTCGAATGCTTCGAAACTGCCCTCTCTAATCGTCATATGAACATGTAATTATAGCAGGTGACACTAACATTACTTTTCTGTGCAGTAGTCCTTCCACTGGGAAATTTAAGAGGATGCTTTCTTCCTCAAATATGACGCTACTTCAGCTGGCAGCTACACATCACACGACTACCAGTCACACTTTCACAGATATATTCGCAACGAAATCTCCAAACAGAATAATCCGCAACTCTCAAATATCTGCACCTGGCATGTCGGCCCATGACATCATTTCCATGACGTATTCACTAGAATGTCCTAGAAAAAAACAAAAACTGTCTACATACCGAGACTTCAAACGCATAAATTTGCCTGAACTCGAAACTGAGGCACAAGAAATAGTTCCGGGGATGACCTCTACTCCCCTCATGGACATAAACGACAAACTCCAAGATTTTACTACCAAAATTACTAAACTATATGACAAATACGCTCCAATAAAGACCAGAAAAGTAAGAAGGAAACCTGCACCTTGGCTGACTGATGAACTAAAACAGCTCATGAATCTCAGAGACGCTGCACATCGAGCATACAAGATACACCCTACACCTGAAAATCACACTGTATACTAGCAGAAGCGGAACAAAGTCAGTCAAGCGGTGAGAAACGCTAAGCTCAGACATGCCCGTACATTAGCTGACAATAGATGTAGACCAGCTATCCTGTGGAAAAGGCTCCGGTTTAGGCAAAATAATAGTTGCAGAAAATCCCATGGTCCCAGCTGAAGAACTAAACCGATTCTTCACATTACGTGCAACCGCAATTGAACCGCAAAAAAAAAAAAAAAAAAAAAAAAAAACACAGAATCATTGGCTACTTCATGGGGATGAACGACTGTAGGAAAGAAAAATTCTATCTGCGGCACGTCACCTGCAATACTGTCAAGAAAGCCATAATGCGGATTAGATCAGCATCCACTGGGCATGATGGCATCACTATCCAGATGGTAAAACTTATTATTGATCCACTACTGCCCTCTATAACAGACATTTTCAACGACTCATTAATCACAAGTGTTTTCCCTGAGGCCTGGAAACTGGGACAAATTAAGCCACTGCCTAAAAAGGACATCGCCACAGCACCCTCTGACTACCGCCCCATCTGCCTTCTTCCTGCACTATCAAGGGCCTTAGAATATATAGTCCATGACCAGCTCACCAACTACCTAACTACTAACAACCTACTAGACGAATACCAATCAGGTTTCCGTAAACATCGAAGCACAGCATCCGCACTGATAAAGGTGACAGATGACCTGAAACTTGCCATGGACAGACAAGAAGCGACTATCATTTGCTTCTTAGACTTGAGCAAAGCATCTGATACTGTCGACTTAACACGTCTTACTAGCCAAACTTAGCGGTCTAAATTTGTCACCGAGTGCAGTGCAATGGTTTCGCTCATACATGACGTCTCGTCAGCAACGCGTCCTGTCCGGGAATATAAAATCACAATGGCGGCAGGTAGTGTCAGGCGTTCCCCAAAGCTCAGTACTAGGTCCGATACTCTTCTCTCTGTATGTCAATGATGTGTCATCGGTTCTGACTTATTGCAAATATCGTATGTATGCTGATGACCTTCAGTTGTATCTAAGTGCGGAACCAAACAATCTTAAGAAAGCTATTGAAAACATTCAATACTGATGTCGATGCACTATCAAAATGGGCACAGGACATAGGACTAAAACTAAACCCATCCAAAACCCGAGCGGTACTTGTTGGTCACGCTAAGCTCATTAGTCCAAAACATCGGGAATCCGTACCATCCCTTATCCTAAATGGAACAAATATTAACTTCTCTCCCTCAGCAAAGAGTTTGGGAGTAATAATAGATGAAAATCTAAATTGGATAGAGCACGTAACTGCAGTGTGCAAAAAAGCATCAGCATCCCTTCATGTCCTACAAAAATATAAAAAAACTCTTCCCTTTCGATCTGAAAAAGAAATTAGTACAAGCGCTTATAGTCCCAGTCATTGACTACAGCGATATTATCCTACAAGGCCTCTCTCAGGAAAACTCGCGACGTCTGGAACTGGTCACGAACGCCTGCGTCCGATATATCTGTGACGTTCGACTTTTTGATCACATTTCACCATCATATGCAAAATTGTCCTGGCTGCGTGCAGACAAACGCAGAGATTTCCATACACTCTGTCTCATGTACTGCCTTATAAATGTACACTGTCCCTCATATCTCCCCTCGTCCTTAACGCTTATGTCTGAACAACATGACAGAAACATACGTTCCCATCATAATAAAATCCTCTCTGTTCCACTGCATCGCTCAGTCACCTTCTCCAAGTCCTTTACAGTAGCGGGAACCCGACTCTGGAATAACCTCCCTCGGTTTGTTAGAGAACTTAAAAACATGTCCAGCTTCAAAAAACAGTTAATGACGTATCTACTTAAGCAACAGTAATGCTTTCCTTTGTACACGAATCCACTTCACCTCATTACTTCCCTCTTTCCCCCTCCTTAAGTCTCCCTCCCCCAAAACTCGCTATACTAGTAAACATCTACTTTACACACCAAGATATTAATGTACATCTGCACAAATCTTCATTACTATTGCCCATTTTTCTCATGTTTATCATTATTATTTAATTTTTTTTACTGTTACTATTATTACTTTTATCATAATTCGTATGTATAGCACCTGTCGTAAATATACTGCCAGTACTTACTTTTATTAGGTCTTAGTTATTATTCTTTATGCATATTGTGACTAGAGTAATCTAATTTTCTTATTTACAGATTGTCATGATGTAACTCTGATGTGTGAAATGCTGCATGTGTGAAACACTGGTCCGATGTAAGAGAGGGCCTGATGGCCCTAATCTGATCAGGTTAAATAAATAAATAAATATAGCGCTCGTAGAAAAAAGTGTTGCGACACTGTTTCCTGAAATGCCCCTCCGTGATACTGACAAGAGGGAGATTGAGTTAATAATTATATCACTAAAGACCAAGAACTGTCATGGATATGACGGGCTATCTAGCAGAATACTGAAGTATTGTTCTATGTATGTTAGCCCAGTACTTAGCCATATCTGTAACTTTTCCTTTAAAAATGGTCGGTTTCCTGACCGATTAAAGTACTCGGTAGCGAAGCCACTTTATAAAAAGGGAGACAGGGATAATGTTGACAATTACAGACATATTTCTACGCCATCGGTATATACAAGGTTACTGGAGAATTTAAATTCATATAATTTGCTGTCAAATGTACAGTTTGGTTTTAAAAATGGTTTAACAACTGAAAATGCTATACTCTCTTTTCTCTGTGAGGTTTTGGACGGATTAGATAAAAGGTTGCGAAAGCTAGGTCTTTTCTTTGATTTAACGGAGGCTTTTGACTGTGTTGACCACAAAATATTACTGCAGAAGTTGGACCATTATGGAGTAAGGGAAAAAGCTTACAACTGGTTCGCCTCTTACTTTCAGAACAGAAAGCAGAAGGTAATTCTCCGCAATATTGAGAGTGGTAGTGATGTTCAGTCCCAATGGGGCACTGTTAAGTGGGGCGTTCCCCAAGGGTCGGTGCTGGAGCCACTGCTGTTTCTTATTTATATAAATGATATGCCTTCTAGTATTACAGGTGATTCAAAAATATTTCTGTTTGCTGATGACACCAGCTTGATAGTGAAGGATCTTGTGTGTAATACTGAAACATTATCAAATAATGTAGTTCATGAAATAAGTTAGTGGCTTGTGGAAAATAATTCGTTGCTAAATCACAGTAAGACTGAGTTTCTAACTCACAATTCGACAAGAACCGATATTTTGATCAGACACAATTGGCATATTATAAGCGAGACGGAACAGTTCAAGTTCCTAGGCGTTCGGATAGATAGTAAGCTGTTGTGGAAAGCCCATGTTCAGGATCTTGTTCAGAAACTAAATGCTGCTTTATTTACCATTAGAACAGTATCTGATATAAGTGACAGTTCAACACGAAAAGTAGTCTACTTCGCATATTTTCATACGGTTATGTGGTATTATTTTTTGGGGTAATTAATCTGATTCAAAAAGGGTATTTTTGGGTCAAAAACGGGCTATTCGAGGTATGTGTGGTGTAAGTTCGAGAACCTCTTGTCGACCCCTATTCAGTAGTCTGGGAATTCTGACATTGTCCTCACAGTATATATTTTCTTTAATGTGGTTTGTTGTTAGCAATATTAGCTTATTCCCAAGAGTTGGAGCTTTCACTCAGTTAATACTAGGCTGAAATCAAATCTGCACGTGGAGTGCACTTCCTTGACTCTTGTGCAGAAAGGAGTGCAGTATTCTGCTGCATCCATTTTCAATAAGCCACCACAAAAACTCAAAAATCTTAGCAGTAGCCCAAACGCTATTAAGTCTAAACTGAAGAGTTTCCTCACGGCTCACTCCTTCTATTCTGTAGAGGAGCTCCTGGAAGAGCTGAAAAATTAAGCAAATTCCAGTGTGACATTGTTGATTTTCTTTATTTAAACTTACGAATTGTCACGTGAATATGTTTCTTGTATTTCATTTTATCTGTTTCTACTATCGTGTTATAATTTCATGTATTGACTCGTTCCATGACCATGGAGACTTCTCCTTAATTTGGTCCCACGCAACAGTAAGTAAATAAATAAAACCTGGGGCCTACGTTCCCCGTCAGGTCGTCGGCCACGCCGCCTGTCCCTCGGAATCTGGCCAAGTGCGTGAGAACGGCTTCCGCTCCGTGTCGTTTTGTGACGTCAGACCGTCTTTGATACGCGGCCCCCTCCCGCGTTCCGGAGGCCGGACTGGTCGCTCACAGCGGCCTCTGGCACCAGCTGTCCCAACAACTTTGAAACTTCCGTATAAAATTCTTACAGCTCTCACGACAAAAATACCGTCTGTCGCGCCCGTCTATCTATCTCAGTTTTCGAGATACCGAATTCTGAAATGTGCGATTCCTTCGCTACTCCCCCTGTAACTGGTAGGTTAATGAAGAGCGATCGACAACCAGTTATTGCTGCTCAGAGTGAAAAAGGGAAGCGATGGGACAGCCTAAACTCGACAACAACAACAACGTTCTCCGACTGCTTCCGCACTTTATTTGTTTATTTTTCTCTGAATATGCGGCCCTCCAGGGTTGCTCAAACATTCTTAGTTTCGGGGCAGGTTGGTGCCGCCCTTCGACCATGAATATAACAGACTGGCCCTGACGTCATTTTCGTGGCTCCAACATCTCTGGTCTGAAGTCACGCGAATGTTGGCAAAACGTGGTTGTTTCGTGTTGCGCTTATGGCTGTAGTCAGCGTTTTGTCGGGGGAAATGGCATTACATTTCACGTGTAAGTGTTTCTATGATAGTGCAGATGAGTTTATTGAAATCTGCTGGCGTGACTTTTATATGTTTTTCACACTTGAAATAGAGTACCACGTAAATTAAAGTGTTGAAAGTGATGCCCGTAAAGTCAGACTAGTATTTTGAAAAAGTATCTGAGATAATTCGGTTACAGAAGTAAGTATAACTGTTTCTCGTTCCTACTCATAGGTTCCCTACGGATGAAAACCGAAGGCAGCTTTGGACACAGGCCCTGAAACGGGAAAACTTTAAGCCATCTGCACATACGCGCCTTTTTGTATATAGAAGTGAGATTATAATAAGGTAAGAGCACCTATAGTCGACACATGAAGAGAATTTTTTTCTACCTTCTAATACTACTAAATAAATGCAGGCTCCTAAATTATTTTCTGAAACTTCAAAGTCTCACCTTTTATCTAAAATATCATTTTTTTAATAAACTGATAGTTTAAACTTTTGTAAAAATAGTAGGAACTGAACCTTTGAAGCGCACCTAAAATTGATACTCTAAAATGGACCTGCTCCTAAAGTCGACAATTTTGGCACCTATAGTTGACATAATTCCCATATCCCATTTTCTCTTATAAGTGAGTACAGCGCATAACGCGGCGAATCCAATGTTTAAACTTTTGACACGAGCCCACTCTTACTGCTTAAGGGGCTCCGGAACGCCCTATACTTGCAATGTTAAAATGACGCTTATAAATTACATCTTTCCTCACAAAGTATTTGAGGTAGGAAGTTGAACTTTTTACAGATTATTTATTGGAATATGGGCTACAACTTAACACAGGGATTTTACAAAATTTTCGTTCAGTTATTAAAGATGATTTTTTTTCAATTGTAATGAAAATTCACAACAATTTTTTGCAATTTTTTATTTATATATTCAAAAATATACAGTTTTTTGGAAAAAGGCTGTGTTAAATTATGCAGAAGGTACTGTGTAACATTTACTGAAAGTTTGAAACAAATATGTTTGGAGGATCCTTAGAAAACATGTAATTAGTATGAGAAAATAAAAGTTTTGGGAATCGAGCGACAAAGATTGGATTAACTTTTTAGTGCATTCCAGGTCCATAGGATGGATTATCTTCATCCTCTGCAAACTCCTCCTCCAGCTTCCTCTTGTTCCTCCTCCTATTTACTCTTGCTTGTATTTCTAGACTCTTTACAGCCCTGTCTGCAGCCCGAAGGCGTTCCTTGTCTAAAGCAAGCATCGCTCGTACCATGTTAGAACCTATCTTCATTCCCATATTTCTAAATACCTTGCACCTTACAATGTTGCCATCATTGAAAGTCGCAACAGCATCATACACACCAAAGTGAAGTGTTTCTATTCCAACAAATACAGTCTTGGGGATTCTCGACCATATAACACTATTTACACTTTCATTGGGGTTTTGAGTTTTTCCGTGAATACACTTTTTAAACATTTCAGGTGCTGCTAAGTCTCTGAAAATAGGTTAGCCACAACACATACTTTATCTCACATCACTAATATGTACCTGATGAACACGGACGTTAATAATAACACCATTTGACAGCAGTTTAACAGCGCCACAGTGGGTCACGCCCATGTAGAACACATTTCAAAAAAAATTTAAAAATAGTTGTAGTCTTAGGAATTGAATAAATTATATATCTATTAAAAGGTAATAGTCTGCAGATTCAGAAAACGCAAAAAAGTAAAAATTGAACTTTTCATGATTTTGGGCCTTTCCGGAGCCCCTTAAAAGAATTTTAACTACATTTTACTTTAATTGATAGTTTATACTAGTAATTTCGTCCCGCTGCCCACCAGAGTGGCGCTCGATGTATTTCTTACATTTTATAAACGGTACTGTGTGTCCCCCCCCCGGTAGCCGAGTGGATGCGGGCGCTGTAGCTGAGCGTGTTCGGTCAGAGGGTTAGCTGCCCTCCAGCGCGCCAGACTGTCAATCCAAAGGGCTCGGCTTCGATTCCCGGCTGGGTCGCAGATTTTCTCCGCTCAGGGACTGCGTGTTGTGTTGTCCTAATGATCATCATTTCATCCCCATCGACGCGCAAGTCGCCGAAGTGACGTCAAACCGACAGACTTGCACCAGGCGAACGGTCTACCCGACGGGGACTGTGAACAGATCCATGTCAAAGGTAGTTCTGATATAATTTTTCGCCAATGAAAAAGGAATTGTTGATGGAAGTATTTGGCAGTCAACTGAGAAATGTGGGTAAAATACGATACAAACATAGGATGGCAGACCGCTGATTTGAAATCCCGCCACGTTTTGCCGGCAGTCCCGTGGTTTACGTTGGAGCCACACCAGCCCTACAGCTCCAGCACAGCAAGGCCGGTCCACTGGTGGTATCTGTGGCCGAAGGTGACGCCAGACTCCTGCACGATGGACGGCTCGCCCACTCACAGCGAACTCGCCAGCTGACCCCGCAGTGCACTGCAGCCTGCCGCCGTCGCTTTGTTGTTGTTGTTGTTGTTGTTGTTGTTGTTGTTACGGCGCTCAGTCTGGAGTCCGGTTTACCGCGGCTCTTCGGGCTCCGTTACCCTGCGCGAGCCCCTACATCTACGTCTACATCTACATCTACATCTATACTCCGCAAGCCACCTGACGGTGTGTGGCGGAGGGTACCTTGAGTACCTCTATCGGTTCTCCCTGCTATTCCAGTCTCGTATTGTTCGTGGAAAGAAGGATTGTCGGTATGCCTCTGTGTGGGCTCTAATCTCTCCGATTTCATCCTCACGGTCTCTTCGCGAGATAAACGTAGGAGGGAGCAATATACTGCTCGACTCTTCGGTGAAGCTATGTTCTCGAGCTACTGAGCGTCTCCCCTGCAGAGTCTTCCACTGGAGTTTATCTATCATCTCCGTAACGCTTTCGCGATTACTAAATGATCCTGTAACGAAGCGCGTTGCTCTCCGTTGGATCTTCTCTATCTCTTCTAGCGACCCTATCTGGTACGGATCCCACACTGCTGAGCAGTATTCAAGCAGTGGGCGAACAAGCGTACTGTAACCTACTTCCTTTGTTTTCGGATTGCATTTCCTTAGGATTCTTCCAATGAATCTCAGTCTGGCATCTGCTTTACCGACGATCAACTTTATATGATCATTCAACTCCTAATGCGTTCTCCAGATAATTTATGGAATTAACTGCTTCCAGTTGCTGATCTGCTGTTTTATAGCTAAATGATAAGGGCTCTTTCTTTCTACGTATTCGCAGCACATTACACTTGTATACATTGAAATTCAATTGCCATTCCCTCCACCGTGCGTCAATTCGCTGCAGATCCTCCTGCATTTCAGTACAATTTTCCATTGTTACAACCTCTCGATACACCACAGCATCATCCGCAACAAGCCTCAGTGAACTTCCGATGTCATCCACAAGGTCATTTAATGTATATTGTGAACAGCAACGGTCCTACGACACTCCCCTGCGGCACACCTGAAATCACTCTTACTTCGGAAGACTTCTCTCCACTGACAATGACATGCTGCGTCCTGGTACCTAGGAACTCGTCAATCCAATCACACAATTGGTCTGATAGTCCGTATGCTCTTACTTTGTTCATTAAACGACTGTGGGGAACTGTATCGATCGCCTTGCGGAAGTCAAGAAACACGGCATCTACCTGGGAACCCGTGTCTATGGCCGTTTGAGTCTCGTGGACGAATAGCGCGAGCTGGGTTTCACACCATCGTCTTTTTCGAAACCCATGCTGATTCCTA
Source organism: Schistocerca cancellata (assembly GCF_023864275.1). Classification (NCBI taxonomy): domain Eukaryota; kingdom Metazoa; phylum Arthropoda; class Insecta; order Orthoptera; family Acrididae; genus Schistocerca; species Schistocerca cancellata. The sequence continues at coordinate 245,285 of NW_026046819.1, read as the reverse complement.
CAGAGTAGATTTCTAGTCTCCAGAAAAGTCATTATACTCGAACATAATACGTGTTCCAAAATTCTACAACTGATAGACGTTAGAGATAGAGGTCTATAGTTCTGCACATCTGTTCGACGTCACTTCTTGAAAACGGGGATGACCTGTGCCCTTTTCCAATCCTTTGGAACGCTACGCTCTTCTAGAGACCTACGGTACACCGCTGCAAGAAGGGGGGCAAGTTCCTTCGCGTACTCTGTGTAAACTCGAACTGGTATCCCATCAGGTCCAGCGGCCTTTCCTCTTCTGAGCGATTTTAATTGTTTCTCTATCCCTCTGTCGTCTATTTCGATATCTACCATTTTGTCATCTGTGCGGCAATCTAGAGAACGAACTACAGTGCAGTCTTCCTTTGTGAAACAGCTTTGGAAAAAAACATTTAGTATTTCGGCCTTTAGTCTGTGATCCTCTGTTTCAGTACAGAGTGTCTGGACATTTTGTTTTGATCCACCTACCGCTTTGACATAAGACCAAAATTTCTGAGGATTTTCCGCCAAGTCAGTACATAGAACTTTACTTTCGCATTCGTTGAACGCCTCTCGCATGGCCCTCCTCACACTACATTTCGCTTCGCGTAATTTTTGTTTCAGTATAGGTCAGCAGAATATATTGAAAGAAACACGGGGACCTACTCCACTCGCAAAGCGGCACGTCCCAAATGGTGATGTTTGGAGTGCCTCGCGCCTTTTACTTGATCAATCAATGTTGAAACACATAAAGAAATGCACAGAAGCAGAGGCACAACGGCTTCTTGGAAATGATTCCTGGATCTTGCATTCAGAAGAATTAGATGCAATTGTTGCTGTATTGTATGTTCGTGGTGCACTAGGCGCCAGACGTATCGAAGTAGATGAGTTGTGGTCGAAAAAGTGGGCAGCCCCATTTTTGACTGACACAATGAGCAGAAACAGGTTTCGAGAAATTTTGAAATATCTGCGTTTTGATGAAATAAATACGCGGTCGGAACGTTTGAAAAGTGACAAATTTGCACTTATATCAACTACGTGGAACCATTTCATAGAAAACTGTCAGTTGAATTACATACCTGGATCAAATGTCACTGTGGACGAACAACTTTTCCCAAGCAGAACCAGGTGTCCGTATTTGCAATATATGCCGAATAAGCATGATAAATTCGGAATCAAATTCTAGCTTCTAGCGGATGTAGAAACAAAATATCTTTGCAATGGGTTCCCTTATGTAGGAAAGAACGAACAGAGGGCACCTAATGGGAAACTTCCAGAACAATTAGTAATGAAGTTGGTAGCTCCTTATCGCAAAGAGGGGCGAAATGTGACTACTGATAATTTTTTCACTACGGTCACACCTGGGGAGAGACTGGAAAAAGAGAAAACTAGTCTTGTCGGCACTATCAACCGTGCAAGGAAAGAAATTCCGAACACTATAAAAAAAATGAAAAACTCTTCTTTATACGTCTGTTGTCCTGAAAAGGGAGGGTGCTACTCTGTTTGCCAAGGGAAAAAGAAGGAAAGTGTTCTTCTGTACAGCACCAAGCACACAGATGTTGAAATACAAAATAATTCGAAACACCTTCCCGAAACAGTGAGCTTCTACAGTAGCACAAAATTTGCTGTACATGTCTTGGACCAGATGACGAGGAAATACTCTGTCCCCTCTGGTACGCGTCGATGGCCTGTACACGTATTTCACAATATCCTCGATTTAGCAGCCAGCAACGCATGGATCATTTTCAAGCTAGTGGCAGGGAGCAAAAGAAGTAGGAGAAATTTCATCCTAAATCTAGCAGAAGAACCAGAAATCAGGAAAGGATGCCAAGGGATGGAAAAGAAAAGGAAGAAAAGGACGATGGTGATGAAGAAAGAGAAGAAGCGGAAATTCCTGCGAAAGTAAGAAAACTATGGCAGACGAGGAAATGCATAAACAAGACAAATGAAGTGTGCAGTAAATGCAACAGATATGTTTGTGGGCCGTGTACATATAACGTAATAAAGACAGTAGTCTGTAATGCTTGTAAGTAGCATTGGGTACTTTACATGGTCATATTTTATGAATGGTCTTTCTCTTCACATATTCATGGGTACTTAGTTTCTCCAGTAAGATTACTTTCTATTAATTTTAAAACTACTGCAATACAATCAGTATGGTTGCAGATAAATATTGTGAGCTATGTTCTTTAATATTAGTAATATTATGTTCCCACTGTTGTTGTAAAATACAATGATACTGTTATTAAACGTAATTTAAGTGATACATTGTTATCAAGGTCATTAATATTTACATGAAACAGCGCAGCATATACTTACAAAGAAAGTGGTCACTTTGACCACATCGACGGTTATAAGTATAGTACTAGTTCCGGCGGTTCTAGTGTTAACGGAGTGTGTGTGTGTGGGGGGGGGGGGGGGGGTGTCTTACTGTTCTGTTATCTTTTAATCTCTGCGGCGATCCTTCTTCAGAGTTGGCTTTCCCTGCGCCTTCTTCAGTCTCGCCACGTCACTGCTGTTGTCACCTACGATGAACCGTCGCTAGAAGTGCAGCGAAGTTATTTCACACAATGCGTGCAGTGCAGACGTGTACAGAGCTGCCTGTTGTCGCAGCAAGTAGCCCCCTCCCTCCCCCCCCCCCCCCATCAGACCACGGCCTCGGCTGCAGCTGCAGCAGGTCACGTGACGGTGACGTCAGCTGCGACTCACGCAAACCAGACTTCCGAGAAGGGTGGGCCGCAGGCGGAAAGGCGGCTGCGCCCGGAACGCTGGCAACAGCGGAGCGGACACTTTGTCAGCAGGCGCGGCGTCCGTCACACGTGTGTAACGCATTCCGCGGACGTCTCGTCGCACAACACACCCACTGCCACCCACTGCGCCACCAGTTTCGGTCTGACCGCTCACCGCGACACCAAACACAGTAGGCGATGTTTTGAGTCTGGTGACGGTCTCGCAGGCTGCAACTGCTGGCGGAACAAAGAAATAAGTTTAGCAGCTGTCGACGTGTTTCCAGCACGAGTTTCAAATAGTCTGTACCTGTGCAAAGTAACCGAATGTTGACAGTTAACGCTTTTTCACAAATTAGCACGCTCGCAAACGACTTTTACGCGGGGGAGCCGAAACGTTTCTAGCCTAACAAATAAAAAATGACAGAAATTTCATAATAACTGTTCATTTTTTTTTTCAAGATTACCCCCACTTACACTAAAACACTTGCGTCCACGCTTCTGCAAACGATTCGGATTGAAGCTCGTCGATTTCGAGTCCAACCGAGCGTTCGCAGCATCAATCACTCCGCCATCGTTGTCAAATCGACTTCCTTTGAGCTCCTTTCTTAGGTTTAGGAAACGAAAAAAGTCTGACGGAGCCAAATCTGGAGAATGCGGCGGATGACGTGACAATCCGAGCCCGCAGTCACGCAGAGTTTGCAGGTGTTTTTGCGAGTGCTCTGTGCGCCGGTGCGTTGTCCCGATGCAAAAGAACGCCAATTTTCCGCGTCCTTTTTCTTCTTTATCTCGTCTCTCAAACGGCGCAGGAGGGAGAAATTGTACGATGCGTTGATAGCTACACACTTTTCCAAGTAATCCACCGTAATTCTGCATCCCAGAATACCGATGCCATCACCTTATCGGCTGATTTTTTTCACCCGGAATTTTTTTGGGGTAGGGGATGAAGGATGTTTCCTTTCTTGTGAGCGTGGTTTTTTTTTTTTTTTTTTTTTTCCCAGGATCAGAGCGGTGGAGGCACGTTTCGTCCATTGGTCACATACCTTGCAAGAAAGCCGTCTTCGTGCGCTTCAAATTGGTGGACGATCTCTTCACAACACTGCACACTCTCCCGTCTCCGACCTGTATTCGAGTCTTTCGGGAGACCCACCGAGATGAAATTTTCGGCACATCCGTGGGAGATTGCAAACGCGGTCTCGAGGTGCTGCACCGTTGTTCGACTATCCTGGACAATCGTTCAGTGAATTGCAGCCACTGTTTGGTCAGGCCTGCCGCCCCTTGCCGCCTCTTCCACGCTCCTTGTTCCACGTTCCAAGCCGCACGCCCAGTCTCTCACTGTCGCATAAGGTGGAGCACTGTGCCTGAGTTTATTCCGGCATCCGCAATTTCCTCGGGCGTCATTCCTTTCAAATGAAGGCATTCAATCACAGCAGGACTCTCGATTCTCTCGATATTCGCCATTCAAAAAGTCTCTCCGCAGTGCCGTATGATTGTTCGCCTCCCTGGGTTACTCCCCTTCAAGCGGACTCTGCCGGCATTCCACTGTTCCGTTTACCTCGGCCAGCGTCAGTAGTAGAGATGGGCAAACTGAAACACGTAAATGTTTCGAAACAAATGAAACAGTACAATACAGTGTATCGATACGCTGTTTCGAAACAGTGAAACAGTTTGTGTTTTGTAATCTAATAAACCTGCACATTTTATCATCTTGACTGTCTACTGTGTAAGTATGTCCACATAAACACAAATGAGGTGCGAGAGCGTTAATCATATCGCAGAAAGTATGCAACTATCACTTAGGCGTCTTGGCAGTTTCGTATTTCCTGCAGTAAATGCGCTGCTTTTGTGTCGTGTGACTTTCATACTTTTCACTTGGCCGAGAAGAACCACCACGAACGGAACTGGAGGTGGGAGCAAACTGCAGAAACAACGGATATGCTACTGGGAGTCCCACATTCCGTTAGTATGGGTAATATACCCATCCTGTGCTAATTTCCATGCACACAAAGGGAATCATTGTGGCTAATAGGCACAGTGACTATACACTTACAAATAATGCCAAATAATTCGAATAAATAACAAAATATAACAGAAAAAAATTTTGTCTTGCAAGGTGTTTCGAATCGTTACTATAAATTCACCATGGTTCCCAACCCTTCTTCGCTATCATTACAGTATCAGTGATATGTCAAACAGATTGCTTGCAATTATACCTACATCAAATTTGTGTATATGTCTAATAACTTTCACTCTACGCCTTTTTTGATTCAAAATGTTGTAGGCTTACTTACGTTTCTTAATATGATTACTGTACATGAACAGAGAAGCGTATGTTATCAAAAAGTGTAATTTAACTGAATGATTTTCACATATTTATTATTTTGAATGTGAATAGTATGCGTTGTTTTATTGTTTGGTTAGTGTTTTCAAAGCATATGTTACGCCATTTCGGAATGTGACAGTCAGCTATAAACGAAGCTTTTTTTCGGATATCTTAAGCTGCATGCTGTTGCTTGTCAGAAAGATTTCGACACTCTTGAAAGTGTTTCATGAAGTGGTATGTTAAATGTGTTTCAGTACCTGTGCAGAGCCCGAACTCGTCCGACACAGAGGGGAATGAAACATCACTGTTTCGATGCAATTAGTCCGTTCAAAGTACTGCTGGACTGAAACAGCCTTATTTTGAAACAACGATACAGTTTCTGTGTCTGGCTCGAGATCGAATCTGGTCCAGTTATCCGAGACAGGGGCGGAATGAAGCGCCACTGTTTCGAAACAGTGAACCACAGCCGTTCCGAAACACTGAAACAGTTCCACGTATCGATACACTGTATCGAAAGATAGAAACAGTGGCCAAGTCTAGTCAGTAGCATCGTTGGTGTGTGTCGTTATACCTGTCGACGTGAACGTCTTAGTTCCTTTGTTCGTTTGTTTCGTTTTGTCACTGTTAAAATGCTGACCGTTGAAGCGCGCGTGTTTTTAGTCGAACACGTGTTCAAAGCTGGCGGTAAATACACAGTTTCAGTTCTTCAAATATTTAAGTCAGTTTTTCCCGGAGACAACACTCCGACATCGCGATACTGTGCGAGATTTGATTGACAAATTTCGAAGTACGGGTTCAGTGACAGATGCACCGGGAAGTGGTGGAACGACCCACAAACCTCTATGGAAAAAAATTCCATACAAAGTGACAGTCGTGCAAGAACTGAAAAATACTGATCATGGCAAGAGACTGCATTATTGACAATGGTTCAAAAATTTCGTTCAACAAAGTAAAAGGGATATTCGTAATGAAACGTTTTTCACTGATGAGGGGCGGTTTCATTTATCCGGGTACACGAACTCGCCAATTCTCGTATGTGCAGTACTGCAAATCCGTTGCGTTTCCCACGTTGTCTCGACTATAGTGCGTTTAAAATTACACTACTGGCCATTGCAATTGATGACATGCTAGAGACGCCAAATTTAAACGACAGGAAGAACATGCTGTAATATACAAATGAAAAGCTTTTCAGAGTATTCACACAAGGTCGGCGCCGGTGGCGACACCTACAACGTGCTGGCACGAGGAAAGTTTCCAACCCATTTCTCGTACACAAACAGCAGTTGACCGGCGTTGCCAGGTGAAACGTCGTTGTGATGCCTCGTGTAAGGAGGAGAAATGCGTACCATCACGTTTCACACTCTGATAAAAGTCGGATTGTAGCTTATCCCGATTGTGGTTTATCGTATCGCGACATTGCTGCTCGCGTCGGTCGAGATCCAATGACTGTTATCAGAATATGGAATCGGTAGGTTCAGGAGGGTAATACGGAACGCCGTGCTGGATCCCAACGGCCGCGTATCACCAGCAGTCGAGATGACAGGCATCTTATCCGCACGGCTGTAACATTTCGTGCAGCCACGTCTCGATCGCTGAGTCAACAGGAACACCAACGCCTAGATAGGTTCTCCTACTACGAGCATACAAAGACAAAGCAGAAGGTGACATGTAGGCAGATTTACCAAAGTCCTTATTTGCAAGTTCTGCCATATGATATTCTAAGTCCAAGCTACCGCCTATACTACACTCCTGGAAATGGAAAAAAGAACACATTGACACCGGTGTGTCAGACCCACCATACTTGCTCCAGACACTGCGAGAGGGCTGTACAAGCAATGATCACACGCACGGCACAGCGGACACACCAGGAACCGCGGTGTTGGCCGTCGAATGGCGCTAGCTGCGCAGCATTTGTGCACCGCCGCCGTCAGTGTCAGCCAGTTTGCCGTGGCATACGGAGCTCCATCGCAGTCTTTAACACTGGTAGCATGCCGCGACAGCGTGGACGTGAACCGTATGTGCAGTTGACGGACTTTGAGCGAGGGCGTATAGTGGGCATGCGGGAGGCCGGGTGGACGTACCGCCGAATTGCTCAACACGTGGGGCGTGAGGTCTCCACAGTACATCGATGTTGTCGCCAGTGGTCGGCGGAAGGTGCACGTGCCCGTCGACCTGGGACCGGACCGCAGCGACGCACGGATGCACGCCAAGACCGTAGGATCCTACGCAGTGCCGTAGGGGACCGCACCGCCACTTCCCAGCAAACTAGGGACACTGTTGCTCCTGGGGTATCGGCGAGGACCATTCGCAACCATCTCCATGAAGCTGGGCTACGGTCCCGCACACCGTTAGGCCGTCTTCCGCTCACGCCCCAACATCGTGCAGCCCGCCTCCAGTGGTGTCGCGACAGGCGTGAATGGAGGGACGAATGGAGACGTGTCGTCTTCAGCGATGAGAGTCGCTTCTGCCTCGGTGCCAATGATGGTTGTATGCGTGTTTGGCGCCGTGCAGGTGAGCGCCACAATCAGGACTGCATACGACCGAGGCACACAGGGCCAACACCCGGCATCATGGTGTGGGGAGCGATCTCCTACACTGGCCGTACACCACTGGTGATCGTCGAGGGGACACTGAATAGTGCACGGTACATCCAAACCGTCATCGAACCCATCGTTCTACCATTCCTAGACCGGCAAGGGAACTTGCTGTTCCAACAGGACAATGCACGTCCGCATGTATCCCGTGTCACCCAACGTGCTCTAGAAGGTGTAAGTCAACTACCCTGGCCAGCAAGATCTCCGGATCTGTCCCCCATTGAGCATGTTTGGGACTGGATGAAGCGTCGTCTCACGCGGTCTGCACGTCCAGCACGAACGCTGGTCCAACTGAGGCGCCAGGTGGAAATGGCATGGCAAGCCGTTCCACAGGACTGCATCCAGCATCTCTACGATCGTCTCCATGGGAGAATAGCAGCCTGCATTGCTGCGAAAGGTGGATATACACTGTACTAGTGCCGACATTGTGCATGCTCTGTTGCCTGTGTCTATGTGCCTGTGGTTCTGTCAGTGTGATCATGTGATGTATCTGACCCCAGGAATGTGTCAATAAAGTTTCCCCTTCCTGGGACAATGAATTCACGGTGTTCTTATTTCAATTTCCAGGAGTGTATATAAGCGAGCGAGAGCCGCGCAGAGGCTCATTCGCGCTGCTGCTGCTGCACAGGCAGCTGCGTTGAACGCCGCCACGATGCCTTACAGGAGAAGTCGTCGCCGTTCTAACGTTAACAAATTTTTTCCCATTTAAAATGAAATTTAACATGACTTTATAGCATGGTAAACGTTGATAGTCCTATACCACAATGTATAAGAACTTTAACTTTGCTGCCCGCATCTCGTGGTCGTGCGGTAGCGTTCTCGCTTCCCACGCCCGGGTTCCCGGGTTCGATTCCCGGCGGGGTCGGGGATTTTCTCTGCCTCGTGATGGCTGGGTGTTGTGTGCTGTCGTTAGGTTAGTTAGGTTTAAGTAGTTGTAAGTTCTAGGGGACTGATGACCATAGATGTTAAGTCCCATAGTGCTCAGAGCCATTTGAACCTTTAACTTTGCTGCCTTAATCTCTGACTCGTGACATCACTTGCTACACCAAGAAGAAATGCAGATGATAAACGGGTATTCAATGGACAAATATATTATACTAGAACTGACATGTGATCACATTTTCACGGAATTTGCGTCCATAGATCCTGATAAATCAGTACCCAGAACAACCAACTGTGGCCATAATAACGGCTTTCATACGCCTGGGCATTGACTCAAACAGAGCTCGGATGGCGTGTACAGGTACAGCTGCCCGTGCAGCTTCAACACGATACCACAGTTCATAGAGAGTAGTGACTGGCGTATTGTGAAGAGCCAGTTGTTCGGCCACCATTGACCAGACGTTTTCCATTGGTGAGAGATCTGGAGAATGTGCTGGCCAGGGCAGCAGTCGAACATTTTCTGTATCCAGAAAGGCCCGTACAGGACCTGCAACATGTGGTCGTGCATTATACTTCTGAAATGTAGGGTTTCGCAGGGATCGAATGAAGGGTAGAGCCACGGGTCGTAACACATCTGAAATGTAACGTCCACTGTTCAAATTGCCGTCAATGCGAACGAGAGGTGACCGAGACGTGTAACCAATGGCACCCCATACCGTCACGCCGGGTGATACGCCAGTATGGCGATGACGAATACACGCTTCCAATGTGCGTTCACCGCGATGTCGCCAAACACGGATGCGACCATCGTGATGCTGTAAACAGAACCTGGATTCATCCGAAAAAATGACGTTTTGCCTTTCGTGCACCCAGGTTCGTCGTCGAGTACACCATCCCAGGCGCTCCTGTCTGTGATGCAGCGTCAAGGGTAACCGCTGCCGTGGTCTCCGAGCTGACAGTCCGTGCTGCTGCAAACGTCGTCGAACTGTTCGTGCAGATGGTTGTTGTCTGTTGCATACTTGAGCCCCCGGTTCGCGATGTACGCTCACCGGTTAGTGATGTCACGAGTCAGAGATTAAGGCAGCAAAGTTAAAGGTTCAAATGGCTCTGAGCACTATGGGACTTAACATCTATGGTCATCAGTCCCCTAGAACTTAGAACTACTTAAACCTAACTAACCTAACGACAGCACACAATACCCAGCCATCACGAGGCAGAGAAAATCCCCGACCCCGCCGGGAATCGAACCCGGGAACCCGGGCGTGGGAAGCGAGAACGCTACCGCACGACCACGAGATGCGGGCAGCAAAGTTAAAGTTCTTATACATTGTGGTATAGGACTATCAACGTTTACCATGCTATAAAGTCATGTTAAATTTCATTTTAAATGGGAAAAAATTTGTTAACGTTAGAACGGCGACGACTTCTCCTGTAAGGCATCGTGGCGGCGTTCAACGCAGCTGGCTGTGCAGCAGCAGCAGCAGCGCGAATGAGCCTCTGCGCGGCTCTCGCTCGCTTATATATGTAGTATAGGCGGTAGCTTGGACTTAGAATATCATATGGCAGAACTTGCAAATAAGGACTTTGGTAAATCTGCCTACATGTCACCTTCTGCTTTGTCTTTGTATGCTCGTAGTAGGAGAACCTATCTAGGCGTTGGTGTTCCTGTTGACTCAGCGATCGAGACGTGGCTGCACGATCCGTTACAGCCATGCGGATATGATGCCTGTCATCTCGACTGCTGGTGATACGAGGCTGTTGGGATCCAGCACGGCGTTCCGTATTACCCTCCCGAACCCACCTATTCCGTATTCTGCTAACAGTCATTGGATCTCGACCGACGCGAGCAGCAATGTCGCGATACGATAAACCGCAATCGCGATAGGCTACAATCCGACCTTTATCAGAGTCGTAAACGTGATGGTACGCATTTCTCCTCCTTACACGAGGCATCACAACAACGTTGAACCAGGCAACGCCCGTCAACTGCTGTTTGTGTGTGAGAAATAGGTTGGAAACTTTCCTCACGTCAGCACGTTGTAGGTGTCGCCACCGGCGTCGACCTTGTGTGCATTCTCTGAAAAGCTAATCATTTGCATATCACAGCATCTTCTTCCTGTCGGTTAAATTTCGCGTCTGTAGTACGTTATCTTCGTGGTGTAGCAATTTTAATGGCCGCTAGTGTAGGGGTCTAGGGGTAGCGTCTTTGATTCATAATCAAAACGTCTTCGGTCCCAGGTTCGATACCCGCCACTGACTAAATTTTGATAAATAATCAGCATTGGTGGCCAACGACTTCCGGCATAAGAAGGCAGCCTCATTGTGCCAACGGCCTTGTCAAAGAGGGCGGAGGAGCGGATAGAGGTTCAGGGCACTCTCTTGTCCTAGGGGTGGGAAATTGCCCCTAAAGGCGGAAAAATCAGCAATGATCAACGACATGAGGATGCAGAAGGCAATGGAAACCACTGCATTAAAGACACGTAACGTGTATCCACAGGACATGTGGCCTGTATTTGAAGAAGTGTCATGATGATCTCTCCATTGGCAAAAGATTCCGGAATAGTCCCCCATTCGGATCTCCGGGAGGGGACTGCCGAGGGGGAGGTTACCATGAGAAAAAGATTGAATAATCAACGAAAGGATAACGTGGGCGTGGAATGTCAGAAGCCAGAACGTGGTAGGGAAACTAGAAAATCTGAATACGGAAATGCAGAGGCTCAATCTAGATATAGTAGGGGTCAGTGAAGTGAAGTGGAAGGAAGACAAGGATTTCTGGTCAGATGAGTATCTGGTAATATCAACAGCAGCAGAAAATGGTATAACAGGTGTAGGATTCGTTATGAACAGGAAGGTAGGGCAGAGGGTGTGTTACTGTGAACAGTTCAGTGACCGAGTTGTTCTAATCACAATCGACAGCAGACCAACACCGACAACGATAGTTCAGGTATACATGCCGACGTCGCAAGCTGAAGATGAACAGATAGAGAAAGTGTATGAGGATATTGAAAGGGTAATGAAGTATGTAAAGGGGAACGAAAATCTACTAGTCATAGGCGACTGTAATGTAGTTGCAGGGGAAGGAGTAGAAGAAAAGGTTACAGGAGAATATGGGCTTGGGACAAGGAATGAAACAGGAGAAAGACTAATGGAGTTTCAGCTAGTAATAGCGAAAACCCTGTTCAAGAATCAGAAGAGGAGGAGGTATACTTGGAAAAAGCCGGGAGATACGGGAAGATTTCAATTACATTACATCATGGTCAGACAGAGATTCCGAAATCAGGTACTGGATTGTAAGGCGTACCCAGGAGCAGATATAGACTCAGATCACAATATAGTAGTGATGAAGAGTAGGCTGAAGTTCAAGATGTTAGTCAGGAAGAATCAATACGCAAAGAAGTGGGATACGGAAGTACTAAGGAATGACGAGATACAAGTTCTCTAACACTATAGATACAGCAATAAGGAATAGCGCAGTAGGCAGTACAGTTGAAGAAGAATGGACATCTCTAAAAAGGGCCATCACAGAAGTTGGGAAGGAAAACATAGGTACAAAGAAGGTAGCTGCGAAGAAACCATGGGTAACAGAAGAAATACTTCAGTTGATTGATGAAAGGAGGAAGTACAAACAAGTTCCGGGAAAATCAGGAATACAGAAATACAAGTCGCTGAGAAATGAAATAAATAGGAAGTGCAGGGAAGCTAAGACGAAATGGCTGCAGGAAAAATGTGAAGACATCGAAAAAGATATGGTTGTCGGAAGGACAGACTCAGCATACAGGAAAGTCAAAACAACCTTTGGTGACATTAAAAGCAACGGTGGTAACATTAAGAGTGCAACGGGAATTCCACTGTTCAATGCAGAGGAAAGAGCAGACAGGTGGAAAAAATACATTGAAAGCCTCTATGAGGGTGAAGATTTGTCTGATGTGATAGAAGAAAAAACAGGAGTCGATTTAGAAGAGATAGGGGATCCAGTATTAGAATCGGAATGTAAAAGAACTTTGGAGAACTTACGGTCAAATAAGGCAGAAGGGATAGATAACATTCCATCAGAATTTCTAAAATCATTGGGGGAAGTGGCAACAAAACGACTATTCACGTTGTTGTGTAGAATATATGAGTCTGGCGATATACCATCTGACTTTCGGAAAAGCATCATCCACACAATTCCGAAGACGGCAAGAGCTGACAAGTGCGAGAATTATCGCACAATCAGCTTAACAGCTCATGCATCGAAGCTGCTTACAAGAATAATATACAGAAGAATGGAAAAGAAAATTGAGAATGCGCTAGGTGACGATCAGTTTGGCTTTAGGAAAAGTAAAGGGACGAGAGAGGCAAATCTGACGTTACGGCTAATAATGGAAGCAAGGTTAAAGAAAAATCGACACTTTCATAGGATTTGTGGACCTGCAAAAAGCGTTCGACAATATAAAATGGTGCAAGCTGTTCGAGATTCTGAAAAAAGTAGTGGTAAGCTATAGGGAGTAGACGGGTCATATACAATATGTACAACATCCAAGAGGGAATAATAAGAGTGGACGATCAAGAACGAAGTGCTCGTATTAAGAAGAGTGTAAGACAAGGCTGTAGCCTTTCGCCCCTACTCTTCAATCTGTACATCGAGGAAGCATTGATGGAAATAAAAGAAAAGGTTCAGGAGTGGAATTAAAATACAAGGTGAAAGTATATCAATGATACGATTCGCTGATGATATTGCTATCCTGAGTGAAAGTGAAGAAGAATTAAATGATCTGCTGAACGGAATGAACAGTCTAATGAGTACACAGTATGGTTTGAGAGTAAATCGGAGAAAGACGAAGGTAATGAGAAGTAGTAGAAATCAGGATTGATGGTCACGAAGTCAATGAAGTTAAGGAATTCTGCTACCTAGGCAGTAAAATAACCAATGACGGACGGAGCAAGGAGGACATCAAAAGCAGACTCGCTATGGCAAAAAAGGCATTTCTGGCCAACAGAAGTCTACTAATATCAAATACCGGCCTTAATTTGAGGAAGAAATTTCTGAGGATGTACGTCTGGAGTACAGCATTGTACGGTAGTGAAACACGGACTGTGGGAAAACCGGAACAGAAGAGAATCGAAGCATTTGAGATGTGGTGCTATAGACGAATGTTGAACATTAGGTGGACTGATAAGGTAAGGAATGAGGAAGTTCTACGCAGAATCGGAGAGGAAAGGAATATGTGGAAAACACTGATAAGGAGAAGGGACAGGATGACAGGACATCTGCTAAGACATGAGGGAATGACTTCCATGGTACTAGAGGGAGCTGTAGAGGGCAAAAACTGTAGAGGAAGACAGAGACTGGAATACGTCAAGCAAATAATTGAGGACGTAGGTTGCAAGTACTACTCTGAGGTGAAGAGGTTAGCACAGGAAAGTAATTCGTGGCGGACCGCATCAAACCAGTCAGTAGACTGATGACAAAAAAAAAAAAAAAAAAAAAAAAAAAAAAAAAAGTGTACGTCAGTTCGCTATTAGGATAAAAAGCTGCCACTGAGCCCAACCTCACAACGGACTCCAGCGTACAGGGGAAGACCTAAATGTGGAGCGCCACACGGAATGTGTCTGCATCATTTATATCACACTCCGCAAGCCACCTAATGGTGTGTGGCGGAGGGACGTATTTTCAATGACTCGGCCTAAGAAACTTCCAGGTGCTCTTTACGTGGTACCGCTGGGCGAGGGTCAGGAAGAAAGATTAGGATGCAGCCTCCTGTCGACGACCGCGTCATCAGCGACGCGGCAGGAACAGAAAAACAGAGGGGCAGCCGTGTTGCGAGATGTTGCCGACCCAGCGTCACTGAAACGCGAGAATTATACAGGCTGGTCAGGCGGTGGGAAAAGCTCGTAACGTTGTTGCAGCGGAAGTTGTGCTGGGGAGCAGGTGCTGAAGAAAAAATACCCTGGCCAGAAGGAGCGGCGCGGTCTGGGTAGCGCAGAGGACTTTTAACTACCTGCGTACACGACGTACGGCGAACAACAGTTCGTCCATCCCGGGAATCGAAAAGGTCGGTCAGTTTTCCGTGTTATCGACGCTGACACTGGCAAGATATCGATCCCAGGGATTACAAGAGTTTCTAGACTAAATTTCGATAAAATAAATACGGCATAGAGTCATGCTCTGTGAGGCGGGCGACTAATTTTACAATAATCACAAGTTCTCCACCTCGGCACGCCAGTGAGCGGGGGTCTGTTCCACACACTTGAAACGCCGCATCTGCGTGCAGTAATCGCTCCCGGATGTCTGACGAGAGATAAACTGCGTAACGCCTCAGATGAGCAGTAAAGCCGTTCCTCGGCCGACAGCTGACCTCTACCGTTCCGACCCGGTCAGCCGGAAAGGAAAACGACTGATGCTTTTAATTTCAACTCTGACGTAGGATAACAAATGACAAAAGAAATTTTCTTGTTTGATGTTATTACAAATTAACAATTTTCGGATTCTTTTTTTTTCCTCCGGTTGTACGGTAAAGCGTCGCTTCTTCTACATCTACATCCATACTCCGCAAGCCACCTGACGGTGTGTGGCGGAGGGTACCTTGAGTATCTCTATCAGTTCTCCCTTCTATTCCAGTTTCTTATTGTTTGTGGAAAGAAGGATTGTCGGTATGCCTCTGTGTGGGCTCTAATCTCTCTGATTTCATCCTCACGGTCTCTTCGCGAGATAAACGTAGGAGGGAGCAATATACTGCTTAACTCCTCGGTGAAGGTATGTTCTCGAAACTTCAACAGAAGCCCGTACCGAGCTACTGAGCGTCTCTCCTGCAGAGTCTTCCACTGGAGTTTATCTGTCATCTCCGTAACGCTTTCGCGATTACTAAATGATCCTGTAACGAAGCGCGCTGCTCTCCATTCGATCTTCTCTATCTCTTCCATCAACCGTATCTGGTACGGATCCCACACTGCTGAGCAGTATTCGAGCAGTGGGCGAACAAGCGTACTGTAACCTACTTCCTTTGTTTTCGGATTGCATTTCCTTAACATTCTTCCAATGAATCTCAGTCTGGCATCTGCTTTACCGACGATCAACTTTATCTCATCATTGCATTTTAAATCACTCCTAATGCGTACTCCCAGATAATTTATGGAATTAACTGCTTCGAATTGGTGACCTGCTATATTGTAGCTAAATGATATGGGATTTTTCTTTCTATGTATTCGCAGCACATTACACTTGTCTACATTCAGATTCAATTGCCATTCCCTGCACCATGCGTCCTGCATTTGAGTACAATTTTCCATTGTTACAACCTCTCGATACACCACAGCATCGTCCGCAAAAAGCCTCAGTGAACTTCCGATGTTACCCACAAGGTCATTTATGTATATTGTGAATAGCAACGGTCCTATGACACTCCCCTGCGGCACACCTGAAATCACTTTTACTTCGGAAGACTTCTCTCCACTGAGAATGACATGCTGCGTCCTGGTACCTAGGAACTCGTCAATCCAATCACACAATTGGTCTGATAGTCCGTATGCTCTTACTTTGTTCATTAAACGACTGTGGGGAACTGTATCGAACGCCTTGCGGAAGTCAAGAAACACGGCATCTACCTGTGAACCCGTGTCTATGGCCGTCTGAGTCTCGTGGACGAATAGCGCGAGCTGGGTTTCACACCATCGTCTTTTTCGAAACCCATGCTGATTCCTACAGAGTAGATTTCTAGTTTTCAGAAAAGTTATTATACTCGAACATAATACGTGTTCCAAAATTCTACAACTGATCGACGTTAGAGATATAGGTCTATAGTTCTGCACATCTGTTCGACGTCCCTTCTTGAAAACGGGGACGACCTGTGCCCTTTTCCAATCCTTTGGAACGCTACGCTCTTCTAGAGACCTACGGTACACCGCTGCAAGAAGGGGAGCAAGTTCCTTCGCGTACTCTGTGTAAAATCCAACTGGTATCCCATCAGGTCCAGCGGCCTTTCCTCTTTTGAGCGATTTTAATTGTTTCTCTATCCCTCTGTCGTCTATTTCGATATCTACTATTTCGTCATCTGTGCGACAATCTAGAGAAGGAACTACAGTGCAGTCTTCCTCTGTGATACAGCTTTGGAAAAAGACATTTAGTATTTCGGCCTTTAGTCTGTCACGCTCTGTTTCTTTACTATTTTGGTCACAGAGTGTCTGGACATTTTGTTTTGATCCACCTACCGGATTGACATAAGACCAAAATTTCTTAGGATGTTCTGCCAAGTCAGTACATAGAACTTTACTATCGAATACTAAGGATATGATACATATAAATGGCCATATCTCGTGACTGCACTGACTTAGAACCCTTAGTGTTTTCCACCGCCAAGGGACAGCAGACCTTAGTACATGACTTAAATTTCATCGTAACACGTCCTTTTTTTGTGTCATCAGTCTTGTGACTACTTTGATACAACCCTCCACGAGCAGCACTTGCAACCTACGTCCTCAATTATTTGCTGAACATATTCCAGTCTTACTCTACAGGTTTCGCCCTCTACAGCTGCCTCTAGCGGATCTCCTATCACCCTGTACCTTCTCCTTGCCAGTTTTTTCCATACATTCCTTTCCTCTCAATTCTGCGCCGAACCTCCTCATTCCTCACTCGATCACCAAATTTTCAACATTCGTCCGTAGTACCACATCTCAAATCCTTCGGTTCTCTTCTATTTCGCTTTTCCCACAGTCTTATCTTTCATTACCACTAAATGCTGTAGGCCAGACGTACATTCTCTGAAATTTCTTCCTCAAATTAATGCTCGGTTTACACCAGCAAGTTGTTGCAGCAATTTACTTGCGCGCAGGAACTTCCCGCGCGATTTGCGAGTGTAAACACATCGCCAAGTCGACTTGCGACCGCAGCAACTTATTGCGGAAGTGACTCGCTGCACGTTTTCCGCTTCCAGTGTGAACACCACGCGAGAAGTGTCTGCAAGTAGCTTGCAGCTTTTAGCGTGTATTTCTATTTCCTGCAAGTAGGAAGCGCAAGCTATAGTAAGTATGTCGTCTGCATAACACTCACATTTAACATTTTACTTAATGTTGTGACTTAATTTTATGCAACCATGTTATATATTATATGCAAACAAATTTCAGAAATGGAGGAGAAACGGGAATGGATGAAGCAGGATACAGAGTATTTTATTGAAGCCGTGGAGAGCTACCCCGAAATACGGAACGTGCATAACCGAGACTTTAAGGATAGAGTGAAGAAGATGAGCGAATTAAATGAAATCTCGTTAATATTCGACACGTCTATAAAAGGAGTACATAGAAAGTAGCATAACTTGAAGATACAACCCCTTTGCCACCTGCATCCACTCTCTTGTTGTTTTAGGAGTCTAGAAAAAGATGATGTGTAATTATTACATGTTCTATTTACTTGTCACTTTCCATTTTATGATCATTAGAAAAAAAAACATTTTTATAAGCATATCATTCTGTAAATTGCAGTTTATTTGAATAAAAATTTAATTTCATTGTTGTGTTTTCACATAGCTTCAAATAATTTACGCTTTTCAAGAGGTTAAAAATGGCTCTACATACATAGGGTACGATCAGAGAAATCGTGCTGACGGGAATATGAAACAAGTGCATAGTATGAGTCTCCTACAAAGAAAAGATTTCAAAATTAAAACTTTTTTTGGTTGTGTGTTTCACATAAATAAATGAAATACATATTTTATTGGTAGCTCACCGGTAGCTATAAATTGTAGAGTGACTAGCAAACATTTCTTTGCTGAAATAGCAGTACGGAAGTTTGTGTCTCGTTTTGATATTACGGGCGCTGTTAACATCAACAAATACTCCAGATCATTTGAGGACATTCTGGAAAAGTTTTCAAAAGTATCCATGCTCTCGATACTAAGTTCTTGCAAAATGTTATCATAGGCACCATTCTGCAATCTTCTCATTATCTACTCTCTAACCCAAATACTTCTCTCTTTCTTTTTCACGTTTTGCTTTACAATTAGAAGAGCTGCAGCATACCTCACCCGCCTACCTCTCGTTTTACACTTCGGCTGACACCGGTAGTGGTACTGAAGGCATATATAAACAGTGTCAGCAAGTTGTTGACGCAAGTTTCTTGCAAAAGAACTTGCGGAAGAATCTTGCTTAGTTCTTGCGCTGCTGTGTTAACACAGCTGCAAGCGGCTAGCAGTAACTTGGTAGCAGTAACTTCTGCAAGTGGCTTGCTACTGTAAACCCAGCTTAAGGCCTACGTTTGGTAGCAGTAGACTTCCCTCGGCCGGGAATGCTCTTCTCGCCAGTGCTGCTACGCTTCTCGTGTCGTCCTCGCTCCGGCCGTCATCGGTTATTTCGCTGCGCAGGTAGCAGAATTCCTTGCCTCGGTCTGCTTCGTGACCATCCATCCTGATGATAAATTTCTCGCAGATCTCATTTGTGCTACTTGTCACTACTTTCGTCTAAACGTGGGTGATAACAGAGGCTTTTCTAATAATCGGACAGACAGACAGAAGGTAACTGTTAGCTTCTGGACCGAGTGAGACAGGGAACCCTAAATTTCAAACAACTTCCGGGAATTCAGCCAGGTAACACTTTGAGCGACCGCCGATATTTCGGCGGGAGAACACCCCGCCATTTTCAAGGAAAACTGCAAGGGACAGGCGGCGTACATGCAAATTTAAAACCTCGGGTCTCAAACTGAAGCAGGAAAGATAACACACACAATCAACACTAGTGCCACCAAAGATGACCAAAGTCAGAGCTATCGATAGTGAGACTACGAATTCGCAGGTGAGGTAGCATTCACTCTGTCCCTCTGTTTTTTGACAAGGGAGAGAGCTGGATTCCGAACAGAGTTTAAACAGAAACCTCCATCCCTTTTCATGAGGTTGCTCGCTAACTTAATCTCAACTGCGTCTCTAATAACACTGTCCCAATAGCCTGTTTCTTTAGATACGTTGACGATACCTTCTTTGTTTGGCCTCAAGGTAGGGAGAATTTGAATGTCCTTCTAGAACATCTGAACTCGATCCAGCCGAACATTCGTCTTACGATGGAGGTGGAAGAGGATGGTTGCCTTCCCTTTCTTGACGTGTTGGTTAGCAGGAAGGATGATGGATCATTGGGACATGCAGTCTACAGGAAACGTACTCACACCGACTTGTAGTTACAGGCTAATACTTGTCAGCGTGGAGGGGTACTTCGTACCTCGGTACACACGGCACATGTCGTTTCTGTCGCTGAGACTTTGCCAGCTGAGCTGTCCCATCTTCAAGTTACATTTCGTCAAAATGGTTATAGTGATAGACAGACTGGGTTGCGCTATCGACCAACTCTACATCGGGTGATTGATGATAATTCTGAGTCAACACCTAAGTCTACTGCCTTTTTGCCTTACGTAGGAAACACGTCCCACAAGATCGTCGTATTTTACGGAAATACGATGTGAAATGTGTTTTCAGACCTCCATCTAAAATTAGAGCACTTTTGAGTTCCGTTAAGGATGTTCCTGGACTGCGTAAGGCGGGTGTACATCGTATTCCTTGTAGCTGCGGCACGGCATATACTGGTCAAAGTGTCAGGACCGTGGAGGACCGATGCACTGAGCATAAACGGCACACACGATTACAGCAGCCAAGTAGATCTGCTATTGCCGAACATTGCTTGGATAGTGGTCACCGCATGTTATACAATAACACAGAGATATTGGCTTCATGTACGTCCAGCTATTGGGACAGTGTTATTAAGGAGGCAGTTGCGAATAAATTAGCGAGCAACCTCATGAACAGGGATGGAGGTTTCTGTTTAAACGCTGTTTGTAATCCGGCTCTCTCCCTTGTCAAAAAAACAGAGGAACAGAGTCAATGCTACCTTACCTGCGAATTCGTAGTCTCACTATCGCTAGCTCTGACTGTGGTCATCTCTGGTGGCACTAGTGTTCAGTGTGTGTGTGTTATCTTTCCTGCTTCAGTCCGACAACCGAGGTTTTAAATTAGCATGTACGCCGCCTGTCCGTTGCAGTTTGCCTTGAAAATGGAGGGGTGTTCTCCCGCCGAAATATCGGCGGTCGCTCAAAGTGTTACCTGGCTGAATTCCCGGAAGTTGTTTGAAAGTTGTATACGCCAGGAGAAACTCAGGTCTCACAGGGAAGCCTAAAAGTCCGACACGCTGCGCCCTTCGCCAGTCGTCCAGCTCCAGCATTGGAGCGGGCCAGCCCTGGTCGTGTCGCCAAAGCTGCTCCTCGTTCCGTCGCCTCACACCGAACGAGCGTCAGCTGTGCTCGCCTGGCTTAAGGCCTGGCCAGACAGCACGCAGCGGTGGGCCGGGCCCGTCAGCGGCCAGGGACGCCACGCAGGCAACGGCCGGCCGCAGCGACTCTTGAGTAGAGATGGGGGATCCGCTCTTGAACTAAGTCATAGAGTTCAATCTTTCAAAGGAGTGAACAATCAGTGATTCAGAAAAAAAGAACGGTAGCTCCAAACGTTTCCCACGGCAGAGAGAGAGAGAGAGAGAGAGAGAGAGAGAGAGACGGAGCATATCAGCAGCGCCTCTGCTGGTCACAGCACAGTGCACGCCACACAACACAGCCGGCGCCGGCCTCTGCCCTGCTTCTACCTTGGCTGCCTGCATTGTGCAGTGCCCCATTGGATTTTGTGTTTGACATATGCCGTGGCGTCTCTGTGCGTCGTCTGCCGCGCCATTCGCATCGCACTCTGTCGGCGATCGTTTCAGTCGCACGTCCTGCCCTCTGGGCAGTTGATGCGAGCAACAGGACAGAGAGCCACCTAGCGGATAACATAGGAACTACTTGCAAAAACCCGCTCGCAAGGGAACGAACTATTTGTCTCGGAGCGGGTGAGTTCACCGCTACCCCCTCCCTCGGAACTCGCCCGCTCAACGCTCGCCCCACCGTCTCGACTCTAGCCAGAGCGTCGAGCAAAGCGACTCAGGTGTCACTGTGGTCTCTGCGGTCTCAGCTCACGCAGTAATACAGCTCGCGGCTCGACCTGCTCGACTCAGCGCCTCTGCATCGGAGTTCGTCCCCACTGGATATTGTTCTTCGTAGTAATGCCGCTATGTATATTACATTATTATGTTATGTATACATCAATTGTTTTTATTTTATTTTTATTTGTTTACACTGATTAGATTACGTTCCTGATGACTCCTCTTACTATAGGATTTTTATTATAGACACTCGAATTTACGCTTTAATTACGAGCGAACCGATAAACGTATCGCAAAATGTGATACACCAATATTTTCCTTGTTTTATTCTGCGTAACGCTATATGCAGCACTTTCGTTTTACAGTCAAATTTATATTTTTTTTTTCTTATTCTGGTACGGATTTTGCGATTTTAGGCGTCTTCGAAAGGAAACGTTCACTTTAAAAATATATGGCTTGCGATGTATTTGTATGAGGTTAATGAAATTTTAATACGTTATAGCCAAATATATTGTTAATGTAAATCTCAAGTTACAACATTTTCCGATCACCCAAAAAACCACGATAGTGCAAAATAAATCAATAATCAAAAACTTTGTCATATCGTGGAAATTTCAATAAACAATACAAAATTCTTACTCATTATCTGTGTTACTTCAAAATAGGATCAAATAAGATCAAAATACAGGTATAGTACTGGAATAAACCAAGTTTAAAGGGCAATGTGCCTTCCATTTATTTTATATTGTAAATGAGTGGTGAGTCATGAAAAAGAGCTAATTCATTTCAGGGAGTGAACAGTTCTGATCCAATCTCTGAAAAGAACAGTTTTGCCCATCTCTACTCTTGAGGCGTCAGCCGTGTTACACTGGGGAAGGGGGCCGAACCACATTATTAAGCTGGCATGCGTAGCGCGATTGTCTGGGCGTTAGACGATTTGGAATTCTCACGCAGGACGCGTTATCTTTGTGCGAGTTTATTTATTTATTTTAATTGCAGAAATGAGTAGCTCGCACTAGCGATACGAAATGGCACCAAGAAGAGATGTCGGGTCCACGACATTAATAGCAAGAGAGAAAGCTTAGGAGAATACCATCGTCTGTGTATTGACCTAAGAGTCTAACGAAGATAGGTTCTTCAAATATTTTCGTGTGTCGCGAGAATGTTTCGAGGAAATGCATCGGCTGGTAAAAAGGTAGCTCCGAGAAGTGCACAACGAACCGGAGAAAGCCAACTGATACAAGGCACAGGCTAACCATTTGTTTGGGGTACGTTTTACCGTTTGTGGCCTCTTTGTGCTTCAAACAGAAGCCATATAAATTATTCCATTTCAGTTTTGCTGTATCATATGAAAGGTTCGGCGGAAGAAAGTGCTATCCCACAACATAGTTACGAGTGGAGTGATAAATTTATTTGCAGTGTTTACGAATACAGCAAACGATAGTAACATCTAGTTCCGTATGTCCCGCTAGAGAGACCTTCCTACTTAATAGATTGTTTTGTTTCATTGTATTCATACCATTGTCATTGAATTTAAACAAACATATCTTTGGTCGTTAACTTATCCATTCGTTCTATCGGCATAACAGATTTTAATGTTTTCCAGATACTTGACTACAGGCGACAGTCACCAGACCATAGCTTTCTCTTTTCGGTTAGGACGTTCAACAGTCTCAGATATTGTGAAATAAGTGTGCCAGGCAATATGGACTGTTCTACAGCCCAAGTATTTACATACTCCTACAACAGAGATGTGGAAGAAATCTGAAGGAGGATTTCTAGAACTTTGGGGGTTTCCGGACTGCCTTGGAAGCATAGACGGAAAGTCTATCAGGTTAAAATGCCCGAAGGATAGTGGATCCCAGTTCTTCTGTTACAAACAGTTCTTTTAGCTAGTTGTCCTGGCGATCGTTGATCCATGCTACGGAGTTTACAGTAGTTGTTATTGGAAGTTATGGACGTCACAGTGACAACACTATTTCTGAGAATTCAGCTTTCTATCAAGAGTATATCGAGGGCAAAAGTATTCTACCTCCAAATCAGGATCGCGTGTATCAGACAAAACGTTGTATTCCCTCACCTCCTCTATAAGTCTTTGTGTGTCCATGATGCATTCACTACGAGCTGCAAGACAAAAGCCGCCTCACGCCGCTGCTTCCAGTGTGACAGCAGAGCGGTTGAGTGCGCCAACAGAGGCAAGCAGCCGCTCCGGCTTGCGGCGAATCTGTAGTCTGTGACGACCCGGCGGCGGCCGGTGCGTCAGAGCCGCACTCTGTGTGACCGCCGCCGCATTCTGTCTGGCCAGGCCTTTACATTTACCTCTTCCGAAGACGGCACACCTGAGCTGGCAGCGAGGGCTTTGACAACTCGCAAACGCACTTCGGCGCGTGAGACTGCCTCACTGAGCGCGTGCAGCCACCTCATTGGCTGGCGTCAGTGCCAGGTAAGTAGGGAACGCCGCAACGCATCCTACTTTTTTTATTAACGACTACTGTTCAGCACAGCCCCCCCTTAAACCCCGCTATAAGCTCTGTTGCACGGAAGGTCCGCCAGTTATGCAAGACACCCTTTTTTTCCAAGTTGCCAAACACGTTTCAGCACCTCTGTGCCATCATAAGTAACTTTCTGGTTTAATTTAATCTGTAATATCAAAGTTTTCATTACATGATTACGAAATTACTGCAATATTTAGTTCAAATAACAGTTTGTTTCTTTTATTTAGTACCTTTTCACTAGGTTTCCATCGTCTTTCAGGACCACAGGTAGATGACAAGCTACCTGTAATAAATACACTACCGGCCATTAAAATTGCTACTCCACGAAGATGACGTGCGACAGACGCGAAATTTAACCGACAGGAAGAAGATGCTGTGATATGCAAATGATTAGATTTTCAGAGCATTCACACAAGGTCGACGCCGGTGGCGACACCTACAACGTGCTGACGTGAGGAAAGTTTCCAACCTATTTCTCACACACAAACAGCAGTTGACGGGCGTTGCCTGGTTCAACGTTGTTGTGATGCCTCGTGTAAGGAGGAGAAATGCGTACCATCGCGTTTCCCACTTTGATAAAGGTCGGATTCTAGCCTATCGCGATTGCGGTTTATCGTATCGCGACATTGCTGCTCCCGTCGGTCGAGATCCAATGACTGATAGCAGAATATGGAATCGGTGGGTTCGGGAGGGTAATACGGAACGCCGTGCTGGATCCCAACGGCCTCGTATCACTAGCAGTCGAGATGACAGGCATCTTATCCGCACGGCTGTAACGGATCGTGCAGCCACGTCTCGATCCCCGAGTCAACAGATGGGGACGTTTGCAAGACGACAACCATCTGCACGAACAGTTCGACGCCGTTTGCAGCAGCACGGACTATCAGCTCGGAGACCGTGGCTGCGGTTACCCTTGACGCTCCATCACAGACAGGAGCGCCTGCGACGGTGTACTCGACGAGGGACCTGGGTGCACGAATGGCAAAACGTCATTTTTTCGGATGAATCCAGGTTCTGTTTACAGCATCACGATGGTCGCATCAGTGTTTGGCGACATCGCGGTGAACGCACATTGGAAGCGTGTATTCGTCATCGCCATACTGGCGTATCACCCGGCGTGATGGTATGGGGTGCCATTGGTTAGACGTCTCGGTCACTTCTTGTTCGCATTGACGGCAATCGGAACAGTGGACGTTACATTTCAGAAGCGTTACGACCCGTCGTTGCACCCTTCATTCGATCCCTGCGAGACCCTACATTTCAGCAGGATAATGCACGACCGCACGTTGCAGGTCCTGTACGGGCCTTTGTGGATAGACAAAATGTTCGACTGCTGCCCTGACCAGCACACATTCTCCAGATCTCTCACCAATTGAAAACGTCTGGTCAATGGTCGCCGAGCAACTGGCTCGTCACAATACGCCAGTCACTCGATGAACTGTGGCATCGTGTTGAAGCTGCACGGGCAGCTGTACCTGTACACGCCATCCGAGCTCAGTTTGACTCAATGCCCAGGCATATCGAGGCCGTTATTACGGCCAGAGGTGGTTGTTCTGTGTACTGATTTCTTAGGATCTATGCACGCAAATTGCGTGAAAATGTAATCACATGTCAGTTCCAGTATAATATATTTGTTCAATGAATACCCGTTTATCATCTGCATTTCTTCTTGGTGCAGGAATTTTATTGGCCAGTAGTGTATTTTATAAAACATACAAATGGATGGCTATGACATTCCAGTTTGATTGAGAAACACTTGGTGCAAACTATGATACACCTCCAGAACGATATTTTGACTCTGCAGCAGAGAGTCCGCTGATATGAAGCTTCCTGGCAGGTCAAAACAGTGCGCCAGACCGAGACTCGAACTCGGGACCTTTACCTTTCGTGGGCAAGTGCTCTACCACCTGAGCTACCCAAGCAGGACTCACGCCCCGTCCTCACAGCTTTACTTCTGCCAGTACCTCGTCTCCTACCTTCCAAACTTCACAGAAGCTCGCCTGCGAAACTTGCAGAACTCTTGCAGAACTATCACTCCTGCAAGAAACATCCCCCAGACTGTGGCTAAGCCATGTCTCCACAGTATCCTTTCTTTCAGGAGTTCTAGTTCTGCAAGGTTCGCAGGAGAGCTTCTGTAAAGTTTGGAAGGTAGGAGACGAGGTACTGGCGGAAGTGAAGCTGTGAGGACGGGGCGTGGGTGGCTCAGCTGACCCCGTCCCGGCACGGTAGCTCAGCTCGGCTGTAATAAAAAACTGAGCTTAACGGACCGACGATGTAGTCGAACAAGCGTCATGGGACGTCCGCCCCGAATCAATAGAACGAACAAAATGAGATCAACAGGAAAAGAAAAAAAAATAAGTCGATAGGGTACTTGCTCGCTGATGGCAAAGGTCCTGAGTTCGAGTCTCGGTTTGGCACACAGTTTTAATCTGCCAGGAAGTTGTGTAACACACTTACCAAGCAACTGTTGGTACACGAAACAAACGTCCGCACACTACTGACATAATTCTGCACAGTTGCGAACCAAGAAGGCATTCTCGGCACCGGGTGGCATTACAGAGAGTACAGTGGCTCCGAGGAGCAACAGCTACTGTGCAGGCGGTGATGACTTTACAGTGACAAAAGGTTACACAGAGTATTTGTTGAATTCACAAGTATTACGTGGCGCCACTTGTCGCCGAAGGAGAGAGTCACAACTATTGTGCTATATGAAGATGAAATATGCAATAGCAATCAAACATATGCCACGAATTTAGCACGACAGTGGAAGGGGATGTGTTTACATTTTCACGCAATTTGGGCGCATAGATCCTCATCACGCCGGGTGATAACCCAGTATGGCGATGGCGAATACACGCTTCCAATGTGCGTTCACCGCGATGTCGTCAAACACGGATGCGACCATCGTGAAGCTGTAAATAGAACCTGGATTCATCCGAAAAAATGACGTTTTGCCATTCGTGCACCCAGGTTCGTCGTCGAGTACACCATCGCAGGCGCTCCTGTCTGTGATGCAGCGTCAAGGGTAACCGCAGCCACGGCCTCCGAGCTGTGATAGTCCTTTCTGCTGCAAACGTCGTCGAACTATTCGTGCAGATGGTTGTCGTCTTGCAAACGTCCCCATCTGTTGACTCAGGTATCGAGACGTGGCTGCAAGATCCGTTATAGCGGTGCGGATAAGATGCCTGTCATCTCGACTGCTAGTGATACGAGGCCGTCGGGATCCAGCACGGCGTTCCGTATTACCCTCCTGAACCCACCGATTCCGTATACTGCTAACAGTCATTGGATCTCGACCGACGCGAGCAGCAATGTCGCGATACGATAAACCGCAATCGCGATAGGCTACAATCCGACCTTTATCAAAGTCGGAAACGCATTTGTCCTCCTTACACGAGGCATCGCAACAACGTTGAACCAGGCAACGCCGGTCAACTGCTGTTTGTGTATGAGAAATCAGTCGGAAACTTTGCTCATGTGAGCACGTTGTAGGTGTCGCCACCGGCGCCAACCTTGTGTGAATGCTCTGAAAAGCTAATCATTTGCATATCACAGCATCTCCTTCCCGTCGGTTAAAATTTCGCGTCTCTAGCACGTCATCTTCGTGGTGTAGCAGTTTTAATGGACAGTAGTGTATCTTAATTAACTCACACTTAACCATCATTTTTCAAGAAAAATGCACGTCCTGTAGTTTCTAATTACCTATACAACACAATTCTGGTTTCCATTGCAAAGATAAATTTTTAACTACCGATATTGTATAAGAGATTGTTAAGGACTGTTGAAATTCAGAAAACATTATGAATTAAATTTTTTGGAGAAAAAATAAAAAATCAAATAGTCTATTTGAATAAGCCCATTGTTTTGCAGGAGAGTTTTGGTCTCTCACGTGCCGGAGCGATAAGCGTCATGGAAAGATGGAAAACAATAATTTCCACGGCGCCGCCCACGTCGTACAAAGTGCCCCGTTTCCAGAGTTGTCACCGTAGCGCTGGAATCTGAACGCAACAGCACCGGTCTGGAGCCAAGTTGAGGGACTGGCAGCGAGAAGTGGGGAGACGTTTAAGCTGCCAAACGCACTGCAAGCAACGCACGAAGCCTCGTGACACGTCACTGCCGAACGATGCCGAGTTTCAGAACATCACGTCATAACAGAGGAGGAGCAGTAGGAGGAGGAAACGGCCAGTTCCCTGGCGGCTCCAGGTTCCGTAGCTGGCGGCAGCCCCGCTATCAGTGCGGCAGCCGTGACGCTGGTCGCGTCGTTATCAGCGTAGCAGCCCTGGAATGTGTTCCTGGAAGTCCGACTTGGAGAGAGTCCGGGCGACTGGCTGTAACGCCTCCCGTGCTTTCAGTATTTAACTGCGTGGCGAAATCCCAGCAGTGCGTAGCTCACGCACAAAAGTTAAAGTCAGCAATTTTCATCACTCTTCTTTTCCGCCTGCTTATCTAAGAAGCATATTCCCTGAGTTTTGCCACACATTACTTCCTTCTGTTTAAAAATTACATGAGATTCTGACAACCGCCGAGACGATAAACTTACAAGTAGATATCCTCGGTGTAACAAAGCAGCTTAAACCACTTAATAAAGGCAAGGCCTCCGGTCCAGATTGTATTCCAGTCAGGTTCCTCTCAGAGTGTGCTGATAAAATAGCTCCATATTTAGCAGTTATGTACAACCACTCGCTCACACGAAGATCCGTACCTAAAGACTGGAAAATTGCTCGAGTCACACCAACACCCAAAAAGGGAAGTAGGAGTAAGCCGCTGAATTACAGGCCTATATCACTAACGTAGATTTGCATCACGGTTTTGGAACATATACTGAATTCGAACCTTATGAAGTACCTCGAAGAAAACTATTTATTGACATACGGTCAGGACGGATTCAGAAAATATCGTTCTTGTTAAACACAACTAGCTCTTTATACTCGTGAAGTAATAAGTGCTATCGACACTGGATGTCTAATTGATTCCATATTTTTAGGCTTCCAGAAGGCTTTCGACACCGTTCCTCACAAGCGTCCATCTAATCGAACTGCGTGCCCACGGAGTATCGCCCCAATTGTGCGACTGGATTCGTGATTTCCTGTCAGAAAGGTCGCAGTTCGTAGTAATAGGTGGAAAGTCATCGAGTAAAACAGAAGTAATATCCGGGCATTCCCCAAGGAAGTGTTATAGGCCCTCTATTGTTCCTGATCTATATAAACGACACAGGAGAAAATCTAAGTAGCCGTCCTAGACTGTTTGCAGACGATGCTGTCATTTACCGTTTTGTAAAGTCATCAGATGATCAAAACGACTCGCAAAATGATTTAGATAAGATATCTGTATGGTGCGATAAGTGTCAATTGACCCTGAATAGTCGTGCGGTAGCGTTCTCGCTTCCCGCGCCCGGGTTCCCGGGTTCGATTCCCGGCGGGGTCAGGGATTTTCTCTGCCTCGTGATGGCTGGGTGTTGTGTGCTGTCAGGTTAGTTAGGTTTAAGTAGTTCTAAGTCCTAGGGGACTGATGACCATAGATGTCAAGTCCCATAGTGCTCAGAGCCATTTGAACCATTTGACCCTGAATAAAGGAAAGTGTGAACTTCTTCAGATGAGCACTAAAAGAAATCAGCTAAATTTCGATTACGCGATAAAATCTGAAGGCTCTGAATCCAGCTGAATACTTAGGGATTACAATCACAAACAACCTAAATTGGAACGATCACACAGATAATATTGTGGATAGAGGAAACCACAGACTGCGATTCGCTGGCAGAACACTCAGAAGGTGCAACAGGTCTACTAAAGAGACTGCTTACACCACGCTTGTCCGCCCTATTCTGGAGTACTGCTGTGCCGTGTGGGAACCGCATCAGGTGGGACTGACGAATGACATCGAAGAAGTTCAGAGAATGGCAACTCGTTTTGTATTATCTCGAAATACGATAGTGTCACAGACATGATATGTGAATTGGAGTGGTAGTCATTAAAACAAAGGCGCTTTTCGTTGCGTCGGGATCTTCTCGTGAAATTTCAGTGACCAGATTTTTCCTCCGATTGCGAAAACATTCTGTCGGCACCCACCTACATAGGTAGAAACGATCATGACGAGAAAATAAGAGAAATCAGGGCTCGCACAGAAAAATTGAAGTGCTCGTTTTTCCCGCGCGCCGTTCGAGAGTGGAACGCTAGAGAGACAGCTTGAAGGTGGTTCAGTGAAGCCATCGGCAACACATAGTGACAATGTACACATAATTGAATAAACAAATACACAAATGCATATTTACAAGAATAAAAAGCTTAACTGTTACAGATTTGTACATAATGTTTTAAAATCTGAATTGAATTGAATTGGAAAATAATTAAAAGTGTCTTGGCTTACAATTCACACCATTTCTGAAATATCTTCATCAGCAAGACATATTTATAACTGACGTACACCATTAAACCTACACATTGTGACCAGTACTCTTGATGAAGTTAACGATCACTTTATACAGACGAACGTCTTTAGGACACAAAAGAGAAGAAGCTGATTGAGGAAGATGGTAGCCCATACTCAGCAATGTCTTCAGAAAGACCAACCGTTCACGGTCAAATTTGGGGCACATAAATAAGATGTGGTTGACATCAGCTTCCGACTCAGGATCACACTCACATGCTGGTGAACTGTAAACGTTGATCCGATGTAGATGTTGTGGGAAAGAAACACGATTGAAGCTTAGTCTTATGATGGTAGAACTCGTGGATCGGTCCAGATGTGTCCTCACGAACCACGGCTGTGAAGGAATCCGAGGTTGTAGCGCTCCGTAATAACCGCCTTTTGTCTGTTGAGAAACGTTCCACATTTCCTGCCACTGTTGTCTTGCGTGATCCTTGACTGCACGTAAGTAGTCTGTATAAGGAAGGTGCAGATCCAGGACGGTGCCTATGGTTGCCGCCTGTTTGGCTAATGCGTCAACTTCATCATTACAGAGGATACCAGAGTGGGAAGGTACCTACAACAAATGGATCGTCCGGCCCGTGCGTGTGCCGCGAATATATTCAGATATCACATCCAAGATGTAACTGTTGGTTGTTTTGTTCCGTCGACTGCAATGAATGTTTTTAAGAACGCTTTGCGAGTCAGATACTATCAGTATCTTGGGAAGGAAGTGCTAGAGACAAACTTAAGTGCTTCCAAAACTGCCACTGTATCCGCAGTTCGAAGGTTTTGCTGATCTGGATCTGAGGGCAGAAAAAAGCGCATCCTGTACACTCTTCTTGCGGAATTTTGAGCCATCGGTATATACACAGAGAAAACCCGGCCACTGTGCTTGAACGAGACGATTGAAGCCAACGTTGACATTAGTACTGTCCAGCCAGGTCGTACTGAAATAATGCACTGGGATCTGGGAGCAGAGCGTTTGAAGATCATGTTGGTTGGTTGGTTGTTTTGGGGAAGGAGACCAGACAGCGAGGTCATCGGTGTCATCGAATTAGGGAAGGACGGGGAAGGAAGTCGGCCGTGCCCTTTGAAAGGAACCATCCCGGCATTTGCCTGGAGCGATTTACGGAAATCACGGAAAACCTAAATCAGGATGGCCGGACGCGGGATTGAACCGTCGTCCTCCCGAATGCGAGTCCAGTGTCTAACCACTGCGCCACCCCCCTCGGTGAAGATCATATTCAAAAACAGGTAGATGCGCTGAACGTCGTATAGAATGTATGACAGGTGACCAAGTGCCAAAGCTGGCACAAACGGCTGGCACTTTATTCCTTCTGTGGGATGCAATCCACAGTCGATAATCTCGCCTGGTCGCTGCTGTCCAAGTGAAGTGCGCCGGTGAAGCCGCTGCCCCGACTTATCGCCGAGTCGACGCACGGGCGACGCACAGCACGAAGCGTGTCCCCAGAGTGCGGCGCTCGACTGTACTCGAGGCAGCTCGGCTTCCGCTCCGCGTGAAACGAAATCCAAGGAGGTTCCGACAAGCGCGGAAGAATACGTAGTGTAACGTTTACGTGAGGTTTATTCTCATGAGTACAGGGCCGTATTTGTTTGACAAAGAAATATCATGAAATATTCGTCAAACTTCTTCGACAAAGATCTTTGACGTGGCGCTACGAAGGGCTATTACAGGGTCGCCGTATCTTTCGTCACATTTCAAAATGGGCGGGCGAGAACTTGTTATCGTGCTGTGATTGTGCACATCGCCTGCAGCTTGTTCCACCTTCCCATCAGCACACAATTAACAGCGTGCACAGTGCCCCTTGCTCACCCCTCACCCTGGTCGAAACAAGTATATTAAAAGGAAAAACAAGAGTCGAAGGAACACACCAACTTTGAAGCCATATTTACAAACACGCTACACAGACGTCAAATAGCTGTGGCGACGCCAGCGCGCCAAGCGGTTACATTCCACACTGCAGTGAACAGAAGACGAACGACTTTTTATGATCAAGCCGACGGCGAGGCCCTAGATTTGATGATATTTATTTGACGACAGGCGAGATTTGACAGTTCCCTATTACACCATCAAATTTCTTTGATATAAATATTTGACATATAAATTTTGACAAAGAAATACAGTGCGTGATAAAAATTACCCAGACACCCCCAAAAAACGCACGTTTTCCATATTAGCTGCACTGTGCTGCCACCTACTGCCAGGTACTCCGTATCAGCGACCTCAGTGGTCATCAGACACCGTGAGAGGGCAGAATGGGGCGCTCCGCGGAACTCACGGACTTGGAACGTGGTCAGGTGACTGGGTGTCACTTGTGTCGTACGTCTGTACGCGAGATTCCCACACTCCTAAACACCCCTAGGTCCACTGTTCCCGATGTGATAGTGAAGTGGAAACGTGAAGGGACACGTACAGCACAAAAGCGTACAGGCCGACCCCGTCTGTTTGTAAGTAGGCTGTTTAGGTTTTTATGTTGGTAACGCCACGTAGCGCTCTGTATGAAAATCACTGGCTGTGCTGTGTGCAGTCTGTGGCTGGGTGGCAGTGTTGTAGTATATGCTATTGTAGTGTTGGGCAGTTGGATGTGAACAGCGCGCAGCGTTGCGCAGTTGGAGGTGAGCCGCCAGCAGTGGTGGATGTGGGGAGAGAGATGGCGGAGTTTTGAGAGCGGACGATCTGGACGTGTGTCCATCAGAAAGAGTAAATTTGTAACATTGTGTATCATGAACTGATATATATATGATGACTTTGGAACATTATTAAGGTAAATACACTCCTGGAAATGGAAAAAAGAACACATTGACACCGGTGTGTCAGACCCACCATACCTGCTCCGGACACTGCGAGAGGGCTGTACAAGCAATGATCACACGCACGGCACAGCGGACACACCAGGAACCGCGGTGTTGGCCGTCGAATGGCGCTAGCTGCGCAGCATTTGTGCACCGCCGCCGTCAGTGTCGGCCACTTTGCCGTGGCATACGGAGCTCCATCGCAGTCTTTAACACTGGTAGCACGCCGCGACAGCGTGGACGTGAACCGTATGTGCAGTTGACGGACTTTGAGCGAGGGCGTATAGTGGGCATGCGGGAGGCCGGGTGGACGTACCGCCGAATTGCTCAACACGTGGGGCGTGAGGTCTCCACAGTACATCGATGTTGTCGCCAGTGGTCGGCGGAAGGTGCACGTGCCCGTCGACCTGGGACCGGACCGCAGCGACGCACGGATGCACGCCGAGACCGTAGGATCCTACGCAGTGCCGTAGGGGACCGCACCGCCACTTCCCAGCAAATTAGGGACACTGTTGCTCCTGGGGTATCGGCGAGGACCATTCGCAACCGTCTCCATGAAACTGGGCTACGGTCCCGCACACCGTTAGGCCGTCTTCCGCTCACGCCCCAACATCGTGCAGCCCGCCTCCAGTGGTGTCGCGACAGGCGTGAATGGAGGGACGAATGGAGACGTGTCGTCTTCAGCGATGAGAGTCGCTTCTGCCTCGGTGCCAATGATGGTCGTATGCGTGTTTGGCGCCGTGCAGGTGAGCGCCACAATCAGGACTGCATACGACCGAGGCACACAGGGCCACCACCCGGCATCATGGTGTGGGGAGCGATCTCCTACACTGGCCGTACAGCACTGGTGATCGTCGAGGGGACACTGAATAGTGCACGGTACATCCAAACCGTCATCGAACCCATCGTTCTACCATTCCTAGACCGGCAAGGGAACTTGCTGTTCCGACAGGACAATGCACGTCCGCATGTATCCCGTGCCACCCAACGTGCTCTAGAAGGTGTAAGTCAACTACCCTGGCCAGCAAGATCTCCGGATCTGTCCCCCATTGAGCATGTTTGGGACTGGATGAAGCGTCGTCTCAAGCGGTCTGCACGTCCAGCACGAACGCTGGTCCAACTGAGGCGCCAGGTGGAAATGGCATGGCAAGCCGTTCCACAGGACTACATCCAGCATCTCTACGATCGTCTCCGTGGGAGAATAGCAGCTTGCATTGCTGCGAAAGGTGGATATACACTGTACTAGTGCCGACATTGTGCATGCTCTGTTGCCTGTGTCTATGTGCCTGTGGTTCTGTCAGTGTGATCATGTGATGTATCTGACCCCAGGAATGTGTCAATAAAGTTTCCCCTTCCTGGGACAATGAATTCACGGTGTTCTTATTTCAATTTCCAAGAGTGTACATTGTTCTCTATCAAAACCTTTCATTTTGGAACTACGCCTATCAGTAGTTAGTGGGTTCAGTAGTTAGAATCATTTATTTAGCTGACAGTATTGGCGTTCGCTGTATTGCAGTAGTTCGAGTAACGAAGATTTTTTGTGAGGTAAGTGATTCATGAAAGGTATAGGTTATTGTTAGTCAGGGCCATTCTTTTGTAGGGATTTTTGAAAGAGATTGTGGTGCGCTGAAAATATTGTGTGTCAGTTTAGTGTTGATCACAATAGGTAAAGAGCGAAATGTCTGAGTACGTTCAATTCTGCTCAGCTGTTTGAAAATCAAATAATGTAAGAGATTTTTTCTAAGGGGACGTTTCATGTTGACCGACAGAGACCGGCGACAGTTGAAGAGGATCGTGATGTGTAATAGGCAGATATGTATGCAGACCATCACACAGGAATACCAAACTGCGTCAGGGCCCACTGCAGCTACTGTGGTAGTTAGGCGGGAGGTGAGAAAACTTGGATTTCACGGTCGGTTGGCTGCTCATTAGCCACACGTCACGCCGGTAAATGGCAAACGACGCCTCGCACGGTGTAAGGAGCGTAAACG
Organism: Schistocerca cancellata; assembly: GCF_023864275.1. Lineage (NCBI taxonomy): Eukaryota > Metazoa > Arthropoda > Insecta > Orthoptera > Acrididae > Schistocerca > Schistocerca cancellata. Next base: position 210,129 of record NW_026046819.1, on the reverse strand, counting down.
TTGGACGACTGGACAGTGGGAAAACGTTGTGCGGAGTGACGAATCACGGTACACAGTGTGGCGATCCGATGGAAGGGTGTGGGTATGGCGAATTCCCAGTGAACGTCATCACCTAGCGTGTGTAGTGCCAACAGTAAAATTTGGAGGCGGTGGCGCTACGGTGTGGTCGTGTTTTTCATGCAGCGGTCTTGCACCCCTTGTTTTGCGTGTCACTATCACAGCACAGGTCTACACTGATGTTCTAAGCACCTTCTTGCTTCTCACTGTTGAAGAGCAATTCAGGGATGGCGATTGCATCTTTCAGCACTATCGAGCACCTGTTCATAGCGCACGGCCTGTGGCGAAGCTGTTACACGGCAGTAACATCGCTGTAATGGACAGACTCGTGGCCTGAATTCTACACGACACCTTTGGGATGTTTCGGAACGCCGACTTCGTGCCAGGCCTCACCGACCGACATCGATACCTCTCCTCAGTGCAGCACTCCGTGAAGAACGGGCTGCCATTGCCCGAGAAACCTTCCAGTACCTGATTGAACGTGTGCCTTCGAGAGTGGAAGCTATCATCAGTTAAAGGTGGGCCAACGCCATATTGAATACCAGCAGTACCGATAGCGCCACGCCACGAACTTTTAAGCCATTTTCAGCCAGGTGTCCGGATACTTTTGATCACACAGTGTATGACAGTGTAATATCCGTCTTACCACCGACTGACCACACCCGTTTGGTCCCCTTCACATCTCGACAGCTGGCCCTCTCTGATACCTCGATACATGACAGACTCTTGTTGTTACTCGTTAACACGGGAGTGAAAGTGTAGCGCGTTTTTTCAATTTGACAGGTGCACAGGTGTATCTGAATTAGAGCAAGGAGCCAGTTTCTGCGCCAGACCCGTTTCCTGTCGAGGCCTGTCTGTGTACCACTGCCAGGCAGAGAAGCTCGGGTCTTGGACACACTCTGCCTGCTCGTGCAAGTGTAACAGCAGCGGCAGGGATCGCATTACACCCTCCCCTCGGGCAGACGTCGCAGTCTGTAAGAGGCTGACTGACCACCCCGCTTGCCTGAAAATTTTCGATCCAGTTATTTTCTGTAGAAAGCCTCTACGGCGTACCGAGTCACAAGCTGTTTCAAAGTCCAGCAGTAGCGCATCAACGAAGTTTTTTGTATCCGTGTCACCGAGGGTATTGTGTATGAAGATCGAAACCGTTGTTGATTTCTATGAAGAACTTTATTTTGTTCCGTGTCTCTTACAGTACAAAATGGTTCAAATGGCTCTGAGCACTATGGGACTTAAAATCTGAGGTCATCAGTCCCCTAGAACATAGAACTACTTAAACCTAACTAACCTAATGACATCACACACATCCACGAGCGAGGCAGGATTCGAACCTGCGACCATAGCGGTCGCGCAGTTCCAGACTGAAGCGCCTAGAACCGCTCGGCCACAACTTACAGTACAAACAGAAATAGTTCTGCTCATAACTTGAAATAGTGAGACTTCGATAAACTAACGTTTGTGAATGAAGGTCTATTTCGCTACATCTACATCTACACGGATACTCTGCAAATCACATTTAAGTGCCTGGCTGAGGGTTCATCGAACCACCTTCACAATTCTCTATTATTCCAATCTCGTATAGCGCGCGGAAAGAATGAACACCTATATCTTTCCCTACGAGCTCTGATTTCCCTTATTTTATCGTGGTGAACGTTCCTCCCTATGGAGGTCGGTGTCAACAAAATATTCTCGCATTCGGAGGAGAAAGTTGGTGATTGTAATTTCGTGAGAAGATTCAGTCGCAACGAAAAACGCCTTTCTTTTAATGATGTCCATCGTAAATTCTTTATCATTTCAGTGACACTCTGTCCCATATTTCGCGATGATACAAAACGTGCTGCCTTTGAACTTTTTCGATGTACTCAGTCAGTCCTATCTGGTAAGGATCCCACACCGCGCAGCAGTATTCTAAAAGTGGACGGACAAGCGTAGTGTAGGCAGTCTCCTTAGTAGGTCTGTTACATTTTCCAAGTGTCCTGCCAATAAAACGCAGCATTTGGTCAGCCTTCCCCACTAAATTTTCCGTGTGTTCCTTCCAATTTATGTTGTTCGTAATTGTAATACCTAGGTATTTAGTGGAATTTACCGCTTTTAGATTAAACTGATTTATACTGTAACCGAAGTTTAACGGCTTCCTTTTAGAACTCCTGTGGATGACCTCAACCTCTTCGTTATTTAGGGTCAACTGCCAATTTTCGCACCATTCAGATATCTTTTCTAAATCGTTTTGCAATTTCTTTTGTTCTTCTGATGAATTTATTAGTCAATAAACGACAGCGTCATCTGCAAACAACCTAAGACGGCTGCTCAGGTTGTCTCCGAAATCGTATATACAGATAATGAACAGCAAAGGGCCTACAACACAACCTTGGGGAACTCCAGAAATCACGTTTTACTGGACGACTTTTCGTCAATTACTACGAACTGTGACCTCTCTGACAGCAAGTCACAAATCCAGTCACATAACTGAGACGATATTCCATAAGCTGCAAGGTTTGTACTACGATGGGTCCTGGGTGCGTCCCGCGCAGCGATAAATTTCGTAGGGAAGGTTGGCAACTTGGTGACGTAGATACGAAGACGACTGACTCATCGCTGGCGGCGGTCCGTTATCTCGAGATAATGAGGAGCGCTTCTGGAGAACTCACTCACTGACACACTCATGTGCAAAAGTTCGGCATCCAAGATTTGGTTAAAACATTCCCTATACCGGAAAACGGGCGATTAGTCTGACGGGGAACGATATGAATTAGGGCGATTAGTCTGACGGGGAACGATATGAATGTCGTGTATAGGACTGTGCTCGAGAGATCTGATATGAAAATTGAGAAATAAATGGAGGACGGTCGGTTGGTTTCAGGAAAGGATAAGGAACAAACGGTGCAGGTGGCAGTTTGAGAATAACAGAACAAGTAATGCTAGCATTTAACAGGGATACATGCGTCGAAGTTTGCTGGGAATAAAGACTGGGCTACAGAAGTCGGCTGAAGCCCTCGGAAGGTGCCGGTGTTGACTGGAACGACAGCAGACTGATAACCGAACCGTAAACAAGACGAAAAGTAAGCACAGAGCGTAGCGTATCGAAGGGGGGTGGGGGGGGGGGGAGGGGGGAAGCTCCGTTAGAGAGCGCGATGTTCAGTATGTGTGCATCCAAACTCACAAGGCATTAGGAAAAAGAAGCGGCGTATTCAGTGGGAGGAAAAGGGGTGGACGCAGTTAAGTATGCAGGCTATCAAGCCAAGAGAATCGTGGAATAGTGCTGCAATGGAAGACCCCGGCACAAGTACAACATTTCCAGCTTAGACTGGACGCGCTGCACTGAATTTTCCATCATATTTTTATTTTGTTCGCAAATTGTGACCTTCCTCACACCCTTTACGCAAATCGAGGCCATAGAAGCGTGCACTTTCCCAATTGTACTTCTGGCCAAACCGCTGTTCTCTTAGCTGTGGTAATATTTCCATAACAGGTTTCATCCCGTATCCAACACATCTTTACAAGTTAAATACCAGTTCTCACAGACTTAGCTTTAGATATGTTTAAATGCAAAGAAATATTTTCATAAAAGTTTTCATCCCCTATCTCCACAGAAACAGGTATTTTCTTATTTCTAACCGAGAAGCCAAATACATACTTTCAGAGATTGTTTCAAAAGTGCTAGCATAATAGAATATTTCCATAAAATTTTTCATCCCCTATTTTATCCCCTTTTGGGGTTGAAGTTACCAAAAACACTGAAACACATCTTTTTACTTCCAACCGAGAAACCAAGTACAAAGTTTCTTGGGGCGAGGAATTCTGCCTTATCCGAGACACCTTTTACTCTCTTTTTTTCACCCAGACACGTTTCAGCACTTTTTGTGCTATCTTCAGTGGGCTATTTTTATTTTCTAGCTGTAAAATTGTTGTTACATAATAACATTTCGTGAAACTCTTGGTACATAATATTTACAATTCTGAATAAATAATTGTTGTAAAATATTATACATCATTTGTTCATAGTTCACATGTGAGATATGTATTAACGACGTGCTGCACTGTGTGTTGTTCATAGCATTATGTCAGAGTTCTATTTATAGCTTAATTGGCAAAAAGAGTGGCTGTATGCATTAGATTACATACCGTACATGATGCAATTGGACATTTATTTTGGCAGCTACTCTGCTACACAATCTACAACTTCGCATCTGCAAACAGCGAAACGTAATTTTTATTTTTCTGTTTTTTACGCATTTACAAACGGAAATGAGTACATATCATGTTTTTTGTGGGTAACTTACGGTTTTGACATCGTGGTGCTTCCTCGAATGTTATTGGCGAAGTGAATAGGCTGATTTCGCGTCACTCGGCACCGCACTTTCTCCCATTTTTCAAAACAGAGGCAGAGTTTTCGCCGCCATTACATGTCGTTGTGCAGCACAATATTAAAACCGTAAGTTACACACAAAAAACGTGATATATACTCATTTCCATTTGTAAATGCTTAATACACAGAAAAATAAAAATTACGTTATGCTGTTTGCAGATGAGAAGTTCTGGATTGTGTAGCAAAATAGCTACAAAAAATAAATGTCCAATTCCATCATGTAAGGTATGTAATCTAATGCATACAGCCACTCTTTTTGCCAGTTAAGCTATAAACAGAACTCTGACATAATGCTGCGAACAACACACAGCGCATTAGGTTGTTAATACATAACTCACACGTGAACTATGAGTTCATGTATAATGTATTACATCAATTATTTATTGACAATTGCAAATATTGCCGCGCGGGATGAGCCGAGCGGTCTATGACGTTGAAGTCGTGGACTGTGCGGCTGGTCCCGGCGGAGGTTCGAGTCCTCCCTCGGGCATGGGTGTGTGTGTGTCTGTCCTTAGGATAATTTAGGTTAAGTAGTGTGTAAGCTTAGGGACTCGTGACCTTAGCAGTCAAGTCCCATAAGACTTCACACACATTTGAGCATTTAGTTCTACTAAATGTTAATATGTGACAACACTTTTACAGTTAGAAAATAAAGATAACCGACTGAAGACGGCACAAAAAGGGCCGAAACATGTCTGGGTGAAACAAAACAGACAAAAGGTGTCTTGCATAAGGCGGAATTCCTCATCCCATTTTCGTAGCAAGCACGTACGTAACAAGAAGAACTGAAACACCACAAAATGATCAAAGTTTCTTACATTTAGACGTCTTCAACTTTTGTAGTCTTTTCTTCCTCAGTTGCGTGTAATATTATGGTATATTGATAATTTTTACTTATGGACCGTCTGACAGCAACTGAATAAAACACAATTTTAGTGCCATACGCGTTTCGCCTTTATTTTCTGCAAGGCATCATCAGTGGCCTGGAATATGTACATATGTTAGCTATTTAATCTACATTTTTGTCACTGTGCCCATAGGTTATAAACAGTTCTTTTGGTTGGTATTTCCTATTAAGTAGTAATGTTTTGAACTGTACTTACAGGTTGCGTGGACAATTTCTTACATATTACGCTCCTGTTGCATTTTTGGTGTTGTTCTTCTTCTTAGGAATGCCAATTTGCGGGTTTTTTCCCACATTCCACAGCACTATGAACTGAACGCTTGTTTCACTGCAGTGTTTTGGTTTCTGTTGCCGACTGTCGAATGTTTTGGCCAAAGATCGAATGTTATTGCCGAACTTTCGAGTGTAATTATTGAAGTATCTGTGATCTGTTCGTGTATGCATTTGTGTGTGTGTGTGTGTGTGTGTGTGTGTGTGTGTGTCTTACAGTGTGTGTGTGTATGTGTGTGTATGTTTGTGTGTGTGTGTATGTGTATGTGTGTGTGTTACCATGTGGTTTCTTTGCTGTGTTTGTGTGTGTGTGTGTGTGTGTGTGTGTGTGTGTCCAGATGGTGTGGGGAAGAGTTTTTTTGTTTTATGTTATCATTTCCTTTATGAAGTGTGTTTGTTCATTTATCACATGTTTGTTTTCTGCTATGGCTTTCTGCATGTGGAAGTTTTCTTGCGTTTGTATAAGATGTTTGTCACGGTTGCTTATTATCAATGTTCCATGTTTGTAGGATGATGCTTATGGTGTTTTAAATGCTCTGCAAATGTTGGTTTGTTTCATACTTTCAACATCTGATATGTTCTTTGTATTCCAGGCCACTGATGATGCCTTGCAGAAAATAAAGGCGAAACGCGTACGGCACTAAAATTGTGTTTTATTCAGTTGCTGTCACACGGTCCTTAAGTAAAAATTATCAATATACGGTAATTCCTAGATTTAGCTTTAAAAATACTTTTGTAACGAAATTTTCATAAAAATTTGCGTCTTCCACTTGACCACTTGAGGAGTTGAATTTGCAAAAACACTAAAGCGCGCCACTTTTTGTTTGTAACTGAAATCAGATTCTAAATTTTCACAGGTTTAGATTTAGAAGTGCTTTTATTATGAAGTGTGCAGGGTGAGTCAGTAGGGAAGGCACGCGCTTTGATGGCTTCTGATTCTGAACAAATGAAAAGCTCCAATGCGCACGCACGCCCTTTCCTTAACCGTGCTCGACGTACACAGTTGTTCGAAAGTCTCGAGCTTCAGCCGCCATAGCGACGGCTGGCTACGTAGTGTAGTGATGGGGAGCTCGTGAATGAACCGTTCAAATGAACGCTTCACTCCAGTGAGGTGTGAACTAACCACTCAATTTCAATGAACTGGTACTTCAAACTCTTCACAGATAGCACGCTCCACACTTTTTTCTAGTTCACTCACTCTCTTCCCCTCTCCCTCTCCCACTACATCGGCGCTACGTCACTCATCCTCCCTTCACTTGAGTCCTCCCTCTGCTGCCTGTCGACGAATCGCGCGTTGTTTGTGGGGAACGATACGTTTATTAGGGGTTGGGGTGGTGAGGGGCGAGGGGAAGGCAGCGTCAGCTGCTACGTGCAGTGCTGACATTACTCGTGACTATTTGTGCAGTTAAACTTCGCGTCTACGGGTAGCCTACCGTTGGCAGCGCTTGCAGACAAATGAATATTAAAGATATAAACGAAGGGGCTGGCTGTGTGAGCACGCACAGCCAACATGAAAGTAAAAGGTTTGTTAATAACACTGAAAGAGGGATTCTACCTGAAATCGTACCAATGACTACAGGCGACAGTTTACGTTTCGAATCTGGAGGGTTATTATTCTCAACAAAAATAAAATCTACAGGAAAACTTCTGAATAATTACTTAACGTAGGTATATAGACTGTGACAGTGGTAAACATACTCATTCTATTTTGGATTAAATTTTACAAGGAACATAAAATTGGACTGCATTTCGTTGGTAGCCCTATTTTTCAGTTCATGAATACAACAAATAATATTTCACTTGGCAGATAAAGACTTTTTCGGACGCTTCGTGAGAAAATTTCGAGCAAGATTAAATGTAATACCTTCTTTATATGTGACAGTCTTCTCTGTTTATCTTTCCTTTGTCCCCTTCGACTATGCTCTATTTAAGTTAACTCAGCGTAAAACGTTGCGTGCACGTTACTGCATAGTTCGGCCATCTGTTGGTAAAATTATGAAGTATTACTAAGCTTCGTTGTACGAGCGAGGCGAAGCGAGCGTAGCCGCGGCTGAGCGGCGAACTGGGCAACTTCGCCAGGCTTCCGTACTTCACGAATGAACTACCTCATTTGAACGCTTCACGGCAAAGAGTGAAATGAATGAAGCAGTTCACTGGAATGAACGAGTTCGACCCATCTCTAACGTAGTGCTTGCTCTCTTCACGTTTTCTGCGACACACACACTGACTGGGTGGGCCGTTGTTTGAGGCGGTGGGGCCGCGTTACGCCTCACGTGCGCACCTGTCGGTCCGAGTCAGCAACGACAGCGAAAACATCCCCCACCACGCGGAACCTCTGCCTCGCATTTCACACGCGTGCGCTCCTGCAGGGCAAGGCAACGCACGGCGGACACAGGCAGCTAGCTGTCTGTGTCTGGACACTGCTCAACATTAGAGGACAGTGTTTCTGTCATCTTCTGTCACCTCCACTCGCCCTGTTTCCCCCCTGTTTTCATTAGTATCGTCGCAAACTGTTAACGAGAGGACACCCAGGGGACAGGCGGAACAACGTGAGCAGTGGCGGTGAAGGGGCGGCTGCGTTCGGCGGCCGACAAGGCGGTCGCGCTGGACTGCGCGTCTCCAGTACGGTCCAGGCGTCAGCGCACGATGTTCGACGAGTAGTGCACACTTATACGAGGGGCGTTTGAAAAGTCCGTGCAAAAATAAAAAAACGTATTTGGGATAAACCTTTCTTATTTTTCGACATAGTCTCCTTTTAGACTTACGCACTTCGCCCAACGCTGTTCTAATTTGTTGATCCCTTCCGAATAATAGGAACTGTCCAAGTCTGCAAAATAGGTATTTGTTGCTGCAATCGCCTGCTCGTTTGAATAAAATCTTTGCCCCGCCAGCCGTTTCTTCAAATTGGGGAACAAATAGTAGTCCGAGGGAGCCAAGTCTGGAGAATAAGGGGGGATGTGAAACGAGTTGGAATCCTGTTTCCATTAATTTTGCGACCACAGCTGCTGAGGTGTGTGCTGGTGCATTGTCGTGATGGAAAAGGTCTTTTTTTGCTGTCCAATCGCCGGTATTGTCTTGCAGCTCTGATTTCAAACGGTCCGATAACGATGAATAATGTGCACCTGTAATAGTTTTACCCTTTGATAGATAGTCGTTGATGATTATCCCTTGCGAATTCCAAATGACTGTCGCCATAACCTTTCAGGCCGAAGGAGTGGTCTTCGCATTTTTTGGTGCAGGTTCTCCCTCGGTAACGCATTGTTTAGATTGTTGTTTGGTCTCAGTAGTACAGTAACGTATCCACGTTTCATCCACAGTGACGAAACGACGCTTAAAGTCCTGTGGATTCTTCCTAAACAGATGCAAACCATCCTTGCAATACTTCACACGATTCCGTTTTTGGTCAAGCGTGAGGAATCGCGGAACCCGTCCTGCGGATAGCTTTATCGTGTCCAAATGTTTGTGCAAAATATTACGTACCCGACCATTCGAAACGCCCGTAGTAGTAGCAGCAGTCACACGCACCTTGACTCTTCTCTCATCCGTCACCATATCGTGCATTTTGTCGATGATCTCTGGAGTCGTAACCCCCACAGGGCGTCCAGAACGTTCACCATCACTTGGCCACTGCGAAAACTTTGAGGCCACTTATAAACTGTTCTGATCGAAGGTGCAGGGTCACTGTAATGTTTATCAAGCTCATCTTTAGTTTCCTGAGGCGTTTTGCCTTTCATAAAGTAATGTTTACTCACCACGCGAAATACTTTTTCGTCCATTTTTTGACAATCACTCGACTTCCTTCATTCACACGAATGCGAAACACAAAGAAATAGACCAATACGGCTGAAACTTTGTGTGTGCTCTTTCCAAAGATGCCACTAACTGAACGTGACCTCGATAGGCTCCGGTGCTGCCATCTCCCGGACAGTGCTCGGACTTTTCAAACACCCCTCGTATTTGGATTCTGAGGCCGAGGTGGACGTGCAGTGAAGCACCCAGCAGAGCTGCAGAGAGGGCAGGCTGTGGGGGCTCCGCTAGCTGGAGCTTCAGTAACTGGGGCAGCCAACTTATCGAATGTTTCGAGAGCAACTGTTCCAGCAGTCGTGACAGCCTACACGAAACACGGAAAGACGTCATCGTGTCAGCGTAACAGCGCAAATCGAAACTAAATGACGGACATCGCCGTACGCTAACACGAATTGTGTCGAAACGACACAAAATTACGGCGGCTAAAGTGAGTACAGAGCTTAATAGCCATCTTCGAGACCCCGTATCTGTCGACACTGTCAGCCGAGAACTCCGTAAAGCGAATATTCGTGAACGAGCTGCATTACCGAAACCGTCGGTGACGGCAACCGACGCGAAGAAGCGCAAAACATGGTGTCAGCAGCATAAATCCCGGACGGCTGAAACACGTCATACGGTCCGACTGGTCAACGTTGTCGCTATTTCCTATGTTGGGCTAGGTTTACGTCTGGAGAGCGCCGAAAGAAGCCTACACTCCTGGCTGCTCAACAGTTAATCACGGCAGTGTGACGGTGTGGGCGGCCACAGCGTGGTACTCTGCTGGTCCCATTATTACTCTGAAAGGCATCTACATCTACATCTATACTCCGCAAGCCACCTTACGGTGTGTGGCGGAGGGTACTTATTGTACCACTATCTGATCCCCCCTTCCTTGTTCCATTCACGAATTGTGCGTGGGAAGAACGACTGCTTGTAAGTCTCCGTATTTGCTCTAATTTCTCGGATCTTTTCGTTGTCATCATTACGCGAGATATATGTGGGCGGTAGTAATATGTTGCCCATCTCTTCCCGGAATGTGCTCTCTCGTAATTTCGATAATAAACCTCTCCGTATTGCGTAACGCCTTTCTTGAAGTGTCCGCCACTGGAGCTTGTTCAGCATCTCCGTAACGCTCTCGCGCTGACTAAATGTCCCCATGACGAATCGCGCTGCTTTTCGCTGGATCATGTCTATCTCTTCTATTAATCCAACCTGGTAAGGGTCCCATACTGATGAGCAATACTCAAGAATCGGACGAACAAGCGTTTTGTAAGCTACTTCTTTCGTCGATGAGTCACATTTTCTTAGAATTCTTCCTATGAATCTCAACCTGGCGCCTGCTTTTCCCACTATTTGTTTTATGTGATCATTCCACTTCAGATCGCTCCGGATAGTAACTCCTAAGTATTTTACGGTCGTTACCGCTTCCAATGATTTACCACCTATGGCATAATCGTACTGGAATGGATTTCTGCCCCTATGTATGAGCATTATATTACATTTATCTACGTTTAGGGAAAGCTGCCAGCTGTCGCACCATGCATTAATCCTCTGCAGGTCTTCCTGGAGTACGTACGAGTCTTCTGATGTTGCTACTTTCTTGTAGACAACCGTGTCATCTGCAAATAGCCTCACGGAGCTACCGATGTTGTCAACTAAGTCATTTATGTATATTGTAAACAATAAAGGTCCTATCACGCTTCCTTGCGGTACTCCCGAAATTACCTCTACATCTGCAGATTTTGAACCGTTAAGAATGACATGTTGTGTTCTTTCTTCTAGGAAATCCTGAATCCAATCACAAACCTGGTCCGATATTCCGTAAGCTCGTATTTTTTTCATTAAACGTAAGTGCGGAACCGTATCAAATGCCTTCCTGAAGTCCAGGAATACGGCATCAATCTGCTCGCCAGTGTCTACGGCACTGTGAATTTCTTGGGCAAATAGGGCGAGCTGAGTTTCACATGATCTCTGTTTGCGGAATCCATGTTGGTTATGATGAAGGAGATTTGTATTATCTAAGAACGTCATAATACGAGAACACAAAACATGTTCCATTATTCTACAACAGATTGACGTAAGCGAAATAGGCCTATAATTATTCGCATCTGATGACATGGTGTCAGCAGCATAAATCCCGGACGGCTGAAACACGTCATACGGTCCGACTGGTCAACGTTGTCGTTATTTCCTATGTTGGGCTAGGTTTACGTCTGGAGAGCGCCGAAAGAAGCCTACACTCCTGGCTGCTCAACAGTTAATCACGGAAGTGTGACGGTGTGGGCGGCCACAGCGTGGTACTCTGCTGGTCCCATTATTACTCTGAAAGGCAGTGCTACAGCCAACGGTTATGTGGACATTTCAGGTGATCAGGTGCACCCCACGATTCAAATGTTGTTCCCCGACGACGATGCCACACTTCAGGAGGATAACGCACCCACCCACACAGCCAGGACGGTACGGTCGTGGTGTGAGGGGCGTGCGGCTGGACTGCAGCCTCTTCCCCGGCCAGCACGGTCCAGTCCCCGGACTCCTAACACTACGGAACCCTTGGGGGCGGCATTTGAGCGCAGACTCCGCAGCGAATTTCCGCCTCCCTCGTCACTGCAGGAGTTACAAGAGGTTCTCATCGAAGAGTGGCATAACATTCCACTGGAGACTATACAATAACTGTATGGCTGTATGGCTGTATGGCAAGAAGAATGGCAGCTGCATTGCGGTCAAATGGGGGGGGGGGGTCGTCCAACCCCTTAGTAATAAACCGTTCCCAAGTAAGTACAGGTGTTCACGTATCCGCTGTACGTTCGTACGACGTTTTTCTCATAACCACTATGGCCAGCACTATCACACCTTCGCTCCTGATTCACCCTGTATTTTCATGTTCTATTTCACGCCATTAGGGACGGAACATCAAAAAATACAGACATGTGTGGTTTGTTTTTCCAATTGTAACAGAGAAGTTAAATGTCAGTTTTCATAGATGTAGTTTGAAAAAAGCTTCGGTTAATGAATTATTTTAGAAAAAAAGGTTCAAGCACCCGCATAGAGGTTAAATTTCCGAAAATGCTGATGCTGTTACGCTTCCTTTACTTCTGTCCGCAGTCCTGGCTTCAATAGCGACATATTTTCAAAACAGCTGGACTAAATTAAACCGTATCAGAAGGGGCCATGTAAGACGCAATGCATGCGAGTACAGGTGGGGCCTGTGCGACTCAGCAGCCCGTGACTGTGGAGAACCACAACAGAGCGTCCGCCACATTACTGAGGAAAGCCCCTTTAAGAGGATACGCCGGACCTGTCCCTGAGGTTACAAATGTGAAACCCTCTGCTTTGGGTTGGCTGTGGACTCCAGATATTGAGCTTTAAATGTATGAATGAGCTTCTAGTCAGGCTTGCCAAGCTCTTAACGTGTAGTTATTTTGTCTCGGGTGTTTCTACTTTATCCTTTTGTGCTATTGCTTGTTTTTTACACATGTACTACTTACAGATCGTTTTGTTTTATACATTTCGTTTACATATTGTTGTACTTATATAAAATACTGTCGCTGTATTGCCATACGCAAAATAAAAAAAATAAATTAAAAACACCTTTGATCCCCCTTTTCCCCTAGTTTGCGGGTGGAACACAGGAAAATGCGTTGTTACGCGACGCCTGCTGTATACAGGGTGTTACAAAAAGGTACGGCCAAACTTTCAGGAAACATTCCTCACACACAAAGAAAGAAATGTAGACATGTGTCCGGAAACGCTTACTTTCCATGTTAGAGGTCATTTTATTACTTCTCTTCAAATCACATTAATCACGGAATGGAAACACACAGCAACAGAACGTACCAACGTGACTTCAAACACTTTGTGACAGGAAATGTTCAAAATGTCCTCCGTTAGCGAGGATACGTGCATCCACCCTCCGCCGCACGGAATCCCTGACGCGCTGATGCAGCCCTGGAGAATGGCGTATTGTATCACAGCCGTCCACAATACGAGCACGAAGAGTCTCTACATTTGGTACCGGGGTTGGGTAGACGAGAGCTTTCAAATGCCCCCATAAATGAAAGTAAAGAGGGTTGAGGTCAGGAGAGCGTGGAGGCCACGGAATTGGTCCGCCTCTACCAATCCGTCGGTCACCGAATCTGTCGTCGAGAAGCGTACGAACACTTGGACTGAAATGTGCAGGAGCTTCATCGTGCACGAACCACATGTTGTGTCGTACTTGTAAAGGCACATGTTCTAGCAGCACAGGTAGAGTATCCCGTATGAAATGAATATAACGTGCTCCATTGAGCGTAGGTGGAAGAACATGGGGCCCAATCGAGACATCACCAACAATGCCTGCCCAAAGGTTCACAGAAAATCTGTGTCGATGACGTTATTGCACAATTGCGTGCGGATTCTCGTCAGCCCACACATGTCGATTGTGAATCGAGGAAGTACAGTACATACTGAGGAAACTAAAATGAGCTCTAACATGGAAAGTAAGCGTTTCCGGACATATCTCCACATAACATCTTTTCTTTCTTTGTGTCTGAGGAATGTTTCCTGAAAGTTTGGCCGTACCTTTTTGTACACCCTGTATATGAGACCGGCAGGAGTTGCAGCGGTCAGCCTGTCCTCCGTGCTGGGCCGCTGTGAGTCAGCGACTGGCTGAGTCAGACTGTCAGCCCCGGCGCCGACCGTTGTGCGTGTGTACAGGCAGGTCTGTAGCACTGGAGCACTGGAGTTGCGTGCAGGACCCTGGGTGGCTGCCTCCGCTGTGTAGAGGTGGCAAAAAATAACGTAACTGATAGAAATAACCGGTTACTGAGAAGTAACGGTTACTGCGATAACCGTTCCTCTGATTCTGGCAGTTATTTCAATAACTGTTTAGTGTCAACAGTGCCTCGCGCCATCTGTTGACCGAAGATCGTACTGCGCATTTGGAAGGCGTTCTATAGACCATGGGAATAACTGTGAGACTGCGCGCCATCTGTTGATAAGAACTGTGTACTATTTCGTGGGCCTTCGTTACTTTTAGCATAAACAATTAAATAAAGTTAATGTCCGAGCCGTGGCTGATAGGAGCTGCAGTACTGGCATTAACAAGTACGGTCGTTCACTTAAGCCACCGCCTTACGTGTTAATTTAGCTTGGACGGGTAGTAGAAGGAAAGTTACTTAGGAATTCGAGCGACTATGGAAATAACTGTCAGAAACCGGTATTCTCCTCTGGCAGTTATCGTTATTGGCTCGTAGTTCTAGTTCTCTGGTAGTTATCGGGCTACCACCACAGATAACCTGGAAGCTGGTAACGGAATAACTGTGTGTCTAGACGTTCCTGACTCGGTGACTCCAGTTAAAGGTCGTAGTTCCAGGTGATATTTCCAGAGAGGATAGTAACTGGAGCGAACAAATATTTTCGTACTGCTACGGAAATAGCCGCTGGCCATCGCGAATGACAAATAACATGTCAGAAAGTATAACATAATACAGTGGAATATAATAATTATTATCCTCATCATTTGTCAGGAGATTGTCAAAATATGTGAATATATCACAGTAACTGCTAATATTTACAGAATTGGTACACTGACAGAATAAAACACAGTTACGTACTTTTAATAAATTTATCGTACACAGAATACCCGATCTTAACTGTTGCAACCAAGTGCTGTCAAAACTGAAATATAGCAGAATTTTTACCTAAGCTGGTCTATCAGTCTCTGTTACGATATTCATCTACAGAGTAGAAGGAGGGGTCGATGGAAGCGTCTGATTCCACCCGTCTGCTTCGACGTAAAGGTTTTGTGGTGTGTGAATGTCATTACGGCACGGTGTTTATGAGTTGGTTTGTGTGTGTGTGTGGTGGGGGGGGGGGGGGGGGCTGTAATTCTAGGTTGCAGTGCCGGAATTTGCTGGTGGTAATTAATTTTTTTTTTCTAGCTGTGATGTTTTGTGTATTTATGATGTATTGAATGTGATTTAATTTATGTAGGGATGATTGATTTGTAGACTTTTGGGATTGTGGTTTTATTTTTCGCAGTTGTAGGTGTTGGTTTTTTGGCATCAGTAGCTGTGGTGGACCTATATAGGTCACCGGAAATGACCGATTCCCATTTTCATAGTTGTGTGTGTTGATGTTTTACTATCGTCATCTGAGGTTGACCTATATAGGTCAAGGGAAATGTCTGATTCCAATTTTCGTACTTTTAGTTGTGGGTATTGGTGTTTTGGTATGGTCACCTATAGTTGACCTATATTGTTCAAGGGAAGTGTCCGGTTCCTGCAGATTTTTGTTGGTGTAGCAGAATGCTGTAAATTTTTTTTTTCTTTTTGTTCTTCATTTTGTGTTTTGGGATCATGGTGTGTTTTTTTTACTAGCTTGTCCTCACCCTAAAACCCCCAACTTCCCGCAGTTGTCCCATTGGTTTGATTGTATTTTTGGTGGGAAATGTTATTGTATTATTTATATGTATCTTCATGTTTGTTGCCATGTGTATGTAGTGACGTCATAGACACACTTAAATTAGCCATTTCCGGCATATTGATGACGGGTGGAATCAGACACTTCTGTATCAAATAGTCTTTCAAACACACTGTAAACCGTGCCTTATCTGAAACCAAGTTTTTAATGGTTGCTGACTTGCTGGCAGTTTATTGAAAATGCATGTTCCTGAATATTGGACCCCTTTTGGACCAAGGTAAGTAATTTTAGGTCTTTATGTAGATTGCTGTTCCCATTTCTAGTACTGATATTATGTATTAAGCTATTGGTTGGAAATACTTGTAACAAATTTCATAAAGGAATAAATATATTAGGAAGCAGTGGTTAGAATACAAAGTTCCTTGAACAGGTTCCTACATGATGTTCTTGAATTGATACCACAAACGATTTTTATTACACGCTTTTACATGCGAAAAACTTTTGCTACGTTTGATAAGTTCCCACAGAATATGCTCCCTTATGAAATAACAAAATTAAAAAAATGTGGTATGCCCTTCCCAACTGAATTTATTATCGAGTTGTAGTCCCAGAAATGTAACACTGTCAACCTTTTCGATCTGCATGTCTTCATATGTTATAAACATGCTGTCGCTGGAGAAATCGAGCAGTTTGCAAATCTGACATAAAACTTGGATTAGCGTACTGACACTTTCCCCAATAGGACTAGCTTTTACAGCACAGGAGTAAACGAATCTGTCACATTACGTATATTTTTTGTTGTATTATAAGGCTGTACACTTTATTCTATTATGTGAGCAGCACAAGAAATTAAGCTTCGAATTTAACCTACAGTACTCAGTTTACATATTACTTCATACTTAAAAATGCACGTTGTTAACATTTTACTTAAACAGTGCTTTGGCGAAGTTCCGCGTACTTTCAGTCGCAGCTGCGAAGATAATATTTCTAATAGCGACCGATAACCTACAAACATATAATATGAAACACTAATAATCGTTCTAACATCAACTAAAATGTACCCGGAGTTAATAAGCTAAGGTTATGACACGATTCATACGACATTCCTGCTATTTCACACTACTCGCAGTTATACTGATAACTAAACAGATGGATTCCGGAATCATTCCAATTTCTAACTATGTCGTTATTTAACTGTCGGAGTTATCGGTATTCGCTAGCGAAAAATAACTTGGCAGTTATTAATAACGGTTAACGATAACGGTTATCAAAGAATAACTGGAACTGTGATAACGGTTACTCTAGAATAACCGTTTGGCCCACCTCTACCGCTGTGTGTTGCCAAGGAGAAGCGGAACACAGGGCACTACGACCCTGGAGTGGTGGGAGGGGGGTAGGATGGGGGGGGGGGGAGCGGCGAGGAGCGGGGGCGGCCAGCACAGCAGTCAGTCCAGGTCAGTGTCAGCTGCTTCTCTGGACTAGGCAACCCTGCCGCGTCTCGCCTCTGTAACCGCCTCCTGTCGCATTTCTGGTGGGGAAAAGCCGGAGTAGCTAGAAACGGCTTTCGTCTAGGCTAACGATACATACAGGCTCAGTGTAGAAAACGCACATTTTTTTTACTCGATATGTGATACAAATGATTCAACTTTTACCGAGTCGACGACTTACGTATATAAATGGTTCAAATGGCTCTGGGCACTATCGGATCTAACTTCTGAGATCCTGCCCTAGCACTTAGAACTACTTAAACCTAACTAGGGACATCACACACATCCATGCCCGAGGCAGCATTCAGACGTGAATCCGTAGCGGTCGCGCGGTTCCAGACTGTAGCGCCTAGAACCGCTCGGCCACCCAGGCCGGCTTACGTATATAACACAAGATTTCGTTATTACCTGAATTCTGGAGCTATGCTTGTTTCGAGGGTCGATGTGGGAGGTTAAAGTACCTACGCTTAAAAGAGCATTGCGACAGGTGAAAGCTGCTTCACCGAAAAAGATTTCCGGTACACCTAAGGAAGACAACCACGAAATGTTTTGCGTGCAGCGTGTTATTACGTGGCAGTGAATTACGGTCACGTTTATAGCTGTTAAGGAAAGAGACAAATTCTCGGATAGGTTTGAAACACGACTGCTGTGCGAAATACTTGGACTGACAGAATGAGGAATAAAGAAGCACTTCTGGGAATGGGAGAGGAAAGAAACTTCTTGGAAACGATTAAAATGAGGAAAACATATTTACTGGCAGCATACGTACTGCGAAGAGACTGTCTGCAACGATGAGTCGCCCAAGAAAAGGGTGCGGCTGGAAGAAGAGGGCTCTGAATGCTTAATGCCGGCAGACAAGCCGCGGTTTGTACTGACTGGAGGAGGAAAGGCGTCGAGTAATGCAGGAGTAGGAGCTGGTGTTCCCCGGGAAAGTGTTGCACGCCCTCTGCTGTTCGTGATCTGCGTAAACGGTTTAGGACGGAATCTGAGTAACACTCTTAGATATGCTCACATGTACCGTCATGTAATGTCATCGGATCACTGAAACGAATTGTAAAATGATACAGACAATATATCTGTGTGGCGCAAAAAGCGGCAGTTGACACTAAATCACGAAAAGTGTGAACTCATTCACACGAACACTGAAACCGAAACGGTGAATTTCAGTTACACGATAAATCACACAAATGTAAAAGCTCTAAACTCAAGTAAATAGTTAGGAATTACGATTAGGAACAAGTTAAACTAGGACGATCACAGGGACAATCTTAATTTAAACTGGAGCAACAACGCAGATAATGTTGTCGGCAAAGCAAACGAGAGACTGCTACCTATTGACTTAACAATTAGAAAATACTTCCAATTGATACGTGCCATACAGCAAACCAGTGCTTAACAGTATTGGTTGAAAACAGTCTCGGTTGCAATTTTAGTTTTTTATTCATCAACGAAGCGTTTCGCCTTATTTAGGCATCTTCAGGTTATCTACATAGAAAACAGAGAACAAATACATGTATTTACTAATCGCGATCGCGTTGTGCAGACTTGGATAACCTATAAGCACGTTTAGACAGATCCAGTATTGAAAGAGCAAGTACCTTAATTTGGTATTTGCTAGAAGAATGCTTCAGTCAGTGTAGCCAAAGGTCATCGTCGGATATATGAGGCCGACATCGCCTTCGTTAAACTCGGTAAAAACTATGAATATAAAGTAGTAAAATCATTACCTTTTCTATATCTATGCAGATCTCGGTGCCTCTCGCGGCCCTCTAGAAAAGGTACGATTTTACTGTTTTATGTTTATAGTTTTTACTGAGTTTAACGAAGGCGATGTCGGCCTCATGTATCCGACGATGCCCTTCGGCTACACTGACTGAAGCATTCTTCTAAGGAAATACCAAATTAAGGTATTTGCTCTTTCAGTACTTGATCTGTCTATACGTGCTTATAGGTTATCCAAGTCTGCACAACGCGATCGCGATTAGTACATACATGTATTTGTTCTCTGTTTTCTATGTAGATAACCTGAAGATGGCTAAATAAGGCGAAACGCTTCGTTGAAGAATAAAAAACTAAAATTGCAACCGAGACTGTTTTCAACCAATTTTAGAAAATGCAACAGGTCTACTCGAGAGACTGCGTACACGACGCTTGTCTGCCCCCTTCTGTAGTACTGCTGTGCGGTGTGGGGCAAGAAGCATTGGGTAGGTTTGACGGATGACATCGGAAAAGTTCAGAGAAGCACAGCTCGTTTCGTATTATCGGGAAACAGGGGGGATACGGTACAGTATTTAAAACAAGGGCGTTTCTCGCTGCCGCAGGATTCTCTCGTGGAGTTTCGAACACCAACTTCCTGCTGGGAGTGCTATAATATTTTTTTTTTTGCCGCCTATCAACATACGGGGAAAATATCATCGTAACAAAATAAAGAGAGCTCGCACGGAAAGAGTGAAGCGTTTGAAGTTAAAAATCTTCTGGGTTACTAGGCCGCGTCACGTTTCTTCTAAACTGTTCGATGTTTCGACTGTCCGCTACTGCTAGAGCGCTGTCAGGGACGAGTTTTCTGCCGTTTACCAATACTGTCACTTCTCCAGGACGAACGCCAGAAAACTCCCCCTTTATACACTCCTGGAAATGGAAAAAAGAACACATTGACACCGGTGTGTCAGACCCACCATACTTGCTCCGGACACTGCGAGAGGGCTGTACAAGCAATGATCACACGCACGGCACAGCGGACACACCAGGAACCGCGGTGTTGGCCGTCGAATGGCGCTAGCTGCGCAGCATTTGTGCACCGCCGCCGTCAGTGTCAGCCAGTTTGCCGTGGCATACGGAGCTCCATCGCAGTCTTTAACACTGGTAGCATGCCGCGACAGCGTGGACGTGAACCGTATGTGCAGTTGACGGACTTTGAGCGAGGGCGTATAGTGGGCATGCGGGAGGCCGGGTGGACGTACCGCCGAATTGCTCAACACGTGGGGCGTGAGGTCTCCACAGTACATCGATGTTGTCGCCAGTGGTCGGCGGAAGGTGCACGTGCCCGTCGACCTGGGACCGGACCGCAGCGACGCACGGATGCACGCCGAGACCGTAGGATCCTACGCAGTGCCGTAGGGGACCGCACCGCCACTTCCCAGCAAATTAGGGACACTGTTGCTCCTGGAGTATCGGCGAGGACCATTCGCAACCGTCTCCATGAAGCTGGGCTACGGTCCCGCACACCGTTAGGCCGTCTTCCGCTCACGCCCCAACATCGTGCAGCCCGCCTCCAGTGGTGTCGCGACAGGCGTGAATGGAGGGACGAATGGAGACGTGTCGTCTTCAGCGATGAGAGTCGCTTCTGCCTCGGTGCCAATGATGGTCGTATGCGTGTTTGGCGCAGTGCAGGTGAGCGCCACAATCAGGACTGCATACGACCGAGGCACACAGGGCCAACACCCGGCATCATGGTGTGGGGAGCGATCTCCTACACTGGCCGTACACCACTGGTGATCGTCGAGGGGACACTGAATAGTGCACGGTACATCCAAACCGTCATCGAACCCATCGTTCTACCACTCCTAGACCGGCGAGGGAACTTGCTGTTCCAACAGGACAATGCACGTCCGCATGTATCCCGTGCCACCCAACGTGCTCTAGAAGATGTAAGTCAACTACCCTGGCCAGCAAGATCTCCGGATCTGTCCCCCATTGAGCATGTTTGGGACTGGATGAAGCGTCGTCTCACGCGGTCTGCACGTCCAGCACGAACGCTGGTCCAACTGAGGCGCCAGGTGGAAATGGCATGGCAAGCCGTTCCACAGGACTACATCCAGCATCTCTACGATCGTCTCCATGAGAGAATAGCAGCCTGCATTGCTGCGAAAGGTGGATATACACTGTACTAGTGCCGACATTGTGCATGCTCTGTTGCCTGTGTCTATGTGCCTGTGGTTCTGTCAGTGTGATCATGTGATGTATCTGACCCCAGGAATGTGTCAATAAAGTTTCCCCTTCCTGGGACAATGAATTCACGGTGTTCTTATTTCAATTTCCAGGAGTGTAAGTGGACGCGACACTCGGTCCCTGACAGCGCTCTAGCAGTAGCGGACAGTCGAAACGTCGAACATTTTAGAAGAAACGTGACGCGGCCTAATAACCCAGAAGATTTTTAACTTCAATGACAGCGGCCACGAAAGCCTGCAGACTCACATTGAAGCGTTTGTTTTCCCCGCACGCTGTTCGAGAATGGAACGGTAGAGAAGCAGTTTGCATGTGGTACGATGAACCCTCCGCCAGGCGCTTAATTGTAAACTGCAGTGTAATCACGTAGATCTGGATCACTATTACAGGGCGGCGCAAACGCGGAAAACCGCGCGCGTCCAAAGCGAGGTGCGGCGAGTGGCTGCCCAGTGCATCGGTTCAACTCGGCTTGCTAAGTGAGGCTCACGCTATGCACTGCCGGACGGCTTAGTCAACATTGGAATACGTAGGCGCAAGACAATTACCGGAATAATGGAACCATGTTGTTGTTGTTGTTGTGGTCTTCAGTCCTGAGACTGGTTTGATGCAGCTCTCCATGCTACTCTATCCTGTGCAAGCTTCTTCATTTCCCAGTACCTACTGCAACCTACATCCTTCTGGATCTGCTTGGTGTATTCATCTCTCGGTCTCCCTCTACGATTTTTACCCTCCACGCTGCCCTCCAATACTAACCTGGTGATCCCTCGATGCCTCACGATATACCCTACCAACAGGTCCCTTCTTCTGGTCAAGTTGTGCCACAAACTCCTCTTCTCCCCAATCCTATTCAATACCTCCTCGTTAGTTATGTGATCTACCCATCTAATCTTCAGCATTCTTCTGTAGCACCACATTTAGAAAGCTTCTGTTCTCTTCTTGTCCAAACTATTTATCGTCCACGTTTCACTTCCATACATGGCTACACTCCATACAAATACTTTCAGAAATGACTTCCTGACACTTAAATCTATACTCGATGTGATGGAACCATCTGCTCCAAAAAAAGGGAAAATTGCCGAAAGTCGATTTAAACCGGAATGGGAACTCTCCTACTGTTTTGTGCGTTGTGACGATAAAGCCAAATGTCTAATCTGCGATACACTAATTACGTGTGTCAGAAAATCGTCTATTGAAAGGCACTACAGCAAATTGCATTCAGAAAAGTATAGTGATATAACAATATAACAGGGGATACCAAAGAGGAAGAATTACGGAAGTTGCAAACTCTTGCAGAAGAGAATTCTGTATCTACAAACGATGTTTGCTGCAAGTACTTTAGCATGTATATTTTGGTTAAAGGTCGCGCGAAACGAAATAACATTTGTTTAGATTTCTTAGTTTTCGTTTTCGCATAAATTATTTCTAACATCTTTTTTTCTCTACTTTAGGGTGAAGAAATGACTCTCAGAGCTGGTTACAAAGTTGCTCTACGTTTAGCAAGAGCTGCGAGGCCATGTATGGACGGGCCATTAATAAAAAAACATTGTGTTGGACGTAGTAGAGGCAATGAATCCCACACTAGCTCCCGCGTACAGCAGAATACCACCTTCCAGAATGACAATACGTCGGAGAATCAACGGCATTGCTGACAATTTGCATGAACAACTGGCAGCCAAAATTAAAAAGTTCCCAGCGTACTCCACCGCGATTGATGACTCCACGACACTGGTCAGTTAGCAATATTTTTGCGGTGGCGTGGACGACGACCTACATGTAACGGAAGAGCTCCTGGACATGATTTCGTTGAAGGACACTGTTGCAGGGGCGGATATTTTAGCAGCTGTTGGAATGGCAGCTGAAGGAATAGGACTCCCTTGGGAAAAGCTGTTTTCCGTAACCACAGACGGGGCACCAGCAATGTGCGGTAAAGCGAAACGGTTTATTGGCCTACTGCGGAAAAAAACTTAACATGCCGAATTTACCTTCCGTTCATTGTTTTGCACAGCAAGAGGCTCTTTGTGGGAAAGTTGTCGGTCTTCAAGATGTGATGAAGGTAGTGGTGCGTATCGTGAACTACATTCGTTCTCATGGACTCACTCATCGTCAATTCAAGGAATTTTTGATTCCCTTATAAACTGAAGCTCCTCAAAAACAACCTTTCAGAGAAAAGTAGGCAACACTTTCCTGAACTAGGCAAGCGAGATATAAATTGTACCTTTATTAAAACAGCCTGATTTTTATAACCGCTCTAATCGAAACGGTACTATGTTTTTGTTTGACAGCATCTGTGCAGGAAGGAGCGCGCTTTGAAAAATACGAAAAATACGTGGAGGTGCTACAATCCCTTTAATACGCGTTTAACGACCGATTCCAGGTAATGTGCCGGTATATGACATACAGCTAAATAAAGGAGGTTGCGTTACATATGCAAGTGTAACATTACATTAAAACCAATAGTACACATTACATGTTTCTTAAAACCTATCGCATTTTAGTACTTCGAAGCAACGGCTTACATTACTTTCATTTCTTAACACTGGCTTTGTTACCTACCTGCAGCCCTGCAGCCACTTCTCGATGTTTTTGTGAAACCTTTTTCGATGGATATTGAAAGTGCGCCTTCAGACTTACATTTCGAACTAATTGATTTGCAAAGCGATGCTCACCGAAAGGATGTGTTTTACAATACAAATACAATTCTACCAGAATCTGCCGAAGGAAGAATTTCCCAAGTTACACAGAGAAGCAGCGAGGATTATTTCTATGTTTGGTTCCACTTGTGTATGTGAAAGGTTTTTTTCTGTTTTGTCTTGACAAAAACTAGATTGCGTGCGAGTATTTCTAATTGCAATTTAAGAAATTCTCTCAGAATTGCTGTCAGCCAATCTCTTGTTCCAGATCTTAGTAGCATAATTGCAAATAAAATAAAGAGCACATAGGAAGATACGTTTGTGTTGAAACCAAATTTAAAATTGTTACCATTACAGTTATTATATAAATCTCTTTTGTACCGGTACACCAAACTAAGGCCGGTATTACACTATCAAATTTCTTTGTCAAAGATTTGATCAAAGATGTGATCCAATATTCCGTCCAATATATTTGACAAAGATCTTTGACGTAGCGCTAGAGGGGTATTACACTGTCATCAAATTTTTCGTCAAAGTTCAAGATGGCTGACAACACCTTGTTACTAACCGCAGCAGTTCTACGTACTCCAATTGCATTGTGTGCACATGCGGAAAAGAAGTGGGGGAAAAAATGGAACCATACATATGAGGTTGACAGTCTTAAAAGTCCTGGGATTACAACTTGATGATAAATTCAGTTGGGAGGAGCACACCACAGAACTGCAGAAAGGCCTTAACAAATCTGTATTTGCAATTCGAGTGTTAGCAGACATAGGAAACATAAAAATGAAAAAGCTTGCATACTTTCATTCCATAATGTCATATGGTATAATATTTTGGGGTAAATCTTGAAGTCAAACAAGTTTTCAAGGTCCAAATGCGTGTAATACGTATTATTTGTGGAGTAAATTCACGGACCTCCCGCAGAAACCTCTTCAAAGAACTGGGTATACTAACTACTGCCTCTCAGTATATTTACTTCTTAATGAAATTTGTCGTAAATAATATATCTCTTTTTTCCAAGAAACAACTCAGTTCATACATACAATACCAGGAACAAAAATGATCTGCACAAGGACTTAAAAGCGTCTGTGATATATTCTGTTACTCGTTTTTATTCTCTGTGGGTGTTTTTAGTATTTGGAAAAAGGGACCGATGACCATCGCAGTCTGGTCCCTTTAATCCCACAAACCAACCAATTTACTTTAGTTCAAAAAGGGGTCCACTACTCAGGAACACTCATCTTCAATAATTTGCCAGGAAACATAAAAAATTTAGTTACAAATAAAGATCAGTTTAAAAGGAGCCTGCAAGACTTACTAGTGGCCAACTCCTTCTACTCCATAGACGAATTTTTTAATAGAAACGAATGATGTATTGTATTTATTCATACTATTAGTATTGTTATTTCAGCTTAAAAAAAATCGACATGTTCCACATCCACGAGGCTCTCCTCAACACGGATCTATGGAACGAAAAACTAATCTAATGTGGGTGAAGCCGTGGGTTTTACGACGACACGATAAAAGCATTCAACAAAACTCGTTACGTGAGCTTACAGTAGAAGACGTCAAGTCGTACATCAATTACTTAAGAATGGATGAGCATACATTTCTGTATGTGCTCAATGAAGTGTATCCTCATATCACAAAGCACAATATTCACTTAAGAACTGCTACATCTTCAGAAGACAGGCTCACTATAACACTCCCATTCCTTGCTACAGGAGAGGGTTATGTTAGGTCAGGTTAGGTCAGGTCTCCAATCTTCTTAATCTATTTTTGTATTCAGGGTGCCTCACGTTGTAAAGCGCCTCATCAGCTTCAGACATCTCTATTAATTTTGTAGTTGTCGGCACACACCAATTGTATTTACCGGCAATGGTTATAAAAACACTACAGACGACAGAACGCTGCAGCGATGCTAGCGCTCCATGTGGTAACATATCACATCGCAGTGAACAGAAGACAAGCGGTTTCTTTGATCAAATATACAGCGAGGCCCTAGATTTGATCAAATATTGGACGACATTTGACAAAGTCCCTATTACACTATCAAATATCTTTGACAAAGAAATTTGATAGTGTAATATTTGTAATTGCAATTTAAGAAATTCTCTCAGAATTGCTGTCAGCCAATCTCTTGTTCCAGATCTTAGTAGCATAATTGCAAATAAAACTAAGAGCACATAGGAACATACGTTTGTGTTGAAACCAAATTTAAAATTGTTACTATTATAGTTATTATATAAATCTCTTTTGTACCGGTACACCAAACTAAGCTCTCCACCTAGTGTACGTTAGTATTTGGCAGTGACTAAGACAGCATGCTAGAAGCTTTGAAACAGGTCGAGACAGGCAGCTCGAGCGACACAAGCTAAGGGAGTGAGAGGCAGAAAGCCGGGGAGTGGGGGGTCTGCACCGCCGTGAACATAGCGCAGCCGTCTTCTGCACTGCGCGATGCACCGGTGCATGCACCTTGTGCGGCCCTGGAATAACACTGGAAACCGGCCTAGTTGGCAGCAGATTGAGAAAGAGCGACAGCACGAGAGAAGAGCGGAGGGCGCCCGGCTGATACCTGTTGAAAGACGAGACACACAGCGAGGCTGGAGCTGGAATGGTGAGGTCGAGCGGGCCGGAGCGCCCTGGACAGCGCCGGCTCTGTCGGTACTCACCCAGAGCGGCGGCCGCAGGCAGGCTGGAGAAGAAGCAGGCCAGCAGGCAGAGCAGGCGGCGCTCCAGGCGGTGACAGTGACGGTGCTCCATGGCGAGGCGTCGCTGTGCGAGTAGTGAAGTGCGAGGCGGCGGCTGCGGGCCCGGCTCAGGGAGCTGCAGCGTGCGTGGGGGAGGGGGGGGGAACCCCCTCCACCGCTACGGGACTTCCCCTAGCAGCGCGGCGCGTCAGCAGGCAGGCAGGCAACTGCTGGGCAAGAAACGACACACACGAGACGCCGCAGTCGGACGCTTCCGCTCCAGGAGAAGCGACGACGTCAACACACTAGAGATGGGCAAACAGAAACACGTAACTGTTTCGAAACAAATGGAACAGTACAATGTAATGTTTCGATACGCTGTTTCCAAACAGTGAAACAGTTTGTGATTTGTAATTTAATAAACCTACACATTTTATCATCTTGAATGTCTACTGTATAAGTATGTCCATATAAACACAAATGATCTGCGAGAGCGCTAATCATATCGCAGAAAGTATGAAACTATCACTTAGGCGTCTTGGCAGTTTCGTATTTCATGCAGCAAATGCGCTGCTTTCGTGTCGTGTGACTTTCATACTTTTCAATTCGCTGAGGACAGCCATAGCCGAAGACAGAAGACCAACGAACAGAATTGGAGGTGGGAGCAAACTGCAGGAACAGCGGATATGCTACTGGGATTCCCACATTCCGTTAGTATGGGTAATATACCCATCCTGATAATTTCCATGCACACAAAGGGAACCATTGTGGATAATAGGCACAGTGACTGTAGACTTACAAATAATGTCAAATAATTCGAATAAATAATTAAATATAACAGAAAAAGTTTTGTCTTTCAAGGTGTTTCGAACCGTTACTATAAATTCACCATGCTTCCCAGCCCTTCCCGTTCACCATTACACTATCAGTGATATGTCAGACAGATTGTTTGCAATTATACCTACATCAAATTTGTATATATGTCTAATAACTGTCACTCTACCCCTTTCTTTTATTCAAAATCTTGTAGGCTTACTTGCGTTTCTTAATATGATTACCGTGCATGAACAGAGAAGCGTATGTTATAAAAAAGTGTAATTTAACTGAATGATTTTCACATATTTATTATTTTCAATGTGAATAGTATGCGTTGTTTTATTGTTTGGTTAGTGTTTATAAAGCAGATGTTACGCCATTTTCGGAATAGGACAGTCAGCTAGAAACGAAACTTTATTTTCAGATATCTTAAGCTTCACGCTATTGCTTGTCAAAAAGATTTCGACACTCTTGAAAGTGTTTCACGACGTGGTGTGTTGTGTTTCAGTGTCTGTGCCGAGCCCGAATCTCGTCCGACACAGAGCGGAATGAAACACCACTGTTTCGATACAATTAGTCCGTTCCAGGCACAGGTGGACTGAAACAGCCTTATTTTGAAACAACGATACAGTTTCTGTGTCTGGCTCGAGATCGAATCTGGTCCGGTTTTCCGAGACAGGAGCGGAATGAAACACCACTGTTTCGAAACAGTGAACCACAGCCGTTCCGAAGCATTGAAACAGTTCCACGTATCGATACACTGTATCGAAACATAGAAACAGTGGCCAAGTCTACAACACGCACTGCTGGCCATTACAATCGCTACACCACGGACATGACGTGCTGCAGACGCGAAAGTTAACCGACAGGATGAAGATGCTGTGAAATGAAAATTATTAGCTTTCCACAGCATTCACACGAGGTTGGCGCCGGTGATGACACCTACAACGTGCTGACACGAGGAAAGTTTCCAACCGATTTCTCATACACAAACAGCAGTTGACCGGCGTTGCCGGGTGAAACGTTGTTGTGATGCCTCTTGTAAGGAGGGGAAATGCGTACCATCACGTTTCCGACTTTGATAAAGGTCGGACTGTAGACTGTCGCGATTGCGGTTTATCGTATCGCGACATTGCTGCTCGCGTCGGTCGAGATCCGATGACTGTTAGCAGAATATTGAATCGGTGGGTTCAGGACAGTAATACGGAACGCCGTGCTGGATCCCAACGGCCTCGTATCACTAGCGGTCGAGATGACAGGCATCTTATCTGCACGGCTGTAACGGATCTTGCAGCCACGTCTCGATCCCTGAGTGAAGAAGTGGGGAAGTTTGCAAGACGACAACCGCCTGCACGAACAGTTCGACGACGTTTGCAGCAGCACGGACTGTCACCTAGGAGACCGTGGCTGCGGTTATCCTCGACGCTGCATCACAGACAGGAGCGCCTGCGATGGTGTTCTCGACGACGAACCTGGGCGCACCAATTGCAAAACGTCATTTTTTCGGATGAATTCGGGTTCTGTTTACAGCATCACGATGGTCGCATCCGTGTTTCGCGACATCGCGGTGAACGCACATTTGAAGCGAGTATTCATCATCACCATACTGGAGTATCACCCGGCATTTCAGATGTGTTGCGACCCGTGGCTCTACCCTTCATTCGATCCCTGCGAAACCCTACATTTCAGCAGGATAATGCACGACCGCATGTTGCAGGTTCTGTACGGGCCTTTCTGGATACAGAAAATGTTCGACTGTTGCCCTGGCCAGCACATTCTCCAGATCTCTCACCAATTGAAAACGTCGGGTCAATGGCGCCCGAGCAACTGGCTCGTCAAAATACACCAGTCACTACTCTCGATGAACTGTGGTACCGTGTTGAAGCTGCACGGGCAGCTGTACCTGTACACGCCATCCAAGCTCTGTTTGACTCAATGCCCAGGCGTATCGAGACCGTTATTATGGCCAGAGATGTTTGTTCTGGGTACTGATTTCTCAGGATCTATGCGCCCAAATTGCATGACATGTGAGTTCTAGTATAATATATTTGTACAATGAATACCCGTTTGTCATCTGCATTTCTTCTTGGTGTAGCAATTTTAATGACCAGTAGTGTGGATACAGTCAGATCATCATGAGAATAAACCTCACCTATACAGCATTACACTGTGTATTCTATCGCGTTTCCTGCAACATCGTTGGATTGCGTTTCACTTGGAGCGGAAGGCAAGCTGTCTCGAGTACAGTCAATACGACGACGAGGATAAGTTTCATGCTGTGCGTTACGCGTACGTCGACTCAGCGATGATACGGCTCAACAGCTTCACTGGCGCATTTAACTTGGACAGCACTGGCCAGGCAAGTGATGAAACTTACTGCAGTGATGCGAACAGCTGCAGCAAAGACGTAAAAGGAGCCGAGCAGAGAACAAAATACCTTTGAATGTAATTTAATTTTTAAACAGCGGTTACGTGACAGGATTTGTGATTTCCTATCAGAGAGGTCACAGTTCGTAGTAATTGACGGAAAGTCATCGCGTAAAACAGAAGTGATTTCTGGCGTCCCGCAAGGTAGTGTTATAGGGCCTTTGCTGTTCCTTATCTATATAAACGATTTGGGAGACAATCTGAGCGGCCGTCTTCGGTTGTTTGCAGATGACGCTGCCGTTTGTCGACTAATAAAGTCATCAGAACGTCAAAACAAAGCGAAATACGATTTAGAAAAGATATCTCAATGGTGCGTAAAGTGACCGTAAAGAACGAAAAGTGTGTCGTCATCCACAAGAGTGCTAAAAGGAACTCGTTAAACTTTGGTTACACGATAAATCAGTCTAAGATAAAAGCCGTAAATTCAAGTAAGTACCTAGGTATTACAATTAGGAACAACTTAAATTGGAAAGAGCACACAGAAAATGTTGTGGGGAAGGCTAACCAAAGACTGCGTTTTATTGGCAGGACACTTGCAAATTGGAACAGACCTACTAAGGAGACTGCCTACACTACGCTTGTCCGCCCTCTTTTAGAATACTGCTGCGCGGTGTGGGATCCTTACCAGGTAGGACTGACTGAGTACATCGAAAAAGTTCAAAGGAGGGCAGCACGTTTTAGATTATCATGAAATATGGGACAGAGTGTCACAGAAATGATACAGGATTTGAGCTGGAAATCATTAAAAGAAAGGCGTTTTTCGTTGCGGCGGAATCTTCTCACGGAACATGTAAAGGAATTATATAACTTTTTTTATGAATATATAGACACTAGTTCAACTACCAGAGATTAATGCGTAAAGCATTTACTGAACAAAAGAAGCTTTACACTCTTCGTTTATTAGTTGTAGAATAAGTTACCTTTCGCGGTTATCCTGTCCTAGTGGTAAGACGTGTTGTGCCATTTCTTAGTGATAAAATTGGGTTAAGTCATGAAAGTGATTTTGAAGCAGAGCGATTTCGTCTTTTGCCATACCATGGGTCCCAGATCCTGAAATTCTGGAAAATTGTTACTGTTATTTTAATTTTATGCAGAGAATTCAGATGGAGGTGTCGCTGCTCAACAATAGAGGTACGTGAACGTGTTCGTCTGTTTGCTTTCGTGGCCGCTACCGCCAGTTTCAATATATTTGCCGCGACATTCAGGTACCTGCGGTCTTTCTTTTCATTTAATTTCCAACTGCACGCATTTACGTTCTAAGATGAATAAAATGCATTTAACTGTAATTCTTTTTATCCGGGCCAGGGGGGATGAGTCCACTCAAGACGCACGTGCCCCTGCCCCGTTCGTACGTTCGCATACATTTGAGTGTGTACAAGCGCAACTATATTTAAGACTCATTTCCTACACAGTATTGACTGTTTTTTTTTCGAC
Source organism: Schistocerca cancellata (assembly GCF_023864275.1). NCBI lineage: Eukaryota > Metazoa > Arthropoda > Insecta > Orthoptera > Acrididae > Schistocerca > Schistocerca cancellata. Next base: position 178,915 of record NW_026046819.1, on the reverse strand, counting down.
CTTTCATTCACGAATGTACGTGCCCTGTTATTTGATGTAGTCAGTCGGCCGTATTCTTTAATAACAATATTTGTAATATTTCAGTGCCTTAATATCCACAATTGATATTTGCCTTCACGCTTCACGCGAAATGTTCATTACGCGACATCCACAATAGCTTTTATTTCAAAATTTCGACGACCGACTAAATAAAGATTTTTCTAACAATAACAATAGCAAAACATAATAATGTAAGAGGACGAGTTACAAATTCACCAACTTTCTCCTCCGAATGCGAGAAAATTTTGTTGACACCGGCCTATATAGGGAGAAATGATCACCACGATAAAATAAGGGAAATCAGAGCTCGTACGGAAAGGTATAGCTGTTCATTCTTTCCGCGCGCTATTGGAGACTGGAATAACAGAGAATTATGAAGGTGGTTTGATGAACCCTCTGCCAGGCACTTAAATGTGATTTGCAGAGTCTCCGTGTAGATGTAGGAATGATTTATGGCAAAACACAGGCGTTACGCTTCTTAGGTGACATAACATAACACGCTCTCGATGTTAGCTGACATTGTAATGTAATTAAGAGTGACTAAAATTCCTGACTTTAACGAGGGTAATATTTCTGCGTGAGCTATGCGTGGCGTAGAAGCGCACTGCTGTGATTTCACCATGTTATTAAATACTGGAGCCACTGAGATACTACAGGCAGTCGTCTGGTAAGCTCGGAACTCACTCCGTATCGCACTCCGACGAATGCGGTACGTGTCAGAACTGCTACACTGATAACAATGCTACCGGCAGCAGAATCCCAAACGACCACAAAATCCACATTTCCTCGTCCTCCTTCTTTATGACGTGCTGTTCTGCATTTTTCCGTCGATCGGCAGTGACGTGTCACGAAGCTTCGTGCGTTAGTTCTACTACGTTTAGCAGCTTCAAATGTCTTGTTATTTCTCGCGACGAATCCCTTAACGTACTCCAGATCAACTGTAATGGCTTCAGATTGCAGTGTCAAGGTTGTTGTTGTTGTGGTCTTCAGTCCTGAGACTGGTTTGATGCAGCTCTCCATGCTACTCTATCCTGTGCAAGCTTCTTCATCTCCCAGTACCTACTGCAGCCTACATCCTTCTCAATCTGCTTAGTGTATTCATCTCTCGGTCTCCACGATTTTTACCCTCCACGCTGCCCTCCAATACTAAACTGGTGATCCCTTGATGCCTCAGAACATGTCCTACCAACCGATCCCTTCTTCTCGTCAAGTTGTGCCACAAACTCCTCTTCTCCCCAATTCTGTTCAATACCTACTCATTATTTATGTGATCTAGCCATCGAATCTTCAGCATTCTTCTGTAGCACCACATTTCGAAAGCTTCTACTCTCTTCTTGTCTAAACTATTTATCGTCCATGTTTCACTTCCATACATGGCTACAATACAAATACTTTCAGAAACGACTTCCTGACACTTAAATCTATACTCGATGTTAACAAATTTCTCTTCTTCAGAAAGGCTTTCCTTGCCATTCCCAGTCTACGTTTCATATCCTCTCTACTTCGACCATCATCAGTTATTTTGCTCCCCAAATAGCAAAACCCCTTTACTACTTTAAGTGTCTCATTTCCTAATCTAATTCCCTCAGCATCACCCTACTTAATTCGACTACATTCCATTATCCTCGTTTTGCTTTTGTTGATGTTCATCTTATATCCTCCATTCAAGACACTGTCCATTCCGTTGACAAGGTGACAACTGTAAAAAGGGACCATTTGTACGGTCTGCTCGACGCCGTGAAAATTATTGTTTCCCGTGTTTCTACGATGCTTATCACTGTGGCCACATCTGTCCTACAAAACAATGGCCATACTCAAACACAAACTAACTGATTTTTCGTTTATATTCAATAAACTTACCTGGGTAATCTTTTACGCACTCCAACAGGGCATACTCAAATAGAACGTAACTGATTTTTCGTTTATATTCAATAAACTTAACTGTGTAATCTTTTACGCACTCCAACAATCTTTAACAATCTTTTATAAAATATCTATAATTAAGAACATTTATCTGCAATGCAAACAAGAGTTTTGTGTGCGACATCTAGTTAGAAACTAGAAGACGTGCATTTTTCTTGAAGAAATGACGGTCAAGTATGAGTTACTTGCCATATATTTGATGAATTTCATACTCAAATCGTTTACTTATTCAAATCGAATAAAGAAATTATACATCAGAACGGGATTCGAACCACCGACCGCCATCCCGCTTGAATAACGATTAATGATGCTACCGCTTCCGCCACACATTTAATTTGAGTAGTATTTCTTATATTTAATACGCACTGTTTCTCTAAAACCGTCGAAACTGATTTTTCTGAGTATTCTTGTGAAAAAAATATTAAGAACGACTTGTTTCTCGCCATTAACGGTGTTCCACGTGCGTGTTCCACTGCGCAGCGGGAAGCGCCGTCATCCACTTTGTGAACAGCGACACGGGCAGAGCAGAGCCTGAGACCGCACACGGATTTTTGGAATAAAAATTACGCAGCTAACGTATGATTAAGAAAAGCGTTGGTGGCTGTTAATACATCAGCATGTCTTTAACTTCTAATACACAATACATAAGACTTCTAACACATAAGTTGGACGTTATCAGGAGAAAGAAAACTGGCATTCTATGGATCATAGTGTGGAATGTCAGAGCCCTTAATCAGCAGGTAGGTTAGAAAATTTAAAAAGGGAAATGGATAGGTTAAAGTTAGATATAGCGGGAATTAGTGAAGTTCGGTGGAAGGAGGAACAAGACTTCTGGTCAGGTGACTACAGGGTTATAAACACAAAGTCAAATAGGGGTAATGCAGGAGTAGGTTTAATAATGAATAGGAAAATAGGAATGCGGGCAAGCTACTACAAACAGCATAGCGAACGCATTATTGTGGCCAAGATAGACACGAAGCCCACGCCTACCACAGTAGTACAAGTTTATATGCCAACTGGCTCCGCAGATGACGAAGAGATTGATGAAATGCATGATGACATAAAAGAAATTATTCAGATAGTGAAGGGAGACGAAAATTTAATAGTCATGGGTGACTGGAATTCGGTAGTGGGAAAAGGAAGAGAAGGAAAAGTAGTAGGTGAATATGGACCGCGGGTAAGAAACGAAAGAGGAAACCGCCTGGTAAAATGTTGCACAGAGCATAACCTAATCATAGCTAACACTTGGTTCAAGAATCATGAAAGAAGGTTGTATACATGGAAGAAGGCTGGAGATACGAGAACATATCAGAAAGATTATATATTGGCAAGACAGAGATTCAGCAACCAGGTTTTAAATTGTAAGACATTTCCAGGGGCAGATGTGGACTCGGACCACAATCTATTGGTTATGAACTGTAGATTAAAACTGAAGAAAGTGCAAAAAGGTGGGAATTTAAGGAGATGGGACCTGGATAAACTGAAAGAACCAGAGATTGTTCAGAATTTCAGGAAGAGCATAACTGAACAATTGACAGGAACGGGGGAAAGAAATAAAGTAGACGAAGAATGGGTTGCTTTGAGAGATGAAATAGTGAAGGCAGCAGAGGATCAAGTGGGTAAAAAGACGAGGGCTAGTAGAAATCCTTGGGTAACAGAAGAAATATTGAATTTAATTGAAGAAAGGAGAAAATATAAAAACGGAGTAAATGAAGCAGGCAAAAGGGAATACAAACGTCTCAAAAATGAGATCGACAGGAAGTGCAAAATGGCTAAGCAAGGATGGCTGGAGGACAAATGTAAGGATGTAGAGGCATATATCACTAAGGGTAAGATAGATACTGGCTACAGGAAAATTAAAGAGACCTTTGGAGAAAACAGAACCACTTGTATGAATATTAAGAGCTCAGATGGAAACCCAGTACTAAGCAAAGAAGGGAAACCAGAGACATGGAAGGAGTATATAGAGGGTCTATACAAGGGCGATGTACTTGAGGACAATATCATGGAAATGGAAGAGGATGTAAATGAAGATGAAATAGCAGATACGATACTGGGTGAAGAGTTTGACAGAGTACTGAAAGACTTCAGTCGAAACAAAGCCCCACGAGTAGACAACATTCCATTAGAACTACTGACGGCCTTGGGAGAGCCAGTCCTGACAAAACTCTACCATCTGGTGAGCAAGATGTATGAGACTGGCGAAGTACCCTCAGACTTCAAGAAGAATATAATAATTCCAATCCCGAAGAAAGCAGGTGTTGACAGATGTGAAAATTACCGAACTATGAGTTTAATAAGTCACAGCTGCAAAATACTAACGCGAATTCTTTACAGACGAGTGGAAAAACTGGTAGAGGCTGACCTCGGGGAAGGTCAGTTTGGATTCCGTAGAAATGTTGGAAGACGCGAGGCAATAATGACCCTCTGTCTTACCTTAGAATATAGATTAAGAAAAGGCAAACCTACGTTTCTAGCATTTGTAGACTTAGAGAAAGCTTTTGACAATGTTGACTGGAATATTCTCTTTCAAATTCTGAAGGTAGCAGGGGTCAAATAGAGGGAGCAAAAGGCTGTTTACAATTTGTGCAGAAACCAGATGGCAGTTATAAGAGTCGAGGGGCACCAAAGAGAAAAAGTGGTTGGGAAGAGAGTGAGACAGGGTTGTAGCCTATCCCCGATGTTATTCAATCTCTATATTTAGCAAAGCAGTAAAGGAAACAAACGAAAAATTCGGAGTAGGAATTAAAGTCCACAGAGAAGAAATTCAAGTGTACCGTGAATATCAGGAATCCAGTGAAACATCAACTCACCGACATCGCTGTGGCCGGAAAAAGATCCTGCGAGGAAGGGACCGACGGCGACTGAAGAGAATCGTTCGACGTGACAGAAGCGCAACTGTTCCGCAGATTTCAGTGCTGGGCCACCGACAGGTGTCACCTTGCGAACCACTCGACAAGGCATCATCGAAACGGGCTTTATGAGCCGAAGGCCCACTCGTGTAGCCCCCACGGTCGCGCGACACAAACCTATGCGCTACTCGTCTGGGCCCGCCAACACCTTTCGTGCAATCAGCATCAACAACTATTTACAAGGGGTACAGGACAATGTCAGTCTTGTTTAAATATTCATATGTACGATGTACAAGCTGTCAAATGATACCTGATTCCGGTTGTAAATTATGGCAAGGTAAAGTGCGAAATTATAGCAGTCTCATTACTTCTTCATTCAGTCAGTCAACGTCACCTTAGGTATTCTTCTCCATAATGATATACAGAAAGATATCAGTAAACATTATTCCTGTTAAAAGCACCTGCCGTGCAGTGTAATATTTAGAGGAAGGTCGCCTTTGTTTAGATGTGTAATACGTTTTGTTATATTAATATTTTTTATCCAGAGTACACTGTCCGATGACGCTCCGAAGTTGTTGAAGACCTATGCGACAGTGAATTCGTTTGCCAGTACCCTGTTACATATGAAATTATAACTTGAGAGAAGCTGAACGTGTCAGTCAAGATCGCTTGTAAACAAACTTTATTGTCGATTACTTGTTTCGGTAAGTGTCGTTACCGTCTTCAGATCTATGAACGCATTCACACAACGTGGAATGATACAGAGGAAAAGTGTACAAGAGAAGGTGTACTGCAACACCAGTACCGTGTTACAACATACACCTTGTGATCAAAAGTATCCGGACAGCAGGCTGAAAATGACTGCAAGTTCGTGGCGCCCTCCATCGGTAATGCTGGAATTCAGTATGGTGTTGGCCCACCCTTAGCCTCGATTACAGCTTCCACTCTCGCAGGCATACGTTCAGTCAGGTGCTGCAAGGTTTCTCGGGGAATTACAGACCATTGTTCACGGAGTGCTGCACTGAGGAGAGGTGTCGATGTCGGTCGGTGAGGCCTGGCGCGAAGTCGGCATTCCAAAACATCTCAAGGGCGTTCTGTAGGATTCAGGTCAGGACTCTGTGCAGGCCAGTCCATTACAGGGATGTTATTGTCGTGTAACCAGTCCGCCACAGGCCGTGCATTATGAACAAGTGCTCGATCGTGTTGAAAGATGCAATCGTCAACTCCGAATTGCTCTTAAACAGTGGGAAGCAGGAAGGTGTAGGCCTGTGCTGTGATAGTGTCACGCAAAAGAACAAGGGATGCAAGCCCCCTCCATGAAAAACACGACCACACCATAACACCACCGCCTATGAATTTTACTACACACGCTGGCAGATGACGTTCATCGGGCATTCGACGTACCCACACCCTGCCATCGGATCGCCACACTGTGTACCGTGATTCGTCACTCCACTGTTCAATGTTTATTCTCCTTACACCGAGCGAGGCGCCGTGTGGCATTTACCGGCGTGATGTGTGGCTTATGAGCAGCCGCTCGACCACGAAATCCAAATTTTCTCACGTCCCGCCTAACTGTCATAGTACTTGCAGTGGATCCTGATGCAATTTGTAATTCCAGTGTGACGGTCTGGACAGATGTCCAGCCGAGCGGTGTGGCTGAGCGCTTCTAGGCGCTTCAGTCTGCAACTTGGCGACCGCTACGGACGCACGTTCGAATCCTGCCTCGGGGACGGATGCGTGTGATGTCCATAGGTTAGTTAGGTTTAAGTAGTTCTACGTTCTAGGGGACTGATGATCTCAGATGTTAAGTCCCAACCTTGTGTGAATGCTCTGAAAAGCTAACCATTTGCATATCACAGCATCTTCTACCTGTCAGTTAAATCTCGCGTCTGTAGCACGTCATCTTCGTGGTGTAGCAATTTTAATGGCCAGTAGTGTACATGAATGAATAAACAGATACATTGAATAGTAGCATGCACAAGAATGTATAAACACACACCGGGTGATCAAAAAGTCAGTATCAATTTGAAAACTAAATAAACCACAGAATAATGTAGATAGAGACGTAAAAATTGAGACCCATGCTTGAAATGACATGGGATTTTATTAGAACCACCCCATATTGCTAGAGGCGTGAAAAATCTGTTGCGCGCGTCGTTTGGTGGTGATCGTGTGCTCAGCCGCCACTTTCGTCACGCTCGGCCTCCCAGGTCCCCAGACCTCAGTTCGTGCGATTATTGGCTTTGAGGTTACCTGAAGTCGCGAGTGTATCGTGATCGACCGACATCTCTAGGGATGCTGAACGACAACATCCGACGCCAATGCCTCACCATAACTCCGGACGTGCTTTACAGTGCTGTTCACAACATTGTTCCTCGACTGCAGCTGTTGTTGAAGAATGATGATGGAGATATTGAGCATTTCCTGTAAAGAACATCATCTTTGCTTTGGTCTTACTTTGTTATGCTAATTATTGCTGTCCTGATCAGATGAAGCGCCATCTGTCGGACATTTTTTGAACTTTTGTATTTTTTCGGTTGTAATAAAAGCCCATGTTATTCCAAGCATGTGTGTCAATGTGTACCTCTCTATCTACATTATTCCGTGATTTATTCAGTTTTCAAATTTGTACTGACTTTTTGCTCACCCGCTACATTCAATATAAACATATATACTTGAGGATGAGGACAAACCAGAAACCGGTCGTGTGAAGAATAAATAATCTGCTATTGTGACTGGTAGCGGAAATTCTTCTACACGCTACTCTGAAGCGAAATATGCAGGCGAATGAAGAAGAAAGTAGTGAAGCTGCGGCGGTACCAGAGTAGGTCGCTCACACGTGACGAGCCGGCTCTGCAGCGGCAGCTGAGGACGCTCGGGCGTCCAGTTCCCCCTACACTCCCGCCTACGACTTTCCGACACTGCTCAACTGCTTCCGATGGGGCGTCGGGGGGCAGAGCAGCGCTACACGGGACAGGGGGTGTGCGGACGTTTGCCACGGTTTTAGCTGCTCCGAAGGGTGGGGGCGGGTCCCTTATCTCCCCCTCCCCCCTCCACCTCCACCTCCTCCTCCGCGCTCCCGCACTAGCCCCAGTACAGGTATTTGCTGAGCCTTTCCGCTGGTTTTCTTAACACACGACCAGAGTCTCTATGGATTTTCCGCCACATTTCTAGAGCGAGTTTCGTTGTGGAAACTATTAAATCCGCACCAAATTTCAAGCCACAGTAAAACCTCGCCAATCTTGGAGATTTTGCGGCCGTCTCAATTATACGTGCCTTTTTCGGTGCTCCTGCAGCAGCTTTCTGTCGTGTTTTGTGTACCATGGGGGATCAGTTCTGTCTCTTATTAATTTATTTGGTATGAATCTCTGGAGTGCTGTCGATACTATTTCTTTGGACTTAAGCCACATATGGTCTTCACTTACATAGTTTGGAAGAATTGGAGACTGTCTCTTAGAAAGACGTCGACCGAATTTCTAGTTGCTTTTATAAATAGATATATTTCTCGTTTAGTTTTGGTGAATTTCTTTGTTACGGAATTGAGCCTCGCTACGACTGTGTGTTCACTAATCCCTGTATTCGTCGTGATGCTCAGAATTATTTGTGGCTGAGAGGTCGAGTGTGTTTTCGTAACCATTTACAATTTGAATGGCCTCGTGAAGTAATTGTTCAAAATAATTTTATAAAAAGCATTTAGAACAATTATGGGAGTTGTTTTCTATCTACAATAGGGTCTGAAAATGTATTTTTGTCAACATATGGAACGTAGATCGAAGTCACTACCAACTACAATTGTATGAGTAGGGTACCTATTTGTGATGAGACTCAAGTTTTGTTTGAACTGTTAAGCAACTGTTTCATCTGAGACCAGGGGTTGGTAAGAGGAGTCAGTTATTAATTTATTCCGGTTGTCGGATATAACCTCTGCCCACACTAAGTCACAGGAACTGTCTGCTTCAATGTCGCTTGTGAGCTGGAACACACATTACATTATTTTTCCTTAAGCTGTGCTTCTTGTTTCTGTTTTACTGGAGATCATCACAATTACGGCTTTTCACTCCAAAACCTAGCATACTTTCTTCAAATGTGTGTGAGATCTTATGGAACTTAACTGCTAAGGTCATCAGTCCGTAAGGTTACACACTAGTTAACCTAAATTATACGATGCTTTCTCTGTGACGCTGTAAATACCTGAGCTAAACACTGTAGAACAACAACGTACGTTATTAGCAGAACATTCTGTATTACTTCATTTCCTTATTCCTAACATTTTACAATTTTACCTCGACTTTAGATCACACGTCAATCATAGATGTTCTTATCTCTGTTTATGAAAGTACTTTGAGGTATGTTTTGAACGTTGTCCCGCTACATGTTACTAACTAATGTTTCACCGCAAAGGATATCGGATTTTAGAGAGTAAATTAAATGGAGTATGTCGTTCTTCTTTTAAAACATTCACATACCCATTTCTTCTTTTCTTTTTGTCCTTTGTGCATGCAGTTGTAGTAATTAAAGTAGACACAAATGTAGTGATCAAAAAGAAATGATTAGCGTACATTCGCATTCTCTTTACGAGGTTCATTTCTTGTTGCTCCCATGGCGATGGACTGTTTCTATCGCAATCAGTAAGCGTGAAAGGAAGCTACGGTACAGACAGAGGGATCTATATTTATACTTGGCAGAAATAATTACATACTGACATAATGGTCGGAATTACTTTCGTTTCCCAAAAGATACAAATATTTCGATTTCGCAAAAGAAGCTCTGTATTTGGCCAAGATGTCGAAGAAGGAGGCCCCTTACGTACTGGTTGTGTCGAGTAAGATGTGGAGACGGCGGTTTGAAAGCGGACAGAAGAAGTACGAGGAAGGGCGTCCCTTACCTGAGGGATCGCTACTCATGCTACCTGGCGAAGGGGCGAGCGTGGCGAATGTCCGGCCTCGTCTTGCCCTGCCCCTTCGCCCCCCCCCCCCCCCACACACACTCTCCTGTCAGATGGACTACATCTACACAGAGTGGAGCGACACGGGGGCAGCCGGGGCCGTTGCAGGGGCGGCGACCCCCAGCCCCGTGGCTACCTCCCTCCCTCCCTTGCTCGCGCCTCGACGAGCTGCGCCGGACTCGCTGCCCTGTTAGCGCCGGCCATCCGCTCCCACGTGACCCTGCTGCGCCACTGCCGTTCACAATTCGTCACAGATCCCTACCTCAGACGTCGGACCTTTATCCCGGCTTCACATTACCATCGAAGACCCTGAACATCTGTCACATGTCGGACAGATGTCAGCTGCTGCAGCGGTCAGCGACGGCTCGTCCTCGATGGTGAGTGTTCATCGGAGGTGAGGGTATCATCTGGAGTGGCCCAGGGAAGTGTGGTAGGTCCGCTGTTGTTTTCTGTCTACATAAATGACCTTTTGGATAGGGTGGATAGCAATGTACGGCTGTTTGCTGATGATGCTGTGGTGTACGGGAAGGTGTCGCCGTTGAGTGACTGTAGGAGGATTCGAGATGACTTGGACAGGATTTGTGACTGGCGTAAAGAATGGCAGCTAACTCTAAATATAGATAAATGTAAATTAATGCAGACGAATAGGAAAAACAATCCCGTAATGTTTGAATATTCCATTAGTAGTGTAGCGCTTGAGATATTCACGTCGATTAAATATTTGGGCGTAACATTGCAGAGCGATACAAAGTGGGACAAGCATGTAATGGCAGTTGTGGGGAAGGCGGATAGTCGTCTTCGGTTCATTGGTAGAATTTTGGGAAGATGTGGTTCATCTGTAAAGGAGACCGCTTACTAATACGACCTATTCTCGAGTACTGCTCGAACGTTCGGGATCCCTATCAGGTCGGATTGAGGGAGGACATAGAAGCAATTCAGAGGCGGGCTGCTAGATTTGTTACTGGTAGGTTTGATCATCACGCGAGTGTCACGGAAATGCTTCAGGAACTCGGGTGGGAGTCTCTGGAGGAAAGCAGGCGTTCTTTCCGTGAATCGCTACTGAGGAAATTTAGAGAACCAGCATTTCAGGCTGACTGCAGTACAGTTTTACTGCCGCCAACTTACATCTCGCGGAAAGACCACAAAGATAAGATAAGAGAGATTAGGGTTCGTACAGAGGCATATAGGCAGTCATTTTTCCCTCGTTCTGTTTGGGAGTGGAACAAGGAGAGAAGATGCTATTTGTGGTACGATGTACCCTCCGCCACGCACCGTATGGTGGATTGCAGAGTATGTATGTAGATGTAGATGTAGATGAAGATGTACACAGCGGTCAGCGCCAGCAGGTGTCTGACGGACGGTGTACGGAGTAACGCGGCCGCTCCAGTGCCGTGTTTATCCGCCGACACCGGGTAGGTGGCCTTCAGGTAAAATGCCTCCCCTGTACGGCAATCCGCAGGGTGTAATAAGAAGAATAATCCGATTAAAAAAATCATAACTACAAGGTTATTCTAAACGATGGACCCATTTTCAAAACTTCCTACTTATTCGAGTAAAAATGCAAAATGAAATGAAATGATCGTATGGCATTGTTGGCAGGGAGGCCCCATGCGGGGAAGTTCGGCCGCCGTATTGCGAGTCCTTCTTCAGCTGACGCCACTCCGGCGACTTGGGAGTCAGTGATGATGAAATGACGATGAAGAACACACAACACCCAGTCATCACGAGGCCGAGAAAATGCAAAATGATAGAGCTTTATAAAAATTAAAATAGTAAGTTTCAAAGATTTTTCCACAATGCTTGGTATCAAATTAATAAATTTCAAAAAATCGTAACAATTTGCAATTACATCACGGTACCAATGCAATGAACCCCTTCCTGTTGCAAAATGAAGTCTTGGGAATCTTCCATAGCTCGAGGGAACAGCCATTCTTCCGACATGTACACCTAGTGTAAATTTCCGCCGTTGCAATCGACCGCTGTATCGACCCTCGTATCGTACTACAGGCCTTTGTTGGGTTGCTTACAACAGCTCAGTGCCTGGTAGACTGTCAGCGAGAGCCGCACTGCTACTTCCTGCTACTAATAATGCGACTACGCCGTTCGCTTGTTACATAGGTCTACGAGCTTCAAACAGGAGAGACTTAATTTTCAGTTATGTGGGTAGTTACTAGTCTATTTTTGTAATGTTTTGCATGTTTGAGTGCTACTACGGCGAGCATTGAATTGAATGAAATTTTATTGTTTACCTACTACAGCCAACGACAGTAAAATTACACATGTAAAAGTTACACAGCATATATACATGGGTTGAAGATAAATATGTCGCTATTGGTTTTCCATAGAATACAAAATTTAAAATCAAATAATATGAAAGCATTGCATCATAAATTACTCAGTTAAAGAAATTATGCTGCACTCCCCAAACCAGTACCACTATACTTAAGTCATAAAATTCCTGAAGTGAGTACCAAGGATTTGCAGCTAACCAACTGAATAATTTATCTTTAAATACGTCAGATGGAGCATCTACCTATTCTAGGGGCAGTTTCTTAAACATCTTTATACCCACCATTTCTCAGCTGTTCAGTGACTCAGATAATCTGTAGTAAGGTATGTCAAGATGGCTACTATTTCTGGTTCCACGAGAGTGTACATCTCTTGTACGCTGGTATTCTGATAAACTGCTCTTTATATGCAGTAGGGTAGTGTAAATATACATGTTTATAACAGTTAATATTTTTAAGTTGATCAACAGTGGTTTGCAGTGGGCCAGTTCATCACTGTGATAATTCAGAATTACTTTTTTCTGAAGTACCAAAATGCCCTAAAGGTGTGAGCTATTGCCCCACATTGAAAGCCCATAAGATATAATGCTTCGGAAAAAAAGCAAAGTAGGCCGATCTTACATAGGCCGCAGGTACATGGTTTCTAAATTGCTGAACAAATACACCACTCTAGAGAACCTTGCACTAATGTATTTGATGTGTGACTCCCAAGTCAATTTACTACACCTAAGAGCTTAACACTATCCATGAAGTCTTCTACTGGCAGATCTCTCAAACTAAAAATCTTTCGTTTCTCTCATTAAGCAGGAACTCATCAGTGCAAAACCAGGATGATGCCTGTGATATTGTCATTTGCCACAGTTTGGAGCATGTGCATGTCTGAGCTGATATTGAAAAAAGTGGTACCATCTGCATAGAGAATGGAGTATTTATGCAAGATGGTAGATCGTTTGTCACTAGGATTAATAGCAGAGGTCCTAATACTGACCCTTGTGGCACACTGCACTTAACATCAGCTAGCTGTGATCTCTGTTTACCAATACAGTTTGTTTACGGTTGCTGAGGAAAGGTTCGAAAATGTCCACTTCACTGTTCGTGATTCCGTAGTAAACTAGTTCAGTGAGGAGTGGAATATGCTCCACACAATCGAATGCTTTGCTAAGATCACGAAAGGTAGCCTGAGCAAAATTTTTCCTTCATAAGCATTAAGCACTTCTTTAATCAGGACGTCAATGGCATGGACTGTGGATTTGCCCTTCCTATAGCCAAACTGTACTGCAGTAATAATACTATTACCTGTCAGATAATCACACAACTGGGAGTTCCAAAACATTATCTAAAATAGGTGTCAGATATTGGGCGATAGCTACATGGACAATTTGTCTTTCTTGTAAATGGGCACTACCCTGGATAATTTCAATACATCTGGGAATACTCCTTCAATTATACATTTGTTTATACATTTAGTAAGAGGGTATACTATGTGCCCTATTACCTTTAACATATTACAAGACATACCATATGTATCTTCACTGTCAGAGGGCCTAAAATTATTTACAATAGTTAAAACATCTGGTGTGACCTCTGTTAAAAGGAATTTCTTTCAGGGTGTAGTCTACATTATGATATTTAATGAGATCAGCTAGTTTCTTGCGGCCTCCCAATGCTTTCCCTAATTTGGTTAATATTTTATACAGTAGTTATTAAATTCATCGCCTGAAATTTCTAACTCGGCATTCTGCTTGCAAAAAAGCATGGACTATAATAAATTCAGTGGCCAAAGTCATTTACTTTTGATGACTCAATGCTGACTAGGTTACGTTTTTTGGCCTCATTTAAAGCGTACTTATATTGCTTTTGTGCTCTTGAGTAACTTTGTTTAGCCATATCAGTTTTCTGAAATCTGTATCTCTAAACAACCACCTCCTTTTCACATTGGCTGGCTGAGCGGTATACCATGAATTCTTATCCCTATGTCTACTGCTGTTGCTTTTGGGGTTAACTTTACTTTTGTATTGAGAGCAATTGGTCTCGAATATATTTAAGAATGGAAAAAATATATCGAACGATGTATTGGCAGAGCCCTGAGCATTGTGAAACATGTGACCAGTCATAATTAAGTGAGACCATGAAATTAGACAGTTTTTCTTGCGTTATTGGTCTTGTGGTGACTATTTTAGGCTCTTTAAACTCCTCACAGTCCATATTAGCCCTATCTGTACCTATTTTTACCCAAACTGAGTCATGGTCCGAGAAATCGAAGTCAGCTACATCTGAATACAGTAACTCTTGACATTTGTAAGTATGTTCCCGAGACAATAAGACTGTCTTGTGGGTTTGCAGTTCGTAAAAATGAAGTTGAGTTGTTGTAACAAGTTTAAAAATTTATGGTGTGCACATCTTTGGTGGTGGCATCAATGCCGCATTTGATGTAAACAATCACTATACTATATTTCTTCCACTGAGGACAAACAAATTTAGTAAAGTCTCAAGTTTTTCTAAAAATATTACCAAAATACAGAATCTATAAACATACAACAGCAATTTTTAAATGATCCAGATGTACACCTGTGGCTTCAAAATGTATATCGCTGCACAGAAATCCTAGATCTAGTTCATTACTACAATTTATTAATCCTTCCTTACTGTAAATTGATACACCCCATGAATATGCTGCTGTATAAGTGGAAATGATCTAGTACATGAAAAGATATTTCATTTCCTTTACACCAGTAAAGTTCTCATTTGCAAATTCATATAAAATTACGTGTTTTCCACTTTTCTTTCAATACTGAAAACCTATCTTGAAACACAAAGCTGGTAATTTTTTTATGGGGGCAGTTGTCATAACTACTATATTTCTCTCTGGTGTTAGCGACATTTATATTATTCTCACCTCTAATCTGGTCGTCCAGTGTGAATCTGGGCAAACCGGTTTGTCTTGGCCCTTCTTTGCTACCTCTAAAAACGTTTTCCCTAAATCTAAGTGGTATTGACTCAGAGTACACCATTCACTCGTTGCATATTATCACGAGCTTCAAACGGGAGCTACTGCAGTAATGGATAGGACGTGTGATTGCTGTGTACAGACGCGAGCCGAGTTGGCAAACCTTCGCTCACAGCTCCAGGCTGTGTTGGCTTCTGTCTCACAGTTCGAGGCTGCAGCTGAGGGGCATCACTGTGGGGAAAGGGGGGGGGGGGGTTCGATGCAGGGATGTGAGGGATGCCTAGCACATCCCACGTGTCCCCGATCGGTCCTCTGCTGTGGCCGCCCCAGATACTGCCTGCACTGAGGTAGACCCCTCACCTGTGGTCGAGCGGGAGATCATTCCAAAGTCTGGCATTCTTTCCGTGGGTCCGATTGATAGGGCCTCCAGAGTTCGTTTGACAAACAGGTTTCGGTCGCTATCTGTGGCTGACGATGTCTGAGCCGGATGCAGTTGTGCACTCTAGTCCGGAGAAAGCTTCTTGGCATGAGGTCTGGGCATTCGTGGTGGGTTTGCTGGTAGTTGGCAGCTCCAACATTATGCGCATAATAAGGCCCCTTTGGAACGTGGCTGCCAAGGAGGGGAAGGAAACCAGTGTGCACTCTGTGAGCGTTCTGGGGGAGTCGTTCTGGATGTGGAAAGGGTGCTTTCGGATGACGTGAAGAGTATGGGGTGCAGTCAACTGCAGGTGGTGGCCTATGTCAGTACCAATGACGTGTGTCGCTTTGGATCGGAGCAGATTCTGTCTGGTTTCGTGCGGCTAGCGGAAATGGTAAAGACTGCCAGTCTTGCTTCCAAGATTAAGGCGGAGTTCACCACCTGCAGCATCGTCGATAGAACCGACTGTGGTCCTTCGGTGCAGAGCTGATTGGAGGATCTGAATAAGAGGCTCACGCGGTTCTGGATGGTGTAAGCTGCAGATTCCTTGACTTGCGCAATCGGGAGTTGGGTTTCCGGGTTCTGCTTAATAGGTCAGGAGTCCACTACACACAGTAGGCCACTACATGGGTAGCAGAGGCTGTGTGGAAGGGACTGGGTGGTTTTTTAGGTTAGAGGGTCTCAGGGAACCACAGAAGGGAAGTCCGTCTAAAAGCGGGCAGGTAAGGTATTTGTAGAAATGATTGTTATTGGAATTGTATGGTCGTACATAAAGCACACCACTGGCAACACTCAATACCTTCACTGTGCGACAACAACGGTGAAGCCACTGATAACAGTGCCACTAAAGAAGAGTTATTAAACGCGATTTTCCGACACTCCTTCACCAAAGAAGACGAAGTCAATATTCCTGAATTCCAATCAAGGACTGCCAAGATGAGAAACATAGAAGTTAAATATCCTCAGTGTCGCAAAGCAGCTTAAATCACTTAATGAAGCCAAGCTGTCCATTCCAGATTGTATACCAGTCAGTTCCTCTGAGCATGCTGATAAAATAGCTCTATATTTAGCAACTATATACAACCACTCGCTCACAGGAAGATCCATACCTAAAGACTGGTAAACTGCTCAAGTCACACAAATATCCAAAAAGGGAAGTAGGAGTAATCCGCTGAACTACAGCCCTATATTACTAACGTCGATTTGCAGTAGGGTTTTGGAAACGCAACTAGCTCTTTATACTCGTGAAGTAATAAGTGCTATCGACAGGCAATGTCAGGTTGATTCCATATTTTTAGATTTCCAGAAGGCTTTCGACACCGTTCCTCACAAGTGTCTTCTAAACAAACTGCGTGCCTACGGAGTATCGCCTCAGTTGTGCGACTGGATTCGTGATTTCCTGTCAGAAAGGTCACAGTTCGTAGTAATAGGCGGAAAGTCATCGAGTAAAACAGAAGTAATATCTGGCATTCCCCAAGGAAGTGTTATAGGCTCTCTCTTCTTCCTGATCTATATTAACGACATAGGAGACAATCTGAGTAGCTGTCTTAGTTTGCAGACGATGCTTTCATTTACCGTCTTGTAAAGTCATCATATGATCAAAACGACTTGATAAAATGATTTAGATAAGATATCTGTATGCTGCGAAAAGTGGCAAATGACACTGAATAAAGAAGAGTGTGAAGTTATTCACACGCATACTAAAAGAAATCAGCTAAATTTCGATTACGCGATAAGTCACAACTCTGAAGGCTGTAAATTCGGCAAAATAATTAGGAATTACAATTACAAATATCCTAAATTGGAATGATCACATAGACAATATTGTGGGTAGAGGAAACCAGACTGCGATTCATTGGCAGAACACTTAGAAGGTGGAACAGGTCTACTAGACTCCTTACACCACGCTTGTCCGCCCTATTCTGGAGTACTGCTGTGCAGTGTGGGATCCGCATCAGGTGGAATGACGGATGACATCGAATAAGTTCAGAGGAGGAGACAGTGTCACAGACATAAGTCAATTGGAGGGGCAATCATTAAAACAAATGCGTTTTTCGTTGCGACGGGATCTTCTCATGAAATTTCAACCACCAGTTTTCTCCTCGAATTCCGAAAACATTCTGTTGGCACCCAACTACATAGGGAAAAAGGATCATCGCCATGAAATAAGAGGATTCATGGCTCGCACAGAAAGACTTAAGTGCTCGTTTTCTCCGCGTGATGTTAGAGTGGAATGGTAGACAGCTTGAAGGTGGTTCATTGACCCCTCTGCCAAGCACTGCATTGTGAATAGCAGAGTAATCACGTGGGAGTACGGGTCGCTGACGACACACGGGTGTCTGGCCGTGGCAGAGAGTCGTGCTCGGGTAGCCTGACGGTAAGGCGGCCGCTCGCAAAAAGCGGGAAGTCAGCGTTTGTGACGCTCCGGCACATTTTTTCACTGGCGACGTTCCATTCTTCAGCTTACGGTTGTATATATTCGCACCTTCGAATACATTTCTTGTATTTGACGCATTTCTTCCCGCGATATCGTTTGCAGTCGGTAAGATTGAGATGCAGAAGCATAACGGATACATACAATGTTTTACGTTCACAACAGCACCACTCATTTCTGTAAATTTCCTTTACTTCACGTCTGTGGTCACACATTGTCATCACACTCCCGGTTTCGGTCTATAATGATGATCTTCAGATCTGTTTTATGAACTACCGAAACCGGCAGCCTGATGAAAAATTCGTTACCATAGACGTCAAGTAAAGGAAATTTACTGTATATTCGCGTCAGTGTTGGATTCGCGACCGTGGCGCAGCTTGTGAAACTCAACTCTTAAGAGCCTTCCTTGCAATTCTTTGCTATACAGTAACGTTCGTGAGTTTTCTTGAATCGAGAAATTACTTTTAGGTAATGTTATCCCGCACCTGTATACTGGGTGATTCGAGAAAATATGCAAATATTTTAATGTTATTGTACAAGTAAAACTAAAGGAAGTTGATACAAACATATGTCCGCAAATGTTTAGTTAGTGTTGTGGCTAATAGATTTCGCCTGAAATTTAGCGACTTTGCACATATGCCATCGCAAAAGTGAAAGGAGGTTAAAGGACGATTTCCATCTATTTTGTTATTGGTCTTGTGACTATGATAAAAGATGTCCCAGACGTGTGTCTGCAGTAGTTTTCCAGAACATCCAGAGAAGCAAAGTAATTTCGTAATTTTTTAAATTTATTAAATACTTGGCGCAATTTGTCTTTTAAATTCCAGAAAATTGCACAACGTTTTAAACAGAAGTCGTACAGAATTTAATTTTGGAAAAATGATGGTAATAACATTAACTGAAACTGTATGAATGTCAGATAATCTATAAAGTAAAACGGTTACTATGTGGTTTCACTCAACAGTGTATTTATGTTTCGCGGAACAACACAGGAAACTCTGTTCAAGGTTAGGAAACGATTGAAACAACTCACTAACCGTTGCCAACAATGACGTAAACATTTCTACATTCTTAATGGAAGGTAAAAAAATTCTCAATCTTTGCTTCTCTGGATGTTCTGGAATACTATTGCAGATACACGTCTGGGACATGTTTTTTTATCCACCAGACCAATAACGAAATAAATGGAAATCGTGCTTTACTTTAACCTCGTACAGAGATGCGTGATGTTAGTGAAGTTGCTAAATTTTGGGCAAAATCTTTTATTAGCCGTAACTCCGTAACTAAACATTGGCCGACCTGTGCATATATGAACTTTTCTCTTCAGTTCTACTTTTAGAGTAACATTAAAAATATTTGCACATCTTCGTGAAACGCCCTGTATATACGGGATGCCCGTGACTGAAGTTCCAGTTCCTAAATGCTGTGGAAAGAGAATCCCTGCTCGGATTGGCACCGAATTTGAACGGAATGTCACTGACCCAGGGGGAAACGTCATGGAGCAGAAAAATATTTAACAGAACTCTTACCAGTAGATACCGCTCTGAGCGTCTTACCGTAAGTGGCGTCGGCCGCAGGTGACAGATGAACCGCAGTGCGGCGGCTACGGTTTAACTTGTCCCTTAAATCGACCGTGCTGTTTAGTGTGCCGTGGCAGAAAAAGTTCGGCACGCAACAGTTGCGGCATTCCACCACGGCTAGCTCGTACCACGTCGGATGGGGAAAATTGTCCTGACGCCAAAAACCGAATAAAAAGCAAAATCGCAGGTTTTTATTTGTCGTAGGGCAGAAAACTGCATAAAAAGCAAAATCACGTCGGTTTTTACTTTTCATGGATACAAAAACCGCGTAAAAACTTGGCCAGTTGACATTCAGACTTCATTAACCGGCAACATACATCAAACGGGGTGGGAATGACGCAAGACATCTTCGATATGCCGTCCACCGTTTTGTGCCACAAGCTGAAATCGAGAAAAAGCACCCTCCACAACAGAGCTGAGTGTTTCAGAATGCGTCGCGCAGTGCGTGCCTTCAACTGAGCCACGTTCGTAATCGGAGCACTGGGCACATCTTTCAGATAACCCCGCAGCCAGAAGTCACGTGGCTGTACAGAAATGACGGCTGATAATTGCAGCATTTGCAGTCGCCGCCGCTTCACGGGCCCTGCGGTATGTGCTGGTGCGCCGTTTTCCGAAGAAGTCGCAAGAGCACCTGAAATAAAAATGTTGTGGCACGTAGCAAATGGCGTCGAAATTCGTCCCGATTGAGAGTAAACGAGAGTAGGTACAGAGATTTTGTGACTCCTCGGGAAACTCGTGATGGGAAAAGTTTGGTCGGTGATTCATGCAAGAGTCCTGCCTCGCTAGAACTACCACCAGGAGGCGTCCAGTTTCCGCTGGACAAGGCGCAACACACGTCTTGTCGTCAGACGGGTGCCGACATCTTCAGTTGTGGCGCTGTATGTGACGGTACGTCACACAAATATTGACATTTTTATCGGTTGTAAACCGTACTTAAAGTATTTTGAGAATATAATTAGTGTAAAAGATACAGTTAATGTTCTTGAAACAACTGACATGCAGCGATAATTTAGGAGTAGCATCTTTATTTAATGTCTATGAAAATAAAAAAGGATCGAAAGGAGACGCGATTGTATGGCCGAGAAGGAAGGACGTATTTTATGGTATACACACTGTTTTGTTTCGCGATACGGAAGGCAGCCATTAAGCCGCTACACATATTTTATGTAAGTTATTCTGTATTCTACCAAAATAAACTAATTATCACAAAATTAATCTTTTTTAAATCGTCGTCACCTCAAATGCTGGCAGCGGCTTATTATTTGTAATAAACATTTTTTCTGTAATTTGCGCTGCGAGAAGCTCATCTTCCGATGCAGCCTCTGATCGGCCATTACGCAGCCTCTGGTCGGCCATTACTCGCCGAAGTATTAATTTATTTTTCAAAGCGTTAACAGTAACTGTAAATGCGAGAGATTTCGTTGTAAAAACCTTTTTAAATTGAAACAGATAATTTACGTTAAAGTTCATTTTTTAAAACTATACAGATTCCAGGAGTTCAGTAAGTTTTATCTCGACCGCTCCACGGCAACAATCTAAATTCTCTCGAGTCTTGCTTTGCAATCAATAAATAGAAATTAACAAAATTACATTCAGTTCAGTTAACGGCAACTATGTTTCAGTCATCACGTTCAAAACCGAAAGTTGGTACATGAATAACAACGGCCCTTCAAGAACCCGTTTCATATTTACTTACGCGCGTAAGTAAAAGTGATACGAAAAGATAATATTGCTGAGAGAAAGAATCGTGCTCTAACAAAAGAAGAATTCATGCTGATAAATTAAAAATAAAAAAATATATAATTTGTATATATAGATATAAAAACGGAACAAATGGCACCAACGTAACAGAAGGCCGAGCCGGAACTTGGCCCCTCCCTTGATCAGCTCCGTGGAACCCTCCTCTCCTAACACGTTCCACGGTTAAGTTGGACTTTGCTGCACTTCTGTGCAAAGATCCATTAACTACCTAACGCGCTGATCAACCAGACGAGAATGCAAACCAGTACTGAAATTAATTCAGGAACGGATAACGCAAGAATGACGAGCTACCAATGGAACACAACGTGCAGTTGTTGGAAAACGTGCTTCTTTCTTTTATTATCATGAATTTGTCTTCTGCTTCACTACCCTCTTCGATTGTTTTGTTAAAACAGCGGCCTTTCTGGAGTAAAGCATGCTCTGGATAAATACTGAATAGACGTAGTGGCACTAAAGCAGTAGTTATTTTATGAAAATACGTATTTTTCAGATACACAAGCTGAAAAGATTAGCGTTTGACAGGTATATGCGTGGCCACTGAAGATGGTAATAGCATTCACTAAATTAATCTCGGTCACCTGACACCCAAAGGATATCGCCACACAAGATTTAAAAATGAAACCAGGACGGGTTCTGGTTACTGCTGCACGCTCGTGCTGGTAAAAGGAGTGCCATCTCAGGAACGGCCACATGCGAGCACAGGGGCAGAGGGACTGCGTGACTTCAAGTGCGGCTTAAGGAAAGTTTTTGTCTCTCGGCAAAGCAAACATCGACAAACCGTTTCGCTGGCCACAGCATCCGATAACCCACATGCAGTAATTCAACGAATTTAATTGGCCAGTTAACATTAAGACTTCATTCACCGGCAACATACATCAAAGGGGGCAAATAATTAATTATTGTTACATCTCAGTTGCTCACGTTTAATTACATATTTAGGTCGCTCTGGATCGTATTCAGATCAGAAAAAAAGGAAAACTAAACATGTACCAGCTAGGATTTGCAGTAACTGTTGTTGTTGTGGTCTTCAGTCCTGAGACTGGTTTGATGCAGCTCTCCATGCTACTCTATCCTGTGTAAGCTTCTTCATCTCCCAGTACCTACTGCAGCCTACATCCTTCTGAATCTGTTTAGTGTATTCATCTCTTAGTCTCCCTCTGCGATTTTTACCCTCCACGCTGCCCTCCAATACTAGAATCATGATCCCTTGATGCCTCACAACGTGACCTACCAAGTGATCCCTTCTTCTAGTCAAGTTGTGCCACAAATTCCTCTTCCCCCCAATTCTGTTCAGTACCTCCTCACTAGTCACGTGATCTACCCATCTAATCTTCAGCTTTCTTCTGTAACACCACATTGCGAAAGCTTCTATTCTCTTGTCTAAACTATTTATCGTCCGTTTCACTTCCGTACATGGGTACACTTCATAAAAATACTATCAGAAACGACTTTCTGACACTTATACTCTATACTCTATACAATCTATACTCGATGTTCACAAATTTCTCTTCTGAAAAGCTTTCCTTGCCATTGCCTGTCTACATTTCATATCCTCTCTACTGTGACCATCATCAGTTGATGTGAAATATTACTGTAAAATATTAGCTGGTAGATTGTAAGTTTAAGTTATTTGTGTGTGCGTGTTATCGTAAATACAAACCTTGGAATGTGAACTGACAGCCTAAATGTGCTACTGAGCTCAAAGCCACATCACTTACACGAAATTGAAAAGACTCGTGTGTTTGTGAAAACCGATATCATTCATAAGCAGGTAAGTAAGCAAACCAATAATTTCACGCTCAGAACACTCGGTCAGTGTGAACTGTTTGAAAAATCGTAACTGTACAACTATAATGCCGGCCTGTATACGAATATAACATGAAACACACAAAAATTTCTGCACTGACATATCGCCCTAGTAAAATAAACTGCCACAACCTACATTGAGCAAGGGAAACGAAATAATCGCGTATTGTGAATCGCACCTGCAAAATGAGATACTAGCAGAAACAGCAACACAGAGAGACTCCGCAACAGCTGAAAGCTGAGTACAGTAGGTCCAGGGGAACTGGGTTCGTATCTTGACACAGAATGCCAATGAAAGACACGACTCAACCTGTAAGTACTGAAATTTCAGTTACGAAAGAACTCATCAAAGGAAACAATTACAGATTGTAATATGGCAATTCATTTAATCTAATAACTTCGATGCTACAGTAAATTGTCAGATCAATGAATAGAGTAACTACCAAAGACTCGATTGTGAAGAGGATGACGTGGACCAACAAGTCTACAGAAATAAAGACTTTTTACTGTGGCGAAATAAATAAAAAAACATTTCATTTTATTGTGGTTTTTAACTTTAGAATTTTTGAAAGGCTTTTCTACGGATTGTATTGACCGGCTTGAATGCGGACAAATACAGTGCTGCGTGAAATATGCCTGTAATATAATTTACCATTCCGATTAATTACATTTTGAATTCTACGTCATTGTTGATTTAATCAGAGTTCTCACCTTAGACGTAGAATTAGTCCTTCTGCCACAATATTAATTCATCAGTCGCCATCGAAGTTCTTCTCTTTGTTGACCGTGTGTATCTTCCTAAGTCGGCATCGGTTCACTTCACGAAGACGGTGGAAACCAGGGAATACAATGCTACGTTGCTTTAAATAATTTTCGTAACACTTCGATACTTCTCACTATTTTTTATTCACAAGACAATAAGACTTGCTCTGCTCGTCGCACAAACCATAATTACTAACTACATGGCTGCCTTTCTCACAGTCCAAAAATCACGTCCATCCTCCACGAGGCAACAATCGAAAGTGTCCCTTAGCTCCTTGGAGTATGAAACAAAAGAGAATCCAATGTGAACTTTACAAAGATTATAATATACATGCCTCTCAATTTATCTTTGGCGCAGCTTTTAAGATATTGTATGTCTCTGCATAGGAATGTGTCATTACAACTGCCCCCCTACTGTATACTGTCACTAGAAAATTTTATTTGATTGACAGGATACAGTAGTCAACCTTGCAATTGATAGGTTTGGGGGTCTTTTATTTACAACCTTCATTTTTATTGTCTCATTTTCATGGCACTGTGAATTCTTTGGTATTACTGAGTGTGTGTCAGTTTTTGGTATACTTATGCTAATATTTACAAATCTTAATCCTAATATACAAAGTTTTGGTTAACATTGAGAAAACATCATGTGGTAAAGTTTGTACAATAAAATATACAATGAATACAACGTTATTTACAAATGTTTCCTTCCTCATCAGAGGTGAAAATTAAGTCCTTGTATTGCCTTCTGTATTTATTCTGGGGCGACGAGGTTTGTTCGCTAGCCGCAGTGTTGAATATGGGCGGGTGATACGCGCGCCTGATTGTTTGGTCGTCCGTTAGCTGGCGACGTTGGTTGAATGCACGCGCCAGTGCACTGAATATACACCGACGTGCGGGTACCGTCGAGACTTCCGAACCTCAATATGCGTGTGCTTTTTGTAGTTCCTTCCAGTACTTAGACTGGATACGACGAGGTACATTGGGTTATGTGCCCCGAAGAACACACCACACTATGTGCGAGGCGGAGGACGATCCCGTCGATGCAGCTCCTGGTAAGAAGCGTACCATGTCAAACTTGTTTGGCATTGTTCCTTCCTATTGTGACGCCATGGGTCGTTTGACGATACTAGCTTCAATTTTTCGAGGTCCCTTGTTTAGGCTCGCTGACACTTGCAACGTAGCACTACTTTGCACAATTTCAATTTCTACACACACCACTTTAACCGCGAGTATTGCGATCGAAACTTCCTTTTCACTACTTTTTTCTTCGCATTAACCCCTTTTACCTATTGTACCGAGATACATTCCCCTCAATACTTCTGGTCAATGTACATAAATATTCACAAATTTGTAAGTCACGGGACTTGGCATGAAATACAAAGTACATCACATACAATGGAATAACATAAAACACATACAATACATTGGTTACATTAATTACAGGAAAAAACTATCGACTAAAATTGAAAAAAGTTTTGACCACTCATAGTGGCTTCTTCGTCTTGGATTTTACTGACACACACACCCTTTTCCATTAATCAGTTAGAAGGAACAAGTCCTTTGTTTTCTTTCTTGAACTCGAGTGTAAGTTAAGGTTTACCTTCGTTACGTAATCTTCATACGCAACGACATGCCTCAGCATGCAGAGAACACACCTGTAGCCGCTCCACTGCAGCTTGGGAAGGGAATTTTCTACCTTCTACTTAGGGTAATGGCAACGACTACGTGTATGCTACGGTTTTTACCTATAAAATCTGAAAATGCACGAAATAATCATTTATATGTAGCATAACCCTAATATGTACAGTGTTTTGTGCTTAAGCACGTTCTGGTGTGCTTGAAAATCATTACCTCTAATAAAATTTCCTACATTAACATGGACATATAAACATAAAATTTTGAAGTTCAGGGTGTAACTACTATTAATATGTACAGTGTTTCATAATAGCGGCACGCCCTTGTGTGCGTGTATCATCTTCAATTAAAGTGCGCTTATAGGCGTCTTGTGTTATCATGGGAGAAAAAATACAGACATTTTAATGCATCGGTTGTCATGAAAATCTATGTACACGAATAATCCGACTTTCATAGCTTCAGTGCAGCATGAAATTCTGTATGACGTTTTTTTTTTTCATAGTTTATTTTATAGATGATTCCTTTGCTTACAGGTCGTCGATCACACTACTTACCTGTTTCCCGTTCAGTTATTGATTCATTTACATTACCGTTTTCTAAAGTTTCATTAATTTTGATAATGTCCGCGTTGATACGTCGAGTCTCCTGTTTCAGAAAACCGACTTCTTCGTTAACTTTATTAACTTGGTCAGGTATTTCTTCACATGCGGACTGTACTCTTGTTAAATTTAATTGAATAGCCTGTACGTTTTCATGTATTTCTTTTTGTACGGTTTGTGTTTGATTGTGAGTTTCTACTATTTCTGACAGTTCCTGTTCCTGTTTGTTTGTAAGATCTGACAATTTCTTTTCCAAGTCATTTGCCAATACATTGTATACACTATTGACGGTTTTGATGACTTTGTCTTCGATCTTTTGATCGATTTCATTGGTGAGTTTATTTAAGCGTTGATCGAAATGTCTGTGCATGTTCGCCAGTTTTGTGTTCGTTGTGTTGTGACTGATCTTTAAATCAGATAATTGCTCGCTCACGTTTGACATCAGACTATATAATGCCTCAAGCGTAACTGACGAAGCTTGTGTGTTTGTATTTATGCCATTATTTGTAGCCATTGTTTCTCTGCCACGGTCTGATTGAATCGAAACCGGGCTAGGTTCACTGGTTTCACGCGAAATATTTTCATCTGATCTGGTGATCGATGCTTCATCGACTGTGCACAAGGTTTCATTTGCAAGTGGTTCATTATTGTTAATCCCTGTGGAGTGCAACTGAATCGTATTTACTTCTACATTATGTTGTGCTGAAAAACTAATTGCGTCATCATTTACGTCACTATTGTCAGAATCGGTGACGTGTCCATGAACATTTGTCAAATTAAAGTTCTCCGATTCCATTGTGGAGATATTATTTTTATCTGTACTTTACTGTTAATCTAAATCTTTAAATTCGCAGTTGAATTAATAAAAATATCTCGCGATTGTTATTTGTTGCGCGTCCGAAATTTACAAGATGGCGCACTACGTCTTCTAATTCTGCGATTGTTGAACATAAAAAAGTAATTATCAAAGTGTAATTGTGTGTTGCCACAAACACTACCAGGATTTTAACATGGAAAGGAAAAGGTTCTGCTTTAAGTGGAGCTAAGCCAAGGTGCAGCCGCTGCATGCGTTTGCGCTTTCCTACCTTAATTCCGGCTGAGCTGCGTCACTCACGATTACGTTAGTTTTGTAAATCCTTGTCCTTGTTCCTTCTGGTTATTGTGCCATCCGTTTATACAGTTAATATTGTTTCACCTTATTCGTCATTTTCCATGTGCGTCATGTAACAGAGAAACAGTAATTAGTACAAGTACATTTGTAGCACAACAATGAAGTACTTACTCTTTGTTCCACCAGCACTGTCCCTGTCAGCGGTCGCCAGTGTGGCGAAATAAATAAAAAAACATTTGATTTTATTGTGTTTTTAACTTTATAATTTTAGAAAGGCTTTTTGACGGATCGTATTGACTGGCTTGAATGCGGACAAATACAGTGCTGCGTGAAATATGCCTGTAATATAATTTACCATTCCGATTAATTACATTTTGAATTCTACGTCATTGTTGATTTAATCAGAGTTCTCACCTTAGACGTAGAATTAGTCCTTCTGCCACAATATTAATTCATCAGTCGCCATCGAAGTTCTTCTCTTTGTTGACCGTGTGTATCTTCCTAAGTCGTCATCGGTTCACTTCACGAAGACGGTGGAAACCAGGGAATACAATGCTACGTTGCTTTAAATAATTTTCGTAACACTTCGATACTTCTCACTATTTTTTATTCACAAGACAATAAGACTTGCTCTGCTCGTCGCACAAACCATAATTACTAACTACATGGCTGCCTTTCTCACAGTCCAAAAATCACGTCCATCCTCCACGAGGCAACAATCGAAAGTGTCCCTTAGCTCCTTCTTGGAGTATGAAACAAAAGAGAATCCAATGTGAACATTACAAAGATTATAATCTACATGCCTCTTGATTTAATCTTTGGCGCAGCTTTTAAGGTATTGTATGTCTCTGCGTCGGAATGTGTCATTACAGCGCATTATATAGTCTGTCTGTAAACTCAAGAGCGAGCAGCGCTTTTGGTGGGGGAAGCGGCCTTTCCCGGAAGAACGCTGCCACCGTCCTACAGGGGCACCCAAAATCTGTTGCCCGTTAACGGTCTAGCGGTGTAGATCGGCGTGCGGTGATATACGTCGTTTCTGTCCGTGGATCCTAGTTGCCAGTGTCAGTGAGTTAACTTTGTGTACTTACTGATATGCTTCGATATCCGGAGGTGATGGATAACCGTCTAGCATTGCAACAAAATGTGCAGAATACGAAGAAGAGGAGGTATTTGGGGAGTAACCAGCGTTCAATCGTCTCTAATGTTATTACAGCGTGTATTAAAGAGGCGACGGAAAAAGAACTAAACTATAATAATATTACCAGTCCCAATCAAAGGGCGGCAATTTATGCTAACGTCAGCCTCGCGCAATAGGACGC
Organism: Schistocerca cancellata; assembly: GCF_023864275.1. Taxonomy (NCBI): domain Eukaryota; kingdom Metazoa; phylum Arthropoda; class Insecta; order Orthoptera; family Acrididae; genus Schistocerca; species Schistocerca cancellata. Next base: position 150,490 of record NW_026046819.1, on the reverse strand, counting down.
ATAAGGAAGGAACGCGAAAATAAGCCGCATGGTTTACTGGAATCGCCACGAAGGAAAACTAATACTTTTGGGAGGAAACCTATCGTTATAGACAGTTTCAAAATCAAGTCAAAGCTTTGATGCTTATGGAACACTAAATCTGTGTCTCGGTCACTATTCATATTGCTTAAAACGTGCGCAATAGCTATTCTAGACACCGCTGAAATTTCCTTAAAAACATGTACGCCGATTCGAGACTTCTAAGCAAAAAGATTGACATTCGAGGTGCGTTCACATATTCACTTTATTTTTTGGTAAGAACTTTATTTGTTAATCTACAGCGATTTATCATCTTCAAAATATTCACCAATACATGCTATACAGTTATGCCAGTGCTTTTTCCAATTTCCAAAACACTTCAGGAGCTCTCTTTCTTCGGGACAGTTTATACGCCTCTTAACTGTGCATTTTTATTCTCATCCATACTTGCAAAACCGCTGTCCTGTAAGGCCTGCTTTGAAACGTTTATACCACTTGTCTGCCCTTGGTATACTCAGAACAGTCTCACCAACAGCAATATTTACCGTTTCCAAAAGTTTCATACACTTTATTCCATTCTTATAACCAAATTTAATACAGATTCTCTTATTTATTTTTATACAAAACAAATAATCGTTGATGCTACCGAAACACATGTAACCTTTCAGACAGCTAACAACACAGTAAATACCCAGTATGCTTAACATTGTACACATACTTTTGAGGCATGTTTACAAAGACAGTGACAAAAAAGTAGTGCAAGTTGGACTAATACAACACACAAAATTATAAATTTCTGCTTACATTTTAAACACTCTTGGTGTTGCAAGAGTTGTTAAGTTTCAATGCAGCCCTTCAAAGAAAACTTCTACCTTTTAGTACAAACACAAAATAAGAACAAGCCTTAAATTCTACAGATTGATTGCATTATATGGGGTTCGTTTTACGAATAGCAATAGCGGAACATACATTCACATGAACAGCCATTCGGTTCTATGTTTGTAGTCTAATACTGACTTCTGTTCTTATGTTAATAATATTTACTCTATAATGTTGTGTTTCGGAAGAAGCTATCGTTTTTTGTATTCCTTATGGTCTTAATGCATTTGTATAAAAATGAAAGCAGCCGAGACGTAATTCTGTACACGGCGTCGCCACAGATTTAAAGCGCGCGCCACGGCAGGGACTGTACTACGTTGTGAAACAGTCTGTAGAAGCGCCCTGTGACGTAGCAAGGTAGGCAGAGTGGGGACTCGCTCGCTCGCTCTTCAGTTTACCGATAGACTGTACCAGGGTAGAGATGGGGGATCCGCTCTTGAACTAATTCATAGAGTTCAATCTTTCAAAGGAGTGAACAATCAGTGATTCAGAAAAAAAGAACGGTAGCTCCAAACATTTCCCACGGCAGAGAGAGAGAGAGAGAGAGAGAGAGAGACGGAGCATATCAGCAGCGCCTCTGCTGGTCAGAGCACAGTGCACGCCACACAACACAGCCAGCGCCGGCCTCTGCCCTGCTCCTACCTTGGCTGCCTGCATTGTGCAGTGCCCCATTGGGTTTTGTGTTTCACATATGCCGTGCCGTCTCTGTGCGTCGTCTGCCGTGTGCACTGTGCAGTGTCTGGCGCAGCTTAACTTCGCATCGCACTCTGTCGGCGATCGTTTCAGTCGCACGTCCTGCCCTCTGGGCAGTTGATGCGAGCAACAGGACAGAGAGCCACCTTGCGGATAACATAGGAACTACTTGCAACAACCTGCTCGCAAGGGAACGGACGATTTGTCTCGGAGCGGGTGAGTTCACCGCTCCCCCCCCCGCCCTCGGAACTCGCCCGCTCGACGCTCACCCCACCGTCTCGACTCTAGCCAGAGCGTTGAGCAAAGCGACTCAGTTGTCACTCTGGTCTCTGCGGTCTCAGCTCACGCAGTAATACAGCTCGCGGCTCGACCTGCTCGACTCAGCGCCTCTGCATCGGAGTTCGTCCCCACTGGATATTGTTCTTCGTAGTAATACCGCTATGTATATTACATTATTATGTTATGTATACATCAATTGTTTTTATTTTATTTTTATTTGTTTAAACTGATCAGATTAGGTTCCTGATGACTCCTCTTACTATAGGATTTTTATTATGGGCACTCGAATTTACGCTTTAATTACGAGCGAACCGATAAACGTATCGCAAAATGTGATACACCAATATTTTCCTTGTTTTATTCTGCGTAAGGCTATATGCAGCACTTTCGTTTTACAGTCAAATTTATATATTTTTTTCTTATTCTGGTACGGATTTTGCGATTTTAGGCGTCTTCGAAAGGAAACGTTCACTTTAAAAATATATGGCTTGCGATGTATTTGTATGAGGTTAATGAAATTTTAATACAATATAGCCAAATATATTGTTAATGTAAATCTCAAGTTACAACATTTTCCGATCACCCAAAAAACCACGATAGTGCAAAATGAATCAATAATCAAAAACTTTGTCATATCGTGGAAATTTCAATAAACAATACAAAATTCTTACTCATTATCTGTGTTACTTCAAAATAGGATCAAATAAGATCAAAATACAGGTATAGTACTGGAATAAACCAAGTTTAAAGGGCAATGTGCCTTCCATTTATTTTCTATTGTAAATGAGTGGCGAGTCATGAAAAAGAGCTAATTCATTTCAGGGAGTGAACAGTTCTGATCCAATCTCTCAAAAGAACAGTTTTGCCCATCTCTATACCAGGGGCGTCAAATTCTCCACGCTGCCGCCCTCTGTGGGAGCGCAGTGGCGACTGTCTCTCCCACTAGAGAGAGAGAGAGAGAGAGAGAGAGAGTGAGGGGGGGGGGAGGGAGAGAGAAAGAGAGGGAGAAAGAGATATTTATTATCGACGTGTGCCGGCGGCGCGCGTGGAGGCGGCGTTGCCGATCCCTCAGCGCCACTCGATCGCATAACTGCGTCGAAATTATCGTACATTTCGGTAACGGGTCGTACATACCTGCAATCAACAATTTGAAATCCGTTTATCGGTGTCTGTGCTGTGGCCTATCTAACTTAATCTCTTGATGAGAAGTAAGTTAAGAGCAACACGAAAAGTGTTGCTATTAAAAAGTAAGTAATCGTTTTGGAGCTGATGGTGCTCAAATATTCCAGTTTTGTTCATCCATTATTCGAAAATAACACTTAGCGACTTGCAAGAAACTTCACATATAACTTCAAACCTTTACGAAACTTTTTCTCGCTGATAGCCCAATGGCTCAAATGGTTCAAATGGCTCTGAGCACTATGGGACTTAACAGCTATGGTCATCAGTCCCCTAGAACTTAGAACTACTTAAACCTAACTAACCTAAGGACAGCACACAACACCCAGCCATCACGAGGCAGAGAAAATCCCTGACCCCGCCGGGAATCGAACCCGGGAACCCGGGCGTGGGAAGCGAGAACGCTACCGCACGACCACGAGATGCGGGCGCTGATAGCCCAGGGAAAAATTTTATCACGTACATTTTCGGTCTTTTTGTGATCAATTTCAGAATCTAAAAGTTGCATTTTTTATTCCTTTACTACCAACACTCTGCAGACAGTGTTTACATATATCACTGGCTGCACCTGCAAAACTGTAACACCGTGCGGCACATACGTAGTTGACGGAGGGGACGGCGTGACAGGCACTTGGACGTATCAGAATCTACCTCTGCCTACATCGGCGTGCAGTGAAACTTATACAATCAGGGCGTGACGTTTTAATTTATCACTTCTTCACTACTAATGCCACCGCCAACACATTTTGCAGACAGTATCTACATGTATAACTAAATCCACCTGCAACATCACTGCACATCGAATACTTCAACAGAGGGGACGTCAGAAATAGGAAGATGTGTCAAAAACGCCGTTCCGCTTACAATGGAGCGCAAGTTACCTGTCCTATTAACATCCAGTATTTCATAATAAAAGCACTTACCGGCTACCAGTAAACTGTAAGCATAATTTGCAAGATACCTCGTGTGGGAGGGAGAAAGAGGTGTCAATTTTATTTAAATTCTGTAGATGAAATGCAAGGAGTGCTGTTCAACATGTAAGTGGTTTATTCAGTGAAACTGCATTAAACTGCGTATGCAATAATTATTGGAATTTTATCACATTCATTTAACAATCACTCACAAATAATTCAAATAATGATAAACAAAAATAAAAAATATTGGGTCGCCAGATACTGTAGAGAGTATAAAATAAAAATAAATAGAATTGAATTGGCACCGAGAGCTCACAACAAGTGAAATATGAGGTGCCTGCCCTGGTATTTCTTTTTAGCATGAGCATTGTATGACTTCATTCTAATTTAACATAGACGTAAATTACACGAGACGGGTTGACCTGCTGTAATAAATGAGGAAGGAATACAAGAAAGACAGCTGAACGTGACTCTGTCAGGGGGCAAACGGTGAATACTGTGCCTTGCGTCTTTATGAGCCTCTGACACACTGAAAAGAAACTGAAGAGGGCGAAAGAGGAATGCGCAGCTAGGAAAGCGGGCACTCCCTGTGTTACGGAGTCCATAGCGCGGTCGGCGTGGCGGTGGAGTCGGCCGACTGCGTGCGGCTGCATCGAGACTCTGCCGGCGGCGTAATCGATAGCGTCTGGCGTGCCCTGCGCTGAAAGTAGTGGCCGAAACCTGCTACTGGAAGTTAACATTACTTGACGGTGTGCGTCCATCTTCAAGTGCAAACCTATGTGAAACTGCATTAAACAAAGCTCAAAACCGTTCCAACAGTACAACCGCCATCGGACACGTAGCAAAACAAAATGCGATGCTGAGTTCAGCTCTCGATAACGCGGACAGTGAGTGAAGCTCGCCCACGCGGATCTGACAGACTTTGCTCTCTACGCTGTTTCCGACGAATGCAAAGCGCATCGTCGCGTGACAAGCGGTAAGAGAATCCTTGCGCGTTATCGGAAGCAGAGAAGAGTGAACTCCTGCCTCCTCAGAAGCAAAATTCGGAATCCCTAATACTAGGGCGCTCCTCGCACCTGGAGAGAGAGAGAGAGAGAAAGAGAGAGAGAGAGAGAGAGAGAGAGAGAGAGCCGCTCCCCTCACCTGTAGAGAGAGAGAGAAAGAGAGAGAAAGAGAGAGAGAGAGAGAGAGAGAGAGAGAGAGAGCCGCTCCCCTCCAGCGTCTTAGTTACGTAGCTCGTACTATTTTTCAGAGCGAACACGAGATTGTTGCCAGTGAAGAGGTCCGTTTCAGAATTCCCTCCCTCCTCGCCGTTGCATTCCGCGCGGAAAGGAGAGCGATACCCCGTGTGAGACAGAGTATACGAATAAACGAAGACATCTCCCTTTGAGCATTGCCGCCACGTTCTGCTCGCGGGAAACGGCCAAAATTCCTCGGGCCACTTGAAATTCTCGCACACCCGAGTCGTGCTGTTGCTATTAAATTATCCGCTCTGCCCGTGTTACCTAGAATCGTGACAAAACTGTTTTTCGCTCTGACAAGGGAACCTCCCCATCGCATCCCCCTCAGATTGAGTTATAAGTTAGCACAGTGGATAGGCCTTGAAAAACTGAACACAGATCAATCGCGAAAACAGGAAGAAGTTGTGTGGAACTATGAAAAAAATAAGCAAAGTATACAAACTGAGTAGTCCATGCGCAAGATAGGCAACATCAAGGATAGGGTGAACGCAGAAGCGCCGTGGTCCCGTGGTTAGCGTCAGCAGCTGTGGAACGAGAGGTCCTCGGTTCAAGTCTTCCCTCGAATGAAAAGTTTACTTCCTTTATTTTCGCAAAGTTACGATCTGTCCGTTCGTTCATTGACGTCTCCGTTAACTGTAATAAGTTTAGTGTCCGTGTTTTGCGACCGCACCGCAAAACCGTGCAATTAGTAGACGAAAGGACGTGCCTCTCCAATGGGAACCGAAAACATTTTATCGTAAGGTCATAGGTCAACCGATTCCTCCACAGGAAAACACGTCTGATATATTCTACACGACACTGGTGATGGCATGTGCGTCACATGACACAGGAATATGTTGTCGACCCACCTAACTTGTACACTTGGCGAATCGCCAAAAGGACTCTTCTACCTTGCCCGATTTAGGTTTTTTGTGGATGTGATAATCACTCCCAAAAAGTGATGAAAACATAAGAGTTTGTCACATAAACTGCAACAAATGAATGCAACAGTTTCACAGTCGCACAGTTTTGCCTGTGTTCTGTCAAAAATATGTTTTTAACGTTTTCAAATTTTTCCGCGTGTAGACCGTCAAATCCTGCAAATGTCCAAGCAAATCTGAACATGTCCTGGAATTTTGAAGAGCGAAGTTGATTATGTGTGAGTGCTTGAACTTTGATAATTCTCTGAAAATAAAAAATTAAACTTTTCACTCCAGGGAGGCCTTGAACCATTTTTTTTTTTTTTGAACGTATATAGACTTTTATTTACACAAAATAACAATTTTCGTTTCACAAATACATTTAGCATTTTACTTGTAAAGACGAGATAATCAATTATTTCCTTTTATTTTCCTGTTACTGCACTGCTCAGGTAATTATTTCGTTTGGTACCTTTCTTTTAATATTTTTCGAGAGTCTGTCAGTCAGAGTTCGTTATTTGTTTCTTGCACTGTTTTATTGTTGCAGTTTACCTTTTCTGAGTCTTTGTACACTACATTTGTACGTGTGGCAGAATGAATTTTGAATAATCATTGATTGTATGATGTAGTTATTAACAGAGAAAAATTAGTAAAAATAATTTCTAAAAAAAAGTTATTTTATGGAAATTTTACTTATCACTACACTCCTGGAAATTGAAATAAGAACACCGTGAATTCATTGTCCCAGGAAGGGGAAACTTTATTGACACATTCCTGGGGTCAGATACATCACATGATCACACTGGCAGAACCACAGGCACATAGACACAGGCAACAGAGCATGCACAATGTCGGCACTAGTACAGTGTATATCCACCTTTCGCAGCAATGCAGGCTGCTATTCTCCCATGGAGACGATCGTAGAGATGCTGGATGTAGTCCTGTGGAACGGCTTGCCATGCCATTTCCACCTGGCGCCTCAGTTGGACCAGCGTTCGTGCTGGACGTGCAGACCGCGTGAGACGACGCTTCATCCAGTCCCAAACATGCTCAATGGGGGACAGATCCGGAGATCTTGCTGGCCAGGGTAGTTGACTTACACCTTCTAGAGCACGTTGGGTGGCACGGGATACATGCGGACGTGCATTGTCCTGTTGGAACAGCAAGTTCCCTTGCCGGTCTAGGAATGGTAGAACGATGGGTTCGATGACGGTTTGGATGTACCGTGCACTATTCAGTGTCCCCTCGACGATCACCAGTGGTGTACGGCCAGTGTAGGAGATCGCTCCCCACACCATGATGCCGGGTGTTGGCCCTGTGTGCCTCGGTCGTATGCAGTCCTGATTGTGGCGCTCACCTGCACGGCGCCAAACACGCATACGAACATCATTGGCACCGAGGCAGAAGCGACTCTCATCGCTGAAGACGACACGTCTCCATTCGTCCCTCCATTCACGCCTGTCGCGACACCACTGGAGGCGGGCTGCACGATGTTGGGGCGTGAGCGGAAGACGGCCTAACGGTGTGCGGGACCGTAGCCCAGCTTCATGGAGACGGTTGCGAATGGTCCTCGCCGATACCCCAGGAGCAACAGTGTCCCTAATTTGCTGGGAAGTGGCGGTGCGGTCCCCTACGGCACTGCGTAGGATTCTACGGTCTCGGCGTGCATCCGTGCGTCGCTGCGGTCCGGTCCCAGGTCGACGGGCACGTGAACCTTCCGCCGACCACTGGCGACAACATCGATGTACTGTGGAGACCTCACGCCCCACGTGTTGAGCAATTCGGCGGTACGTCCACCCGGCCTCCCGCATGCCCACTATACGCCCTCGCTCAAGTCCGTCAACTGCACATACGGTTCACGTCCACGCTGTCGCGGCATGCTACCAGTGTTAAAGACTGCGATGGAGCTCCGTATGCAACGGCAAACTGGCTGACACTGACGGCGGCGGTGCACAAATGCTGCGCAGCTAGCGCCATTCGACGGCCAACACCGCGGTTCCTGGTGTGTCCGCTGTGCCGTGCGTGTGATCATTGCTTGTACAGCCCTCTCGCAGTGTCCGGAGCAAGTATGGTGGGTCTGACACACCGGTGTCAATGTGTTCTTTTTTCCATTTCCAGAAGTGTAGTTATGGTATTATTATTATTATTATTATTATTGCTATTATTTTGTAGATATTTTGAGTGGTGGATGTGCTCTATTCATTTTAAAATAATGTTGAGTTATTACTATCTTCTTATTAATCTTGTGTTGGAAAACAAGGGGGAGGCATTTTACGTTGGGTGTTGGAAACGAGACCTTAGTGGGAGATGCTCTAGGCATGAAATCAATTTGACAGAAATATTAACGAGTGTATCAGTTGTCAGCTGTTATTTGATGAGTAAAGTGGTATCCAAAGGGGGATCACTTGTGAGAAATTATGTTAACATATTAAACAAATCATGTCAAATGAAAAGGACATTACTATTTTACCGAATTCTTTAACCTATTTTTTTTCTATTGAGCAAAGAGCAGTACACTAGGAAGCATTATCTAGTGCTATTGTAGAGCTAGTTTGATATAGACGTTGCGTGAGAGTAAGGAAGACTGAGAGGAGGAAACTATTCGTGGTGGAAAGACAGACATATATAAGCATGTGAATTAGTAGTTTGTTGTACTCACAGAACTGTAATAGTTTTGTGGTACTCACAGTTACGCACACGAGGACCTCTCGTTCCGCAGCTGCTCACGCTAACCACGGGACCGCGGCGCTCCTGAGGTCACACTATCCTTGATGTTGCCTATCTTGCCATGGACTACTCAGCTAGTATATTTTGCTTATTTTTTTCGTAGTTCCACACAACTTCTTCCTGTTTTCTCGATCGATCTGTGTTCAGTTTTTCAAGGCCTATCCACTGTGCCAACTTATAACTAAATCTGAGCGGGGTGCAATGGGGAGGTTCCCATGTGAGTTTATAGTTTCCGCTGCCTCGGGCACGCGTGCGAATGTCCACGGCTTCCCTCGGCAGCGTGTTCTCCTGTCGCTAACCCTCTGGGGTGCTGCCCTCTGTGACATTGAGAGGAAGATGGTGTCCTGCTACGAATTCTGCCGATGCAATTTCAACAATGTGAGCAGGATTATTTACAGACGCACCAGTCGTGGCTGGTTTCACAGATGTGCTCGAAGAACTTGCCTGGCTTTTAGATGGCAGCATCTTCATGTTTTAGACATGATTTTCACTTTTAAATTTTTTTTGTAACACATCCCAATTCAGGCACAAAAGTTAGTTTACAGATTCTGTATCTAGCCCTCGCTGAGTTGGATTCATCAGCGCACAACCGACCTTTACTTCACCATTAGTTTCCCAGACTTATTTATAGTTTTGTTATCGCCTCTTACATTTAAACGTGCCCGCTGTTGATTTCTTATGAGTACTAAGACAAATATCTCTGTCTTCTGTTTCTCCTGACAAAATTTTGCACTACTGTCTCGAAACCTGGCAGAAGATCCAAAGCGATTCTGGACGTATGTGAAGTATGTTAGCGGCAAGAAACAATCAATGCCTTCTCTACACGATAGCAATGGAGATACTATCGAAGACAGTGCTGCCAAAGCAGCGTTACTAAACACAGTCTTCCGAAATGTCTTCACAAAGAAGACGAAGTAACGTAGAAGTAAATATCCTCGGGAGTAGTGAAGCAACTTAAATCACTCAATAAAAGCAAGTCATCTCGTCCAGACCGTATGCCAGTTAGGTTCCTTTCGAAGTACACTGATGCATTAGCACCATACTTAACAATCATATACAACCGTTCGCTCGACGAAAGATCCGTACCCAAAGACTGGAAAGTTGCACAGGTCACACCAATATTCAAGAAAGGTAGTACGAGTAATCCACTAAATTACAGGCCCATATCGTTAACGTCGATATGCAGCAAGATTTTAGAACGTATATTGTGTTCGAACATTATGAATTACCTCGAAGAAAGCTGTCTATTGACACACAGTCAACATTGGTTTAGAAGACATCGTTCCTCTGAAACACAACTAGCTCTTTATTCGCATGAAGTGTCGAGTGCTATTGACAAGGGATTTCAGATCGATTCCGTATTTCTGGATTTCCGGAAAGCTTTTGACACTGTACCACACAAGCAGGTCGTAGTGAAATTCGTGCTTATGGAATATCGTCTCAGTTATGTGACTGTATCTGTGATTTCCTGTCAGAGAGGTCACAGTTAGTTGTAATTGACGGAAAGTGATAGAGTAAAACAGAAGTGATTTCTTGCGTTCCCCAAGGTAGTGTTATAGGCCCTTTGCTGTTCCTTATCTATATAAACGATTTGGCAGACAATCTGAGCAGCCGTCTTCGGTTCTTTGCAGATGACGCTGTCGTTTATCGACTAATAGTCATCAGAAGATCAAAACAAACCGCAAAACGATTTAGAAGAAATATCGGAATGGTGCGAAAAGTGGCAGTTGACCTTAAATAACGAAAAGTGTGAGGTCATCCACATGAGTGCTAAAAGAAACGCTTTAAACTTCGGTTACATGACAAATCAGTCTAATCTAAAAGCCGCAAACTCAAGTAAATATGTAGGTATTACAGTTACGAACAATTTAAACTGGAAGGAACAGACAGAAAATGTTGTGGGGAAGGCTAACCAAAGACTGCGTTTTACTGGCAGGACACTTAGAAAATGTAACAGGCCTACTAAGGAGAATGCCTACACTACGCTTGTCCGTCCACTTTTGGAATACCGTTGCGCGGTGTGGGATCCTTACCAGATAGGACTGACTGAGTACATCGAAAAAGTTCAAAGAAAGGCAGCACGTTTTGTATTACCGCGAAAGTGTCACTGAAATGATAAAGAATTTAGGATGGACATCATTAAAAGAAAGTCGTTTTTCGTTGCGACGGAATCTTTTCACGAAATTACAATCACCAACTTTCTCCTCAGAATGCGAGAATATTTTGTTGACGCCGACCTACATAGGGAGGAACGATCGCCAAGATAGAATAAGGGAAATCAGAGCTCGTACGGAAAGATCTAGGTGTTCATTCTTTTCGCGCGCTATACGAGATTGGAATAACAGAGAATTGTGAAGGTAGTTCGATGAACCCTCTGCCAGGCACTTAAATGTGATTCGAGAGTATCCACGTAGATGTAGATGTACTTTACACCTTATAATTCGCTGACTGCCCTCATCTGAGCCAACAACTTAACTGTAACCGATTTCACGTATGTACAAGCACCGCATAGGATGCAAAGCAGTCAATACGGTGATTCACCTCGGGGAATCACCTACGAAGACGGGATGATGCAGCGAAGTGACTGGGGAATCCCACGGCATGCAGGCTGCTCGAAATCGTATTTGTGAAATAAATTGTCAGAAATTAAACAAACCGTAAAATTAAAAGAATAAAAAAGACGAAATCTTAACGACAGTAAGCGTTTCAAAAGCTCGAACAATAGACGTGCGATCCGAATCAGGACCGTACGTTCGTGCACCGTCGTAAGCTCTCGTACCCTCACGATGCGGATGGTAAGGTTGGCAACCCTGACGTGTGCAGACCGGCAGACCCTGACACGGCGACCGGCGAGCCGAACTGGTGACGTCATCCGCGGCGTACAGTCGCTGCCTCGCCGAGTGCAGCTTGGGCGCTGTGTAGTTGCGTGGGAGGCGCAGGAGGGGGGGGGGGGGCGGACGTGGCAGCGGGGTCGTGGCACGGACGCCCAGCACGCAGGACCATCAGAAGTCAGCCGCTGGCGCGCGCCGACAGCTTAGGTCAGTTCGACTGACCGCCTATTACCAAATACACACAGTAGGGCACCAGCTTAACGCTGAAAGTGGATCAGAGACAGCGACTTACGTCCGCCTGCCTTGCGCAACCTTCCTACCTTCCTTCCTTCCTCTCGTTGCCGCCTTAAAATTAGCTTCGTCTCAAAACACAGCGGTATTTACATAATTTTACCTCACAAAGATGCCAACGTAGTGCAGTTGCGACAGCATTCAAAAACACTCTACTGTTCAACGACTGAGGACAAGTGAAGGTCAATAGCTTACGAGAAGTTTATGCTTGGTACAACGATAAGAGTGACTGCTACGCTTACGGTGTTAGAAAATGCACAGTAATTCTCATTTCACAATCTGTTTTATTTATTTATTTATTTATTTATTTATTTATCGTTGCGTGGGACCAAATTAAGGAGAGGTCTCCATGGCCATGGAACGAGTCAATGCATGAAATTATAACACGACAGTAGAAACAGATAAAATGAAATACGAGAAATGTATTCAGGCGACAATTCGTAACTTTAAATAAAGAAAATCAACAATGTCACATTGGAATTTGCTTAATTTTTCAGCTCTTCCAGGAGCTCCTCGACAGAATAGAAGGAGTGAGCCATGAGGAAGCTCTTCAGTTTAGACTTAAAAGCGTTTGGGCTGCTCTTGAGATTTTCGAGTTCTTGTGGTAACTTATTGAAAATGGATGCAGCAGAATACTGCACTCCTTTTTTGCACAAGAGTCAAGGAAGTGCATTCCACATGCAGGTTTGATTTCTGCCTAGTATTAACCGAGTGAAAGCTGCCAACTCTTGGGAATAAGCTAATATTGCTAACAACAAACGTCATTAAAGAAAATATATACTGTGAGGGCAATGTCAGAATTCCCAGACTATTGAATAGGGGTCGACAAGAGGTTCTCGAACTTACACCACATATAGCTCGAACAGCCCGTATTTGAGCCAAAAATACCCTTTTTGAATCAGGAGAATTACCCCAAAAAAATAATACCATACGACATAATCGTATGAAAATATGCGAAGTAGACTACTTTTTGTGTCGAACTGTCACTTATTTCAGATACTGTTCTAATGGTAAATAAAGCAGCATTTAGTTTCTGAACAAGATCCTGGACATGGGCTTTCCACAACAGCTTACTATCTATCCGAACGCCTAGGAACTTGAACTGTTCCGTCTCGCTTATAATATGCCCATTCTGTCTCATCAAAATATCGGTTCTTGTTGAATTGTGAGTTAGAAACTGTAAAAACTGAGTCTTACTGTGATTTCGCATCAAATTATTTTCCACAAGCCAGGAACGTATTTCATGAACTACATTATTTGATAATGTTTCAATATTACACACAAGATGCTTCACTACCAAGCTGGTGTCATCAGCAAACAGATGGCCCATTTTGAATATTGGATAAATTTTCAAGTGCCAAGATCGCTAAAATCATTTACTCGCGTAGATGACCTGTTTCGGAAATTCTCTGCTGCTATCTTCGGGTCTACGTTTACATCTTTACATAATCTCCTCCTTTAGTACAATAAGTGTGGCTATACGACGAACTGTATTGAAAGAGATTATGTAATGATGTAAACGTCGATTCGAAAGCAGCAGAGAATTCTTGAAACGAGTCACTATGTGAGTAAACAATTTTAGGCGCCTTCACAGGACTACAGATGGCCCCCACGCTGACAGTGTCAGGACTACTTAATTACATTAGTTCACTGAAAAAGTTTGTAGTGACTCATATATCTCAGAACATAGTTATACGCGTATCAAAACACTATCTCATTTGCGTGCTTTCATTTGCCAAAAAATTCGTTTCGGTATCTAGAACCGTTTGAGATCTGAAGAATCGCATGAGTATTTCACTTCCACTGTTTGCGCAGGAGACCGGAAGTGATGACACTACGTACAATCCCATCTCTCGACGTTGGCGACAGATCTCAGATTTGAAGAGAACTCCAGCAAGGGAGAGTCAAGTGCTGCTGTGATTTCCCTTCCCCCCGCTCCCAACGCCAGAAGAGTAGAACTAGGAGAAAAGTTCTGTACCCAAGCGCACTTTAATCTCATATATTGTCTCTCTTCAGTGCCTTCTATGCTCTGAATGCTTCTGCAGCTGTAGCTCTTAGCGTACGGAAGATATTTCGAGGCCTATGCCGCTCCTTTTTGGGGAAAGTCATTTCGTTGCTGTACCTTGTGTATGTGTTACCGGCCAAACCCGGTTTTGGGTTAAACTAGTTTCGCCTAGGGCAACTCGTTCATCCTGATACCGATAGGATAAAACAGTTTAGCCTAGGTCGAATCGGTTTATGCTAGTTAACATTTACGTGCTTTAGGATAAGCTGGTACGCCCTAGTCTGAACTAATTTTGCCTAGTCGGAACGCATGTCGCTGCCTGTACGAACGGGGGGGAATCCCCGGACCACACACACACACACACACACACACACACACACACACACACACACACAAACGTGACTGGCCCCTCGCGCCACTCAACCGCTCTTCGCTCTCACTGTTCTTTGTTTTGAACGGTATTTTGCATCGACGAATGCACGTGTTAAGTCGCTGGTTGCGTTTAAAAGGTTTTACTATAATCCCAGTGCAATTGTGAGGCGTTTCGTCATGGGTGAGCCTTCGCGTAGCAGACAAGCCAATCAAAAGCTGCGGAGAAAAGTTTCTGGAGGAAATTTTGCAGAATGCTCTTCTCATTATGTGTTAGCAGTAGACGAATATGCGGATTTGGTTAAACTAGTAGAAGACGCGGAGAAGAAGGGAAAGAGAACAAGAACGAGGGCAAGGCTTTGAAATGCAGTCGCATAAAAATCTGTAAAAACGCACAAATGCGGTTGTAAGAAAAACAAAGTACTCGGCAATTCCAAGTGCCACCAAAGTAAACCTTGCAAAAATAAGTAAGCAAGCAAATTGCAGATAAGGTGATTCATGTGGCTGGATATGTGTAAGTTGATCTAGTGATAGAGGTCTGAAATTACTGATTAGTTAATTAACATCTTTAATGAATCATGTTGACTATTTTATTTCCATTCCTTTATTCAGTTTACTTTGAAAAGCTTACAGAACATACAAACTATATGAAATTAGTTCAGACTAGGACGTACCAGTTTATCCTAGAGCGTGTAAATTCTAACTAGGATAAACCAAATCGACCTAGGCTAAACTGTTTTATCCTATCGGTAACAGGATGAATGAGTTTTACCTAGGCGAAACTAGTTCATTCTAATCTGGCTTGGCCGGTAACATGTGCAGCTTACACCGGGAATAGCATCTAACAAACCTTTCGTGATAATTTCTGTAAGAGAAAGTACCGTGTGTTTGTCATGCAGTACCGGCCACAAGATTGCCTTTCAGTACTGGCCACGAGCAGTTTCAATTTTTAAATTATATCTTCTTCTTACTTCTTTTCAGACTGAAATGGCGAAAAATGACAAAGTAGATGGAAAATGGAAAGAAGAATGCACGAAAATGGCTGCGAGCAAGATTACGTCTAACATAGGGTGACCAAACGTCCCGGAAAATCGGGATTGTCCCGGTTTTCATCCCTGTGTTCCGGTGTCCCGAAAATTTGTTTCGGGACGCTCAAAAGTCCCGGAATTCAGTTTTTAAATACTTTTCGTGAAACTTTCTCAAATTTTTGGTATTTCGCTATATTAAAGGAAATAAAACACAAGAAATTAATATACTTTACCATATTTGTCTAAAACCTCCATTGTCCCATACTAGTAATCACAGTATCAGAATTGATACACTCAGGCAATAATTTACTTTGAGCGGTACTTCGGCCAACAAGTAGTGAGTTGTATTATTGTAACAGAGCTATGGAACCGTCCGATTGTCGCGCCACTTACTCACACACCCATTGTCGGAACAGTGTAGTAGTTGATGGTTTGTCAGACAAATTGCAATAGTTTTTTCTCATATTAGTGGTATTATTGCTGCAGTACTGTGAAACGCAATGCCGAAACGTGCCTGCAAGTTCAGTGACTGTTATTCCAAGGAATGGAATTTCATTAAGAAAGGTCGTTTTGATTACGAAGCAGAGTGTTCCGTAAGTAACTGTTTTATTAGTATAAGTCAAAGTGGACGTTCCGACATAGTTGATCACATCAGGTCAAAGAAACACATTAACAGATACAGTGCACCGAGCTGCAGTAAAACTCTACAAAATTATTTTGTGAAACATCAGTCAAGTGAAGAGACGAAAGTTCGAGCAGCCGAGCTTACACTACCCTACCACACGGTAAAACATCACCAAACTTATATATCTAGTGACTGTACTAATAAACTTAACAGCATTATGTTTGACGATTCTTCCATTGCAAAAAAGTTTAGTTCAGCAAGAACTGAAGTGTCAGCCTTAGTGAAAGGAGTTATTGCTCTCCAGAGTGTAAAGGAAAGCCTTGAATACATCAAAAAGTCTTCTTTCTACGGGATATCCACTGGTGCCAGCAATCATAAGGCCACTAAAATATTTCCGTTTGTTGTTCAGCTTTTCGATATTAATCAGGGAATTCAGACCAAACTTTTGAAGGTGAGTTCCCTACCTAATGAAACATCTGACGAAATTTCAAGACTTTGTACGAATACTATCGAAATGGTTGATCTTGAGAAAAATAAACGTGTGGCATTTTGTGGAGACAACACCAACAGAAACTTTGGTGGTTTAAAAAGACAAGGCAAATGCAACGTATTTATCAAATTAAAGGCAACACTGCATGAAAACATTGAAGGCATAGGGTGCCCTGCACATGTTTCACACAATAGCGTGCAGACATCTGCTGACAGTTTAAGCTGTGATGTTCAAACTACCGTCATGAAGGTATACTCACTCTGTTAGAATAGAGAGGCTTAAGGAGTTCTGTGATTATGTGGGAACTGAATATATGAATGTAATGTGTCGCTTGAAAACTCGCTGGTTATCACTGTTTCCAGCAGTTGAAAGAGTAATCCGCCTGTTTGAATCGTTAAAAGATTTTTTCCTAAATGAAGACAAAGCCCCCAAAATATTGGTTCAGTTTTTCAGTACTCCTTTAAGTGAAGCAATGGTTCATTCACAGTCAGCTTAGCACTTTGCAGCATGGGATAAAGGAAATTGAGGGAAGCACGAAAAGTGTAATAGAGGTAAATGATGTTTTGAAAAATACTCTGGAAACTGTTACTAAGAGGAGCGAACAGCAGTTCATTTCTTTTAATGTTAAATCTGTCCTTAAAAGAGCAGAAGTATCAGAAGCAGCGGAAAGGAGTTTTAGAGAAGAAGTTAACAAGTTTTATGACACTTGTGTAGAATATCTCAGCAAGTGCAGCGCCTCATATTTACCCTCATCGCCGGTGTTTGATTGGATGTTACTGAAGAGAGTGCCAAAATGGGAAAGTGTTGAAGAGACAGTTTCTTATTTGAAATCGATGAGTCCAGTCTCTTTGATCAGTTCGGCATATTGACAAATTCTGTTGAAGTAAGTCTTCACAAGTGGAATGACGAAAAAAAAAAAAAACACCATTGCAATGTCATGAGAAGTGGGTGAGTTTTTTTAAAAGCTGTGACTGTCTTCAGCATTACTCTGAGTTGGTAATAATTGCGAGGTATTTATTTGCAATCCCAGCCCATAATGCCAATGTGGAAAGAATATTTTCGTTCATTAATATCCAGTGGACTGATGAAAGAAACAGAATGGAGGTGGACTCTCTTGAAGCAATCCTGCAGATCCTGTACAACTACAAAATGGATTGTGCCGAGTTTTATCACTGTGTCTCGAAGAACAAAGACATGATCAAGAAGGCTGGAGGCAGTGAAAAATACCCTTTCCTCCAAGGACAGTCAATTCCATCTACAAGTGCTCAGTAATATTAAAGCTCATGCTAATATTAATTGATTAAAAGTCGAAGGGCTGTAAAATTTTGTAAAATCGTTATACATTTCTTTATTACTGTATACGTTTATTAAACGTCATTAATTATACAGATCATCTAGATTATATCGGTCTTTTGTATCCTCTTATTAGTTATAGTAATCGGGTTAACAAAATGTATCAACAAAACATTAATATTTAAAATTAAGAAACCTGTGTACATGTGGAATGAGGTGTCCATTGGCACCCGGGTGAATGTGTCCCGGTTTTCACCGAAAATAATTTGGTCACCCTAGTCTAACAAGATAACTGCGAGTCAAACTGCTGAAGCGGTTTTAAGAATTAGAAAAGAAACCGAAGAGGATAGAAGAGAAGAGAGTGAAAGCAGGAAAAATAGTCCGACAGGTAGCTGAAGAAAGCTGAACTTAAATCCGGTGTTTTCTGATAGAATACATTCAAAGGGTGGGCTTGGAAGGTAAAATGCAAGGCGGCGAAGAAAACTGAAATTTACTGGAAATAATGAGAGAATAAAAAGTGCATCGTGTGTGCCTCTGGAGTCATTTCAGGCAGACCGGGTGCGGAGTGCCACACGCAGACGTTGCCGGCTGGATGTGTCCGTCATGAGAATATGTGAGGTCCGTAAAACAATGAGCTTTGCAATGGAGAACTGGGCTGAAACAGCAACAATAACTTCCCACGATCATTATTCAATATGATTGTGGCAAGTTATTGTTGCAGTTTCAGCCCAGTTCACCATTGCAAAGCTTTCACTTTGGACAAGCCTTGCAGTTGTAGCTCTTTTACTTTTGATATAATTAAGTACTATAGATAAAAAATAAAAATCATTACCCTGTGCTATTCATAGAACATGTATTGAGCCAAGAGAATACTAATATTACGATTAACCACCACACCAGTTAAGCCAAAAAACTGAACGCAGTCCATATTGCACAGCTGTGCACCATATTGTCTGATCAGCGGTGTACCGATGCTGACTGTGGTGTACAGACGGCAGCAGAGCCAGGGTGGGGAAGGTGTAGGCACATTTATTTGGTCCAAGCCTTGTTGACACAAATTTATTATCTAACAATAATTGGTCGTACATCCAAGGTTAATACAAATTTTAGCAATACAAATTTTTTTTAAACCTTCTCTAGAAGAACATGCAGCCCCAGTCTGAAACATTACATAAAGGTACTGTTAGTAAAGGGTATATTATATCGTACAATAGTGCAACTTGTACAAATAATAACAATTGCACCAGAAAAATATTGAACTTGTGATTTGTACTACATGTAAATCAAACCTTAAAAAAAAATCCAATATGGCAAGAGTGCAACAAATTCCCTACTGCCCGAAAAAAAAAAAAAAAGACTTACGAAATCTTAAGGATTCGACATTCACCTTGGGTGCATAACACATAGTTTTATGAGTCTGGCAGACTGGTTTGTTGTTTGTAATTCCCTCGACGTTTAGGCTTAACAATCGTCAGGACTTGCTCTGAGAAGTGCCCATTTGCTAACTCCTTCCGAGGTTTCCAGTGGTGGAAGGATTGGGCGTTTACGTTTCCAGGGGACTGGAGCGCTGGACCGCTGGGCTGGTGCTGCTGCTGGAACACCTAACGCACCGAAGGGCGGCACTCGAGACCAGTTCCGCCGAAGATCGTAAATTTCGTGTATATTGATTAGTCTTTATCGTTGTTCGTAACTTAATTCAGAGCTAATACAAACTAAACTCTTACTTTGCGCCATTTTTAATGAACATTCAATCCGTTTCGCCACCACTGTTAACACTATCTTTTGATGTCATTAAACTCTATGTGTGTATCCTATGGGTTGCAAAGCTTAGGTTAAAAATTCGTGTATTCGTGTTCCACGAGGCACCCGCTTTTCGGCGCTGCAATTGTGGCGTGTTTACGAATGCAGCAAGTCGGTATGCCATCTATCGGCGACAATGAGCAACAGAGCGTTCGGGAGCATCACACATATTCACCTCATTTCTAATTTAGAACTTTCACAGCAAACTCTTATGGGAAATAAATACCTGCTTCGTAAAAACAAATGTTTACTTATATTTTTTTACTAATAAAATTGCGGTACGCGCCCATTTCTGTAGCGAGAGTGTTTTACACCCAGCAACAAGTGTGGTAATGTATTCTACATATTCGGCCAATTGATAATAAGCTGATGGACTTCTCTTCATTTGCAGGCAGCTTTAGTGACATGACTTTAAATTAATTTTTGAAAGGCGTGTTTGATGAATTCACGCCTTGTGTTGTGGCAAAGCTGTGTCATAGGTTGGCGGCAATGTGCTCTTACATGACACCAACACGTAGGTTTTGTATGCTAAGCAGGCCCTATGTATTTGCGAGAGTTATTTCTATTTGGCGCTTCTTACATCTTCAGACAGTTGAGAAGTGTTGTACCATTTTCTAGTTTTCCACAGGTCGGGGTGGGCAGTGTGGCGGCCCATCAATTCAGTTCGTTCATCGTCGTCGGCGTGTTACGTCAGTGTTGTAGTGTTGTGTTTGGTGCTGTTCACCAGTGACGTCAACAGCTGTTATTTCAGTCGTGTGCTGGACTTGCACATTGTGTTCCTGTCAACGATCGTTACGTGCTATGCCACCCGTCGCAACTTTTATGCTCCGGCTGTCCTTCGCCATGTGTTTCTTTTAACCTTCACAGTGTGTGGTTTTTTGTGTACAGTTTTTAGATTTTTATCATCATTTTTACTGTCACCCCCTTTTTACGCTATCTTCCATTACGCTTCCCCTTTAATATGTCTGCTTCACCGTTTTTCCTCCTTTATCCTGTTTCAGATGTCTCCGTGTTACGTACTGTCTCTCGGCCGAACAGCGGAGCCTATACTGCTGCCGCTGGCCCCATAGTGGCCGACCGAGCACGAGGCGTAATGCTGCTGAGGCAGTCCAGGAAGAAACGGAGAGAATGTGGCGGGTTCGTCTGTGCACGGGGAAGTCAGCGCTCGTGCAGTCGCACGTCGCACCGGCATTCCGTACACTGCTGTTCGGTTGGCACTTGGGCGTACCCTGCGATGCTATCCGTCCAAAATCCATCGACATCGTGAACTGTTACCTGGCGATTTAGTGAAGCGGAGGGAATTTGCGGTATGGGCGTTTCAAAAGATGGCGGAAGACGACGATTGGTCGAGTAACGTGTTGTGGACCATCGAAGCTCATTTCACTCTCCGAGGGTCTGTCAACGCCCGCAACTGCAGAATTTGGGGTACCGAAAATCCTAGAACTGTCTTGGAAACTCCATTGCACGACGAAAAAGTCACGGTAAAGGTTGGATTTTCCACATCTACCGTTATCGGGCCTTCTTTCTTCGAATGCGTGATTCTGGGTTTGTAACTGCTGCCGTGACGGGTTAGAGGTACGCCGATATGTTACGGAATCGCATCCTACCTGGCCTGGCTAACAAACGCCTGCTGGTACGTACGATGATGGCGCTCCACCTCGTATTGCTAGACGCGTGAAAGATCTCTTGCGCGCGTCGTTTGGTGACGATCGTGTGCTCAGCCGCCTCTTTCGTCATGCTTTGCCTCCCAGGTCCCCAGACCTCAGTCCGAGCGATTATTGGCTTTGGGGTTACCTGAAGTCGCAAGTGTATCGTGATCGACCGACATCTCTAGGGATGCTGAAAGACAACATCCGACGCCAATGCCTCACCATAGCTCCGGACACGATTTACAGTGCTGTTCACAACATTATTCCTCGACTACAGCTATTGTTGAGGAATGATGGTGGATATATTGAGCATTTCCTGTAAAGATCATCTTTGCTTTGTCTTACTTTGTTATGCTAATTATCGCTATTCTGATCAGATGAAGCGCCATCTGTCGGACTTTTTTGAACGTTTGTATTTTTTTGGTTCTAATAAAACCCCGTGTCATTCCAAGCATGTGTGTCAATTTGTACCTCTCTACCTACATTATTCCGTGATTTGTTCAGTTTTCAAATTTATACCGAGTCTTTGATCACCCGGTATATTCGAGTGCTCGTAGTATAGCGCGAATGTGCTTCCCACTGTCTGCGAACGCACGAGAGATCTCGCTTATTCGCTCCGTTGACGGGCCGCCCAGCTGTGAATGCGCTGCCCTCTATCATTCCCGCGGTCCCCTGTCTCACATTGCGCGCCTCCACATCGCTGAGAGACCAACTGTCAGCTCCTGAACAGTTCTCGCAGTTGACGCTCGCCGGCACATCTCGTTACTAAGAGTCACAACTGGCAATCGTAGTGCTTCCTAATTTCCTTTTTCGGTCAGATCGGAGATTCAGTACACTCGCTCGGTGCTGGAAACTCTACCGAGTAGCACAGATCATTTTTACTCTCCTAATTATTTCCTTCCCTGTCCATCCAGTCGTTGAACATTATCTTCAATTCCCACAAATGAAAAAAACTCGTTCTTTGGTTTTATGAGTGTTACCTGTTTACTGTGGTGTTACTGTATTCGAATCTGAAGCAGACTTTGATACGTAATTGATTTAGTTAACAGTTCCAAGAATTCAAATCTTTAATGGTCCCACGATAAATGAATCTCCCGAGTGTGGTACGTTGCATTAAGCTGTGAAGAACCGAGGATAACAGAAGAACTTGCGACCCGCTGGTCGCGATGGTGGTTGGCTGACAGTGAAATCCATGACGTCATATACAGCAGCGAATCAGAAGCGCAGCATCGCCACCAGTGGGTCGCAATACGCTAGTCGAGACGCAAGTAAATAACAGCCGCCATCTTAATTTCAAGGTTTCTGAAGTTGTTGACATATTCGGTGTTTTTCTCGTACTGAAGCCTGCGTATTTGCGTATTGCGAAACTAATGATCCACCGTATTAAAGATCTCTCCAAAAAGTGCCGTTTTTAATTCGTTCTTTCATTTGTGTATGAGGAAGCTAGTATTATTGAGTGATTACTGAAAGATAAATTGTACTTGCACATTCTACAAACGATAAAATTAATGCAATGCTGCCGTTAGTCATATTCTCGTACTGGCTCCTTCAGTGATCTTACATAAAACGCTTGCCAAGTGGTTTTCCGAAAGGAAGTAACAAGGTATAATTCGGTATAATTCCAGACTGACTGTATCCCTTAATAAAAGAAATCGAATATATTATAGTGTCTTATAGTGTATTTGCACGAAACATAACTCCAATATCTGTAATCGAGTAACTTTAATGTTAAAGATCTCACACAACTTTACATTTTCATTACGAACACTCGGCTGTACTGATGGTTATACCACAGGACGCCATTCGCGCCTCATACGAGTCGATGGCATCACGCGTGGAACAAGCTGTGAGGGCCCATCGTGGACCCTGCGCCTATTGGGCAACAGGACAGATGCTGAACCGATGTGACTCAAATACTAATCATTCCTGTACAACATACTCAAACCTGTGAATATGAACATCAAACATTCCTGTACAACATACTCAAACTTGTGAATATGAACATCCTGTCTCTAGTCGTTCGAGGTGTTCTGTTTTTCTTTTTCTGAACGTAAGTGTATGCGGTACGGTTTGGATCCCTTCTGTTATGTCAGACGTCCGTATGTTTCTCTTTGGCAGCGTCTACTCTTTACCAGACACCGTGTGTGGAAAAACGGGGACCAGATATCACCAGCTTTACCACGTATCTTAACCAGCAGTCGATCACTCGTGAAGATTTCCGCCGTAAGCCTGGCAGTGGGCAGTAACGAATGCCGGACATTTGCGACGCCGGACGTTTGCCACACTTGCCGTTTGGCCAAGTAGCTTGAGTAGCGATCCTTCACGTAAGGGACGCCCTTCCTCGTACTACTTCTGTCCGCCTTCAAACCGCCGCCTCCACATCTTACTCGATACAACCAGCACGTAAGGGAGCTGCTTCTTCGACATCTTGGCCAAATACAGAGCTTCTTTTACGAAATCGGAATATTTGTATCTTTTGGGAAACGAAAGCAATACCGACGATTATGTCAGTATGTAATTACCTCAGCCAAGAAAAAGTATAGATCCGTCTGTCTGCACGATAGCTTCCTTTCACGCTTACTGATTGCGATAGAAACAGTCCATCGCCACGGGAGCAACAATAAATGAACGACGTAAAGAGAATGCGAATGTACGCTAATCATTTCTTTTTGATCACTACATTTGTGTCTACTTTAATTACTACAACTGCATGCCCAAAAGACAAAAAGAAAAGAAGAAATGGGTATGTGAATGTTTTAAAAGAAGAACGACATGCTCCATATTAATTTACTCTCTAAAATCCGATATCCTTTGCGGCAAAACATTAGTTAATTAAGTGTAGCGGGACAATGTTCAAAACGTGACTGAAAATACGTTCACTAAATAGAGATAAGAACATCTGTGATTGACACGTCATCTAAAGTCGACGTACAATTTTAAAATGTTAGACATAAGGAAATGAAGTAGTACAGAATGCTATGCTTGTAACGTACGTTGTTGTTCTACATTGTTTAGCTCTGGTATTTACAGGGTCACAGAGAAAGCATCCTAGGTTTTGGAGAGAAAAGCCGTAATTGTAATGGTCTGCACCACAACAGGAACAAGAAGCACAACTTAATGAAAAATAATGTAATGTGTGTTTTAGCTCACAAGCCACATTGAAGCAGATAGTTCCTGTGACTTAACTATGGGCAGAGGCTATATTCGATAACCGGAATAAATTAATAACTGGCTCCTTTTACCGACCCACGGTCTCAGATGAAACAATTGCTGAACAGTTGAAAGAAAACTTGAATCTCATCACAAATAGGTACCCTAGTCGTACAATTATAGTTGGTTGTTCAAATGTGTGAAATCTTATGGGACTTAACTTCTAAGGTCATCAGCCCCTCAGCTTACACACTACTGAACCTAAATTATCCTAAGGACAAACACACACACCCGTGCCCGAGGGAGGACTCGAACCTCCGCCAGTCCATAACTCTAGCGCCCTAGACCGCTCGGCTAATCCCGCGCGGCATTATAGTTGGCAGTGACTTCAATCTACCTTGCGTATGTTGACAAAAATACATTTTCAGACCCTATTGTAGATAGAAAACATTTTCCGTAACTCTTCTAAATGCTTTTTTAAAATTATTTATAACGATTAGTTCACGAGGCCATTCAAATTGTAAATGGTTACGAATACACACTTGACCTCTTAGCCACAAATAATCCTGAGCATCACGACGGATACAGGGATTAGTGAACACACAGCCGTAGCGAGGCTCAATTCCGTAACAAAGAAACTCACCGAAACTAAAGGCGAAATATTATCTATTTATAAAAGCAACTAAAAATTCGGTTATCGTCTTTCTAAGAGAGAGTCTCCAATCCTTCCAAACTATGTAAGCAAAGACAATATGTGGCTTAAGTTCAAAGAAATACTATCAACAGCACTCCAGAGATTCATACCAAATAAATTAATAAGAGACGGAACTGATCCCCCATAGTACACAAAACACGACAGAAAGCTGCTGCAGGAGCACCGTAAAAGGCACGTATAGTTTAGACGAACGGAAAATCTCCAAGATTGACGTAGTTCTTCTGAGGCTCGAAATTTGATGCGGATTTCAATGCGAGATGTATTTAATAGTTTCCACAACTAAACTCTCTCTAGACATGTGGCGGAAAATCCAAAGAGATTCTGGTCCTATGTTAAGTAAACCAGCGGAAAGGCTCAGCACGCGATGGGAAGGAGGAGGAGGAGGAGGAGGGGGGGGGGGGGGGACACAAGCGACCTGACCCTCCGGAGCAGGTAAAATCGTGGCAAATGTCCGCACACCGGCAGTAACGACCCCCTGAAAAACTGCAGCTTTTAAAGTTTGCCGCACGCCGCCTCACCCACTGTGCAGTGCAGTGGAGTGAGTGAGGCGAGGGAGGAGGGGACGGAGGATCCACGATCCTCAGAGGAGGAGTACGGGCTCACACCCGCTCACGAAATGCGAAGGAAGTGTGCAGCGCCCTTTCGAAGCAACCCTCGCGGCGTTTGCCTGCAGCTACTCAGAGAAATCGCCGGAAACTCGAAATCTCGACGGCCAGACACGCATCTGGGGAGTCCAGGCCGCTAACCGCTGCTCCACCTCCCCCCCCCCCCCCCCACTCTCTGTCAGTCAGCATGATGTTTGCGGCGTATCGTTTTGACACGCGTGACGTGCTCGCAACACTGTGCCCCGGCACTCTTTGCTTTGAACATTTTCGCGTTACTGTTCACAAATGCGATGTAAGAGAATGGAACGAATTTCTGTGTCGCTACGGAAGTAGTAAAACGCTAACTCATTTTTAACATCAAACCTGAGGCTATTAAACTGAAGTACATTTGCGCCATTCTTCAACGTGATTGACACGATTAAATTGCACAACGAGAATAATTAACTACATTTCGTACTAACTCCTCAGTTCTTTAGGTTTATACATTTCCATTTGGAGGCTTATATACAGGGTGTACATAAAGTCCGGGAACACTTTGAATTATTTATTGCACAAGAACTAAACATTGTACAAATGTCATACATATTCCATTTTGAAGAGAAACTCTGAAATGCTTTTTTTTTTTTTTTTTTTTTTTTTTTTTTTTTTTTTTTTTTTTTTTTTGCCGCACCGTAGTTTGCCAATTTTCCGATAGTCAGCGCTAGTCGCGAACATGGCGGCTGTGCTACAGAAGGGGACAGGTGTTTCATGAAATGCCCTCCCCGATCACCAGATCTCACTCCGTGCGACTTTTTTCTGTGGGCACACATTAAACATCTGGTGTATGTACCGACTCCACCACGTGATGTAGCAGAGCTCCGGGAGAGAATACGGGAAGCGACTGCCACAGTCGACGATGCCATGCTGGGACGGGTACGGCAAGAATTCGATTACCGTATTGACGTCTGCCAGGTCACTCGTGGTTCGCATATCGAATGTTTGGAAAAAAATAAAAAAATAACTTTCAAAGTTTTTTTTTCAAAATGCAAAGTGTATGACATTTGTACAATTTTTAGTTCTTGTGCAATAAATAATTCAAAGTTTTCCCGAACTTTATGTACACTCTGTATATAAGGCAAACCGGTAGGTCTTTTAGAATAAGATTTCAGGAACAACTTAAATAATCCCCGCCCTGCATTAACAGCGCACTTACGCGAAGATAGGCACATCACAAGCCCTTTAGAACATTTAAAAATACTTCACAAAAAAGAAAAAAGCCATATTTTGAATATATTAGAGGAAGTGGAAATATTTAGACACAAAAAAGAAAACGCACAGTTAACGTTGAATTACCAGTTGGAAGTAAAGATCCACAGCATCCTGGCTAACTTGGATTGTTTGTATGATTAGGGGCTAGCAGGTAATAAAATTCGGTACTATCGTCGCTTGCCAAGGTAGCGTGCCCTGCTGTTATACCGGTAAAACCCGATTCTTTCCACGTTATAATTTTCGTGTTCCGCGACTTATCATGTTTGCAGTGACATTTCTTTATCGCCAATCCGGCCTTTTTTTTAGAAAATTTATCGTCCACTCACTATAAAATATATTTTCTCTTTTCAGATGCAGGCAAATTGTTATGAAAGGGACACATCTCTTTCTACCTTTCGCTCGCCGTAACACTGACGACATTCTCTGAATAGTAACTTTTGATTAGGAGCGATGGATATGCCTATGATCTTTTAACATTGTGAGTATATTTTGACATTCCTGTACTAATTTTAATATATGTAAAAAGTGCTGACGCTGTACTTCGCTTTTTACCACGTAGGCACACCTTATGATTCGGCTTAAAGCCGCGAAACCAGTCCTGTTTTAATGAACAACAATTTTACGAGCTGTGTGCGAAGTTCTCCCTAACATCGTGCCATTCAACAGCTGCCGTTGCGAATGCCGGACATTTGCGACGCCGGACATTCGCCACACTCGCCCCTTCGCCAGGCAGCTTGAGTAGCGATCGCTCAGCTAAGGGACGCCCTTCCTCGTACTACCTCTGTCCGCTTTCAAACCGCCGCCTTCACATCTTACTCGATACAAACAGTACGTAAGGGACCTTCTTCTTCGACAGCTTGGCCAAATACAGAACTTCTTTTCCGAAATCTAAATATTTGTATCTTTTGGGAAACGAAAGCAATTCCGACGATTATGCCAGTATGTAATTAGTTCTGCCAAGTATAAATATAGATCCCTCTTTTCACGCTTACCGATCGCGATAGAAACAGTCCATCGGCACGGGAGCAACAAGAAAGGAAAGGTGTAAAGAGAATGCGAATGTACGCTAATCATTTCTTTTTGAGCACTGCATTTGTGCCTACTTTAATTACTACAACTGCATGCCCAAAAGACAAAAAGAAAAGAAGAAATGGGTATGTGAATGTTTGAAAAGAAGAACGACAAACTCCATATTAATTTACTCTCTAAAATCCGATTCCCTTGCGGCGAAACATTAGTTAATAAAGTGTAGCGGGACAATGTTCAAAACGTGACTGAAAATACGTTCACTAAATAGAGATAAGAACATCTGTGATCGACATGTCATCTAAAGTCGACATTCAATTTTAAAATGTTAGGAATAAGGAAATGAGGTAATACAGAATGCTATGCTTGTAACGGACATTGTTGTTCTACATTGTTTACCTCTGGTATTTACAGGGTCATAGAGAAAGCATCCTAGGTTTTGAAGGGAAAAGCCGTAATTGTGATGATCATCACTACAACAGAAACAAGAAGCACAACTTAAGCAAAAATAATGTAATGTGTGTTCCAGCTGACAAGCGACATTGAAGCAGACAGTTCCTGTGACTTGGTATGGGCAGCGGTTATATTCGACAACCGGAATAAATTAATAAATGCCTGCTTTTGCCGACCCCCTGTCTCAGATGAAACAGTTGCTTAACAGTTCAAACAAAACTTGAATCCCATCACAAATAGGTACCCTACTCATACAATTATAGTTGGTAGTGACTTCAACCTACGTTCCATATCTTGACAAAAATACATTTTCAGACCCTATTCTAGATAGAAAACAACTTCCGTAATTGTTCTAAATGTTTTTTTTTAAATTATTTTTAACAATTACTTCACGAGTCCATTCAAATTGTAAATGGTTACGAAAACACACTCGACCTCTCAGCCACAAATAATCCTGAGCATCACGACGGATACAGGGATCAGTGAACACACAGTCGTAGCGAGGCTCATTTCCTTGAACAAAGAAATTCACCAAAAGTAAACGCGAAATATATCTTTTTATAAAAGCAACTAAGAATTCGATTGACGTCTTTGTAATAGACAGTCTCCAGTCCTTCCAAACTATGTAAGTGAAGACTATATGTGGCTTAAGTTCAAAGAAATAGTATCAAAAGCACTCGAGAGATTCATACCAAATAAATTAATAAGAGACGGAACTGATCCCCCGTGGTAGACAAAACACGACAGAAAGCTGCTGCAGGAGCACCGAAAAAGGCACGTATAATTTAGACGAACGCAAAATCTCCAAGATTGGCGAAGTTTTACCGAGGCTCGATATTTGGTGCGGATTTCAATGAGAGATGCATTTAATGGTTTCCACAACGAATCTCTCTCTAGAAATGTGGCGGAAAATCCAAAGAGATTCCGGTTCTACATTAAGTAAACCAAAGGACAGGCTCAGCAAGCGATGAGGAGGAGGAGGAGGAGGAGGGGGAGACAAGGGACCCAAGCCGGCCGGTGTGGCCGTGCGGTTCTAGGCGCTTCAGTCTGGAATCGCGTGACCGCTACGGTCGCAGGTTCGAATCCTGCCTCGGGCATGGATGTGTGTGCTGTCCTTAGGTTAGTTAGGTTTAAGTAGTTCTAAGTTCTAGGGGACTGATGACCACAGATGTTAAGTCCCATAGTGCTCAGAGCCATTTGAACCATTTTTGAACAAGGGACCCAACCGTTCGGAGCAGGTAAAATCGTGGCAAATGTCCGGCGTGGCAGATGTCCGGACACCGCCGTTGCCCGGAATATAAAATTATCTGAGTGTGTTGTATCGTTATTGGAGTTTTGAGTTTCTTTGGAAATTTGTGGTAAGGTCTTATGGGACTAAACTGCTGAGTTCATCGGTCCCTAAGCGCACACACTGCTTAATCTAACTTAAAAGTGGTAGAAGCAACGGGAGTAGCTCTCTCACACGTGCACACCCACGGTATCTTATACGGTAAATCATTTACCGGAATAATTTGTGCCGTATCTTAATCCTACTATTTAAATCTTGTAACGGAAAATAAACGTTTTGTAGATATTTTGACAAAATTTGGCAGGAGAATAGCACATTCCGCCACAATTTGCGGAAAAATGTGAAACGAAAGTGCGATCACGTGACGCATCAAACAAAATACTTGGAAACAGTACTTCAGGGCTCCACAGTGGTTGTTTATATTTCTTAAAATTTTTTACCAAATCTGCAAATGCTATAAACATGTCTCTGACGTTCTTCAAGCGATCTCAAGTCGTAGGGTGAGTATTGCCACGCATGTTGCTGTATTTCTGTAATTCCAAACATCTTTCACAACATCGACTTCTGCCAGTTTTCCCATTCCTCGGTAAATAATTCGTACTAGTATTTTTAAACTGTGACTTATTAAAGTGGCTGTTTGGAGCTGGAACTCTTGTTGCTCCCCCACGATCCACGGTTCGCGTGCCTCTACGGCCTCGGTGGAGGGCCAGCCAAGTGTGTGCTCCCTGAGGAACCGCAGGGGCAGCAGTCCGGGTGACCGACTGATCCGGCTTTGTGGACGTAAGCTAACACTGCCTTGACGTACTGAAAGCGAAGTGGTACTACAGCCCTAATTTTTCCCAAGGTGCATGCAGCTCTGCTGTATAGTTAGATGAAGACGGCACCTACTCAGGTAGAATATTCCACAGGTGCACTGATCCTAAGGAGTATGTAGTCTCCAGGGGAAACAAATCTGCCATTCGACAGATCGTCGTGTGGAACGATAGATCCCTTAATTGTGCAGGTATGTTAGAGGAGGAGGAGAGTAGTGTTTAACGTCCCGTCGGCAACGACGTCATTAGAGACGGAGCGCAAGCTCGGGTGAGGCAAGGATGGGGAAGGAAATCGGCCGTGCCCTTTCAAAGAAACCACCCCGGCATTTGCCTGAAGCGATTTAGGGAAATGACGCAGGTATGTTAGAAAATTAAAAAAAAAAGGGGGGGCAAATGGATAGGCTGAAGTTCGATACGATGGTGATTAGTGAAGTATTATTTGATTTAGACATTTTTTATAAAACTGAATAGAGAATAGTATTGTTGAGTTTATATGCGACTTTCTTTTTTTATTTAGGGGAGTCATTCGTGGGTAGTGAGGTTTCAGTTCTATAATACAGTACTGACAGACAAATAGACCAACTTTCAGAATCATAGTGACAGTGTGGTAACAACTTACAAAAATACTTCCCGCTCAACTGCATTTCACAGGTGCCTGTTAGGATTCATTTCTGGGTTTTTTGCAATGGTGAAACTGTGGCGAAGGTGTTCTGTGGGACATCCGGAACACCTGCCTCCTCCAGGACCACAGTGTCGTGTGCACGGGGGAGTGGGTAGGAGAATCCGTGTGCGGGGTACTGTCTTCTTTTATTCTTCGATCCTAACATATGTCTCTGTGCTTCCTTTTCTTACTTCTCCCTCAGGAGTACCAAATCAATCCCCGTCTGTCGTACGCAAAGTTCCTATCGCAGGATCCCTTCCTTCTCTTTACACTCCATCTACTTGAAGTTACGACAGCACGATTGCACTGGAGAGTCTTTCACTCGCGACAACGACAGCAGAATGTCAGAATTTTGTGGAGCGTCAATCACGTGACTCGTTAGTCGTGCCACATGTTGTAGGGGAGGAGGGTTCGTGGAGGACAAAGAGGGCTACGGAAACTGATGGTGTGCTAACACGGGTAACAGAGCGAGAGATAATACAGGATGATTCAAAAAGAATACCACAACTTTAGGAATTTAAAACTCTGCAACGACAAAAGGCAGAGCTAAGCACTATCTGTCGGCGAATTAAGGGAGCTATAAAGTTTCATTTAGTTGTACATTTGTTCGCTTGAGGCGCTGTTGACTAGGCGTCAGCGTCAGTTGATGCTAAGATGGCGACCGCTCAACAGAAAGCTTTTTGTGTTGTTGAGTACGGCAGAAGTGAATCGACGACAGTTGTTCAGCTATATGGGGCACTGAGAATCCGCGGGAAACAACTCAGTATGAACGTGACTCGCCTAAGGTGAACGTTTTCTGTGCCATTTCAGCCAATAAAGTTTTTGTCCCTTTTTCTTCGAAGGTGCTACTGTAACTGGACTACAGTATCTGGAGATGTTAGAGAATTGGCTGTTCCCTCAGCTCGAACAAGAAGCACAACAATTCATATTTCAGCAGGATGGAGCGCCACCACATTGGCACTTATCTGTCCATAACTACCTGAACGTCAACTACCCGAGGCGATGGATCGGCCGCCAGGCAGCCCGTGACAGAGCACTTCATCACTGGCCTCCAAGAAGCCCTGATCTTACCCCCTGCGATTTTTTCTTATGGGGGTATGTTAAGGATATGGTGTTTCGGCCACCTCTCCCAGCCACCATTGACGATTTGAAACGAGAAATAACAACAGCTATCCAAACTGTTACGCCTGATATGCTACAGAGAGTGTGGAACGAGTTGGAGTATCGGGTTGATATTGCTCGAGTGTGTGGAGGGGGCCATATTGAACATCTCTGAACTTGTTTTTGAGTGAAAAAAAAACCTTTTTAAATACTCTTTGTAATGATGTATAACAGAAGGTTATATTATGTTTCTTTCATTAAATACACATTTTTAAAGTTGTGGTATTCTTTTTGAATCACCCTGTATACTAAAGAGTCAACTAGCTAACTAGATGGTGTGTTTACTTATCTTCAACAAGAAGTACGTTATGCAGGACAGCAGTTACCGAGCGAGGTGGCGCAGTGGTCAGCACACTGGACTCCCATTCGGGAGGACGACGGTTCAATCCCGCGTCGGGCCATCCCGATATAGGTTTTCTGTGATTACCATAAACGCACCAGGCAAATGCCTTTCAAAGGGCACAGCCGACTTCCTTCCCCGTCCTTCCCTAATCTGATACGGCTGTTCACCTCGCAGTCAGTTGGCCGTTGTGAACGAGCGGTTCTAGGCGCTTCAGTCTGGAACCGCTCGACCGCCACAGTTGCAGGTTCGAATCCTGCCTCGGGCACGGATGCGTGTGATGTCCTTAGGTTAGTTACGTTTAAGTAGTTCTAAGTTCTAGGGGACTGATGACCTCCAATATTAAGTCCCATAGTGCTCAGAGCCATTTGAACCCTGCTGTCTGGTCTCCTCTCCCAAACAACCCAACCCGACAGGAGTCAGACGTAACGTATGTTCTCGATGAAGGATTTTATACAGAACAGGAGATGAGATGCTAACATTTTCGTACGTTAAAATGAAGTACATTGAATGCACTCAGATCTAGTAGATCTGAGAGAGTGAAAGACAAGAAAATATGTATCAATAAGCAGAAGGAGAATGCACTGGGATGAGAACTATGTCTACTTGGTGGTGTTATACGCGTTATAAACGGGGGTAAAAAGTAAAAAAGAAGTTAAAATGCAGAGGTAGAGAGTAATCAGGTAAAGTCAGTGTAAAATGATTGTAGAGAAACTACTTATTTAAAGTGAATAAAGATAGTAGAAAAGGTCTAGTAACTGTGTTTACTGGGGAAGTTAAGACGTGGCATAGCCAAAATCACAAAATAGGAGCGGAAGAAGAAAAGGATAAATCAAACAATGGAAAATCCAGGATGGAAAAAATGACAGTATTATAAAAAGGATAGACTGCTGTAGGGTGAGCAGCAATCTATTCTTTTCATAATATTGTCAGAAGAAAAGAGCAAGCAGGTCTGTAGGAGGAACGGCCTGTGCCTCGGTCAGGTGAGTCCCCGGGAGAAATGAGCTGTACTGACGTCTGGGGGTGGGAGGGGCGCCAGGCTGGGCGGACCCACGGAAGGGGCGGCCCCTGCCTCTGCCACTGGGGGGGATGACGTGCACCGTGGTTTCTGTGTGTGAAGGGACCACGTCCGTACTGGTACAGAGGTTTGACACAGTATCTGCCCTCACAACAAGTGTAAGCACAATTAATACACAAGTATGAAGTTGTATAGTGACTGACAGTCACAATATGGAAGTTTTCTCCAAATTAGTTATAAAATTTAATAGACTTACCTTATAGCTGAGACAAAGGATAGTTTTGGATAGTTACCTGATACCTGAGACAAAGGATGATTTGGAGCACGGATGTTCCACACAAGTTGACAAGAACATGTACCGAGATTTCACCCTACAGATCATATAGTAGACTTATACCTGACAGCCGACTTCTCAAGTAACAACAGTGTGAGGAAGTGTTGGAAAGTACGTTCAAACTCACACATACACGCACAAACTTATTTCAAATAAAATACAAATGTAATTCTCAAATAATAGATAAAGGAAAAGAAATGTACGTGGTGTACTAAATTAAAATCAATACAACAGCTAATAGCGCACGTACAGAAACCACGGGAAAGAGTTTTAACATTTTGTTTAAATTTAAATCTCGTCAAGAAGATCCGTATACATATCGAAATAATATATCTACCTCTGCAGAAAGATTGGTCATTATGTTACAATTTGCTGGTTAGATAAACCGAATGTAAGGTATACAAGACGAATACTCCTAAGGTAACATTCGTAGCAGAATATGCCTGAAACTAAATAAATGGTTTATCCTTTTCTTAAAATGGTTAAAACTGACAGGACGATACTAAAGATAGTGTTGAGAACTGTAAATGGATGGGACTATAAAAGACTTGTCCCCTGTTATTGACTGTGGAATATTTTCTCCTTGACAAAGGTCAATAAGCACTAAGTAATTGTGTATTTTATAGTTTTATATTAATGCGAATTCATATGTAATGAGCATAGAGTTGTGCTAACAACTTTCCTTTAAAGGGGGTGTCTGCAGTGTTCCCCACGAACCGTGGGCCTCGCTGTCGGCAGGGAGTCTTGCGTACCCCAGCGGTACAGATAGCCGTGCCGTAGGTTCAACCACAACGGAGGGGTATCTGTTGAGAGGCCAGACAAACGTGTGGTTCCTGAAGAGGGACAGCAGCCTTTTCAGTAGTTGCAGGGGCAACGGCCTGCACGATTGCCTGATCTGGCCTCGTAACATCGACCAAAATGGCCTCGCCGTGTCGGTAGTGCGAACAGCTGAAAGCGAGGGGAAACTACGGCCGTAATTTTTCCTGAAGTCGTGCAGCTCTACTGTACGGTTAAATAATGACAGCATCTCCTTCGGTAAAATATTCCGGAGCTAATTGTCTCCCATTTGGGTGTCACAGAACTGCCGTTCTACAGATCGGAGTGTGGAATGTCAGATCCCTTAATCGGGCAGATGGGTTAGAAAATTTAAGAAATGAAATGTTAGATATACTGGGAACTGGTGAAGGTTGGTGGCAGGAGGAACTGGGCTTCTCGTCAGGTGAATATAGGGTTATAAATACGAAGTCAGATAAGGGTACTCCAGGAGTGGGTTTAATAATGAATAAAAAAATAGGAACACGGATAAGCTACTATGAACAGCATAGTGAATGCATTATTGTAACCGAGAAAGACATGAAGCGCACACCCACCACAGAAGAGCAAGTTTATATGCCAACTAGCTCCGTAGATGAGGAGGAGATTGAGGAAATATATGATCGGATAAAAGAAATTATTCACACAGGTATGGGAGACGAAAATTTGATAGTCCTGGGAGACTGGAATTTGATACTAGCAAAAGGAGGAGAAGGAAAAGTAGTGGGTGAATATGGAAGGGGGAAAGGAATGAAGAGGAATCTGTCTGGTAGAATTTTGCACAGAGCATAATTTAATCATAGCTAACACTTGGTTTAAGAATCATGAAAGAAAGTTGTATATGTGGAAGAGACTTGGAGACACTGGAAGGTTTCAGATTGATTATATAATGGTAAGACAGAGATTTCGCGGAACCAGGTTTTAAATCGTAAGACATTTACAGGGACAGATGTGGACTCTGACTACAATTTATTGATAATAAACTGCACATTACAACTGAAAGAAGTAGAGGTTGTAGAGAGTTTCACAGCAAGCATTATGCAACAATTGACAAGAACAGAGGAAAGGAATACAGTAGAAGAAGAATCAGTAGCTACGAGAGATGAAATAGTGAAGGCAGCAGATGGTCAAGTAGGTAAAATGACAAGGGCTAGTAGAAAACCTAGTCTAGCAGAAGAGGTAATTTAATCAATGAACGGAGGAAATATAAAAATGCAATAAATGAAGCAGACAAAAGGGAATACAAGCGTCTAAAAAATGAGATCGACAGGACGTGCAAAATGGCTAAGCAGGGATGGCTACAGGACAAATGTAAGGATGTAGAGGCTTATCTCACTAGGGATAAGATAGATACTGCCTACAGGAAAATTAAAGAGACCTTTGTAGAAAAGAGAGCCACTTGTATGAATATCAAGGGCTCAGATGGAAACCCTGTTCTAAGCAAAGAAGGGAAAGCAGAAAGATGGAACGAGTATATAGAGGGTCTATACAGGGGCGATGTATTTGAGGACAATATTCTGGAAGTGGAAGAGGATGTAGATGAAGATGAAATGGGAGATACGATACTGCGTGAACAGATTGACAGAGCACTGAAAGACCTGAGTCGAAACAAGGCCCCTGGAGTAGACAACATTCCATTGGAACTACTGACAGCCTTGGGAGAGCCAGTCCTGACGAAACTCTACCATCTGGTGAGCAAGATGTATGAGACAGGTGAAATACCCTCGGACTTCAAGAAGAATATAATTATTCCAATCCCAAAGAAAGCAGGTGTTGACAGATGTGAAAATTACCGAACTATCAGTTTAATAAGCCACAGCTGCAAAATACTAACACGAATTCTTTACAGATGAATGGAAATACTGGTAGAAGCTGACCTCGGGGAAGATCAGTTTGGATTCCGCAGAAATGTTGGAACACGTGAGGCAATACTGACCCTACGACTTGTCTTAGAAGAAACATGAAGGAAAGGCAAACCTGCGTTTCTAGCATTTGTAGACTTAGAGAAAGCTTTTGACAATGTTGACTGGAATACTGTCTTTCAAATTCTGAAGGTGGCAGCGGTAAAATGTAGGGAGAAAAAGACTATTTACAATTTGTACAGAAATCAGATGGCAGTTATAAGAGTCGAGGGGCATGAAAGGGAAGCAGTGGTTGGGAAGGGAGTGAGACAGGGTTGTAGCCTCTCCCCGATATTATTCAATCTGTATATTGAGCAAGCAGTAAAGGAAACAAAAGAAAAATTCGGAGAAGGTATTAAAATCCTCGGAGAAGAAATAAAAACTTTGAGGTTCGCCGATGACATTGTAATTCTGTCAGAGACAGCAAACGACTTGGAAGAGCAGTTGAACGGAATGGACAGTGTCTTGAAAGGAGGATATAAGATGAACATCGACGAAAGGAAAACGAGGATAATGGAATGTAGTCGAATGAAGTCGGGTGATGCTGAGGGAAATTAGGAAATGAGACACTTAAAGTAGTAAAGGAGTTTTGGTATTTAGGGAGCAAAATAACTGACGATGGTCGAAGTAGAGAGGATATAAAATGTAGACTGGCAATGGCAAGGAAAGCGTTTCTCAAGAAGATAAATTTGTTAACATCGAGTATAGATTGAAGTGTCAGGAAGTTGTTTCTGAAAGTATTTGTATGGAGTGTAGCCATGTATGGAAGTGAAACATGGACGATAAATACTTTGGACAAGAAGAGAATAGAAGCTTTCGAAATGTGGTGCTACAGAAGAATGCTGAAGATTAGATGGGTAGATCACATTGAATAGAACTGGAGAGAAGTGAAATTTGTGGCACAACTTGACTGGAAGAAGGGATCGATTGGTAGGACACATTCTGAAGGATTAAGGGATCGCCAGTTTAGTACTGGAGGGAAGGTTGGAGGGTGAAGATCATAGAGGGAGACGAAGAGATGAATACAGCAAGCAGATTCAGAAGGCTGTAGGTTGAAGTACTTACGTGGAGATGAAGAGACTTGCACAGGATAGAATAGCATGGAGAGCTGCATCAAACCAGTCTTCGAACTGAAGGAGAAGAAGACGACGACGACAACATCAACGACAACGACGACGACAACAATATCTGTAGTGTTACATGCCATTTAGGCAATCGACAATTGTTACTCCCTATTTATGACGAGGAAAGTTGATTGTGACAAAATATAAAAGTAGTGTTAGGTAGGGAAAAAGTTGTGAAGTACATACTGTGCACAATTTTCTTTCACAGTCGTGCTGAGGTGAAAGAGAGGTGTGCGGTTCGAGGAATCGGCAAGACGCGACGGCGTACGAATGTCCCGACGTGCTGTGTGCGGCGCCTTTTACTTTCGAAATCTCGGTTTGGCGGTGTCTCCACTGTCGAGGAGAAGATATCCTCTCCGAGAACGTAAAAAAGTAATGAACAGAGAGTGCTCTAAAATGCAATGTCACTTCTTCTCAAGCATTTGAGGGAGATGTTGTATTTAATTTATATTGTATCTGCTCCAGTGAGCAGACAGCCAGTGATGGAATGTTGACATCATTTTGTAATTAGAGTAGATATCATTTTTCCTCCCACCAATAACAGCTGCAAAGGACAAGAGTTGAAGTCTTTCCAGGGCAAAGCACGATTCTACGCAGATACAGCTTTGCAGGACCTTCACATAAAGAAGACAATTAACAGTGGCCGAGTTACATTAAAGGTACATTAACACGATATGTCGGGTGACAGATCAAGTGCGAGTGTTCTGCCTCGGCTCGAAACTCGTAAGAACAGGGTGAAAAAAATTTCACCATTCACCCTGCTGTGATCCACCGTGTCACACACACTGTGAGGTGTCTCACAGCACAGTTCGTGGGCAAAGTGACTCCTGAGGTGTCCCACGTGCAATGCGAGAATTTCCGCCACCACCACACCTCGAGGTAGCAGCCGGAAGACAGCGGGCCGTGGCGAAAAGTGTCTCTAGCCGTTCGCGAACTGTGGTCAGCTCCTCCTGCGTCGGCACGCAGCGTGCACACGTCCCACCCGTTCTGGCGAGACCGACCGAAGAAGTAAACCGAAAAAGTAGATAGAATCACAGACAGGCAACTTGCTACCCTCCCGAAATGTCACTGAAGTCTGCCGATGCCTCGATTGGCTACGTAGCTGCCCACTCAGAAGAAATGAAAAATGCACTACAGGTTGCACGAATTTGCACTTACAGATAAAAACGTGAGCTCTAAGCTCTTAAACAGAAAAACACCCTCGAAATTTAAGAAACATACTACAAGGAAAACACGGGAAAAGATAAGTACGTAACTTGCCACTCTGAAGATATGTATCAGGTGACAGCTGGGGCCTGACTAATTGGAATACTAAACGAACAGATATTTGTTCTAGGAACGAGAGTACACGTTAGTGAAGAAATGCCTAACCGATGGCCCTAAGGAGTCTACGTGTCCTGCAGCTGAAGAGGTGACAGCTGCACACTTTTGATACTGTTTTACTTGTCTGAGTCTTTTAGTGTTGCCGGTTTACAGTACTGTCGGAACTGTGTCTCTCGGTCGTCGGGCACGTACGTACGCTCTGCGCGAGGTGCTCTCGGCACAAAACTCGGAATGCGAAAGGTCGTACAACTTCGACGGTACCCGAACTGCAGTCACAAGTGTCGAAAGGACGTGACGAAAAGAAGTCGGTAATTGAGACGAGGCTGTTATCTGTACTCCAATGTTAATGACTGTACCAGTTGTGATAAACCTTTTGCATTTCTTTTACGTTTTCGTCTTCTTTAAAAGCAAAGAGAAAAGATGAAGCGGTAGCCCATCGTAGAGCCTATGCCTACCATCAGGTATGTTTGATTTTCAGTTGTTAAAAAACGGAGGAGATTTTGTTTGTACCAGTATGAGGAAGGGAGGATTCGCGTTCAGCTAGTGAACGAGTGAGAATCACGCCATTTTTAGCGAGTAATTGCAGACCGCCATTTTGGGGTCGCTACGAATAAGTGAGGAGTACGTTTTTCATATGTGCGCCGTTTAGAAAATACAGTATTGTTTTATTAACAGAAAGGTCGTGTGAGTTGTTATTTCAAATAGTACGATAATTACAAGAACTGAAGCCCACCCGTGTACTTTGGAAAATTACGAAGATCCGATAAGCTTAATAGGAACTCGGTCAAGACTTCAAAGGCGAACACGGCGACCAAACGTAGCATTATAAAGAAGGGTAAGCACAAATCTGCAGCGGAGAAAGAAACTACTTCGCCCTGCAAAATAATATGAACTAATACGAACTTATTTCCAGGTATAGCTCAGCTTATTGTGCTTGTCATTCGTGCCAAAAAATTAATCTAATTAATTCAATACATTTTAAAAAGCCACACATTTCAACATTTTTTTATCGTCTATTCCATTATTTTATTATATTATACAGTGAGTGGTACAGTAGTAGTACAGGAAAGTGAAGGCGAACTCGGGAGGGAAACTAATGTTCCAGGAGAAATAATAGACAACACTTTGCGAATGGCGTTGTAAGTCTGACAGTGTGATGCTCCCACACTTACTAAGTGAGTCTGCGGTGGAAGATACTACTGCTCTACGGATTATCCCTGTGCTCTTCATCAATCGGAACTGGTAACAAACCTACTCTGTCTACTTGTGAAAATCTGAGGAGACAATCTTACGTGAAATGAGGATAATAGTATCACACGTATTGCAATGTTACTTAGTAGGTAGCTCTCCGTCTTCAGGCCACGAGTGGCCCAGCGGGACCTTCCGACCGCCGTGTCATCCTCAGTGGTGGATGTGTATAGGAGGGGCGTGGGGTCAGCACACCGCTCTCCCGGTCCTTATGATGGTTTTCTTGACCGAAGCCGCTACTGTTCGGTCGAGCAGCTCCTCAATTGGCATCACGAGGCTGAGTGCACCCCGAAAAATGGCAACAGCGCATGGCGGATGTTACTTACTATGTGATAAAAATGTGTAAGAAGAAGCACTTATTTGTCAGAAAAACACAACTGTGATTTTATAAGACAAATGCCGCATAATCACTGAAAAGTCAGAGAATCATTACTGGAAAAGAAAAAGTTAAGGTTTACAAACCTTTTCTGTTACCCTTTTTCCGAGATAATCTCTTCTTTTGTCGTAACGAATGTGTGAGCTGTACGAACCTCTCGATTTACGTGAGAAAATGAAACAATATTTTATGTAAACTGATTGATCACTGCACATCAAATCAAGTAGTTCTAATCCGCAGACTTAAAAACATTGATGCCCGCTTTGCCTCCATTATGTCTAGCATCGGAATAACTAGTTAAAGGAGTCGCGACACAATAGAGCTTACAGGGATCACAAGAAACTAAAAAACTTAATTTTCCAATATTTACGACACTGGACTGTGTGAGTATGCCAACTACGAGATCGTCAACAACCTTCTTTGCTTTGTAAAGGTTAACGACCTCATCAGACATAAAATAAGTATTTCTGCAATTCAGGATAAAATTTTATGTTTATAAAGATTCCCAAATAGTTCATCTTGTGCCAAATTGAACAGGATCATCACATTCTTTCTTCTAGTAGCTCAATGGTAGTCAATTGTCAACAGAGTTTCTTACAGGTCCTCTCTGTTAATGCAGAGTTTGACGCGATCCACGTGCCCGGAGGTTCCCTCCCGCGTTGGAATCTGTGTAGCACAGTGAATGAACGGCTACTGTGCTCGGTGAGCTCACAGTAACAGTCCCCGTCAAATATTAACCTAATTTGTATTCAGAATGGAACGTCTCAGTAGCACCTAGTCATCTGCAACATTGGGTATCCTGCTGATTATATTAAAAATTAAAGATAGGACAGTTATTCTTACATTTAGAAATTATAAAGCACGGTACATAAGTAGTTCCTTTCCCCATTTTTACGTGTTAGAAGGTTTGAAACAAATGAATCAATAAATAAAGTAATTTGTGCAAAACTAAAATTTGCATGTAGCTGAGAAAGTCTGAAATTCATCACTTGCCAATTTTATTCTGCTTTACACTTTAATGCTGCATCCATCCCTTGTCTATCTACTTGGCTTTTTTAAATTTTATTTTTACGTGTCTGTGTGTGTAAAATATTTTTATTTAACGTAATGACGTGTACAATACTATTTATTCACATACAGTGCCCTGTAAATTCAGTCACAAAGGACAACCTTCGGTGATATCAGATGGGCCAAGTTGTACATTAAAAGGCCAATACAAAGCTACTTCTGTAACATACACTAACAATAAATTATGACTAGTACAAATCCAGTTCCTCCTCTTCTTCCTGAAGCATTTCTGCTTATGCAGGTCATTAACAGAGCCTCTTTCATTCTTTTTTCTCCCAGTCTTTCATTCACCATTTCCTCCATTGTAATTCCCTTCAGTTCAAATCTTTCTCCAGATGGTCTCCCCATCTTGTTCTCGGTCTTTCGTCTTCTTATACCTCTTTTTTGTGCCATTATTTAATGTGGCCAAACCATTTCAGTCTATTTCTCTCCATAGTTTCTTTTACAGGATTGATACAAAATGCACTCCATATCATTTCGTTCCTTATCCCGTTCCTTCTCGTCTTACCCGGGATCCCCCGTGGATAGTGCACCTCTGTCACTCGTATTCTGCTCAGATCTTTGTCGGAGTCTGAGATTCTGATTTGTAGATTGAAAGTGGTAGATAATACAACTTGTGTGTCACAATGTTTGCTTTCGCAGGTATTTTCCAATCTCATGTCCGATATACAATAATAAAACTCTGACCAATTTTCTATCCTCTCCAAAATTTCACCCTTGATGTTTCCTTTCTTGGTTAGCTACCTTCCTAGATCTACTTCCTTAATAATTTTTCCCACTGATTTTCACTACCTCACTTTCTTTCAAGCTTATTTCTATGTCTGCTTCTTCAGTTATCCTCTGGCACATATTTCTTTTTT
Source organism: Schistocerca cancellata (assembly GCF_023864275.1). Taxonomy (NCBI): domain Eukaryota; kingdom Metazoa; phylum Arthropoda; class Insecta; order Orthoptera; family Acrididae; genus Schistocerca; species Schistocerca cancellata. The sequence continues at coordinate 107,756 of NW_026046819.1, read as the reverse complement.
TTTCATTTCTGCTCATTGTGTAAACTGCATCTTTGACCATCAGCTGCTTTTACTTTAAACCCAAATCTCAACTGGTTTCAGTCGTGGACCATCTTCAAGGAGAAGGGTTAAAATGATTTAAACCACCACATTACATTTGTTATTACATAAATAATTCGTAGAGCATGCCTTGAATATCTATATGACAGGAATTTTAGAAGCAAACATACTAAGTGTATACATTGTCTATGTGCACTAAACATTACAGTCACGTGGAAATTACAGTCCTGAGTCCAAATATTCTCATAAACTGTAGGTGGTGTGGTTAATGAACCAGTTTCTCACTTTACTTTCGGTATGTGGGGACTTTCAATTTCTTGTCCAATAGTCTGCTAGTAACTTCCTCAAGACACTGGCACCATCCATTATGAACTTTTTCCTGGTGGCAACTTATAAATCATGTGTACAAGTAACTTGCCTACTTGTAGACCAATTAAGTTGGCCCAGAATGCAAACAGTTGATTGCACAATGTTAACCAACTGTCAGAACATGTGATTTAATTTCAATTTGTATGTAACTTTTCACTTTTTTAAGTTTTATAATATCTGATCCTGACTTGCAATAATTTAGGTATATCTGTTGTGTCTATAACTTTTTTTTTCATTCTGGCATAGCCTATTCATGTTGGGCTGTTGGTGTGTAGTGCAAATAATGATTTTAGACCACTTTGAGGTCAATGGTAAATAAAAACTGATGCATCACAAAAGGCTAGACATTGCAATTATTTCTGAACGCCTTTCCTTACCACAGTCACAATGTTCAACATCTGTAGTTCGGATAAAAGTTTTAGTGACTGGTAGAGGTTGAACCCGAGCCACATATTGTGATGATTACAACGTATTTAGTTTCTGTATAGTAGGTGGAAACAATGTCTGTGAATTTCTTAGTGAAATGTGGACTCCAAGCAGTATAGTGATGTACTCGTTAATATTGTAAAAGCTACTTCTTTTTTGCTAATGTGTAACATTGTTAATTTCCTGTCCAAAAAAGTAATCAAGGATGGTATAATAAAGTATTTTTATTGAGCAAATGGTTTTGTTCAAAAATGAAACTGATGAATGGCACAATAACAAACCCAGAATGGAAAGAAGAATAAAAACCTAACTGATGTTCTGCAACATTTCAGAACTAAGTTAGCAAAAGTGACACCTTTTTCAACATACTTTAATCATGTGAAGAATACACAAATGACTGCTCAAAATTAGCTGCTAACTAGTTGCAACACTCATTACCTCCATAATTACTCGAAGAGATGCAGCAATCGGCCTCTTGGGTAGCTTTGTTTTATACAAAGACACATTCTGGCCATTCACACATCAACTGAAGTAGTACCAGCATAGAATTCCTACTGATTGCACTTTGAGTGCTACAGCTACTTTTTGTTCTATAATTAATGGTTCCTTTTTCACACTTCATGTGCGTAGCACAAGAAAGGTGGTTAGAATTCTAACTTCCCCGATCACAAATATGAGCCCATTCAAAAAGGAAGAGATTCCAATCATTTATATCTTCCAAATTACAAAAGGTAGCACCACTGACTTCAACATCCCTGCACAGACAACAGTTTAAAATTTGAACAGCTCAGACAGACTTTCCAATCATGGCTGCATTGGCCCTGTTGCTTTCTTCTTCACGGAGAAAACTGACAGGACTAACCTATCTAGACGAGCTTATTCCCTCGACACGGTTATTCCCTCAACTTAAAGATGATTCAGATGACTTCATATTCATGCAAGATGGCACCCAGCCTAGTTTCTCTGTGCATGTCCGATGTTATCACAATGACACCATTCCAGGATGTTGGCTTGCAATAGGAGCAGCAGCAGCAGCAGCTGAACTTTGTCATTGGTGGCCTCCTAGGTCTCCAGACCTCACACCTTGTACCTTTTATCTGTGGGTTGCATAAAGGATTGCTTCTTTACCCCCGGTCTACCAAATGCTACTGTCATGAGCACGTACCTGTAACGACTGAAGGACTGTGAAACTGAGTCGGCACGGAGGTATTGTATATCCACGATTGTGTGTTCCTATTGAAAACTCAAAAGTTATGCTTTTTGGCGAGTGGTCTCCTTTAATCTGAAAGTATTTACATTCTACGAGAACTTTCCGCAACATTCGTCACATAATGTGGAAGTCAGACGCTCGTCTGCTCTACAGCAGGACAGGCAGCAATCTGTGACACCTGATGACAGATTAAAACACCGGTGCAACCGTACGTGTTTTGCAGTGGAACACACAGTCGAACGTGTGGCCCACAGCGGACTATCTCTCCGCATTCCCGTACAGACCCGACGGTACTGTCAGTTACTGTCACGACGCGCACAGGATTGCCGTAATTAGATTGTGAATCGGCAAAAATGTGTCATTCGCTCGGGTGAACGTCTTATCACGCGTCAGATCGACGTTTGTGTCCACATACACCGTCATCTGTGTGACCGGCTAGTCAAAACGTGCAGCGCTCCACCAATGTGGGCAACTGGTGGCAGTACTGTGCTGTGGGGAACACTCACCCGGTATTACTACCAAGGAATCACAAGCACTGTGACAGCTACAACTACACCATCATTCCAGAGGACCACCTGCATCCTATCCCATTTTATGTCTTTGCCGAGGGTAACTGCCGTGTCGCACAGTCAGAATTGTGCCGGTATTTTGACGTCTAGGCCGCCAAATTCTTCCGATCCGAACACGTCGGGGACACTACGGTGTGTGAGCTCTGCACCCACGAACTGCCGGCCTGTAATTTGTGGGAACTGTACGACGTGTGCACTGACATCCGGTGGCATACACTCTGGAAATCTATCGAGGACTAGCCGAATGTGTGTTGTGCGGGATGGCTGCTGGGTTGCACTCCAACAGTGGATCAGTTCCGCATTATGCAGGGAGTCAAAATGTTTTGGTTCACTGATGGATTTATTCCTGAATGAAATTTGTTACAAAAATATACATTTTTTTAAAAACTAAAACACCCCAGTCCCCAGAATCAACACTAAACAAGAATAATCTTCACAGAGATCTAAACTCACTAACTTTGGTCTGGAAAGGTGTCCACTATTCAGGAACACACATTTTCCCAAGTTGCCTGCAGCCATACAAAGTTTACCACGAGTGAAGTTCAGTTTAAGAGCAGCCTAAAGAATTGATTGGTGACCAACTTCTCCCACTCCAATGACAAATGTTGCAATAGAAGTGTCGGATGTAGACATCAATAGTATCACATAACACGTTATATACAGTCTGACTTCCACACCTCTGCAATGCAGTGATATAACCTGCACAGGTAAGCATTTTAAACTGCTTCCTGTTCGCCAATGCCTGTTGACAATAGCCTAAGAATTATCTGGCACAGTGTTTGATGCAAGTTCTGCTATTAGCTCTAAATGACAATATATCTTAGATTTTTTTTTTATTTACCCCACAGCCACAAAGGCCATTTCACTTTGAACCTGCAGAAGGAACCCCACTAAATAACTTACCTTGCACATACGTACTGTGTATCCCAGGAATGCGAGGCGAGTGCACGACTTGTCAGTGAGCCGAGGATTAATTTACACTCAAATGTACTCTTTTCCTTTTACACATAAATATGGTTAACAGATTGGGCACAGAATAATCTGACATTCATATTTTTTTTTTTTGGAGGGGGGGGGGGTGAGGGGGGAAGTATTAAAGAAATTTGTAATTTAAACTTAACGTTAAACACTTTTTCTATTATTTTCTGAATGCACACCTGGCACATGAAGAGCAGATCTAAATAATTAGATTTGTTTTCTTAATCATTCTACAAATTAAGTTTAAACAGAGGATTTTTTTTTAGTTTATATCACATCTACATTCATATTCAGCAAGCTACCAAAGTGTGTGGCTGAAGGTACTTATTACAACACTGCCATCCTCCCCCTTTTCCCTGTTCTGTACACGAGTAGTGTCTGGGAAGAACTGTCAATCAACCTACATACAAGATCAATTTTCTCGTTGTGCTTATTATATGCAGGACATTTATAAAAGCTTTGTGCTGCCCGACTCCTCTTCAAATATTTGCTCCCAAAATTTAACACCCCTCTGCCTGCCTCAGTAGTGCGTCTAGCACCTCTGTAATTCTCTCACACATACCAATTGATTCTGTGACAAAACTTGTCACACTGCACTTTTTATGATAGTGTTGCAATTAACTGTGAAGTAGCAATACGGCCTGACGAGTAGGAAGCTGCGAGGTTCTGCTCGCTTCTGTCAAGTGGCCCCGTGCCCTACCCCTACACGAGGCATTCCCACACAGGGAATTTGCCACCAGACTCATCAGAGGCCTTGTCGAGTGAGTGTACGTTCTGCAGGTAATTTAAATCACACACTGACCTGTGACTTGAGTTATTTCCTGTATACTGACTATGACATTTTATACATCCTTTCTAAATAACAATAATTGTCTGCTGTATGAAGTTTCAGATCCATATCTTAAATATTGTCCAAGACATTTAAAAAAACAACACACACACACACACACACACACACACACACACACACACACACACACTAAGACATACATCTTTCACCTTCCCATCAAAAGGAACAACCAACAATATGTTGTAAATACATCAAAAGTGGCTAAAAATAATTACTTCATTACCAAACATCCAATCTTTTCTTCATAACAGTCAAAATTCTGTAATGTTTCAGTTTCTCAACAGTAATTACTATCATCAGTTATTTAATTTGTTATGCTGCAGAGCGAGTGAGGGAGTGAACACAGCACGTACGTTACCTGCCGGTCTCCAAATTTCTTTGCAATTATACACGAGTGTGTGCATTATCTCGTGTAACGTATCATCGAGTGTCGTACGTGGTTCGGATACTTAATGTAAAGCAGTCAGTTTTTAGATTCTACAAACACTTTATAATTCTCTCATTAAGACAACAAAACATGGGATTACTGATTATTTTCCATTTTTGTATTCAGAAAATACGAAGAGTGTAGAATGATTAACGTACATTCAGAGTTGGGGGATCAGTCACCGAGGGAAATTGCAATGCTCCGTGTGAAAAGCTGTACAGCAGTTACGGTGAGGTTCCCCTGGCACATCCTCGATATCGTGGCAAATGTAAGGAATGAGAAGTACATCCAATCTGAACGTGCCGAGACACTTCTTATTACTCGCATCAGATTAGGCACTCGAGTTTCCGACAGGCACAATCTGCAATCCATGACGGACTGGCACTCTGTCCTACTTTATCATCAATTTGACGAACAGAGTACGCACACTGTCTAAACTTCTGAAAACAGTTTTAATTCAATAATTATGTCAGGGGCAAAAAATATTACAGAAATTGACAGGATCACGGCTACAGCAACAGTAAATTCCTGCTACAGCAGTAAACTGACAACAGTTTGGGTTGTACACTTCAATGCTGTGTAAGACTGGGTGAGAGGAAAGTAACTTTATTGATCAACTGTCACAATAGGAGCCCGAGGCCCCGGGAAACTCCGGTACACAGATTGCAGTACAACAAGGGAGAGCAGAGCGCAGTAGAGCCGCCTCAGTCCTCGTAGAAGCGCGGCAGCTCGCCGGCCAGCACCGTGTGCCGCTCCACGCCCGACTCTCCGATGGCCGCCAGCCGCACCACGCCACCACTCGATCCGTCTCGCATCATGGCCAGTGTCAGGGCTGTGACAAAAGAAAAGCAAAATGCTGCAGGGGGACACAAACAGAACAAGTGACAAAAGCAAAAAAATTTAGAATATCATTGTTTACTGAATAACTTTGTTAATGACAATATTTTTGCAATAAAACCACTCTGAGAAAAAGAATAGTTGATTTCTAAGCCTACACTGCTATTACGGATTTTGAATGGAGTTCGATTGAAATAAATTAGGGCAATAACTAATGACAGTGATTAAACACCGTTCCTGAGAAGAACAATCGACAGCTTATACTGTTAAACAAAAATGATTATGAATACGGTATAGTGAAGGACAGATGAAAAAGTCAGTGAAGGAGTGAGACAGGCATGTTCTTCTTCACCTACTGGAAAACATTTATATTGACAATTTCTTTAAAAAATTGTCGATATCATTATTGCTTGCAGTGGATAGATAAGTAATCCAGGCAATTAAATGTGAGCCCCAGTTAGGTGTATATTGGCAAATCTAAGTATGTAAGGAATACTATCAAACTTTGATTACATTATGCATAAATTATGAAATGACAAAGTAAATACCCAATACAGACCACAATTGTAATTAACAAAATAATTCAACAAGTGGCATTTTAAGTAACTGGTCTCCAGCAAAAGTTAGTTATCGTACACCCAAAAACTGCATAAACTTTGACCAATACGTGGAACAATAAAGAGAGCAGTTATGTGCAGAACATGGAAAGCTACGAAAGCACAATTTTACTAGGCTCTGGAACGCCATCGCTATTCTACAGAAGTGAGAGCTGGAAATAAAAATAAAAATGGCAGCAAGATACAAGCAGCAAAGATTAGGTGGTTGAGGAGAGTTGAGGGCTGCTCAAAAGAAAAATTAAATTATCCAGAATGAGGACGTAACAAGCACTATTGAAGAAGTAATGAATACAGACACACATGCAAAAAATGTGGGTAAAATGCGGGGCAAAAGGTTACCCAACTAAATCCTGAACTACAACCCAAATAGGAGAGAGACCCTGAAGCATAGCACGTTGGCACTATTCCGAATGCTGCTATACCATGCCTATTGAACACCTAACTATTCTTCCTTTATATTTCAACTGTCTGGCTAAACTTACTGTGTGTATATTGAGTGTTTCTGAACTCTACTGCACGACTTCAAGAATGGATTCTTGATACAACAAGAACAAAAGAAGTCTAGTAAATGTGAGCTCTAAAATGCATACTTCAAGAGGTATGAGAACTACTTTGCTGCTGTGAAACATCTCTTCTACCAAAAGATGGGCAAGTACTCTTAGCCCTTAAAGGTATGCTCTTTAGTGGCCTTTTTCCTTATTTTGGTCCGTACTCTCAAAATATAGTAAGGAAAGTGCTTGCAGTGAATGAGGTTTGTTTCACAAAGAACTGCTCATATACTTAAGGTATGCATTTTCGAGTCCATGTTTACTACACTTTTTCTTCTACCTGTTACACGAGGAATATGTTCCTGAAGTTTTGCCACAGTTTTGAAACACCCTGCATTACGTGCACTCTAAATTGTTGAAATACCGTATGTAAAATATTTCTCATTAATTTATTATTCAAGTGGTAGTTTTCAATCCATCAAGTACAGTGGTATATTTAATTTTCCTGGAAACCATGTTAATGAAGAGTAACTGATAATTGAAATTACGACTACAGCCTTTAATGGAGAAATTTAAGGGAGCTATTCGAGTTTTGACGAGTTGACACTGCCACTTAAAGCTCTGGGACCGTTCTTTATAGTAACCTTTTTCCGTTTTCCGAAAACTAACTTAAAGGCTATCTTTAATTTCAAGTTGGTCACATCCAAATTGCCTTTTGCCAATTGAGCCACTGCACTTGTTAGATTCCAGTATTTAAAGTTACACATTTATTAAACTAAATTTTCTGGACCTAAAGATACCCTTCATTATTCAGTTAAGTCACTAAGAATTTATGAAAATTCACTTAATTCCAAATATGACAACTTTACTTGTAAATCTATTTCACAGCAGAGGCATAAAAATAGTTCTGCAATTTCTTTTTTACTTGCTTAACCAACCACATTTTAATTAAACCAAGTTTTTGTTGAAACCTATAGTGCATCTGCTCCAGTGAATTTTCAACCTCAGTTTTATAAACAAATATGGAATTTCAAAAACCATAAAATACTTGTACACATTCTCTGTATACTTTGCACCTCCCAAAAATCTCAAGTCTGTGTTGAGCTACTGAAGCAAGTCATCACATAGTTACAAGTGTCAATATACATGCAAAGCAATAAGAGACTGTGTCAATTACATTATTCTAGAATGCATAAAACCTTACAGCAATTCTATTAACTTCCACTGATGAATGTGATCAACAAATTACAGGTTGTTATATTTACAACAGGCTGATGGGAATAAAGGACACTTACTGACTGAAGGGTGAACCGGCAGATGCCCAATGTCTATTCCCCTTATCGGTCTTCCTTCTCAGTTCCCGACTGCACTATTCATTTCATTACTCTTCCTTGTAATCCATCTAGTCCTCACTCTGTCCTGTCATCTCCAGTCTGAAGCAGACTCTATGCTCCTGTGCTGCCACTTTTCCTGAAGTGGAGTTACAGTGAGCAACTCTCTCATTATTTTAAAAATTAAAAAGTATCAGCTCGTCAATCGTCATGTCGCTTCACAAAAATTGAAAGACTGCTTACGGTCCCTTCTTCCTGCTCCACCTCCTCAGGCATCTTCAATCCTAATTAGTCTTCTGTGCTGAACACGGGAACAGTCACCGTACTGAATCGTCGACAAAAATATTAAAACACCGTTTAGTGTCAAATTATTGACTGAGGAATCGAAGAGTGTTCTTTAGCAGATCTGATTCGACTTTCTTCAGATAGTCCCTTTGCAGTGGTACAAAAACCAAGATTTTGTCAACGTGCTACATCTACTCACAAGTATTACAGTGAAAGTTTTAAAAAATTTGTGTGGCAGAGGGGGACTACGAAAAGAGATACTATAGAGTAACAGGAATAGCTGAGACAAAACGAAATTCTCTCTTCACATCTGCTGTGTTCTCTGGCTTTGCAGACTGTACTGCCAGACTAACACAGTGACAATCCACAGTAATACAGTTCTTGGGTACTCTGTTACTCGTGAACAAGATTTCTGAGATTAAAAAGGAAAGATTTTTATTCAAGGGCACCAAATTACCCACACCACTTTCCCCACAGGATCAGTATCGTGCAGAACTTTTTGTTTTTATGCAACAGAACAACACGGCTGAGTACGAATGCAGTAGGAGAGTAGCATCCCTCTCACCTTATGCAGTAGATAAGCCACACGTGTGAGTCTTGAACGTTATCTGCGTGCATATGTCAATAAAGATGCTGATGTACACGCAATCCGAGACTTTTCTCCAATTTATTTTCCTGTTTAGGCACATTTAAATTAAATACAATGCTTTCTCTTTTGCTATTACGAATTAGCCTGAAAGCCGGAGGTACACCTGTCTACTGCCACTGCTACATTCAGTCACAACACACACAGATGGGTATTCGTCTAAGAGCGAGGCAACTACTCTGGAATTCACACTAAAGTGACGGGCAGAGGATTCGTCGAAACACTTTCACATTCTTTCTCGGCAGTCCCACTCTCTAACAGTGAGTGGGAAAAATGGACACTTTAATCATTCTGCGCATTCTAAAATGATCATTTCTCCCTACGTAGGTGGGTTCGACAAAATATTTTGACATTCGAACATCGGAGATTGAAATATCACGAAAAGATCTCACTGCAACACCTTCGGTTTAACATTTGCCCCCTAAATCGCATATCGTGACAACACAATACGAGCTGCCTATTTTCAACTTTTTTGTCCTCTGTCAATCCCATACGCAAGGAGCCCGTACCACACAGCGACACAGAAAATGATTCAGAGGTCAGTATTGCGCAGGTTTTGAAGAGGATCTGAATCTGAACTTTTTTTACGGCTACTTAGAGTCACCATTTGTCTTGCAAATACTAAAGATACTTCACAGCGCAGCTCTCGACCGTTGCCTGCAAACTATAGTACGGGCACCCTCACCTGTTGCATCTCCTGAGCGTTCTGTGAGTAAAAATAGAGTGCTGGTTTGCCTTTCCCACTACATTCTCTATGTGACTGTTCCAATTTAAGTTGTAATTCCTAAGTATTTAACTGAACTGACGGCCTTTTGGTTTGTGCGACATATTGCAACCAAAATTTAGCAGGACTCCTTTTAGTACTCGTTGGATGACCTCAGACACTTCATTATTCAGGGTCAATTGCTACTTGTCACACCGCACAAATATCTTGTCCAAATCATTTTGCAATCAGCTTCGATCTTCTGGTGACTTTACTAGACAATAAACGACAGCATCACCTGCAAAAAATCTAATATGGCTGCTCAGATTGTCACCAAAATCTTTCACACAGATCGGGAACAGCAGAGATCCGGAACACTTCCTGGGGGAACACCAGATATCACTTCGGTTATACTTTATGACTGTGTCAACTACTACAAACTGTGCCCTATCCAATAAGAAATCACAAATCCAGTGGCTCGACTGAGGTGGTAGTCCACAGGCACACTATTTAGTTAGATGCCTCTTGAGCGGAACAGTGTTTAAAGCCATTTGAAAATCCAGAAACACAGAATCGACTCGAGATCCCTTGTCGAGGGGACACACTACTTTGTGAGTACAAACAGCTACTTGTGTATCACAAGAGTGATATTTTCTGAAACTCTGCTGACAGTTTTTCAATAGATCATTTTTCTAGAGGTAATTCATAACATTCATTCAAACACAATATACGTTCCAAAACCGTGCCGCAAATCGAAGTTAGTGATACAGTTTTGTAATACATTGGATTACTCCTACTTTATTTCTTGAGCAATGATGTAATCTGTACAACTTTCCAGTCTTCAGGTACGGTTCTTTCATTTAATGAGAAGTTTTACGCGATAGCTACATAGAGATCTATTATATCTGCATACTACGAAAGGAATCTAATTGGGACACAATATGGACTCAAGAATTTGCCTTTATTAAGTGATTTAGCCACTTTGCTACACCGAGGATATCTACTACTCAGTTGCTCACATTTGCAGTAGTTTGGTATCATAATTCTGGAATATTTACTTTGGCTTCTTTGATGAAGGAATTTTGCAAAAACAGTATTGCAAAACTCCCCTTTAGTGCCACTGTCACCAGTAACATTACCACCACTACCACGTTGTGAAGGCATCACTGTCTCTCGCCAACGGTGTACTTTACATAAAACCGGAATCTCTCCGGATTTCCCGCCAGATTTTGAAACTTCCATTGTGGACACTATTAAAAAGCATCTTTCATTAAAATCTAGGCTAAATTTCGAGCTTCAGTAAAATATCACCAATCTTTGAAATTTTGTGTTCATTTAAATTTGACATACTTTTCTATTGCTTCTGCAACAGTGTTCTGACCTGCTTCGTATACTGTGGTATAGTCCCAAGATCGCAGTGCCACACCAAAGTTGGCAACTTGCATCAATACCACAGGGGTTAGGTATGTGGCACTGCACTCTGTAACAATGAATGGGGAGCCCTAACGAAGCCAGGCCTCTCTCACAGCCCCGCACAGTTCGCGATCTCCGATGAAGCAGTAGACGTCATCTGGTTAGAACACCAGTGCTATTCTAGTCTCACAGGGTGTATACATGGACAAGAAAAAAAATTGTATTTTTATCTGGGATATTCTGGAAAAATCTGGGCATTTTTTAAAGTATATACTATACTCCGGGAGAAAGTACATTTTTATGTATTTAGTGACAATATATTTTCCCTCAGAACTGTAGAAGATATCAATCCTTAGAATGGTAAAGGTTTTATACACAGGTGAAAAACTTTCCAGCACTCCCAGAAGAAGAAGAAGACGAAGAAAAAGAAGATATCTTTAATGTGTGGAAGCACTACGAAAGTAAAAATATGAATTCACAGTAGTTTTGGAACACAGAACAGTTAAATATAAGAAGTATGATGCCCATGCTATGATACAGAAACAGACCATAGTAGTGCTCCAAATGTTCTGGCAGTGAACTTCGAATTCGGGAAAATATGGAGCAGTAATATATATTCTTGCTAGGTACGTATTCTTTGGTAGATGATATTTTTCCATCAAGAAAAGCTAAACTTTCGCATATACTGATCGTCAAAATTTTTTTGTTGTTTTTCCGAGCGTCTGGTTTGACAGGATCCTAAGAGCACAGCTTAAATTTCAGCAGCTGAATATTTCTGACAAGCACAGTTGTAAATTTCACTGCTGAGCACCAAACATTTCAAGGCTTATCTAGCTTAATACATGTTCCATTGAGCAATTTGACTTTTCCAAAGAAAAGGCGATTACATGTGAAATTACTCTAGACCTAGCATTTTTGTTTTAAGGATAATTATACTTTTTGCCATCATTTTGCATAATTTGTAATCTGTGAAAGAACTAAAATAAATATGAAAAACTAACCTCGAATATTGGTCTTTTTTAGAATGTGTTACCCTTTATGTTATATCAAATGCAAATGTGCCAGTAAAATTTTAAATGATTGCAGAAATGGCCGGTCTTCCGGGTCTGAAATTTTTCTACGTGGCTGGTTCTCAAAGAGTTAAGTTTTAGAAGAGTTGAACGCTCCACGATTTAAGAAAGTCATCAAACATTCTCACATGTAACATAATTCATCTCGTGTAAAAGGAAACTAACTTTGAAAGTAACTTCTCAAAACACCATTTGCAGTATGTTCCCACTAAATGTTAAAAACGATAACAGTGGTGCCGTCACACGCATCAAAAGCAGTCTGCTGTTATGAACTATTGAAGAGTCTTCGTATGAAAGACTTTGACTCATTTTGCTGTCAGCAGACACTTGTATGTGCACTGTGTTCTGTTTCTGAATATGGCCCACTTTCTTTGCATCTTATGTTTTGTTTTCTAGTTTGTTTATTCTGCAGTAGCAGCCACAGTCAGATTCTTTGTTAGAGTATCAGTTCTTACCAGCCAAAATGACAGAAATTTAACTGAAAACAGAGTCCATAAAAAATTTCCAGATTCTTAAAACAATTCTCAGGCATTTCTCAATTTTCTCCTGAATGAAAATATTCCCGGGTTTTTCCCATATTTTCTGGTGCTTGTACACCATGGTCTCAGGTGAAGCTGCAATTTTGTACATGTTAAACTTTTACTTCAAGGGAACAATTTGTAACAGTGTGCATCATCAAGTGATGCTTTACTGTTAAAGGACAGCTGCCAATATTAACTCATTTCTGTGGGAATGTATTGTATAAAGTACCTCTTTCTATTTTTTTTGTAATAAAGTGAACTAATGGTGTCATATTTTAGTTCGATCAGACATCTCCCAGAGCAATCAAAGAACCCACAGTTACGAATGGATAATTGTAGTTTCTTCAGCTCATAAGATATCATGGGAGAGGGGGGTCAGTTCCCCCTCTCATTTTTTTTTTATATAACTTTCTACATTGCTGTCAATCTCTCTCATTGAATTTTAGCCACATCGGCCCTACAGTTACACAGTTCTGAAGGAATGGCGGCCGTCTCTTAGAAAGGCATCAAGTGATTTTAACTGCCTTTTTGAAATAGATATATTGTGTGTTTATTTTTGGTGTGTTTGGAAGTTATGGTATTCAATCTCTCTACAGAAAACCTGTATGTCATGACGCTCCCTATTTGCCTGGGATTATTTGTCGGTAAGAGGTCAAGTATGTTTTTGCAATTATTTACACTCCGAGTGGGCTCCTGAACCAATTGTTGGTCATGGAGTTAAAGGTACCAAACTGCAAGCTCATCAGTCCCTACAAAAGGCAAATCCTGGGAAGCACGACTGTAAGCAAGATACAATAAGACGGAGAGAAAATCGAGAAGTAGGAAGGGACAGAGGGGGGTGAAGGGAGGGGGAGGGGGGGGCGGCAGTAAGGCAGGCAAGCTCTTCTGCCAAGAATGCAGCTGGAGATCCTCAGAGCACGGTACATTGTGGGTGAGGCACTTTACCATTCGTTACCCAAAAGGAAATGAGCAACACAGACAAGATGATAAAACCTTAGAAAAAATAAAAGATTAAAAATAGCAAACATAAAAGCACAAGGGGAATAAAAAGGTGGGAGGGGTAGGAGCCAGGCCGGGCCACCACGGGATCAGCAGGTCAGGGCAGGCGAGGGGTGCCCCTCCGACCCCTCGGGCAGTCGGCGAGGCTGAAGTGCCCGCAAGTAGCGTATCGGAGAAGGTCGAGAGATTGCCACAAAGCGGCCAAATTTGGGCAATCTAGTAGGGTGTCTGCCACTGTTAGACGGGCCCCGCATCGGCAGTAAGCAGGGTCCTCACGTCGGAGAACGTGGCCCCGGGTTAGCCGAGTGTGGCCGATGCGTAGCCGACAGAGGACAGTGGGTTCCCTGCGAGAAGAGCGAAGCTGTGGTCTCCTTTACTGCCCTCTGTTTGGGGAGCCCAGGGCAAAACACTCCGACTTCCGGACAACTGACAGTGTAGAGTTGACTGAGGCTCCATTTCTGGGACCCCATTTCAAAATTGCCATCCCGATAGCCGACTTTGCCGAGCAGTCGGCACGTTCGCTTCCCGTGATCTCGACACGTCCAGGGGTCGAAACAAAGGTGACCGACCGTATAGCTTTACAGAAGAAGAATAACGGGTGATGAGGGTAGCACTGGTCTATAGCCTGAAAGCTGCTCAAGGAATTGCAGCAGATCGAAAGCATCTCGCCGGTGCAAAAGCGAGCACGACTAAGTGCTCATTTGATGGCTTCCAACTCACCAGTGAAGACACTGCATCCATTCAAAGTTCACTGTGTGTTGCACCTGTGTGCACGCAAAACCTGTCCGTCCTCCGACCGTTGAGAAGTCTGTGTGTACCACTTCCTAACCTGGAAATGCGTCGAGGACAGCCAGGAACTGGTGGCGAACACCACAGGATGAAACGAATATATTAGTCCTCAGTCCAAATGCCGAATTGACACAGGTACAAGGTCGGGGTGTACGCCACGCTCCCTGTCGACAGGCGACAGTGGGAAAAGTTGGGGTTCAGAGCAGACATTTTAGTCAAACTGCAATTGAGACCCCAGTGCTAGGTTCTGTTGTGGGAAGTGTACCCCCTTCGCTTAAGTGGGCGAAGATAAGAAAGCCACATCTGGGCATCAAACACCAGTGCCGAAAAGTGGCAAGTAGCTACTACCGTATTTACTCGAATCTAAGCCGCACTCGAATCTAAGCTGCACCTGAAATTTGAGACTTGAAATTCAAGGGGAGAGAAAAGTTTTAAGCCGCACCTCCAAATCGAAACAAAGTTGGTCTATTGTAATATGAGAGAGAATTTAGGTAGAATATATGACGATACAGCTACAGTAGTTTGGTTCGAGTCATATGCTTAGCAGTTAAGCTTTACCAGGTAGCCATTGCTATGCGTCAGGCGTGCTTCGTCTGGTTTGAATCTGTTGCTTATTTTTCTTTGATCTGGTCAGTGCCGATCTCTTTGTTATAGGTGTTTACGTCACTCTAGGCTGAAAATGCATTATTGTACTGTGTTATGCATTGTTTGTCGCATTCTGTAAGTGTTTACGACCTGTCGCCGCTCACGGCATGGCTTGCTTTTGTGCGCGCTACCGCCGCTTCCAATAAAAAAAAGAGGGAGGAATCGTCTCATTAGCGAAACAATGGCAAGAGACTGCTATTTGTTGTTACTTACACTGCTGCTTTCTTTTCTAATGATCAACAAGAACCAAATAATAGACTGCGTATGATAGATGTTCTGAACGAGTTTATCTAAAATTTTTCTCCGTTTGAAAATCTTTGCAGACGCCTCTTTTGTACATTACATTCTGCACAGAAATTAGAGTCACCTTAGATTTAAAAATCTAGTTAATTGCCGTGCTTCATTTCTGATTGTATCACTATTAGGCATAAGAATAATACGAATATAAACATGACATGATACGTATATTCTTCTGCATTTGCTGCTGTCTCACACTAGTTTCGTAGGTTACTTGGCAGATAGGATTTAAATGAGATAGCAGCAAACACGAAAGAATACATGGCAAAATGTTTATATTTGTATTATTCTTACGTTTAAGAGAATACTGCATGTGATTCGCAATTCATAAAAGTTCCTATTAGCAACCATCTCTTCTCACAGGAACATAGAGTTGGTCATATTGACAAACATCCCAAACAGTCCTGCCAGTCGGATTTTCGTAGTACACTGAAAGGCTGCTACATTCGAAGATGAACAATACGGAATTTGTATTTACTTCGTTGGATAATGTATGAAAATGCAGTGGTCGAAACTCGGGGCGGAGAAAAAAAGCTCGTCTTGCACCTTTTTTTTAAAAAAAAATTTATTTACTGACACAGAGGTTTTGGCACCAGTATTTATCTTTGTGCCTGCAAAGCATGCCTGTGTAGCACTACATATATTCGACGGCAGAAGTTAGTTGTGGCGGCACCTACCAACATTTTTCAGAACTTCCACTTACTTTGCACTCGATTCTAAGCCACAGGCGGTTTTTTGGATTACAAAAACCAGAAAAAATAGTGCGGCTTAGATTCGAGTAAATACGGTACATTGGATAATTAGTCGTCGAGGTACTCCTTTTCCTCCTGCCACCACTTGGTGAGTAGATTTTTTTATCTATCCATTTACATTATATTGTATATTGTCAATAATTGATTATTTTCGTTGGTATGATGAACGTAGCTTCTAGTGTCTACACCAGTGACAGTATCTTCATCACGTTTGTGATATTTTTTTGTTTTGTTTTAATTTCAATTCCAGCTTACTACTATAAGCCAGTACTACAGAAAGATTCATAAATCTCACAATCATATCTGTAAATAAGTTATTTAGCATGCTATGAAGTCTGAATTACTGTGTCTTCTCTCTGAAGGAATGCATTTGTTCAGGTAAAACGCAGAAGGGTATTGCACCAGAAAAGAAAATATAGCTCAGTTACTGGCTCATTTAGAATAGGGCGCACTCTAGATAAGTGAGGGTTTTTTACATTTTTTTAAGCTTCCTCATTGAAAAATTTTGAAAGCGGTGCCACTGTTCTATTATTGTTTCTATTGATTGAAGCAAGAGTGTTATCCTGAACAAAATGACTTCAGTATCTTATTGGTTTTAGCGCCATGTATATTTGACAAAGTTTGAAATTAGATTGTTTTTTTGAACTTGTCCATTAGAAATTCTTCAGCTTCTTTTCGTGAAGCTAAATGAAGCAGGTGGCAGGAATAAGACTGAATTCTTATGTGTGGTTGGACTTTTTTTTTTTTTAAAAAAAAAGGTCGACTTCTTTCATTTGTCCCACCACCATTATATCTGTATTATCACCTGCTTCACCAGGGAATTCATTTTATTAGCAGTTCGCTACTCAAGAGATTAAAAATTCCTTCTCCAGTATTTAAACTTTACTCCAGCAACAATAGTATTGTAGACTGCATCTTTCCCCGTTTAACATCAAAGTAACAACAATTGGATACAGTTTCACATCTTTAATGCCTGTGCTGCCATCGGTTGCAAGAGGAAAGGGGTTTATTTTCTTGTAAGTATTATACTACATCATTCTATGTTCCCGATGACAAAGAATTTAGAACTGCATTTGTTTTAGTTCTTCCACAACTGTATTTTTTAGCAATCTGGATCAGGAAACTTTTTTGAACAGTTGTGGAGTATGATATACATTGGAAATTGGCAGGCCACAACAATAAATGAACTAGAAAGCATTTCAGCATTGGTGACAAAGTCTTCCCCGTCAGGTTATGTTCCAAATGACAGTGACGCATTTGAAGACTTAACGTTTATAGGCCAACATGTACTTTTAGACAGAACACAGTAATCATCATGACTGGCATGCTTTATAGAAATGTCTCATGAAAATGCTGTACAAAACACACGTCGATCTGATTTCTTTGATTTTTATCAAACATGGCCATTCTTAGGTATACTGTTTCCGAAATTTCTGTCCAGCTCCATATTTCTTCATTACATTGCCATTACACTTTGGTGTTCCACAAATTACTGTCCAAAGTCTGTGCAGCATTTATCTCACTTTCAGTTGGTATATCTTTCACACTGTTTAACTTTGCATTATTTTTTTTGTCAGGCTTTTCTTTAGGGACACTTAACGGCTGCTGAAGAAACAGGAGTCCAATTCCTCGCATTTTTAACAAACGACTAAATCTTTCCTTAGCTGCTAACACATTGTTTTTGAATTCTAAATGGACAAATATTACCACCGAACACAATGTAAAAATTACCGAAAATATCAGTGGTCTACACACAATGCCCACAATGGAATCCTGGCGTATTTCCGTGCATGTCCACTAGACGGAAATACCCTGATCACTGGAAATACTGTGTGAAACTCTAAAGGGCCCGATTTTTTGTAGAGTCACTCATTCGAATTAAAAATTTCAGAGAACTTGGGACTCTCTATTAAGTAACTGTTTTTGTTATTTATTACATAATTTTTGTTCTCTTATGTAACAATCCGTGAACTACGTTCTGGATGCATGTGCACATTATCACCGCTTAGTAGTCGCACGCAGATTCACAGTCTGTTACAACATCTGCACGAGGATGACGTGTCAACCAATTTTCTTAGTTTCACCACTAGCTGGCTATCACACTACACTTTTGCATCATTTGTAGACAGGTTTACTACATTTACTCTGCAAAGAAACCATTACAATCTATAAAACATTGAACTAATTATGTCAACTTCTGTAATTTTTTATTACCTCTCCTTAACTTTGAAATGAATGTGATAATCTGTAATAGAATGAGATTTTCACTCTGCAGCGGAGTGTGCGCTGATATGAAACTTCCTGGCAGATTAAAACTGTGTGCCCGACCGAGACTCGAACTCGGGACCTGTGCCTTTCGCGGGCAAGTGCTCTACCATCTGAGCTACTGAGAGCTTCTGTAAAGTTTGGAAGGTAGGAGACGAGATACTGGCAGAAGTAAAGCTGTGAGTACCGGGTACGAGTCGTGCTTGGGTAGCTCAGACGGTAGAGCAATTGTCCGCGAAAGGCAGAGGTCCCGAGTTCAAGTCTCGGTCGGGCACACAGTTTTAATCTGCCACGAAGTTTCAATCTGTAACAGTTGGCAGCTACAAACCAAGTATCGGGGGGGAGTACCTCTCTGCTCGTTGCTCAGCCCGACATTCTTCCCACGGCACAGCCAGGGAAGGAAAGCTACTGGTGGCGAAGAGACTGCTGGGGCCACGTGACCATCAGCAGGAGAAAGCTCCACCCACTCCATACATAAGTCACCCTCTACTGTGTCGCTGAACGGAGGCTCTCCCCACACGCGCCACCCAGCCTCGGCAACGGCTAGTACAATTTTGGATTACATTTTATCCCCATCACTCATGTATTTTCACCAACATATCGATGGCAGATTGAAGGCACCACCGAGTATAATTGTGTGAGTGAGCTTTCCATTTGAAATGAGATTCAAGTCTTATTTGAACCGTTAAGCAACTGTGTAAAAGAAACCAAATATTTATTTTGGTTGGATTCTTATGAAAGCCAGTTCTACCGCGGTGCCAGGGATGGCCGAGTGTTAGTTATGAGGCGGCCACTGTGAGCACCTACAACCGAGCTGTCTGCAGCCTAGGTGCACTAGACCTCCACTTCGGTATGCCATTTCTTATGACAGCAGGAGCACTCTCGTCATGATGCTACGCACCCTGACTGGTGTTGTACTGTCATTCGTGAACAGCATTCCAACAGGATAATGCTCGCCCACATACCAATCTTGTAATCTAAAATGCTCTACAGAGCAAATACCACACAATGCATGCATGTTGTCAGTGCATTCAACCCATACTGACTACTACTGTTTCTCCTAAGATATAGACTACAGCTAACGGCAACCACCAACAGTTATGCACCCCTTCTGCACAACATTACTCTTTTGCAAAAAAATTCAGCTGAACAAATCTCTGGCTTTATCCAGCTTTCAGTACCTACAATGACTTCTGCTTCAGTGATTTCTTTTAGCACCTGGAGCTCTGTTCTTTTCCAATAGAACTACAACTACTGACTATTACAATGCTTATCTCGGCAATTAATGTGGTGTTGCCTACACACAATACAATCTCACGAGTCATTCTGGAAGGCAGATTATACACACAATGATCATCAGAAAGTGTCCAAGAACAGAGCCCTGAAGAACTTCTTTTGTAACAGGAACAGGATCTGATCTATGGTTATTTACACACACTTACTGTTTTCTACTGCTTAGGCACGATTGCAGGAAGAGGCCAGTCTCCCGTACTCCATATTTTTTACTTTAGTCATGTTGTTAGGATACTGTGGGACACTGCATACACAAGAGAGAGAGAGTGAATATTTCTTTTACAATTCTGTAACTTTGTGCACAGACTGGGAGTAACTGCAACCATTTGATTACCTGTCGATTGGCTTTACAGTGAACTAAAATTGGTCAGTAGGGCATTATCTGTATTCTCAATTAAACAATAAAATTCATTGCCTAAGCTAAAATTTCACATTTTTAAAGCACGAACAAAAAATGTTATCTCCACCCTGTTGCCGAAGAGTGTCCAAACAATTGCGACACGACTGTTCGGTCGAGTGTACGGGTCCACCAAAACACAGCCTCGCAAGTATGGCACTATTGAAATACCACCTCAAGTGATTGCTAAGACTGCCAACATAACTGTGTCTCATGTACGAGCATACAACAGAAGGGAGGGTGAGGGGGGGGAGAAGCTTTAAGGCCCGTCTGAAATCCCAAAGCAGTTAGAAAATACAGAAAGACAAATTTCCAATTACATGAAGTGATTGCTCTCATCAGCACCAAACACAGTCAAGGGGCACCTGGAAGAGACGCAAATTTTGGGACTCAGTAAGGATACTCTTAGCACGAGAGTCAAGGGCCTGAATAAGACTCATTGCATTCAGACAACTTCTACAACCAAGGCTAATTCTACACATTAGATAAAGCAAAGGATTCAACTGCTGGCACAACAGACATCAGTGCCACAGATCGTGCAGTACGAGAAAACAGACGTAGCAATCACTAGCAGTGCTGTAAAGTACGAACATTGTGAGCACCACTCCACGTGAGAAAATTTACTTAAAACTGAGCTTACCCACGGTGGGTGACGAGTGTTGCGGAGTCGGCACCCCGACAGTCTGACTGCGAACTTCTTTTGAATATGAAAATCTATAATTTTTGAAGGACTGTGGTGGCACACACAGCTGTTGTCGGCCCAGCAGTTAACCTACACTTCACAGGCATTGGCCAATCTGAAGTGTGGTTACAGGGTGCCTTAGGTCAACCACATTTGGATCCCTCCCCTTCTTTTACTCTATAGATAGGGATGTGCCTACCCTTTACATTAACATATTCCTCATTTGATAGCAACAGTGTTCAGCTGAATCACTATGTACCCCCCCCCCCCCCCCCCCCATACTCAAATGAGAACACTGTAGATTTAGTTTTTTGTTTACAATACCATATCCCTACTTTTATGCAAGGATCAGTCTGTGGTCTGTGATACACTAGGTGAACCTAAGTTTATTATTAATTTTGTGGCCCATTTGCAGGAATCGGACAGACACTGGGCAAGTTCGGGGGGGCAGTGCGTTCTACATCTGATCTCTATAGAATCGGGATAAAGTGGACAGTACGCTCGACCCTGCCCCTAGTGCACCGGACAGATTACGCTGCATTCTCCGAAAGACACTACTGAGACGGCAGCGGCAGGTTACTTACTGTTGGTAACGAACTGCAGGCACTCTTGGCGGGTCATGCCCGGCTTGAAGTTGGCATCCACGTAGCCGTACACGTAGGTGCTGCCCGAGCCGCCGATGGTCACCGGCATGCGCACACACATACCGCCGATCGGGACAGAGTACACCTGCGGACACACAGAGGGTAGTAAGTGTGAGATTTCACTTAGCTGAGCATTTAGTCAGAAAAAACGCAGAGCCAATTTTAGGTCTCACCGTCGAGACCTGGAACTCAGTAATACGGGACATTCACAAAGCGGTGAATCGTTATGCAAAATGTTTCTTTTTTGCAGCACACAGATTTTTGCGAGATGATATATAAATGTGTGTTTGCAGCAAAATAAAAGCCTCGTAGTATTGTAATTTTCCACTGTCTGATACTCCTTTCTGTTCGTTTCCACACTGTTTTGACTTTCTTTTGAAATTTGACAGCTGTTTCTAAGTTTGCACAGAAGCACGATCTTGCTGAAGTCTCTGAAGGAGGTCAACCGTAAAATCATCGTGTATTCCACCTTTAGTGGAACTCTCCAGCTGTTTGTACACAGATTTTTGAATGCCATCCTCACCATCACTTACAGTTTTCTGTAGTTTACTTAGTTTCTTATTTAGTCCCAGTAATAACAGCTACATTCTAGAATGTTTTTAATCTGCCAGGAAGTTTCATATCAGCGCATACTCCGCTGTAGAGTGAAAATTTCACTCTCGAAACAACCCCCAGGCTGTGGCTAAGCCCCATCTCCACAATATCCTTTCTTCCAGGAGTGCTAAGTGTGCAAGGTTCGCAGGAGAGCTTCTGTGAAGTCTGGAAGGTAGGAGACGAGGTACTGGCGGAATTAAAGCTGTGAGGACGGGGCGTAAGTCGTGCTCGGGTAGCTCAGTCGGTAGAGCACTTGCCCGCGAAAGGCAAAGGTCCCGAGTTCGAGTCTCGGTCCGGCACACAGTTTTAATCTGCCAGGAAGTTTCAATAGCTACAGTGACAGCATCTATTTTGCAACCACAATTTCCGACAGTTTCAGATCTGTCTCAAAGTAAGTTAAACAGCGGAGAGTTTACTTTTGATGTCATTTGTAAGTCTGGCAGATTAGCTCTCCGGTCTTCCCGTCTACTCCGGAGTCTCGGAGAGTGTCTGTCGACAGTGTCATATGCCCTCTTACACAGTGTGACACAGCTAGCGACCTCTAGAAGAGGCTGTCAGAAATCACGTAGGGACCTACCAGACAAACTGTTAAAAATTAGAAGCCCAATTTAGGCCTAAACTCTGTATTTCAGACACTTTCTGACTCTGAATAAAAAGAATTGCCAGGAACAAAAAAAATATGAATGAAGAAAAGTCATGTTCAGCAGAAAAAAGGGAAAGGCTTAATTTAGGGAATATCAGAGGTGCTTTAAAAATATTTCTGTAATTTTCAAATACTGCGGAAAAAAAAAAAAAAAAAAAAAAAAAAAAAAAAAAAAAAAAAAAAAATAATTTACACACACACACACACACACACACACACACACACACACACACACACACACACACAAATGAAAATAAAATCCACTTACATTATTAAATTGAGGCCAGTCCTCAGTGTTTCACAGAATTTTCAGGTTGAAATTACAAATTTCCCTGGACTAATTTTTGTTGCACATTGTAATGGTACTTGAATTACGTAACCATTACGGCACCTCACCTGAACTTCTCGATACCAGCAATATTCTACTGTGTTTCTGTAAAGTAGTTGACATATTTCCGAGACAACATTCAGATTCGATTTCATTAATCTAGAGGTACTTTGATACATCGATATGTTTATATTGCAATGATATTATTCTTATGTGTATTCTTTCTTTTGTCACTATGATCTTTGACGTACTTGTTACTCTGATTTTTGGGCGCGTAAGGGATTATTAGTTAGGTAGTTAGAGTGTCGATCGTCATGCTGAAAAAACAAATTGTAGTCAGTTTATAAAATGTGAACTTTAACAGTGAGGAAGATGTTTTCAAGTATGTTTTGTGTTGTGAAGTGATGTGTGTGTGTTACGTGATATTGCAACAAAAGTAATAAAAAAGAAGTGTAACTTAAATTCGGAGTGCTGATTACTATTTTACATCACCATTGTGCTAACTTTTAAAGGTTTAATCTTCAAGAATGATTTGTGAAACACATCTATAAAACTTTTGAATATAGCAGAAGAAAACGTAGGCCTCTTTGCATCTGAGTTTGGAATCATAACCACCTAGATTTTTGACGACTGCGCCACGATTTTACAACGAGACCAGCGTAGCAAACACGAAAATATGAGTGCCTAGTTTATTCATTATTACATGAAATGACTTTATTAACTGTGCTCTAATGACACCTGCCACATAATATAACTTCGTTGTTGCCCGAAAATGCAGTATTTGGCAGCGTGAGCAAAACCACAATCATCATTAATTTTTTACCTTTGTTGTGGTAGGGTAGTTAGAACATGACATACTCTACTACAGTCCTATTGACAATTCTGTAAGTTGTAAGGTCTCCAGAAATTCCTCCCTTGCTGCCTGCCATCATTACTGTGTTCTATGCTGCATCAATGCGAGACAACGTCGAGGTTGTAAGAAATACTCGCCGCAGTGCTCTTCAAACAACTTTTACCAGAGGGCAATGTTGCAATCGCGATGGGAAATAGGCCTGTGGGTCACAAACCCACCTGCTGTAATGGAGGTTAATGAGGTCGGCAAGCCCACGAGACGGCACAAAATTGTTAAAACAATCTGATGCACTCAATCATTCTTTACGCAACTCCAGTGAAGTTGCTCCTTTCATTTCTTTCTAGTAACTAACAATTTGACACCAATGTAGTTTGTGAAGTTTGAGAATTCCCTGGGACTTCCCCGACTTTTACAAAAAATTCAATGTTTGCAATAATTCCCAGTTTTCCGGAGTAATTACCACACCGCGCACGTGCGCGCGCGTGTCCCTTACAGGCACCCAATGGTAAGGTTATCAGTGCCTTACACACATTAAAAGAAACATGTGTGGATAAAACACCAAAATTTCAATATACACTCCTGGAAATGGAAAAAAGAACACATTGACACCGGTGTGTCAGACCCACCATACTTGCTCCGGACACTGCGAGAGGGCTGTACAAGCAATGATCACACGCACGGCACAGCGGACACACCAGGAACCGCGGTGTTGGCCGTCGAATGGCGCTAGCTGCGCAGCATTTGTGCACCGCCGCCGTCAGTGTCAGCCAGTTTGCCGTGGCATACGGAGCTCCATCGCAGTCTTTAACACTGGTAGCATGCCGTGACAGCGTGGACGTGAACCGTATGTGCAGTTGATGGACTTTGAGCGAGGGCGTATAGTGGGCATGCGGGAGGCCGGGTGGACGTACCGCCGAATTGCTCAACACGTGGGGCGTGAGGTCTCCACAGTACATCGAAGTTGTCGCCAGTGGTCGGCGGAAGGTGCACGTGCCCGTCGACCTGGGACCGGACCGCAGCGACGCACGGATGCACGCCGAGACCGTAGGATCCTACGCAGTGCCGTAGGGGACCGCACCGCCACTTCCCAGCAAATTAGGGACGCTGTTGCTCCTGGGGTATCGGCTAGGACCATTCGCAACCGTCTCCACGAAGATGGGCTACGGTCCCGCACACCGTTAGGCCGTCTTCCGCTCACGCCCCA
The DNA here is from genome assembly GCF_023864275.1 of Schistocerca cancellata. NCBI lineage: Eukaryota > Metazoa > Arthropoda > Insecta > Orthoptera > Acrididae > Schistocerca > Schistocerca cancellata. Next base: position 82,592 of record NW_026046819.1, on the reverse strand, counting down.
ACATCGTGCAGCCCGCCTCCAGTGGTGTCGCGACAGGCGTGAATGGAGGGACGAATGGAGACGTGTCGTCTTCAGCGATGAGAGTCGCTTCTGCCTTGGTGCCAATGATGGTCGTATGCGTGTTTGGCGCCGTGCAGGTGAGCGCCACAATCAGGACTGCATACGACCGAGGCACACAGGGCCAACACCCGGCATCATGGTGTGGGGAGCAATCTCCTACACTGGCCGTACACCACTGGTGATCGTCGAGGGGACACTGAATAGTGCACGGTACATCCAAACCGTCATCGAACCCATCGTTCTACCATTCCTAGACCGGCAAGGGAACTTGCTGTTCCAACAGGACAATGCACGTCCGCATGTATCCCATGCCACCCAACGTGCTCTAGAAGGTGTAAGTCAACTACCCTGGCCAGCAAGATCTCCGGATCTGTCCCCCATTGAGCATGTTTGGGACTGGATGAAGCGTCGTCTCACGCGGTCTGCACGTCCAGCACGAACGCTGGTCCAACTGAGGCGCCAGGTGGAAATGGCATGGCAAGCCGTTCCGCAGGACTACATCCAGCATCTCTACGATCGTCTCCATGGGAGAATAGCAGCCTGCATTGCTGCGAAAGGTGGATATACACTGTACTAGTGCCGACATTGTGCATGCTCTGTTGCCTGTGTCTATGTGCCTGTGGTTCTGTCAGTGTGATCATGTGATGTATCTGACTCCAGGAATGTGTCAATAAAGTTTCCCCTTCCTGGGACAATGAATTCACGGTGTTCTTATTTCAATTTCCAGGAGTGTATGTGCTATGGCAATGAAGAAATATTAAAATGCAACAATGGAAAATCTAGGATAGAATGTAAAATTATTATGAAAAGGATAATTGCTACTCACCATATAGCACATATGCTGAGTCGCAGATAGGCACAACAAAAAGACTGTCAGAAAAATGTGCTTTCAGCAAGCAAGGCCTTTGTTGGACCAAAGCGCAGAGAGGGTGGGGGCAGCTAGGTGCAGTCAGGAGGTTCGAAGGAGGGCAGGTGAGGGTCAGCAGGAAAGGAGATGGGTAAGAAGACCGGTGGTGTGTCGGTGGAATAGAGGACAACTGTTTACTGCTGGAATGGGAATAGGGAAGGGGCTAGAGAGTAAGGACAAAGATTAATGAAGGTCGAGCCAAGAGGGTAACAGGAAAACCTGTGCAATTCGGAAAAACTGGCATCGGTAGGAATGATCCAGATGGCACAGTACGTGAAGCAGTCATCGAAACGAAGAATGTCATGTCGGACAGTGTGTTCAGCTGTTTCTCACTTACAGTTTGTCTGCGGCCATTCGTGTGGACGGACAGCTTGTCAGTTGTAGTGCCCACGTAGAATGCAGCACAGTGGTTGCAGCTCAGCTTTTAGATCACACGACTGGTTCACAGGTAGCCCTGCCTTTGATGGGATGGGTGATGCTAGGCAGTGGTAGGAGGAAGTACAGGCCGGTCTTGCAGCTAGGTCTATTACAGGGATACGAGCCACTAGGCGAGGGGTCAGGAGCAGGGATCACGTACGGACGGACGAGAATATTGTGTAGGTGCGGTGGGCAGCGGAATAGCACTGTGGAATGGGTGGGAAGGATACTGGGTAGGAAATTTTTCATTTCAGGGCACAATGAGAGGTAGTCGAAACCCTGGTGGAGAATGTGATTCAGCTGCTTCAGTCCTGGGTGGTACCAAAACACGAGGGGAATGCCCCTCCGTGGCCAGACAATGGGACTTTAGGTGGCAGTGGATGGCTGGAGAGATAAGGCTAGAGAGATCAGTTTTCAAATTTAGGGAGATATTTTTAATGTGTCAACAGGGTTGCTGGCTCACCCAAGTTTTTTTCCAAGTGGTCAGCCAGTCACATTTCCCTGTGCTTTTCTTTTAGCTTTGTCTATGTTTTGTTCTCTCTGTGTTTTAATTCCTTCTTCCCTCCTAACTGGTTGTACTGCATGTGAGAGTGCATTTGAGATAGAGTGACTGCATTGTCATTTCAAGTGCATGCGTGTACAACCATTTTAGTTCATCTCCACATTCATTTGTTTTAATAAGTGTCACGGCGCTGATGACCACACCGTTGGGCGACCATAAGATCCAACACACACACACACACACACACAAATCTGTTGGTAATTACAGTTTGCGAAGGCCTCAGTGAGACCCTAGGTGCATTCCTCTGTCCATATCAAACCTACCATCCACCAACAATACCTCCACTTCAACAGCTGTCACCCGTTCCACACTGAAAAGCCCCTTCCGTGCAGCCTATCCACCCACAGCCACCTCATCTGTAGCTACGAGCAGTCTCTCTCGGCCCACTGGTCAAAAAATAAAATGCAATCAAATAAAATGTGGTGCACAGTGACCTGTAGGCCACAGTTGCAACACGCCGGCTAGTCCTCTTGCCGAGTAAGGAGCTTTGCACCGTGGGGCTACAGCCTATGCAAAGACGAGTAAGAAGGACCTCGTCACGTCAATGTGGCCGGACGGAGGCACGCCACGGCCGAGTTGCGGGCTTTACTATGTGGAGCTTATTGGTGGTCACTTCCAGCCACTCTTCTTCCCGTTGGTGCACGGCTGTACCTGAAAAGCATGTGATTGCATGCAGACGGATGGCACACAAAGAACTGAGGTTCACGACACGTGTCCTCGGCTGCTAGATTTGCCCTTTCATTCCCCACAACATCCGTGTGCCCCAGTACCCAGCAGAAGGACACCTCCTTCCCCAATCGTCATAGCTGTAGGAGGGCAACCTGGATATTCTGGATTACTTTATCTGCTGGGTACAAATGTTCGAGAGAGTGAAGAATCAAAACAGGCAAATTTAGCACTGGAAGAATGTCTCACCTGCTGCAATGTCCAGAAGATCACATACAATTCTGCATCAAAAACAGTAAATTCCTGAGGCAGTCAGACCTCGAGGACACAATCTGGAAAAACGACAGAGCAACAAACGGAGCCCTCCCTGCTTAGACCCCATCTGTAAAGACAGCTATATAGTTGTGGTGCTCGTACAAAATGTTAGAAAATATCAAATTAAAAACAGAAGCAGGACTGCAATCTCTCCTCCACTGCACTAAATCAAAAATTACGCTGGGCCTCTGTAGTAACCGGGGCAGAAGACGGTTAAAACCCTGGCTCGTAGACGGGTGGAGAAAAGGCAGTCCAGAGGTGAGCGAGCAACAGAACGGTATGCGGACGGTCAGAGCTGCGAGGAACAGACACGCCCGACACAATGTGAGGAATTTCCACCAGATGGCTAGCGGCAGTTCTCCTCCTGCCTCAGCACAGACACTGGATGTGGGAACGGTCCTATAAGCACCTGTGGCCAGCCAAATCCCCTCTTCAAATACGAAGTCCCGACCAATCCACACACCGTGCACCCGTAGTCCACCTCTGAACTCAAAAACCATACAAAACTGTGGCTATGGCACTTTAAGATATTCAGTGCCTTCGAGACTCTGGCTTTCAGGTCTCTTAAGTGTGGTAACCACAATTTGGAGTCAAATGAGGCTCAGAAACCTCACAGAGTCAGTAAAATGTAGGATGGTATGCCTCATCAGCAAGACAGGTAAATTAAAAATATAACTAGAATCATTCCACTAACCTTCACACTGCAAGTTTGCAACTGACGGCTCACTACTGCAACACCAGAGAAGGAAAACGAAACAGAAAAATCTGTCCACAAATAAGGAGCACTGTACGAGACTCATTGTAGACTACGGCTACGGCAAAGAGGTAACACTTAAAACACTGCCCCGAGTGACACCATTCTCCCGCTCAAAACGACAGGACAGCAAATCACCAACTCGGATCCTAAAACGCCACCTAGACAAGAAAGACCGTACGAAAATGGGGAGGTGGCTGAAAAAGCCCCATTGATGCAGTTGTGCAAGAATACAGTGTCTCCAAGTAGTATCGTACATCTCGCACGTATCTAAGAATATGCCTGTACAGTGACATTTACATAGGAAAGCCTGATAAATAGCTGCCTCTAGCAGGCTCAAGTTGTCGACAGTGGACAGAAGTCTCTCAAATCCAACAGAGTGGCTAAGGAGTTGCCCGGTCTCCAATATCCAGACCAGATGACAGTCAACCATTCGCTCCAAGATCTTTCCCACGCAGCTCGTTAAGGCGATACTACGGTAACTACTCTGACATATGCGGGCCTTTCCTGGTTTTGAGGGGAAAGTATCAGAAGTGCCTGTCTCCAGATGTTGAGGAAGTTAACTGTCTATCATTAGATTAAAAGATTAGAGAAGGATTTCCTTTGAAGCAGTACTGGAATCTGTTGTGACTGGGTGCAGTATCACGAGTCTCCCACATGGAGAAAGGGTAGTTTGTTGAATCTTAAGTACAGTTTTCCCCTCTCTACAGTTGCATTTTAGCAACAAAATACTGAATGCAATTTTGTGATATGATGACATGATTGAGACCGTGGCTGTTGTCTGAAGACAAATGTTGAGGGTGTTAGGACAGCAACCAGCCACAAATTTACTTTCAGTTCCTTTATTCAAAGGGCACCTTAAAAATTTTGCATCTAGCAGAAAATAAGCCACTATGAATATACAGGGTGGCGCAGATGGATCGGGTGGTTTTAAAATACTTGTCAAACTGTCAATTGTAAAGGTATTGGATTGAAATAAAGTGCAAAACGTGTAGTTACAATGGAAGTTTATTAACAAAAAAATAGTAATGTTAGTTTTTAAAAATTACATCCATCAAATGCCCTCCTTCTCGAGCGACGCATTCTTGGAGTCGGTCCTTAACGTTCCGCATTGCCCGCTCAAGCGCATCACCAGGAATTGATGTGATTTCGGTGTGAATTGCTGCCTTCAACTCCTGAATGGTCCGGGGTTTGTTCATGTAGACCCTTGCTTTTAAATAGCCCCATAAGAAAAAGTCACATACCGTGAGGTCCGGTGAGCGAGGGGGGCAATGGACATCTCCATTACGGGAAATCAAACGGCCAGGGAACAGAGCGCGTACAGCTTGCATTGATATCCTAGCGGTATGTGCAGTTGCCCCGTCTTGTTGGAACCACATATTGCCCATGTCGTAATTGTTCTCTTCAAGTTGTGGGAGAAGAAAATCTTCAATCATGTTCACATAACGCTGCGAATTAACAGTAACCGCCTGCTCCCTTTCATTTTCAAAAGAGTAAGGACCAATTATCCCTACCTTAGAAACCCCACACCAAACCGTCACTTTGTCACTATGGAGAGGCCGTTGGTGTAGATCTCTTGGGTTAGTGTCGGCCCAGTAACGGCAATTTTGCTTGTTTACGTATCCGTTAATGTGAAAGTGAGCCTCGTCAGACATCATGATAATCAGGTTTACATCTTCCAATAACTCCAACATCTGTTGGCTAAACTGAAGCCTTTGAAGATGGTCTGTTGGGAGAATCTTCTGTACCAACAGGATTTTATAGGGGTGGAATTTCAGTTCTTCGTTAAGAATCCTTTGAAGGCTCCGACGTGACATTCCAAGAGCTTGAGCACGACGTCTCGTTGATCGACGTGGGCTCGCAGTGACATCGCCTCTCACACGCTCCACGTTCTCAGGCGTTGTTATTGTTGGCGGTCTAGGCGTCCATTTTGGAGCACATGAACCAGTAGTGCGGAAATTATGCACCCAACTCAATATCGTATCTCACTTAGGAACACTACCGCGAGGTGGGATGTTGAAACGCCGGCGAAAGGCACGCGTCACAGCAACAATTGACTCGTTATTGCGTATGAACTCTTCCACTGCGAAAACACGATGCTCAACGGACCACGTAGCCATCGCGACTGACTGCCAGCCTGCAACTGAAACTTCCCGTCCCCCCCCACCACAGGACGAAGTCGCCGAACACCTGGCTCCCCCCCCTCCAGACGTACAGTCCACTTCAAAACCACCCGATCCATCTGCGCCACCCTGTATTAGAAGAATTAGAAATACACACACACAAAAAAAACACCCCAGACTATATCCATAACGAACAAACAGTTAGCTAACACGCCTTTCCTGAAAAATTTCCAAAAATTACTTTCCAGCCTCAAAAGCAAATAATATTAGTACACCTATCTGCAGACCAAGTAGCAAATTTATATGTTACTATGATTCTCATGATGCTAGATGTAATTAAATAGTATACTATTTTACTTATACAGTTCTATAAAAAAACTTTATAATTAATTTAAAAATATCAACTAAAAATTCAATGCCTCTGTACTAGTGTAAAAGGCATTACAACTGTGTAAATGAATATACGATCCTTTCCAAACATAGGACATCGTCGTGAAATGTTACGATATATCATAGCGTCTGTGATATTGATATGTTTGTAAGCTCTTTGTATGTATCAAAACATGTGGTGCGTGGTAGAAATCTCCTCAGTGACAAATCTAAAGTGTTCAGTGAGAACAATTTACGTGTGCAACAATAAGAATGCAGTGGGAATGCATTTACATCTGTTGGACGAATGTTATGAAAACAAACACTCCAAACCGACGTTTCACATAAGTCACATGCAACGAAAATCTGTAACACAACCATCTGAGTGTGGCGTGTTTATAATTATGTATTATTTATATTTTAGGAAAATTAATCTGTAGAAAACACACAACATGTCATAAAGAAAGCGTGTAATCCGCCTGAGGATGAATAACAACGATTCGAAACTGGTAACAGTGCCCTTTGAATAAAGGAACTGAAAGTAAATTTGTGGCTGGTTACTGTCCTAACACCATCAAAATACTGAATCCTGGATATCATTGGCAACGATTTGTGCAAAATTCTCTGCCAGAGTCTGAGAAATGTGTCTGGGCACGGTTCGGAGACATCCCTGTTTCAGCAATACTGCTATTGGTAAATGACTGCATTTACCAGAAATCATCCTGATGGCTTCCCATACTTTTGTAGAATAGGTGGAACAGTTAATAGAGCCCAGGAACACTCGCCACGACATTTTCTCACTCTCTTCGATTACTCTCCGAGCCTCGGCTCTCGCGAATCTAAAAGCTAGGTGGTTTTCAGCTGTAGGGCAACATTTAAACTGTCGCAGAGCTACATGTCTGTCTCGGATGGCCGAATGGCACTTGTCTGTCCACCAACGTACAGGTCGCCTCCTAAGACGATCCGGGGACTTCGGCACGGATAACTCTGCAGTACAACGGACCACTAACGTGACGTGGCAGTCCACCCGTTCCTGGACACTGTTGCAATGTTCGAACGTGGCCAGCTGGTTAAACTGCTTCCAGTTAGCCCCGGTGACCACCCACATCGGTGGCTTCTCTTTCAGGTAGTGCTCCATCCAGTAGGTGAATGTGGGGTGGGAAGTGGTCACCAGAACGAAGGATGTCGACGACCTCCCACCGAACGGCACCTGCGAGGGCCGGAGAGCGAGAAGAGAGGTCGACGGCTGAGAATGACCCGGTAGCGGAGCAGAAACGAGAGTACCCGTGTCGAAGCACAGCTCTCGAGTCGTCACGAGGCTCTCCGAAACCCGAACCCGAGGGTCCGAAGAGGTCGAGCCCCACAAAATACGGCGGGCACCGAAGTCTCCTAGTAGGAGAAGTGGTCACAGGAGTCATTCTACGAGATCTACGAGAGCCTCAGAGTGTACTGCATCACGTGGAGGTAGGTACGGGGAGCAAACGGTGGACCTCCGACGCCCACGAATTTCGACAAACTGCCCGCAGGTCAGCAGCCGGGGGAAGAGCGAAGGAGTGATGCCCATTACTGACAAAAACGGCAACCTCCCCAGCCTCGACCCTGTCCCCAGTCAGATCATCCTTTCGGTGAGGTGTATAGCCTGTAGCATAGGGGTGTCAGTGGCTTTAAATGCGTTTCTCACAGACAAGCACACGGGGCATTCCCGCACTAGCGGTTTCAGTCTCTCCCCGTGTTTCCCGAACCCACTAATGTACCCCTGTAATACGGGAGCTAACTATCACGGAGGCTGCACTTTCACTCCTTCTTCCCACCTGGGATGGGAGCTCGTAACAAGCGGAGGCTCAGTCTCGGGGTGAGAACACTGCCCAGTCAGTCCTCGAGCTCCGTCAGTTCTACCGAAGAGTCGAGAGACATCAGATAGTACGACAACGACGTCGTGGACCGTTTAGTTTCAGATTCTGTCGGCGAGAGGCCCTCGGCATTCGATTTTTTGCCCCGAGTAGGTTTCGGGACGATAACCACAGCAACGGTAGTGCCAGTGCTCGACACTGGGCTGGACCGAACGTCAGGGAAAGCAGGAAGATCCCAACATTAGTGACCACAGACTACTCTGACGTTTTGGAAGGAACTCCAGGCTGTGAAGTAACTGCAGGAGCACAAGCGTCAGGGGCCGAATGGTCTTATAAATTGTCTCGACCTCACCGAAGGGAATCGGCGGTTTTTAACCTGCCGTATCTTCCATGCTTCAATGGAGACACAGCAGTTAGCCCCAGTGCAATTCACACATTTTGCAGGAGACGAACATTCGACTCCTTCGTTTGCAGCCTTACCACATTTGCCACGAATGGCTTCTCCCTCGCATATGAGAGTGGTCTGCCCAAATTGCTGGCATTTAAAACGCTGCTCTGGGTCGAGGGCATAGGACCGCACGTTTAAGTGAAGAAAACCTGCCTTAGTACGTTCTAGAAGTTATGTGCTATTAAAAGTAAGGATGAACGAGTCAGATTGAATCAGATTGCCTTCCACAATATTCTGCACATCTACAATGCCTTCTTAGGCACATTTAACTTTCGGGTCTTCTTTAGGGATATGCACCAGGTCTCTGCACGTCACAACAGCTTTACTGTAGTTTAATGGGGCGTGGAGCTCAGTCTCGATGGCATATTACCACAGGTTTTGGCTTTCTGCAGGTTTGTTACTTGTCGGGTACTCTATGTTTCCACCAACAGTGTCCCATTTCACAGATGCTAAAGTACCTGCAAGCCCCTCTAAACACTTTTGTTCGAAATTTCCCTCTGGCCAGCCACAAACATTCTGTTACTAAACTCCCTAGATTCCTGAGTCCAGAAGACTGACTACAGAGGCTCTCTTATCTGACTGGGTGTTAGTAGCTACCAGTGGCCCACCCATTCCACTGGGAGGTGGAGGACAAAACTTTGAAGGATCCATCTCGGTCCTGCAAGCACCTAGGGAAATAAAAGTCCACACGGACAGAGCCCGCCTGCCTAGGTAAGCCTCACAACTGATGTGCAGCACGTTCCCCGGAGGATGAATTCTAACAACTTGTCCACCCCCTCCTCGTGCAGCCCACCTTCAGGTTTTTACCATTCTTGCAATCTAGGCAGTCAGAGCCGAAGTACTCCCACAGCTTACTGTGATGGGGGACTGGTGGTGGCTAACAATCCCCATCAAGAAGTCCAAAAATGTGGCAATAATGCCAAAATTTGGTGCTAAGTGATAGAAGACAGCATCTTCTGTAGTTACTAGTGTGTGTGTGTGTGTGTGTGTGTGTGTGTGTGTGTGTGTGTGTGTGTGTGTGTGTGTGTGTGTGTGTGTGATCTTTTTAATGCAGTAAGTGTTTCAGTGCACAGTTCCAGTTCTATGTAACTCCTATTTCCTCAGATCTTAAACAAGTGCGTATTGTCTCCGAGAGTTAATCTCCTCCGACTTCAAAACGCCATCACTAATGCAGTCTTCACAAGAGCTTTCAAGTGATTTGACAGTATCTGTCATTTTTCATACTGTCTGGGATTTGACATCTCTTTTCAAAAGCCGAGTAATCGTCCAGTATTCTGTAGTTCTCGTTAGTGTTCGTCTAAAATTCCATCTGCTGGACAGAAATGGTGACATTGGCTGCCAACAATACAGGTTCCACCTGAAGGTCTGTTTAAAATAACACTGTTTACTAAAAAACAGTAGCTACACTCACAAAATTAAAGTGAACACATTACATCTGGACGTGAGGTGCCGGGCGCCACCCCGACGACCCTCTCTGCACGGCAGGGACGGGAGCGCACTCCGACCGAGCACTCTGCTCGCCGGGCCGGCCTGCCACTCGCTGCCGGCCCAGTCCGCACGCGGAGTGCTCTGGACAGCTAGACTGCTGGACTACTCACTACCTGGACAGCTCGCCTCAGCTCCGCTATCTGCTCACCTGCCCGCCGCGCCGCTTGTCCCAGCCGGCGACGATGACGCCCGCGACGAGCGAGTCCCGGTAGTTGTAGCACAGCTCGCGGAACACGTTGGCGGCCGTCTTCACCTGCGGAGGCTCGCCCATCTCCACCCTGCCGACACGTCGGGGATCGTCCGTTACGCGACACACGTCCACATTTCACTGTTTTTGCATTAGCTTTATTTTGTAACATTTACACAAATGTGTTTCCTTCTCCGTTCCCTGTAGAGTTTACGAGAGTCCGAAAATGCGGTACCCTCTCTCGACCCGTGCGGAGTTTTTCCGTTTCGTGCCCCGTGACTTACCTCTCGACACACGACGGCCGAGAGTAACCTCACTGTAGTAACTAAACAAAATGGAATGTTAATGCAGTGTGACCGTACTGCATATTTACTTGTTGTCTGACAGTCAAACATTTTTACACGACTGTCACTCGTTTTGTAATGGGTTCAGTTAACTACCACAATAAGGCTACAACGAATGAGTGTGATTACGTGTCAGTGTGCCGAAATTGTATTCAAATTTTGGAGCTGTTTTGTATGGAGCAGGGTTCAATATACTCACTAACTATCAATTCGCACACAATGCCAAGTTACTGTCATATTAATGTCGACTGATGGAGAACTTTCAATAACAGTAACTAAAGGATTCCTACTTTACTTATTGTTATCAACTATTCCACATGAATCAACATTAATACAACACAAATTGAAATTTGTGAAAAATTTATTTAGGAACAATGGATTTCGGACAATAGTTTCATTTCATGCGAAGATCATATTATCTAACTGGAAACATACAAAACACGTTTGCAGGGTAATGGAATGACAACATCGAAAATTTCTGTCACAATGGACTGAAAACCAGGCCTCCTGCTTGTTGCGAGCATTCAACTTAACCATTTTGGCTATTTGTGCACGATTCCTGGTCAGACCAAAATTTCCATATGACATCATCCATGTGTCTACAACCCACATTTGTACATTCATTATAAAATTCCTATAATTTTAACTGAAAGATGCTGGCAAGGTTCTATGGGTAAATATGATGCTGCAATGCCTGTACTGTTAAGAGGCATGGTGCAATGTTCCTTCAGACATGCACACACATTGCGTTGTACTTATTAACAAAACAGGCACCACAATATCTTAATTTGAAATGAATCTAAATTCAAACTAAACTTAAATGAAAAGTTCAATTTGGAATCTTATGATATCAAGATTCAAAAACTATGTATTAGTAGTTTATTGTCGAAAAGAAACTGTAGTTGTGACAAAGTAACTGCTGAAAAGTTCAACAGAAGAGAATTAGTCTTTCAGAAGCCTTCGTCTTCCGTATTGTGACTAAGTACAGCCTGCCAAAGCTGACAAAACTGAAGAACGAGACCCCCTCCCTTCCTACATGCACACGGATTCTAATCCTGAAAATTGGAAGCAAAGAAGTGTAGTCAACATGGGCTCTAAAATGCATGCATTAAGAGCTATGAAAACTTTTTCCATCTTTGTTACTGCAAAGCACATCCCATTTGCTGAAGAAGTGATCACAGTTCTTTAAGTACACATTTTAGGGGGCCTGTTTAGTGTGTCCCCAACCCCCCCCCCCCCTTCTCTCTCTCATGACACCCTGTATATGTTGGCACAGTGCAAGTGTTAACACAGCAGTACATGCTAATGCCAATACTCACTGCATGAAGTCCAGATGGTAGGCAACTATGTCTGCAATGTTCTGAGTGTCAGCCGCAGACCCGGAGCGGCAGCAGTAGATGGTGTCCGTGATGCGCGTCAGCTTGTCGGTGACGCGGTTCGCTATGTATGTACCGGTCGTTGTCCGGGAATCGGCACCGATCACCACTCCGCCATCATACTCCACGGCCATAATGGACGTCTGCGGCAGAAAGCGCTACGTGAACCTACTGACGACAGCTGGGACAGCCGCGGTCTGTTAACCACTACCAACACCATCTACAAATAACAAACAGCAAATGTGGACACACTGGCTGTAACTAACTGGCTGAGAACAAAAGATTGAAACTGAAGAAAATGCAAAAAAGGTAAGAAATTAAGATTATGATGAGACAACAACAAATATGCCTCAGTGTCCCACAACACCATGCAGCAGAACTCACGAGGCGGCCGCAAGCTCTAATTAGTTGACGGAATGGTGTACTGTCAGAGCAAGGCGACACCAGTGCTCACAGCTGCGATGGCCCCAACTGTCGGCTGACAGGAAATTTCGTGCGCTCTGTGCGCTTTTGAAGTTGCTGGTACACTGAGGGAAGCAAACTTTAAGATAATGTTATACAGAGGGAAGAGAATGGAGATATGACACTGCAGGAAGAATCTGAAAGACTTAAGACACAGAATACGGAACATCCCTCAGAATTATCAATGTCCTCTGGAGAAACAGCAATGACAAAACTATTCCAGCTGGTCTCCTCATTTTTTCTACAGCTGTGAGATTGGCAGAGCAAATTTTACATCAATATTCTCTGTTTGCTGTTTCACTCTGTAACAAATATAACATGATTAAACAGGAAAAGTTACACCAAAGTACTTTAACACTCACCATTTATTTTAGCAAATATGGTGTAACAACTTGAGTGCACCTCTCTGTAGCCACTCAACTTCAAAATTACCAGGGCAAGACAAATTAGGTCTGTCTGCAGTCAATTTGAGAGAATTGAAAATGAGAGAGTAGTAGTGAGAAAACTGTTCAATTGAGCATTTAATCTGTAATGAAGTTTACCAGAGACAAAAATATTGTGAAAATTATGTATGAAACAAAATAAACTGACAGATATACAGGGTGATTCAAAAAGAATACCACAACTTTAGGAATTTAAAACTCTGCAACGACAAAAGGCAGAGATAAGCACTATCTGTCGGCGAATTAACGGAGCTATAAAGTTTCATTTAGTTGTACATTTGTTCGCTTGAGGCGCTGTTGACTAGGCGTCAGCGTCAGTTGATGCTAAGATGGCGACCACTCAACAGAAAGCTTTTTGTGTTATTGAGTACGGCAGAAGTGAATCGACGACAATTGTTCAGCGTGCATTTCGAACGACATATGGTGTTAAACCTCCTGATAGGTGGTGTATTAAACGTTGGTATAAACAGTTTCCAGAGAATGGGTGTTTGTGCAAAGGGAAAAGTTCTGGACGGCCGAGAATGAGTGATGAAAATGTAGCACGCATCCAGCAAGCATTTGTTCGCAGCCCAGGAAAATCGACTCGCAGAGCTAGCAGAGAGCTGCAAATTCCACAATCATGGATGGAGCGCCACCACATTGGCACTTATCTGTCCGTAACTACCTGAACGTCAACTACCCGAGGCGATGGATCGGCCGCCAGGCAGCCCGTGACAGAGCACTTCATCACTGGCCTGCAAGAAGCCCTGATGTTACCCCCTGCGATTTTTTCTTATGGGGGTATGTTAAGGATATGGTGTTTCGGCCACCTCTCCCAGCCACCATTGATGATTTGAAACGAGAAATAACAGCAGCTATCCAAACTGTTACGCCTGATATGCTACAGAGAGTGTGGAACGAGTTGGAGTATCGGGTTGATATTGCTCGAGTGTGTGGAGGGGGCCATATTGAACATCACTGAACTTGTTTTTGAGTGAAAAAAAAACCTTTTTAAATACTCTTTGTAATGATGTATAACAGAAGGTTATATTATGTTTCTTTCATTAAATACACATTTTTAAAGTTGTGGTATTCTTTTTGAATCACCCTGTATATTGCAGTATGTAAGTTATGTACAATCACACTTTAAGAATGTAATAATTTCAATTCCAAAAAAAAGATAGGTTTTGCCAGGAACAAATAAAGACCAAATCACCAGTCAAACAGGTGTAAAATATTACCAAAAATCATTTATGGAAGAATGGGAAGACTTGTAGGAGAAGGCAATACAGGAAATCAGTGTAGGTTCTGGAGAAACACGTGAGCATTCTTGGAAAACTCACCCTACAACTTATCTTAGGAGATAAGTTGAAAAAAGACAAACCTATATTTAATGCATTTGTCAATTTAGAAAGGGAACATTAGGCAATGTCAGACAAACTGCTTACAGGAATACGGTACAAGATGAACTGGCAGCTTTGAGAGACCAAATACGGAAGACAGCAAGCATGGGGTAACACGATTCTACAGTGTAACATCTATCACTTTTAACCACTTAAGGTCGATGAAAGATGTCCACGGAATTTTATGTAAATTGGAGGTGGAGAGAGGACGAAAGGAAAAGGGGAGGGGAGGGATCACTGCTGCCAGCTGCATTGGGGTATTACGCGGAATCAGTGGTGACGACTGCAAATTTGTAGAAGATCAGGATTCAAACCTGGGATCTCCTGCTCACTAGGTAGGTGTCGTAACCGCTGTGCCATCCGGGACACAGTGTTACCGCAATTGCACGGACTACCTCGGCTCGCCTCACTTTAATCCACACTCCCATCGAACGCCACCTATCCACAGGACGTGTCCGAAAGCGCACACACGCCACACATTCGTACAATTTGGTAGGCACAGCTGGGCAATGAATCCACCTTCTTCAGTGCATATGTACAAATATATCTGACCTCCCGTGGGAATCTCGGAAGAGCGAATACGGAGGAGACGGACATAGGCTACAGATAGGTAGCATTCGATGGGAGAGTGGCTTGGCTGTGAGGCGGGCCCAGATAGTCCGTGTAGTTGTGATAACACTGTGCACCTGCCTAGTAAACACGAGACTCCTGGTTTGAATCCCGGTCCAGTACACACTTTCACTCATCTCCACTGATTCCGCATAACGTTCCGACACAGCTGACAGCAATGATCCCTCCCCTTTCCTTTCCTTTCTTCCCCCTCCACTTTCAATTTACATATAATTGTATAACAGCTACAGATTCTGCACGATGCCCGACATGTCTGAAAGGACAGACACCGTACATTCATTCACATAATGTGCGTGGACACTGAAGACATAGTTTAGGTATTAAGTGCGGAATATCCTGCTGTGTGCACCCTCATTTGACCTGGGTGCTAACATCGACAAGGCGCGATGGCGAATGTGCGTCTCCACCTGCTGTGGAGACCGACTTACGCTTCGGTGTCGTGGCTCGGCAGTGCCTCTGAAGCCACGGAGCAAAACGCACTGACGATAATAATGTCGGTGGCAAAAAAACAGAAACATCATTATGAGAACTCATTTGGTAATGTGCCATTCTATAATGTAAAAGAAGTACACGAATATACATTGTACTCTGTTACAAGTTATGAAATAACAGAGCTCTGTTCACCCATCTTAACTGGAGCTGTAGATTAAAAAACATCAGGTGTAAAATACAGAAGAGTTACCGCAAAGCCGTTTACGACATTTAGTGACTGACAGATCGGAGCCCCACTGCAGAAGGTGCACGAGTCACACGTCGGTCTAGTGGCACTGCACAGTAGGTCCACAGAAGTAGCTAACTTCAGGAAGGGTGTCCACAAGTTGTTTATAAAATAGAGTTAGCAGACAGGCATTCGGGTGATAGGTCTTAAACGGAGTGGAACACATCAATTAAAAAACTTTCCACCTGTAGAAACTATACAGGGTATTACGTGGGTGAGAATGAGAGTGACACAAAATGCAAAAAGGCCAAGCAGGAATGGCTAGTGGACAAATGCAGGGCTGTAGAAAAAAACACACACACACACACACACACACACACACACACACACACACACACACACAATTTGCTGCCTACAGGAAAGAATGGAAAGCCTAGAAGTGCAAGGAATATACAGAAGGCCTGTGTAAGGGAAACAAATCTGAGAACAATATTATAGATACAGAACATGAAGTAGATTAAGATGATGTGAGATACGATACTGTGAATTTGACAGTGTGCTGAAAGTCTTAACGAGGTCCCCTGAAGCAGATCACATCCCCTTCCCAGTTATTCCAATTGGTGTATAGCCTTGCAGACTTCAGAAAGGTAATAATTCCAATTCCAAGGAAGACAGGTCCTAACGTGTTAATATTGCCAAACCATCTGTATAGTAAATCATCACTGCAAAATATTGACACAATTTGCTTGCAGAAGAATGGGAAAACTGGTAGAAGCCAATCTGAGGGAAAATCAGTTTAGGTTCTAGAGAAATGTAGGAGCACTCGAGGCAATACTGACACTACGACTTATCCTAGAAGACAGGTAAAGGAAAGGCTAACCTGCATTTGTTGACTTAGACAAGGCTTCTGATAATGTTGAATGGAGTACACTTTTTGACAGTTTGAAGGCATCAGGCCTAAAGAAAAGGCAACAATAAATATTTACAACTTGTGCAGAAACCAGACTGCAGTTCCAACAGTTGTAGGACGTGAAAGGGGAGCAGTGGTTGAGAAGGGAGTGAGACAGGGTTGTAGCCTGTGCATCATGATATTCAGTCTACACACTTGCCAAGCTGTGAAGGAAACTGACAAGAAATTTGGAAAGGGAATTAAAGTTCAGGAAGAAGAAATAAAAACTTTTAGATTTGTCGACAGCATTGTAACCGTGAAAGAGATGGCAGAGGGCTTTAAAGAGCAGCTGAACAGCACAGATAGTGCCTCAACAGAAATTAACCAGTGGAGATACACAAGCAAAGCATGGGCAATGGAATGTAGTCAAATAAGGCCGTGCTGAAGGAATTAGATTAAGAAATGATACACTGGGACAAGAAGATTAATTTTGAACACCAAATAAAATGCATACTTGCAGTAGCAAGAAAAGTTTTCCTGGGGGGGGGGGGGGGGGGGGGGGAATAAAAAAAAAAACATTAAATATAAATTCAAGTGTAAATTGACCGCTCTCTAATATCTCTGAGTGTACCTACTCCTCCCTTTGTAGTACCACGAAACACACTTTCCTCCTCATTCAGTTGACACCTCTTAATTCCTCAGTCTAGGTATCTGTAAAAACTCCCCAAAATTTGAATTTATATTTGACATTCTTTTCAAAAAATCCTTTCTTGCTAATTTTAGTGCCATCTTCTAATCTGCTTCCCTCAGTACCACCTGGTTTCATTCAACTAAATTCCATTCTTCATTTTGCTTTTTGTTGACAGTCATATTAATGCACGAACACAATAGGCCAACAAATGATAACTGACTGCTTCACTGCTCGAGGTCTACTCAGTTTGTGTACGGCTGGCAAATTGGAGGTGACGAAGCAGTTGACCTCGGTTATGGTTTGTACTGCCAGCAGTAACATTAAAAGCATTGGCAGAGGGTTGGCCTTGCGATCACTCTCCTACTGTGGATGCCAGTACAAATGTTAACTGGCTCAGCAGTGATTTGCCATGTGTGTTACCCGATGAGTGGAAAAGTACTGGAGTATGGAATGCAATACGTAGACAGCATTAAAGCTCTCAGAACTTTATAATGAACAGAAATGTTTAAGGAATGCTACAAACCATGGATTTAAAAACAAACTGAAAATAGAGACTTGAAGGGAAATAAGGAAGCCGTTACAAATTAATGTGCATGATGTGAAAAAGAAAATTAAATCTTTGTTGGTATCTTTTCGCTGTAAACATTTGTAGGATATTCCTGTAAACTTTAAATTATAGCTGAACAATCTTCAGGTAAAATCTTGCATACAGATTTATTTGATACCTGTATTTCAGAGATATTTACCTTAAGCTGGCATATGAACCCCCAGTAGCTAAATATCTCACAGCAAACATTAATCTCTCCTCTGCAGGTACTTCTCTCCTACAAGAGGCGCAATCTTTATAAATTTTAGGGCATACACAATTCAAAATCTGTAGCATTCATTTGGGAAAAAATTTATGAAAATAGCCCATATTCCAATTCAGCTTTAACATCAGACAGTCTTGTCCCACCACATTGCTCCTCAATTTTTGAAAGTGAGGTCATCCACAAGTTTTATTTCTTCTTGTTTTTTGATGATCAGTTTCTTTCAGTAAAAGAAATGTCATACATGCAACAACTGCTGAATCATCCTAATTCCTCAAAATATCAGCTGGTCAAATTGTAATTAAAACAACTTTATAGCAATAACAAAAAGGGAGCAATCTCACCAGGTTATTAGAGCCAATTGAGATTCCACACAGCCGAATCCCTTGGCTCCCACACCTCTATTTGGAGGGGATGAGGGGCCAAACACCTAAACATTGGTGACCAACATTCGGCCAAATCCACTGGCTGTCACTTGTTAACCTAGTCAGTACACACCTGAGAAATTTCTTTTCAAGGAACTATTCGTATTGTTTGACTGAGCTTTCAAGTCCTTTGCCCCATGACAGAATCACAGTGTTATCAGCAAACCTCACATTTCAATGTACAGGTTCACTAATATGAGGGAGAAGCTACAACCCTACCTCACACTCTTCTTATTCACTGCTTCTCTCACATCATTAAGACCATTGGGGGTCGGGTTGTTTGGGGAAAGAGACCAAACAGCCAGGTCATCGGTCTCATCGGATTAGGGAAGGAAGTCGGCCATGCCCTTTCAAAGGGACCATCCCAGCACCGTTAAAACTGCCGTTGCGTTTCAGACTAAGTGGTAGATTTGCATAACACCAAGTGTATAACATACATGCTGCAGTTCTCATAAATCATTCACCTATCTCAGATTAATAGTGTTTAAAGCAATAAGGGTTATGCCTGGACTTCAGAAATTAAGTTACACCTGCCTTCCCCTATTGAGACCACTGCATACTGACAGAGGCACACTGTCAGCAAAGGGTACGTGTTCTGGTTCTCCTGCCAACATAATTCCGCTGCGGTATGAATAACTGGTGCATCACATGTGAGTGAAATGGCATGGCAACTGAAAAGTTTGGAGATGGTTTAATTATGTGGGACATACAATTCTAGATTGCACACGGATTCACCATAAGATTCTGGCAATATATGGGCCAACTGCAAAATCGCATCCAAAAGTAACGAAACTATGTCAATTTGACAGAGGATGCACTGACATAGATGATGCTAAGCGTGAAGTACAGATCTTGCACTACGTGATTTCCACGTTTTTAGCAAGCTGAAACTACATCTGGGAAGGAGGGATATTTTCCAACTACAAGTACATTCACAAAGCAGTTCTCAAATGTGTGCGTTTGATAGCAGGAATTTCTTCCATTGAGGAATGAAATGACTGGTGGAGTGTTCCAACTGTCATTTACACGGACTTGGTGACTGTGTGCTGTATGTCATGTATCTGTGTCACTTAGAAATTGTGTAGTGCACCATTCAATGAAAGTTCTTTGGCTATCCACAGTAATCTGTACAGTACTTTTCAAAGTTCCTCATACAAAACGGAGGGGAACGGACAGTTTCCACTATTAATACTCATTCTGCAATTGCCAGCCACTTGTCTCCTACCACTCCTCCTCCAGTACATCTTCCCCTATCAGTTGTCACAATTGCTTCCCATTTGCTAGCAATATTTTTTTATCTTCTCTGTTAGCAGATTACGTAGTAAAGGATACCAGTAGTCCTATCATTGTGTCTGCAACTCGATGCTTCCTCTATACAGTGAGTAGCAATCTGTCCTTTCCATATTATTGTTAGGTTGGAAAATGATAGTTTTACTGTAAGTTGGTGAAGCCAACATATTTGAATATAAAAAGACCATGCAAAAGTTACAGGTAGAGCCCCTTGTATTTTTCGTAATTTATATACGATATACTTAAATACATGTCTTCAAACTTGTAGCGTTGGCCATTATCTGATAGAAATTTTCTGAATATATCTTGTAGTTTTAGTTTTATAACAAAAAACATGTTAGATATGTGAACTTAAGACATTGCCCTAGGCTGCAAGTCAATCTATCACCACAACCTCTCTTTCACAGTCATTGGTTTCACCAACTTTAGTGACATCATCTACCAACCAGACCTAGCTCTCAGGCTATGCTATTAATCATTCTGTCACCATATCATAGATTTTGGTGGTGGTGTCCACTATCACCCTCTAACCACAGACAATCCTGAACCGCTGCACTGCATAACAGGCGAAATTACTGGTGCATGTATCTTCAACTGTGAACAATGAAATTATGGATGATAGGGTGAGGGTTGCACTACGCCACTATTACCAGCAAAAACCTCATTTGAAAAGGCTACAATAGGAACCTTACTTTACTGTGCAAGCTTGGTCCTGATCTGTAATGAAACGGGTCTGAAGATTCGCATATGTCACTGTTAACAGTATGGAGTCAAAAGGATTTATTAAGTTATTATGTAGTTCCCAAGTTTCAGCATACCTAATGGTATATTTTTACAGTTTTACAATTACACCTAATAACTTTTCAAAACTGAAACAAAAGCAGTAGACTGTAAAAAGAACGATTATTTACACATCAGAAACTGAAATCCATCATTTTCTTCTTAGCACAATTAACTGGTACATATATGTCTTTCATGTAAAAGGATGGAAAATTAACTTTAATAATGACAAAATGCTAAGAAGAATTATGTATTTTAAGATGTCGCACGGACTGTCGTGGTTTCAATTCCAGCAATTGGTTTTTACTCTTCACCTTCTAGCCATCAGTAACACGATGTAATTACATACAAGGACAAGAAAAAATAATGAAAGGGTACACTGAATCAATAATATTTAAAAGTCAAGTAGTGTTATTTCGAGAGTGAGTCAGCATACAAACGATCTTTAAGAGTTCCTTAATTTGTACTTGTTCTGAAAACTATTACTTACTCCTGTCATATGTTCAGCGTTCATCCAGTCCTCATCCATCGGACCTGCACGAATACTTTCCACGGGATATTTCATAGTTCCTACAGATGTCATTATTTTGCAGCACGAAAGCTCTTCCTTCAAGTCTTATCACGTTTCTTCAACTCACTCAGACAACAGACAGTCTACCGAAAGGACGCTGTTCAAAGATTTGCTATACGATTAACATACAACTTTCCTGTGTAGCACAGTAAAAAAAAAACGAAGCTTATCTTACGGGAATACATAAGATCAAAATCGGAAGGGTGTAATTCAGTGGTCTACTCTATGAACCAAATCTTGATTATGACGCCTTTAATAATTTCGTTTTCGCGAATACGATATCTTAAGTTAGTAGGGAAGGTTAACTTAACCTCTTTGGTTGCGCATATCTGTCGATGCCTCGATGGCGTTTCGATGGATACTCTTTGCACTTACCTTGTGTCAAATCAATGGGGTGGAATGCACCTTTACACCAAGTGAGGTTAAAGTAGACAGTGGTTTGTTATGATGCGTGAAGCAGAAGGAGATAGCTTTCTACATACCGAAGAATGTTCCCAAAAGGTAGTCACATAGGTTACTCATTTATATGACAGCGGTCTGGCCGTAAAAATTGTACTGATGGCTTATGGTGTTCAGCAAAAAATTACACGTATTCGACGATTCTTTGCATCATTTCTCTAGTACCAGGCAGTACACAAAGACCATTCCAATAGCAATGCCCGAAACACTGCTTAATAAATATTGTTACACAAATACGTCCAGATGCAAAACATGAGTGGTAGATCGATTGTCCGATAAACAAAATATAATGCAGGTCATTTAAAGCTAATTCACTGTCATTAAACTTTGAGAAGACGCACTATATGCAGTTCATAACCAGTAAGAAATTTCCTTCCAGCATAACATATGAAGACATGCAGATCGAAGAGGTTGACAGTGTTAAATTTCTGGGATTGCAAATCGATAATACATTCAGTTGGGAAGAGCATACCACAAAATTGCTTAAGCGCCTAAATGTCTGTATTTGCCGTGAGAATGTTGTCAGATGTAGGAGGTATAAATATAAAAAAGACTTGCCTACTTTCCTTACTTTCATTCTATTATGTCATATGGGATCGTATTCTGGTGCAACTCGTCAAATCGAGCGAAAGTTTATAGAGTACAAAAGCGTGTGATAAAAATCATTTGTGGTGTAAGTTCAAGAACATCTTGTAGAAACCTGTTCACGGAAATTTGTATTTTAACCACTGTTTTTCAGTATATTTATTCCTTAATGAAATTTGTTGCAAGTAATACATCTCTATTTCCAACCAATAGGTCAATACATAGTATTAATATTAGGAATAAGAACAATCTACATAAAGACCTAAAATCACTTACCTTGGTACAAAAAGGGGTCCAATATTCAGGAACACACATTTTCAATAAAATGTCAACAACCGTTAAAAACTTGGTTTCAGATAAAGCACTGTTTAAACAGAGTTTGAAAGTCTTTTTGATAGGCAAGTCCTTCTATGCCATTGATGAATATCTTAACAGAAACTGTTAAGCCAGCTTAAGTAAAAATGTTAGATTTCAGTTTTGACAACACTTGGTCACAACAGTCAAGCTTAGGTATTTTGTGTATGATAAATTTATTAATAGTGCATAAGTGTTTCATTCTGACAGCGTGTTAATTCTGTAAATATTAGCTGTTCCAGTTTACTGCATTGTATTAACCTATTTCAACTATCTCCTGACAAATGATCAGTGTAGTAGGTAATTATTATATTAAAATGTTTTATGTTTTTATGTTATACTTTCTGATATGTTCCACACCCACGAGAATCATCTCATTTTTTGGGTCTATGGAACGAAAACGGTATCTAATCAAATCTAACTCTGTTGATATGTTGAGTGAATATGTTGTTCTATGTGCAAGGGTATGGAAGACCAGATTACGGGTAAACATTGCAGTTTTTGTGTCAGAAAGGTAGTGTGTTTCTCAAATTGTTTAAAATGCTAGAAACAACCCAAACGCTAATTTAGTTATCTTTCTACTATTTAACGTAATTGTATACTGGACGTGAAATACGATACCGTATATAAATTTCTACAAATGTCAGAATATTTGACTTACATGAAAAGAAAGGAAACGTGGCCTGGATTCAACGAGAATGGGACAGCGAATGATTACTTAAACATCTGTCATAGTTTATGTGCAAAATAAGTAATTTACATTTCAGTCACTCCCCTTTTCCAATAAATTTTTTGTTAGAGAAGATAAATGATAGCCCATGCCATTGTGTATCTGCTGCTTTTATATTCTCTTTTATGCACAGTTATTTGCATTACTAAGTCCACAGATCGAAGGTGTCTTCAGATTTTTGGTGTCGCATTGTACTGAGTAATAAAACGTGGAGGTTAGAAAGTCTACATCACTACCAAGTGATATTTTAAAGTGGTGTAGATTATGGCACATTGTTTTAAATGTTCAGATTTGTAAAATTGTAAAATTCAAAAATTACATGACTACACAATCAGTAAGCCAAAACTGAAATTGGGTAACTTGTGCAGAAACCATTTCATAACAGTTTGTAGGGCCATGAAGTGGAAAGATCATGCAGGATGAGTTGCAGGGCTAGGAAGTGGCAGACTTTGGTCTAGGAAAATGCAATTAGTCTGCAAAGGAAATTGCTTACAAGACACTTGTAACTTACCCAGGAATACTGCTGCACTGGGTGAGACTTGTACCTACAAGGGCTAACAGGGCATATTAAAGCCAGCATAAATGGATACAAGTGCAAAAACCTTACAAACTTCAGAGAACCATACTAAATAAGGACTCTGTGAATATAATACAGCTTCTTATTTATGACATCTGCAGGTACTCGGAAGACAACAGAGACTAATTACAGCATGTCCAGACCTATTAAAGTGCTCACTTTGGAAGTGCACCACACACAAAGGGAATCTATTAAATCCAAATATCTGCCACAGTGGGGTGTAGCCTACTGTTTGCAGAGCATGTATGTAGTTCCAGAACTTATTCACATTGACAGCATCTGTGTTTGATTACGCAACTATAATCAAAACTGTCCACTGTTCCTTACACGTAAGTTAATTTCACAATTTAGGAGAGTGTATTGATGCAGCGAACTGGTGGCACTCGTAAAGGCACGAGCTGTTTTACCTCTTTTGGAAGGACGTTGGAAGTGATTGTTGCAGTACACTACTAGTTATATGTTCCTTATATTATTTTCAAGATTTCCAACAGAGTGATGTGGTTTGTCAGTGTACATGCTAGATCATGCTCTCACTTGATCCTGATGCTTCACCCCAGAGCCAGACATTGTTAACATTCAGATGTTGTAGCACCTTTCTCTTGTGGGCAAGCACTTTCTGCTTCAGACGTACGACGACATCTGGGCAGAGGGCACATTTCCCAGACAACGATGTGAAGCCACTGTCATACCCATACCTGAGCCCGGTATGGACAAACATCTTTCTTCTAGCTAGTGCCCCATTTCTCTCGCCACCTGTGTTTTCGAGGTGACGGGACATATGATTGGTGCCCGGCTGGTACGGTGTCTCAAGTCACGCAGTTTACTTTCCACTGCACAGTGGGATTTAGTGTGTGCTGTTCTGCAGTTGACTGTGTTGTCACTTTGTCCACTTGTGTCATGAATGGTTTTCTGTGGAAATCCCAGACTGTAGCCACGTTTTTCAATTTAGAGAAAGCCTACGGGACCTGCCGGAGGACTGGTATTTTCTGTACACTCTAAATGTGGGGCTTCTGTGGCCGCCTGTGCCTTTTCCTTTAGGAATGTTTAAAAGACTGAGTTTTTGAGGTACTTGTCGGACACCTTAATCCAGAAAACCGTGTGCCTCGGGGTTCTGTCCCGAGTGTCATCCCCTTTGCTATTGCCGTTAATCCTATAATGGCCAGTCTTCTGCTGGGCATCTCTGGCTCCCTTTTCTTTTACAATTTTGCCATCTGTTACAGTTTCCACGGACCTGTCTCACTGAGTGGGATCTTCGGCGATGTCTGTCATCTTTACTCGTGTAGCATAGACAGAGGCTTTCGTTTTTCTTCTGACAAAACTGTTTGTATGAATTTCTGGTGGCACAATTAATTTCTTCCACTGTCTTTACATGTTGGGCCTGTTGCTGTTCTGTTTGTTGAAACAGTGAAATTCCTGGGGCTTTTGCTTGATGGGAAACTTTCTCGGGCCACCTACTTTTCTTACCCGGCAGCCCTCTGTACACGGTCCCTCGACGTCCTACGTATCCTCGATGGTACTTCCTGGGGAGCAGACGAAACTGCCCTCCTCCGTTTGTACCGATCCCTCGTCCGTTCGAAACTAGACTGGGGGTGTTTAGTTTACGCATCCGCACGTCCGTCCTCTTTACGCCGTCTCGGTACTATCCACCGTCGTGGCATCCGTTCGGCCACTGGCGCCTTTTACACTAGCCCGATTGAGGGTCCGTATGCAGGAGTTGCAGAACAACTGCCGTCCTACTGCCGTGACTTTCTCCTCGGCAGATGCGCGTGCAGTCTGTCACGCTTGGCCACCCGTCCTGCGCCTTTCCCTTCGACGACTCCTTCGATCGCCAGTATGCGGCGCACCCCTCTTCTGTTCCTCCTGGACTTCACTTTCGGATATTGCTCCGGCAGCTCAACTTAGTGCTACCTGCAACTTTGAGTGGGTACGTGCCCTTCACCACCTCGGATTCGTGCGGTGGCCCGTGTTCACCTCGGCCTTTGTTCGCTTCTTAAGGTTACTGCACCAGCTGTGCAGTATCACCTTCAGTTTCACGACCTTCTCCCAGAACTTCACAATAGTACCTTTCTGTAAACTGGTGCCTCCTGGACTGAACGTGTGCCTTTGTCATTGGCACCTACATTTTTTGGTATCGGCTTTCGGAACACTGCCGAGTATTTACAACAGAGCTCTTCACCCTGTATCGGGCCTCAGAATACATCCTTTGACACAGGCTTTTCTCTCTCGGCGCCCTTCAAAGCCACGCTGTGATGTGCACTGTCCCTCACTCAGTGCAACTCGTCCTGGAAAGCTATCACTTGCTCACTCTTGATAGCGTCACTGTGGTGTTTGTGGGATCTCGGCCGCCGACACTGTTGCCGAGGCTGCAGTCCTCGTACCTCGGCCCGCTAGTTCTCACATTCCCTCCGACGATCTCTGTGTTGCTGTCAGTTAGCACGTGGTGTCACTTTGGTTTCACCGCTGGTCCTCCCTTTATGCAAACAAGCTCTGGGCTACTAAGCATCTCCCAGCAGCTACTTCCTCTTGACCCTTCTCGCTGTGAGGAGATTGTTTTAGCTAGGTTGTATATCAGGTAATGTCTTTTTAGCCGTCGCCATTCCTTAAGTGGCCCTCGGCCACCACTTTGTACTCGTTGTGCTCGTACTTTGATGGTCTGCCATTTCCTGACAGAAAGCCATGTTTTTAACCACTTGTTTATGTTTGCCATCTGATTATCGGCCATTTTAATGAACGACGCGTCGGCTGTCGACCCTGTTTTACTTTTTATCTGTCATAGCAATATGGCAAAGGCTATTTTATTTTTAGTAATGACCACTGTTTTTCTATGGCATATTTTATAGACCTTTCTTAAAGTTCCTGTTTTTAGCTGTATTCTCTTCCATCGATTGGGATTAACGTGTAGTTGTGTTTTTAACTCTTCTCTTTGTCTTTGTGTAATACAGTTGTGATGTGGGCACGTATGACGTTAGTTGTTTTTGCACCCTTAACTAAAACAAACAGTTTACATGCTGTGTGTAGATTTGTTTGTGAGTGTTGCTACAGCTTTCCAGGTGGAATATGGGCTTAAATTTAGTAACAACGGGAATATTTGTATCGAATGCCAGTCACTTTGTTAGCGATACTCCTAAGTTTGACCTTTTATAACTAAACAGTTGTTAATAAAAAATGATCCGTGGGGCAGATAATGATACCCAGAAGAAATCGTGGGTTAGTAGAAATCCTCAGCACTGCATTGGCAACTGTGAGCAAAGTTGTAGCCTTTTGACCTAACGTAGACCTCAGATTTCACTACAGGTCACCATGGCCTCGTCATAGGACAAACCCGACATGTGGCATGGTAGGTGCATTGACCCAGTTGACCTGAAATTATTTGAGGCTAGATTTGAAATGTACTTGGTTACCTGTAATATGTTTTGGACAATGATCTTTTGTGGATGTATACTGAATGCCTTCTTGTGCATAGCTTTGGGTATCTTTCTCCTCAAATTGGGAAAAATTTCATTTGCAGGCATACATACTTTGATGAAGCAGTTGAAGAGGTTTCTTTTAGACAGTTGTGGGTTTATCTGTTTCTCATAAATTCCATCATGAAGAGATTTTATGTTACTGTCAGTACCTTCTTTTACACAATTTATACTCATTCTTTTTAAGTTACTAATAAGTGAAAATATGTAGGTGCACAAGTGATTTGATTTTCCAGAGCTGACATTGGAGAACTTAACTGCTCAGGTCACACAGTAATGTAGTTCTTCCTGTCCATGTTTTCATCAGCACATATACTCAAAGATTTAGAAACTGCTACCCTTTGTGCTGATTCCTGTGGGAGTGCAACATTAATTATTGTCATTACTCTATTTGATGTACAGAGTTGAATAAACAGTGATTTCTAAGAACTAATGGGGGTTCAGTTTCCAGAGATACACTTAGTGATTCTTTGCTCGTCCCATCCAGGCGACCATCTCTGCTCTGTACACTATGTGGCAGGTTTTCAATGTGTATTGGGAGTAGGTGGGGGTGGAACCAGAGGTGTATGCTTTAAAACTGCCTTTTTGATCCAACCCCGGTCACAGAATTTAGGCATTTGAAATTTTGTGAGGTGTTTCCGAGTGTCCACTTTGACTTTCATCTGTTACAGTCGATATGTGGTTTAAAGTGGCACACCGTCATGCCCGTACCATCTGCAAATTGCTGTTATCTGCCCTAGTCGAAAGTAAGTCAGTAACAAATATTGAGCAGAGAATCAGTTCTACCGCAGAAATTCTGCAGACGACCCCCTGTCACCCCTCCCTGTTCTCTCGTCCACGCATCGTTTCCTGTCAGTTGCGTCAGAGTGGTGTCCGTTATAATATGTGGAATGGCTACAGTTATGTGTTAGCATACAGAAACTGCCTGCTTCTGTAAACTATACTGACATCAAATTGTGACCAGTGTTAATACACCCACTTTGTTAACTTTACGCGCGCACACACACACACACACACACACACACACACACACACACACACACACACACACACAAAAACTACGAAACAAATTAGTAGCATTAGGGATTACCAGTGGACCCCTGATTCCTTAAAGAATCAAAGTGGAATGCTAAGACAGCTTCAAAGTTCTGATTACTTTACAAAAGAGTTGATGCATTTTGTAGTAGACATTAAATATGCAAGTGAGAAAAAGTTTGGAAAGTGTTTGAAATTATATATATAATTTGTCTGAAGTCACTAAGTGCTCGTAATAGCAGACACTGGATGAGTACAGTCTGAGTAATTTGTCCTCTCTCAAGAGGAAAAGCTTTTTTTTCGCAAATACCAATGTGCGAGTCGTATCTCCTGAACTGTGTGTCGTACAGTGATAAGTTGTGCAGGCATAGTCTATGGTATTTGTGGATGCTTTCTGCAAAATTTGTTACCAAAAGTTGTTAGTAAAGAAGTAGTACAGTAATCTTCTTCTTTCATCATTTCCCGAAACGGATGTCAGCGAGAAAAAGTTTCTTAAACATTTGAAGTTATGGGTAAAGTTTATCCCTGTGAAGTACTAGACGAATCCAGGCTGGGTATTTGCACAATGTGAATTCCACTACCTCAGAGCGTAACACAGTTTCTAGTGGTAATACGTGTGTCACTGTGTTAAACCTTCCACCTCTTAATGAGTCAATTATGACAGCATTTTGAAACTGAAAATTCATATAATAATTATGAGGTACTGAAAATAAAACAGAGGGTGATGTGCAGCTGAGCTAGTGTGCCACAAACTGGCTCAGCTTCTTACCGGTATCTGTGTGTGAGAACCCCTCGGCCCCTGCGATGTGTCCCATTAACGCCTCGACCGAATTTTCTGACACTGTATTTCTGTAGGATAAATGCTCATTTCATGTTGACAGCTGTGCCCCAGAACATTCTGAACTTAAGAAAAATTGTATATCCTCCCAAAAATTAATGTCCATCTGGATTTGACAGTCTTTCCGATGGAGTACGAAAGATACGTTCCCATATAGTTGCCCCTGTTGTACCTGAAATACGTAATGCGTCACTAACTCGAGGCAGTTTTCCAGAGAAAATGAAATATGCTGTCATCACACCCATCTTTAAGAAAGCGAGATCAGTGAGTACCAACTTGTTTCACTGCTTGACATTTCCTAAAATTCTTGAGGAGCAGATATATTCTGGAATAGTATCACACCTGAGTGACTGTAATGTCCTCAGTATATCACAGCTTGGATTTCAGAAGAGTCGATCTAGTGAGAAGCCATTTACATGTTCAGTCAAAAAATTCTAAAAGTACAAAATAACAAAATAGCGCATTCAGTACTTTGTGTGACCTATCCTAGGCATTAGACAGTGTGAAACACAATATTCTCCTAGATAGTTTCCATGGTGTTCACCAAAGCTCAATCTTAGGACCACTACTGTTTCTCATATATGTAAAAGATCTTCTGTCTAGTATATGACGAGGACAATTAGTTCCTTTTGCAGATGGCACCAGTGTTTGTCAGTCCAGGCATGTACACTGTGACAAAAGAAATGGTGAACGATGTTCTCAAAAGTATCAACTCATTTTGTGCAAATCATCTCACCCTCCATATTAAAAAGACATGACATATTCATTTCTGCACATCTGGGATACTACACCACTGATAAGTGCAACAAATGATGAGAAAATAATAAGCAGGGTGGAAATTTCAAAAGTATTGGGTGTCCATATTGATGAGAATCTAAACTGCATACGGTACACTTTGAAACCCTTGAAACAGTTCAGTCTCATTTGCACTTAGAATCACTGCAAATTTTAGGGAAGGAGGGATTAGTGAGTTGACATATTTGCCACATTTTCGTTCAATAATTAGTAACTCACATTATTAAAAATAAAATAAAGCCATCAGTTATCAACACGTAGGTATATTGAGAAACTGATTTGTGATGTGAACTTAAAAAGTCTTGTTCCAGATTGTTACAAAATATTGTGCAAATGATCCGTCATGGTCCACTACAGGACTGAGTGAAAATATGCAAATTGACCCAGTGGAAGAGATTTCTGAGTGGGAAGCAGATAGGACTGAGCTCTGTGGCTGACTCGCCCACGCGCTGGTGGCGCGCCCATTTGCTACCCGTCCGGATGCTCGGAAGCCTCGCCTACGGCGTGCCCGTAGGTCTCTGCTTCTTCCTGCATTCCGTATGCGAATTGAACAGAAAAAATCACAAACAATGGATACAGCGGGACGTACTCTCTGCTCTGCACTTCAGAGGTTTTCACAGTATAGATGCAGATGAGATCTGGATTCATGTGGAATAGCAGAATTTGAGTTTCTGTTGGTTTGAGGACTGAACTGTCACCTCTGAATGACTGTCCCATTGTTCCCCTGCCTGTGTTTAGTACAGTATGTATGTAGTTGGGCCCCTTGTCATTATATTTGTCCTCAGTCATCGAAGGATCCTCCC
This sequence comes from Schistocerca cancellata, assembly GCF_023864275.1. Lineage (NCBI taxonomy): Eukaryota > Metazoa > Arthropoda > Insecta > Orthoptera > Acrididae > Schistocerca > Schistocerca cancellata. Next base: position 52,056 of record NW_026046819.1, on the reverse strand, counting down.
ACGTCTTCTTGCTGTCATATTATTCAGTAATATGACCCTCAGGTTGTCTGTCATTCGGATAAAATGCTGTCAGTGCGTGCGTATTGCCTTTAAATGTGTGAAGTGCTGATTTTCCTGGTGGAAACTTACGATCTACGAAATCTGAGGTCTCGGAAACAGTGCAAAAAATGCCTGTTTTACCATATATAATTCTTACATCGATGGAATGTCGAATCGAAAGTTCTGTTTTGCTCCTATATCCTAATGACATTTGCCTGATTGTTGTGCTCTGATAAATTTCAGTGCGTTTGTATTAGCCTAGGAGATAACTGTGCCAGGAGGAAAATTCGTGCAATGAGGCTGTAAAATTGCACGTACTGTCAAAAGGACAGCCACATTTGAGAGCAGGTAAAACTGTAGCTGGCTTTCGGACCTGTCGACCTCTCCCTTCACTGGACTGGTGGCCCTCATCTCGAACTCCCTCCCCTCCCGCACCCCTCCTCTCCCCCCCCCCGCACCCCTTCTCTCCCCACACCCACCCCCGCACCCATTCTCTCCCCACACCCACCCCCGCACCCCTTCTCTCCCCACACCCACCCCCGCACCCCTTCTCTCCCCACACCCACCCCCGCACCCCTTCTCTCCCCACACCCACCCCCGCACCCCTTCTCTCCCCACACCCACCCCCGCACCCCTTCTCTCCCCACACCCACCCCCGCACCCCTTCTCTCCCCACACCCACCCCCGCACCCCTTCTCTCCCCACACCCACCCCCGCACCCCTTCTCTCCCCACACCCACCCCCCCACCCCTTCTCTCCCCACACCCACCCCCGCACCCCTTCTCTCCCCACACCCACCCCCGCACCCCTTCTCTCCCCACACCCACCCCCGCACCCCTTCTCTCCCCACACCCACCCCCGCACCCCTTCTCTCCCCACACCCACCCTCGCACCCCTTCTCTCCCCACACCCACCCTCGCACCCCTTCTCTCCCCACACCCACCCTCGCACCCCTTCTCTCCCCACACCCACCCTCGCACCCCTTCTCTCCCCACACCCACCCTCGCACCCCTTCTCTCCCCACACCCACCCTCGCACCCCTTCTCTCCCCACACCCACCCTCGCACCCCTTCTCTCCCCACACCCACCCTCGCACCCCTTCTCTCCCCACACCCACCCCCGCACCCCTTCTCTCCCCACACCCACCCCCGCACCCCTTCTCTCCCCACACCCACCCCCGCACCCCTTCTCTCCCCACACCCACCCCCCACCCCTTCTCTCCCCACACCCACCCCCGCACCCCTTCTCTCCCCACACCCACCCCCGCACCCCTTCTCTCCCCACACCCACCCCCGCACCCCTTCTCTCACCACCCCCAGCCCCGCACCCCTTCTCTCACCACACCCACCCCCGCACCCCTTCTCTCCCCACACCCACCCCCGCACCCCTTCTCTCCCCACACCCACCCCCGCACCCCTTCTCTCCCCACACCCACCCCCGCACCCCTTCTCTCCCCACACCCACCCCCGCACCCCTTCTCTCCCCACACCCACCCCCGCACCCCTTCTCTCCCCACACCCACCCCCGCACCCCTTCTCTCCCCACACCCACCCCCGCACCCCTTCTCTCCCCACACCCACCCCCGCACCCCTTCTCTCCCCACACCCACCCCCGCACCCCTTCTCTCCCCACACCCACCCCCGCACCCCTTCTCTCCCCACACCCACCCCCGCACCCCTTCTCTCCCCACACCCACCCCCGCACCCCTTCTCTCCCCACACCCACCCCCGCACCCCTTCTCTCCCCACACCCACCCCCGCACCCCTTCTCGCCCCACACCCACCCTCGCACCCCTTCTCGCCCCACACCCACCCTCGCACCCCTTCTCGCCCCACACCTACCCTCGCACCCCTTCTCTCCCCACACCCACCCCCGCACCCCTTCTCTCCCCACACCCACCCCCGCACCCCTTCTCTCCCCACCCCCACCCCCGCACCCCTTCTCTCCCCACCCCCACCCCCGCACCCCTTCTCTCCCCACACCCACCCCCGCACCCCTTCTCTCCCCACACCCACCCCCGCACCCCTTCTCTCCCCACACCCACCCCCGCACCCCTTCTCTCCCCACACCCACCCCCGCACCCCTTCTCTCCCCACACCCACCCCCGCACCCCTTCTCTCCCCACACCCACCCTCGCACCCCTTCTCTCCCCACACCCACCCTCGCACCCCTTCTCTCCCCACACCCACCCCCGCACCCCTTCTCTCCCCACACCCACCCTCGCACCCCTTCTCTCCCCACACCCACCCTCGCACCCCTTCTCTCCCCACCCCCACCCCCGCACCCCTTCTCTCACCACCCCCACCCCCGCACCCCTTCTCTCACCACCCCCAGCCCCGCACCCCTTCTCTCACCACACCCACCCCCGCACCCCTTCTCTCACCACACCCACCCCCGCACCCCTTCTCTCCCCACACCCACCCCCGCACCCCTTCTCTCCCCACACCCACCCCCGCACCCCTTCTCTCCCCACACCCACCCCGGCACCCCTTCTCTCCCCACACCCACCCCCGCACCCCTTCTCTCCCCACACCCACCCCCGCACCCCTTCTCTCCCCACACCCACCCCCGCACCCCTTCTCTCCCCACACCCAGCCCCGCACCCCTTCTCTCCCCACACCCACCCCCGCACCCCTTCTCTCCCCACACCCACCCCCGCACCCCTTCTCTCCCCACACCCACCCCCGCACCCCTTCTCTCCCCACACCCACCCCCGCACCCCTTCTCTCCCCACACCCACCCCCGCACCCTTTCTCTCCCGCCCCCGCACCTCTTCTCTCCCGCCCCCGCACCCCTTCTCTCCCGCCCCCGCACCCCTTCTCTCCCGCCCCCGCACCCCTTCTCTCCCGCCCCCGCACCCCTTCTCTCCCGCCCCCGCACCCCTTCTCTCCCGCCCCCGCACCCCTTCTCTCCCGCCCCCGCACCCCTTCTCTCCCGCCCCGCACCCCTTCTCTCCCGCCCCCGCACCCCTCCTCTCCCGCCCCCGCACCCCTTCTCTCCCGCCCCCGCACCCCTTCTCTCCCCACACCCGCCCCCGCACCCCTTCTCTCCCCACACCCGCCCCCGCACCCCTTCTCTCCCCACACCCACCCCCGCACCCCTTCTCTCCCCACACCCACACCCGCACCCCTTCTCTCCCCACACCCACCCCCGCACCCCTTCTCTCCCCACACCCACCCCCGCACCCCTTCTCTCCCCACACCCACCCCCGCACCCCTTCTCGCCCCACACCCACCCCCGCACCCCTTCTCTCCCCACACCCACCCCCGCACCCCTTCTCTCCCCACACCCGCCCCCGCACCCCTTCTCTCCCCACACCCGCCCCCGCACCCCTTCTCTCCCCACACCCGCCCCCGCACCCCTTCTCTCCCCACACCCGCCCCCGCACCCCTTCTCTCCCCACACCCGCCCCCGCACCCCTTCTCTCCCCACACCCGCCCCCGCACCCCTTCTCTCCCCACACCCGCCCCCGCACCCCTTCTCTCCCCACACCCGCCCCCGCACCCCTTCTCTCCCCACACCCGCCCCCGCACCCCTTCTCTCCCCACACCCGCCCCCGCACCCCTTCTCTCCCCACACCCGCCCCCGCACCCCTTCTCTCCCCACACCCGCCCCCGCACCCCTTCTCTCCCCACACCCGCCCCCGCACCCCTTCTCTCCCCACACCCGCCCCCGCACCCCTTCTCTCCCCACACCCGCCCCCGCACCCCTTCTCTCCCGCCCCCGCACCCCTTCTCTCCCGCCCCCGCACCCCTTCTCTCCCGCCCCCGCACCCCTTCTCTCCCGCCCCCGCACCCCTTCTCTCCCGCCCCCGCACCCCTTCTCTCCCGCCCCCGCACCCCTTCTCTCCCGCCCCCGCACCCCTTCTCTCCCGCCCCCGCACCCCTTCTCTCCCGCCCCCGCACCCCTTCTCTCCCGCCCCCGCACCCCTTCTCTCCCGCCCCCGCACCCCTTCTCTCCCGCCCCCGCACCCCTTCTCTCCCGCCCCCGCACCCCTGCTCTCCCGCCCCCGCACCCCTGCTCTCCCGCCCCCGCACCCCTGCTCTCCCGCCCCCGCACCCCTTCTCTCCCCACACCCGCCCCCGCACCCCTTCTCTCCCCACACCCGCCCCCGCACCCCTTCTCTCCCCACACCCGCCCCCGCACCCCTTCTCTCCCCACACCCGCCCCCGCACCCCTTCTCTCCCCACACCCGCCCCCGCACCCCTTCTCTCCCCACACCCGCCCCCGCACCCCTTCTCTCCCCACACCCGCCCCCGCACCCCTTCTCTCCCCACACCCGCCCCCGCACCCCTTCTCTCCCCACACCCGCCCCCGCACCCCTTCTCTCCCCACACCCGCCCCCGCACCCCTTCTCTCCCCACACCCGCCCCCGCACCCCTTGTCTCCCCACACCCGCCCCCGCACCCCTTGTCTCCCCACACCCGCCCCCGCACCCCTTGTCTCCCCACACCCGCCCCCGCACCCCATGTCTCCCCACACCCGCCCCCGCACCCCTTGTCTCCCCACACCCGCCCCCGCACCCCTTGTCTCCCCACACCCGCCCCCGCACCCCTTCTCTCCCCACCCCCACCCCCGCAACCCTTCTCTCCCCACCCTCACCCCCCGCACCCCTTCTCCCCCCCACCCCCCGCACCCCTTCTCCCCCCCCCCCGCACCCCTTCTCCCCCCCCCGCACCCCTTCTCCCCCCCGCACCCCTTCTCCCCCCCCCCCCCCCCGCACCCCTTCTCCCCCCCACCCCCCGCACCCCTTCTCCCCCCCCCCCCCCCCGCACCCCTTCTCCCCCCCCCCCCCCCGCACCCCTTCTCCCCCCCCGCACCCCTTCTCTCCCCACCCCCACCCCCCGCACCCCTTCTCTCCCCACCCCCACCCCCCGCACCCCTTCTCTCCCCACCCCCACCCCCGCACCCCTTCTCTCCCCACACCCACCCCCACCCCCGCACCCCTTCTCTCCCCACACCCACACCCCTTCTCTCCCCACACCCACACCCACCCCCGCACCCCTTCTCTCCCCACACCCACACCCACCCCCGCACCCCTTCTCTCCCCACACCCACACCCACCCCCGCACCCCTTCTCTCCCCACACCCACACCCACCCCCGCACCCCTTCTCTCCCCACACCCACACCCACACCCACCCCCGCACCCCTTCTCTCCCCACACCCACACCCACCCCCGCACCCCTTCTCTCCCCACACCAAGCCCCGCACCCCTTTTCATCCCCGAAGAAGGAACTAACAGTTCCAAAAGCTGAGACAGATTTTTGTACTTATAGTTTTGTCTATCGTCTGTACTAGTGTGTTTCTGCCCAGACGTGTAAGAACTCGCATTCCTACAACGGATAACGGCAGATATTTAATGTACCTGAGGAAGGGTCGGTTTTTCCCAGAGTGGCCGTGTTGGTGTCAGTTTTGTGGACACCCTTTAGGCCTGTACTACACTGCACAAGAACTTTGTAAAAGATCTTTTGATAAATATGCCTTCTTTAATGTTTCAGTGGACTAGAGTAGTCTGATGATACATTTCATAAAAGTAAGTGCACAGTGTGCAACGTGCCGGGCTGTATCCTTGTATCAGTGCCACTTAAAGTTCACGTCACAACTGGGTGTATTGAAACATTTCCTCACCCAGTACATAGTGCACAGTGTTCTCGACCTACCTCGCTTTGCTTATTCAATATTGTTTTCCCGGTAGCTGCGTCCATCTCACCTAAATCGCACTGAAATTAAGAAGCCAGGATCCTAGGTTAAGTTTTCCAAAATCAAAAGTCAAGATTGTATTCATTGTTGAACATTTATGTCAACCACAGTGCGATTTATTTATCACTGGCACTCACAATATTCATGTGACCAGGCCTCTTACACTTAATCGTCACATTAGGTAGGTCAAAAACTTCCAGTCTTGAACAAGGTTCACAATTACAATTACCGAAAAAGTAACCAACTTGCCGCACTTTTGCTCCAAGAGAATCTGACCTAGAACTAACTTGATTTGACTATTTCTGTTAATATATTATAATTTCCCAGGGTTAAAATGATCCTTTCTAACTGGTTTTGAAGTTAACTATTGGGTTTTATTACTTCAATAACACGAGTGAGCTGTATCAATTTAAATACGCGGAAGTAACTTATGCATCCGCTGTGGGAATTCCCAACTTATAACCACGGCAGCCCTCTTGAACAATAATTTTTACATATTCAAATTTACTTAATTCTTGATTAATGCCCTTACAGAGTTGAGACTGAAGTTATTTTATGTAGAAAAATAAAGGTAGCAAAAGTATCGAAACAGATCTCGGAATTATTTGGTAGTTTGGTCACAATTGGCACTGAAAGTCATACAGGCTACAGATTTCAAGTCTTAATATCTATTTAACTAATAGACTTTAGGTTAATTTAAACACTTTGCTGGAATCAGTAAAACTTAGGCTTTCTTTTGGATGCAGTCTTATAACTGAATTCGATCTATTAGCTCACTCGAATTTTACTTAATATGTATTGCACCATATGTCATTGTTCATAACTGTTAATATGATGCATTTCCAACAAAACTAATTAGCTCATTATTTGCAGAATGGACATTAGAATGTACTGAAATAATAGATTTTACCAGGGGAATTTTTATTTAAACTATTTCTGAACTCTGTACTATGAGGCTGAAGGCCACAGAATCTGTAGTCGGAATCTGAGTGGTGAAAATGAAAAAAAAAGAAAATGTCATTGCCTGACTAGGTTACTGAAGGAGTGTAAAGCAAATCAGAATAGCAGTGGGCAACCCTTCTTCGTTACAAGTGGTAGCACCTGTATAAAAGATTTGTCAGAGGTCTCCGAGAGCACAGTACGGGCTTTGCGATTGTCGAGCTGTCGACCTGTAGGTGGCGGTAGCTGCCGGGGACTCCCTCGGGCCGAATTAGCAGTCAGGTTCTACAGGGTTGCGATGTCGTCACGGTCGCCGGCCACCGGCCACCTAGTGCAGTGGTGAAGATTCCGACACTCCGGATACACGTTCGGGAGAATAGGCCATCCAGGATTTGGTTTTCTGTGACTTTTGTAAATTGAGCCTGGCCAATGTCTGGACGGTTCCTTTGGAAGGAGCTGCTGGCCAGTTTCCTTCCCCGGCCTCGAACAGGTCGGAGCTTGTGCGCTCTTTGTGACGATCTCTGTCGACGAGACATTAAATCGTAATCCTACTTCCTTTTGATGCAGCTTCCCACACTCGTCTGCTCGTCTCTGTGTAACTACATCAATTACCTGGACCTGCTCAGTGTATTTATCTCTTGGCTTCCCTCTACAATTTTAATTTTAACCTGTATGGATAAATGATGATGGCATCCTCTTGGGTAAAATATTCCGGAGGTAAAATAGTCCCCCATTCGGATCTCCGGGCGGGGACTACTCAAGAGGACGTCGTTATCGGGAGAAAGAAAACTGGCGTTCCACGGATCGGAGCGTGGAATGTCAGATCCCTTAATCGGGCAGGTAGGTTAGAAAATTTAAAAAGGGAAATGGATAGGTTAAAGTTAGATATAGTGGGAATTAGTGAAGTTCGGTGGCAGGAGGAACAAGACTTTTGGTCAGGTGAATACAGGGTTATAGATACAAAATCAAATAGGGGTAATGCAGGAGTAGGTTTAATAATGAATAGGAAAATAGGAATGCGGGTAAGCTACTACAAACAGCATAGTGAACGCATTATTGTGGCCAAGATAGATACGAAGCCCACACCTACGACAGTACTAAAAGTCTATATGCCAACTAGCTCTGCATATGACGAAGAAATTGAAGAAATGTATGATGAAATAAAAGAAATTATTCAGATAGTGAAGGGAGGCGAAAATTTGTCATGGGTGACTGGAATTCGGTAGTAGGAAAAGGGAGAGAAGGAAACGTAGTAGGTGAATATGGATTGGGAGTAAGAAATGAAAGAGGAAGCCGCCTTGTAGAATTTTGCGCAGAGCATAACTTAATCATAGCTAACACTTGGTTCAAGAATCATCAATCAAGTTTGTATACATGGAAGAACCCTGAGATACTAAAAGATATCAGATAGATTATATAATGGTAAGACAGAGATTTAGGAACCAGGTTTTAAATTGTAATACATTTCCAGCGGCAGGTGTGGACTCTGACCACAATCTGTTGGTTATGAACTGTTGATTAAAACTGAAGAAACTGCAAAAAGGTGGGAATTTAAGGAGATGGGACCTGGATAAACTGACTAAACCAGAGGTTGTCCAGAGTTTCAGGGAGAGCATAAGGGAACAATTGACAGGAATGGGGGAAAGGAATACAGTAGAAGAAGAATGGGCAGCTTTGAGGGATAAAGTAGTGAAGACAGCAGAGGATCAAGTAGGTAAAAAGACGAGGGCTAGTAGAAATCCTTGGGTGACAGAAGAAATATTGAATTTAATTGATGAAAGGAGAAAATATGAAAATGCAGTAAATGAAGCAGGCAAAAAGGAATTCAAACGTCTCAAAACTGAGATCGACAGGAAGTACAAAATGGCTAAGCAGGCATGGCTAGAGGACAAATGTAAGGATATAGAGGCTTATCTCACTAGAGGTAAGATAGATACTGCCTACAGGAAAATTAAAGAAACCTTTGGAGAAAGAACTACTTGTATGAATATCAAAGGTCAGGTGGAAACCCAGTTCTAAGCAAAGAAGGGAAAGCAGAAATGTAGACTAGTTTAAAACTTTAGAGAATAAACTGAAGCACTTACTAATAGAGAAATGCTATTATCCCATACAAGATTTCAAATTCTAATATCTCCTCGTAAAACTGTTAATGTGCTTTCCGTAGGCTGGCTAGCAAGGAAAGCGTTTCTGAAGAAGAGAAATTTGTTAACATTGGGTATAGATTTACGTGTCAGGAAGTAGTTTCTGAAAGTATTTGTATGGAGTGTAGCCATGTATGGAAGTGAAACGTGGACGATAAATAGTTTGGACAAGAAGAGAATAGAAGCTTTCGAAATGTTGTGCTACAAAAGAATGCTGAAGATTAGATGGGTAGATCACATAACTAATGAGGTGGTACTGAATAGGATTGGGGAGAAGAGAAGTTTGTGGCACAACTTGACTAGAAGAAGGGATCGATTGGTAGGACATGTTCTGAGGCATCAAGGGATCACAAATTTAGTATCGGAGGTCAGCGTGGAGGGTAAAAATCTTAGAGGGAGACCAAGAGATGAATACACTAAGCAAATTCAGAAGGATGTAGGTTGCAGTCGGTAGTGTGAGATGAAGAAGCTTGCCCAAGATAGAGTAGCGTGGAGAGCTGCATCAAACCAGTCTCAGGACTGAAGACCACAACAACATCAATCCAAACCCCACCCCTCCCCGCACAACAAATTCTCACACCATTGCGAAATTTTTTGATGACACCGTGATACCTCTCTACATGTCCTTCAGCCGATGCAGTCTTTTAGCCGAGTTGTGCCGTATAGCTGTTTTGTCCCTGATTTTATGTGGTACCTCTTCGTTAGTTGTTGTTTAATTCCAAAGAAAGCAGGTACTGACAGGTGTGAATATTACCACACTGTCAGTTTAATAAATTATAGTTGTAAAATGCTAACACAAATTCTTTATAGAATGGAAGAATTGGTAGAAGGTGACCTCGGGGGAAAGAACAGTTTGGATTCTGGAGAAATGTAGGAACATGGGAGGCAGAACTGATTGTATGGATTCTCTTAGAAGACAAGTTAAGAAAAGACAAACCTACATTTATAGCATTTGTAGACTTGCAGAAAGCTGTTGATAATGTTGACTGGAAAGTCTTTGAAATTCTGAAGATAGCAGGGTTAAAACACAGGTAACAAAAGGCTATTTACTTGTACAGAAACCAGGCAGCATTTACAACAACTGAGGGGCACGAAAGGGAAGCATTGGATGAGAAGGGAGAGACACACATTATTCAATTTGTATATTGAGCAAGCTGTAAAGGAACCCAAAGATAAGTTTGGAGTAGGAATGAAATCCAAGGAGAAAACGAAAAAATCTTGAGGTTTGCCAATGACATTGTAATTCTGTCACAGGCGGAAAGGACTTGGAAGAGCAGTTCAACAGAATGGACAGTATCTTGAAATGTTGTCGTATTAAATCAGGTGATGTCGAGTGAATTACAGTAGGAAACAAGACACTTAAAGTAGGAGATGAGTTTTGGACTTCGGTCAGCAAAATAACTGACGATGGTCGAAGTAGAGAGAATATAAAATGTAAACTGGCAATGGCAAGAAAAGCATTTGTGAAGAACGGACATTTGTTAACATCGAATATAGATTCGAGTGTTAGGAAGACTTTTCTGATAGTGTTTGCACGGGGTGTATCCATGTACGGAACTGAAACGTGGACAATGAACAGTTTAGATGAGAAGGGAATAAAAGCTTATGGTGCTACAGAACAATATTGGAGATTACTTGGGCAGCTTGCATAACTGATGAGGAGCTACTGAATATAATCGGGATGGACTGAGAGCAATAGAAATGAAGAACTACGAAAAAAATTACATGGGCAAAAAGTGTGAACACTTCAACTGCTGGTCACATAAAGCTCGCTATGAGATAAACTACTAGCCATTTTTATGATTTTTCAATATTTATTGAGGACACTATAGTTCAATTATTTTATCTTGGCGGTTCGCGCATGCTCGCCCAGATGCGGGAGATTGCTGCGTTGCCAGATGTACGCGCCAAGAGAAGCAGCGCCATAGTATAGTATGGGTCGCAGACTTACGTTTAGGGGGGGAGCGCGCAGTTTATGAAGTGAAGCCACCACGGCCGCATTAACCCTTTGGCTGCTACGGAGATGTGCTCCCCGGATTCCGCCATGTGCGCGATTTTGTCATCATTGCACTGCTCGCCTGTGCAGACACATGGTGTTTCGACTGCTTTGACACACTTTATCATTCGATTTCACAAAAACTATTTGGCCCAAAAATTTGATTTTTACACATCTTCTTGACTGATACCTTCCCCCCATAAATGACTTAATTTTGTTTCGATGTTCAACGCAGTTATTGTGCAGCATTAGATGTAGTAAACCATTGCACGAAATTTTGAAGAGTTTGCAGAGGTAAAAGTCACAGTGTACAATTTCCGTATGGTCGATTTTAGTTGCCACTAGAAATTTCAAAAAATTACATTCAAACGAATAAAATTCATGAAGTAAGACACTTCGATATTGTATTTAAATATGAAAATATTGAGCACTGATCAAGGTTTGAACTCGGAACCTTTCACTTAGCAGCCATACACTTTAACCATTATGCTAATGGAGCTCATCATTCAGCAGACCTCACGGAGGACTTTAAACTATCGTGCAGAATACCGACAAACACTGTTGGTATGATTATGAATTACTCACGTTTCGTCGAAGTACAATAGGAAACAATCAATTACCGCTGTTCTTTATTGCGAAAAAGCGGTTAGTGAGATTGATACAAACACCTTTCCTTGCTTTCTCCTGAATTAGGATGCTTATTGCTTGTTTGGTGTAATTAATTAATAGAATATGTAGCAATTGGTATAAAGAATGGTTTTTCCAAACATTCTATAAAAGAAAGTCTGCTATCAAGACATTGCTTTTGTTCAGTTACTTTATTTATGACTGAACGTTTCTAAAACTGAAGGCACTCGTCCATGGTTTGCACTGCAGCCGAGCTCTGGCAACGCCGTTCTCTGTTCATTGGCCGACTGTGTCTCGTGACGTCAGATGCGCAGAACGAACCCAAACTCGGCCGCCGTCGTGAGTGACGCGCACTTTAGTCAACAGAGGAGACTGACTCCTATTAACATATCCTATTTTTTTATTAGGAAAGTGGGAGAAAGTGTATTCCGTCAACTGCTGAGATCGGCAGTCGGTGTCGAGAATTAGGATCGCAAAGTAGAGAGAGGGAAGAAGACGGTAGCGGCGACGGTCCTGCCCGGCTCCTCCCAGGAGGAGTGCCGCCTCCCACGTCGGTTAAACCGCACTGCCTCTGGTTCCGTCTCGCGTGACGAGTCGTCCCCACGTCGCGGTTCGGTTGCAGAGCCTCGGAGAGTGGCCCGCGTTCCGGCGGAATTCTCCCTCCGTCTGCCTCTCCGTCTTCCAGATTCTTCACTTCTAGCACTGTCGGTCTGCTTACAGGCAGCCGAACCGGTTTTCCACTTTCTCCCGCCGTGCACCGGGTCTGGAGAACCCTCGACCGTACCTCCTCTGCCGGCTGCCTCGGTTGCCCCCCTTTTACTCAGTTTTAATCGCTTTTAAGTGCGGTCCTTTTTTCTGTCACACCCTGTTTTACATTTTAGGGACACTTTCTGTCAAACGGTGGGTGCCGCCTCCCACCTTCGACGCTCCGACAGTAACAGACCGGGATGTGTGGCGGGTGTTCTTTTATTGTCGGGGCACACAGTTTCGAATACCGGCTCCGTGGCCGTTGTTCGGTCTTCACAGCTGAGCTATTTGCCCTCCACCAGGCTGTTCTTTATATCCGCCGCCACCGACATTCTGCTTACGTCATCTGCTCCGATTCCCCGAGTGCCGTCCGGAGCCTCGGTGATCCGTATCCGGTTCGCCCTTTCGTGCACCCGATCCGACACTCTCTTCGGCACCTGGCGGACGGCGGTTCTCCGGTTACCTTTATGTGGGTTCCTGGCCGTGTCGGTATCCCTGGAAACGAAGCTGCAGATGCCGCGGCCGAGGCTGCGGTCCTCCGGCCTCGGACGGCTTCTCGTCGTGTGCCTTCGTCAGATTGTAGCGGGGTCATTTGTCGGCGCATTTTATCGCTGTGGCGTGCCGATTGGGCTGCACTTCCGGACGACGAGCTTCGGGCCTCGAAACCACTCCCCGCGGCTCGGACGACCTCTTCACGCCCTTATCGGCTGGAGGAGGTCGTTTCGGCCCGGTTACGGATCGGACACTACCGGTTGAGCCACCGCCATCTGCTGACGGCTGCGCCGGCGCCGGTCTGCCCGGGTGGGCAGTTGCTGACGGTCCGCCACATTTTGACGTCCTGTCCGAAGTTTAATTCACTGCGCGTTGATCTCGGCCTGCCACGTACTCTGGATGAAATTTTAGCGCACGACCCGGGAGCAGCTGTTCGCGTTCTTCGTTTTATCCACTTGACCAACCTGTCTAAGGACATTTGATTATGCTGTTTTTTTTTATCCTTTGCCTGTTAATGTGACTCTTATAGTGTTGTCCTTTTTAGTTGCTGTTCCAACCTTGTGCGTCGCAGTGCATTCCTAACTTAGTGTGGGCGCTAATGACCACTGTAGTTGTGTGCCCTAAAACCACAACAAAAAAAAAAGATCGGGGATGTGACAGCTGCGGGCACTACGTGTTCCAGCGCATCGGGAGCATCGAAAGGTGCCGACTGCCGCTCCAGTTATTTCTACCGCCTCGTTTTATTATTGACAGTCCGACTCGTGTCAGTTACTTATTAGCATTCTCAGTCTCCCAATCAGAAATCATTCTGTACCCTACAGCTGTCTTTACCTTCAATCCAGCCAGTGGGGGTCGCACACGCGTCGGCACATTCCAGCCCTGCAGCCCTGCGGGACTCCTCGTCTGCTCTGACCGACGTGCCGGCGCGGTCTGTGAACTTCTACAGGGTTATTACAAATGATTGAAACGATTTCACAGCTCTACAATAACTTTATTATTTGAGATATTTTCACAATGCTTTGCACACACGTACAAAAACTCAAAAAGTTTTTTTAGGCATTCACAAATGTTCGATATGTGCCCCTTTAGTGATTCGGCGGACATCGAGCCGATAATAAAGTTCCTCCCACACTCGGCGCAGCATGTCCCCATCGATGAGTTCGAAAGCATTGTTGATGCGAGCTCGCAGTTCTGGCACGTTTCTTGGTAGAGGAGGTTTAAACACTGAATCTTTCACATCACTATACGTGAAACTTGCCCACACGCGTTCAACCGTTTCTTCACTCACTGCAGGCCGACTCGTTTATTTCCCCTTACAGAGCCATCCAGAAGCTTTACACTGCGCATACCATCGCCGAATGGAGTTAGCAGTTCGTGGATCTTTGTTCAACTTCGTCCTGAAGTGTCGTTGCACTGTTATGACTGACTGATGTGAGTGCATTTGAAGCACGACATACGCTTTCTCGGCTCCTGTCGCCATTTTGTCTCACTGCGCTCTCGAGCGCTCTGGCGGCAGAAACCTGAAGTGCGGCTTCAGCCGAACAAAACTTTATGAGTTTTTCTACGTATCTGTAGTGTGTCGTGACCATATGTCAATGAATGGAGCTACAATGAATTTATGAAATCGCTTCAATCATTTGTAATAGCCCTGTACTTCTCCGTAGATTCTCTCGGCTCTGGCTCTAGTATTCCCTCCGGTGCCTCGATTTTACTATTCCTACGTACTTTTCTCGTCCGATTGCATTCGTGGGGGACGTGATTAACTCTGGACGTTCTAACAACCCTACCACAACAAAGGTTAAAATTTAAAAAAGACTGGTGTTGCTCACGCTGCCAAATACTGCATTTTCGGGCAACAACGAAGTTATATTATGTGGCAGGTGTCATTAGAGCACAGTTAATGAAGTCATTTCATGCAATAATGAATAAACTAGGCACTCATCTTTTCGTGTTTCCCACGCTGGTCTCGTTGTAAAATCGTGGCTCAATCGTCGAAAATCTCGGTCGTTGTGATTCCAAGCTCGGATGCAAAGAGGCCTACGTTTTATTATGCTATATTCAAAAGTTTTGTAGATGCGCTTCACAAAGCATTCTTGATTAAACCTTTCAAAGTTAGCACAATAGTGACGTAAAAAAAATAATCAGCACTCCGAATTTAAGTTACACTTCCTTTTAATTGATTTTAATGCAATATCACGTAACACACAAAACATCACTTCACAATACAAAAATACTTGAAAAGATCTTCCCCACTGTTATAGTTCACATTTTATAAGCTGAATACGTTATGCGTCTTTCCAACATGACGTCAAAGACTTGACTTTTCAGTCTCTAAGTCTCTAACAACTAACTAATAATCGCTTACGCGTCCAAAATTCAGAGTTACAAGTACGGCAAAGATCATAGTGACAAAAGAAAGAATACAAATAACAATACTATCATTGCAATATAAACATATCGATGTATCAAAGTACCTCTACATTAATGAAATCAAATCTGAATGTTGTCTCAGAAATATAACTACTTTACAGAAACACAGTAGAATATTACTGGTATCGAGAGGTTCAGTTGAGGTGCCGTAATGGTTACGTAATTAAAGTACCATTACAACGTATTACCTCTCGACTGAAGGACCGGTGACAGTGCCATTTGGTCCCTCGCGACCTTTGTGACCTGCCCCCCACACCTTTTGTATCCTCTCACAGCCAGCCCGTAGCTCCTCCCCTAGCAAACGAACTGCTTGTTCTGCAAGCTAGTGCAGTGCGTGCTCTTTCAGATGTGCCCGTCAGCTGTACTTGCATTTCCGCTCAGTGTAAGCACTCACCGTCAGCTCGCTTATTTCTTTAACTACTTGTTCTCCACATAACAATAAGTTTTCCAAAATGTTTTTGCTCAGAGTGTGTGAACTATAATACTTTTAAGTGGCAATACTATTATTATTAAAAGTGTACGTATCGAGAGAAAGCTGTGTAATTTCCACGGAGTCTTATTTTTGCTCCATACATTTGATCATGATATGAAGATGAAATTAAATTATCAGTTTTCTGTTACTCGCACCAGCCTACGGAATGCACATTAACAGTTCTATGAGGAGATATTAGAATTAGAAATCTTGTATGGGATAATTGCATTTCTCTAATAGTAAGTGCTTCAGTTTATTCTTTAAAGTTTTAAACTAGTCATCTTAAAATCAGATGACTATTGTAAAAACTTGTCCTGTCGTATGTGGAGTGCTGTCTGCAGCCTTAATGTCTTTCCGTTGCGCTCGTTACTGAACTCGTCACATTGCGCCTTGCGTTTAGTTTCACAAACGGGAGTACTTTGCAGCATGTGCGTGGAGATGTGGTGTACGTACTTTATATTTTCTGAAAATTTTTCTGCCGGCCACTGTGGCCGAGCGGTTCTAGGCACTTCGGCCCGGAACCGCGCGACCGCTACGGTCGCAGGTTAGAATCCTGCCTCGGGCGTGGCTGTGTGTGATGTCCTTAGGTTAGTTAGGTTTAAGTAGTTCTGAGTCCAGGGGACAGATGACCTCAGATGTTAAGTCCCGTAGCGCTCAGAGCCATTTGAAAAATTTTTCTGCCGGGCTCACAGTCGTTTACCTTAGCTGCCGCTCGCACCGCCCTTTTAACTTTTTTAAAAGAAAAAAAGGTGTATCTATTCCCCACCCCAGATCTCTGTTCTGTACCAGAGATGCAGATATATTGATCTGAAATGCATTTGGCTTAGGGGATTGTGGTTTGGGGAAGCTGATACGTGTTTCAGTAAATAGAAACTTGTGCCGTCTTTCTTACAATACGATCTGTACGGTCTTTTCGTGACAGGTCTCAATCTGCAGTTGTACTGAGGAATTTTTGTATATTTGTGTACTAGCCAATTGCCAGTGGTAGTATAAATGGAGTAGCGTCGGTGTCTAGCTTATAGCTAAGCGTGAGTTGTATTGCCACTGTCTTGCCTCCATTTTCCAGGCAGCTTATTTGGAGTGAAGGCGTTGCGACTGCAATGCTGTGGGCACCAGCTCCTTATCACAATCCAGCTGACTCATTTAAATTTAAACACTCGAGAGACACTGCCGTACGATCTACTGGGGCGTCGGAGCCGAGCTGAAGAAAAGTATTTGCTCTGCAGAAGTGTGCAGTAAGAATACTGTGCGAAGCTGACACCCGAACATCTCGCAGTAGCCTCTTCGGGGACCTAGGTGGCCTTGGATGGCAGTGCACAGTATTAGGTCGGTGCGTAAGTTTGTAGCGTGCTCGTTTCGCGTGTCGGTATCGTTTTGCTGTGAGTTTATTTATAGATTGTCAGTTTTAATATGTAGTTCGGTGTTGCTAATTGAGTTTGTAGTGGTTAATAGAAAACAAAAGGAGAAGAGAAGAAAAGAAAAGGTTGAAAATGTGGGAACAAATGGTGAATAAAAAGGGTGTTTTAAAATCGTTATAGACCGTGAAAAAGGGAAAGGATGAAATGCAAATCGGAGTGTCGTAGGACAGTTGCTATTCACAATATACATAAATCACCTTGTGGACAACGTCGGAAGTTCACTGAGGCTTTTTGCGGATGATGCTGTGGTATATCGAGAGGTTGTAACAATGGAAAATTGTACTGAAATGCAGGAGGATCTGCAGTGAATTGACGCATTGTGCAGGGAATGGCAATTGAATCTCAATGTAGGGAAGTGTAATGTGCTGCTAATACGTAGAAAGAAAGATCCCTTATCATTTAGCTACAATATAGCAGGTCAGCAACTGGAAGCAGTTAATTCCATAAATTATCTGGGAGTACGCATTAGGCGTGATTTAAAATGGAATGATCGTATAAAGTTGATCGACGGTAAAGCAGATGCCAGAGTGAGATTCATTGGAAGAATCCTTAGGAAATGCAATCCGAAATTAAAGGACATAGGTTACAATACGCTTGTTCGCCCACTGCTCGAATACTACTCAGCAGTGTGGGATCTGTACCAGATTGGGTCGATAGAAGAGATAGAGAAGATCCAACGGAGAGCAGCACGCTTCGTTACAGGATCATTTAGTAATCGCGAACGGAGATGATAAACTCCAGTGGAAGACTCTGCAGGAGAGACGCTCAGTAGCTCGGTACGGGCTTCTGCCGAAGTTTCGAGAACATACCTTCACCGAGGAGTCGAGCAATGTATTGATCCCTCCTACGTATATCTCGCGAAGAGACCGTGAGGATAAAATGAGAGAGATTAGAGCCCACACAGAGGCATACCGACAATCCTTTCCACGAACAATACGAGATTGGAATAGAAGGGAGAACCGATAGAGGTACTCAAGGTACCCTCCGCCACACACCGTCAGGTGGCATGTGGAGTATGGATGTAGATGTAGATCGCAATTATTTTCTTCACTACTATTGGTCTTTATGTACATTCAGTTTGGCACTAGGCTTCATTTGTGTATGAACCATCTTCAGTACCGTATTTATGCATTTCGTATTGTAGGTTATTCTTTTCCTATTAACTCAGCTGTCTTCTGACGGCAATGTTTTGAAATGTGCCAGTAAATGAAATTGTCACAGAGACTTTCCACGATGCATTAAGTGCCTCATCATACGTACAAACGAGTGTGAAGTATTGAGTACGTACCATAGCAACAATGTGAGTAGGTTAGCATTAGTCGCGTTGTGTTGTCAGTACGCTTCATACAGAAGTGGCCAGCAGTGGTCGGTCATGACTGTTAGTATACAAGTTGACTCGTGTCGCGTCCCTGGAGGCTGTCCTTTACAGTTGCATTCACGGAACACACTGCACGGATCATTGATTGAATGACTTTTCGTGACCTCAAAAACTCGTTTGGATGGAAGAACTGTCCCTAGAGTGAGTGCTATAAGTAAATTTTATACGGAGCTGTAAATAGTTGCCGTTTTTCCTGCAGGAATACAAAATCGCAGTCTGCCCGGAGTGAGTACAGTCCGTATGCTCGGTACGTCATCTCCTCTTTCTGTGCTCCTTCAAATCCATATTTTGACTGTAATTGGTGCTGTGGAACGCTGGCTCCCCCTGACTGTTTTCATTGCTGTCACAGTCGAGGTCACATTCGGATTAGAGTAAACGCATTGACGATTTTACGCAAGTAGTGAATTCGGACCTAGCTGCCGATTCTTCCGCCGACACGGTGTTCAAATTCGACGTAATTATTTTACTTGGGTGTGCGGCAGTTTAATTTCTGTTACATTCAGATCTTTCTGTTTTCTCTCGCAGGTCACCGACACGGCGGAACTGCTCCGGCGGCCGCTCGAGATATACGTCAAGGAGGAGCGCGTGAGTAAGCCTCGGCTATCCTTTTCACCTGCAGCTTACAAAACTATTGCCTCACCACACTGCTCACTGTTGCGACCCCGTCCACACGACGAACGGCAACAGTAAGGAGCCAAGTGCACTTTGTACACTAAAAGTATTCACAGTCGACTAAAAACGACAAACAAATACCGGCAAGTTCTTTGAGAACATTTTTGCACGTTACCCCATACCTTTACCCATAGCTGAGCTTATAGAGGTATCTTATTGCAACAGCAGTACTCCTAGACAAATAACCAGTTGTGTGAGCACCAAATTTTGCTGAAACTACTCCCCACGTCCCAGTCATGTCATCCCTTCACAGTATTATTATTATTATTGACTTTTTTTTTCTCAGACTTAAGTCTGGTTAAAAATGGAACGTGACGCGGACCTCGGTCAAGCGTGACTTCCTTGTAACTGTATGGTATATGTTATATTGCATTTAGGAACTTTCGGGTAATTGAACATGTATCAATAATTACAGATTTTTGTAGTTGTATATATATGTTTGGATGTAGCTGTATTGCATTGATGTACTGGTGGATATTGTGAGGTATGACTCCTGTAGTTGATAGTATAATTGGGAAAATGTCGACTTTATCCTGATGCCACATGTCCTTGACTTCCTCAGCCAGTTGGATGTATTTTTCAATTTTTTCTCCTGTTTTCTTCTGTATATTTGTTGTGTTGGGTATTGATATTTCAATTAGTTGTGTTAATTTCTTCTTTTTATTGGTGAGTATGATGTCAGGCTTGTTATGTGGTGTTGTTTTATCTGTTATAATCGTTCTGTTCCAGTATAATTTGTATTCATCATTCTCCAGTACATTTTGTGGTGTGTACTTGTATGTGGGAACGTGTTGTTTTATTAGTTTGTTTTATGGCAAGTTGTTGATGTATTATTTTTGCTACATTGTCATGTCTTCTGGGGTATTCTGTATTTGCTAGTATTGTACATCCGCTTGTGATGTGATCTGCTGTTTCTATTTGTTGTTTGCAAAGTCTGGATTTATCTGTTGTGGTATTGGGATCTTTAATAATATGCTTGCTGTAATATCTGGTGTTTATTGTTTGATCCTGTATTGCAATCATGAATCCTTCCGTCTCACTGTATATATTGCCTTTTCTTAGCCATGTGTTGGATGCGTCTTGATCTATGTGTGGCTGTGTTAAATGATACGGGTGCTTGCCATGTAGTGTTTTCTTTTTCCAATTTACTTTCTTTGTATCTGTTGATGTTATGTGATCTAAAGGGTTGTAGAAGTGGTTATGAAATTGCAATGGTGTAGCTGATGTATTTATATGAGTGATTGCCCTGTGTATCCTGCTAGTTTCTGCTCGTTCTAGAAAGAATTTTCTTAAATTGTCTACCTGTCCATAATGTAGGTTTTTTATATCTATAAATCCCCTTCCACCTTCCTTTCTGCTTAATGTGAATCTTTCTGTTGCTGAATGTATGTGATGTATTCTATATTTGTGGCATTGTGATCGTGTAAGTGTATTGAGTGCTTCTAGGTCTGTGTCACTCTATTTCACTACTCCAAATGAGTAGGTCAATACTGGTATAGCATAAGTATTTATAGCTTTTGTCTTGTTTCTTGCTGTCAATTCTGTTTTCAGTATTTTTGTTAGTCTTTGTCTATATTTTTCTTTTAGTTCTCCTTTAATATTTGTATTATCTATTCCTATTTTTTGTCTGTATCCTAGGTATTTATAGGCATCTGTTTTTTCCATTGCTTCTATGCAGTCGCTGTGGTTATCCAATATGTAATCTTCTTGTTTAGTGTGTTTGCCCTTGACTGTGCTATTTTTCTTACATTTGTCTGTTCCAAAAGCCATATTTATATCATTGCTGAATACTTATTATTATTATTATTATTATTATTATTATTATTATTATTATTATTATTATTATTACTACTACTACTACTATTACTATTATTTTAGTTGCTGGTGATTCATGTTCCAAGTTTAAGATTTAGGAAAAAAGGGCACATAGTTCTAATATATAAAATGGATGCAATTAATGTATAGCATGTCTTATAAAAAGTGAAAATGAGTGTTCCTTTTGTGAGCTAGAACTATGCCATTTTTTATATAAATGATTAATGGAAAATCTCATATAAAGATGTGAAACAAATACTAACAAAGAGATAGAGGGGCTGGCCAGTACTTACCTCAGCTCAGTACAGCCGATAGATAACACAAAACAGAACAGAAAATTTACATTCCTAGCTTTCGGAACTTTGTTCCTTCATCAGGAAGAAGAGAGGGGAAAACGGGAAGAAGGGAAAGTGGATTTAGTTACGACCCAGGTTCCCTGTTACTCACAACCGAGGTTGTGAAGCAACTAAATCCACTTTCCCTTCTTCCCTTTTTTCCCCTCTCCCCTCCCTGATGAAGGAACAAAGTTCCGAAAGCTAGGAATGTAAATTTTCTGTTCTGTTTTGTGTTATCTGTCGGCTGTACTGAGCTGAGGTAAGTACTGGCCAGCCCCTCTAACTCTTTGTTACCATTTTTTATATATAAATTTCTCTATGTACCTCGGTTGTGCTTCTGTGTGTTCCTCGGTGCCGATAAAACAGATTGACGTGTACAGAGGGGCGATTCAGCTAGTGTAAATTGTCGGTCTCTCAATATGTTTTTACAGTAAATACATACAACATGTAAATTTTTGGACATATTGTGGCATACTAAACCATTACTAAGCCTCTGAAGATAAATTAATTTGTCAAATCTGGTGAAGGAAAATAAAAATGTACTTGTAACAAATAACTGAATTTTATTCTGAAATATACAGGTCGAATCAGCTAAGCTTGCACTGCATATATTGCCAAAATGGAAAGTGCTATTGATGTGCAGTTTCCACAGAATGGATCGGTAGTCAAGGTCTCGTATTCTTAGCCAATAAACAAAGTGTAATAATACTGTCGCAGCAGAAGCCGAGTAGCACCGTGGTGTAGCGGTTGTGATACTAAACTGTTGCACGGAGTTCAAAACTCACCTCTGCTGTACAATTTTAATTTCTATATTCGGTTTAAGTACATTCTAGAAGTACCCACAAGTATCAAGAATCATTGTACTGGAATGTTCTGTAGATGTATATATACTGTATGTGTTCTGGCCAGAGGCAGTTCGCTTCGCACTCTTGTATGTGCAAGTGCTGAATAAACCTTCGTTAATCGAAGTTAGTGTTAGTCATTCAGCTAATTACACCTCGTTCTTTGTGACATTCTGGTGCAGGCGCTGGGTATTGGAACTTGTGATAGCGCACATTAGCGACGACGCAGTGGCTCCCATTCGGCCACAAAATCAGACGCCCCATAGTGAACATCACGCACGACGACCAGGTACTACCCTGGAAAGTAGTAGTTACCTACCTAGGGCTAAAACTGGATAAAAATCTGACATTCATCCACCACATCAGAGGGGCCAGAAACGAGGGCTCTGCCCGGCTCTTTCGGTTATATCCACTCCTTAAAGGCAGGGGACTCGCAGTACCTGCCAAACTCAAAATTTGGACAACGATCGTCCCGCCAGCCGTGCTCTACGGATCAGAAGCGTGGGGCACGGCTGCAGACACCAACCTCAAACAGTTGGAAATCGTCCAAAACAAAGCCTTCCGAATCGTTGCTGACGCTCCGTGGTTCTCGACCAGTGAGGAGATCAGAGCAGTGTTAGGACAGCCCTCATTCTGTCATCTCATAAAACAAAAATCATTAAAATTCTATGAATCATCCAACGCATCACCACACCAACTCATCAACTCCCTGGGAAGGGATGAAAACCCTGACCAGAGAGCACCAATCAATACCATCCATCGCCAATTCAGGCGATAGTGATATGAATTCATACGCAACCGTACACTTACATCATCATCGCCGCCGCCTCCACTAACATAGTCTACCCAGGGGAAAAAAACGGCCCCTAGCCAGTACCGTATAACCCCCGAATCCGCACCACCAAGGATAATTTCGTGAGACAGAGCGTTTTCGAGGACGCTGCTTCTTCAAACACATCGTGGGTATAGACCCAGCCTTTTCATGCCCCATCAGGCCGCGACAGAGCCACCGTTTTTGGCGAGAAACCTGAGTTAGAGGCATATTCGACAGATTGCAATCTACCAGAGACAGAACAAGAGGAGGACGGCACGATGACAGCAACTGTGTGCCACCACGTGAGACATCCTTCTGGGTTCTCTCGTGACGATTGCCGAGATCCAAACAAGTGGCTGAAGAAACCTGAGCATGTAGCCAAATTTAATGAATGGGATGACACCGTGTGTTTGGCTAACGTATTTTGCTACTTGGATGGCACTGCCAAGCAATCGTATGAGAACAACGAGGGGAAGTTCACAAGCTGGGAAGTATTCGAGGCGGAACTGCGCGAGTATTTCGGCGACACACAACAGGAGTGCAAGGCTGAAGGTAAATTAAAGTGCGTGGCACAGCGTCCAGGAGAAACTACAGCATCCTACATTCGAGACGTCTTGGAGCTGTGTAAAATACTGGATCCAGGAATGGAGGAGGAAGTTAAGGTTGCACATGTCATGAAGGCTGCTGCTGAGGACACGTATCAAGCCCTACTCCTGAAGGAGGTTTCTACAGCAGACGACTTCATAAAGTGGTGCTAGTATATCGAGACAATGCATAAAAAAAAAGAATTACACGCAAGAAGTTTGAACGGCTTCCAAACGTCGTATCGGTGTGTGTGATGCAGGAAGGAACTGATTTCACAAGAGCTCATCAGATAGTGAGAGAGGAAGTTCAGAAGGCACTCGGATTGCACGGCAAGCTTAAAACCGAGACGCTTCAAGAGGTCATAAGGGAGGAAGTGGAACAGATATCGAACAGAATCCATCGTCCTCCATTTCCCTCTAAAATGGCGAAAAAGTCGAGACCTGGGCGGAGTTACGTTCCTGCAGTGCCGCATGAAGGTCCTGTTTGGGCACCGAGGATGAGTGACGTCTGCAGGACCCAGGATAACCGACCAGGATGTTTCCACCGCGGACGACCGGGACGTGGGGCGCGCTATTGTCGAGAAACGCGGCAGGTATTCGATGATGCCCGTGCCAGAAGACAGCAGACTGATCTCAGCTGACACCAACTCCGGGACTACGAAGACGGACAAGACGATGTGGGTGCAGGACGACGTGGGTCACCACTGCCGCAAGCTAGCCGCCGGAGAGGGCGCTGCCCGACACGCCGATCGAGGTCTCCGTCACCGTCTAGAAGCTCCGGCCGGTCACGTAGCTGCCGCAGCCTGGAAAACTAAAGGGTGGACGTGAGGCCGCTGAAGAGGAAAATCCTCCGCCGTCGATCACTACGAAAATGGTAGGAAGCCAAGTCGATATCTTCGTCGATGGCCGACCACCCCGAGCTCTTGTGGACTCTGGAGCATCGTATTGAGTCATTTCGGAGAAGTAGCATTGCCAGTAAGAGACAACCGTATTCGTCAACAACAAAACATCTCTGCTGAAGGTGGCTAATGGGAAGATGTACCATTCGTGTGGATTGTGGGTGTAAGTGGCCATACACAGCCCTCAGAATTCGTCTTACAAGAGTGTAGTAATGACGTCATTCTCTGGTGGGACTTTTTGAAAGCTTCTCAGGCGATTACAGATTGTACACGTATATGGATACGGCGTCTGTTCTTTCGGACATGTCGGATGCCCACATATTCTCCGAACTCTTACGGGTCTCGGTAAGAATGTCTTCAACGAGTAATGAGTGTGTCGGGGTGAGAGACTACAAATGTAGTGTGTGGACATACTAGTTGAGAATGTGGGCCTCGCGGGAACTGCGCAAGGGATAAGTCCCTGCAGTCGCGCTGTCCTCTGTGCCCTCGGTGGCTCAGATGGATAGTGCGTCTGCCGTGTAAGCACGAGATCACGGGTTCGAGTCCCAGTCGGGGCACACATTTTCACCTAACCCTGTTGATATATATCAATGCCTGTCAGCAGCTGAAGGTAATAATATAATTCTAATTTCATTATAGATTGTGCTCGCTCAAAGATTGAGATACTGTGGACAGGAAGATGCGCATCCGACTGTGTGCAGTCTGTGTGTGCTGGATGAAGCGATCATTCTTGCAGTCAGCACTGGAAAGGTAACTGTCACATGTCGTGCCATACATGAACCCGTGGATCTTGTAGTGGAATGTAAGAGAAGCATACCAGTGGACAATAACTTGGTCATCCCAGCCTCTGTCGTCTCGTTTGAGAACGGATTCGGTGAACTGTGGACAGTTAATTGTCGTCGAGAACCGCAGATCCTTCCAAGACGCACAAACGTGCGTAGCAAACATGCTGAGCCGTTAATTGAAGAACAGCTGAGTGTCATAGAAACCTCCCGCGCCGAGTCTGTGGGCAGAATTAGCGCTACCACTACGAGACGAGATCTTCTAGCTCGACTATCACCAGATCTCACTAAGGAGCAACAGAAGCTACTTGCCATTCTTCAAGAGTTCTATGAATGCTTCAGTCCACAAGTGATGGGCGAATTGGACAAATCGATGGTGAAGCACCGGATTAGAACTCGAGACCATCAACCAAAAAGCCAGAGAGCATACCGTGTGTCAGCAATGGAACGTCGAATAATTCGCGACGAGGCAGAGAAAATGATGAAGAATGACGTAATTCGGCCTTCGCAGAGCCCGTGGTCGTCACCAGTGGTCCTCGTCGGGAAGGAGGATGGCAGTTGGCGCTCTTGTGTTGATTACAGGAAGCTTAATAAGATAACTAAAAAGGACGTTTACCCTCTTCCACAAATTGACGACACACTAGATTGTCTGAAGGGGGCCAAGTTTTTCTCAACCGTGGACATGTACTCGGGATACTGGCAAATCAGAGTAGATGAGGGTGATCGTGAGAAACCTGCATTCATCACCCCTGAGGGCCTGTATGAGTT
Source organism: Schistocerca cancellata (assembly GCF_023864275.1). NCBI lineage: Eukaryota > Metazoa > Arthropoda > Insecta > Orthoptera > Acrididae > Schistocerca > Schistocerca cancellata. Next base: position 26,165 of record NW_026046819.1, on the reverse strand, counting down.
TAGGGCAATGCCGTTTGGGTGGTGTAATGCACCATCAACTATTGAACGGGTGATAGATAATCTTAGTCACCTGAAGTAGTCGATGTGTCTTTGTTACTTACGTGACATTATAGCGTTCACAGAGACATTTGATGAACATATAAAAAGACTCCTGGCCATTCTTAAGTGTCTCCAACAAGGCGGACTGAAACTTAATGCAAGAAAGTCTCCGTTTGGAGCAAAATAAAGCAAAACACTTGGACACCTTGTGTCAAACGAAGGTGTGCAGGCAGACCCAGAAAAGGTGATATCTATAATGGAATTTCGAATTCCTAAAGGTATCGGAGATGTGAGAAGCTTCCTCGGATTATGTTCTTGTTAGCGTCATTTTATCAAAGACTTTGGTATCATAGCCAGGCCACTCCAAGAATCGTTAAAAGCTGATGCTACATTTATGTGGGGTGGTGCTCAACAAGATTCTTTTGATGTGCTGCGGTAAGCTCCGACTACCGCCGCTGTACTTGGTCTGTATGGTGAGAGAGCACCCACAGAACTACACACAGGTGCCAGTGGCTATGGAATTGCTGCTGTTCTGGTGCAAATTTCGGATGGAAAAGAGAAGGTTATATAGCCTGTGCTTCTAGGACGCTTACAAAAGCCGAGGATATGCAAGAGATGTTTCTGGCCAGGTTTGTTTAGGAGTGTCCGTCACTATGTGTCGCACTGTCGAGAGTGCCAGAGGAGCAAGGCACTTCCTCCACCTGGCCAACTCATTCCACACGCCTTTCCCACGTGTTGGCACTGACCTCCTCAGATGATTTCCAACGTCTGCTAGTGGCGATAGATCGATTATTGTTTGCACTGATTACCTGACATGCAATTCAATTACAAAAGCCGTGAAAACAGCCGAAGCATCCGAAGTAGCCAAATTCGTCACGGAAGACATCATATTAAAACACGGTGCCCCGAGGTCGTTAATTACAGATTGAGGGAAGGTTTTTCAATCGAATCTCGTGACGGAGATAAACTGTCAGTGCAACGGGTTTACTGAATGCCTTAATGAGACCTCGGCCGACACGCTATCAATGTCGAGCAGAGCAACTGGGATAAGGTGCTACCTTTTGTGACGTTTGCCTGCAACACCGGCAAACAAGACACCACAGGATTTATGCCGTTTTTCCCGGCACACGGGCGTGTGGCGAATACGATGACGGACACTGTGTTTCCGCTACATGCTGACGACGTGGATGACGACTACGTCAGCTGGCTGTTAGCCGGAGCTGGGGAAGCTCGGCAGTTGGCTCGACTCCGCACGCTGCGGGCCGAAGGCACGAAGCGAGCCACCGCCCTCTTGCCTACCAGCCTGGTGACGTCGTCTGGATCTTCACCCCTGTTCGGAAGGTCGGCCTCTCCTCAGGCGCTACTTTGGACCTTATAAGGTTGTAAGATGTGTCTCGTGTTACTTACGAAGTTGATGACTTCTACTCCGACACGAGATGACGAGATATCGAGAGATAAGTGAAAGGTGGCTACACTGAGCCGCAGCGCCAGAGATTGCGCCAAAGAGTATTATTCAGCCTCCTCCACTGGCAGTTCTTGTCGAGAAGTGGTGGTGGGCAGTTCTTGTTCAGATGTAGTGGAGAGTGCTTGTCGTGAAGTCTGAGTGGAGAGTTGTTGAGATGTCGTAGTGGAGGGTGCTTGTTGCATGTTTTATGCAGTTCTGATGGGCTATACAGCAGATTTTCTTCGAATGGAGATATTGTAACGATCAGAGTGCTTTTCGTCAATATATAAGAGGTAAAAAATTCCCCTTTTTTTATTATTTCAATGTCTTAATGTGTCATTACAGGTTCAGTCAACAAAGCATCTGGCTCGTGTTCTTGTATTAGAGTGTAATTCTGGTTTTCTTGCGCAATTATAGTATTTCTATTTTTTTTAATTACTTCAATATAAATGGTACTTGAAATTTCTTGTCTTATTGGAGAAGAACCGTGCCAGATGTGTACGTTGAGTCACACTTCCACACACAGAACAGCTACACTTGTGTTTGTTGTCTCGTAGGTTTTATAGCGTGCATGGGGACTTAATTAATTAATTGTGTTAACGGAAGTTTTGTTTCATTTCTTGTTGTTATTCGATGCAGTCAGATTGCGTGCTAAAACAAGTCAGGGCCAACCGTTTACGAGACAGCGTAACCGCACAGACAGTAAAATTATTTTCATAAAAATTTAATCAAGTCCCCATGCACGCTATAAAACCTACGAAACAACGAACACAAGTGTAGCTGTTCTGTGTGTGGAAGTGTGACTCAACGTACACATGTGGCACGGTTCTTCTCCAATAAGACAAGAAATTTCAAGTACCATTTATATTGAAGTAATTAAAAAAAATAGAAATACTATAATTGCGCAAGAAAACCAGAATTACACTCTAATACAAGAACACGAGCCAGATGCTTTGTTGACCGAACCTGTAATGACACATTATTTAAGACATTGAAATAATAAAAAAAAGGGGAATTTTTTACCTCATATATATATTGACGAAAAGCACTCTGATCGTTACAATATCTCCATTCGAAGAAAATCTGCTGTCTAGCCCATCAGAACTGCATAAAACATGCAACAAGCACTCTCCACTCCGACTTCACGACAAGCACTCTCCACTACATCTGAACAAGAACTGCCCACCACCACTTCTCGACAAGAACTGCCAGTGGAGGAGGCTGAATAATACTCTTTGGCGCAATCTCTGGCGCTGTGGCTCAGTGTAGCCACCTTTCATAAGGTCTACGGAGGATCCTGCCACCCGGGGTAAATTCGAAGCTCCGGCGACCGGCAACGAGCAAAAGGTTACGAAGAGGCGTAGCGGCGAAAGAAGTTCTGAGAACATCGTCACCGCCAGGGCGAGCATCGGTGATCGGGAGTGGGAGTACGCAGGTCCGATGACTCGTTCCCGGGACTGGTAGGACGTCGTGACAGCGAGACGCTGTTCCCTTAAGGACAGGCCAGTGTCGCACAAGAAGCTCAGCAGCAACGTGCTGTAGTGGATACGATACCGAACCGTAGCATGGAGGGTCGTGAGTTCAAAACTTGCTTACACTGTACAGTTTTAATTTCTATATTCGGTTCGAGTACATTCTAGAAGTATCCACAAATGTCAAGAATCATTGTACTGGAATGTTCTCTAAACATTCCACGTGGGAAAAATATATCTGAAAACACAGAAGCTGTAACTTACAAAACGAAAGCATTGGTATGTTGATGGAGACAATAAAAAACACACACACAGAATTCAAGCTTTCGCAACACACGGTTGCCTCATCAAGAAAGAAGGAAGGAGAGGGAAAGACGGAAGGATGTGGGTTTTAAGGGAGAGGGTAAGGAGTCATTCCAATCCCGGGAGTGGAAAGACCTACCTTAGGGAGAAAAAAGGACAGGTACACACACACACACACACACACACACACACACACACACACACACACACACACACACACACACATATATATATATATATACACAGGCAGACATGTGTAAATGCAAAGAGGTTGGGCAGAGATGTCAGTCGAGGCAGAAGTACAGAGGCAAAGATGTTGTTGAATGAAAGGTGACGTACAAGGAGCAGCAGCTTGAAACGTGAAATTACCGGAGGTTGTCTTCCCATTACCCACCAGGCCTCAACCTCCGCTAATTTCAAGTTGCTGCTGCTCGTACCTCACCTGTCATTCAACATCGTCTTTGCTTCTGTACTTCCACCTCGATTGACACCTCTGCCCAACCTCTTTGCATTTACACATGCCTGCCTGTGTGTGTGTGTGTGTGTGTGTGTGTGTGTGTGTGTGTGTGTGTGTGTGTGTGTTCTGGCTGGAGGCAGTTCGCTCCATGCTCTTGTACGTGCATGTGCTGAATAAACCTTCGTTAATCGAAGTTAGTGTTGATCATTCAGATAATTACACCTTCTTCTACGTGACAATACTTAGAAAGTGTATCTTTTCTGTAAACATACGTTTTTTAAAATGGAAAAATGGCTGTGGTGACTGGAAAAACTGAAAGTGGAGTAAATTAGAAAGTCAGTGGTGGTCACTGTGGGATTGTAGTGAGAGTCCTTAGAGAGAGATCGCATTTTGAAAGGTTCCCGTACCGACAATTGAACACCACCTGTGGTAGCACGCACACTAAAGGAGAACATAAATGCAGAAACTAGCCATGTGGATTCTGAGTAGTAATGAGGCAACTGACCGTAAAAGGTTGTGTTCAAAATGACCACCAGCAGTGGCTACAGGCGCTTCGCCTAGTACGGAACGACTGCTACCTACACACGTGCTGGCATTTCAGCGGAGCTATCTGAGCAGGCTGCGGTAACGTGTCAACTGTGTATGGTCAGGCGTAGCTGGGTGCCCCTGTAGACAGTGTCTTTAGCTTTCCCTACTCAAAAATATCTACATGCACCAAATTCCAGGAATGGGCTGTTTGAGGTACAAGTCCTCCACATCCGATCCGACGATTTGGTAAGAGTATCTGAAGACGCGCTGTAGTACCTCAGGCGCTACGGGCTGGACAGCAGTCGTGTCGGTACGGCAGGTTCTTCCCTGTCTGCAGAGGAACGTCTTCTATCGTCTGTGGAAGACGGTCTGTTAGGAGACTGTGATATTTGTGTCCATTCAATGTTCCGTCTGTGAGCTGACTCTTCACTATCCCACACCACACGTTTAAACTCCGTGGAAGCTGACGTACCACCTGTCGAACCCGACAGGTATCGTCGACAGACCGATAGTCACAGGTTTTCGTAGTTTACCCGGTCACGATTGGTAAATACGGTTTCGTCGCTAAACGAGACACGTTTGGAGTATCTCGTCTTAATGCCCGCGTACGTAAGTTAATACGATTCTCGCAATCGTTTCCACGCAGCTCTCGATGGAGAGAGAGAGAGAGAGAGAGAGAGAGAGAGAGAGAGAGAGAGAGAGAGACAGACACGGATAGGATGGATAGGGACGGAACCCACACGTGTGGGGAATGAGTAGGACAACTTGCCACGGTTGTGCCGCTCCCTCGTGCAGTTCTGTGGGAGCTGACGTGCAGATCGGCTGCAACACCAGCACTGACATTAATTTTTTCCCCTATTCTGTCATCATTTGTTTCCTTCTCTTGCATTGTCTACGTGTCACACTACCACTTTCACGTAACTGGTCGAAGAGGTCGACATGTAACTGCTGAGATTGTCGACATGTATTGTGATATTTTACCTCGTACACCGTACAAGAACGAAATGCGTTCTTCCTACACGCTCCGTACACCGTGGCGCGTCAGCTTTTTCTGCGTCGGTAAATCCCACCGTCCACTCGCGACCTGCTGCTGAGACTGTCACACACTGTCGAGTTGCGATGAACTGGAGGAACACAGAAGCGCACTGTAAGCAAACATATCACCGCACTGAGCAACTGTGCAGGCTCGATGGCACAAACAAATGTCTGTGTGGAAGCTTTTCTCAATACGATATCTCGTGAATGCCTCGCACTAGAATCCTGCGACAACGACCACTGACATTCTAATTTACCCTACTTTTAGTTCGTTACTGTCAATAGGCATTTGTGCATTTAAGAAAGTGTATGTTTGCACAAAAGATAGGCTTTAAGTATTATTCCACTATGTTTATTGGTGAAGAATACAAGCCCCTGACTACCAGTCAATTCTGTGAGAGCTGAAAATCGATAGCACTTTCCATTTCTGCAATTTCTGAGGAGCAAGTTAAGGCGATTCACCCTGTACACTACAGTTGCTGAAAAATTAAAATACGCAACTTTCTTCGGCCCACGCACATGCGCACACACACACGCGCATGCCTCATCGGGTGAAACGTTATCTGTAAGCCGGTGGTAGCTCCGTAACAGTGTGGGCTGTTTGTACGTATTTCTTGTCATTATCGGGAAAGATCATCCAGTGTCTGCGTGCAGTTTTGTAAAAATAGCAGTACAGTACCGGCAATAACTTCCTAGCAATCGCATTCCCACACTTTCCGGAGTCTTCACAATATACGTGGGCCCTAACTGGGCTCGGCTGCACTGCGTCGGCGCGACATTATTTTTCCTCTCTGCCTGCCAGAGTTTCTCTCCGTGTTCTCCGTATTTGGTTTTTTTTTTTCCTTTCAGGAGTCGGAGTGTGAAGACGAGGAGGCGGAGGCGGTGGTCGGCTGCGACCCCCTGTACGTGAAGCAGGAGCCGGTGAGTGGAGTGCAGCTGCCTGCGTTCTGCCCTGCCCTCGGCAGTGAGTGACGGTCTGGCTGCTCCAATATACCCTCCCTCCCTCCCTCCTCCTGTTATTCTATCGCATTAATTCTACACTATCTTGAGATCGATCAGGCAAGTTTGTATAGTGATTTCACTAACATTTGTAATTTTGTTTATGCACTATTTGGATGTAGTTTGCACAAGCAAATGGTTATCATGTGGTACCCAGTGTAATCACAAATTACTGGCTGTTTGAATTGATATCAGACATAAGAATACACGCAGTATGCGCAGCAAGTAGAGGGTGACTCAAAAGGATGAGGAATTTTGGAATGGAGATCAATCTATGAGCACAATTACTCCACACATATTTCTTTGTGTCATTATTGTTGTCACGAGCATTTTTATTTCTCAAATATCAAAAATCTGATAGACGAGCTCCCCCTCGTGTAGTCGTTAATAAAAAAAAGAAAAAGAGAAGAAAAGGTTGAAAATGTGGGAACAAATGGTGAATAAAAAGGGGGTTTTAAAATCGTTAATGACCGTGAAAAAGGGAAAGAATGAAATGCAAGTCGGACTTCGTATTACAGAAAAGTTCCCGGACTTTGTGATTCGGAAAAGCTATTGTTGCGGTGGTCCTTGTGGCGTTTCTGAGCAAAAGTGAAACCAATTTCCACTACAAAAATTATTGAAAAAGAACAGAGAATAGCAAAATGTAACTGACACTGGGAAATGGCGTAGATAAGAGTTCATCCTTTACCGTGTTAACATGTCTTCTCGCGTGCGGCGTCCAGGTCTTCAAAAATTTCCTACTTCATTTCTGCGTGAAAAATAGTACCGGCTCCGAAATATTGCGATAAATTTCATTGTCCAGGAATTCGTAATGTATACAAATTAAAACCGTCTTGATGTTGAATGCAATGTATTTTACGTTGCTTCCATCCTCTGAATTTCATACAAATTTCCACAATACGTCTGCACATCAATAAGTTGTTTTTCGTCTTAATCAGACCAAGACTAGCTAATAAGGTTCAAAAATGGCTCTGAGCACTATGGGACTCAACATCTTAGGTCATAAGTCCCCTAGAACTTAGAACTACTTAAACCTAACTAACCTAAGAACATCACACACACCCATGCCCGAGGCAGGATTCGAACCTGCGACCGTAGCAGTCCCGCGGTTCCGGACTGCAGCGCCAGAACCGCTAGACCACCGCGGCCGGCAGCTAATAAGGAAGTTAAGCTTCCGCTCTCGAGAGACAAAAGACGGCTAGAAAACAAATAGAGTTACAATTTCAGTACCTTCATTTTCTTACATATTTCCTCTACATTTTCCTGCAGCCCTACAGGAACATTGTGCGTGGCTCGAGCCAACATTTTGATGGGAATCCGGGAGGTTTCCTCTCACATTCTCACTCTAAGGCTAGGCGCAAATTGACACGAGTACAGCACGTGTGACGTGACACGACACTGCAGCGCGACACGCACGTGCCGCGCCGCGCGGGTCCAGCGCATATTGCGACGCGTACACCGTACATCCCCCCCCCCCTCCCCCCCACGAACCATGGACCTTGCCGTCGGTGGGGAGGCTTGCGTGCCTCAACGATACAGACAGCCGTACCGTAGGTGCAACCACAACAGAGGGTATCTGTTGAGAGGCCAGACAAACGTGTGGTTCCTGAAGAGGGGCAGCAGCCTTTTCAGTAGTTGCAGGGGCAGCAGTCTGGATCTGGCCTTGTAACATTAACCAAAACGGCCTTGCTGTGCTGGTACTGCGAACGGCTGAAAGCAAGGGGAAACTACGGCCGTAATTTTTCCCGAGGGCATGCAGCTTTACTGTATGGTTAAATGATGATGGCGTCCTCTTGGGTAAAGTATTCCGGAGGTAAAGTAGTCCCCCATACGGATCTCAGAAACAAAACTGGCGTTCTACGGATCGGAGCGTGGAACGTCAGATCCCTTAATCGGGCAGGTAGGTTAGAAAATTTAAAAAGGGAAATGGATAGGTTAAAGTTAGATATAGTGGGAATTAGTGAAGTTCGGTGGCAGGAGGAACAAGACTTTTGGTCAGGCGAATACAGGGTTACAAATACAAAATCAAATAGGGGTAATGCAGGAGTAGGTTTAATAATTAATAAAAAAAATAGGAGTGCGGGTAAGCTACTACAAACAGCATAGTGAACGCATTATAGTGGCCAGGATAGACACTAAGCCCATGCCTACTACAGCAGTAAAAGTTTATATGCCAACTAGCTCTGAAGATGACGAAGAAATTGAAGAAATGTATGATGAGATAAAAGAAATTATTCAGGTAGTGAAGGGAGACGAAAATTTAATAGTCATGGGTGACTGGAATTCGACAGTCGGAAAAGGGACAGAAGGAAACATAGTAGGTGAATATGGATTGGGGCTAAGAAATGAAAGAGGAAGTCGTCTGGTAGGATTTTGCACAGAGCATATAGCTAACACTTGCTTCAAGAATCATAAAAGAAGGTTGTATACATGGAAGAATCCTGCAGATACTAAAAGGTATCAGATAGATTATATAATGGTAAGACAGGGATTTAGGAACCAGGTTTTAAATTGTATGACATTTCCAGGGGCAGATGTGGACTCTGACCACAGTCTATTGGTTATGAACTGTGTATTAAAACTGAAGAAACTGCAAAAAGGTGGTAATTTAAGGACATGGGACCTGGATAAACTGAAAGAACCAGAGGTTGTACAGAGTTTCAAGGAGAGCGTAACGGGACAATTGACAGGAATGGGGGAAAGAAATACAGTAGAAGACGAATGGGTAGCTCTGAGGGATGAAGTAGTGAAGGCAGCAGAGGATCAAGTAGGTAAAAAGATGAGGGCTAGTAGAAATCCTTGGGTAACAGAAGAAATATTGAATTTAATTGATGAAAGGAGAAGCTACAAAAATGCAGTAAATGAAGCGGGCAAAAAGGAATACAAACGTCTCAAAAATGACATCGACAGGAAGTGCAAAATGGCTAAGCAGGCATGGCTAAAGGACAAATGTAAGGATGTAGAGGCTTATCTCACTAGGGGTAAGATAGATACTGCCTACATGAAAATTAGAGAGACCTTTAGAGAGAAGAGAACCACTTGTATGAATATCAAGAGTTCAGATGAAAACCCAGTTCTAAGCAAAGAGGGGAAAGCAGAAAGGTGGAAGGAGTATATAGAGGGGCGATGTACTTGAGGACAATATTATGGAAATGGAAGAGGATGTAGATGAAGATGAAATGGGAGATACGATATTGCGTGAAGAGTCTGACACAGCACTGAAAGACCTGAGTCGAAACAAGGCCGCCGGAATAGACAACATTCCATTGGAACTACTGACGGCCTTGGGAGAGCCAGTCCTGACAAAACTCTACCATCTGGTGAGCAAGATGTATGAGACAGGCGAAATACACTCAGACTTCAAGAAGAATATAATAATTCCAATCCCAAAGAAAGCAGGTGTTGACAGATGTGAAAATTACAGAACTATCAGTTTAATAACTCACAGCTGCAAAATACTAACGCGAATTCTTTACAGACGAATGGAGAAACTGGTAGAAGCCGACCTCGGGGAAGATCAGTTTGGATTCCGTAGAAATGTTGGAACACATGAGGCAATACTGACATTACGACTATCTTAGAAGAAAGATTAAGGAAATACAAACCTACGTTTCTAGCATTTGTAGACTTTAGAGAAAGCTTTTGACAATGTTGTCTGGAATACTCTCTTTCAAATTCTAAAGATGGCAGGGGTAAAATACAGGGAGCGAAAGGCTATTTACAATTTGTACAGAAACCAGATGGCAGTTGTAAGAGTCGAGGGGCATGAAAGGGAAGCAGTGGTTGGGAAGGGAGTGAGACAGGGTTGTAGCCTCTCCCCGATGTTATTCAATCTGTATATTGAGCAAGCTGTAAAGCAAACAAAAGAAAAATTTGGAGTAGGTATTAAAATCCAGGGAGAAGATATAAAAACTTTGAGGTTCGCCGATGACATTGTAATTCTGTCAGAGACATCAAAGGACTTGGAAGAGCAGTTGAACGGAATGGACAGTGTCTTGAAAGGAGGGTATAAGATGAACATCAACAGAAGCAAAACGAGGATAATGGAATGTAGTCGAATTAAGTCGGGTGATGCTGAGGGAATTAGATTAGGAAATGAGACATTTAAGGTAGTAAAGGAGTTTTGCTATTTGGGGAGCAAAATAACTGACGATGGTCGAAGTAGAGAGGATATAAAATGTAGACTGGCAATGGCAAGGAAAGCGTTTCTGAAGAAGAGAAATTTGTTAACATCGAGTATTGATTTAAGTGTCAGGAAGTCGTTTCTGAAAGTATTTGTATGGAGTGTAGCCATGTATGGAAGTGAAACGTGGACGATTACTAGTTTGGACAAGAAGCGAATAGAAGCTTTTGAAATGTGGTGCTACAGAAAAATGTTGAAGATTAGGTGGGTAGATCACGTAACTATGAGGAGGTATTGAATAGGATTGGGGAGAAGAGGAGTTTGTGGCACAACTTGACTAGAAGAAGGGATCGGTTGGTAGGACATGTCTTGAGGCAACAAGGGATCACAAATTTAGCATTGGAGGGCAGTGTGGAGGGTAAAAATCGTAGAGGGAGACCAAGAGATGAATACACTAAGCAGATTCAGAAGGATGTAGGTTGCAGTAGGCACTGGGAGATGAAGAAGCTAGCACAGCATAGATTAGCATGGAGAGCTGCATCAAACCAGTCTCAGGGCTGAAAACAACAACAACATACTTCGCACGCACCGGCTGCCGACGCTCTGTGCTGACAGAACCGATGCGCGCGCAACCTGTTATCTTTCTCAAACGATTTTACAGAAACTGTTCTCTGAAAATATATGATTTTGCGTTACGTGTAGCGTTATATGTCAGCTTCATGGCGAAGTGCCCAAAACCTCGCTAATGACCATTCTTATTGTGATGTACACATTTCAGTAAGACACTACGCAAAACTGAAAAAGTTTGCAACGAAAATTAGGGGTCGCTATGATTTTGCGTTTGGTGCGTATTACACCATATGTTGCTGCGTATGAAATTTAGCTAACATGCTGAATTTTTGTTTAGACTTGGGAGGAGATCTCTATCTGCCTCCGATCTCGATAAAATGGACCCCATGTAGCGCGTTCACTTCCGATCTCACGCCCGCGAGAATGAAATACTCGCAACATCTCTCGTATCTCCTAAACAGCTCGAGACATCGAAACGAAAGTTTGGCGAATAACAGCACACAACGAGGAGAGTGTTTTGCTAATTATTAAACACATGGAACTTTCTTATCTATGGCGATATATCACTACTTATACTCCTTTTTTTATTTATTTCACTCCAGTGACTGTAATTTTTTAAGAGTTATTGACAGCTAGCGAAACATGTGCTTCCTAGTATAAAAGTAAACATGAAATTTCTTCTTTTATGTTACTGCAAACCGATACTATAAGGGTTTTTCGTAAGCTATTGAGCTCTGTGATTGCCAATTACTTGTTTAATGAGCCCCTCCATTTCGAAATTCTGTCTCAATAGCTGCTGTGAGATGAGTTTGGCAAATTGCATTGTGACAAAGGAAGTACAATTAAGCCAGTCACCAAGAGAAATGTGGCCTTTACTCATAAATGGTGATGATTCTTCGAATGAGAGAAGGTTAACAACTCACACAAAAACAGATTGGCAATCCTGTTGGAATTCGGGTGGAATCCCCGTAACCCAACGTATTTTTAACACTGAGCGACGGGAATGGAAACTTACCAAAGGATTTTATTCCTTCTCTTGATCTGAGCAGTATTAAAATAATGACGAGCGTTCCTTCAGGAGGAGTGACAGGCACATGCCAGATACTGGTTACTCACCTAGGGCTTGCCAAACTGACAATGCGTGATCGCGAATAAAATAGTTGTTATTAAGAAAAATAAACAATTGATCTGTCGCAAAACACAATGGTCAGTGTATCGTCAGCAGCGAAGGATAATGCGCGCGACAGGAATGCACAAGTTAGCCATGTGTGCCTTGTGCGATGGAGTTGGGAAAACATTGTCATGGAAGTAGATCTGCCTTTGTCAGCAGCACATTTCAACAAATTAAATATATCTAGTCATAACACTCTTTTAGGATATTCCTACTTTCGTAATAATACCGACCATTTTCTTCATTTGTGTAGCCTGTTGTTGTATAATTAGTTTATTAATGCTGATAATGTCCATGCAACAATTGAAATGCTTTTTCTCATCACGGCGAAGCAATTAAAACATCGTTATTTGTGACTGCTTTTCGACTGTTTCTAGATTGCAGTGGAAATATGTTGTTCACATGCATGTAGTACAGTGTGCCGTATTACATTATTACATCCATATGAGAGTAATCACAGTGAAACTTCTGTACTTCAGATCTTGGACGCTTTTTACCACAAGAACAAAGGGATCACACCTGTGGAGATTATCCCTTTCTAAATTTTTGTAACAGATTGTACAGATGCGCTAGCTTACTAGGCAGCGAGAAGATTAACCTTATTTTACTTTCCTACCTTGATACATAATCACATGATTTTATAATATTCCTTGCTTCTTTATTCACTACCCTCTGTACCTTCTTGCGATCTGAAAACACCTCGGAGGCATATGATACAATTCCAGCGGCTACTGGCTCATCAGTTACTGATGTCCCTTCTTGCGATCTGAAAACACCTCGGAGGCATATGATACAATTCCAGCGGCTACTGGCTCATCAGTTACTTAAGTATGCATTTTTCTTGACAGAAGAAAAACAAAACAAAACTATGAAGATATAAATAACAGAAAAGTATAATGTACTAACGAAGAAAGGGGAGCGTTTAAATGGCGAAAAACGAAACACTACCCAAAGGCAATAAAATTCAGTACACAGTAAGGCAAAATTTATCGTATTGGCAATACTACTACTGCTGATATACGCCGTTCCGATGTGAGCATATGGCCGGGCTACTTTTCCGCTCCCCGCCTCAAATTTCCCACGATGCTAGCGAGGCAAGCGCGACGCGCGGCGCGAGAAACTGTGCCTCAGCCACAACGCCGCCGCCGCGCGACCTGGCGCAGGCGCGCGTCACGTCCCAGTCGCGTCGCGTCGCAGTTTGCGCGCTCCCATTGGAATCTGCGATGTTACAAAAACGCGCGCTGCGCTGCGTCGCGCCACACGCGCTATACGCGTCTTAATTTGCGCGACACGCACGTGCCGCACGGGTCGCGCGGCTCCAGCGCATATTGCGACGCGTACACCACACTTCGCACGCGCCGACTGGCGACGCTCTGCGCTGACTGAACCGAAGCGCGCGCAACCTCTTATCTTTCTCAAACGATTTTACAGAAACTATTCTTTGAAAATATATGATTTTTGCCTTACTAGTAGCGTTATATGTCAGCTTCGTGACGAAGTGCCCATCACCTCGCTAATGACCATTCTTATTGTGATGTACACATTTTAGTAAGACACTACGCAAAACTCAAAAAGTTTGCAACGAAAATTAGGGGTCGCTATGATTTTGCGTTTGGTGCGTATTACACCATATGTTGCTGCGTATGAAATTTAGCTAACATGCTGAATTTTTGTTTAGACTTGGGAGGAGATCTCTATCTGCCTCCGATCTCGATAAGATGGACCCCATGTAGCGCGTTCACTTCCGATCTCACGCCCGCGAGAATGAAATACTCGCAACATCTCTCGTATCTCCTAAACAGCTCGAGACATCGAAACGAAAGTTTGGCGAATGATAGCACACAAGGAGGAGAGTGTTTTGCCAATTATTAAACACACGGAACTTTCTTATCTACCGATATTATGAGGTTTTTCATAAGCTATTGAGCTCTGTGATTGCCAATTACTTGTTTAATGAGGCCCTCCGTTTCGGAATTCTGTCTCAATAGCTGCTGTGAGATGAGTTTGGCAAATTGCATTGTGACAAAGAAAGTACAATTAAACCAGTCACCAAGAAAAATGTGGCTTTTACTCATAAATAGTGATGCTTCTTCGAATGAGAAAAGGTTAACAACTCACACAAAAACAGATTGGCAATTCTGTTGGAATTTTGGTGGAATCCCCGTAACCCATCGTATTTTTAACACTGAGCGACTGGATTGGAAACTTACCAAAGGATTTTATTCCTTCTCTTGATCTGAGCAGTAAATAATGGCGAGCGTTCCTTCAGGCGAAATGAGAGGCACGTGCCATATACTGTTTACTCACCTAGGGCTTGCCAAACTAACAATGCGTGATCGCGAATAAAATAGTTATTATTGAGATAAATAAACAAATGATCTATCGCACAACACAATGGTCAGTGTATTGTCAGCAGCGAAGGATAATGCGCGCGACAGGAATGCACAAGCTAGCCTTGTGTGCCTTGTGAGATGGAGTTCGAAAAACAGTGTCATGAAAGTAGATCTGCCTTTGTCAGCAGCACATTTCAACAAATTAAATGGTTCAAATGGCTCTGAGCTCTATGGGACTTAACATCTGTGGTCATCAGTCCCCTAGAACTTAGAACTAATTAAACCTAACTAACCCAAGGACATCACACACATCCATGCCCGAGGCAGGATTCGAACCTGCGACCGTAGCTCAAAAAATTAAATTATCTAATCATAACACTCTTTTAGGATATTCCTACTTTCGTAATAATACCGACCATTTTCTTCATTTGTGTAGCCTGTTGTTGTATAATTAGTTTATTAATGCTGATAATGTCCATGCAACAATTGAAATGCTTTTTCTCATTACGGCGAACCAATTAAAACGTTGTTATTTGAAACTGCTTTTCGACTGTTTCTAGATTGCAGTGGAAATATGTTGTTCACGTGCACGTAGTACAGTGTGCCGTATTACATTATCACATCCATATCAGAGTAATCACAGTGAAACTTCTATACTTCAGATCTTGGACGCTTTTTACCACAAGCACAAAGGGAGATTATCCCTTTCTAAATTTTTGTAACAGATCGTACAGATACGCTAGCTTACTAGGCAGCGAGAATATAACCTTGCTTTATTTTCCTGCCCTGATTCTTAATCACATGATTTTATAATATTCCTTGCTTCTTTATTCACTACCCTCTGTCCCTTCTTGCGATCTGAAAACATCACGGAGGCATATGGTGCAATTCCAGCGGCCAATGGCTCATCAGTTACTGAAGTATACATTTTTCTTGACAGAAGAAAAACAAAACAAAACTATGCATATATAAATAACAGAAAAGTATAACGTGCTAACGAAGAAAGCTGGAGCGTTGAAATGGCGAAAAGCGAAACACTACCCAAAGGCAATAAAGTTCAGTACGCAGTAAGGCAAAATTTATCGTATTGGCAATACTACCACTGCTGATATGCGCCGTTCCGATGTGAGCATATGGCCGGGATACTTTTCCGCTCCCCGCCTCAAATTTCCCACAGTGCTAGCGAGGCAAGCGCGACGCGCGGCGCGAGAAACTGTGCCTCAACCACGACGCCGCGCGACCTGGCGCAGGCGCGTGTCGCGTCCCAGTCGCGTCCCAGTCGCGTCGCGTCGCAATTTGCGCGCTCCCATTTGAACCTGTGATGTCACAAAAAGGCGCGCTGCGCTGCGTCGCGCCACACGCGCTATACGCGTCTCAATTTGCGCCTAGCCTAAGTCCTGCAGTGGCAGCAGGTCGAGTGCGATAAACCGTACCGTTGAGGTGTTCGCACGAGGAAAAAATCTGACGACACCAGGTCGGGCTGTCACCGTGCCTCGGAATGACGCGGTTACCGAACGACCGTCGCACGTCGCCGATACTCGTGCCGTGCCGTGCCGTGCCGTGCCGACTGTGCCGTCGAAACCGAATGTCGAAAGGAAAACGGGGCAGTTGGTCCGCGACAAAACTGTGTGTTGCGGCAACGTACCGAACAGACGTTACGGTGGTCGCACACCGGTTGCCATCTTCGGACGAGTAGGGGTTTGAAATGCTGCGCAATGGCGTGGTGCCCGGTGCAGTCACCTGGCTGCTGTCAGTGGACGCCTGTGTATCTGACGTGGGCATTGCTGAGACCTGGAGTGCAAATTCTGGCTGTTGAGGAAGCCACCGAGGTAGAAGTGAGCTCTGTCGGACGTTCACAGCTCGTCGACGAAACTGTTACCGTCGCAGTGTCGCACTGTTACTCACGTGGTTTCTGCATATCGTCTGCGCGTTAGCAGATCGTCAGGTCGAAGTTGCCGAGCGGCCTGCGGCTCGTACGGACGGAACTTTGAATCCACTTTCAGTGTTTGTAAACACTCGAACAGTGCAACTGTAGAGACTGTGTGTGACGTCGAACAGTAGTCCAGTCAAATAGCAGATATATCTTGCAAAAGGTGGGGTAGAAGAGTTTGTTTCTTTTGCAACTCGTTCATATGGTTGGAAAGATTAGAAAACAGACTTTTGCCAACAAAATTTCGCTTGGGAAAACTTTCTGCGGTCAAAAAAACTTGGAAAATTTGGGCCTTTTTCAGTTTTTTCAAAACAAGTTTTTTGCTCTTATCGCTTTAACGTCTATTTTCTATTTTAAAGAGCACAAAATTTTCTACAAATTTGATTCTTGCCATTTCTTTTCTACTCCCAATATCTAAGGCGCTACAGCACCTCAAAAAATACGAGCTTTTCAAATTTTGAGCATAGTGGCAAGATACCTTAATTTTTAACACTATTTTTTCAGTTTCTGTTTGTGTAGTGTAAATACATTATACATCGTGTTATATGTTGGAATTTACCACCTCATTTTCAGGTATTCAATTTCTCTGTATGCAACAGAGGATTACTGGGCACCGACAGTTCTGGGTGTGTAATACTTGTAATATCGCACTTTAGCGCACCTGAGACACATATGAGCATCACTTCCAACGTTTTGATGGCCCAGGTTCCTCAGTGTCACCAGAAATACCTCGAGTTACGGATTCAGGGTCTGTACCTAGAGTTGATTCCAGATTGACCTCTTCTTGAAACAGCGAGTCAGCCTCAGCAAGTTCGTTGATTTCGTCAGCGGTTTCCTCAACATCCTCCATAACATCTTCACTGTCTTCGTATAAAAATTTTGGCACGTTTTCACAGTTGACCCCAATACATTTCTTGCAAACTGAAGAACATTTCAAACCCGCTTTTCTGCAGGAGCACGCTCCGCCACAGTTCACCTTGCACGAGCATGAAACAGTGTGAAGAAGTGCTTCAGGTGCTGCATCTTGGCTCATTATAACGGGTATTGGACCGTGGTCACTGTGATTCCAGCCCCATTTCTCAGGAGGTTTCCAGTTTCCCATCCAACTTTGGACTCCGCAACGAATGATGGTGTGCGGCATCTTGTGTAGGTGGCAACCGTGCAAGATTCAGTTTGCTTTTTGTGGCAGACTTGGCGAATAGCTGGCACCGCAAATGGTCTAGTGTGTGGGAACTGCTGACACCTCCACTATACAATGCGACAGTAACCTGTTCTCCTGCAGTTACTATTTCTTCACGGGTAGCATGTGGTTTATTGAACGTGCAAAGCGCTGAGGTTAGGTGTTCATTTTTCGCAGCAATATTGCAGCACTTAATTGTTCCTTGACCAAAAAAAAGACGATGTATCACATCCGCTAAAGGCGTGAGTGAACAGAATACATTCACTGTCAAACTTGTAAGATGCAGTGGAAAACCACTTCTCTTCTGCCTTTCCTCTTCCTGGCTTTAAGAAAAATAAGTTTTCAATGCCTTGCCCCAAACCGGTCATGAGCACATGCAGATCAACGTATTCTCCTACAATGACAACACTTCCAAAATCTTTTGTTCTTGAAATGGCAGATGTTAGAATCATAACGTCAGCATCTTCTTGTGCCTGGTGCGCTTCAATGCTACACTCCAGAAATTCCTTTTTAAGAAGTGTGATCAAACGGATCTTGTTTCGTTCATTGGACAAGAACTTGCCCTGACGGACTTGGTCACCATCTCTGATTCAACCACAACGTCAACCGAAGAATGTTTTTTGGACCTACGAATCCTCTCAGCACTCTTTGTGCTACATTTGTCTCCCTCACATGGATACCCATCAAATACAATAGCAAATTGAGATCCAAAATGACGTTGCAGGTAAGAAACATAGCTGTGGGCTGTTGACTTGAAGCAAACATTTCGATTACAAGTCACTTTGTGGATAAGGTACCCTCCATCAGTGGCAAAAAATTTACTCGGTGCACTTGACTTCACATCTTCCACTGGAACGAAGGCATTGTAGAATGAAGATTTTGTTCCTTTTCGCATGCATTTTTCTGAGAATAGGGACATTGGGTAAGGAGCAAGCATTTTCAGCACCACAACATATACTGAATGGAAGCGACTCTAAACTGTAGGACCCTTATTGATGTGTGCTAATAGCTGTCAGCGCGCTGTCAACAATCACCAGAGATAATTGCCTTCCGCCCGCCAAAGAATAAATACGCTTTTGTCCGCTAAACAACAATTCCTACATACTTTTTCTTATAACTGATGATTAACGTCAATCAACTGTAGAAAATGTACGGCACCTGCATGAAATCGTATTACATATTGTAACATAAATAAACTTCACGCAATCTGACGTGAATGTGTTCGTAGTTACTGAATATGATACTGTTTGTCCTGGCTCTGCAGCAGAGTGAGATGGTAAATTCCAATGAATAACATGAAGACTAATATGTTTATACTACACAAATAGAAACTGAAATAAGTGTTCAAAAATTAGGTAATTTGCCACTTCGCCCGAAATTTGAAGAATTGGTATTTTTTGACGCGCTGTAGCACCTTAGATACTGGGAGAAGAAAACGATGGTAAGAATAAAATTTGTAGAGAATTTTGTGCTCTTTAAAAAAGAAAATAGACGTCAAAGCGATAGGAGCAAATAAAACTGAGATATTTTGAAAAAACTGAAAAAAAGTCCGAAATTTTCGAAGTTTTTTGACTGCAGAAAGTTTTCCCGAGAGAAATTTTGTTGGCAAAACTTGGTTTTCTAACCTTTCCAACAATATGAACGAGTTAAAAGAATAAAATCTTCTACCTCACCTTTTGCAAGGCACAAGCTTTTTTTCTGACAGTTTCACTGGACTACAGGACACTGTGGGGCTATTGCAAATGCATTTCGCACGGCACGGCACGGCACCGACATTGTCTCCAGTAGGAGCGTTTCGAGGTTTCCCTGCAGGCGGCCTCTTCAGTGCAAAACCCGGGTGTCGGTCGCACGTGCCGAGGGATTGTGACTGCAGAGCACGGTGTCGAAACGACGCCAAAATAGTCGTCGCGCTGCCTCTGCACTTCCGTTCTCGTAAAAGGATTTAACCGCAAAGACTTGCTGCACACTGTTACGTTGCTCTGTGTTTACTATTTACTAAGTGGCGACGCAGTGCGACCGGCATTCTGTATATCGTTTGGTGCCAGCTACGTCGCGGCATTGCCGTGACAACTATCATTGTTTCCCATTCTTCTGACTCACCGTCTGTATATATAAATATAAAAAAATGAGACAGTCAGTACGACAGATTTCCTGAGCGACGACTATTTTAATTACACGTTCTAATAACATCGATTACAGACTATACAGGGTGTTACAAAAAGGTACGGCCAAACTTTCAGGAAACATTCCTCACACAAATAAAGAAAAGATGTTATGTCGACATGTGTCAGGAAACGTTTAATTTCCATGTTAGGGCTCATGTTAGTTTCGTCTATATGTACTGTACTTCCTCGATTCACCGCCAGTTGGCGCAATTGAAGGAAGGTAATGTTGACTTCGGTGCTTGTGTTCACATGCGACTCATTGCTCTACAGTACTAGCATCGAGCACATCAGTACGTAGCATCAACAGGTTAGTGTTCATCACAAACGTCGTTTTGCAGTCAGTGCAGTGTTTACAAATGCGGAGTCGGCAGATGCCCATTTGATGTACGGATTAGCACGGGCCAATAGCAGTGGCGCGGTACGTTTGTATCGAGACAGATTTCCAGAACGAAGGTGTCCCGACAGGGAGACGTCCGAAGCAATCGATCGGCGTCTTAGGGAGCACGGAACATTCCAGCCTATGACTCGCGACTGGGGAAGACCTAGAACGACGAGGACACCTGCAATGGACGAGGCAATTCTTCGTGCAGTTGACGATAACCCTAATGTGAGCGTCAGAGAAGTTGCTGATGAACAAGGTAACGTCGACCACGTCACTGTATGGAGAGTGCTACGGCGGAACCAGTTGTTTGCGTACCATGTACAGCGTGTGCAGGCACTATCGGCAGCTGATTGGCCTCCACGGGTACAGTTCTGCGAACGGTTCATCCGACAATGTGTCAATCCTCATTTCAGTGCAAATGTTCTCTTTACGGATGAGGCTTCATGCCGACGTGATCAAATCGTAAATTTTCACAATCGACATGTGTGGGCTGACGAGAATCCGCACGCAATTGTGCAATCACGTCATCGACACAGATTTTCTGTGAATGTTTGGGCAGGCATTGTTGATGATGTCTCGATTGGGCCCCACGTTCTTCCACCTACGCTCAATGGAGCACGTTATCACGATTTCGTACAGGATACTCTACTTATGCTGCTAGAACATGTGCCTTTACAAGTACGACACAACATGTGGTTCATGCACGATGGAGCTCCTGCACATTTCAGTCCAAGTGTTCGAACGCTTCTCGACAACAGATTCGGTGACCGACGGATTGGTAGAGGCGGACCAATTCCGTGGCCTCCACGCTCTCCTGACCTCAACCCTCTCGACTTTCATTTATGGGGGCATTTGAAAGCTCTCGTCTACGCAACCCCGGTACCAAATGTAGAGACTCTTCGTGCTCGTATTGTGGACGGCTGTGATACAATACGCTATTCTCCAGGGCTGCATCAGCGCATCAGGGATTCCGTGCGACGGAGGGTGGATGCACGTATCCTCGCTAACGGAGGACATTTTGAACATTTCCTGTAACAAAGTGTTTGAAACCACGCCGGTACGTTCTGTTGCTGTCTCTTTCCACTCCACGATTAATGTGATTTGAAGAGGAGTAATAAAATGAGCTCTAACATGTCCACATAACATATTTTCTTTCTTTGTGTGTGAGGAATGTTTCCTGAAAGTTTGGCCGTACCTTTTTTTGTAACACCCTGTATATACAAATTTTATTTAATAGCCACCCTTTACAACTGAGAGTGCCGAGGTCGTCCTTTTTGAAGGATTTTAGTGGGCAGAATATCCTGTGTATGTCGTTCTTGCTCTGTCAGTTGTGAGCATGCCGACTGCTGTTGTAATACACTTTCGAGTGCGAGCACCGTTACGATGTAAAGCAGAACTCCGTCTGTTGGACTCGCACACCGGAAAAGCGGCCTCGGGTCGGCTCGATCTGGGGAGGAGACGGAACTGCCCTTTCACAGGAACCACCCCGGCATTTGCCCCAAGGGATTTAGGGAAATCGCAGGAAAACCCTAAATCGGGATGGCCGGACACGGAATCGAACAATCGTCCCCGCGAATGCGAATCCGGAGTGCCAGCCACTGCGCCGCCTCGCTCGGTTGCGGACGGCCGTCTCCGTCGGACGCCGTCCGCCGTGAGGGCGTGTTCGGGTTTCGAGCGGAGCCTCCTGCAGCGGCCCAGTTCAGGGGCAGGCGAGCCGCCCTCCGCGGGGTCGACGCCGCCTCCTGCCGGCTGGGCGGGCCCGGAGCTGCCGCCACTGCCTCGGTCGGCGGTCCGCCACAGCTGTCAATGAATGGCTGTTCGGGAACTGGACCCGTGCTGCCGAGCCGAATGGGACACGTGTTACTGTGTGCTCAGACGATCTGGATTAGATTTGGCCACTGTTTCTATGTTTCGATACAGTGTATCGATACGTGGAACTGTTTCAGTGTTTCGGAACGGCTGCGGTTCACTGTTTCGAAACAGTGGCGCTTCATTCCGCCCCTGTCTCGGATAACCGCACCAGATTCGATCTCGAGCCAGACACAGAAGCTGTATCGTTGTTTCAAAATAAGGCTGTTTCAGTCCACCTGTGCCTGGAACGGACTAATTGTATCGAAACAGTGATGTTTCATTCCGCTCTGTGTCGGACGAGACTCGGGCTCGGCACAGACACTGAAACACAACATAACACCTAATGAAACACTTTCAAGAGTGGCGAAATATTTTTGACAAGCAATGGAATGAAGCTTAAGATATCCGAAAATAAAGCTTCGTTTCTAGCTGACTGTCCTATTACGAAATGGCGTAACATCTGCTTCATAAACACTAACCAAACAATGAAACAACGCATACTATTCACATTCAAAATAATAAATATGTGAAAATCATTCAGTTAAATTACTTTTTTTTTATTACATACGCTTCTCTTTTCATGTACAGTAATCGTATTAAGAAACGCAAGTAAGCCTACAAAATTCTGAATAAAAAAAGGCGTCGAGTGACAGTTATTAGATATATACATAAATTTGATCTAGGTATAATTGCAAGCAATCTGTTTGACATATCACTGATAGTGCAGTGGTGAACGGGGAGGGCTGGGAAACATGGTGACTTTATAGTAACGGTTCGAAACACCTTGAAAGGTAAAATTTTTTCTGTTATATTTTGTTATTTATTCGAATTATTTGGTGTTATCTGTGAGTCTATAGTCACTGTGCCTATTATCCACAATGATTCCCTTTGTGTACATGGAAATTAGCAGGATGGGTATATTACCCATACTAACGGAATGTGGGAATCCCAGTAGCATATCCGTTGTTTCTGCAGTTTGCTCCCATCTCCAGTTCCGTTCGTGGTGGTTCTTCTGTCTTCAGCTATGGCTGTCCTCAGCCAATTGAAAAGTATGTAAGTCACACAACACGAAAGCAGCGCATTTGCTGCAGGAAATACGAAACTGCCAAGACTCCCAAGTGATAGTTTCATACTTTCTGCGAAATGATTAGCGCTCTCGCATCTCATTTGTGTTTATATGGACATACTTATACAGTAGACATTCAAGATGATAAAATGTGTAAGTTTATTAGATTACAAAACACAAACTGTTTCACCGTTTAGAAACAGCGTATCGAAACATTACATTATACTGTTTCATTTGTTTCGAAACATTTACGTGTTTCAGTTTGCCCATCTCTAATCTGGATATTTCGCACCTCACAATATACGGCCAACAATGGAACAGTTGCACTCCAGATTGTTGTTTTTTAGTACGTACCATTGTTTTATCACTGTTCAGATCGACGGATCGCAGTAAGAGAATACCCTCGGTCGTTCGGCACTTTCCCGGGCAGCGTGTTCAAAGTGTGCACTCCGGAACAATTTACAAATTACGGTACAGAGTTCTGTGGCATTATAGCAGATTTGTAGACGTCACAGTGCAAAGTTTGTCATTCGTTCCGACTCGCTCACTATCCTACGAATTACTTTGCATTATTCGTTACTAATGGTCGCGAACGTTCACGTACGCAAGCGAGCATACCCCGTGTCCGTGTGAGCGCAGCCCAGACTGGAATTCCTGCATTCCAGACTTAGTGGATAAAGTTTCGATCAGAACATGTGTCTAGAAATAAACGATGTGAAATCAGTTAGTATAAGAGCTGACTTCCAAGTCTCCCACATCACGGTAGGCGCACAGTGGAGACGGCGAGCTCTGACTCGTGTGTCCCGTGTGGTAACGCCGTCGTTTGCTGTGAGGGGTGTATCTGTATCTAGTGTGCAAACTGCAGCCCGTCTCCGTGTTGACCCTCCCAGCTGCAAATGCACCAGTTAATTGAGCCACTGTCGTAGTCACACAAAAATAGTACGTGACGGTCTGAGGTGATCCGGAAAACATTCTCGATAATGTCGCGGAGCTCTGTCGTATACTGTGCTGTACTCTTGTACAGTAATATTGACTGTCTAGGCCAATGATCCCCAAACTATTTTGGACAAGTGACCCCTTTTCCAAAATGAACTGTTACCTCAGACCCCCATGGTCAAGTTACCTACTTTTAAGATCAACCCCCTTATTCGTAATGGTCCGCTAACTTAAAACAGCTGCTACAGAGTGTTGTTTTTCATTCTGACTTAGGTCAATAGAAGAAGACAGAGTGAGAATTAGCAGCGCGTCAAGTTAGCAGACTATTATGAATAAGGGGGCCTATCTTTAGTCGTCGACCCCCAAAATCAGTTTTCGTTTATGTCGACCCCTAGAAAATCGATATCGACCTCAAGGGGTCGATATCGACCACTTTGGGAATCCCTGGTCTAGAAACTGCTAGACGACAACTTTTCTGTTCTTGCATCTAGAAATTCAGAAAATTAGTAGAAAGGTTGGCTCATAAGGTATGCTCTTACTTTCTTTTGATTTCTACATCTACATTTATACTCCGCAAGCCAATACGTGTCACTGTCATTAGCTCCCTTTCCTGTTCCAGTCGCGTACGGTTCGCGGGAAGAACGACTGTCAGAAAGTCTCCGTGCGCGCTCGGAACTCTCTAATTTTACATTCGTGATCTCCTCGGGAGGATAAGTAGGTGGGAAGCAATATATTCGGTACCTCATCCAGAAACGCACCCTCTCGAAACCTGGCGAGCAAGCTACACCGCGATGCAGAGCGCCTCTCTTGCAGAGTCTGCCACTCGACTTTGCTAAACATCTCCGTAACGCTGTCACGCTTACCAAATAACCCTGTGACGAAACGCGCCGCTCATCTTTGGATCTTCTCTATCTCCTCCGTCAACCCGATCTGGTACGGATCCCACACTGATGAGCAATACTCGAGTATAGGTCGAACGAGTGTTTTGTAAGCCATCTCCTTTGTTGATGGACTACATTTTCTAAGGACTCTCCCGATGAATCTCAACCTGGCACCCGCCTTACCGACAATTAATTTATATAATCATTCCACTTCAAATCGTTTCGCACGCATACTCCCAGATATTTTACAGAAGTAACTGCTACCAGTGTTTGTTCCGCTATCATATAATCGTACAATAAACGATCTTTCTTTCTGTGTATTTGCAATGCATTACAATTGTCTATGTTAAGGGTCAGTTGCCACTCCCTGCACCAAGTGCCTATCCGCTGCAGATCTTCCTGCATTTCGCTACAATTTTCTAATGCTGCAACTTCTCTTTATACTACAGCATCATCCGCGAAAAGCGCATGGAACTTCAGACACCATCTACTAGGTCATTTATATATATTGTGAAAAGCAATGGTCCCATAACACTCCCCTGTGGCACGCCAGAGGTTACTTTGTCTGTAGACGCCTCTCCATTGGTAACAACGTGCTCTTTTCTGTTTGCTAAAAACTCTTCAATCCAGCCACACAGCTGTTCTGATATTCCGTAGGCTCTTACTTTATCAGGCGACAGTGCGGAACTGTATCGAACGCCTTCCGGAAGTCAAGGAAAATAGCATCTACCTGGGAGCCTGTATCAAATATTTTTTGGGTCTCATGAACAAATAAAGCGAGTTGGGTCTCACACGATCGCTGTTTCCGGAATCCGTGTTGATTCCTACAGAGTAGATTCTGGGTTTCCAAAAACGACATGATACTCGAGCAAAAAATATGCTCTAAAATTCCACAACAATTTAGTGAGGCTCTACTCTTTCTGCAGTATGTCAGACGGGAGCACATTGCGAATACATAATTCTGTTCCGAAATGAGGCAAAGTCTGTAGGAAAAACACTCTTCTCCTAGTGAGCTTTCGTATAGCGGAGATCGGCCGAAACGGATTTTTGCTGTCTGCAACCGAAGCTGTCGAAGTAAGTTTACTGGGAGGTTTAATAGTAATCGTGTGTTATACAGGTAACCTCTGTGCCTCGTTTTATTTCTCTTTTTATTTTAGAAAGCTAGCATTAAGATTGAGTTGACACAGATAGGTAGACATTCCTCCTCCGCAGCACCGGGACGATGTAGCGGGACTTTGAATTTCGCCGCGCTACACTCGTTCCCTCAGATATAAGTTATACCGTCGCAGCGGTATGAGCG